>NC_064308.1:16605633-17934683 GCF_023373825.1 Bactrocera dorsalis | reverse complement strand
TAAATAGCGACCCATTTCGTAAATTATAGACTTTTTACTGAATATCTGTTGCTTTACGAATGGTATTTGACGTTTCTAATGTCGAAATATAGATAATTCAAATTTTAAACGTTAGATGGCCCACCCTTTATATCCCATACATATTTTCGGCCAAAAGTTAACTATAAATTTAAATTAAATTTTAAAGCGTGGTGACATAGGAATATGAAAAGAATGCCACGTACTAAATTTAGTCGGAATCGGTCGAGCCCATCATCACGTTTTGACACTGGCTCCACTAAAGCCCTCTCATGCCATCTCGGGTGTTAAGTTTGAAGTCTCTGGCGTATTTAGTTATTGATTTATTGGTCATTTAGTAGTTTTTAACAGTGCCGTTTTATGGAGAGTGAGCGGAATATCCTTGGATTTCATCCATTTTCACATGTTGATAGGTATGTTCTTATAATATTTGAGCTAGGAAAATTTGGTTGTTGTAGCTTTAGCGATTTAGGGGATACGTACATTAAACTTATTTTTTGAAGAATCATTTCATTTTCACTTTCATTATGATTACAACAAAGCAAAACTTAGGGCACAACAAAGTAATTACCGCAAGCTTCGAGTAATTTTACATATATTGTAGTCATGAACATATTATTATTTGCTCTTACATACATACATATTTATAGATGCACTGGTTAACATTCCCCATAAGCATGAAGAGGTTATGTTTGTACGTATCTAATTGGAGCAAAACGACCCTACGCTGACGAATTGAGCTTCGCTTAAGCCAATGCGAACGCAAACACGTCCCACACGTGTGAATTTATCCTCCGAAAAATTAGATACTTATGTTTACTGCATAATGCCACGCAAATATATATGGTTAACTTATGGAAATGAAGGCGTCTTCAAGCTAAATTAAAAAAAAAAAAACAAATAAGGAAGGACAAAGTTCCAACCAAAACCATTTTATACTCTTGCAACTTGCAAGAATCAAAGCCAGGGAAATACCTTAAGATGTAAAACGTCAGAGGAAATACAAGCAATTTTATAAATACATATACCAGTACCATATAACTCATACACTGATAGATACATAAAGTTTCTTAGAAAAACGAAAATCACTATAAATATGTAGTAAATGGGTATTGGGGTAGTAACCAATATATATACATATATTGACCGATATATGCAGTATAAAGTCACCTGGAAGTTCAAAAATCTTTATATTAGATATGGGGGCTCTGGGAAATATTTACTCGATTCTACCCATTTTTGACATACAGACATACCGTTATAAGAGAAGGATTATCCCTTAATTTCAGTTGTACATATCACATATTGACCAACATTTTCTATCAAAAGTCAACTATAGATATAGGGGCCTAAATATTCGGTACCTAAGGGCTTGAACAGTTTTTATTGGACTAAACAATTTTTGTTCATCAGGTGGCATACACTAAAGGCATTATTCATTATTCAGTTGTATCCCGTTCTATTAATTGCTTCTTAATTTGTGCACTGGAAATTGAACGAATCAAGTGGAATTTAAAATTGTGGCACTGGGAAGTAGGCGTGGGTGACATAAAAATGTAAGAAGAATGTCGAAATCGGATGGTCGGGTCGCGAGATATGGGATTTCACCAAAAAGTGGGCGGTGCCACGCCCATCGCCCAATTTCTACACCAGCGCCCAGAAGGCTCTTTCATACCAACTTGGTGGAAAAATTTAATGTCCCTGGCGCATTTAGTTTTTGATATATCGCGCTCAGTGTACTCAGTAAATTTGGGTGTTGTAGCTTAAGTGGGTTACGAGTTATGTACATTAAACTTGTTAGAGGGCGGGGTCACTATCACTTTTTCAAACAATTTTGTCCACAGGTGTCTCTTGCTACTCTTGCTTGATCCTCTGTAGGTGATACTTTCAACTGTTAGGTGAACAAAACTTTAATACTCTGTAGCAACTGGTTGCAAGAGTATAAAAAGTATAAAAAATATATATTTTCTTATAATTTTTTTTATGGTTTAAGATTATTTAAAAACTTTATGCCGCTCTGAGGACAGTAAAACCTGTTTGAGCTGGACACCTGCGGTTCAGCACTTTTTGTCCAAATTACGCGAGTGTACATGTTATAAAGAAATGATTTTTTCTCAATTCTATTTACTTTATTTTAAAATCTCATAATAATAATAAAAAGAAATAACATAAAAATAAACACATTTTTAAATATGTATGCGTATATGTATACGTATTTATGTTTTAGAAAAGTATGCATCTATTTCAGTTTGTTTTATTTTTGATAAGTTTATATTTTGTTCCAATTTCGTTTTTAACTTTAAAAACTCCGGCAGCAAAGTTGATTGATGCGCTGATACATAAATTTATTCATGTTTGATAAAGCCTCCTTTGCAATGAGAAGATTATAGTTTTCAGTGCACACATCATCACTTTCACTTAAAAAAGTTCCTTGGGAGATGTGATTTACCTCCTCTACCACGTTCTTAAAAATAGTTGCATGGGAATTTTCCATATTTTCCACAACTATGGACGGTACTAATTAATTTCGAATTTAGTTGTGATTTATCAAATTTTCTTAATTCAAATATTCTGGCGGGGGACATTTTAAAAATCATGGCAAAGAAATCTAGCACGGTGAAAGCAAAGAAAGGGGGAAAGATCCGTTCTAGGAAGAAACCAAAAACTGAACAGCATCCAAAACAGAAATTATTTTAGACAATTCACTTGCATTATTGCATTCATCAATAAGTATTCTCAGAGAAAGCACAATTTTTTATCTATATTTTGTTTTTACATTTTAAGTAATTCATTTATTTATTAAACCACTGCTTAAAGCGATAATTTTTCTATTTTGCTTCTTCATTTGCCCATTGATGGAACTAAGCCATTGCTAATAATTACGGATGCCATCCAAGCCTTTTTATTGTGAGCCCATTGCACAATAAAATTTTTAGTGTTGATTTTATTTCGGTGAAAAGCTCGGGGCTTCGCAGCCTTACCTATAACCAGCGTCATTAACATTTCTCCTGTACTGCTGCAGCAAATCAATACGCTCAGTTTTTCTGAAGGGGAAGGGGGGCAAAAAATTCAATATCTTTGGAATGGTATGAATGAACAAAATTTTGTTTGCAGATTATTAAAGGTTAATATATTCAGCATTGTGTCACATACTTTTCCTTTTTTTTAGCGTGCAGAACACATGAAAAATTAAAAAAAATTTAATATTTAATATTTATTAATATATAATATATATTATTAATATATAAAAAGTCATTAATTATCGTTGGCCAAGTCATTGCCTTTCTAAGTAGTTGGTCACTTAATTCTTCACTTTATGGTATGTAACTGTGGAAGATTTTAATTTATGAAGACCATCTACGCCTTAGTTCTATGCCAGCTTAGATATCATACTAAAATTGGTTTGAAACTGACAGTTGGGAATCTGTTTTATACACCTGAAAGTGTTTTTTTTTTCTTTTACTAGTGCACGTTTGTGGATATCCACTAGAGGTTAAAAAGGCTTGCTACACAAAATTTATGTGGGTTCGTAACCTAGTTTCTGCGGGTTCGACCCTTATTGAAACACGCACCTCGTCTTTTTTAAAATGTTTATTACATATTAGAATTAAATTATTTCAAATTATAAACGGCAGTTGTACTTTTTAATTAGATATGTAAGTAAGTATATTCGAAAAACTGTAGTTGTTCTTTTTAATTAGATAAGTAAGTATATTCAAAAAACTGTAGTTGTTCTTTTTAATTAGATAAATAAGTATATTCTAAAAACTGTAAAACGTACGTAGTATATGTGAAGCGAAAATGAAAGCGAAAACAACCGAACGCTACTAAGCTCAGAACCAAAATGTGACCTGTCAGCGTTGGCTGGTTGGCTATCTAGTTCGAGCCAGCGTCGTTTATTTTGTATTACGTACGGTTGCTATATTTAGTACGGTCGCATTTTGTTCGTACGCGATCTTGTTGACCGTACGGTCGAGTCTACTGATCCCACATTCGGCCGTCCTGATGGTTCATTCGCCCCGAATGAATCATACCATTTTTTCATGTATTCCTGTGATTGTTTTGTGCGGTCCTTCGTGGTCTCCAATTTTCATTACCTCGTACCTGCCATGTTTAAGCGTAGCAGTCACCTTATAATTACCCAAGAATTTAGGTTTCAACTTTAACCCCGGTCCGAATTGAGTTCTCTTAATTGCGACTAGGTCATTTGTTTTATATTGAGTTTCAGGTCTTCCCTTAGAATTATAGTTGTTACAATTTTCTTGTTGCAGTTTTTGAATGTTATTCTGTGCTTCTTTTCTTAAACTATCTCTTTAACTATCAATTTCTTCCACTGTCTCATTTCGTAATAATTCTCTTAATTCTAAATGATCAGTACTGCGCATATCTAACCCCGTCAAAATTGTAAACGGAGTGATTTTTGTACTTCTAGGGGGTGTGTTATTAATAATTTGCTGAACACGTCATACAAACTTATACCACGAGATGGATTTTTTTGTGATAGTTTCGCTAGCATCGGAACTACAATCTTATGGATACGTTCGACTTGTCCATTCCCTTTCGGTACGCCTGTTGCTATAAGCAAGTGCTGAATTCCGTTTGCTTTACAATACTCTGCGAACGCTTCTGACGTCAACGCAGTTCCCCTGTCTGAAATTATTCTCCTCGGGTTACCAAATATAATCGACAATTTTACTAAACACCCAATAACTGCTGCACTATCCGTTGACTTCACCGGAAATAACCAAACAAACTTCGAGAAACTGTCGACAACAACTAATATATGTTTGTATTTTTTGGTGGTTAATTCCATCGGTCCTAGATGGTCAATGTGAAACGTTGCTAAAGATGTGTTTTTTTTCTATTGGTGAAAGAAACCCTTCTTTTTTACCCATTTTGCTTTCATTTATAATACACTCAACCCAATTTTTAACCACTCTCTCTACCTTGGAACGCAAATTTGAAATAAAAAAATTCTTTTTCCAGGCAATCTTGAGTTTTTTTATGCCATAGTGCCCTTTTCTATGATCTAACATAAAAATTTCCTTCCCATCCCTGTTGGTAATACTAGCAATTCTAATACTGGGTCTTTGTACAATAAGTCATATTTCATGAAAAAATCCATATACTCTTTCTTCTCAAGTACTTTGCGGATCGCTTTTACCCACTCGTCACTTAATTGAGCTACTTTTAAATGGTGTCTTATGAGAGTCCTCTATCAGTAAACAAGAAATTCGACTCAAAGCATCTGCGTGCCTCATTTTTGTTCCGGATCGATGCTCGATAGTAAACGAAATGTCTTGAAGAAAAATAGCCCATCTCGAAACCCTTAGAGTAACCTCACTCTTTTTCATCGTTTGAGCGAACGCGTTACAATCTGTTATGATTTTAAAATGTATGCCCAATAGATATATACGCCACTTTTTTAAAGCCTCTATGATAGCTAAAACCTCTAATTCGTATGAATGATATTTTTCTTCCTGTGGAGTTGTCCGACGACTCATGTATTGTTTTGGATGATACTGTTGATCAGTTGAGTCTTTTTGCAATAATACCGCCCCATATCCATACATTCTCGCATATGAATAATCCCAAAAAACGCTGAACCGACTTCACATTATTAGGGATTGGAAAGTTTCACACCGCTCGTATTTTCTCCTCTGAAGTCTCAATAGCTCCTTTTCTACTAGATATCCCAAGAAGAACACTCTTTCCTTTAAAAACTGGCATTTGTCCCAACGTGTTCGTAAATCATATTCCGATGTGCGTTTCAACACAAGCTCAAATTTCTGTATATTAGTCTCCTCATCTTTGGCAGGCACAATAATGTCGTCCATCTACACGATAATAGTACCATTCTGTATTAAATCTCTGAAAACTGAACTAATGAATCGACAACTGCAGGAGAATTCGAAATGCCAAACGGAACGTATAAAAACTCATATTGACCATGGTGGGTAACAAATGATGTAAACATTTTGTGACTCGCGTGAGACTGGCACATGGAAGAATCCATTAGCCAAATCCAAAGTAAAAATCTTTGCGCTCTGTAATCGTTCTAGGACATCGTCAATCAATACCATAGGAAAATTATCCTTAACTCTTTTCTGGTTTATCTTTTGGTAATCACAACACATTCTTTTAGACCCATCTTTCTTTGATACTAATTCTATAGGAGAAGCATACTCTGAAGTGCTCTGCTGTATTATTCCTTCCTGTAACCATTGACTAACTTGATTTTTGATAAAGCACTAATCTACATAAGGTACTCGTCTAGGGGTAGTATACACTGGTGTATCATCTGTCAAAATGATCTTCATAGCGACTGGACTTTCTATTTTCTTTACAGGTGAATACGTATTAATCATGGAAGATAAAATTGTAGCTTGCTCTCTATTCAAATGATTTAAACCATCTACCAGTTTATTCTCCTTCTCGTCCTCTATAGGTAAACAAAAACTTTTAAATTCGGGAAACAAGTCGCTTTGGTTCTGCAAAGGTTCACTACTAACCGATCTTTTAATGAAGATAACTTCACCTTCTCTTACCAACATGTCGACTTTTCCCAATACACTGTTGCCTATTATAGCAGCGTATCGCAGATCTTTTTCCTTAGCTACATGGAAGTTGATGTTCATCTTTATTTTATCTATGTTCAACTCTATATCGAAACTTCCTAGTGTTATAATAGCACTATCCTTTAATCCTACTAAACGCCGTTTGTCGTTACTTAATTTAATATGCTGATTAAGTTGCACATAGTATCGTAACGCATAATGCAAAGATCACTTCCGGTAGCAATTAACGCGGAAAAAGTAAAACCATTTTGTTGAATGGTCTTAAATATTAACCCGCCCATATCTTTTATAACGTTTATATTTTTCTCTTGCTTAATTGCACCGTTCGGTAGATTATTACCTTTACACTCAAAAGAACGATGACCAATCTTATTACACTTGTAACAACGGTACTGCTTACCCGTACACATATTTGCAAAATGTGTACCTTCAACACACTTGAAACATTTCTTGTTTTTCCCTGAGTTACTATCTTCTTTGACATCTGAACGCCTAAAATCAAATTGATTCTGAAAAACTTTAGGCTGATGTTGTTGCATCAACCGAATTTTTTCGTATATCTTGATTTGATTCTTAAGATTACTGATCGTTCTGGCTTGATATAAAATAGCTTTATTTATTTTAGAATCTGAAATACCATTCACGTAATATTCGATAATACTTTCGTCATCGATTTCGATAGGTTTACCAACTTCAATTAAACTGTATAAATACTCAAAAAACGATTCTGATACTTTTTTACGACGATTCCTTAAACTATTGTGTATTTCCGCTGAAGACGGTTTCACCCCAAACTCTTCAACAAATATCTTTTTTAAAGACGACCAATTGCGTATACCAACTACGCCCCTAATAAGCGTCTTAGCTGCACCCTTTAAGAGTTGCTTGGCATAAATAAACATTTGTACTTCATTCCACCCTACTGTGGCCACATTATTTTCAAACTCAATTACCCACTGATTAACGTTTAGTGAGTCTGTACCAGTAAATGAAGATATACTCTCTTCAATGTCTCTCAATGTAAAGTGTGAAATGTTCCTAACACGTGGACCTACGGTTTCTACGTCTTCATACTGACCGGCACTCGATTCGTCGTCGCTAAACTCAGCATCACTCAGGCTAAAATGTCGGATCAGACGGGTCTGTAGGTCAATTTTTAGTCAGTGCTAATATGTATCGCAGTTACTGTATCTTCTAAGCCGAATCACTAATTGGAAATGAACAATACAATTCTTATACTCTTCTAATTGGACACTTACTGGAATCTTCGCTAGTAGTCGATGCCGCTCTTCTTTTTCACTCTGCTTGCTCGCCGCTTTGACTCTTACCTATTCCTCTTCTGGAACCTTCGCTAGTAATCGATGTTACTCTTCTTTACCTAGCTTTTGCTTATTCCGCTACTTTTTCACTCTGATTGCTCGTCGCTTTGACTCGTACCTATTCCTCTTCTGAAATCTTCGCTAGTAATCGATGTTACTCTTCTTTACCTTGCTTCTAAACACAGCCGTACAGCATAGGCTGTCTGCTACTGATGTTGCTCTGTTCTGTGTTCCACGTTCCTTTTTCTCTGCTATTCACACTGCACTGCTGTTTTTGTTTGCTGACAATAGCAGCGCTGTTGCTGTTTCACACCTTCACTGTTTCTTTCCCTTCACACCAAAATTCCGTTTAAATATTGCCAATACACAAGTCTTGTTTTACCATATTTCCGTTACAAATTTTTCCGCTACTCAGTGTATTGCTTCACCAAATTTCCGTTACAAATTTTCCACTACAACATGTCTTTATGTACAGTTGATCTTGTTAAATCGACATGACCACGGATTATGCCGGACTGAGTCCCCAAATTTGTGGGTTCGAAACCTAGTTTCTGTGGGTTCGACCCTTATTGAAACACGCACCTCGTCTTTTTAAAATGTTTATTTCACATTCAGTTGTTTTTTTAATTAGATAAATAAGTATATTCAAAAAACTGTAAAACGCACGTAGTATATGTGAAGCGCAAATGAACAACCGAACGTTACTAAGCTCAGAACCAAAATGTGACCTGTCAGCGTCCGCGGGTTGGCTATCTAGTTCGAGTCCGCGTTGTTTATTTTGTATTAGGTACGGTTGCTATATTTAGTACGGTCGCATTTTGTTCGTACGCGATCTTGTTGACCGTACGGTCGAGTCTACTGATCCCATATTTATGTAGTTGAACAAAACTACGCAACAGGAACATTCTGGCAACTACAAATTTCGCTGTCTGGTTAATTCTGGCTATTTATAGGCGATTCGATTTAGTTATCGAATCCATGTTTGTTACACCGTCCTCCACTGAAGTCTGATCGTCCCTTATCGACATATTTGCGGTTCCAAACGCATAGCCCTTATGTCTGTCAATTCGTTTTCTACGATAGTGTTGATTCTCTTATGGACGTTAATCTTTTCTTAATATAAGCTGTCAGACACCAACCTATATCTACTGCGATCTGCTCAATATGCTTTTGCGACAGAGAATTTTGTAGCTATTTCTTCTCTAACTTCTTTCTAACTCTGAGTACAATTGTTGTGCTAACATTTGTGTTGACACTTTTGCTATTTGTAAGGACACCTGCGATATATAGCACGTCCCTTCCGGCTACACTAACAGTCCGATTTAGGCAATAGCAACGGTCTCCAATTTTGATTTGACCAAGGACTACCATCGTAGATTCATTTTTCAAAATTATGTCGGAATCTCATCCTATCCTGAAATGTGGAGACTAATGTGGCATTTGAATTGTGTAAGGAGAGCACAGTGAGTAAAGGATTTTCTAAGTTTTAAAGCTTATGGAATATATTATATAAGTAGTATTTGTTGATCAATGACCGCTAATGTTTTAATCTCTAAGATATTTTGGTTTTTCCACATTTATAATAAGCCAGAACCGATAGCCAAAATCATTTTAGAATAGGAATCGGGTGGACTTTAACATCCGTTTTCATTATATGGTTTACTTATTACTCATTGTCCATAATATATATCTTTATAATATAAGACGTTTTGATTAAGTAAAAAAAAAACACATTATATTCTTGGCAACTTTAAATTATCTATTATTTGGAACTTATTACCAAGATATCTTTTGATCAATGTAATCAGCCGCCATTGAAGCTCAATCAATTAAATTGCTGTTAAATCAAGGGAGCCAGGGTTAAGTATGTTCCATGTGCTTAGCATAGCATTACGACATAAGATTTTGAACCATTATACGATTTGAAAACCATAATTTTGCAATAAAAATATAAATTTTTTAATGAAGAAACTCGCATTATTTTGAAAATTTTGAATAAAAATGGAAGAGTGCCACGTAAGCCACCAATGAAATTTGTGAAGTTTACGGAGACGATGGTGTGTCAGTTCGTGTAGCACAACAATGGTTTGCTCGCTTCCGTTCTGGAAATTTCGAAATTTCAAATGGCAAAAATTGTCGACCACAATGATATACTTTTTGAATCTAGCGCCCCCTGGTGGCAACATCTATATGACGACTGTGAAAATGAACTTCGAACAAAGAGAAATTGGTAAAACTTTTACCGAAACGTTTTAATTAATGAAAAAAGATTATGGCGATGATTGCCTATCCCGTAGCAGAGAGCACTAGTGGTTTCAACGTTTTCAAAGTGGTCAAAATTCGTGATCACTGGAAATTCCATCGAAACAGTACGTGAATTCGTCAAAAAACAGCCGAAATCATCATTGAAATTCAAGGAAATAGAATTAAACATTTCCAAAACATCAATTTATCGCATTTTGACCAAACATTTGGGCTTACGAAAGATTTACGCACAAATTGACTGACGACCAAAACATTCGATTCGACGCTTGTGACCGATTATTTGACCAAAAATCACATTTTAACCATTAGTCACTCATCGTATTCACCTGTTATGGCTTCTTTCTTCTTCCTTTTCGGAGAAATACATTTGCCCATAAAAGGAAAGCGTTATGCAGACGTAGAGGCCATTCAAAAGGCTTGCACCGGCATACTGGCGGCCAACGAGCTAAAACACTCGTTCGACATACTTTTGGACCATGCAAAAAGCTGTATTTCAGAAGGAATTTTTATTGAATAAAATAAATTGATTTTGCCGAAAATACTATCTGCTCTGTTTTTTTTTACCTGTCCTGTCCTGTTTACTTTGGAACGCACCTTGTATATTTGTTTATTTATTTATTAGTATAAATATAAAAAAATAAGTTGAAGCTTAATCAGAAATACGAAAAGACTTTTTTGACTACCCAATACATATTCATAATGTTTTGACATACGATCGCTGTTTGTATTGATTACAGAAACTTGAAATATGCATCTCAGCAAAAAATGCAATTAAACCGCTATTATTTTCGAGCGACTAATTTTTGCAACGTTCAACGTGGTTTTTTGCCATTCAGTTTGGTTAATTCAGTTTTTTTTTTTTTTGAGAAGGCGCTCCAAATAAGCGTTTCTTATAACATTTTTCATTATAACCAAATCGGACAGAATAACAAATTTTGGGCATTTAAATTAAATCACCCATCATTTATTACGATTCAAAATTACAATGTAGTGGTTGTTTAATATATGGAGAAACTATTTAAGTCTATTTTAATACTTATATCGAGAGACTATTCAAATATTTTTTATGATATATTAAAACAACTGACTCTTTGACTTTCAATACTTTATGATGGCATTTAAGCGCGCAATTTATACATAAATGTTTTTAATAATTTTCCATTCAAAATCAATACTATAATATCTCACAATATATTACCTTCCATCACATACATTTAGATTTGTCTTTAATTTTCATTGGTTTACATTTTTTATTAGTGGTCTTTAACGACGCCAACAAATCCCTCCGTCCACTTTTTTTTTAGTAGGATTTCAATCTGGCCGTCCTTCGTTTCCAATTGCTAAACGTTAAAACCTCCTAAACTTTGACAGTTGATAGAGTTCAGGACGTGACGTTAAGAAATTGCTCAGTCTCTTTATCTTTGGTTTATCGATGGTATTATGAGTTCAATCGGAAACTGTGCATTAGTGGCACAGCATACAGTTAATATTCCATGAGCATTTGACTGTAAAAATTGTTTCACATTGGATCCCACACAATTGGTTGATATTTAAAAAAAAAGCTCGTACCGATTGATCGGTCGGTTTACAGAAGTGTTGTCCAACATGACTGTGTGCACGGTATGCTTGTGTTGGTTATTCTAGCGTCAACTGATCGCAAAATTCTTCTTTGCTTGCCTACGAAGTTGAATACAGTAGCACAATCGTGCTTTCACAGACACTTTTCGCGACATGTTGGTGTGTGAGGTGTCTGGCACTGTCCGTGCGCTATTGTGCGCATAGGCCGTGGACAACGCTGGTCTAAAGTCAACGTTTTACGACGCCTGAAGAGGCGGTTGATGCAGAACGCATGCTTTGGAGATACCCCAATCAGATTGACAAAAGTGCTTCGAAAAAACAAGCAGTTCGAAAACACCATGTGCAAATACCGTGGACTTTGAAAGAGTGGATAAAACAAATTTTTTTTACACATATCATTTAGAATAGGCTATCACCAGATTCGAATTGAAGAATACAATCTACCGAATTCGTGACATCTAATGGTTACTTTGTTCAACCGTGCATATGTCTTTTGATTTAGTGAATGCAGATTAACAAACAAAATCGCGTAAAAAATAGCGCAGAACTGTTAGTGCACATGGATTATTCCAAGTAAGACTGCACGCTATTATTAGAATAGGCTCTTATATTACTAATAGAAAGTTTTCTAATTTCTTAAAGAATCCGGTTTTACTCTGCAACGGTAAATTTTATTTTTTCGGAAAAAATCGTACACCTCGGGTCGACGATAGGAAGTTTCCACTTCTAATTATTGGGAAAATACTAAAAATTTTAACCGAATGCTCTGCAATCGCTAAAATATCTTCAGTACAATTTTATATGGGTACGTCGTCAAGGTAGTCGTCTACAGCACGCCGGCGTTTTAAGTCAAGTGCCCTACCAATCTGCAAAAGAAGTTGTTTCAGTAAGTGTCATTCTGAAAGTATCTAGCGACTAGCTCCTCACAAACTTTGATGTGAGAAAATCTAAAAGACTGGATTCAAGCTACATAATCATCGCTTATTCCGTAAAGAATCCAATGAGCCATAATTTGTGGTGCATTGTATAATTCAACGTATGAGACAAACGTATTATCGAATAATGAGAAAATACGTTAAAGTTCACAGACACAACGTTGCGGCAAAGCCGAAAGTACTAAGCATTTTAATTTGATCAAGTCAATTCCATTTCACCGTATTCATCTGGGTCATATGGATCCATTCATATAAAGCAAGCTCGGAATTTGTTACGCATCAGTTATATCCGACGCATTCAGTAAATTTATAATAGTTAAAGCCGAGCAGCCACGTTCTCTCAAAGCGCTTAATGAATTCACATCCTCCCTTGGTCTGTAATCAGAAATAATAACAGATAGGGGAGCGTTATTACACTTAAATGTTTTGAATAATCTTAATATTTAACAAGAAACGAAATAGTTTACCGAAAGTCGTCGTACGAAAACCAAGCGATAATGGTCAAGAAGTACGCGCAAAGCAAAACATCAAGGATGATTTAAGTAAGGAAACACCGAGCCTCCATATACGCACAATATTGACTGTTTGTAACCACAATTATACGATCATTTAACACTTGTTAATAAATTTTTAATTTTGAATATAAAAGGGCCACTTAACAAAAATATGCGAATGAAAAAAAAATGACACTTTAGGTTTTCTTGTGACATCAAGATATATATTATTATATTCTTAAAGAGTACAAACATACAGAGAAATTTTTGCTTAATACGGAAAACATTACCTATGAAGGTAATTCCCCAGACAGCTACCAAACATACATTCATAAATCAAACTATTGCCGATAGTGTCATAGTTTTTTCAAAGTTTGCTGGAAGTTTACCCCATTTCTGGCAACGGTCATGGTTTGCAGCGTAATGGAAAGGAATTACTACTCCATGTAAACTTTCTCTCCATACATCAGTACAGATGTAGAAACCTTTGTAGCTGTCACCATACTTAACTGACGCACATATATTATTTGTAGATGTATTGTCCTGAGTTTCAAATATCTGATATTTAAGCATGTGTATGCTCAATATACATATAACACTTTAACAAAATTTGTATGTGCTATAATGTATACAATCAAACCACACATAATCGTTTCAAAATTTAATTTCTTCAACACACTATTTCTTACTTAAAAATTTTTTATGGTCGTTATTTGTAAGTGCTGAGGTATAAATCTTATCTTGGAGTAGCAAAAATAAAATTACTTTGCCAGGGGTGAGACCGCAATAAATATTTCAATTAATTACTTTGCGACTTTTTTAAGTTGAGCTTAATGTTGCTCGCGCATACAAGGATTCCGCATTATTCGCCTGCAAAAGGCAACAAAAAAAAAACAATGGAGAATGGGGATTTTGCTGGCACTTGAGTTTGGGAATGAACAATATTTAATTATAAAACAATACCAATTTGAATTTGGGGGCTTAACTGTTATTTTTTATTAAGTTGTTTAGGAAAAATTTATGGTTCATCGTCACATATAGCAAATACCACAACCGATATATTTTTTCTAATGCAGTATTTCACACACAAGGGAAATAATGCATTTGTTTATTTGTTATTAATGTTTTACAACAAAACCCGTACTTGCAACTGCAATATGTATATATATGTTTGTAAATATACTATGTATACTATATACATGTATGGTATGAATACAATTATATATATGTATATATTATATTCATCCATTTACTACTTATGCCATAATACACATAACTGTATTGATAGATGGCTATTTCGTACAGAAAATATATAAATTTGTGTATGTAATGTATGCACGCACTTGTCTGCATATATATACATATGTACTAATCTTATATATAAAAATAAGTTGGGCTTTTGTCTGTTCGCTATAGCTGACTAAACCGTTGAAATTAAAAACTGGCCTGAACTTTGAAGAGAATCCAATGAGGATGGTTTGTAAAAAACATAGTCAGAAAATGTTCATTTCAACCGACTTTCGAGCGTAAATTAAAAAAAAAATAAAATCATGACTAACTTACAACAGAGAATGCTAAATTTAGACAGAACGTAATGTTATTTAACATTTAGCTAAGCTGCAACTAGGGTTTTCATTTACTACTCCGTAGCAGCAAAATTTCTAGAATTATTGCTATGCTATAATTACCGCTCTCACTTTGTGGGGAGCCGTTATGGAAGGCATACACGCTCCAATTAGTTGGTTGATTGAGTTGGGCTAGAAATTGCCCTTGTCGCTACATACGACACAACTTTTAATACAATATTTTGAGGCCAACTTCATTTTGAATATTCACTTCTTTGCTTAAACATGAGTTCGGAAGTTGTTGCTTTACTTATTATATATAACGCGCTCTCTTCGACAGCCGAAATAAAATGGCGAAAACGTTTGAAATCGCACCACCAACCCAACGATCCAACTATCACAACCAACTTGACAAAATATCAAAAAATTTTGATGTTCATCCAATCAGTTTGAACAACTCATTCAACTGCCCCATATACGTAACAATCAGTTGTACAATTCGATGAAATTGGTGCAATAATTGGTGCGTGTATGCCTTGCATTACAGAGCCATAGCAGAACAATGTAAAAGTATGTGCTCTGCTCTTCTATGGCTCCCGTCAAAGTGAGAGCGGTAGCAATAGCAAAATGAAATGCTACGGGAGTAGCGAAGCTTTTCAAACGATGGCTGCAACCAGGGATAATGGGATGCCCAACTTATTCCAGTGTGAGAGCGCCTCAAAATAAGCGTTTTTTATAACATTTTCCATTATGGCCAGATCGAACAAAATAAAAATTTTTGGGCATTTTAAATTAAAACACCCAACATTTAGTACGAATAAAAACTACTATATAGTGGTTATTTATTATATGAAGAAACTATTTAAATCTTTTTAAAGTATATTAGAACAATTGACTTTTGAACTTTCAATACCCAATAAAAGAATTTAAGCTTTTTAGCTCTTAATCAATAAATGTTTTTAATAAATTTCCATTGAAAATAATACCATGATGCATCACATTACAAAACGTTTCATCAAATACTTTTAAATTTCATAAATTTATTTAATTTTCATTGCTTAACATTTTTTATAAGTGGCCTTGAACGATGCAACAAATCCCTCCGTTTTCATATTTTTTAGTAAGATTTCAGTCTGGCCATCGCTCGTTTCCAATTGCTAAACGTCAAAACCTCCTCAATCCAGTCAACTGTCAAAGTTTAGGTGGTTTTGACGTTTAGCAAGTGTTCTCTCACTTCCAGTGAGAGAGGAGTTGGACATCTCATTATCTCTGGCTGCAACACACTAATAAGGGTGAGTAAATTCTGAAAAGTTTGAGCAAAATATACAATACCAAATGAAACATGTCTCTCTTTGTTTATATTTTTTGACATCCAGTTCGAACAGATTTTGCACTTCATATGTATTTCCCATTACATATGTCACGCACTGAAATACCAATTAGATGTGGCGATTTCACAAAAATGAAGCTCAAAAGAACCTAATACCATGTTCAGACTGAAAATTTAAAAGATTAGATTACATTTAAGCATTTTATAACCTAACAGTGTTCTCACTGCCGTTAGAAAGATCAAAAAACAGCTGTTATTGTCATTCAAGAATTCACATCGCTTAATATTTATCAAAAGAAAAGATTGTCATATAGTATTTTGTAATAAAAGCTGTATTTTTTTTAATATTTTCCATATAATAGAAATAATGGATGCATTTTTTCATTTGTTAAGTCGATTTCGAGGTGAAACTAGATTCATTGCTTTAAAAACAATTGTTTGTTTTCTTTTTTTCCCTTCGTAGTGTC
This sequence comes from Bactrocera dorsalis, assembly GCF_023373825.1. NCBI lineage: Eukaryota > Metazoa > Arthropoda > Insecta > Diptera > Tephritidae > Bactrocera > Bactrocera dorsalis. The sequence continues at coordinate 17,918,134 of NC_064308.1, read as the reverse complement.
TAAATCAGCTGTGGCAATGTAACAGATATCCCGTGCTGACAAGTAGATTGCGCAAAATCAGAGTCGCACAGAGAGATTTAGCGTGGATCAGTTTCAAATCATTTCAGTGAAGTGATTTGGAACTGTCATTTTTGAATGGCGAAATCTTGATAAATTTTTAAGATTAGTGGGATAATCAACAGCCGAAATCGTGTGATTAAGCGTCGGTCTGAACATGGTATAAAATGTAGTAAAATGAAGATAAGGCTCCTGTGAAGCAAAACATTTTGATATCAAGTTGTACAAACTGATAAATGAAGTAGAGAAATACTATAATTTGCATGAGCCAACATTCTATATTTTTTAAGTTTAGAATTTTGTTAGAAATAAACAAAATAATTTAAAAATGGTATATACCTGCAACGCAGTCTCGCAACCAGGCAAAAACCCCTTGTATAAATATAAATTTTATGCACTATAACTATTCACATATGTAATATGTGTGTACACGTATGTAAATGTATTTATTTGTGTATCGAGCCTTTTATGTATATACTCGTACAAAGTAGTGTAAATAAAACAATGTTTCTTACATGATTACATTACATTAATTCGAAAAGGACGATTACAAATAATTCCTACAATAAATCTGTATGTAGATTATTAAATGCAAATAAAATAAAAACCATACAAGTGTAAATATGACTTTATGCATGTATATGAAGATATGAGTACATAGTAGCACTATGATATTTTTAACGTTCATGTGAAGTAGGGTATTCGTTATTTCCCAAATTAATTTTTTTTTTAATACGCCTTCCCTGAAGTTTCCGTCTTTGTCCTAAAGAGAGGGATCCAATTTAAACAAGTTCTTTATTTTCAATTTAAACCGTGCCAAATTACCAAATTACTTTTCCCATATATTTTTTACGGGATTTTTGATCTTTTACAAATAATATTTTTATTTCTAAAACAAACTAATCTACAACGATGGAAAAATTATAATTGCAATGCGAAATTTTCCGCTCCACAAAAATGGTCCGAATCATTTTTTTCATACAAACAATGGTTTAAAAGTTTACGCAGTTAAAGTTATGCATCAAATTTATAATATTTACTAGCTGACCCGGCGAACTTCGCCCCGCCCAATTTTTATTTTTTTTTGGAAGTCATAGACTCGTATAACTTTACCACAAATAATATAAACTTCAAACAACGCATTTTCATTTAATGTTTTTAATGTTTGTAGCGCCATCTACTGTAACATACCGCACTCAATACCGCTGTTAGCGCCACCAACTGGTGGATAGCTCTTTGCTAATAATAAACAAATAATTTGCAATAAATAAATAATGCGACTATAAGGAGAGTTATAAACTATCCTATCTTTCAAGTTGGACCAAACTGCACACAATGTTAAAAATTTCATTAAAACCGGTTCAGTAGTTTAGGAGTCCATCGCAAACAAACAACGTGACACGTGATTTTTATTGTATAGTGTTAGTGTAAATTACTTGTATGAATGCTAAGGTCATTTGATGTACGAGTATAATTTTGACTGCCTATAATATTTAAGAGAATGTGAGAATGCGTTTAAGAAAAAATTATTCGAACTTTTTTTGCAGAGTGAATAGAATTTTTCCAAGGTTGTAGGTTTATTTCTTTAATTCAAAATATCAAAGAATGCAATGCAATATATATGCTATATACACATGATTTATGTGCGGTTTTAAATGAAAATAAAGCGCTTGTTTACGCTAGATCCTCACATTTAGAGCTAAAACTGAAATTTCAGGCGGCGCTTGCCGAAACACAATCAACTAGGGAAGTAATGGACACCGTAATGTGAAGGGATGCACCAGTTTTACCGTATACATACATACGTCTCATCATTTCCTCCTGACTTTATATCTATACTTAAACTAATTTTCTACATATTTGCTATGTGTAACATATTAAGTTTCGTTGTCGGCTATGCTGCATTTATTTTTCTTTACTTATTAACAAAATGCAATTCTTCCGTCAAGTGGCTCCCAACAAAAACCGAAGTTACCCATTCAATTCTATAATAGATTTATGCACATTTTACATATACATATATCTATATGTATTTATGTATGTACTAATATGAATGAATATGCTGTACAATACTTTGAGAATTTGCAAAAAGTATTACATAAACTGAATTGAATGCTAATTGTATGAATACATTAAATAAATTAAAGCAATAGCACTTTACTAACGTTAATGAAAGCCCACTCATTTATATACTCTTGAAAGTTCGGAATTTTTACAATTTGAAAGTGCAAAATTGTTTTAAAAGTTTGCGAGATAAAGATTCCTCTGCTAACTAACTTTAATGAGCTCGTTGTTCCGCGATCGTATAGCTCTTACAAGGTGATTGATGTTTAGTTATCCACATAAACTACTTAAGGAATGATTCTTGAGGATCTAAGCCTTTATCACAGGCAAAAAAAAACAAACAATTCAAAGCTTAAGTTCTCACTACGTAATACAAGTACAACACCGCCACTATACTAGGTTTTTTCGCTTAAACAGGGACATCCATAATTTTATCATAACTGATGTTTGATCACAGCGAAGATTTAATGGCAAATTATGGCATAATTACAAGTATTTCACAATGCGAGTTTCTTAAGCGCAACAACTTTTCTACCTCATTTTAAGGAGTAAAGTTTAAATTTTTTTTGTATTTTTTCTTAAATTAATGTAATCTATCTAAAGTCGATTGAAGCAAAATTGACGAAATTATGAACAATGTCAGCCTCGAAATCCAACGCCAAATAACTCTTGCCAACAGGTGCTACTTCGGACTGAGCATGCAATTGAAGAGTAAAATCCTCTCTCGATAAATAAAGACCAAACTCTATAAGTCACTCATTATTCCCGTCCTGCTATATGGTGCAGAGGAATGGACAATAATAACATATGATTTCTAGATGTTACCGAGTTTTCAAGAGAAAGGTGTTGCGGAAGATTACTTGCATCACCTAAAACTAATCGAGTCACTGTCTGTCCGCCCATGTGTCTACCTGCGCAAACTGTACCTTGAGTAAAAATTTAGGTACTTTAATGAATGGGGATGAGTTTGAAGATAGGCGTAGTCGGACTACTTCCCGCCCAAAAACTAAAACAAATAAAGTTCCATAACTAGTTATTAAGATATTGAACTGTAATTTATCACAGGGGATCGCTGTTGAAGGGGCACATTTGGGGTACGAATTTTGAAATAATGGGTGTAGCCCATAAAGCCCTAGACGTTGAAGCCTCTAGGTTCCGAAAATATGGGACTAATAGTTGACTTTGAACGAAAATGTCGGTCAAACTGTGAGATATATACTTGAAGTTTGTCTGTGTGTCAAAAATGGGTGGAATCCGGTTTATACTTCCCTTAGCCCCCATATACCTAATATAAAAGTGGTCGAACTTCTGGGTGACTTTATATCGCATATATCGGTCAATATGTGAGTTAACTCAATGAAAATAAGAGAGCGTGCTTAATTCATAACCCAATGCCCAAAATGGATAACATTGGGTGAAAACTTGAGCTAGCCCACTAATAACTAATATCAGGATTTTGGAACGAGGTTGAGTTTACTCCCTATGTTCGGTGTTTGTATGTGAGGTACCTTAATGAAACCCTGAGAGCATTTTATTAGTCAGTGGTATGTTAATTGTATGTAGTATTGGCAAAAATAGGTAAACACGAGCAATACTACCCCCAACTGTCATGTACAACTTAAAATAATTTTCGTTATTCTACCCAATTTTATGCCGAATATGTCACAATGTTAATATTATGTATATATATTTATATATAAAATTGCTTCAAAAAAATTTTTCTGCCCTCAAAATACCATATTAAATGATTTCTGTCTATACATCTGTATTTAAATCTTTCAGGTGTGATATTTTAGTTTCATTAAAATAGTAATACTATAATTGTAATGGACACGTTTTCTTAAAAATTATATGGGGTAACGCTGAATTAGAATGGAATTGGTTTTAAACTAGGCCGAAACTTCAAATCCCTAAAATAGTGAATTCCGATCTTTTGATTGATTTTTCCACATTAACTCAACATACCAGCCCAATACTCGTATAATATTAAATTTAATTTCTGCGATCCAGTTAATCACGTATCACACATACATATGTACATATCTCATTTGAAGATGATTTTAATACAAACTAATGCGAACTAAATTATAGCAATAAAACTAAGTTGTGTCGTTTAATATACTGAAGTCAAGCATATACCAAATTTGATTGTTATTCACGATTCCATCGAATAACGGAAGTTTCAATCATTCGCAACATTTTTATACTCTTGCAACCTGTTGCTACAGATTATTATAGTAGTTAGAGATATACTACATATAATGTTATTTATACATATACATACATGTATTGTATAAATGATCAGGATGACGAGAACAGTTGAAATCAGGGTGACTGTCTGTCTGTCCCTCCGTTCTTCCGGTCATGCAGTAACTTGAGTAAAAATTCAAATATCTTGCTGAAGCTTGGTATCCAGGTTCCTTTGTACAAAAAATTACAGTTGCATATCAGTGTTCAAAGTGTACGGACGTGTTTTTGAATTCGCTCCGTGATTCTGATTTTTGCAAAAAGTAAACAAACAATAATACCAAATAAAAATAAACAAACAAATAAAAAACAGTGCACACAAACTTTTAATAATAAACAGTGCACCAAACAAATATATAAAAACAAAAGACAAAACAAAAAATAACAAACAATAATGAGTCCTTCGCAGCCTCACATGCAAAACCGTAGGCATTCCTTAAATGCCTACTTTAGCTTTGTCGAGGCAACAAAAACAACGCCTGGCAAAAACAAACGTAACGGCGATGATGAGTCATCGCAGCGATCAGATGAAAGAGAGACTAAGCAAGCGCAGTCAGCAGAAGCAGCAGTAAACAGCAATCGGGCAACAACAAATCCACTGACAGCAGCCACTATGCAGGTACCAGCAAGCACCCGGACAGCGAAGGAAAAGAAAATGCAAGGTGAGAATGTACCAAGCAAAAAAGGGCCATCAGTTCAGACTGGTATTGATCGCTACATTAATGTAAAAAGGAAATTGAGTCCTATTAAAACAGCGGTCAATACCAAAAAATTTCAAGCAGGCACACCAAACAGTAAAAAGCCAGAAATTCTTAATGGCAACAGATTTGCCTTATTAAGCAAAGAGCCTAACGACGAAGCAAAGGGTACCACCACGGTCGTGAATGCCAAACCCCCTCCAATCTATTTGCGTGAGCGTAGCTCAAATGCGCTTGTTTCCAAATTGAGCAATATAATAGACACAAACAATTTTCACATTGTGCCTTTGAAAAAAGGTAACATAGATGAAACTAAAATTCAAACATACACTGAAAAAAGTTTCATGGATATTGTAAAATTCCTATCAGATAATAAAAAGAATTACTACTCTTACCAACTGAAGAGCTCAAAAGGCCTAGTTGTTGTAATAAAAGGTATAGAGTCTTCGGTAGACTCTAACGACGTTAAAGAAGCACTAGAAGAAGGTGGTTTTAGCATTAAATCAGTAGTAAATATTTTTAACAGGAACAAAGTCCCACAACCTATGTTCAAAATAGAATTGATGCCAGATTCTAAAAAATTAAAGAAAAAGGAAATACACTCGATTTACAATTTAAAATATCTTCTCCATCGCAGAATCACCGTTGAGGAACCACACAAGAGAAATGGTCCAGTACAATGTACAAACTGCCAAGAGTATGGACACACGAAAGCATATTGCACTCTACGAAGTGTCTGTGTAGTATGTGGTGATCTACATCCCACTTCAAAATGTACTCTTAAAAAAGAGGATTTAAATAAAAGATGCAGCAATTGTGAAGGAAATCATACTGCTAACTACAGGGGTTGCCCTGTTTACAAAGATTTAAAATCGAAATTGTCACAGGGTATCCAAGCATGTCGTAATCAAATGATGAATATTCCATCTAATGAAAATATTAAAATCCCCGTCCATATCTCGAAACCAGAAAATCTTGAAGACAATGCTACACAAGGGAGTTATGCAAACGTTGTGAAAGGCAATACTACACAAATGCAATTGCCCCAAAACCAACCAAATGGAAGCGTTGAAACTATGATTTTAAACCTTACCCAATGTATGACACAATTTATGGCTTCAATGCAAAATATGATTCAAGAGATAATCAAATCTCAAAACCAAATGTTGCAAACTTTTTTAAGTAAAAAATGAGTGTATTGAACATTTGTTTATGGAATGTTAACGGTGTTAACTAACATAAATTGGAACTTATTAGATTTCTGGATGAAAATAGTATCGATGTAATGCTATTGTCAGAAACTCATATTACGAACAAAAACAATTTCTTTATACCGGGATTTAGACTCTATGTTACAAACCACCTAGATGGAAAGGCACATGGAGGAACAGCAGTGTTGGTTAGAAAACGGTTAAATCACCACACATCAGAATCTTATGCCACAGCGCAATTACAAGCTACAACAATAACTATAAAAAATCGCTGCGGGGACTTAAATCTGACGGCCATATACTGCCCACCTCGATTTAAAATTACACACATACAATTCAAAGATTTTTTTGAATCACTAGGCCATAGATTTATAGCAGGTGGAGATTACAATGCAAAGCACACGTATTGGGGCTCACGGCTAATTAATCCGAAAGGACGACAGTTGTACTACACTATTATGAATAAGCATAATAAGCTGGATATAATATCTCCTGGTAAGCCGACATACTGGCCCAGTGATAGAAGAAAAATACCAGACTTAATAGATTTTGCTGTAGTCAAAAATATAGATAGATCTCTTATGACAGCTGATACATGTACAGACTTGTCATCTGATCATTCTCCTGTACTAATAAAGTTATACGAACAGCCCATGATATTTGAGCCGAAAGTTTCTCTAACATCACATAAAACTAACTGGTTGAAATATAGAAAGTATATCAGCACCCACATCAATATTGATTGCAAAATAAATACAGGAAGAGACATTGATGAAAATATAAGAGAAATTAATGACGTAATAACTAATGCAGCTGTATTGGCAACACCAAAAAGAAACAACAAACCTGTTGGTTTTAGAAAGATCACCAATAATGAAATAGAGAAACTTGTAAATGAGAAAAGGCGAGCTAGGCGGGAATGGCAGTTAAATCGATCCCCTTCAACTCTGCTTCAACTGAAATCTGCTTTACGAAAGTTAAAAAAGCGCTTAAACGCGAAGAGGAACACAGCACTGAAAATTATATAAAGAATCTGTGTCCAAATTCTCGCAAGCAAAACTCTCTTTGGAAAGCACAAAAGTCTTTCAAGCCACCAGTAGATTCCAACATGCCTCTAAGACAGTTGAATGGTAATTGGGCACGTAGTGATGAGGATAAGGCAAATTGCTTTGCAAATCACCTAGAAAAGGTATTTCAACCCAATTGCCCAAAGAACAACTTTGAGTTGCCAACCTTGCCCAATACCGCAAACAAGTCGCATGTGTCTATTAGGACTTCTACTTCTGAAGTTACTAGAATAATAAAAGAACTTAACCCCAAAAAATCACCAGGACATGATAATATTACCCCAAAAATGCTAATTAAGTTACCAAATATTGCCGTAAAGGTGCTCTCTTTGCTCTTCAATGCAATTCTTAATCTCGGATACTATCCAAATTCATGGAAAAAGTCGCAGATCATCTTGATAGACAAACCTGGGAAAGACTTAACACAGCCGTCTTCATACAGACCAATCAGTCTTCTACCCTGTCTTTCAAAGATATTTGAAAAATTGTTACTATCACAGATGACTCCTTTCCTCCACGAAAATAATATAATACCAACGCACCAATTTGGGTTTCGTGAAAAACATAGCACGATTGAGCAAGTAAATAGAATTACTAACGAAATAAGAAAGGCATTTGAGCACAGAGAGTACTGTTTATGGTAAAAGTGGGAGATTTCATATCTGATGAAAGACACATAAGGGCTGGCCCTGGGGGGGCAGTGTTCTAGGCCCAACACTATACATCATTTATACAGCAGATCTTCCAACAGCTAACAATGTATTAACTTCTACTTTTGCGGACGACACAGCTACGAGGGCCGTCCGATAAATAACCGACCTAACCATGATGCGCGCGACTTATTCAAAAATTTTTTTTTTTTATTTTTCTACATAGTCTGCTTGTAACTCCACACACTTCTCCCAGCGATGCTCCCATCTCTGCAACCCTTCCAAATGGTACTTGGCGTCTTTGTCTGCAAAATACGAGTTTACAAAAGAGATTGCCTCCTCATTTGACGAAAATCTCTGGCCGCCGAGCGCAGTTTTAAGTTGAGGAAACAAAAAATAGTCGCTTGGTGCTAGATCCGGTGAATAAGGTGGATGGTCAAGCAGTTCGAACCGCAATTCGTGGATTTTCGCCATGGCGACTATTGAGGTGTGAGATGGTGCGTTGTCTTGGTGGAACAAGACTTACTTTTTTTGCAAATGTGGCCGATTTTTCGAAATTTCTTCCTTTAGCTTGTCCAATAATGATGCGTAGTATGCTCCTGTTATAGTTTTTCCTTTTTCAAGATAGTCGATAAAAATAATTCCATGGCTGTCCCAAAAAACACTCGCCATCACTTTGCCAGCCGAATACACAGCTTTAGGTTTTTTTGGAGCTGGTTCCCCTTTTTCAATCCACTGTTTAGATTAGATTTTTGTTTCGGGCGTATAATGATGAATCCAAGTTTCGTCTACAGTTATCAATCGGCGCCAAAACTCGGTCTTATTGCCTCTAAACTGAGCCAACAGAGCGCTGGAAATGTTCATGCGCGCACGTTTGTGGTCTAGCGTAAGCAAACGCGGCACCCAACGCGCGGACAGCTTTCTGATGCCCAAATCTTGGTTTAATATGTGACAAACAGTTTCTTTTGACATCTTCATAATCTCAGCTATTTCCCTAACTATAATCCGGCGGTCGTCTAGTACCAATTGATGAACTTTAGCGATGTTATCGTTAGTGGTTACAGTTTTTGGACGCCCAGGACGTTTATCATCTTCCAAGCTCCTGCGACCACGTTTAAATTCAGCTGCCCAAAATTTTACGGTGGTAAACGATGGTGCAGAGTCACCATACACAGAATCCAACTCATCTTTGATTTGTGAAGGCGTATTGCCTTTCAAAAATAAAAATTTAATTACAGCTCGATATTCAATTTTTTCCATTTTGGGGAAATCACCGAAATAGACTCACAAAAACGACTGCCAACAGATAATTGCGCAAGATAAATTTCTGAAATTTTGGCGAGTAGCTATTATAATATGCACAATTTGAAGTAGAAACTTTTTTTTCAGATGTGCCGCTAGCTTCACGTTGAGGTCGGTTATTTATCGGACAGCCCTCGTATAGTGAGCCGTAACAAATGCCACATAATAGCATCAAGAATATTAGACGAGCACTTAAGGTTTGTCGAAGAATGGCTAGCCAACTGGCGTATAAAGGTAAATGAACAAAAGTGTAAGCATGTTACATTTTCGCTTAGACCAAAAATGTGTCCGGTAGTAAAAATGAACAATATTTTAGTACCCCAAGCGAATGAAGTAACTTATCTTGGTATTCACCTAGATAGAAGACTTACGTGGAGAAAACATATGTATATTTAGTAAGTAAAATAAATTGCATGAAGATAAGACCTGCAAATTTAAATTGGCTTTTAAATAAACAGTCTAAACTTAGCCTAGACAACAAAGTCCTTTTATATAATGCGGTCGCAAAGCCGATTTAGATGTATGGCATTCAACTGTAAGGTACGACCTGTGCAACTAATATAGACATAATACAAAGGTTCCAATCAAAAATGCTTAGATCAATCACGTGTTCACCATGGTACATGCGTAATGAAAATATCCATAAAGACCTTGGTATTTCTATGGTAAGGAAAGAAGTAGAAGACAGCAGAAATAAATATATATCTAAACTCCGTGATCACCCAAACCCTTTGGTTAATGCTTTGGTACATTCCTACGAAGAAATATGCCGCGTACTGAGGAGCAATGTATCACCAAAACAGCTCAATCACTTGCTTGAACCTGTCTAGTTTTTAAATAGGTTTAAGATTTTATTACTTATTGTTAGGCTTTCAAAACAAAAAGCAGATTCAACAAATAAAAAAGATATTGAAACAAAAAAAAAAAAAAAATTACGTGTTCATAGATGGGCACAATGGGACCACTGCCTTTCTTTTCACTTTACAGTGATCAAATCAAGTAATAATTAATATAACAGGATAAATTTTTGTACGAATAATGCCTTTAGGGTATGCCACCTTTTAACAAAAATTTGTTCAAATTCAACCAAAACTGTTCAAGCCTCTAAATACCGAATATGTTGAACCCAGACTGAAAATATCGGTCCATGTATGAGATATACAATTAAAATTTAGACAGAATCCTTTCTTGACAATAGTAACTCTGTGCATCAAAAATGTGTTGAAACAGGTCAATACTACCTTGATATTAAGAACTTCTAGGTGATTTTATGGTTTATACGAGTATATCGGCCAATATTTGAGTTCTCTCAATGAAAATTACAGAACGTGTTTTACTCCTAACAGATTTTCTTTGTACCCAAAATATATACAATTGGGCCAAAATTTGACCTAGCTCCCATATAACTATTACTAGGATTTTCGAACATCAGGCTGACTTTGCTCCATATGATAAGTTATTGTATGTGAGGTACTTTAATGAAACATACAATATGTATGTAAAATTTTTTTATAATTTGGCATGACAATAATTAATATGTATATGAAATCGTGTCGATACTACCCCAACTCTCATATACTACTTATAATAGTTTTCGTTGTTCTAAGAAATCCTATGCCGAATTTGTCGGTCAGTGTATGAGTATATGTATGTATATACAAAATTGCTAGATTCTGATTCTTTGGTTGTGGTTTTACATCTTAAAGTATTTCCCTGGCCTTGATTCTTGCAAATTGCAATAGTATAAAATGTTCGGTTGCACCCGAACATACCTCTTTTTACTTGTTAGATATAAGGTTTTGCTAGCACCTCAAAAAAAATTTTCGGGCTTTGGTTTCTGCAGGTTGCAAGAGTATAAAATGTTCGGTTACACCCAATATTTCAAAAATGTACGTAAACTGATTTTGTATTACATCCTTACATGTTAACTTAATTTTTCAAATATTTACGTAAACTAATTTTGTGTTCAAAATTTAGGATTCTGATTACTTTAGAAAATGAGAAAAGATCTATGTTTCTGAATATACGAGTGTGTTTATACAATATATAGTATAAGAAAGGATAGGTTTGGCTTGGTCACTTTACATGTGAATGCAATTTCAACGCTGCCAAGTCAAGAATTTAGTAGCAGCGAGTATGTGGATCGCTCATTAGGTGTTATCATCTCTTTCTTTACTATCTATATTCGATTACACCAGTTGTTTGATAGATTCATCACTATATCTGTTTTGACAAATCGAAGCTCTCTAAAATATTTTTTTAAGTAAGAGGTTCGAGTATTTTGTTTTTTATATTTGTTAATTTATCGCTAGTGGTAACAGTGCGGTTCATTCTGCTGTTGTGAATGTGCATGCAGCAGCGAATGTGAATGGGCATGTGTGTGATGTGGCAAACCCGTTTGCATTTGATGCTGCGGCTGTTTGTGGGACTGCATTTGTTGGTGTCGGTGCTGTTGTGCCGCATGAGCGGTTAGATATTGCTGATGTTGATGCAAATGCTGCAATTGTTGATATTGGTGGTGGTGACCGTGCACATGATGGCTGTAATGAGGATGTGAATAGTGATGGTGTTGTTGTTGCTGCATTACTCTTTGTATGCCTTGTTGTTGTTGCTGTTGAACAGTTAGCATTAATGTCGGTGGTGCTGTTGCCAAAATGGTTTCTGCCGATGTTCTTGTGCCTGGGCCGATAGTTTCGTTCTCATTGAAATCGTTACTTGTGTTATTTGTCGCTTCTACTATTGCTCCTCTAGTACTGGCCTGTAATCCGCTGCCGGTGTTGCAACCACTGAACGTACTATGGCTGCTGCTTGCATTGCTGCCGACAGGTGAAGGTGTGCCTATACTGACAAAGCCACCACTGCCACCGCTTACTGCATTAGCGCTCGCGTTTATAGCTGCAGAAGCAACAGCTGCCGCGGCTGCTGCAGCAGCTACGGACGTCGCCGCGGCTGCGTTTGCGACCACAGCTGCTGCGGCAGCCGCAGCAGAAACACTAATGTCTGGGCGAGGCGAACCGGTTAGAGAACCAATTGACGACTGACCTGTTCCAATGTTAGCTACTGATGCGGTTGACGACGGAGTTAGTAACAGTGTAGATCACTGGAGACGGGGCCAGTAATTAGTGCTGGTTAAATCGCTAGCACTTTGAGCGGGTATTTGCACGGGTACAGACACACCTGCCGAAATGACACCTGGAAATGTATGGTTATCTGAAATATAAATAGCACATAAAGTATTAAATTTTTAATTGATAAACTTTATCTAAGTAAATAGTTAAAAATATATGGTATGGAATCATAATCTTTGGTAAAGCAAAGTGGTGCTCGGTAGGTGAACTTCGGAAATCGGTTGAAGTTTAAATATAACTAGGTACAATTATAAATCCCAAGCTTTATTAATGTGGTTTACTTTTAGTAAACACCTTTAACATTTGTTCATCATTAGGCTATTAACATCGAATATTTCTACCTGTACCGCCAGATGTATTTGCTGCACCGCCTCCATATACCGATGTATGTTGTGGTGGGGGCTGTTGATGGGCCGCGGCAGGATTGCAAGACGGTCGTGTGTGAGCTGCATAGGGCACAGAACCCAACGTAAGTGGATCGTGAAACATATATGGATAGGCATCGCGTTGCTGCAAACAAGTTGACGTCATTGAGCTCAAAGACGAGGTCATAGAGCTGAAATATAGAAAACTATATCTGTAAAGTATTGTATTGTAAGCCAAAATTACAGCAATATTTCTTAAAATACTCCAAGTTTAGTGCAATGTGAGGTAAGCACTCCAATATAGATAACCTACTTGTAGTTCTCTGCCATTGTAGCAATGGGCTGTGGTATCGAAGAATACATCGTGTTGAAACCAGTGTTCAGGGGAAGGCGAGGCGCAACAGATTGTAGAGGAGGACTCAGTGAGCTGCCGTGACCACCAACCACAGCAGCTGTCACTGCTGCTGTGACTGCTGAATCACCCAGTGCCGAAATGGCTGAACCATTGTCACTTGTTCCTGGTATTGACACCGCTGCTGAAGCGCTTGTTCCACCTTCATTTGAACCTGCTGTGGCGCTACCATTGTTGCTAGCGGAATTTATGTCGGCGGCTGCACCACCGCCCACTCCGACGCCGCCAACTCCATTTATCCCAGATCCACTTTGATTGCTGACCACGGCGGCCTCGGAAATGGCAGCCGTATTGCCGGTGCTCGACCGACCACCGACAGAACAGCCATTATTGCTGATATGGTCGGCTGAACGGCGTTGAGTTCGTAGTTTTTCTTCGCGTCTCCATTTTGCGCGTCGGTTAGAAAACCATACCTAATGTGGAAGAATTGTGGTAAATTAAAGTTAGTGTGTTTCTTCTGTAAAAGGATTTCGATCATAAACCTAAATAGAAAATTACAACAAATAATTAAAAATCGAAAATAATAAATACTTTGATAGAAGTAATAACATTATCGAAATAAAAAAATGTAATACACCGGGTGTAAAATCACTTAAGAAAACAACCTACTCTAATACTGGATATAGATGGTATCTAGTTCTAAAATAGATTTGATTCTCCACGATATACGTTGTCGATTTAAAGTCGATAAATTCGTCTCATGCTCTAGGGACTTTCTTTTTCTGTGCGCATTCGGAAAATAGAATAATCTCCACAGCTTTTTACATACATATACTCTCACAACATGCTGGTAGAAATATTTTGTTCACTTAAGGGTTGTTAGAGCTAATAGAGATAAATTAAGTTTTGGACAAAAAATATCCATACGCTCATGTCATAAAAATGCTTGGTTTCAGAGATATAAGCGCTTTAATAAAAAATAATTAAAAAAATATTGATTTTTTTAAAACGTTTGTACCTAAAATTTGATTCAATGACTTTATATCAATTTTTTATTTAAGCCTATCAAATATAAAAAAACGTAAAAAATCGAAAAATAAAATTAAGGATTAAAATTTTCAGGATATTTTTTCAACACAGAAAACAAAATTTTCAACTATCCGGAAAGAAATTAAAAACAGTTTTAAATGAAATGCTCTATAGATATTTATATAACAAGACGAATCGATATCCAGGTGATTATTCATTCTTACCAACGCGGGCCTTTGTGCCAGAAAAGTGTTAAATCGGGTTAAAACTCCCTTTCACCCCTGTATACCTCATACGAAGATTTTCGAACTTCTGTTTGACTTTAGACTGTATATCAGTCAATGTAGGTTTTGTAATGCAACACAAATATCATCTTTTCTGAGAACAACACAGTGCACAAAGAAGAATGAAGTCGAAACAACTGGAAAGTGATTTTATTATGCTCTTGCAACATGTTGCTACAGAGTACGAATAGTTTTGTTCATCTAACGATTGTACGTATCACCTAAAACTAATTGAGATACCATAGATATAGGGTTATATATTTAAATAATCAGGATGACGAAACGAGTTGAAATCCGAATGATTGTCCGTCTGTCGGTACGTGAAAGCTATAACTTGAGTAAAAATTTAAATATCTTGATGAAACTTGGTCATATAAAGTGCCATAACTAGCAATAAATTCAGATATAAAACTCCAATTTAGCACAGAAAAACGCAGTGCTAAGGAGTACCTTTGAGAAAAAAATGTTGAAAAAGTGGGCGTGGCCCCGTTCGCTAAAATGTTTAATGCTCATGTTTCTGAAACCACTTAAGATAGAACAATCAAATACGGCTAGCGCAAATATTATGAGACTTTCTACCGCGATAAACATAACGTAAAAGCGCGATAAATCAATAAAAAAAATACGCCAGAAATTTTTCCCGCAAGATGGTATGACAGGGCTTTAAGGGGGGAGCCTGGTTTAGAGGCTTCAGAAATCGATTTTTTTAAGGATTTTTTTGAGAAGGAAAGAAACAATTGATTAAAGCGAATTTTGTAGGGTTTATAGTTATATATTTAAGCATCATTCACAATTTTTTTTTTGTATACGAATAATTGATATTCCGCCTTTGACAAGTAATTGCCCGATGCATTTCGCACGTGCATTTGTCGGACGGCGAGCAGGACGCAGGTTGCAACTTCTATCGGAAACACAAAATTCAAAGGGATTCATATTTTTTAATAATTTATCTTCTAGTTAAACTAAAAAAATTCCAAAACAAAGTGTAAAATTTTAGAAATTTTTGAAAACTTGAAAAAAATGCGGTTTTTAACCAAAAAAATTTTACTTTATGTTGTTTAAAAATATGTTCAAACATGACATTTCTTAGTTTTTTTTAGTTTAACTTGAAGATAATATAATGTCAAAGATAATAAACCCCAATTCCATAAGACGTTTAGTTTTTTTCTATCCTGCCCGCCAATTAAGAAAAATGGTAAAAATGAAAAACCGAGAAATCGCGCGCCAAAGTTTTCGCTTTCTGCCTAAGACGCTCGGTCACTATTTTCCTTCTTCGAAAATATTTCAAATTCTCATTTAAAACTTTGAGGACATATTCTTTCTTTTCCTTCCTTTAATGGAATCGGAGTCGAATTTGGACGATGGGTGTAGCACCGCCCACTTTTAGGTGAAAACACGTATCTCGAGAACCGCACGACCGATTTTAGTGAAAATTAATGAAATCGGACTACAGCCACGTCTACATCCCAAATAATACAATTGCCATTCGTTTCTTTCACTTTCATGTGTAAAAATCAAGAAGCAAATAATGTAACGGTATAAAACTTTTAACTAATTATCAACCGATTTTGATTTTAAGAACGGTTTAAGAGAGAAGAATATCAGATCTTTCGATTTTTTGATATATAGATGTCTTAATATAGCTTAAGAGATTTAATTGTTTTTTGCACAACAACCTTAACTTTTGTTACTCTTTTTCTTACTTTGGCGATATTTTCAAACATTATTTGATTTGATTCAAAGAGTACGTTTAAAACCGAGTTTAACAAATGTTTCTTTTCAAAAATCGGTTAAAAATTTACTAAGTTACTTAACTTTTTATAAAAACGAAAATTTTGCAAAAATTTTCAACGAACTTACTTTACCAATAAATATGTATAATTTTTTTGGTTATGTTTTTTACCCAATTTTGACGTCTTTATAACTCTCTGTTGTTCACCTGTGATATATAACAAAATTTTTAAAAGGTTTTATAGTGCGAGTTACTGGTACGAGCTGCAATTCATTTGTGAAGTAAATAATATGACTATTCACATTTTCAAAAGCAAATTAATTTTAATTTTGGCATCGGAAGATCAGTTTACAAAATTTTATAACTGAATCATAGAGCTAGAAATCATTTTACTGCAGTACATCCCGGTAAATAACATTGCCGGACTATTGTTTTCTGCGTAAATAAAAGATTTCTTGCTTTCAACACCTGCGCACAATCCACGTACAGTTGTGTATGTATGTAGTGGCGTCGTAAGTTGTCACCACCGTAACTATTGAGGTATAGGGGCTCACCTCACTTTATCTCACTCCTCGTAAGCCATATTTTCTTGTAAATATTAACAATGTTATCTTTAGAGCTGAAACATTGGTTAATAGGCTGTCAAAACATATTTGGCCGTTAGTATCCGTCGCCATACGACCTTCGCAGACCTCCAGAAGCGTTTGTACGAGGAGTCCAGATCATTGAAAAAATGGGCTTTCATGTTAGTTTTCCACTGTAACCGCTCTATCTTAGCCCATAACGGCGAAGCCTTAAAGCATGCCTTTATCTCGTCTGCCGCGGTTCCTTGCATCGTCTGCCGGAAACCATCTGCCAGCAAGACGACCACTGCACCCATCTTCAATCGCTCGCTTTTGCGACATTGTGGATTCGTCCACACGTTCAATATGCACCATAACAATAGAGCACTGCGACTATTACTTTTGTTGATGTTGGAAATGAGTGTTTCTTCAATTGCAAGGTTTAGCGGGAGCTTGAATACACAGTATCATAACCTAACTTTCTGACAAAATCATTGTACAGCTCTTCCATTCTCTGTAGGGCACGCATTGGGCTGTAATTTTCCAACCATCGAAAAAATTACATCCTCAATAAGTTTCAGCGCTTCGTTTAAAATTATATCATCGTTGGCTAGTATTATCGGTAAACAATGTCTCCCTTGTTGCCGGGGGTTGTAGATCCCCACCACCGACGTCTTCAAGCAAATCCATCGCCTTACATTCTTTTCGAAATGTGGCCTTTTCCTGCACATCTACGTTTTGATGTTGCAACTCGGTTTTGCAGGTTTGCTTCTGTAAAATACACGCGCTCGTCGTTTGGGAAGTGCTCAGCAAGATGGGTCACTGTTGGATGCCTTTCATGTAACGGATAACCGATTATTCTCCAAGTTACTCCAAGCTTCGTTACTACTTACATACATATGCTCTTATACATTTATATTTATACCTATTACAGTAAAAATCCTCATAACCGGATACCGACCGGACTGGAACTATATTACTATTAGGTTAATAGTGCGCAAGAGTACAAAAAAACGGTTGATAAGCTAAGTCGAGATTTTGGGGGGGTTTGGTGAATTCCAAAATTGGTTTGTCGTTCTACTCGACATTAAAAATAACATCACTTTCCAGGTATTTCTGAGTGTCACACTGTCGTTAAAACAAAAATGGATATAATCGGGTCAGGGCAATCCCTAGCACTGATATAATTAATATATCTATACTAATATTATAAAGCTGAAGAGTTTGTTTATTTGAACGCGCTAATCTCCGAAACTGCTGGTTCGAATTGAATAATTCTTTTTGTGTTGGATAGTCCATTTATCAAGGAAGGCTATAGGCTATATAGCACTACGCTGCGAACAATAGGAGCGAAGAAACAGTGGTAAATGTGTAAAAAACGAGGGAAATTATTTATCTTTGAGGGCTTCCGTTCCTTGCGCTGCGAAAACGCAGCCGTTTTTGTGATAACTAATTTGGTCGAAATTATTTGTTAGAGTTGTATTAACATAATATTTAATATTAATTTTTCTATATTAATTGTTATTTTCTTCTGTCGTTGCATGCAGTATAAAACTATTCAAATTTTTGAGGTAATCCGTAATTTTTGTGGTTAGCAGTCATTTTATTATTTTAGATCTTATTCGCTGATGTTAATTCTTACTCTAATTTTCTTAGAAAATGCCTCGGAAGCGAAAATCTGGTATATCCAAAATGGCATGGTAGTTTTATTGACTGGTGATTTTCGTCAAACCCTCTCAGTGATTCAGAGGGGGACACCAGCAGATGAAATTCAAGCGTGCATTAAATCATCACGCTTATGGTCGACAGTTGAAAATCTCCGCCTGAAAACTAATATGAGAATGCATCTTCATAATGACGTGGATTCAGGACTTTACGCAGAAATGTTGTTGAAAATTGGTGATGGTTGTTTAGCTGTTGACGTTGAAGGCTATATATTACTGTCAAGAGAATTTTGTAATTTAGTAGAAAGTGATGTGGATTTCATTGCTAATATTTTTCCGGAATTGCAACAAAATTTGTGTAGTGATCAGTGGTTGCGTGCAAGAGCAATATTAGCACCAAGAAATGAAATTGTTAATAGGATCAGCACTGGTATTTTAAACGAGGTTCAAGGAAAAATGAAAGAATATTTGTCAATGGATACAATTATAGATACGGAACTAAGTACTTCATATCCTGTGGAGTTTTCAAATTCACTTGAACTATAGGGTGTACGTACCGTCACATAAACTTCAATTGAAACTAAATATACCAGTAATGCTTATGCGAAATCTAGATGCTCCTTTCCTATGTAATGGAACAAAGCTTCGGATAACAAAATTGGGACAGAACATACTTGGTGCTACTATTTTAACAGGTGTCGGTAAGGGAAATATTGTTATAATACTTCGGATACCAATTATTCCCACTGACTTTCCATTCAAATTTAAAAGGGTTCAGTTTCCTGCAAAGCTTAGCTTTGCTGTTACTATAAACAAGGCACAAGGACAAACATTACTGGTAGCAGGAGTGCATTTAGAAAACCCATGCTTCTCTCATGGTCAACTTTATGTAGCCTGTTCACGTGTATCTAATGCCCAGAATTCACACATACATATATGTATTTGCACCCGACGGGAAAACTTATAACATGGTCTACAAAAATATCCTAGATTAATACTTTGTATTTTATATTTTAGTTGTTGCATTTCAATACGCATATTTTAAGATGTTGAATCTTCATTGTCTGTAGGAATTTTTAAAAATTGTTGATCTCAGCCAAGCAATAAAATTTAGTTATCATTTTGACTCATTTCTATTATTATACCCTTACCCTTTATCTCTCATACTTATTTAATGGCTCTACTGCGGGCGAAGCCGCGGGTAAAAAGCAGTATTTTATATATTAAAAATATGTTTTTCGTTTGGAATTATAGCTGTCTTCGAATTGCCTTTTCAGTGCATGCTTTTTCTCACTTCTCAAAACAATTACATGCAACAACAAAGGCATCGAGTTGAATTCGTACAGAGGAGTGTAGGGATCTTTCATTAAAGTGGTATAACCTTTAAATTCAATGCTACCCAGTTTTGTTTTGCATATCGTAGATCAGTTTTACAGTAAAAAAATGCATTTAATTTTCTCTTGCAACATGTTGCTACAGAGTATAAAATTTTTGTTAACCTAACGGCTGTTTGTATCACTTAAACCTAATCGTGATAGGAGTTCTGAATACTTAAATGATCAGAAGGACAAAATCCGTTGAAATCTAAGAGACTGTCTGCCTGCTCGTCTATTCGTCTGTTCCTGCGATAACTTGACTAAATATTGAACCCCTGTCACACCCACAAACAGTCGGTAAATTCAGCCGTCCGAAATGTGGTTACCTGTAGTACTAGATTTCACCATAGGAAAATTTATCAAAAAGCCATCAACCAAATTATGTGATGTAAGGAAGACATGCCTCCAGAGTTTTAGACATGCGTATGCTCCGAAGTCCTTATATCGACTCAGACCATTAGCTTGTTGAAGCCAAGATACGCACCCGACTCTGTGCAGAAAAAAAACGTACGTCAACAAACACAAGGAAGGTTCGTCGTCGAAAAGCTGCGATTACAATAGACAGCCACTACTAATTTTCTACTCGACTTGCACTAGCCTGTGAGCACTCATGAGCAACTTGGTATAAGGGGACTGTGGGACGGCATTTTTTGCTTCTTAAGGTTGGTACGTAGCTCTCAAGTAATTACTCAAAAAAAAAAATACATTATTTCTGAAGTAAGTTTGACAGCTGGTTACGCATTGTGAATGATCCACATTAGAAGAGCAAGAGAGAATAAACAAAGTAAACAAACTTTGTGCGTATGTATGTATGTATGTATGTGTATGGTAACACAAATATTTTCATTGAGATTTAAGGAATGTTGTTGATGATTTGTTGGTTTTATACAACATTTCAAAATGGAATATACTTTATAATAATGATTTCAACTAATTTAGGATGAATTTGACGATCACTTCGAATTTCCTGCAAGAAACAATTGTCGATTTGATGTTTCTTCACAAAACCAGGTTTGCCATATTCATATTTTATTGAAAAAAAGTATTAAAAATTAGTACTAGATTTCTTGAGAGCTGCGTACTAGCACAAGTAACTTTATCGCAGGAACGTTTCTGGACCGTTTCTTAAGCGTTTTTTTATATGAAGTTTTTACGTTTCTTGAGAGCTGCGTACTAAGCTTTACGTACAAAGGCAAAATAACAGTAGTCAAAAAACAGACTGCCTACCTCGGAACATTAGAGCGGATAAATACCGAGAGTTGAGTAGGGAAACGAGACGCATGTGCATATGAAAAAAAAAAGAGGCCGATATGCGTGAGTACGGAGAGCTTGACAAGCTGGGCGAAAGGAGTTGTGCTCGAAAATTCTACGAAAAAATGCGGCGACTAACAGAAAGTTTCTTGACCGGAGCATACTTTTGTAGAACCCCTGTTGCTGCTTACGACAGTGCGGGTGTTTCTAACTCTTCCTGTGTCGGTAGCTAGTGGAGAGCGCAGTTTCTCTAATTTGAAACCTATCAAAACCTAAGGCAGACAGGCAGACTGGCAACAGATTTTCCCGCAGGCACGAAAATATTTAAAGAATTATTTTTCTGTTCTACTAATTATAAATTTTTTAAGTAATAAAATCTTCCAAATATGAATGTTTTTTTAACTACCTAAATAATTTTCAACCATTAAGACCTCCTTGGCGGTTATAGCATTGTAATTCGACAAAAATGTTTGCCGCCAGGTGCCTTTTGAACATTTAGAAATGCAAAAGAGTCATATGAAGACTACTGTACAAGTAGTTGGGGACTAGGGTCGTAGTATAAATGAACCAATTTAACCATGGCGACAACGAATGTGTATTGTCATTGCTGAAAATAATTTTTTTGGTCAAAAAGTCAATGTAGAGTTTTATGACCGTTTTACCTTTTTTAAGGTAGTCTGTAAATCATACCTTGCGTGTCCCAGAAAACGAAAGCCATCACCTTGCTCTTAAATAGCGCTTAACGTGTCTGAATTTAGCTAATGGCGATTCCACACCTTTCTCATACTGAATAGTTTATTCATTATATGACCAACGAGGTCTTTTGTACTTCCTGCTCTTTCAGCTATCCCACTTTCAATCCGCGGTCTATATGCAAAAAATACGGGTTAATGGACTCTTGTTGCTTTACCCTCTGTGACAGACATTTTCGAGGTATATATTTCTGTTCGCAATTCCTCTTTCAAAAATGAGAATCGGATGACCAAAAGACGTTGCTTGTTTTCAGTTATTCTAAAGTCTGCGCATTTTCACATTTCACGTAAATATAAAATTACGAGTTCGGTTCGGCTAAAATTTTGACATTAGCGTGCAAGAATGCATTGAAATGAAAATGTTTGTTAAATATTATATACATATGTATACGTTTTCCATACAAGGCTTTGTATTTTTTCGTTCAGTTTGTAAGACAATGTTGCAGCGGTCCTAATTTGGCGGTTTCGACAAATAAGCAATTTCTTTAATACAAAGGACATACATACATATGTCTGTAAAATTTTAGATCGGCACCTCAAAAACTGAGTAACTAGTTCGGGTATATACCCTATTCAGGGTAAAAAAATAAAACCGTTTTCAGCTGCCATATTTGTAACTATTACCACAATGTAAGTTGAATAATAGAAAACACATTTTTTCAGGAATATATTGGCCTAAAATTTATTGTAGTTTTTAAATATTTAATTTTGGTTTGATATTTATAGAATGCTATCATCCCTTCCATTAAGACTTCTCTTAATGCGCACAATTGTGCAAGTTAACTCATAAGTCACATAAATGTTGCTTTTTGTTGTGAAAAAGAGTATGTAGATATTGTTATGGTTTAGGCCGTTTCAAAAAAAAAAAAACATTTCAGTTATACGATGACATCTCGGCATTTAATTTTGCTCCCTTTCAACAATGATTTTCACGGTATTTTACTGTGGCCATTCTGGTCTCCGTGCCGTGCCCACCTTCTTAATGCGCTATGGTGGATGTTCGAAAGCATTGTGCGTAAGTATACACAAACGACGCCGATATATGTATGTATACATTTGTAAATATGTGTACACATTGAAAATACTGCTAAAGGTCTTTACGAATGTGCCTCCCCCGAAATAAACATTTGTGACACTTGAGAATTTATTATTATTTCTCGCTATTATAGCTATTGTAATAACTCTTTTGTAGAGCTTTATTTGCAGTCTTAGCGTTTATTTGTTTTTGTAGTTGTTCATAACGATGTTGATGGTATTACGATACAATTCCTAAATAAGACAGCATATATAAATGTTTTTTGGTGGGACGTCATTTCATTCGTTCATTGTCCCTTTCAACTGTTTGCTTAACTTCCTATTCTTGACAAGCATGCATATAAGTACAACAGCAAACTCAACGGCCTGTACTTCACGAACTGGAAGCGCTTGATTCTTGACGATCAACTAGTGGTAACTTTCCAATAATTTTTTGTGAAAAATTTATTTTTGGGTTGATTTATTTTAATCTTACCATTGCTTTAAACAATTAAACAAATTTTGTGAAGATATGTCAAATAAAAAAGTTTTCCGTACAATACAGCTATGTAACGGGGTTTTCAATAGGGACGCTACAAAAGTATACCGATAGGGACAGCAAACGATGCCATATTTTTCCCATTCTTTTGTCATTTCTCTTCAGTAGGGTTTGGAAAGATGTACGAGCCAACAACGAGTTCAAATTGTTAAAATTTACTACCGATATTCGGAGTCAGTGGCCTCAACTTTAAGAGCACTACGTCCAATTTATGATAATAATACTCATCGTGTCAGATCAACAATTGAGCATCTAGTGGAAAAATTTTAATCCACAGACACAGTTCAAAATGTCCCCGTGCCATTGAGATAAAGAAGTGCCCGTAGTGTCGAGAATCTTGCTGACGCTAGCGCATCAATTGATGAAGTCCCAAATCAGTCTCTCACACGTCCTCCTCAAGCGTTGGGTATCTCTATGACGTCTCTGTGGCGAATTTTGTGAAATTGACGCAAGAAATGAAGCCGCTTAACCACTAGAATTGTCGTATGCTCGTGAATTGGTTTGAGCAACAACTTGCAAATGATCCGGATTTTTATCGAAAAATCATCTTCAGCGATAAGTCTGATTTCTGGCTGAATGGCCAATTAGCAAAATATGCGTTACTGGCCAGGCAGTAATCCACACGTACTCCATGAGTCACCATTCCGAATTTCCGAAAAAATTACGGTTTGTTGCGGTTTATGGGCCGGTGCCGTCATTGGGCCGTACTTCTTCCGTAATGATTACGACCGGCACGTTACTGAAAATAGGAATGATAACCGAATATTTTGGCTCGAACTGGATTATGTGGTTCCAACAAGACGGCGCCGCAAGCCACACTTCCACAGCCAAATTTGTTAAACGTGTTATCTCACGAAATGGCCCAGCTAATTGGCCGCCTCGGTTGTGCGATTTGACGCCGTTAGACCATTTCCTGTGGAGCTACGTCAAGTCTATGGTCTATGCCAAGAAGCCAGCGACGATCGATAAATTTCGTACGAATATCGAAAGCCAAATTGCAGCAGCCCGTTTATGCTTGAAAACCGTCGAAAATTGGGTTCAGTATCTGGACTTCTGCAAGCGTGCCCGTGGTGGCCATGCAAAAGAAATCGAGTTCCATATATAATGGCATTGATATCCGAAACCAACAAGGCTTAATTGACTCAGCTCCTCATGCTGATCATTTATATATGTATTTATGTTCAATGATAAATTCAACACCCTCAAATTAATTCATGAAGATTTATAGTGTATTACGAGGTTTGACAATTAAGTAATGAGACTGATTTTATTGCCGCGCTTGTGGTAAACCTGTGACCTTGAAACTCCCTTTCTCTCGGCATCCCTCCCCTCTCCATTGATATATGTATCATCGCTCTAGCTTGTTTAGTTCGCCTACTGCGTGAAGTTGAGTAGACATGTGTTTGTAGTGCTCGTCACGAAAATGGAAAAACTTAACCAAGAGCAACGCGTCGCGATGAAATTTTGCGCTAGATTGGGTGAAACAGCTTCGGAAACGTACGCTAAAATTGTAGGAGTGTAGGTGATAGTGCTCTTAGAACCGAAAACTAAACGCCAAAGCTCACAATGGTTGTCTCCGAGCGCCCCCGCCCGAAAAAAGCTCGCATGAGCAAATCGAAGGTGAAAACGATGATTATTGCCTTTTTTGATAGCCGTGGCGTCCACAAAGAATTCGTTCCACCGGGGAAAACTGTGAATCAAGTCTACTATTACCAAGTACTCGAAAGATTGTGAAAACGAGTCAACAGGGAGCGCCCAGACATCGCTCGTAACTGGATCCTTCATCACGACAACGCGCCGTGCCACACCGCCCTCAGCGTGTCCCAGTATTTGGCCTTTAAAGAGATCGACGTGTTGCAACAGCCGCCTTATTCGCCCGACGTGTCACCCTGTGACTTTTTTTTGCTTCCTAAAACCAAATCGGTGGTCAAAGGAACCCATTTTGAGTCGATTACGGACATCCAGGCGGCCGTGACGAGAGTACTCGCGGAATCCAGTCGCGGATCCCAGTCGAAGCGTTCCAGAAATGTTACGAATCATGGAAAACGCGCTGGAATCGCTGTATAGCCTCCCAAGGGGACTACTTTGAAGGGGATGGCAGAGCTGTAGAATAATTTTCAAATATACGGTTTTTATGGAATCAGTCTCATTACTTAATTGTCATACCTCGTATTAGATCAACTGCTTATTACGATAGTTCTTGAGATAACCAGGTAACTGGTCGTTAACATTACTGATTCTACCGTATCGTAGAGGCAAAAGCGAAAATTAAAAAGATTAAGATGGACATATAAAATTTTCTGCTATTGCCAGCTGAAGATCTATAAAAAATTATCGGCCAGTGGGATTTTTATACTGGACATGGTTCAAAAAGTGGTCTGGCGAACATGTCGCTTTTACTTAACGCTTCAAAATCTCAAGTGTTATTGTTACTGCTGTTTCAAGTTATGTCAATGTTTTCTACATTTTATGACAAGTAATGAAAAAAAATGTTGTTTCTTGATCGAACTGAACATCACGTTCAATACAAGTACAATAATGAATTAAGATTAAATAATTAATATTCACCCGAAATTCGGCAGAAAAATATAGCATACACGTTTCCTAGCATTGATTTATTGCACTTAAGATAAAAGCTTCAATTTATAATCTTACTATAAACAAGTAAGGAAGAGCTAAGTTCGGATGCAACCGAACATTTTATACTCTTGCATCTTGCAAGAATTAAAGTCAGGGAATTACTTTAAAGTATAAAACCTTAACAAGAGGACCGAAATTCAAGCAATTTTATAAAAACTTATTTATATATAAATCCTATACCGACAGACCCATAGGGTTTGTTAGAAAAACGGAAACCATTATATGGAATTTGGGGTAGTATCGACCCGATTTTACTTATTTTTCCAGTGCCACATTCTATTGACCAGTCACATACTATAAAACCAACCTTATAGGGCAGAGACAGTCGCATGTTCGAAAATCCTGATATTTGTTATATAGAGGATAGGTAAAGTTTTCGCTCAAATTTATTTATTTTAGACACAAAGATACACTATTATGAGCAAAACACGCTCTCTAATTCCACGTGGTTGCACTCCGATCGCACATTCGCTCATTTTCGGTCTGTAATATAGGAAGTCCGGTTTGTCAGGTCCCGAGATATGAGATTTCACCAAAATGTGGGTGGTGCCACGCCAATCGTCCAATTATTAGAGGGCAGGGCTACGCCCACTTTTTCAAAATTTATTACTCACAGGTGCCCCTGGCTACCACGATCTCCAGTGTCAAATTACAGTTTTATATCTTAATTTGGTGCTTAGTTATGGTACTTAATATGAATTCGGTTAATGGCTATTTGTGAGCATGGCAGTGGTTCGATTACGGCCATCTACGAATTAATTTTTTTTGTACTAAGGAACTCGTGTACAAAGTTTCATCAAGATATCTTAATTTTTACTCAAGTTACAGCTTGCACGGACGGACGCCGAACGGGTGGACAGAGAGGCAACCGGATTTCTACTTTCCTCGTCACCGTGATATTTATATACATATGTATATATAACCTTATATCTATCTCGATTAGTTTTATGTGATACGTACAACCGTTAGGTAAAAAAACTATAATACTCTAGCAATTGGTAGCAAGAGTATAAAAATGTATGTAAAGTTAGTTGCCGAGCTAACAACACATCTATTACATATTTCATCTAAATCTTGAGATTGTGAACAAAAATCTTATAGCAATTTTAAAACGTCTCAAAATTCATAATGAAAATAGTGCAAAATATTATTCTTTAAATATAATTAAAATTTTCACAATCATGCCAGTATTAAGTTTTTTATCTACATATATATGTATATCGTCAAAACAGGAAAATTAGGTAGTACTATTTTAGGGAGAATTCAAAAAATTTCACATGACTATTATCGATGGTGGAATTACAGCGGTCTAGATATAATAGGGCAAAGTTATCAAAGTATATGCATATATACTATATACAGGGTAGGCCATTTAAAGTTGACCCATTTGTTTCTAAAAAAAAGAACAAAAGAAAACAATGTTTTTTGTTCATTTCAAAAATAATTTATTTTGGTCCAAGGGGATTTGTTTCAGCTAATATTTAAAAATTAGATCGCGTAAATGGGCACCTTTAGCTTTGACAGCTAAATGCACTCTTTTTTCGACATTTTCCATGACTTTGGCCAATGTTTCGGATGATATGGCGGCTGTTTCACGTCGAATGTTGGCTTTCAGTTGAGCTAAGGTCTTTGGCTTATTAGCGTATACCTTGGATTTCAAATAACCCCACAAATAAAAGTCTGGTGGCGTCAAATCTGGTGATCTCGGTGGCCAGTCAACATCACCATTTTTCGATATCAATCGCCCGGGGAAAAATGGTCGCAATAAATTGATTGTTGGTCCAGCTGTATGGCATGTAGCCCCGTCCTGTTGAAACCAGAAGTTATCCATGTCATTTTCGCGAATAATGGGTATCACAAAATCCGTTATCATGGCTCGATAACGCTCACCATTGACTGTTGTCGTGGCTCCATCATCGTCTTCGAAAAAATACGGTCCGATGATCATATTCGCGCAAACACCGCACCAAACTGTTACTTTTTGGTCGTAAGGAGGCTGTTCTTCAATTAATTGAGGATTTTCGGTGGCATAAAATCGGCAATTTTGCTTGTTTACGCCTCCATTCAACGAGAAATGTGCCTCGTCTGACATGATGAGTTTTCGCCAAAAGTCAAGTTCGTTTTCAGCCATTTCGATGGCCCATTTGCCAAAATTAAGGCGTCGCGGATAATCAGCTGGGTTTAGTTTTTGTGTCATTTGAATTTTATATGGAAACATCTTCAAATCTTTATGAATTATGCGTCGGAGAGTGGTGCGAGAGATGTCTAATTCCTGAGAGCGGCGATAACTCGATGTCGATGGAGTCTCCTCAATACTAGCTCGTACAGCTTCGATATTTTCATCAGAACGTCTTGTGCGTTGTCTGGATGCATGACTGGCATTACTGAGATTACCGGTGTTCACAAATTTTGCGTATAAAGACTTAATTGTGTTCTTAACTGGAGCACTTTTCACTTTATTTTTTTTGCGAAACGCACGTTGAGTTAACACAATTGAAAAGTTATTTTGAATATAAAGCTGAACAATTTCAGCGCGTTCTTTTGGAGTGTACTGTTCCATGGTATAAATTGTCTTCGAATGACGCTTCTAACGCGGTATGACATTAGCCGATTTGTCAGCGCTGTTAAAAGTTACAGCGTTGCCAGATGGGTCAACTTTAAATGGGCTACATATACATCCTAACATATATAAAGGGTGATTTTTTAAGAGCTTGATAACTTTTTTAAAAAAAAAAACGCATAAAATTTGCAAAATCTCATCGGTTCTTTATTTGAAACGTTAGATTGGTTCATGACATTTACTTTTTGAAGATAATTTCATTTAAATGTTGACCGCGGCTGCGTCTTAGGTGGTCCATTCGGAAAGTCCAATTTTGGGCAACTTTTTCGAGCATTTCGGCCGGAATAGCCCGAATTTCTTCGGAAATGTTGTCTTCCAAAGCTGGAATAGTTGGCTTATTCTGTAGACTTTAGACTTGACGTAGCCCCACAAAAAATAGTCTAAAGGCGTTAAATCGCATGATCTTGGTGGCCAACTTACGGGTCCATTTCTTGAGATGAATTGTTGTCCGAAGTTTTCCCTCAAAATGGCCATAGAATCGCGAGCTGTGTGGCATGTAGCGCCATCTTGTTGAAACCACATGTCAACCAAGTTCAGTTCTTCCATTTTTGGCAACAAAAAGTTTGTTAGCATCGAACGATAGCGATCGCCATTCACCGTAACGTTGCGTCCAACAGCATCTTTGAAAAAATACGGTCCAATGATTCCACCAGCGTACAAACCACACCAAACAGTGCATTTTTCGGGATGCATGGGCAGTTCTTGAACGGCTTCTGGTTGCTCTTCACCCCAAATGCGGCAATTTTGCTTATTTACGTAGCCATTCAACCAGAAATGAGCCTCATCGCTGAACAAAATTTGTCGATAAACACATTTCGAACCGAACACTGATTTTGGTAATAAAATTCAATGATTTGCAAGCGTTGCTCGTTAGTAAGTCTATTCATGATGAAATGTCAAAGCATACTGAGCATCTTTCTCTTTGACACCATGTCTGAAATCCCACGTGATCTGTCAAATACTAATGCATGAAAATCCTAACCTCAAAAAAATCACCCGTTATGATGGTATATTTGCACTAGATAAATTTTACATTACAGCTATTTAAGCCCACTCTTCGACAAAA
Source organism: Bactrocera dorsalis (assembly GCF_023373825.1). Classification (NCBI taxonomy): domain Eukaryota; kingdom Metazoa; phylum Arthropoda; class Insecta; order Diptera; family Tephritidae; genus Bactrocera; species Bactrocera dorsalis. Next base: position 17,888,443 of record NC_064308.1, on the reverse strand, counting down.
TGATTTTTAAAAGAACTAAATCAAACTAAAAGTCAAAGCAACAATAAAAAGTAGTAACTAAAACTTAAAATAAAAATGAAAAGACAAACCTGAATACGTGCCTCGGGTAAACCAATTTTTTCAGCGAGCCTTTCACGTGCAAATACATCTGGATAATGTGTTCTCTCGAATTCTGCAAAATTAGAAATATAATAAGAAATAACTTTATTGTAAATGCATAGTTTCCGTAACAAAAAATGAAAAAAACAATATTAATAAAAATATATTTTATATCTTTAAAATGAAGACTAAATAACCAATATCTTACACAGCTTTAGCAAAAGTTAGTATATTAAAAACTTCGCGTCCCTTAATCATGAAAATTTGTTTCCTTATTTCGAGTATAGACTACTATATCCCCAATGTGATATTCTTAGTTACTTATTCAGACATTTATGTTTTTCGAAATATTTTCTGATACAGTTATGTTCAATATAAGAAAATTTATATTGCGTGATAACAGTATGGGTCGTATATAGTTTATTATAGACAAAAATAAAATTTTAATATTAGCAATTGTTTTATAAAATATGTACATATATTAGTTGCACTCATTTAATGTCTCAAACTTTTAGCATTTATTTTCTTGGCAAATCTTGGCAATTTTACGAAAATCACACTCAGCTGTTTCAGTCTGGTGTTTTTTTTTATAAATAAATACAGTCAAGACCATTACAAAATGATTTTTTTATTTTTATTTATTAGCTGTATAATGGTTAAATAAATTGTGGAAATTACACGTAAAAAAAAGTACGAAGTCCACGATTGCGGCCGGAATTTTGGTCTAAAACAAAACTTTCAAAAAGATTACTAATCTGTAGAATAGTCGCTATAGCACCATGGCAGCTTTTTTTTTGTTACCTGACAAAATGACGGAGGTTTGAACAAAAAGTATCGAGTTTGGTGTTTTTTTTCGAAAGTTCTTTGTAGAAAAAAATACGAATTTTTCAAAAAAAAAACTTTAAGAGTGAAAATCGTTTTGTAAAATACCATTCTGAGAAAACGCGTTTAAAGATTGGAGTCTCTATGTTCCCCACTCTATTGCCTCTCTACAAGAAACGCTGTAGTGACCGTAATATTTTGAATTTTGATTTCTAAACTTTAGAGAATGTTTATTACAGGGTATATTATCCGATAATGCAACAAAAAAAAATCGATTTTTCGAAAAATTCACTAAAGAAATTCAAATTCATTGAAGAAGAAATATTTATAGAAAAAACGACTATGGATAAATGAAGAACAGCTGACAGATTACAATATTGCCACGGAGCGTTTATTTAACCCAAAGTGCCATTTTGTCACTATTATACAAGTATTATGGATGGGTGCCACACGAATTGATTCAATAAAAATACCGCCTAATATAAACGTCATTTAGACTACCCTTATCATGCTTTTAGGGCACACTTACCTTTTTCCAGGCTGTCGATTTGCTCGTTTGTAAAAGAAGTGCGATTGCGCTGCAGTTTCCGTTTAAGACGCAATCGCATCTGGGAGTCCTCATCACCAGATGAATTGTGTTCTGAATTGCCGTCGGAAGTACTTTCATGAGAATTGGGATGTGACACTTCACCCGAGAATATATCTAGAAAAATGAAATAACTTTTATTCGTTGCTATTGCGTTGCTATAAATATGTACACTTACTTAAACTTACTCTTATATAAATATAATAGAATATATCTTAATTTGTCAAACATCAGAAAGTAACAAATTGAAAAGGTAAAACTTACAATTTGTGCAAAATAGAAAGGATGTTCTCCGATCTGAGGAAAGTACAGCGGTTGGTTCTAGTCTCAAAACCAAAAAAGTGACCTGAAGAACTTTGATAATACCGATCTCTGTGAAACCGCTTTAAGTTAGCAACCCGAAAAATGGCTATTCTACATGGGGAGAGCACTCAGATCTACTCTATTTCGAATGGAGTACCGCATGGCTCGGTTTTAGGCTACTACTATGGAACCTAACGTATGACGGAGTACTAAGAATACATCAACCAAACCAATGGTTTTCTGGTTAGCTGGCTGAACCGAAAAAAGAAGTCTTGCAAGCACATTGAAAGCTTATGAAAGACATGGACATAATATATCATATGCTAAACATATATGTATTATAAATACAGTGCATAGGCTTTCAACTATACGAGTTATAATTGCTTTCAGAACCATGTCTTGCTCGTTGCTGAAGTTCGAGCCAGTGCGCCGCCCATTGACGTCTAAGACGAATTCTCGCCATTTTACTAGCTATCAGAGAATCACATTGTGGCAGCAACAGTGGCAAACCCCAACCAAAGGACAGTGGACTCACATACAAATTCCGCCAACTTTTCGAACCATTTTTGTGTAGTACGATTTGCCTTTTCTTTCAAAATAGGTCTTAGTTTTGGCTATCACCTCTTCATTCGACGAAATTTTCTTCCCACCGAGCATATTTTTTGGTTCTGAGAACAGCACATAGTCGCTGAAGCCAGATTTGGAGAATACGATGAGTACGAAAGTAATCCAAAGCCCAATTTATGGTATCGTTTTTCCTGACTTGGACCCGCTGCATTCCTTGGTGAAACTGCATTCTTTTTCTTAAAACGGTACGCTATGTAATAGTACCTGTTGATGGTTCTTCCTTTTCCAAGAAAATCAATAATTATTTCATGCGCATCCCAAAATGCATACGCCATAACTTTACCAGGCAACTTTTGCGTTTTTCCACGCTTTGGAGTAAATTCGGTGTGTGCAGTTCACTCGGATGACTGTCGATTGGATTTCGAAGTGAAATTATTGAGCCATATTTCACCCGTTGTCACATATCGACGCATCGGTCGGTTCAAACTTAGAAAACCACTTTTCAACGGCTGATTTCCCTGGTGCATAGTTCAAATAATGTTGATCAATCGAAACCTTGGCTTCAACTGCATTTTCCCCTAAAAAGCAATGCTTTATTAACACACCATATTCCTTTTTGTCCATTTTTCACAATAACAAAAGGGCTTCACTTGAAATGATTCACAAACTAATGATCCGACAGTTGTCAAATTTATGTTAAAGCTAACTAAAAATAATTTGGATTTAACTCTAGTAGCGCCATCTATGTGTTCGGGGACTTTTCAATTACCTTACCCGTGGATAGATGTACAATATGGGGACCTAGATTGACCTAGATAGACATTCAGACTTTCAAACAGGTGGAACACGAAGAATTGCTTTGAAATTATTATTCCATTAATTTATTATTTTTAAAAGTTTGCACTTCGTTCAAAAATAGTATTTAACAAGGGCTTAGTTCAGGTGAAATCGAACATTTCATACTTTTTCTACTTGTAAGGCTCAAAGCCGGGGAAATATCTCGAGGTGTTACCAAACTGTATATAAAAAAATATTGCGAAAAATTTCAACATTCATTGTACGACGCAACCGATTGGTTTGCAATTAATCTTATTAACTTAAACATATTAAACTTCATTTCAATATAATATCACACATTTTGATTAACTTAAACACTTTAGAATAAGGTGGAAAGCGGAAATCGCTATATAGAGTGTATTAGGTCGGGGCTCGTTACATTAACCTTTAACATTACTCAGGTATACTCGATACATATTTTTAAGCAATTTTATATATGGGGTATTCCATACCAAATCGACCACTTTTGAACCCGACCCCTTTAGATTTTGCTGAATCCATCCCTTTCTACCCTTGAAAAACATTTTTGAGAATTTTTTCAAAATTTTTTTTCCAACTTCAAAAAAGTTATGAATTTTGCTATTTTTTGCTAAAAAAAATGACTTTTTTATATTCAAATAGCCATAACTTTTGCAGAAATTGACTTTTGGGGACCATTTTTTTTTTGAAATTTTTGTTTTTGAATGAACTTTTCGGCATAAGGTTTGTTAGATTAACGAAAATCATCACACATAAATATGTAATTTAAAATATTTTCGGCATTAAACTATAGTACATCCAGTATCATACGTTCATTTAATTTTGCTAGATATCTGACATATCAATCAATATTTTCGATAAAAAGTTCGCAATAGGAACTGGGGTTCACATATTCGGTACCAAGGGTCTTGAAAAGTTTTGGTTCGATTTGGACAATTTTGGCTCAAGGTGGCACACTTCAAAGACACTATTCGTGCAAAGTTTTATTGTTATATTCATTGGTGTTTGATATGTATACTGGAAAGTGAAAGAATCAGATGGAATTTAGATTTATGTTAAATGGGAAGTAGTATTTCACCCATTTTCTCACTGTAACATAAAAATATCAGAAGTCCCAAATTTGGCTGAAATAGGTCCCGCAGGTCCCGAGATATGAGTTCTCACCTAAATGTGGGCGGTGCTACGCACAACGTCTGATTTGACAGCGGTTCCTATAAAGCCTTCTCGTACCATCTCTGGTGTAAAATTTAATTAAAAAAAAACTATTAAAATTTTAACAAAACTGTTATATAGGTAGTGAGCGGGGTTAACATCCGAATTCATTTATTATAGCCATAGCTGTTTACTCGTAGGTTATACATTGTACTATATGTGCACTAAGCCTATTAGAAGTCTAATGCAATGACGATATGAGTGCGACGTACACATGTACATATGTAAATATATTCATATGCATGTATATTATAGTATGATGGATGGCATTATTTACAAGTATGCAATAGTTATTTATAGTTTTCAAGCATTTGGCAAGATATTGCCGAATTGATGACTATCATACGCTACATTATTACACCGCGTTAAACTTTTCTCTCGCACTTATCGCTATTTTATCATCTTTAAATCTGTAACTGTGTGGAAATGGCTTTCAGACTAATTTGATGGACATTTGTGTATTATTTGAATTATTTTTTCAATTTATAAGACCAAATATGTTGTTAGCAGTCGGAAAGATGTCATTAATCCAATATGTTTGCTGCGTGCACTACTGAATTACGAGGGTTATTTGATGCTCAGTTGCAGCAATGCTTTCATGCGTGTAGATACAAATTTATTTCGCATAAACTATAAACATATGTAATGATGCAGAAATTCGATTTCTGGTATAATTTCAACTCCAGACATTTGTAGACTCGATTTGAATTCGTTGCTCTTCATAGTGTAAGCGACAAAATAAGCTAATTTATTTACATATACAGTATTTATGTGGGAGGATGGAGTCATGTTTAGAAGTTCACGCAAGTGAGGAAAGTTGTCTGATCGCCATTCACTTGGGAGTGGCCAGAAACAATATTTCTACATATGGCTCAAGCAGCTCATGACTTCCGGTGTTTAACCAAGTATCCTCTGGGTAGCCTTAGAACATCCGTTTGAAGGCTAACTAAAATGAGAAAGCGAAACATTCCCTCCACAGGGTTGTGCGCTGATTTTGGGACCCGAAACGTAAAAAACAGTACCAATGAAAAATTATCGACAGCCCCGGATGAGAGACCCCCCTTTTGATGACGACCATGGCAAACGAAATAAGGACTACGAGTTAAGGACATGCACCTGGAATAGCCGGTCCCTTAATTGGGAAGGTGCTGCTGCCTCGTGAAAGTGAAGGCTGACATCACCACCGTCCAATAAATGCGATGGACCGGAGAAGGATTGAAGCGAGTAGGTCCTTGTGGCATTTACTACAGTGGCCATATAAAGGAGCGCAAATTTGGAGTGGGATTCGTGGTGGGAGAGAGACTCTGTCGCCGAGTACTGTCATTCACACCGGTGGATAACATTTAGCCACAATCCGTATTAAAGCGAAGTTCTTCAACATATCACTGATTTGCGGCCACACCCCAACGAAAGAGAAAGACGATGTCGACTCGGACTTTGCAGCAAAAAACGCACGTCAACAAACACAAGGAGTGTTCGACGTAGAGAAGCTCAGCAGACAGTCGAACGATTTTCTTCTCGACTTGCACTCCTCTTCTCTGAGAGCATTCGTCAAGAACTCAGTATAAGGGAACTGTGGGACGGCATCTCAAACTCCTTACATACAGCTGCAACCGAAACCATTAGTTTCCGGAAAATTCAAAAGAACAGCTGGTACGACGAAGAGTGCCGTGTCGCACCGGAGAGAAAACAGACTGCCTACCTCGCAACGCTACGATCGAACACAACACGTGCGGGATGGGATAGACACCGAGAGTTGAAGAGGGAAGCAAGACACATTTACAGACAGAAAAAGAAAGAGACCGAAATGCGTGAGTATGAAAAGCTTGATAAGGTGGCCGACAGAGGTAATGATCGAAAATTCTACGAAAAAATGCGGCGACTTACAGAAGGTTTCAAGACCGGAACATACTCTTGTAGAACCCCCAAAGGTGACCTAGTGACCGATGCCCAGAGCATACTTAAATTATGGAGGGGACACTTCTCCAGAGGGGACACTTCTCCAGCCTGCTGAATGGCAGTGAACGTACAACGCCAGGAGAACGCGATCCCGATTCCCCAATCGATGACAGAGCAGACGTTCCACTACCCGACCATGAAGAAGTTCGAATAGCAATTTCCCGCCTGAAAAACAACAAAGCGGCAAGGGCTGACGGATTGCCGGCCGAGCTATTCAAACACGGCGGCGAAGAACTGATAAGGAGCATGCATCAGCTTCTTTGTAAAATATGGTCGGACAAAAGCATGGCCAACAATTGGAATTTAAGTGTGCTATGCCCAATCCATAAAAAAGGAGACCCTACAATCTGCGCCAGCTACCGTAGGATAAGCCTCTTCAACATCGCGTACAAGGTTCTATCGAGCGTATTGTGTGAAAGATTAAAGCCCACCGTCAACAAACTGATTGAACCCAGGTCCTTTAGACCTGGAAAATCAATAACCGACCAGATATTCACCATGCGCCAAATTTTGGAAAAGACCTGTGAAATTAGAATCGACAAACACCACCTCTTCGTCGATTTCAAAGCTGCTTTCGACAGCACAAAAAGGGCTGCTTTTATGCCGCGAGCTGCAGAACTGAATCGAGCAGGTACAATCTTTTATAAGAGTGTACAGCTGCTGGCGTATGCCGATGATATTGAAGTCATCAGCCTCAACACCCGCGCCGTTAGTTCTGCTTTCTCCAGACTGAACAAGGAAGCAAAGAAAATGGGTCTGGCAGTAAACGAGGGCAAGACGAAATATCTCCTGTCTTCAAACAAACAGTCGTCGCTCTCGCGACTTGGCTCTCACTTCACTGTTGATTTCGAAGTTTTAGATAATTTCGTCTATCTTGGAACGAGTGTAAACACCACCAACAATGTCAGCCTGGAAATCCAACGCAGGGTAACTCTTGCCAACAGGTGCTACTTCGAACTGAGTAGGCAATTGAGAAGTAAAGTCCTCTCTCGACGAACAAAAACCAAACTCTATATGTCATTCATAATTCCCGTCCTGCTATATGGTGCAGAGGCTTGGACGATGACAACAACCGATGAGTCGACGTTGCGAGTTTTCGAGAGAAAAGTCCTGCGAAAGATTTATGGTCCTTTGGGCGTTGGCTACGGCGAATATCGCATTCGATGGAACGATGAGCTGTATGAGATATATAACGACATTGACATAGTTCAACGAATTAAAGACAGCGGTTACGCTGGCAAGGTCATGTTGTCCGAATGGACGAAAACACACCAGCTCTGAAAGTATTCGACGCAGTACTCGCCGAGGGATGCAGAGGAAGAGGAAGACATCCACTCCGTTGGAAGCACCAAGTGGAGAAAGACCTGGCTTCTCTTGGAATATCCACTTGGCGCCACGTAGCGAAAAGAAGAAGCGACTGGCGCGCTGGTGTTAACTCGGCTATAATCGCGTAACCGGTGTCTACGCCAATAAAGAAGAAGAATACAGTATTTATGTAGATGATATATAAGTAGCCAATTACCGAGCTAAAATAAGCAGTGATCATACGCTGTACAAAAAGCACAAAACTTTTGCATGCAATAATAATAAATGCAATTATGCCTTCTTGTATACTGCTTCTTAGTATGGGAAAATTTGGAAAATAACAAGGGCAAACGTTTACTTTGGCATTTCGCATTACGGTATACGATATAAAAATATCATTATCTTAACTTTGATCAGTCAGTTTAAATGGCAGTAATAAAGATTATTTTAATTAACGGAGCTGAAACATACTTTTGCTCGAATCTTAAATTGCAAATAGCACATTGTTACCAATAATTCGCCTTTAATGGAATTGTAACCTCTGTGCAGAAATCGTACCTGAACTTTTAATTGTAACTACCTACAATTTCAACTTTGGGACATTCGAATTGCTTTTCCCTTCCTTTAAATAAATACATGAATTCTTCTTTCTTTGCTCCTGCATGAGTATCGCGATTTTGAAGATTTCATTCATCCCTTTGCATTATTAAGATACGAGTACATGTGTAAATTGTGTTAACGTTTGTATGTATACAATTGCCGTTACAATGACCAGAAGATTTTTACCCTCGTAAATGCTTGGCGACATCCCATTTAATTTTCTCCACAACTGTATTGTCACAGATGATCAAACATTGGTGCAAATAAAGAAACCTACAGTCGTGTGTCCTATTAGATATAAAAACTTACAATCGCACAAACAAATATAATGAATTGGACAAGCAGTTAATTTGATGGTCATTTGTTGTTTGTTTGTTGTTTGCCAATTGCCTAACAAAACAGTACCTACCACTGTCGAAAGCGATCTTCATTTGATATTTTTATTGATAACCCAACTTTTGACATTCATTCTCAATATTGTTTCCGATATTAAAATTTACGGTGACATATGGCTGTAAATTTTTAGATTCCTGTTGGTTAATAGCTTTGCATATTAAGCACATTACTCCAATTATTTGCACTCAGTGAGCATAGTATTTATAACAAAATCTCTTTGGTTATTGTTTAAGTAGCTACAAGCACATTAATTATTTGTGAATGTAGATATGTTTTAAAAATATAGTTTATAAGTGTTTATAAATAAATATAAATATATTTAATGAAAAAAATACATAAACTTCAAATTTAAGGGGATATGTTTATTATCATTTGAAAGAACATTCTTTGGTATTTATTTTTTAAAAAATATTCTTTCAAATGTTGTCCGCGGCTACGTTGAGTCCAATATTTTACAGAACGATGACTCGTTCGAGCACTTCGACTGGTAACTGGTGATCGAAGCAGGATTGTCCATATAGACTTTAGACTATACATATTTCCGCAGTAAAAAGTCTAACGGTTTGAGATCACACGGTCTTGGTGGCCAATTGACCCATTACTCCACCGGCCTAAAAACCACACCAAGCTGTTGTTTTTTTCTGAATGGAATGACGCTCTTGAATCCCTTCCGGTTGTTCTTTGCCCCAATTGCAGCAATTTTGCTTCTTTACATACTCATCGATCTAGATATGGGTCCATTCGCTGAACAAAATTTGGCTCCAAGTGTCGGATCTTCTTGGAATTTTTCAATAAAGCGAAGCGATGTTGCTTCAGAAGGTCGATTCTTGCAAAATATTACGTTAATTTTCGTATTAAAGTTAAACGAGTTCTACAAATGCTTGAAACGTGTGGCTAAAACACTGAGCGGGACGTAGTGATATTTGAGCATGAAAATCAAACTCAGCAACACATATGTATGTATGTATATGTACATACATGTGTGCTTAAAGTTGAACGGAAGCATACATTTCAGCAAATTATGTATATATGTATAAAGTTAATAGATTACACCACATTGTGGGTTTCCCAATGGAAAGCGCCTATTCCGATGGCATTTAGCCCACCCCCAGTGAATTGCGGCTAATAAACATTTGAGAAAAAAATTTTACTTTTATGTTGTTAATTGTGTGCATTAATATTAGAAACGAAATACATAGGGGATTCAAATAAATCTACAGTCACTGCTAATTCTGTTGAGATATTAGTGGAGGTGTGTACATTAATGAAATCGCAGTCAAAAGAAATCGATATAAAACCAAGATATTAACTTCGGCTGCACAGATGTTATAACATAAAAATTTTTGTATGAAACCATGATTGTAACTCAAAAAAGTAATGATGCAGTTCGATTCGTAGGACCCGAAATGGGGGGAAACCGTCGAATTTGGTCTTGTCTTTTTTTTTGACTATCACAGTGTAAATTAATAAATTAACACAGATTTACATATTTCTATAGAATAACATAATTAAAAATTATAGATAACGCACACACACACCCATATATTTATATATGTATATAAATACAATTAAATAAAAAGTTTATAACGTTTACACATAAACTAATTACTTTTTATTTACTCGCAATCGGTCCCATACGTCGACATACACCGATATTTTTGGTCCTATCGAGCCGCGATAATTAAAAGAAAAAGTCTTCGTTGGGAATTTTACCAACAACAACATCGTTGGAGTTCCAGAACCAAACCCAAAAGTTCAAAGAGTGCACCCAACAAACAAAAAGCTTATACGCTGAATCAACAAATACCCCAACAAGTAATTAAAAACAAAAACAACCCGAAATTAACAAAAACCGGAAAAAGCTGTAAGTGCGACCCAGATTTTTTCTACATAACAATATAAAGTGCAAATCATATTTGTTAAAAAGTACCCAATTGTCAAATTGTGTCCTTAAGAAAACTTAAGTATAATTTATTTGTTTTATTGGGTTGACAAAAATTTGATTTGCACTATTTAATTATATGTATATACACACATATTTACATATATTTATCGAAGGGAAGAAGTGCAATAATATTTTGCTGTCGGCTATTCCGTTCTTCTCGTTGAACTAAAATTACATATAGTACATATGTATATACTTAAATAAATATACACACACCGGCTACATATCTACAAATGAATAGCGCACCCATTCGCTTATACGTATATTGAGTTGTCAAAAAATTCTTGCGGTATTTTCGCTAGTTGGCGCTGAAAGCGCGTAGTTCGAGTTTTATTCGTCGCATCGGGTCATGCTACACCTTTTTAGAAAGCTCATTTCACGCGCTAACACGCGTTTGATTTATTGACATTTATACTAAATAGCCTAACTGATAATTTACCCTCATACCCCTTGGATCCAAAGCAGTGTCTAAAAAATCTTGGATTCACTTAGCAGACACCCAATTCCACAAACCCAGACCCGTGGATATACTAATCGGTAGTGATATCTATCCAAGTATTTTACTCAATGGAGTAAAGAGAAACATACTAGGTTCACTCTTAGCTCAAGAGACAGAATTCAGATGGATATTGTCCGGACCCATAACCCAACCCTCCCAAAATTCAGCCATAGTATCATTTCACAATAAAGTGAACCCCGAGAATCTACTCACACGTTTTTGGGAGGTGGAGGAAATCCCAAAGGAATCCGTAGTTTCTAAATCGGACCAAATTTGTGAGGAAATTTTCCAAAAAACTACCCGTCGTAATCCAGATGGGCGCTATATAGTAACCCTACCCTGCAAAGAACCCGACAATATTGATATCGGATACTCTAGACACATAGCGTTGGCCCAATTCCTCAGAAATGAACGAGCTTTACTTAAAAAACCCGAATTGAAAGTAGAATATGAAAAAACAATTATGGAATATTTGAAACTCGGACAAATGAAGAAAGTAAAGCGACCTAATATTACTTACCACACCACGCAGTCATTAAACCCGATCGCATAACCACGAAATTGCGTGTGGTATTTAATGCATCTTGCCCCACGTCAAATAACAAAAGCTTAAATGACGTCTTACACATCGGGCCTACTTTACAGAAAGACCTTGTCATTCTGATCACAAATTGGCGACTCTTCCAATTCGTTTTTAATGCGGATATTCAAAAAATGTACCGGTAAATACTCGAAGACCCTAATCATACTAGGTTCCAAAGAATACTATTTAGAAAGTCCCCGGAAGACGCAATAGAAGACTTCGAATTGCAAACAGTCACGTTCGGCATAAATTGTGTGCCGTATCTAGCGATCCGTACCCTCATGAAGCTAGCCGATGATGTAGAAGAAACCCACCCATTAGCATCCAAAATACTTCGCCAGGAAATGTATGTAGACCATGTTTTAGCTGGAACTCATGACCTGAATTCGGCAAAGTCAGCACGCGATGAACTCATTTCTGCTCTGAAGTCTCCAGGACTCGCTCTGCGAAAATGGACCTCCAATGATTCACACATTCTGAAAGGACTTCCACAGGATCATCTTTTAGAAACGGAAACACTCAACCCTTCGGAACCCGAAAACACCAAAACTCTAGGCATTCGATGGAACTCTAAAAAGGATTCATTTTTCTTCCTCGTCAACCCAATGGAGAAAAAACCCGCACACACCAAACGCGTAGTTTTATCAGGCATAACAAAATTGTTTGACCCAGGCGGTTGGCTTAGTCCATTAATAATCACGGCAAAAATAATTATGCAACAAATATGGCTAGATAAAAATGACTGGGATGAAAGCCTGAAGCCCCTCACCCTTCATCGATGGAACAGCTTCGTAAAGGATTATGAAAACATAAATAAAATTGAAATACCCAGATGGACCCATTTCAATTCAACAGCCACAATCGAATTCCACCGTTTCACTGATGCTTCAGAAAAAGCATATGCCGCGACATTTTACATAAGGGTTTTAGTTGGACCCAAAATATGGACAACTCAAAAACAAGAGTTGCTCCCATTATAACCGTATCCCTACCCAGATTGGAACTCTGCGGAGCGGTTCTACTGGCTAACCTTGTGAAATCTACCCTATCCCACTTATACCTAACCCAATATAAAAATTATTTTTCATGGACCACTTTCGTTTCTCATCGAGTAGCTGCAATCACCGAGAAAGTGGGAGGCGATAATTGGAACCATGTGGAAAGCCAAGACAATCCCGCAGACTTGGCAAGCCGAGGATGTACACCCACCGATCTATTGAATTGCAACCTCTGGTGGCATGGACCCCAATGGCTACAACATGGAAAGGAGCATTTCCCAGCAACGGAGAAAACATACAACACTACCGTGGAATTCAAACTCATTAAGACGTTTTCGATAACCACCCAAGAGGATATACTCGAAAGGTTTTCCTCATTCCCCAGAGCTATTCGCGCTATCGCTTACCTACTCAGATTTTGCGCAAATGCCTCACCAAGGAGACGAGAAACTGATTACTCAAACCACGAAATAACCCCGGAAGAGTTCAAAACAGCCCGAATGAAGTTAATTATTCACACCCAAAAAACACATTTCCGAGAAGAATATGATGCACTGACCCCAAATTCTGGATACCCAAAGCAAAGATGCTGATTAAAACAATAATTCATCAATGCAAAACGTGCGTCATACATAACAAGGCTCAACAAACCCAAATAATGGCAGCTCTTCCAACTGAAAGAACTGTCCTAACCCGTCCGTTTGCTGCCACTGGTATCGACTTTGCTGCACCATATGACACCAAAAACTACACTGGGAGAGCATGTCGAATCACCAAATGATATATATGTATATATGTATGTGTATGCTTCTCAACTAAAGCAATACATCTCGAACCCTTTAGCGATCTCACTACGCAAACCTTCCTAGCAGCATTCGCCCGTTTCTTATCGAGGCGTGGATGCCCCGCCAATCTTTATTCCGACAACGGAACAAACTTTATGGGAACTTCACAAATGCTAATTAAAGATCGGCGTGAATTCCTGCAGACACTTCGAACTCAGACTACATCTCTCCATAGTCATCAAAATATCTCATGGCACTTCAACCTACCAGGAGCTCCACATATGGGTGAATTATGGGAAGCAGGCGTAAAAAGTCTAAAAACCCATTTAAAAAAGATCGCAAAAATACAAAAATTCACGTTTGAAGAATTTGCTAACTTATTAACCCGCGTTGAAAGTTGTTTAAACTCTCGGCCAATAAGCCCCATAAGCGTTGACTCAACAAACTTGGAACCTCTAACTCCAGGACACTTCCTTATAGGTACCCCATTGCTAACCCCTGCCGAACCCAATTTAGAGGATGCAAATTTAAGCATCGTTAACAGATGGCAGAAATACTCCAACACATTTGCAAGAGATGGAAGGAAGAGAACCTTAAGGAACAACACAAACGATATAAATGGAAATATCCACAACGTAATGTTGAAGTTAACCACTTAGTCGTTATAAGAAACGAAAATATTTCACCCAACAAATGGAAGCTCGGTCGAATTCAAAAGGTCTTCTCCGGCTTAGACAATGAAACACGAGTGGTTGAAATCCGAGCTGCTCAAGGCACAGTAACCGCCCCATCACAAAAATTGTGATATTAAGTTCAGAATAACTTAAAAGATTTATCTTCTTTTTTAGTGAAATGGCCCCAACAATCACCAACTCACCCAAACCTCGTCATATGAGCTCAACCATTATCATCCGGTCCCGTAGCGCAACCCGTAGCATTACACCAATTGCGGAAGACGAAACGATGTCACGACGCATTCGGCGTTTCAAGTCGACCCTTCCCACTATTCGCGAAGAAAAGGAATGTGATGATCACACAACCCTAAAAACGATCTCACATCGTAGAAAACATACGTCATCCCGTCATGTCGCTTGCGGAATATGCAAAAAAGACCACCGTCTAGTGATTTGCGCTACGTACTCGGCATACAATATAAACAAAAATATGAAGCAGTAATAAAACACCACTATTGCGTTATTTGCTTAGCCAGGTCTCACAAGACAGACGGATGCACAAGCAAAAATCGATGTTCCATTTGTCATGGGAAACATCATTCATCCCTACACGGACATCCGAGGCTATACCCGGCCAACGATGCAAACATTGTTGAGAAACATCCACTTGCGATAGAGACCCGACTACCATCCTTACTGGCTAAGCAGACACTAGTACCCACACTGAAGATCCGTTTGAGATGCGATGGTGAATGGCATAAAGTTCGAGCCATTTTGAACCCTACTCTTAAAATTACAAATATAGCAGCCGAACTCGTCAAACAATTCCAACTGCCAATTACATACCGCAACACTTATCGTATTTGTAGCATAAAAATTAGCTCAAATATTGACACAAAATTTTGTCTGGAATGTAACGCCGTTATCACCCAAAATTTACCCTTAAAACCCTATGAGCGAGATCTAAGTGACGATGTTCAAATGCGGTTTGAACACTTAGTTCTCGCTGACCCTCAATTCCATAGCTAATGTTGGAGATTGGAGCGGATATCTACCCACAAATTATCAGAAGTGGACTCTTCAAACCCGACAATGGTACAGTGGTAGCGCAGAATTGGCTGGACCCTTACTGGCACCATCTAAGCCTAAGTATACTTCTGATAAATACTCAAAAAATTTCAATTTTCAATAGCCTATTAATATTAAAATTATTTCACAGATTCTGCAAGGTGACCGGGATGTTTAATCCAAACAAATACTCCTCTGCATTTACTCCTACAAATTACATAAAGAAATAGAGGCGTAATCCAGAGGAATATCAACCGTCCCAATTTCACGTAACAGGCGAAAACGGAGACAAAAAAGAAGACGATTTTCCCGCGCTTTTTACCAAAAGGCATTAAAACACAAGCGAACACGGAGACATATAACAAGCAAAGTTTAATTAGACAACTGATAAACCAAACAAAGTGAACAATTATTTTACAAAGTACACGTTAAGTACAATCCCGAATTACTACATATGTACAACAATACGGATTCAACATAGGAATCCACACAACATTAAACAGCGATACTCTACAGCAGTGTTTCCCAAAGTGGGCGATAACGCCCCCTTGTGGGCGCTGCAGGTGTCAAGGGGGGCGGTAAGAGACCCATAAAGAAAATGGGGGCGTTGTGTAGAGGCCTGGGGGGTGGGGGAGCCTTCTTAGACAACGACTACATGAGCTCTCGACTCTCAACAACAACTTGTGAACATCAACTAATATGAATTAAAAGATTGCTCAAACTCGGTGCTATATTTCTCTCCGCGTAGTTCATATATCTGTCCTATTTTATTGAATATAGAAAAAATGAAAATCATGTCAATCGGTCTCTCCGTTTCATAACGGGGCATCTCGACAGGACAGAATTTATAGAATACTAACTGTCAAACGTATTGCTATTGCCATTGCCAAATAAAAGGATAAAGACCCTTTTTTTACAAATGTATTTCTCGGAAAAATAAGAATTCTTATTTTTGGACTACTATATAATAATTGTGCTTAAGCATTCCTATATAAACAATGTAATATTTATTTTATATTCATTTTTGGTTTTGCGCGCAATAGATGAGCATTACTTAGGCCTCCTTTACACTACTCGCGAAGTTAAACGTATTTCTCAAAGCAAAACAATGTCGGAAGTAAAAAAGAAGAGACGGCAATACTGTGCGGAATACATAAAATGCGGGTTCATTGAAAATCCCACAAACCCATACTCGCCTTTGTGTCTTCTATGTCTAAAAACAATTTCGAATGAAGCAATGAAGACTTCAAGACTGCAAGATCATTTGAATAAAATGCATCCAGATAAGAGAGACAAGAATGTAGCATATTCTCAAGACCTAGAGAAGAAGCATAATACTCAGCCAAGTGTAGCAAAACTATTTTCGGCGGCTGCTAAGCAAGATGACGACGGACTTCGAGCTTCGTACAATATCTCATTGTTAATTGCTCAAAAAGTCAAACCACATAACATCGGAGAAGAGTTAATACATACTGCCAGCAATAAATGAAGTATTAACTACCGTGCTTCATAAACCGGCCGCAGATATTATCCGAAAAAATTCTTTGAGTAATAATTCTGTGCAAAGACGAATTGATGAAATGGCTGAAAACATTGAAGAATCATTGTGCGAATCATCATGCCAATTCTCAATTCAGTTCGATGAGTCCACTTTACCAACTAATGAAGCATTGTTGTTGTCTTACGTGAGGTTTATTAAAGATGAGAAAATATGTGAAGAACTATTATTTGCTAGAAATTTAGAGACCGATACAAAAGGCGAAACCATATTCAATATACTGGAAAAGTTTTACGGATGGCGCTCCGGCTATGATAGGGTGCCATAAAGGCTTAATAGCGCACTTAAAAAATAAAATTCCAGATGTCCTTGGTGTACATTGCGTTATTCATAGACAACACTTAGTTGCTAGAAACTTATGTGAAATACTATTTCAATCACTGCAATATGTCATCAAAGCAGTCAATAAAATCCGGAACAGCTCTTTGAATGATAAATTATCTCAACAGCTTTGTGTTACTAATGACGAGGATTTCAATCGTTTGTTGTATCATACTGAAGTTCGTTGGCTATCAAGAGGCAATTGTCTGACTCGAATCTACAACCTGTTTGACTCTGTTATAGAGTTCTTGGAAACTAAAGATACAGAATTTCAAGACAAGCTCATAACATCAAAGAATGATATAGCTTACATGACAGACCTGTATAAATTGTTCAACGACATGAATCTCAACTGCAAGGCGATAAACTAAATTTAATTAAAACAAAAAACGTCGTTGCTGCTTTCGCAGCCAAACTGCTTCTACAAAAAGAATCTGGGCAGATGTGAGTTTCACAATTTTCCGAATTTATCAGTATAATGCAGTAACGACGAATTGTTTGCCTACTGCCAACATTTGGAAAACCTCCACATTGACTTCACCGAACGATACCAGGACATTTTGAACTTGGAAATACCAGACTAGGTGTTGGATCCGTTTTCAAATGTCAACACAGCAATGTCAGCTGGAAGAAGAATTTATAGAATTGACAACAAACGAGAAAATAAAAATCAAGTTCAAAAATGGTTACCAAGAATTTTGGCTACAAAAACCGATCTCGCAATTGTACCCTGGATTGTGGTCAATCGTTTAACGATTCTTCATAGCATTCCCATCGTCATATTTGTGTGAACGTGGATTTAGTGCTGTGACAACACTGCTTACTAAAAATAGAAATCGTTTGCTTTTTACCTAACGTGGCGACTTGCGACTGTTCTTGAGTAAATTGGAACCTGATATTAACAAACTTATTAAACAGCATCAGATTCATCCTTCACATTAGTTTTTATATATGGATCGATTATTTTAGTTTTATTTTTAATAGAAGATTCTCTGTTTTAATACTACAAAGTTGTGTTTCAATAATCATTCTTATTGGCAGGTGGAGCCCGTAAGAGTTAACTTGAGACCTAAGCGCCGTTGTATGTTACCTACTGCGCTCAGGTTTCAAGTTGCTGGTTATAGTAAAAGTTTCGTTTAGAATTCTCCGTTAATATACATATATAGGTCACAATAATTAATTTGAAGCTAAAGTGGTTTTTAAATGGGTGAAAATATGGGGGCGCTAAAAAAATATTTATTCTCAAAGTGGGCGATAGACAAAATAAGTTTGGGAACCACTGCTCTACAGCGATTGAATCAACAACAACAACACAGGATAAAAGAATTATAAGGAAGCAGCAGGTTACAATAATTTAATAAATTAACATAGATTTACATATATATATAGAATAACATAATTAACAATTATTGATAACGCACACACACACCCATATATTTATATATATACAATTAAATAAGATGTTTATAACGTTCACACTTAAACTAATTACTTTTTATTTACTCGCAATCGGCCCCATACGTCGACATACCCAGACATGCTATAGGGACCAAATATTGGCTGTTCCAATGAATGAATTTGTTTCTTAAAGTGAAAAGAAAGTGAGAAGTATAAAGTGTGTATATAAACAAGTATATTTTTATAGGCTCTCCCGTTTTTCATTCTGGGTGTTAAAAGTTTCGTAAAAAAAATTTATATAATAAATTGGATTGAATCTTCTTCGATGAAGCGTTCTATGTCTGATGGAGTGTAATTGTTTCTGGTAATTCGTTGGGTTCGCATGATGGAAATAAATATGCCTGTGCTGGCACAGATAGTAGTTATGATCTTTCCACTGCATTTGCTTCCATGAAGTGCGACCTATAAGAATCGGAAAAGAAATTGGCCAACTCACATAATACCCAAGTACCATGTTTTATTCCTATGAAACTGCTTATTTGCCGGATATCGGACTATGCCATCAAACTGAAGAATCAGAATCATGTCGTTGTACGAAGCTCACGTTCAAGAAATCAAAGATTTGGTGCTGAAAACCCGTCTATTAACAATTGGAGACCTTGCTGATGAAGTTGACAAATCGAAAGGCTCAGCCAATAGGTACCATTTTGAAAGATGTTTTGGGCCTTAAGAGCGTCAAATCTCGACTGGTACCGAAAACATTGAATTTTTTGGAAAAAAGGCGTCGCGTTGAAGTGTGGGAAACGATGCTTTCCGACTACCAGGGTGTCATGAAATGCATTATAACTGGCGATGAGACTTGGATCTATGTTTACGACCCCAAAACAACCGATCAATCGAGCGAATATTAGAATATAAAGGTCATGTTGACTGTTTTCTTCGATTATCGTGGTGTTGTACATTATGAATTCCTTCCAACCGGTCAAACAGTCAACAAGGAATATTATTTGAACGTTATGCGTCGTTTGCGTAACGCTATCCGCCTAGAAAGGCCGGAATTGTGGAAAGATAATTCTTGGTTTTTACACCACGATAATGCACCATACCATACTGCCCTCATAATTCGTGATCATTTCGCCAAAAACTCAACCCATATCGGCATATATTACGGTACTTTGGCTTGCAAATGCGCCAATAAGCATAGTAGCAGAAATAGAGAAACTGTAGAAGAAAAAGCGAATTCCGCTCCTCCCTTCCTTAGTTCCCGCCCGTAGCGAACAAAGTTTCTGAAAAGTTGAGCCCGTAGGGACAACGTAGAAATCCGCCATGCTCTTTTGTTTTCATTTGAACAATGTTGCCTTTACTCAATACGCATATAAAGTTTTGTACACATCAAGCTTTTCAATTATAGTTTTTCATAATATAAAACAATAAAACTGAAATCAAACTATTAAAAATAGTTTATATATTTATAAATAATAGCATTCGACTCTGATTTTGTGTTAGTTTAAGAAAATTTCAAACATATTGAAGACAATTTTTATAATTACTACAGTATAACCCTGCGTTGGGAGAGAGCAATCAGCTGAGTCGTTTCTACGGGAAAAATCCGAATCGTGGAAATTCTACGGTATCCTACGGTGAAGCGGGCGGTAGAAGCGGTGTTAGGTAATCAGTTACATTGCACTCTCATAAGATAGGTCGTATCAGCTGATTCGACCGATGGGAACCGTTAAGTGCTCTTAATAAAGAAGGAAAGAATTAGGCGCTGTGTCTTCACAGAGTCTGGAACTTGCTGTACTTAAATAAAACAAATACGTATTAATTATGAGTCTGTTCCCGAAAAAAGCCCCGACATATGCAAACATATGCACGGTATACTTAGGGGAATATTTGCATCTCTGTACATCTTTATACGGCATAAATGACCTTTTTTTTGCAGATTATTAAAGGTGAACGTTTTCCGCATTGTGTCACATAGTTTGCAATTTTTTGTAGGTGAAGAAGGTATTGAAATTTTCAATTGTTTAACAACAGTGTATATAAAATATTGATATTTAAACAAATCGACCGTGAAAGAATATTTATAATATAGAACGAGTACACAAAATTTCATCGATTTATTTGGAGTATTTAATGAGAAAACTGTTTTACAATTTTTTTGTTCTCTAAGATTCAACTTTCGATAATATAATACCTAATGATGCGCTAATTTTCAAAATCGGGGATTCAGCGAAATTCTTAGTGTCCACTTGATGTGGACCCTGCAACTACATACATATGACATGAAGGACTCATACATAAAATTGAAATGGTTAAGCCAAAACAATCCATCAGTTGTTCATATCATACCTTGCAAACAAGTGGTTTACAGTGAAAGTAAAGGAATTTATCTTATAGAAGTTTCCAATTCTGGCTGGAGTTCCTCAAGGTAGTGGGATCAATACTAAATGTTTTATTTACCGCAGACTTTTCAACGAGTACAAAGTACTAACTTCAACATTCACAGACGACTCCACAAACACAATAGAAAATCACTCAAAACTCATTGGAAGTTAAACTGACGCATAAAAGTGAACGAGTACATATGTATGTATGTAAGCACGTCACATTCACTCTAAAGGTAGGTATCCAGCTCCTAAGTAATTGCTCGAGAAAAAAATACATTATTTCTTCAAGTAATTTTGACAGCTAGTTACGCATTATAGTAGAAACACTCAAAAACGCTTCCTTCCTTCCTTCCTTTTCCTTCCTTATCGGCAAAATGTGTGCACAGTCAAAAACGTGGTAAAAACGCAGAAATCAGCCATCTTTGCTTTGTTTTCATTTGATTAATGTTGCCATTGCCCAATACGCATATATAGTTTTAAGCACATCTTTGTTTTCAATAACAATTTTTTAAAAAATAAAGTATCAAAACTGAAAACAAACTATTAAAAATAGTTTATATATTTATAAATAATAGCATTCGACTCTGATTTTGAGTTATTTTAAGAAAATTTCAAACATATTGAACCGATTGAATTATAAAAGTTGATAATTACTGCAGTATATCGATATTGGCAACCTTGCGTTGTGAGAGAGCAATCAGCTGAGACGTTTGCGACGGCTAAAATCCAAATGTCGCAGATTCTCACGTCAACGTCACGTCAGAGAGAAGGGAGTAGCGTTTTTCACTGTTCAGTTACATTGCGCGCCCATAAGATAGGTCGTCCCAGCTGACACGACCCACGATTCTGCGTTGTTCACTAACCAGCCTATTATGAATGATGCACATTAGAAGAGCAAGAGAGAATAAACAAAGAGAATAAACTTTGTGTGTAATATGTATGTATGTATGTGTGTAGTAACATAAATACTTTCATTGCGATTTAAGGAATGTTTTTGATGAATGGTAAGTTTTGTACAACATTTCAAAATGAACTATACTTCATAATAATGATTTTAACTAATTTAGGATGAATTTAACGATTACTTTGAATTTCGTTCAAGAAACAATTGTTGATGAATTGTTTTTTTTCGCAAAACCAGGATTGCCAAATACGCATTTCATTAAAAAATGTATTAAAAATTAGTAGTTCATTTTTTCAGAGCTGCAAAATAGAAACTGTAATATCACCCTAATCCTCTAGCGAAAATTTTATTTGGCTCAGCTAGCCGAGCATGTCTTCAGAGAAAGGATCTGTCAGTGTTTTGATGAGCAATGCTTGTCTATCGTGCATTACCATTAATTGACTAAAGCAGCAATTCACTAATTATTAATATTCTAAAACTTTCGTTATACCATGTTCAGACCAAAAATTTGAAGGGATTAGATTACATTTAAGCCCTTCACTAATCAGCCCGTTCTCACTGCCGTTGGAAAGATGAAAAAACAGCTGTTTTTGCCATTTAAGAATTCACATCGCTTAATATTTATTAAAAGAAAATATTGCCATATAGCATTTTGTAATAAAAGGCGTCTTCTTTTAAATATTTTTCATATAATTGAAATAATGGACGCATTTTTTCATTTGGGAAGTCGATTTTCAGGTGAAATTAGATTCATTGCTTTAATAAATTTTTGTTTGTTTAAATTTTTTCTGTTTGTAGTGTCTAAATCAGCTGTGATAGTATAATAGATTTCCAATGCTGACAAGTAGATGGCGCAAAATCAGAGTCGCACCGAGAGATTTAGAGTGGATCAGTTTCAAATCACTTCGATGAAGAGATTTTGAACTGTCATTTTTGTATGGCGAAATCTTGATAAGTTTATCAGATTAGTGGGATAAACTACTTAACAGCCGAAATCGTGTGGTTAAGTGTCGGTCTGAACATGGTATTAGGCTTAAATTATGAAAGCAGATTCAATAAATAATTTCTTTGGTGTTAAAAAATGATATTATCTCCAGCTACATTCTCCAGAATATCTCGGATCACGGTGGTAAGTTTATGTGAAGAAAATTCTTTATTTTTGAATTTGAATTGTACTCCAGATTCGATAAAACCGATATTAACGTTTTTTCATGTTTAATATTAATCTTGCCATCACTAAAAATTGTATGCGCCTTTGATCTTTACAAATTAGTATAAGAAGGATTAAATTGGGTAAAGTCTTTTCTTATGTCTAATCAAACTTCAACTTATTCTTTTTTATATTTAGACCAATAAATTAATAAACAAATATGAACAAATTTGGTCGACCACTTTTTGCCATTTTTCCGCTAGAGACATTATTGCATCAGTGTAAATCGAAATTTCGAAATTATTTCTTCATTATTTTGACTTATTTTTGAACAGATCTAATTTTTTTTCAACTTCCCCGAATTTATTTTTTTAAATAAAGCTTAAAATCTCATCTTTCCAACACAATAAAATATGCGAGGTTATACTTTCTTTACAAAGTAACTGAAATTTAATTGATCATATAAAAAAATTTTCACGACTTGCGAGAGCACTCCCTTTCTTTTTTTACTCGTAAGTGTAAGGCCAAATGTAAGTTACTTACCACGTTTTGGTAAATCATCGCGGACTATTTGCCCCGTTAAATTCGTTGCTGTCGGCGTGGGTGGCAAGGCCAGGTGTGCCGGTGTTGTATTACTGGGGTACCAAGCCCAACCTGCTGATTGTCCATTAAACATACGTAACTTCTCGTATACCGATTCGTTTTGTTGTTGTGCTTGCTGCTCTTTTTGTGAAGCCAAATTTCGTAGAACCCGATTTATAGAGGATACCTTTAAATAATATATAGCAATTGGTTTAGAACAAAATAATATTTAAGTTTTATGGAACAAAGTGCATAGAAAACTTAAGTTAGTGCAGCTAAGATAAAAGGTGTACATATGTTCCGCAAATTGTAGCGAGAAAACATCCCTGAAATAATTTGTGGTCTGCTTCGGTTACATAGGCTCAACTGCCGCGAGAATATAGTCTACTATTACGGTTTGAGATTGATCAATTAGTATTTGGTTTTTGTTGGTAGGTTATAGCTGAGACAATATTTTATTTGGAAGATTGTTACCAAATTCAGTCTTAAATAGTCTTTTTTTCATTTGAACGTATTTTTTTATCAAGAATTCAAGTTTAATTGGGGTGACCACACACATAATTAACACATCAAAGCGGAATAATTTCACTTCTGCGTACAAACACTTAAACACGCGCGTACAAATGTATGTAAAGATAGAACGACGTTCATCTCTTTGATTTCATATGTCGAACATTTAATTAACAAGGGAAGTGACACATTTGACCACTCAGTATACATGTACTTATATGAGCGTGTCTGCTTTGAGGTTGATGTACAGTGCGAGTGAAGTCACGTGGCGCATAAATGCGAATTCTACAGATCACCATGCCAAGATGAAATAAATCA
This sequence comes from Bactrocera dorsalis, assembly GCF_023373825.1. Taxonomy (NCBI): domain Eukaryota; kingdom Metazoa; phylum Arthropoda; class Insecta; order Diptera; family Tephritidae; genus Bactrocera; species Bactrocera dorsalis. The sequence continues at coordinate 17,864,095 of NC_064308.1, read as the reverse complement.
TGAAAAGGCGAAGGCGATAAGTCAGATACAATAAACTGCGGCGCGCACGCTGCCACTCAAGTAGAGTTTGATTACTCAATGCGGTTATAATTTGTCTTAATTGCATGTACTTATTTTACGGTTATATTAGTAGCTGCTCCACGACTATTATCTGGCCAAAATCGTCTCTCGTTTCAGTTCTAGTTATTGTACCATACACCTGAGGAATATAAATAAGAACTTATTTTTATAGTAAAAACAATATTAATAAAGCCTTAATTTATATATTTTTAAACAAACAGTTTTGATAGCGATTGAGGCAAAGCAATAAAAAAGGTGAAAGGCAATTTTTTTTTAATTGCACAATAAAAGTAAAATTTCTTTTACTATTAAAACGTGTTTTAATTTAAACTTCTCGAGTGTGCGATACAGTAATTGAAACGAGATGAGCTTGTACACTTGATGCATCTGCAGCAACAAAAGTCCCGTTATTTATGGCGTCATCTGCCACGCACAATTATTACCGTTAGCAATAGTATATACATTAGAGTGTGCCATTCTGAGGCAACCTTTTTTTTTTCAACTGAAAAACAGGCTCAAAACTTTCGAAAATGTGTAAAAAAAGTCACTCAAAAGATGAGCTCTTAATATTAATATTAAGAGGTGCCTATTTCAAATTTTCTGTTTTCCATATAAATTACATGGAAAAAAAATCATTTTTTTTTGTGGTGGTTATTGTGCGGAGGTTTTATATGTGCCCCGATGGCTGCCAGTAGGGATGGTAAACTTGATCCCGATTCTACTCGAGAATCTAGTTTTCTTGTAAAATAATCGATTTTTCGAATGTCAAGAACCGATTTTTATTCCACTTCGACTACTGAAAATCGATTTTTAAAAATCGATTATTTTACGAGAAAACTCGATTTTCGAGTAGAATCGGAATTGAGTTTACCATCCCTACTGGCAGCTATCGGGGCACATATAAAACCTCCGCACAATAACCACCACAAAAAAAAATGATTTTTTTTTCATGTAATTTATATGGAAAACAGAAAATTTGAAATAGGCAGATTTTAATATTAATATTAAGAGCTCATCTTAATTTTACACATTTTCGAAAGTTTTGAGCCTGTTTTTCAGTTTAAAAAGAAGGTTGCCTCAGAATGACACACCCTAATATACATATAACTAATAAGGAAGGCTTAAGTTCTAGAACATACATACATGGGCGTTTTGACTCACATGAGCAGTTACTCTCAGCACACGTATTCTTACGCTCTTATTTCAGTCGCTGTTGAGAGCGAAAAAAACCATTTTTGCACTGTGGGATAATGAATTGATTTTCCTGCCAGTTGCGCTGCAGACAGCAACGAGGTAACATAGGTAGTCGGTATGTTGATGTTTTTTTATGCCCTAGTATATTTTTGCCCCATTTGAAATGTATAACATAAATAAAATGTTATAATTTCAGATACCTTTGGTGGGGTAAATTGGGAGTTGACTACTTTTACTAGCAAACTAGTTAGCGGAAATTTTAAGATAAAGTTGAAATTGTGAAGTTCTCGATTTTTTTTTTTTTTTAACATATTATCTCTCTCAATACCCTCATATTTCTCAAAGTATTTATGGAAGGTATTATAGTGCCTCCTAAAATTATACCTATGCCCGGGTCCCCTTTACACACATATTACACAATAGACATTGCATATTACCAAAGGCATCGGAAATCATAAAGCAATATTTGTCATTCATTTTGAACAAACACATATAGGTACGCGCATAAATAGTATCATAAAACAATCAAGCGGCGACGATGTTGCTTCGCTGTTGTTTGTTAATCAACTGACTGCAAATGTTCTTTGTCCCATGGTGGCCACTTTACGCTCGCGGTTACCAATACACCCATACATTTCATTTGCCCATCGCTGTTCTAGAATCTAGAATAACCGAACATTTCATACTCATGCAACCTTCAAGAATGTAAGCAGGAGTATACATATGTATGCAAGTTTTCACCCGATTTTATTCATTCTAAGCACAAAGGTGCACCGTTATAAGAAAACAAGCTCTCTTAATTTTATTAAAATAACTTACATATTCGCCAATATGTGTATGCGGTATAAAGTCACCCGGAAGTTCAAAAATCTTTACATTTGGTATATGGGAGATAAGGTAAATATTGACCCGCTTTAACCCTTTTTTAACATACAGACATACTATTATAAGGAAATAATTCTCTCCAATTTTCAATTATACATCGCACATTGATCGATATTTTGGTGAAAAATCAACTATAAGCACTGTGGTTTTAACAGTACTGTGCGAGTTACGAGCTGAACACAAGCTTTGCAAATCTTGATCACGTATCTACATACATATGTATATAGAAACTTTTGCCGTCGAATCGCAGAATATGTTAGACAATAGGGGTATTCAGACCAGCCTTGTTAATTCGTTAGTCGTTAGTTCGGTAGTTTTTACATGTATTTTGTTTTTGTAAAATTAACAGACTATCGTTTTACCGAGTAACGAACTATCCAGCTGGCAAGCTTGATAATTGTTTCGTTACTCGGTAATATCACATCAGCTGTTTGTTTGTTGTTCGTTGCTTTATTCATTTTCAACGGAAAAATAAGTCTGGCGTTCGTTGCTTATTTTTAAAGGGAAAAATAAATTTGGTGCACACTCGTGAGTTTGGAAAAATTTTGCAAAAGTAAGTATATCTTTAACAAATAGTTGCTTTTTATTTCATTAAATACTTATTTTCAGTGGAACCTCAAAAGAAAATACGCAAGAGGGCAAAGCCTAAAAAAAAATGGAGTGAGGAGGAAAACCATTTGATTCTAGATATTTACTAGAAAATGTGGAAATTGAGGAACAGTCGACTCTCGTTAATTCAAACCTGCGATAATTCGAACCTCTCTATAATTCAAAGTTATCACGAGTTCCTTACTAAATCTCTTTATATTTCGAACTAAATCAATGCATTTTCATACACTTGGTAATTCGAACGAAAAAATCATTGCTATTTAACAAAACGACGTGTTAATTTGTACTCGTCAGCGTGAATTTCCTCATCTGGAAGAAAGCCTGGTCATTTGGCTAAGACAGTGTAGAGGACAAAAAGTGTCTATTAACGGGAACTTGTTGAAGGAAAAAACAAAAGAGTTCGCGTCTACTCTAAGCATCAAAAACTTTGCGGCAAGTGAAGGGTGGCTTATAAATTTCAAAAAGAGAAATAGAGTTGTTTTTAAAAAAGTTTGTGGGGAAAGTGGAAGTGTTGATCATGTAGTTTGTTTGGCACGGTAAATTGAAGACCTTGATTGAAAACTATGATACCCGAGTCATTTTTAATACTGATGAAACTGGCCTATTTTTTAAATGTTTACCGGACAAGACGCTTACTTATAAAGATGAAAAATGTCACCGAGGAAAACATAGTAAAGAGAGGTTGACAGTTTTACTTGCAGTAAATATGGATGGATCGGAAAAACTTAAACCCTTAGTGACAGGAAAAGCAATTAGACCACGATGTTTCAAAGGAGTGAAATCGTTTCCAACTGATTATCGTGCTAACAAAAAAGCTTAGATGACGACAGAACTTTTTAACAATTGGCTTTTAACAGTCAATGGGGACATGAAACGACAAAAGCGGAAAATTTTACTATTTTTAGACAACTTCGCTGTCCACAACAGTCCTCCTACATTGTCTACTTCTTTCCGCCAAATACAACTTCCAAATTGCAATCATTGGACCGAGGGATTATCCATAATTTTAGGACGTTCTATCGCAACGAAATTGTTAAGATCATTTTAGAATCTCTCGACAAACAGCTAACTACAAATATCACGGTTATGACAGCTATTTTACTAATTGACAAAGCATGGAGAGCTGTAGCACCCCTAACGATTTCAACGGCTTCAAAAATCCGGTTTCTTAAAAGAAAATCAAGAAAATCTTCCAATACTTATAGATGATGAAGAACTAGCAATAGAACCATTAGTTGACATCAGCGGTGTGAGTTTTTTTGATTTTGTTCAAGTGGATGAAAATGTTGCTGTCTCAGGTTCACTAACCGATGGGGAAATTTTATCTGCGACAGATACACAAAGTAACGATGAAGATGACGATACATCGGAACCTTTGGCAGAGGTGTCAGTTAAGGAAGCAAGATCCTCATTTGATACCTTACAAAGCTTCTGTCTACAAAACGGAAGTGATGAAAAAGCATTTCAGGCACTTTTTCTCTTAAAAATTTATTGAGCAGTGTGAGCAGCAGAATTGTGCTTTAAAGCAAACCAGTATAACAAAGTTCTTTCGAAAGATTAATTAATTCACATTAACGAATATACCTCTTAATTTTTGTCATTTTTATATTAATAAATAAAAATTTACCAACACTTAATAATTCGAAGATTTATTTATTTTCTCTCAAAAATTTCGAACCATTTGATATTTCAAACACTCGATAATTCGTAATATTTCAAGAGTCCCTCGAGTTTCGAATTAACAAGAGTCGACTGTAGTTCTTTATATTATACAATTAGCTTTAACTAAACACTTTAATACGTTTTTTATAGAAACCAAACGCCCAATTGTACTACAAAAAACTAGTTGAAACAACAAATATCGATGCGACTACGGACATGTTGCGCTGCAAGGTACTGGAAGCAGATGTATAATAAAGCTGAGGAGTGGCGCAAATCGACTGGTTCTGGAATAGACGTTGGCGATGATGTTTCCTTAATAAAAGGTAAATGCGGCTTTAATGTTAAGTGAAACTTTTTTGGTTTTTTAATAATTCTCCGTTCTTTCAGCAAAACTTTCACAAATGTGTCCGAATTATGAACGGTTTTCGGTTCTATTTGGGAGTAAATCCGAAGCCAATTGTGTTTTAGAGACGTACAACCCTGAAGTGTCACAATACTGCAGCGATTTTGCAGACCTTGTAGAGGTAGTGGAAATTCCAACCGAACCATCACAATCATCTGCGAAACCATCGGGTTCACTTAACGACAAAGCAGAACAGACAACAATAGGAGCAGAGGTAGCAACAGATCCTCCTACCACTCCGTCGCTCCTCGAAAAAGTGAAATAACGCACTCCAAAGAATATTCTTAGTGAACTTAAAGATATACAAAAGAAGAGAACAGTTTTTTTTAACAACGAATAGAAATTGAAAAAGAAAAGTTAAATTTGGAAAAGTTAAAGCTAGAATTGGACAGAGAAAAGTTAAATAAAGATTTTGAAATAAAAAAAATTGGAGTTCGAGCAAAAAGAAAGACTGGCGATGATTGAACTAAAGTGCAAATATAATATGTAACAATTTTATATGTATGTTTTGTATAATAATTTTTAAGAATATACAAATGTATCTAAATGTGATAACTTGAAGTACAACTTTTTATATGTACGAGTACATATATAAAAATGAAAAATGAATTTTTGATGTAATTATAATTTTTAATTTAATAAAACAGCATTTGGAAACATAAGATGATATAACGATTGTATTTTTAATTCAAAGCTACTTGAGATCGTTTCTTCCACTTTTTCTTCATAAATGTCTTCATTTGTACTCTCATTGAAATTCTTATTTTCACTGTTATCAAGTAGTATATTGTGAAGAATGCAGCATACTAGTATCCATTCGTTACAGTATTTTTGACTACTTTTATTTCGAATTCGAATCCTGAGCTCTTTTAAACTGCAAAATCGCTCTTTTAATAAGCCGAAACAGTGTTCAATTCTTACACGGTATTTGCTTTGCTGTTTGTTGATTTTTTTTCTTTTCGGTAGTTCAAATTGTTGAGAGTTGCTTCTGTAGGGCGTTATAATAATGTTACTGAGGGGGTAAGCAGAGTCTCCAGCAATCCACTCATGTCCTGAAAGAAATCTTGGCTGATATTTGTTTAGTGAACAGTTTTTAAATATTTTTGCATCGTGAGTAGAGCCACTGTAGCCAACGACAACATAGCGAATTTTGAGCTTGTAGTCGCAAACCGTTTGAGCTTTAACTGCATATATATGATTTCTGGAAAAGAACGCTTCATGATTTTTTATTGGGGATTCGGCGAGTTTTATATCAGTGCCATCCACGTAACCTACACAAAATGGTAGTTCGTTGAACGTTTCTCGTACTATTAAAGAGCGCTCAGTATTATCTGGCCAATATATATATAAATGGAGTTGTTTTAAAAACGCCTTGAATACTCTGCGAGTAATATTTGTTAACGTTTCTCCGTCACCAATCCCAAAAATTGACGCAATTTTTCGTATCGATGCACTTTCTCCAGTCGAGCCCAATCTGTATAGAACGACAGCTAGCTATATATCAATCGGGAATTGCTTGCCACTACTTTTTTTAAAAACTTCGTCACTTGATATGAGGGTCAATAAGTGAGTAAATTGAGTTCGGCCTACACGCAGCATTTGACGGAACCGATTGTCATCCATTGTGGTTAAAATATCATCGCACCAGTGAATTGACTTTGGAACAATATTTTCTACATCTCTACGACAGTTTAGTGTAATGAGCAATTCATCATACACCTCGTCAATGGTATTCTCTACCAAATCTTCATCTTCACTGAATATGTCTTGAAATAATTTGAAAGTTAGTTCCATGTTCCTCTTTACATCAATTTAAAGTACTTACCAGTAATCAATTTGATCTGCTCCACACAATTTTAAATTAAATGACTGACAATTTTTGATTTTACACTTTGTTGAGGCATTTTTACTCTTTAATAAAATTGACTCAGCTGTTTTGGAATAAAATTTACCAAGTATCAACTAACGAATTACCAAATTAACAGGCTTCGGTTTGAATACCCCTAATCTGATTTTCAGATCTTTGCACCTCTTCCCCTATGTAATAAAAAACTATAGACTAAAGACCTTTTTAACTTGGTTGATTTGGGAGTTATTATGAACTGTATGCTTAATTTTAGTGTTCACATTGATACCATGGTTTTTGAAAGCGAATGGTGTTCTTAGTTTTGTCAAATCCTGTTCTTATAGAGAATTAAAACTACAAAACTTTTACAACTCTGGTTTGTCCTATGTTGGAATATAGCGCTGTGGTATGAAATCCTAGTTGCCAAATCCATTCTGATAATTTAGAGCAGTGGTTCCCAAACTTATTTTGTCTATCGCCCACTTTGAGAATAAATATTTTTTTAGCGCCCCCATATTTTCACCCATTTAAAAACCACTATAGCTTCAAATTAATTATTGTGACCTATATATGTATATTAACGGAGAGTTCTAAACGAAACTTTTACTATAACCAGCAACTTGAAACCTGAGCGCAGTAGGTAACATACAACGGCGCTTAGGTCTCAAGTTAACTCTTACGGGCTCCACCTGCCAATAAGAATGATTATTGAAACACAACTTTGTAGTATTAAAACAGAGAATCTTCTATTAAAAATAAAACTAAAATAATCGATCCATATATAAAAACTAATGTGAAGGCTGAATCTGATGCTGTTTAATAAGTTTGTTAATATCAGGTTCCAATTTACTCAAGAACAGTCGCAAGTCGCCACGTTAGGTAACAAGCAAACGATTTCTATTTTTAGTGAGCAGTGTTGTCACAGCACTAAATCCACGTTCACACAAATATGACGATGGGAATGCTATGAAGAATCGTTGAACGATTGACCACAATCCAGGGTACAATTGCGAGATCGGTTTTTGTAGCCAAAATTCTTGGTAACCATTTTTGAACTTGATTTTTATTTTCTCGTTTGTTGTCAATTCTATAAGTTCTTCTTCCAGCTGACATTGCTGTGTTGACATTTGAAAACGGATCCAACACCTAGTCTGGTATTTCCAAGTTCAAAATGTCCTGGTATCGTTCGGTGAAGTCAATGCGGAGGTTTTCCAAATGTTGGCAGTAGGCAAACAATTCGTCGTTACTGCATTATACTGATAAATTTGGAAAATTGTGAAACTCACGTCTGCCCAGATTCTTTTTGTGTAGAAGCAGTTTGGCTGCGAAAGCAGCAACGACGTTTTTTGTTTTAATTATATTTAGTTTATCGCCTTGCAGTTGGAGATTCATGTCGTTGAACAATTTATACAGGTCTGTCATGTAAGCTATATCATTCTTAGATGTTATGAGCTTGTCTTGAAATTCTGTATCTTTAGTTTCCAAAAACTCTATAACAGAGTCAAACAGGTTGTAGATTCGAGTCAGACAATTGCCTCTTGATAGCCAACGAACTTCAGTATGAAACAACAAACGATTGAAATCCTCGTCATTAGTAACACAAAGCTGTTGAAATAATCTATCATTCAAAGAGCTGTTCCGGATTTTATTGACTGCTTTGATGACATATTGCAGTGATTGAAATAGTATTTCACATACATAAGTTTCTAGCAACTAAATGTTGTCTATGAGTAACGCAATGTACACCAAGGACATCTGGAATTTTATTTTTTAAGTGCGCTATTAAGCCTTTATGGCACCCTATCATAGCCGGAGCGCCATCCGTAACAATTGAAATAATATTTTTCAAAGGAGTCTCTTTCTCATCGCAAAACTTTTCCAATATATTGAATATGGTTTCGCCTTTTGTATCGGTCTCTAAATTTCTAGCAAATAATAGTTCTTCACATACTTTCTCATCTTTAATAAACCTCACGTAAGATAACAACAATGCTTCATTAGTTGGTAAAGTGGACTCATCGAACTGAATTGAGAATTGGCATGATGATTCGCACAATGATTCTTCAATGTTTTTAGCCATTTCATCAATTCGTCTTTGCACAGAATTATTACTCAAAGAATTTTTTCGGATAATATCTGCGGCCGGTTTATGAAGCACGGTAGTTAATACTTCATTTATTGCTGGCAGTATGTATTAACTCTTCTCCGATGTTATGTGGTTTGCCTTTTTGAGCAATTAACAATGAGTTATTGTACGAAGCTCGAAGTCCGTCGTCATCTTGCTTAGCAGCCGCCGAAAATAGTTTTGCTACACTTGGCTGAGTATTATGCTTCTTCTTTAGGTCTTGAGAATATGCTACATTCTTGTCTCTCTTATCTGGATGCATTTTATTCAAATGATCTTGCAGTCTTGAAGTCTTCATTGCTTCATTCGAAATTGTTTTTAGACATAGAAGACACAAAGGCGAGTATGGGTTTGTGGGATTTTCAATGAATCCGAATTTAATGTATTCCGCACAGTATTGCCGTCTCTTCTTTTTTACTTCCGTTATTGTTTTGCTTTGAGAAATACCTTTAACTTCGCGAGTAGTGTAAAGGAGGCGTAAGTAATGCTCATCTATTGCGCGCAAAACCAAAAATGAATATGAAATAAATATTACATTGTTTATATAGGAATGCTTAAGCACAATTATTATATAGTAGTCCAAAATATGAATTCTTATTTTTCCGAGAAATACATTTGTAAAAAAAGGGTCTTTATCCTTTTATTTGGCAATGGCAATAGCAATACGTTTGACAGTTAGTATTCTATAAATTCTGTCCTGTCGAGATGCCCCGTTATGAAACGGAGAGACCGATTGACATGATTTTCATTTTTTCTATATTCAATAAAATAGGACAGATATATGAACTACGCGGAGAGAAATATAGAACCGAGTTTGAGCAATCTTTTAATTCATATTAGTTGATGTTCACAAGTTAGCTAAATAAAATTACAAATAACCCCCCAGGCATTTACACAATGCCCCAATTTTCTTTCTGGGTCTCTTACCGCCCCCCTTGACACCTGCAGCGCCCACAAGGGGGCGTTATCGCTCATTTTGGGAAACACTGATTTAGAGTCTGTTTAAAAACATTTTAATTTTCGTCTTAAGGCATTTCCGATGTAATTCTAGGTTAAGTCTTCCTCCATACACTAGTCTTTAAAAACTTATAGTCGTAGAGAATTGCTTGGTATAATATTCTAAGTATCAATCCTAAATGGAATAGTTTGCAGTCCTTTAGTTCTCATTCCTGCACATTTGATTTATTTGACTCACTTTTCAAAATTAAAAATACTGTATTGTTTTCTTTTAAGGTGGGTTTGAAATTTTCAAAAAATAAATATTAAATAAAATAATATGTTTAAAGTATTCTCCCAAAATTTCAAATTGATCGAAGTAAAATTCTAAGAGATAGATGCTTCGGAAGTTCCGTGCATCAGGCTACGTCAGTGTACCTCTTTGCACTTAAAGCGCTTACTATCTCAAAAGTCTAGTCCTTGAACTAAGAAGTTTACAATATTTTTAATAAAAATTTTACAGAGTACAGAAATCGAAATTCACGCTCGCATCCTTAGTGAAACCTTAATGAAGCCCAAGGAAAATTGTATTTATTTTATCTTTTTGCCAACATCACACATACTTGTAGTACTATTAAAATGCCACATACCAATTTTCCTTGGGCTTCATTAAGGTTTCACTAAGGTACCTCACATACAATCAATTCAATAATTCTGATATTAGTTTAGATTTTAGGAACAACGATACACTGTTGTAAGTAAAAAACGCTCTATCGTATTAATTAAAATAACTTACATATTGACCGGTAGTATGCGGTAGAAAGTCTCCCGAAAGTTCCGTTATGTTGGAAGTGGACGAGATAAGGTTCCGATTTCACCCAGTTTTACAGTGCCGGTAGGGCTCCTTAAGGGATTTGTCCTGAGCGAATTTCGCTATTGTAGCTTAAGTGGTTAAAGATATAAGTATGTACATTTAACCAATTGGAGGCCGGAGCCATGCAATTTTCTTTTTTTTTTATTTTGAACCCATAGGTGTTTCTTGTTACTGCGAACCCCTGTACTAAATTACAGCCGTTCATCTTAATTTAGTGTTAAGTTACTGTACTTCAACAGTTTTGGCTTAATGGCCTTTTGTGGGCACGACAGTGGTTCGATAACGCCCATCTACGAACTCTTTTTCTACAGTCAGACGAACAGACAGACATTTGGATTTAAACTCTTCTCGTCATCTTGATTATTTGTAAGTACATAAACTTAAATCTATCTTGATTAGTTTTAGGTGACACAATTAACCGTTAGATGATCAAAACTATTATACTTTGTACCAACAAGTTGCAAGAATATAAAAACGAAATGTACCCTCTTTTGAACCTCCGAAACGCATTTAACTCCTTTATAATAAAACCATAATAATTTATTATAAAGTTAAATCTTAGCCGTTGGAATCTAGAGCACCCTGGTGGCGCCATCTATATGTCGGCGTTAGAATCTGCTATCTTTATCGATTGTCCAGTGAGAATTTCATGACATTTTATTGATTGGAAGTGAAGTTATTACGTTTTAAGTGTCAGTATGTTTGTGTTATCGGTGCGAAAATGAGCTTCGAACAAAGGGCCAACATTAAATTTTTGTTTTAAATTTGGTAAAACTTCTACCGAAACGTTTCAATTGATGAAACGAGTTTATGGCGATGATTGCCTATCCCGTAGCAAAGAGCACTAGTGGTTTCAACGTTTTCAAAGTGACCGTGAGGACATAAATGACGATCAACATGTGGGCCAATCATAATCCGTGATCACCGGAAATTCCATCGAACGACTGTACGTGAATTCATCAGAAATCATCATTGGAACATCGATTTATCGCATTTTGACCGAACATTTGGGCTTACGAAAGGTGTGTGCACGGTTTGTTCCACGCAAATTGACTAACGACCAAAAATGCGTTTCATCGATCGTCGCTTGTGACCGATTATTTGACCAAAAATCACATTTTAACCATTAATCACTCCTTGTATTCTCACGATATGGCACCGTGCGACTTCTTCCTTTTCGGAAAAATGTATTATATTTGCCCATAAAACGAAAACGTTGTGCAACGTAGAAATCAAAAGGCTTACACCGGCATACTGGCGGCCAAGGAGCTAAAACACTCGTTCGACATGCTTTTGGACCGCGCAAAAAGCTGTATTGAAGCAGAAGGACACTATTTAGAATAAAACAAATTGACTTTGTGAAAAAACCCACTTGTTATGTTTTTTGAATAGTCCTGTTTACTTAGGAACGCACCTTGTATATAATGAAATTGTTTAAATATTTTTTTAGGATTTTATGGTATACCAGTGGATCCGGCCACGCGTTGTTGTGGTATACATTTTATGTATACTATTATTCATATTGTATAATAAACTATTCAATACAGGGAAATTTTCGTTTACGAGTAAGAGCGAAAACGTTTTTGTCGGTATAAGAATCCAGGGGATTGTAGTTGAGGTTTAATTTTGAATATGTTCATACAAATAAATGCCAATCGAAAAAATAACGGATTTAAGGCACCTCAGTTATGTTAAAAGTATCTGTCAATTCTAGTTAAAAAAAGTTCTTTATCGAAAGAAGGAACCTTGGTTAAGTTTACCACGATTTAACTTACAAATGGCTGCTAACTAAACCTTGAGAAAATGGTCCTTAAGATTTGACATTTTATTAAAAATTACAATTACAGTTGAACTTTCTTAACTCGAATCACCATAATCCATAAAAAAATTTCGAGTTATGGCAGGAAATTTGTATGCAATTTGACTTCAATTTCTAATTCAACAGTTCGAGTTATGGAGAACTTCGAGTTCAACTGTATTATATTTTTTGGGGGATTGTGAATGCATGTGTATGATTAGAAAAATACACAATGAAATCTCCCATAAACAGACACTGACCAACCAGCCTTTCAGTCCAGTTATTAGAGTTGTCCACTTAAGAGAGCGTCGACTTAATATAGCGCCCATTTAATACAGCTTTCACTGTATTTCTTATTTACGAATTATTTTGACTATCCTATCTTCTAAGTTGATTCAAACTGGACACAATGTGCTAAATTTTGGCAAAATCGGTTCATAAGTCTAGGAGTCTATCGCGGACAAACAACGTCACACGTAATTTTTATACTCTCGCAACAAAGTTGCTAAGGAGAGTATTATAGTTTTGTTCGCATAACGGTTGTTTGTAAGTCCTAAAACTAAAAGAGTCAGATATAGGGTTATATATACCAAAGTGATCAGGCTGACGAGTAGAGTTGAAATCCGGATGTCTGTCTGTCCGTCCGTGCGTCTGTCCGGCCGTCCGTGCAAGCTGTAACTGAAGTAAAAATTTAGATATCACGATGAAACTTGGTACACGTATTCCTTGGCTCCATAAGAAGGTTAAGTTCGAAGATGGGCAAAATCGGCCCACTGCCACGCCCACAAAATGGCGAAAACCGAAAACCTATAAAGTGGCATAACTAAGCCATAAATAAAGATATTAAAGTGAACTTTGGCACAAAAGATTGCATTAAGGAGGGGCATATTTGGACGTAATGTTTTTGGAAAAGTGGGTGTGGCCCCGCCCCCTACTAAGTTTTTTGTGCATATCTCGGAAACTACGATAGCTATGTCAACCAAACTCTATAGAGTCGTTTCCTTCAGGCATTTCCACATACAGTTCAAAAATACCAGAAATCGGATAATAACCACGCCCACCTCCCATACAAAGGTTATGTTGAAAATCACTAAAAGTGCGTTAACCGACTAACAAAAAACGTCAGAAACACTAAATTTTACGGAAGAAATGGCAGAAGGAAGCTGCACACAGGCTTTTTTTAAAAATTGAAAATATAATTATATGGACCATATATATGGACCAAAAACCATATCTCAGGAACTACTAATCTAATTAATTTTACAGCAAAATAAAAAAAATTTGTAAATGACGGATAATGAAATCTCGATTATCACTTTATCATGCGAGAGTATAAAATGTTCGGTGACACCCGAACTTAGCCCTTCCTTACTTGTTATATATAAAGATTAAAACAACTGACTTTTGAACTTTCAATACTTAATAGAGTGAATTAAGTCTGTTAGCTTTCATTTAATAAATGCTTCTACTAATTTTTAATTGAAAATTTATATTAATATGAATCACATTACAAAGCTTTTCATCAAATACATTTGAACTTCGCAATTTTTTCAATTTTCACTGTTTTACATTTTTTATTAGCGATCTTGATCTCTGCGTTCACATATACTGTGTCCAAAAAAATAAGGTGAGATTTTTGAATTTAAACTGCGCGCGTCGAAGGATTTGAAGAATTATTTTTTTTTAGGTTGCTAGTTCAGTCACATTTACATATGTCAAATTTAATGTCATAATATTCATTACGTGTCGTTTTGTGAGCTGCTAAAAGTGAGTTTTTCGTTTTTTGCGATGTCGAAATTTGTTGAGCAAAGAATTTGCATTAAATTTTGTTTACGGAATCAATTTTCTGCTGCGGATACGTTGAGGATGGTGCAGAAATCATTTGGTGATGAGGCTATGTCTAAAAAAAATGTTTACCAAGTGGTATAGTGAGTTCCAAGCCGGCCGTGAACGTGTCGAAGACGAAGAGCGTCCAGGGCGACCATCAACCTCAACCGACGAAGCTCACGTTCAAGAAATCGAAGATTTGGTGCTGAAAAACCGTCTATTAACAATTAGAGACCTTGCTGATGAAGTTGGCATATCGAAAGGCTCAGCCAATACCATTTTGAAAGATGTTTTGGGCCTCAAGATCGTCAAATCTCGACTAGTACCGAAAACATTGAATTTTTTGGAAAAAAGGCGTCGCGTTGAAGTGTGGGAAACGATGCTTTCCGACTACCAGGGTGTCATGAAATGCATTATAACTGGCGATGAGACTTGGATCTATGTTTACGACCCCAAAACAACCGATCAATCGAGCGAATATTAGAATATAAAGGTCATGTTGACTGTTTTCTTCGATTATCGTGGTGTTGTACATTATGAATTCCTTCCAACCGGTCAAACAGTCAACAAGGAATATTATTTGAACGTTATGCGTCGTTTGCGTAACGCTATCCGCCTAGAAAGGCCGGAATTGTGGAAAGATAATTCTTGGTTTTTACACCACGATAATGCACCATACCATACTGCCCTCATAATTCGTGATCATTTCGCCAAAAACTCAACCCATATCGGCATATATTACGGTACTTTGGCTTGCAAATGCGCCAATAAGCATAGTAGCAGAAATAGAGAAACTGTAGAAGAAAAAGCGAATTCCGCTCCTCCCTTCCTTAGTTCCCGCCCGTAGCGAACAAAGTTTCTGAAAAGTTGAGCCCGTAGGGACAACGTAGAAATCCGCCATGCTCTTTTGTTTTCATTTGAACAATGTTGCCTTTACTCAATACGCATATAAAGTTTTGTACACATCAAGCTTTTCAATTATAGTTTTTCATAATATAAAACAATAAAACTGAAATCAAACTATTAAAAATAGTTTATATATTTATAAATAATAGCATTCGACTCTGATTTTGTGTTAGTTTAAGAAAATTTCAAACATATTGAAGACAATTTTTATAATTACTACAGTATAACCCTACGTTGGGAGAGAGCAATCAGCTGAGTCGTTTCTACGGGAAAAATCCGAATCGTGGAAATTCTACGGTATCCTACGGTGAAGCGGGCGGTAGAAGCGGTGTTAGGTAATCAGTTACATTGCACTCTCATAAGATAGGTCGTATCAGCTGATTCGACCGATGGGAACCGTTAAGTGCTCTTAATAAAGAAGGAAAGAATTAGGCGCTGTGTCTTCACAGAGTCTGGAACTTGCTGTACTTAAATAAAACAAATACGTATTAATTATGAGTCTGTTCCCGAAAAAAGCCCCGACATATGCAAACATATGCACGGTATACTTAGGGGAATATTTGCATCTCTGTACATCTTTATACGGCATAAATGACCTTTTTTTTGCAGATTATTAAAGGTGAACGTTTTCCGCATTGTGTCACATAGTTTGCAATTTTTTGTAGGTGAAGAAGGTATTGAAATTTTCAATTGTTTAACAACAGTGTATATAAAATATTGATATTTAAACAAATCGACCGTGAAAGAATATTTATAATATAGAACGAGTACACAAAATTTCATCGATTTATCTGGAGTATTTAATGAGAAAACTGATGCGCTAATTTTCAAAATCGGGGATTCAGCGAAATTCTTAGGGTCCACTTGATGTGGACCCTGCAACTACATACATATGACATGAAGGACTCATACATAAAATTGAACTGGTTAAGCCAAAACAATCCATCAGTTGTTCATATCATACCTTGCAAACAAGTGGTTTACAGTGAAAGTAAAGGAATTTATCTTATAGGAGTTTCCAATTCTGGCTGGAGTTCCTCAAGATAGTGGGATCAATACTAAATGTTTTATTTACCGCAGACTTTTCAACGAGTGCAAAGTACTAACATCAACATTCACAGACGACTCCACAAACACACTAGAAAATCACTCAAAACTCATTGGAAGTTAAACTGACACATAAAAGTGAACGAGTACATATGTATGTATGTAAGCACGTCCAGATCCTAAGTAATTGCTCAAGAAAAAAATACATTATTTCTTCAAGTAATTTTGACAGCTAGTTACGTATTGTGAATGATGCACATTAGAAGAGCATCTAACAAAGAAAATAAACTTTGTGTGAAATATGTATGTATGTGTGTAGTAACATGAATATTTTCATTGCGATTTAAGGAATGTTTTTGATGATTGGTAAGTTTTATACAACATTTCAAAATGAACTAAACTTCATAATAATGATGTTAACTAATTTATGATGAATTTAACGATTACTTTGAATTTCGTTCAAGAAACAATTGTTGATGAACTGTTTTTTTCGCAAAACCAGGATTGCCAAATACGCATTTCATTAAAAAATGTATTAAAAATTAGTAGTACATTTCTTCAGAGCTGCATACTAGCAAAGGAAAATTTATCGCAGGAAAATTTCTTGACCATTTCTTAAGCGTTTTTTATATGAAGTTTTTACATTCCTTGAGATCTGATACTAATATCGGTATTCTGCTTGAGACGATTGTCTCATGTCTCTAATTGTCACAATCTTCATTTAGTGACTCTGTTAGTCAGGAGTCTCATTTTGGTATTCTGGCAGATACAGTATACTACTATACAGAATACTACTTTACTGAAGATTGTGAGAATTAGAGACATGAGACAATCGTCTCAATCAGAATACCGATATAAGCTTAAAGACGGAAACATGCCTAACTCTGAAGTTAAACAACGTAATGATCGCTCAAGTAAGCGAAGTTAAGCATTTACCTAGATAGGCATTTGATCTGGATGAGACACAATTCTCCAAAAATACAACACCTCTGCTTGAGCCATCAAGACCTCCTATACAATTCAGTCATAAAGCCAATATGGTATGGAATACAATTATGAGGCTCTGCCTGCGCCACCAGTACTCATAAACTACAGCAATTCCAATTAAAAACTCTAATGAAGTATCGGTGCATCATGGTAGATGAGAGAATACACATAGGGATCTTAAAATACTAATGGTTAACACAGAAGTGATAAATACCTGTCGAAACTGTAAAATCACCCTAATCCCCTAGCGAAAATTTTATTTGGCTCAGCTAGCCGAGCTCGTCTTCAGAGAAAGGGTCTATCAGTGTTTTGATGAGTAATGTTTGTCTATCGTGCATTACCATTAATGGACTAAATCAGCAATTCACTAATTATTAATATTCTAAAGCTTTCGTTATACCATGTTCAGACCGAATATTTGATGGGATTAGATTACATTTAAGCCCGTCACTAATCAGCCCGTTCTCACTGCCGTTGGAAAGATGAAAAAACAGCTGTTTTTGCCATTTAAGAATTCACATCGCTTAGTATTTATTAAAAGAAAATATTGCCATATAGCATTTTGTAATAAAAGCCGTCTTCTTTTAAATATTTTTCATATAATTGAAATAATGGACGCATTTTTTCATTTTATTATATTTATACCAATAAATTAAACAAATATGAACAAATTTGGTAGACCACTATTTTCCATTTTTCCGCTAGAGACATTATCCCATCAGTATAAATCGAAATTTCGAAATTCAGTCGCCGTAAACTTCACAAATTTAATTGGTTGACGTCCGTGGCATTTTTTCCTTTTTTATACAAAAATTTCAAAATATAGTGAATTTCTTCACTATTTTCACTTATTTTTGAACACATCAACTTAAAAAGCCTAAAATCTCTCCTTTCCAACACTATATGGAATGACACATTGTGATTGGTAGCCCTGGAGACATACGACTGCAACGACATCTATTGACAAAATACGAAAAGACCTTTTTGACCAACAAAATGTGCGTTTAGGAGGTTATATTTTCTTTACAAAGTAACTGAAATTTTACTGAAAATATAAAAGTATTTTCAAGACTTGCGAGAGCACTTCCGTACTTGTTTTAACTTAACTTAAAATATTACGACTACGATACTTCGAAACACTTCTATGACATCGTATTAGGTGAGGAATCGTGGATTTATTTACCCGTATGAGACCGAAAGTAAACAGCAGTCGACTGTGGATGCTTCTATATACAGCCACGTTCATAGAAAATGCAGCAATGATGCGTATAATTGTACCGAATTGTAAAGCAAAATCCATAGGTAATGTTTTGAGGGAACTTTTATTTTTACGGGACTGGAGAACTAGAAAGTGGGCGTGACCCCGCCCCCTACAAAGTTTTTTGTACATATCTCGGAAACTACTATAGCTATGTCAACCAAACTCTATAGAGTCGTGTGCATAAGGCAATTCCACAAAAAGTTCAAAAAATGGAGAAAAAGGATAATAACCACGCCCACCTCCCATACAAAGGTTATGTTGAAAATCACTAAAAGTGCGTTAACCGACTAACAAAAAACGTCAGAAACACTAAATTTTACGGAAGAAATGGCAGAAGGAAGCTGCACACAGGCTTTTTTTAAAAATTGAAAATGGGCGTGGCGTCGCCCACTTATGGACCAAAAACCATATCTCAGGAACTACTAATCTAATTAATTTTACAGCAAAATAAAAAAATTTGTAAATGACGGATAATGAAATCTCGATTATCACTTTATCATGCGAGAGTATAAAATGTTCGGTGACACCCGAACTTAGCCATTCCTTACTTGTTATATATAAAGATTAAAACAACTGACTTTTGAACTTTCAATACTTAATAGAGTGAATTAAGTCTGTTAGCTTTCATTTAATAAATGCTTCTACTAATTTTTAATTGAAAATTTATATTAATATGAATCACATTACAAAGCTTTTCATCAAATACATTTGAACTTCGCAATTTTTTCAATTTTCACTGTTTTACATTTTTTATTAGCGATCTTGATCTCTGCGTTCACATATACTGTGTCCAAAAAAATAAGGTGAGATTTTTGAATTTAAACTGCGCGCGTCGAAGGATTTGAAGAATTATTTTTTTTAGGTTGCTAGTTCAGTCACATTTACATATGTCAAATTTAATGTCATAATATTCATTACGTGTCGTTTTGTGAGCTGCTAAAAGTGAGTTTTTCGTTTTTTGCGATGTCGAAATTTGTTGAGCAAAGAATTTGCATTAAATTTTGTTTACGGAATCAATTTTCTGCTGCGGATACGTTGAGGATGGTGCAGAAATCATTTGGTGATGAGGCTATGTCTAAAAAAAATGTTTACCAAGTGGTATAGTGAGTTCCAAGCCGGCCGTGAACGTGTCGAAGACGAAGAGCGTCCAGGGCGACCATCAACCTCAACCGACGAAGCTCACGTTCAAGAAATCGAAGATTTGGTGCTGAAAAACCGTCTATTAACAATTAGAGACCTTGCTGATGAAGTTGGCATATCGAAAGGCTCAGCCAATACCATTTTGAAAGATGTTTTGGGCCTCAAGATCGTCAAATCTCGACTAGTACCGAAAACATTGAATTTTTTGGAAAAAAGGCGTCGCGTTGAAGTGTGGGAAACGATGCTTTCCGACTACCAGGGTGTCATGAAATGCATTATAACTGGCGATGAGACTTGGATCTATGTTTACGACCCCAAAACAACCGATCAATCGAGCGAATATTAGAATATAAAGGTCATGTTGACTGTTTTTCTTCGATTATCGTGGTGTTGTACATTATGAATTCCTTCCAACCGGTCAAACAGTCAACAAGGAATATTATTTGAACGTTATGCGTCGTTTGCGTAACGCTATCCGCCTAGAAAGGCCGGAATTGTGGAAAGATAATTCTTGGTTATTACACCACGATAATGCACCATACCATACTGCCCTCATAATTCGTGATCATTTCGCCAAAAACTCAACCCATATCGGCATATATTACGGTACTTTGGCTTGCAAATGCGCCAATAAGCATAGTAGCAGAAATAGAGAAACTGTAGAAGAAAAAGCGAATTCCGCTCCTCCCTTCCTTAGTTCCCGCCCGTAGCGAACAAAGTTTCTGAAAAGTTGAGCCCGTAGGGACAACGTAGAAATCCGCCATGCTCTTTTGTTTTCATTTGAACAATGTTGCCTTTACTCAATACGCATATAAAGTTTTGTACACATCAAGCTTTTCAATTATAGTTTTTCATAATATAAAACAATAAAACTGAAATCAAACTATTAAAAATAGTTTATATATTTATAAATAATAGCATTCGACTCTGATTTTGTGTTAGTTTAAGAAAATTTCAAACATATTGAAGACAATTTTTATAATTACTACAGTATAACCCTACGTTGGGAGAGAGCAATCAGCTGAGTCGTTTCTACGGGAAAAATCCGAATCGTGGAAATTCTACGGTATCCTACGGTGAAGCGGGCGGTAGAAGCGGTGTTAGGTAATCAGTTACATTGCACTCTCATAAGATAGGTCGTATCAGCTGATTCGACCGATGGGAACCGTTAAGTGCTCTTAATAAAGAAGGAAAGAATTAGGCGCTGTGTCTTCACAGAGTCTGGAACTTGCTGTACTTAAATAAAACAAATACGTATTAATTATGAGTCTGTTCCCGAAAAAAGCCCCGACATATGCAAACATATGCACGGTATACTTAGGGGAATATTTGCATCTCTGTACATCTTTATACGGCATAAATGACCTTTTTTTTGCAGATTATTAAAGGTGAACGTTTTCCGCATTGTGTCACATAGTTTGCAATTTTTTGTAGGTGAAGAAGGTATTGAAATTTTCAATTGTTTAACAACAGTGTATATAAAATATTGATATTTAAACAAATCGACCGTGAAAGAATATTTATAATATAGAACGAGTACACAAAATTTCATCGATTTATCTGGAGTATTTAATGAGAAAACTGATGCGCTAATTTTCAAAATCGGGGATTCAGCGAAATTCTTAGGGTCCACTTGATGTGGACCCTGCAACTACATACATATGACATGAAGGACTCATACATAAAATTGAACTGGTTAAGCCAAAACAATCCATCAGTTGTTCATATCATACCTTGCAAACAAGTGGTTTACAGTGAAAGTAAAGGAATTTATCTTATAGGAGTTTCCAATTCTGGCTGGAGTTCCTCAAGGTAGTGGGATCAATACTAAATGTTTTATTTACCGCAGACTTTTCAACGAGTGCAAAGTACTAACATCAACATTCACAGACGACTCCACAAACACACTAGAAAATCACTCAAAACTCATTGGAAGTTAAACTGACACATAAAAG
Organism: Bactrocera dorsalis; assembly: GCF_023373825.1. Taxonomy (NCBI): domain Eukaryota; kingdom Metazoa; phylum Arthropoda; class Insecta; order Diptera; family Tephritidae; genus Bactrocera; species Bactrocera dorsalis. The sequence goes on along the minus strand of NC_064308.1, from coordinate 17,842,580 downwards.
TGAACGAGTACATATGTATGTATGTAAGCACGTCCAGATCCTAAGTAATTGCTCAAGAAAAAAATACATTATTTCTTCAAGTAATTTTGACAGCTAGTTACGTATTGTGAATGATGCACATTAGAAGAGCATCTAACAAAGAAAATAAACTTTGTGTGAAATATGTATGTATGTGTGTAGTAACATGAATATTTTCATTGCGATTTAAGGAATGTTTTTGATGATTGGTAAGTTTTATACAACATTTCAAAATGAACTAAACTTCATAATAATGATGTTAACTAATTTATGATGAATTTAACGATTACTTTGAATTTCGTTCAAGAAACAATTGTTGATGAACTGTTTTTTTCGCAAAACCAGGATTGCCAAATACGCATTTCATTAAAAAATGTATTAAAAATTAGTAGTACATTTCTTCAGAGCTGCATACTAGCAAAGGAAAATTTATCGCAGGAAAATTTCTTGACCATTTCTTAAGCGTTTTTTATATGAAGTTTTTACATTCCTTGAGATCTGATACTAATATCGGTATTCTGCTTGAGACGATTGTCTCATGTCTCTAATTGTCACAATCTTCATTTAGTGACTCTGTTAGTCAGGAGTCTCATTTTGGTATTCTGGCAGATACAGTATACTACTATACAGAATACTACTTTACTGAAGATTGTGAGAATTAGAGACATGAGACAATCGTCTCAATCAGAATACCGATATAAGCTTAAAGACGGAAACATGCCTAACTCTGAAGTTAAACAACGTAATGATCGCTCAAGTAAGCGAAGTTAAGCATTTACCTAGATAGGCATTTGATCTGGATGAGACACAATTCTCCAAAAATACAACACCTCTGCTTGAGCCATCAAGACCTCCTATACAATTCAGTCATAAAGCCAATATGGTATGGAATACAATTATGAGGCTCTGCCTGCGCCACCAGTACTCATAAACTACAGCAATTCCAATTAAAAACTCTAATGAAGTATCGGTGCATCATGGTAGATGAGAGAATACACATAGGGATCTTAAAATACTAATGGTTAACACAGAAGTGATAAATACCTGTCGAAACTGTAAAATCACCCTAATCCCCTAGCGAAAATTTTATTTGGCTCAGCTAGCCGAGCTCGTCTTCAGAGAAAGGGTCTATCAGTGTTTTGATGAGTAATGTTTGTCTATCGTGCATTACCATTAATGGACTAAATCAGCAATTCACTAATTATTAATATTCTAAAGCTTTCGTTATACCATGTTCAGACCGAATATTTGATGGGATTAGATTACATTTAAGCCCGTCACTAATCAGCCCGTTCTCACTGCCGTTGGAAAGATGAAAAAACAGCTGTTTTTGCCATTTAAGAATTCACATCGCTTAGTATTTATTAAAAGAAAATATTGCCATATAGCATTTTGTAATAAAAGCCGTCTTCTTTTAAATATTTTTCATATAATTGAAATAATGGACGCATTTTTTCATTTTATTATATTTATACCAATAAATTAAACAAATATGAACAAATTTGGTAGACCACTATTTTCCATTTTTCCGCTAGAGACATTATCCCATCAGTATAAATCGAAATTTCGAAATTCAGTCGCCGTAAACTTCACAAATTTAATTGGTTGACGTCCGTGGCATTTTTTCCTTTTTTATACAAAAATTTCAAAATATAGTGAATTTCTTCACTATTTTCACTTATTTTTGAACACATCAACTTAAAAAGCCTAAAATCTCTCCTTTCCAACACTATATGGAATGACACATTGTGATTGGTAGCCCTGGAGACATACGACTGCAACGACATCTATTGACAAAATACGAAAAGACCTTTTTGACCAACAAAATGTGCGTTTAGGAGGTTATATTTTCTTTACAAAGTAACTGAAATTTTACTGAAAATATAAAAGTATTTTCAAGACTTGCGAGAGCACTTCCGTACTTGTTTTAACTTAACTTAAAATATTACGACTACGATACTTCGAAACACTTCTATGACATCGTATTAGGTGAGGAATCGTGGATTTATTTACCCGTATGAGACCGAAAGTAAACAGCAGTCGACTGTGGATGCTTCTATATACAGCCACGTTCATAGAAAATGCAGCAATGATGCGTATAATTGTACCGAATTGTAAAGCAAAATCCATAGGTAATGTTTTGAGGGAACTTTTATTTTTACGGGACTGGAGAACTAGAAAGTGGGTGTGGCCCCGCCCCCTACTAAGTTTTTTGTGCATATCTCGGAAACTACGATAGCTATGTCAACCAAACTCTATAGAGTCGTTTACATCAGGCAATTACACATACAGTTCAAAAATACCAGAAATCGGATAATAACCACGCCCACCTCCCATACAAAGGTTATGTTGAAAATCACTAAAAGTGCGTTAACCGACTAACAAAAAACGTCAGAAACACTAAATTTTACGGAAGAAATGGCAGAAGGAAGCTGCACACAGGCTTTTTTTAAAAATTGAAAATGGCCGTGGCGTCGCCCACTTATGGACCAAAAACCATATCTCAGGAACTACTAATCTAATTAATTTTACAGCAAAATAAAAAAAATTTGTAAATGACGGATAATGAAATCTCGATTATCACTTTATCATGCGAGAGTATAAAATGTTCGGTGACACCCGAACTTAGCCCTTCCTTACTTGTTATATATAAAGATTAAAACAACTGACTTTTGAACTTTCAATACTTAATAGAGTGAATTAAGTCTGTTAGCTTTCATTTAATAAATGCTTCTACTAATTTTTAATTGAAAATTTATATTAATATGAATCACATTACAAAGCTTTTCATCAAATACATTTGAACTTCGCAATTTTTTCAATTTTCACTGTTTTACATTTTTTATTAGCGATCTTGATCTCTGCGTTCACATATACTGTGTCCAAAAAAATAAGGTGAGATTTTTGAATTTAAACTGCGCGCGTCGAAGGATTTGAAGAATTATTTTTTTTTAGGTTGCTAGTTCAGTCACATTTACATATGTCAAATTTAATGTCATAATATTCATTACGTGTCGTTTTGTGAGCTGCTAAAAGTGAGTTTTTCGTTTTTTGCGATGTCGAAATTTGTTGAGCAAAGAATTTGCATTAAATTTTGTTTACGGAATCAATTTTCTGCTGCGGATACGTTGAGGATGGTGCAGAAATCATTTGGTGATGAGGCTATGTCTAAAAAAAATGTTTACCAAGTGGTATAGTGAGTTCCAAGCCGGCCGTGAACGTGTCGAAGACGAAGAGCGTCCAGGGCGACCATCAACCTCAACCGACGAAGCTCACGTTCAAGAAATCGAAGATTTGGTGCTGAAAAACCGTCTATTAACAATTAGAGACCTTGCTGATGAAGTTGGCATATCGAAAGGCTCAGCCAATACCATTTTGAAAGATGTTTTGGGCCTCAAGATCGTCAAATCTCGACTAGTACCGAAAACATTGAATTTTTTGGAAAAAAGGCGTCGCGTTGAAGTGTGGGAAACGATGCTTTCCGACTACCAGGGTGTCATGAAATGCATTATAACTGGCGATGAGACTTGGATCTATGTTTACGACCCCAAAACAACCGATCAATCGAGCGAATATTAGAATATAAAGGTCATGTTGACTGTTTTCTTCGATTATCGTGGTGTTGTACATTATGAATTCCTTCCAACCGGTCAAACAGTCAACAAGGAATATTATTTGAACGTTATGCGTCGTTTGCGTAACGCTATCCGCCTAGAAAGGCCGGAATTGTGGAAAGATAATTCTTGGTTATTACACCACGATAATGCACCATACCATACTGCCCTCATAATTCGTGATCATTTCGCCAAAAACTCAACCCATATCGGCATATATTACGGTACTTTGGCTTGCAAATGCGCCAATAAGCATAGTAGCAGAAATAGAGAAACTGTAGAAGAAAAAGCGAATTCCGCTCCTCCCTTCCTTAGTTCCCGCCCGTAGCGAACAAAGTTTCTGAAAAGTTGAGCCCGTAGGGACAACGTAGAAATCCGCCATGCTCTTTTGTTTTCATTTGAACAATGTTGCCTTTACTCAATACGCATATAAAGTTTTGTACACATCAAGCTTTTCAATTATAGTTTTTCATAATATAAAACAATAAAACTGAAATCAAACTATTAAAAATAGTTTATATATTTATAAATAATAGCATTCGACTCTGATTTTGTGTTAGTTTAAGAAAATTTCAAACATATTGAAGACAATTTTTATAATTACTACAGTATAACCCTACGTTGGGAGAGAGCAATCAGCTGAGTCGTTTCTACGGGAAAAATCCGAATCGTGGAAATTCTACGGTATCCTACGGTGAAGCGGGCGGTAGAAGCGGTGTTAGGTAATCAGTTACATTGCACTCTCATAAGATAGGTCGTATCAGCTGATTCGACCGATGGGAACCGTTAAGTGCTCTTAATAAAGAAGGAAAGAATTAGGCGCTGTGTCTTCACAGAGTCTGGAACTTGCTGTACTTAAATAAAACAAATACGTATTAATTATGAGTCTGTTCCCGAAAAAAGCCCCGACATATGCAAACATATGCACGGTATACTTAGGGGAATATTTGCATCTCTGTACATCTTTATACGGCATAAATGACCTTTTTTTTGCAGATTATTAAAGGTGAACGTTTTCCGCATTGTGTCACATAGTTTGCAATTTTTTGTAGGTGAAGAAGGTATTGAAATTTTCAATTGTTTAACAACAGTGTATATAAAATATTGATATTTAAACAAATCGACCGTGAAAGAATATTTATAATATAGAACGAGTACACAAAATTTCATCGATTTATCTGGAGTATTTAATGAGAAAACTGATGCGCTAATTTTCAAAATCGGGGATTCAGCGAAATTCTTAGGGTCCACTTGATGTGGACCCTGCAACTACATACATATGACATGAAGGACTCATACATAAAATTGAACTGGTTAAGCCAAAACAATCCATCAGTTGTTCATATCATACCTTGCAAACAAGTGGTTTACAGTGAAAGTAAAGGAATTTATCTTATAGGAGTTTCCAATTCTGGCTGGAGTTCCTCAAGGTAGTGGGATCAATACTAAATGTTTTATTTACCGCAGACTTTTCAACGAGTGCAAAGTACTAACATCAACATTCACAGACGACTCCACAAACACACTAGAAAATCACTCAAAACTCATTGGAAGTTAAACTGACACATAAAAGTGAACGAGTACATATGTATGTATGTAAGCACGTCCAGATCCTAAGTAATTGCTCAAGAAAAAAATACATTATTTCTTCAAGTAATTTTGACAGCTAGTTACGTATTGTGAATGATGCACATTAGAAGAGCATCTAACAAAGAAAATAAACTTTGTGTGAAATATGTATGTATGTGTGTAGTAACATGAATATTTTCATTGCGATTTAAGGAATGTTTTTGATGATTGGTAAGTTTTATACAACATTTCAAAATGAACTAAACTTCATAATAATGATGTTAACTAATTTATGATGAATTTAACGATTACTTTGAATTTCGTTCAAGAAACAATTGTTGATGAACTGTTTTTTTCGCAAAACCAGGATTGCCAAATACGCATTTCATTAAAAAATGTATTAAAAATTAGTAGTACATTTCTTCAGAGCTGCATACTAGCAAAGGAAAATTTATCGCAGGAAAATTTCTTGACCATTTCTTAAGCGTTTTTTATATGAAGTTTTTACATTCCTTGAGATCTGATACTAATATCGGTATTCTGCTTGAGACGATTGTCTCATGTCTCTAATTGTCACAATCTTCATTTAGTGACTCTGTTAGTCAGGAGTCTCATTTTGGTATTCTGGCAGATACAGTATACTACTATACAGAATACTACTTTACTGAAGATTGTGAGAATTAGAGACATGAGACAATCGTCTCAATCAGAATACCGATATAAGCTTAAAGACGGAAACATGCCTAACTCTGAAGTTAAACAACGTAATGATCGCTCAAGTAAGCGAAGTTAAGCATTTACCTAGATAGGCATTTGATCTGGATGAGACACAATTCTCCAAAAATACAACACCTCTGCTTGAGCCATCAAGACCTCCTATACAATTCAGTCATAAAGCCAATATGGTATGGAATACAATTATGAGGCTCTGCCTGCGCCACCAGTACTCATAAACTACAGCAATTCCAATTAAAAACTCTAATGAAGTATCGGTGCATCATGGTAGATGAGAGAATACACATAGGGATCTTAAAATACTAATGGTTAACACAGAAGTGATAAATACCTGTCGAAACTGTAAAATCACCCTAATCCCCTAGCGAAAATTTTATTTGGCTCAGCTAGCCGAGCTCGTCTTCAGAGAAAGGGTCTATCAGTGTTTTGATGAGTAATGTTTGTCTATCGTGCATTACCATTAATGGACTAAATCAGCAATTCACTAATTATTAATATTCTAAAGCTTTCGTTATACCATGTTCAGACCGAATATTTGATGGGATTAGATTACATTTAAGCCCGTCACTAATCAGCCCGTTCTCACTGCCGTTGGAAAGATGAAAAAACAGCTGTTTTTGCCATTTAAGAATTCACATCGCTTAGTATTTATTAAAAGAAAATATTGCCATATAGCATTTTGTAATAAAAGCCGTCTTCTTTTAAATATTTTTCATATAATTGAAATAATGGACGCATTTTTTCATTTTATTATATTTATACCAATAAATTAAACAAATATGAACAAATTTGGTAGACCACTATTTTCCATTTTTCCGCTAGAGACATTATCCCATCAGTATAAATCGAAATTTCGAAATTCAGTCGCCGTAAACTTCACAAATTTAATTGGTTGACGTCCGTGGCATTTTTTCCTTTTTTATACAAAAATTTCAAAATATAGTGAATTTCTTCACTATTTTCACTTATTTTTGAACACATCAACTTAAAAAGCCTAAAATCTCTCCTTTCCAACACTATATGGAATGACACATTGTGATTGGTAGCCCTGGAGACATACGACTGCAACGACATCTATTGACAAAATACGAAAAGACCTTTTTGACCAACAAAATGTGCGTTTAGGAGGTTATATTTTCTTTACAAAGTAACTGAAATTTTACTGAAAATATAAAAGTATTTTCAAGACTTGCGAGAGCACTTCCGTACTTGTTTTAACTTAACTTAAAATATTACGACTACGATACTTCGAAACACTTCTATGACATCGTATTAGGTGAGGAATCGTGGATTTATTTACCCGTATGAGACCGAAAGTAAACAGCAGTCGACTGTGGATGCTTCTATATACAGCCACGTTCATAGAAAATGCAGCAATGATGCGTATAATTGTACCGAATTGTAAAGCAAAATCCATAGGTAATGTTTTGAGGGAACTTTTATTTTTACGGGACTGGAGAACTAGAGCTCGTTGACGGAACAGTGAACTCGAAAAAATATTTAAAAATTTTGGAGAACAGTTTGGTGGCCTCAATGGAAAACCACTTTTCACGCTGTAAAAAGTTTATTTTCCAAAACGATTCTGGGCATAAAAAGTGAGTATACGTTTTTTTCTGTCCCCTAATATCTTAGGAATTATTATATTATACTACATTCTATTTTCCACATTTCCTAATTTTAGGTTTAAAATTTTCTAGAACAGCATGAGATTCCAACATTTTCTTGGGCGGGAAATAGCCCCGATTTAAATCCTATAGAAAGTCTTAATATTAAAGCAAGAGATTTCCAAGAGGAATCCAATAACTACATATGAGTTGAAAAAATCAACAGAATATTGAAAGATCCTGTTGAATATTTCTAATAAACTTTTGAAAAAAATTAATTCAGAAGTGTTTTATTATTAAAACTATTTTTTATAAAACCACTGGGTTACTATATTCTTATTTCTTCTTTTCCTAATGAATAAATACTGATACTCATTTAATGAAAGAAAAAAAATATAATAGTTGGCAAAAATAATAAGAAGCGTTAAATTCATAAACCATAGTGATGAATTTTCTATGCTCGTGTAAGTCAATTCCAAAAGTAGGTGTTCGTCCACGAAGTGCTTCTAAGCAAATAGTTTTCTTTTTTTTTGAAAACTGGAGATGTCACAATCATACCACTGAAACAATACAAAGCAGTATGTTTGTGGTCAGTTGTCTTTCAGTAAATCAGGAAAACCAACCTCCGACGGATCACTCTTCACCACGACAATGTCAGCTCTCACACATCGACTGACACAGCTGAATTATTTGAGCACTGCAAACATCGATTTGATGAGTCATCCTCCGTACAGTCCTGACTTAGCACCGTGTGACTTCTTTTTATTCCCGCCCGTAAAATATGAACTAAAAGGTCAATGTTTTTCGACACCTGAAGAGTCGGTTGATGTGTTCAGAACGCCTGTTTTGGAGATAACTCAATCAAAGAGGCAAAACTTCAACAATTGGTTCACACGCTTGTAGAATATTTTCAAAACTAAAAAACGACTTTTGATGATTGATATTTGTTTTTGTCTTCTTAACCCAAAATATAAAACGCCCAACTCATTTGATTTTTTTCCATGTTCCGTTTATTTTCCAAATTTTACTACTTAGTATTATCCATTCTTATATATGTAATATGTTTAATGCAATAAAATTTGTTACTGTACTATATCTTGTACTTAGCTATACTCTATTGACATTTATGCATATGTATATCTCTTATTATATATTATATTTTAGGATTTGTCGATATAGACTATAGCAGCGTAAGTGGTGTCTACGCCAATAAAGAAGAAAAAGATTTGCCGAAACAAAATGTTTCTCTTTTAATAAGTTGGTATTGTGGTATTACAATATAATGCATACGAATGGCGGTTAGTAATGTAAGTACAGGACGACATGTTACAATTTGTATGCTGGCGCTCTTTCTTGCGCAGACATTCGTGATTGGTTCATTACTCAACAGCCAATGGGCAATAACAGATAAAATTCCAGGCAATGGCAACTGTAGAGAGAGTAACAGCTGGTTGTGAGAAAATGCGCAATGGGAATTACTTTATTTTAACCGGAAAATATAGCAGTAGAGTAGAACAAAATAATTTGAACAAGTACTCTCAACGTTTAATTTCCATCGACTACGATGGTGTGTTTCCTCCACGGCATGCTATATATGTACAATAATTATGCATATGTATAGTTATAGCCGAGGAAAAGTTATAATTTTCGAGATATTTGCGTTTAAAGTTGAAAATTTCAACTGTACTTTATCGTTTTAAAATTTACTTTACACTTTTATATCCACTAACACTTCACTAATTCGTTTGTACAAACTCAATATTTAACTTATTGTTCAATTCTATTTATTAAACATAAAATCATATCATATAAGATCGGAGGAGGCTCACGAACAAAGGAACCCCGGTATTTGATTGACCAGGTTTATTTTTTTTCAAACGTTGCCGAAAGCCGCCCATGCAGAAAGGAGTTCTGCGCGAAAAAAATTGATAGATGCTAACGCAAAAAGGAGTTATACGCGAAAAAACTTAACACACTCCAATGGCGTGTAATAAAAATTTGTTTGCGAGAAACAACAACAATAATCCCGAAAACTTTGTGGATTCGATATTAGAATACGTTTAGCGAAAAAATGCCAGTAGTCACGAGGATCCAGCACGATTCCGATTACTTTGGCGGTAGGGGACAGAAAACGGGGTAATCTATTAACCTAATTATTTTATTACATAATATTATTATATAAATAATATTACTTATATGTTTATTAAATTTAAATAAGAAAATATACATATGCATGGAAAGAGTGTTTTATTTGAAATATAATCAATAGGCGCTTGTGTTTATTAGAACTAATAATGCTAAATAAAGAAGCATACTTGTTAGTACATAAATGATGTCCACTACGAGTGAAAAATGTGCGTAAAGTGTCTTAAATGTAGTGCAATAACTTGTAGAAATGTTGGAATTTTTGAATTTTAAAGTCGAATATCTCGTAAACTTAGTGTTTGCGGTACCTATTTGATCAAGAAGATTTCCACTTTTCAACGGTACCTTCAAATTCAAATTTCCAAAGAAATCGGAATTTTACCGAGGATCCTTTTGTAAAACTATTAGGGACAATACACTTTACGCATAAGTCACAAAACATTTTTGTTCTATTAAACTGGAGTAGACATAAAAGTGAAAAATATAACCGTAAAATCAATTTTATATGAAAAAAACTTACTTTAAATAGTTGAAATCTTCGGCTTTAAACGCTCTCTCGAAAACTATAACTATAACTTCCCGTTGCTATACATATTTTTGATTTGGAGATCCTCCTCTTACCGATCATACTCACTATATTCTCGAAAACCTGGGAAGGTGTACTAAAGTTTTCCTGAATCGAAAATTTCCTAAGTACTTCTATGCAAAATCCAATTCTAAATATAATTTCAAAATTTTAAGTAGATCGGAAAAAATTGCCAAAGTTATTTGTCTCGCCTATTGGAAAAAGTAAGAATTTTTGAGAAAAACGAACTTAAAGTTTCACAATATAGTACGCCCACTCCAATATTTTATAGCCGAGTTGGAAGTGGGCTTACTCAGTGGCGGATTCAGAGCGAGGAAATTCAAACAAACAGCGGAAAAAGTAACAATACTCATTGCTGCCGTGTCAAAATTACTATTTATGATTGGGATTTTTTGTCTATGTGATATTCTAAGTCACTCAGCTTGATTCTTCGGAAAAATTCGATCGATCTGGCGAAGGCATCAAATATGATAGATGCGCTGCTTGTAATGTTCCGCAATTGAAGACAAGAAAGTGAGGAAGACGTTTGAAGCTCAAAGGTGAACTTGAGCACTGGCAGTGCCATTGGGGAAAACTCAAAAGTCAAAAGACAACAAGTTACGAAGTACTGCGTTGGAAACGTTAAAGAACTGCGAACTCTTTTTTGACACTTCGCCGCTTAAAATCGTTGCTGATAACGAACTCTTCAAGATAGATTAATCGGCCTGGCATTGCTGCACACGCGCAGGACATTGAAGTCACTGCAGAAGAATTTCTTGAAAGATTCTCAAAACTTGGCCCAAATGATTTTGTTTTGTAAAATTTTTTTATTCAATACACGAACTGACTACAGTATTTTACATTGCAATAAAATATGTCAGTGTCAATTTAGTAGGGTTTGATATTATAAGGTCAATTTGAAATTTTTGCACCATGATATTAAACTGTTTAAATACTACTATATTTAATATAATAATCTTTATGTTTCAAATAAATGTCTCCGCCCCCCAAAAAACTATTTCAGGGGCCTATTTCACTAAACTACAATTCTACAAGTTTACAAGTTACAATCACAAGTTTAATTTTCACAAGTGTTGATAAATTGCGTTTCATTAAAATTTTGACAACACTTGTAGTTTTCTGCACTTGTAAACTACAATTTCTACAATTACAAGTTCTTGTATACTTGTGAATTTTTAAATAAAATAAAATATTTTTATAAAGTTATTTTGATAAATCAAACATATGTATGTGTAAATATATGTATATCGATAATGTGTTTTGATTGTTATCACATCCCTAATCAATCAAAACACATGTTGTGTGTGTTTTATGTTGTTTGCCCACTTGTTGTGTTTATAAAAAAGTTAAAAATTGTTTATTTGTAAAACTGGCAAATGAACATAACAAAATTAGTGTAGTGCGGGAGATCTTAGCTGCCAAAGACATTCTCTTTGGTAAGTTTAGCGATAAACTGTAAACTACAATTGGACTGGTTTCAAGTGCAGAAGACGCCAAATAAGTACGTGATGTTTTTTGGGCAAACATCAAACGGGCGACACTGATGAGTTTACTTAAAAAAGTGTTAAAAATTTATATAGCAATTTTTCAAATTAAGGCCAAAATGGACAACTCCAGAAAGACAGGGGCGGCTGGAGGCAGGGGCTGTAAATTATCCGAGTTGGATACCCTGGTCTTAGAAGTGATTGGGAAGGAGTCACCAACCTGCGATGGTATTCGGCCCCAAGAGAATGATGGTGAGGATATGTCATTGCAAGATTTGATTGGCATCACATTAAATTGGTAATTACGGAAGTGACTGCTACCAAGAAGGAAGAAAAGCCAGTGCCTATGCCTGAGAGCTCCCGAAAAAGAAGTGAGTACCATTAAATTATATTTAAAATTTGTCCCATCTTTTTTTTAATTTAGAGCGATATATGGAAAATGGATCTTCCGCCCACGGGGAAGCAGAAATTAAAAAATTGAAGATGGATGAAAAGGTGGAGTGCCAGATCGAAAACTTGAAGCTGCAGAATAAAAATTTTCACTTGAAAAATAAAGCTCTTCAGATTAAAATGTTGGAGCAAAAATGTATGGGCCGTAAGGGGGCATACACCCCCTTATTTTTTTAGTAACAACTTTTTGTTCTTTATACTTTTTTTATTAATATTTTTCTTATTTGTAAATTAATTAAAATAATTTAAAATAGTTTGTAGCCTAGCTTGGCCTCTAATGTCTGTTATGGTTTGGCTGACTTCTTCTACATTATCGGAGTCACTAAGGTTAGTAATTGTATAGTTTTCATCTTCTTCAGTGCGTGAAAAATTGCAAAGTGTGACCGCACAAGTAAAAATATCGCTGGCCATTTTAGGGGTCTCCCGCAAATAATTTAAAATGGGAAATTTTTCAATTAAAATACAAATTGCATTTTCCACAACTCTTCTGGTTGGTTTATGGGCATTGAGGAATCTTCTATTATTAGATAGTGGAGGAATCAGCCAATCTTTCAGCGGATATGCTGAATCACCTAGAATGATTCCATTCTGAATTGGACGCCAGCCGTTTTCCATTCTGCGGAACAAATAACTATTCCGCAAGACGCGAGAATCGTGAGTATCCCAGGCCAATTTGCATAGGAGTAATAGAACTGGAGATCGGGTCCGCAAACCACCATACACGAAATGGAGTGATTACCATGCCTATCAACATAAGCTTCTTCATGCTCTTTAGGTGCATCTTAATTTTATTTTAAAGTGCCGTCCAAACAGCCGCAAACTAACGGCGTAGAATTTAGTAACCAATTGATCCACATTTTCTGGCCATCTTACATACGTTGCAAACAAGGCGGTATTTATTGCAGTAACTACGCTTTTTACCACTCTGCGCACAGTGGCTTTGCTCACACCATGCAAGTCACCTATTGCATGGTATGTTGTTCCTGTTCTGCTGTTGCACACCGTTAGAGAATGGCTTTTACTTGTCTTCCTCTCCAGTATTGGACACAACAAATTTAACAACAAAACAAATTTTTCACGTTTTAGCCTAAAACGCTCATTATACTCCAACGTGGATTCCAGGAATTCATATTCTAGACGTGGCCCAAATAGTCTTCTCCTTTTTAATGTGATTTCATTATCGCTTTCATCACTAAAATTGTATAATAAGTTCATTTTGCACACACACAAAAAATATGAGCTTCTTAATATAATATAAGTTTCACTTGCACACGTGTTCATTTATTTATAATATATGATTAGTGGTGTTGCCGCTTATCGATAATTTGTAATAAACCAACAATGCGATTCGATTAATGTGTGTCATAAAATATTAAATATGATTGATTTTGTGTTCATTTGAACTAATTTTTAAGAACAATTTGTTATAAATCAAATTCTAAATCATTTATCATTCACTTGTAACTTGTAAAATTTTTTCTTAGGGTCTCCGTCGACCCTAAGCTTTTTTCTACAATTCTACAAGTGTACAAGTGCAAATTTTATTTAGTGAAACAAGATCACTTGTAAAAGTATCATTTGTAGACTTGTGACTTGTAGAATTCACTTGTAGCTACAAACTTGTAATTGTATTTTTATGAAACACAATGATTCACAAGTTCACAATTTCACATGTAAAAACACTTGTAATTGTGAACTTGTAGTTTAGTGAAATAGGCCCCAGGATTCGCTCCTGACTTACTTGTATATGTTTGTCGTCGTTTGAATGAATTTTCCTCGCTACAAATCAACTTGATGCGTATTTTTATGACTACAATTGTTCAAGCGAAAGCAAAACAACAATGGCACAATATCACAATAACACAATTGTTAAATCCTTAAAAAATCAAATTGTTTCAATATATACTTACGCTTGGTATATTATCGCTATTGCAAACTTGTTCCGACAATAATCGATCTCTTATTTCCCACGCGAAAATGCTCGGACATTCTCGTTTGTAATCGGCGATTTTTTGTACGACAGGCGTTGTAGCAACACGTGGTTTGGATCCACCTATCGCCCTCGGCTTAATGGATCCCGTCTCGTAATATCTGAAAACAAAAATAATAACAGTCAAAAGATTTTTGTCTGAAAACTGTTTTAAAATACACTGAGTACACTTCAATCATTGTGAATTCTACATATTATATTGGATTCATTTATTTCAATAGTGTAATAACTAAAAATACAATTTTTTCGTTCACCATGCAGTTTGAAGGATTGTTTGAGGATTGCGAGTAGCTTATTTCGATTTTCGGCGAAACTACGAGTCCTATAGAAAATAGTTATATGTCAATATTGTAGGTAAATAAAAGGTCTAAAGGTGTGTACTACAAGAATTTCGCTCGTTAACCCGAAAATTCTGATCTGATATGCGAATGATCAGATCGAAATGAACTCAGTTCGTCAGAATAATGAATTATAAATACAAGCTTCGTGATAAAATAAATATACCCTGTTCAGTGTATGTATAACAAATTAAAAAATATTCTATACTCTAACAATTTGCAAGGATGCTTTTTGTCCGTGACAAAATACCATATTCATCGTATTAGTGCTGTGGGAAGGTAAATACCAGTACTAATAGCCATAATTTATACTACCGGATAACCTAAAACTAGTGGAAGAGATACTCTCTTAATTTATTACACAAATTGATCGATATTATCGACAATAAGTCTGCCAAATGAAAAATTGCTATACCATGAAGGCATTATTAGTTTAGAGTTTTAATCAGATACCTTCCACTGCACCAGAAATTAAATAGCAACATCATTAGTTTCATCTGGATATCCTATTTTCTTTCGTGTTGAGCTCGTTTTAATTTGATTTACTTGATTTATAATAACTATGGTACGCTAATGGTCTTTCCAAAAATAAATATTAATTGAATTAGAATAACGATAGACATATTGATAATATGAAATTATTTAAAAAATATTACGGAAGGTACATTATCGGTGGTGCCTTTAACGCAAAGCACACTCATTGATGATCTCGTTTAACTACAACCAAAAGTCGACAAATTCTCAAAGCTGTACAAGCAGTTGAATGCAATTTTGTTTCTACAGGTTGACCCACTTATTGACCTACAGATAGACAGAAATTTCCAGGCCTTCTTGACTTCTTTATAATCAGTAAACTAAAACAATTTAAGTATTAAAGATAGCTCTGACCATTAACAAGTGTTACTTTCTCTGTATGAAAGCCCATCATTTCGGCCGTCACGCCAACGTTATGTAATAAACGTACTTATTGGTATAAATTTAAAATTATACTGAATAAAGTCGACAAAAACTTAAGCACATATTGAGAGGTATTGACTTTGACTGTGAGGTTCAATATTTCACAAAACTAATTCACAATGCTGCGTGAAAGAGCACATCAAATACTCGCGTGAATCAAAATGGTAACAAATACCCAAAACATAACTTAGAAAGTATCCATAAAAAGCTCAAGCTTCGTCGGAGATAAATATACAGGGAAAAACTATGGACACAAACTAAACATTTTAAAAATTGTTTTTTTTTTTTTTAAGTTATCTGGCTAAACTTACAGCTGAAAATCCACTGATTATTCAATCTGGAAAGCAACAAGAAATATGAATAAGCAAATAAAACATGACGCACCAATAAAACTAAACGAAGCTACATGGGCCAAAACGAATGAACATAAAGCTGCCGTATTTGCAAAGCATTTGAAAAACATTTACGCCTAACGATAGAGAAGAAATAAACTGTGAAAATAGTTGGTTGGATCCACACTTCAGCATTTCTCCTGTTGATAGTAAATAAATTAAAAATCTTATCGGGAATACGCGACTCAAAAAAGCACCTGGATACGATTTAACAACTGGAGAAATATTATGAAATTTACCAAAAAATTGTATATAGAAACTTGTAAACATTATAAACGGGGTAAGCCGTGTAAACCACACACGATTTTATACTATGTTCCCATCAAAAATTTGAAGTGATTAGATTACATTTCACCTCTTTACTAATCTAGCCGTTCTCACTGTCGTTAGACAGATGATAAAACAGAGATGTTTTTGCCATTCAAGAATTCACATCGCCTAATATTTATTAAAAGAAAGTAGTCTCATTTTAATATTCTGGCAGACACAGTAAAGTAGTATACTGTATAGTAATATACTGTATCTGCCAGAATACCAAAATAAGACTCCTGACTAACAGAGTCACTAAATGAAGATTGTGACAATTAGAGACATGAGACAATCGTCTCAAGCAGAATACCGATATACACGAATATTGTTATATAGTATTTTGTTATAAAAGCAGTCTTCTTTTAAATGATTTCCCCATAATGAAAATAATGGACACATTTTTTTATTTGGGAAATCGATTTTCAGGTGAGTTCAGATTCATTGCGTTTAATTCATTTGTTTGTGTACATATTTTTCTCTTTGTAGTGTCTAAATCAGCGGTTATAATGTGATAGATTTCCAATGCTGACAAGTAGATGGTGCTAAATCAGAGTCGTTTTCAGAGAGTTTTCGCGTGAATTTGATAAAAACCACCTCGGCGATAAGATTAAGAACTATAATTTTTGTATTACGAAATCTAGTTAAAATTATAAGATTAGTAGTCTGAACATGGTATTACATCATATGGGCAAATATCGCTGCTGCCAGCTTTATCTAAAATATTTGAGAATGTACTCATAAATAGGCTCAAACCAATAAACGATCGTAAACACCTCATACCAATACATCAATTTGGTTTTCATGAGCACCATTCAACAATTGATCAGGTGCACCGAATTGTTAATTTCGTTGAAAATACAATGGATAAAAAGCACGTTTGTACGGCAGCCTTCTTTTACGTGTCTCAAGATTTTGACAAAGTTTGGTATTCGGGCCTGCTTCTCAAATTGAAATACATGCTACCCAAACAGTATTGCGAAATAATTGTTTCCTACTTAAAATATAGGTAGTTCTGCATTAAACAAGAGGATGCATACTTCAACTTGCAACCGAGAGAAGCGGATGTTCCTCTGGGAAGCGTGTTGGGGCCAATGCTTTATTTGCCAGTGACCTTCCACATGATCTGGGCGTGAATTCAATGGTATATGAAATCTACAAAATTGAAAAGTATCACGAACTCTGGCCATGCAAAATTATTTGTTTAGCGACTTATCACACTTAATCGTCATAACCGTTATATGGAGTTTTATTACTACAATTCAGCCATTTTTACATTTTATGATAAAGTGCTAGAAGACTTTTCCTCAGCGAATTTGTTTAAAATACATTGAATGTTTGCAGAGATATTAAAGGGAGTAAAAATTTATTTTTGAAGTAAAACACCTTTTATATATTTTAAACGGGTACAGCAATTAAGTTCCGAACAAAGGAGTTTCCTTATCAAAACTGAAGTGAACACATTTGGGTGTTATATAATTATAGACGTCACCTCTGGAGCATTCTACATAAATTTTTGTGTTGATATTAACATCGCAAGAACAGCAAAAGCAAGAAAACCCCTTTACTTCGATTGTACCGAAGGTATAGTACCCTTCACAAATAATAAATATAGTTTAAAAAAACTAAAAAACACGCTTTTAAAGCATATCAAACTAAAAAGTGAAAAATAATTCTTTGTATAAACTAACAATAATAATGAAGGAAAAATTCCTGCATTATTGTGAGAAAAGCGTGGCATGCTCGATATATGAAAAATATGTCACAAAGCAGCCCACGCTTTTCTCACAATAATGCAGGAATATTACGAATTATTACTTCTTAATCGAATCATTTCTTCTAAAGCTTCACTGTTACATGGGGTTTTACGTGTCAACTTTGAGCAGTCCAGTTCTTCAATTCGAATACAGTCCAAAGATCTACAACGACTAATATCGGTATTCTGCGTGAGACGATTGTCTCATGTCTCTAATTGTCACAATAGTAATTTAGTGACCCTGTTAGTCAGGAGTCTCATTTTAATATTCTGGCAGACACAGTAAAGTAGTATACTGTATAGTAATATACTGTATCTGCCAGAATACCAAAATAAGACTCCTGACTAACAGAGTCACTAAATGAAGATTGTGACAATTAGAGACATGAGACAATCGTCTCAAGCAGAATACCGATATACACGTAAGTGCTACATAAGCTTGTCCAGCAGCAAACAGTCGAGAGCCCAGATAAATTACTGCATGTTCTACTGTACAACCTTGCATCTTATGAACGGTCGACGCCCAAATCAGTATACTATTTAAATGTCACTAAACCTAGTTTTATATAGATGTTGCATACTTTTAAGCGCGTCTTTTTGGTGAGCTGCTTAAACTTACTATCGCCTTCCTACAGTGTCGCTTAGATATTCTACGTTTCAGTACCACTTAAAAAAGTTACAAACATACATACATACATACAAGTGAAGCTAATAAAAACGTATTAAAAAACATTCTTTACAAGCACTTGATTTCGATAGTTCAGTTTATATGACAGCTATAGTGTTCTGATCTTTCTTCGAAAATTGCACTATTGAGTACTTACTATGAATTTTCCACGTTAAATTTCGTGAAAATAATTCGACAAATGAAAAAACTTTCCGTATAAGCACTTTATTCCGTTTTATGTTGATCTGATCGATGAGTAGCTTCTTATGGAGAAAAGGAAGATCGACGTTTTCTTCTGGGTGTTACAAACTACCTGTGCAAGGTAGAACAAGGGTAATAATTGGCAAGGCATGACTACCTGCTGACTGAACTATTCAATTAATCTGTATGTATTTTATAACTGAGTAATGTGCTATGGATGGTGAGTGACAACTGAGTGTTATGTATGGAGGGTGGAGTCGTGTGTAGAAGAGATCGCAATTGAGTAAGGTCTGTGATTATCATTCACTTTGGAGTGGCCAGAAATGATTATTTTACATATGGCTCAAGCAGGTCACAAACCAAAGAACAACGATTGAAGGCGAGCTAAAGTGAGAAGGTGAAACAATCTCTTCCCAGGGTTGAGCGCTGGGTTTGGGACCCCCCACGTAAAAAACGGCCCCAATGAAAACATAACAACAGTCTCGGACATGTTTTGATAGACGGAAGACACGTCTCCAGTGTTTTAGTTGTGCGTATGCTCCGAGGTCCTAACATTGACTCGGACCACTATCTTGTTGCAGCCAAGATACGCATCCGCCTCTGTGAAGTAGAAAACGCACGCCAACAAACACAAGGAAGGTTCGACGTCGAAAAGCTGCATCCACAACAGACAGCTGTGCGATTTTTTACTCGACTTGCACTCCTGTTCTCGCCTGAAACTTGGTATAAGGGAACTGTGGGACGTCGAGCTTCTTACGTACAGCTGCAAATTAAATCATTGGTTTCCGGAAAAGGTAAAATAACAGCTGGAACGAAGAGAAATGCCGTGAAGATGAGAAAAGCCGTCAACACGTGCTATATATCCTATCATAGATACTGAAACTTGAAGGGGGAAGCGAGACGCATTTGTAGACAGCAAAGGAGAGAGGGTGAAATGCGTCAGTATGAATGCTCGAAAATTCTACGAAAAGATGCGGCAACTAACATAAAGATTCATGACCGGAGATCACTCTTGTAGAACCCCAGAGGTGATCTAGCTCAGAGCATGCTAAAATTATGGAGGGAACACTTCTCTAGTCTGTTGCAGTAAAAGGATAACACCAGAAGATGGTGAACCTGATCTCCAATCGATGACGGTGGAGCAGACGTTCCATTGCGCGACCACGCAGAAGTTCGAATAGCTATTACCTGTCTGAAGAACAATAAAGCGGCGGGAGCCAATCAATTGCCGGCCGAGCTATTCAAAAACGGCGGGCAAGAACTGATAAGAAGCTTCTTTGTGGAATATGGTCGGGCAAAAGCAAGCCCGACAATTGGAATTTAACTGCGCTCTGCCCAACCCACAAAAAGGGAGGCCCCACAATCTGCGCAAACTAAACTAAACTGGGATAAGTCTCCTAAGCATCGCATATAAGGTTCTATCGAGTGTATTGTGTGAAAGATTAAAGCCCACCGCCACCGAGCTGATTGGGCCTTATCAGTGTGCTTTTGGACCTGGAAAATCAACAACTGACCAGATATCCACCATGCGCCAAATCATGGAAAAGACCCGTGAAACGAGGTTTCAGATAAGGCGACTCCCTTTCGACTTCTTCATTCTACTTTTGGAGAAAATAATTCGATCTGCAGAACTAAATAACGGAGGTACTATAAGAGTGTTCAGTTACTGGCGTACGCCGATTATATTGATATCATTGGCTTCAACAATCGCTCCGTTTGATCTGCTTTCTGCAGAATGGATAAAGAAGCAAAGAAAATGGGTATGGTAGTGAACGAGGGCAAGACGAAATATCTTCTGTCATCAAACAAATGGGCATCACACTCGCGACTAGGCTCACTTACTGTTTGCAGTCATAACTTTGAAGTCGCAGATAATTTCTAAGAATAAGACATGCTCAACTTTCATCTCATTAGGAGTGAGAAAGTAAATCACCTCCTGAGTTTTAACAGTTGAGTTGAGTTCAGAATGTATTATTATTAATTTGACTGATTCTGGCTATAATGAAAAATGTTACGAAAAAAGCTCGTTTTGAGACGCTCTCACACTAGAATAAACAGAGCATCACTTTATCCCTTCTAAAACTTTGTTTACCATAATACTCTGTTAAGATCACTATAATGTACATGTACAACAATGTAATTTTGATTTTTCGAATTCAGATGATCCAGCACCGAGTTATGTATGAAGGGACCTTAATTTGACTTTTTCACGAAACACTGGCGAGTAATTGCTGCCGGTGGCGTGTGTACATGTGTCTCTACAACTATATATTAAACCTCATAATTGACTACATTATGTTACGAAAAAATAGAAGTTATGCATTAAATTAACCAATTATTTTCAATTATTCAAATCAATTTAATGGTTATTTATTTCTTAACTTATTGGATAATAACATATATTTTGTGAGTACCCAAAATATCATAAACAAAATGGATGACTAATGTTATTTATAAATTAATTAATGTTTTTTGTTAATATACATATGTATGTAGTATCTGTATCTGTGAGTTTTAATCTAGATATCTATACAAAAGTATCGTTTATGTCATTGATTGTCAATGCCAGTTTATTAGTTGGCCCACTTACCTGCCTAGAATTTTGCTAACGCATCCGTTGGATACTTGCAGTATACGCGATATATCACAGGGACGCGCACCTGAATGCGCTAACTCGACGATCTTCTGACGTGTCGAATCTGGCAGGGGTCGCCCGTTGACATAGACGCCACCAAGCTGATTGATGCCACTATGCCCTGCCGTCGAGCAGCCAAAAAGTGCGCTCTGGCTGACCGAAGATGCATGGCCATGCATGAGGTGTTCTGTAGTTAGCATCATCATCGGATGTTTTTATTTTTGTCTATATTTCGTGGAGTATGATTGTGAATAACAATGAACCATACAGTTGATATGAGTTTGCTTATTATTGTTGAAATTATTAGCACAGGAATAAACGTACATATACATATGTAGCTTTAATTTTTGATGTTTTTACGTATTTATGATTTATATTATATTTTCCAACACGTTTTATTTTGATGTATTATGTAAGATATTAGTATAAAATATAATTTCAAAAAATTGTGTTCTACTTTTATTTTATTTGCTAAGTTTGCACTCTGCATATGCGAATGCATATAGTTTTTGCATATTCCCGTTACGAATTTTTTACACGTTATGTATATTAAAATTTTCTCAGCATTCATTGAATACGTAAATATTTAGAATCGAGTTCAATTGCTGTTATTGTAATTCGGCAATTTTAAAAAATACGTACATATACACATTTTATTATTTTGTATTTATTATTACATATACACTTACTGTTTAAGATTAATATATGAGAAATCCTGTAACGTGTTTGTTGGAGTGCAACTAATTATTCTGCGAGAATTTCGATGGAAATATTTTATTTATACGTTAATAATTTAACATATATCATATATGCATATAATTTATATTATATAAATATATGTATGTATGTATGTACGTATTTGTAACGGTGGGACATTTTACACAAAAATTCGCTTTTAGATAAAATGATTGATTTTATTTCTCATTGTGTCCAGTAGAATTTTAAAAATTACATTTTTACTTTATTTCGCGCTTTAAATTTAACTACTTGTAACGTTTTTCTTCATTATGTTCTTTTTTCACTGCAATTTTTTTTAATATTTGTATATACACATATATGTAATGTCACTAATTTCCAAAGGTGATATTTTTGCGTTTTTAGATAATCAGATACATTATTTCATTCGCCTACAGACAGTCAAACACCTGTACACGAAACTATGATACGCACGCATAGACACGGGTGAAGAAAAACATTAACAAAAAATATAAGTTCGAGACTTTTTCACAGCTTAATGAATTTTAATTTTGGCTGTATGACTGGGTTTTGCTAACTTTGACGATATTCGATTTGCTTGGGCTGACGCGTTGCTGTCTCCCAGGCGATACAGCGCACTTAGCGAAGCGAAACGTTAATGAGCTCTCAAGCGAAAAAATACACCAACAAACCAACGAACCGAAGAACCAACAAATCAACAAACACGAACGAGCATAAACGACAATATGACGATGTCGATGGCGATGGCGATGGCGAAGTCGGAGCGCACGAACTATATACTAAGCATGTACATACATAATTATATAAGTGCATGAGAACATGGGCATGCATACACTTTGTTTCATTACTATAAAAACATTATATTTCTGTGAAAAAATTTCTTGATATGTAGTAAGCGGAATGTACTGAAAACGGTGTTTCATTGCTATAAAGACAACCCTTCCACCACGAAAAAAGGAAAGAAACAATTTCTTTCTAATAGTTTATTGTGTTTCCATTATAATTAATAAGTACGAATATTCAATTTGTCACTGAGTTTGTGTAATGAAAAAGTATTTCCAGGGTCAATAATTTTTCAAAATAGCCGCTTTCAGCTTCGACATCGTAATTAGTTGACGGTAATTCACTTAAACCTTTCTTCCCAGCCATCCCCAGTTGTTCTCAATAGGACTTACATCAGAAGAACCAGCTGGCTATTCCAAAATATTGATATTTTTACATTCAAGCCATATAGGGTAGCATATTTGCTTCTAATACTTCCTGGTACTCGGAACTATTCATTCGGTAAGAAGGGAATGCCAATGGTACTGTCCCAGAATTTGAGAATGCGCCCATACCATAAATGCGCCTCCGCCGAAACTGCGTTTTGAAAAATATTGCGGCTCTTTTCATAAATCTCTCTAGTATCCCAAAAAGCCCTCTGGACTACCAAGGTTGAACTTTTAATCATCGAAAAAATCACCTACGATCAACAGTAAAGTTTTTTGTAAGCGCATTGTCTACTTTGCCGCAATCGTATTATTATTACCTCATGCCATTCTTTATTCATGTGATTTCAGACAAAACTGAGACGATAGACTTTGTGGCGTGGTTTAAAAAGAGGTGTTTTCTGCATTTGCTTACGTACAATGTTAAAATTTCGTTTCACCGCACACCAAATCGTTGTTGAATGCAGAAATTTGGTTGTCCTTTTTCACTTTCCGCATTGGCGTCGTTTTATTTGATAATTGTCCACAAATTTCTCTTTCCTGTCGAGTGTTAATAAGTACATAGATACATATATATGTATGTTCTCTGACCATAATTTTCTTTGTAATTCAGGTAACACAGTACAACAGCTAATCTGGGGGGTGAGAAATTTCAAGTCAGGGTGATGGTACTAGGTCAGTATAGTAAAACCCTCAAAGGGTTTGGCGTTCGTATGTGTCAGTTTTTTTATGACCTTTTAAATTTTTTCCTTATCTTGATGTTTTTTCGCGAACCACTTGTCCGATTTTGATGAAACAAATTTAGAAAAATTAAGAATTACAATTTCTATTTGTTTTTATTCAAAAAAGTGTCATTTATCGCCTTTTTTATAATTTCTTTTTAGGCAATATTTATTAAAATGAATAAAAATAAATAAATAAAATAAAAATAAAAAATTATAAAAATGTTTACTTTATTTTTTTAGTAGTTTATGGCCAGAAGTCTGGAGTTATTGGGGAAAACTGACTCATACGAACGCCAAACCCTTTGAGGGTTTTAGTATACTGACCTAGTACCATCACAATGACTTGGAATTTCTCACCCCCCAGACAATAATCCCAAAAATGTTGCACAGTGTAATTACCACTGTTACCGACCTTCCCAAATTCAGAGCAATAACTCGATTGGTCAAACCCTCACCATTCAAATTCTTTCTCTTAATCGTTACGTATGCTTTTGCGCGGCATTCTTAGATTAGCAAACACAATTTAATAAGATTAATTTATAACTCTAAATGGCACGGATCAGTATGAGTGTCTTTATAGCTATGAAACACCGTTTTCAGTGCATTCCGCTTACTACCTACAATGGTAGGTAAAGTACCGTTAGAAAAAAAATATGTATTTATAGAATTGTTAGAGTTACTATGGAGCTTTAACATCACACTATATTTCACAGAAATATAATGTCTTTATAGCAATGAAACAAAGTGTATATATGGATGTATGCATTAAGAAATGTGCGCTTGTTTACTATTTGTGAACGCTTTTGGGCCCGGAGTCATCCAACAGACGGCAGTAACTCGCTGCCAGAATCATCGTGTGGACAAACCCGATGCTAAAATAAAAGCCGCATCAAACGAAGCGAAATGACTGAAGCTTCGACTTCAGTGAGTGTGCCGCAACAACTGCCACGCTGCAAACTAAATCATACGAGTTGGGAAGATACAAATGCAAGTACATACTTATGTATACATATATTTACTTGGTTGTACAAACTCAAATACAATATATGTATATCCGTGAACATTTTGAAAATCTTTAATGTTAGTAACATTGCACAGTTAGTGCACCTCACAACCATCTTTGCAAATGTGTACATAACTGCCAAATATTTTTATTTACATTGTACATGTATTGTAGCTTCTAATTTCGTATTTAAAATATTGTCATATATATGCATTAATAACGCAGATGTCTCAGCTGACCGTGTCAGCAACACTTTAAACATATTTAAATTGAAAACACATTGGTATTATCAGAATAGCAATATGCGCACATCTAATTATAAAAGTTATAGGGTCCATAAAATGTTGATGATAACGGTAATAAAGTGAAACACTCAGTCAGGACAGTCCTTATAACCGGATACCTACATATATCTGGACGAATTTAATGAATACATTGTTTTAAACAATATTTTCATAAAAAATCAATTCTTACAACCGGACATGAGTACGTTCCGACCGGACACGGATACTATTTTGGTAATATTTTGTTCAAATTATGTTTGAAAACAGACAAAATTTCATAAAATGTTTCAAGAAAGTTGTGAACGATTTATAGTTTCGGATTTTTAAAATTCTTATATACATGTATACAAACTTGTAAAATGATCACAGCAAGAAAATTGACTAGCCCTGGCGCCGTCTGCTTCGTGGTGGTTCAACGGAATCTAATGGGATAATTGTCATTCATTCACTCCTGCTTGACATTTATTAGTTTAGTAGAAATATAGTTCTGTGTTGCAGCTTCTGCCTCTAGGAATACATTTTAAACACGCGATTTTGCACCAGTAGCCGGACAAAAGTACCACGTCGGGGAGTTCCAGATACGACGAATTTAACTGTAATTAGTTATGGATATATTGAAGAAATAGAGCCGACTGTTTAAGTTTAGCTCTGAAATTATTGCTAAATACACGAATTTCCCGTAGCCATTTTGAAGATACAGGATTTTGTAAAATTCAAAACAATTTTGGGTGTGGTTTTCTTTTGAATCCGAAAGCGATCCAATAACAGAATTTTTTTTTTCGAAACCTTGATTGTTCGATTTTGAGTTCAAACGCATTCCAAAAACAATTTCATTGAAACCTCGATTCGTGTAGCCTTGATCGCCCGTTAACAAAATCCGTCGTTAACAAAATTTTTGCTGAAACCTCGATACGTGAAGCATTGGTTGTCACCAATGTGTATCTATAACCGAAGCGCAAGTTACGGGTTTATAAATTCATACGTTAAGGAACAAGTGTATTTTGAGTAATTTGACCACATTTTGTGCACATAATGAAATACAGCAAACATCTTCATAAACCGTGAACATTGGACGGTTCCAACTATTTTTGATATTTGTTAAGGATAATTTATTAACCGAAAAAGTCTGGTCCTGTCAGTGCCCGCTATTCCATTATTAATTATTTGTATAGGTCATAACGTATGGCCGCATCCCCATTACTATCCTTTCTCGTGTATTTATTATATATTTTTATAAAAATTTGACACGAATTTTAAAAATCGTCGGTAGACTCCTTATATGAATTATACATATAAATGTACGTTTGTTTATGTGCGCAAATGTTGAGCCAACCAGAGGTCCAACGTAGTGAAACCTTTAAAAAGAAAGAAATATACAAACACACGAATGAGCAGTATGTCTGCAGGGTAAGTCGTTGCTGCCACTATAAAACACACGACGCTGATAACAGCTGCCGTACTAACTGTAAACTGCCGTATAAAAATGAATAAACGTGTACCTCACGTATCTAACAGCTATATACACTTATACTCACAAGCATCTCAATAAAAAAGGAGAAAAAATGAAACAAACATAAAAAACATTTCGGTTGCAGCCCAACAAAAATGTAAAGTTTGGTGGCATGATGTGAAAGAAAGAAAGATATTTCGAATTGTCGGTGACGGTAAAGGTAAGCTATATGTGCGAGGAAGAGACTGAAATATACATATAAAACACAAAATGAAAAAAACTGCACCAAAGCACGCATGAAACCGAAAATTCTCTGAATGGGAAAGAGAGCCAAAGTGTCGAGATAGCCGAGCACAAAATCAAACATGTTAGGAAAAGACTGATGCCCGCAACCGTTAGTGGACTGATGAGGGGACTCAGAAGTTTTTGACTAACGCAAATGCTTGTACACAGCATTCGAAGTTTATATATTTGTATGAATGTCGGGCAACGTGAATAACACTTTACCTATGCTCAAATATTACTAGGGTGCAGATTTTTTCTTCTATAAAGGCTAAAAACTGTTTATTGATAATAAAATTAAATTTTCAATTTTATTAAAAAACTAAACCGCATAAATATGCTCTAAAAACAAAACAGAAATGATTTCATACCATGATTCTAAGCATAATTTCAAAATTTTCATTGAAATTGTAAATTTGTAGTTAATTGAAACCTTTTAAGGGGCTATACCAGTGTGACGCATGAAAAATTTGGCGATTTTCGTGATTCTTTTTTAAATAAAGTACGCTATTGAATATTTCGAACGTCTTTGGACGTAATAAGGTATATTTTCAGCTATATTTTAAGATTTTTTTTTTTACAAAAATGTTGAAAAATAACGGCTGCCTTCAGAGTTGCCAAAAAAAAGTGCCCCAACTGTTGGCATGATTCCGGCCGAATGAGTAGCTGAAACAAAAAAATTTGAAAAGTTCATTAAACTTAAAGATATTTCCTATACAATGTACTACGATCCTTGAAAAAAAACAAAAATTTACAAAATGGCGTAATTTTGAAAAAAAAAAATCGTTGTTTTAGGAAAAAGTTGGTCGTTTTTTTAATGCGAAATTGACAATTTTCAATCAATCAAAAAGATCGTAGTCCATTGTATAGTAAATGTATTCAAAAATACTCAGTTTTAATTTGAAGTCGATCGGTCAATTTCTGGTTGAGTTATGATGACAGCAATTTTGAAAAATGTCGTTTCGAGAAAAACGCGTTTAAAGTTTCACTTATGTATATATGTTTGCACCTTCGAGCGGTCGCTCTTTAGAACGCTGCCATCCGAAAACTATTCAAGATACGACCTTCCCGATTTCACAGGATATTTACGGAAATATATTCTACCGAAAAAGCAAATAAAAAAATGTTTTTTTGAAAGTGTCACACTGGTATAGCCCCTTAAATGAAACGGTGTCATTCCTATTACATATATTTTCAGTAGAATGTGAATTGAACAAGCATTACATTGCAAGAAAGATTCATGCAAAAAATGTAAAATATGATATTTTTAATACATATTTAAATATTAATATATATAATTGTAATAGTTTCTACGTAACACAGATGCTTTCCGGTCACGAGTATTTTCGAAAACACCTGCACTTAATGGAAAAAACAGAAAGTCCTGCATGTATTTATTTATGAGGAGGAATTATTAGACGACGAAATTCATATCCTTTTAAGTGCCACTGATGGAAAGAAGCACGAAGGACTTTAGAAAACAAGCTTAGGCAACTCAATACGCAAAATCTAGTAGTAAGTTATAACCAGCAACGAAAATTGGCAGTAAATTGCCTCGTATGTGGAAAATGCACTATGTACTAAAAAGAAAGCAGACCCAGAGCAAGAGCAATGCCCAAGAGCTTTAGTGGCTACCCCACTCACGTGTGATGACGATCCCTTTATGGTGCGAAGGAATTTTAAATCCTTATAATGGCCAAAAAATTTCTAATTACATTGAATAACAATATGAAATATTTTAAATGTAAATAGACGGACGTCTCAGGTACAAATAATACAATACCTATGTTTATATGTACCTTGAAATCTTCGAACTTACTGAAATTAGAATATTCATGAAGCAAGGGTAATGCTAGAGAGATATTACCACTAATTTTTTTCCGAAAAGCTTTCGATGGGATGGGTTTCAGGGACATTGATGAGGTAGCACTTTTATACATATTTATCCACTACAAAGGCACATTTAGGTAATACGACATAGTCATATCTCTATATATTGTAAATTTCCTTAATGAAGAAAATTACAAACTAGAACGTTTTCAATTTTGTTGATCTGGAAGTTACTATGGACCTTAAGTTAAATTCTAGTCTTCTTGCTGATATTTGGAAGCCAAAGGTGTTCTTAGTTTTGTTAAACCCTGGGCTTCTGATTTTCATATGTTACTAAAACTCTTTTTACAACTCTGGCTTAGCCTTTATTAGAATATGGTTCGCCTTATGGCATTACCGAAGGGGTTTTATGTTAAATCTTCTTGCAAATAACAGTCGTTAAAATCTTATAAATCTACCTACACTTGCTAAACATAGAGAAATGCTTGGCATATTATTCTTAGAGAAAATACTAATTGGAACCGTTCGTAATTCTTTCAATGTTTGACATGCTTTTGGACCGTGCAAAAATCTATATTGAAGCAGAAGGAGACTATTTTGAATGAAAAAATTGATTTTGCCGAAAAACCCATTTATTCTGTTTTTTTTTTAAGTCCTCTTTACTTTGGAACGAACATTGTATTGGTATCTCGTAATAAATTAAATCGCAGCAATTTTTTAGGTCTACAACTTTGTTTCTGCCGGTCGTTTTGTAAATTTAAGGCTTTATTGTATAAAAACGGTCCAAAAGTGTTTTCCTTTATTCCCTCAAAAAAGCAATGCTTAATTAACACACGAAATGCTTTATGATCCATTTTTTTGTAAACTAACACAATTTGCTTTACAAAAATTCTATATTTTTTTAATACCTAATAGAAATCATATAGATGGTAGTAGTAGAGTAATAGTATTATCTATGTATGTGTCAACCTCAGTAAAGCGTGGACGGGTCCTCAACCGCACTTTTCTTGGAATTAAAAAAGAAAAGCAAAATTTCTCGCTAATGTCTAGAATTCGGCTCAAAAAGTGACATTTTCAGTTGAGAATAAGTTTGGGATGCGAACAGATCAAATACAAATATTTTGTTGGGTTAATGTTGACACAAATGTCCAAGGTCGATATAAAACGACTTAATCGATTTAATCGACCAATGCTTGACCCTAGAGACATCTATTGGAAAACGGCGGAAGCAAAGTTGTAGACGTAATATTATAACATAATTTTAAATCTTAACTATTGAAAATTTTGTTTTTGTTTCAATTTTAGAAACTCGTCCTTAAAAAAAACGCTTTTGCCTTTCATGACTCGGCTTATGCGATCTTCGCTTCGATTGGACGGGAGGAGGGTAATCAGTGGGTCATTATATATTTTAACATATTGTATATGGTTTGCATTACACAAAACAAATGTATTTTGTTTATTGAGTTTGGTCCATATACATACGTACTAGGTATAAAAACATATTTATCTTAATTTCAGTTTGTAGTTATCTGCTTTAGCAGGGGATAAAAATACGTTGGCAAGCTTTCATTTCGATATCTCTAAAACTTAATATTGTTCTGTTTTTAAAAATAAAACTCCCAATTTGCACCTCTAATAACTCTCGTCTAACTGCCTTTCGATAACAGAATATCAATATGCACTTTACGAATGAAAAACAACTATTTACCGCAGGCTTTGAGTTGTCAGTCGAATCCTTATTCGAAATGACAAAATCACGAAAACTTTCAGAAACAGTTGCCTACAATATTTTGTGAAATTTAGAATTTAGCTGCAACCTTTCAAACGGCTTTAACTCAACTGAAGTATTAAGTTTTACCCTGAAAAATTATAATTTTACAGGCACAAATTCCAAAAAATTCAAATAAACGATCTCATAATGGTGATAAAATTCAAGATACTTTATTCTAATAGAAATTCGCGACGAATCTACCAAAAGAAGTCGCTGCAGTTTTTAATTTGCATAATAACCTAAAGAAACCTTCCACCATGCTCATCTGTTACGTCTCCAATACTTTCCAGAAAGAAATGTACGTCCGAGTCCTAAGGCTTGTCAATGATTTTTAGTTTTTTATTCCAGAAAAAAATTATGACGTACTTTTAAAAAAGCTCCCAAGCTCGAAAATAATTTGTTTTGAGACATTGAAAGTAAGCACTTTCTTTGTTGATAGCATTCACAAAGCTTTACAGAAGTCCCAACTTTATGTGAATGGTAGCCGAAAAATTTTATCACTTGGCACTGATAATTTTTTAGGCATATTTTTTAAAGTCCAGAACTCAAGCCTTTTCTTAGCGCTAAATTTACACTTTATAATGATTTGACGATTAGCATTCAAATTAAAAAAAAAAATAATTGTAGGATACACCTTGTAATCCGATTCACACATTTTCGGGATTAAACTTTCGTACATTCAAAATTATACGTTCGCTTAATTTTGCTAAGATATCTTATACATACTTTAAGGTATTTTTGTTTTTTTTTTGCATTTTTTTATTTTGTTTTATATTAATGTACAATATCTTAAGATTATTCTGTGAAAATTTGAGAGCAATTAAAGAAAAATTGACGGAATACACTTGTAAGTATCCGCCCTCCGATTTGATTGTGAGCGTCTGTGAAACTTTAAACGTGCTTTTCCCACAACTCACGTTTTCAAAATCAAAGTTATAACTTCAAAACTACTGCACCGTTCTTTTTGAAATTTTAAACATGTGTTTTCACTTCAAAGTTTTCGAAAAAATTCAAAAATTGGAATTTCAAAAAAACATTTACAGCGTTACCTCTTAAAATATGAACAGAAATAGTATTTAAAATTTCAAAAGGATCGGTGCAATAGTTTTGAAGTTATGAGGGCCACTGCAATTCAACTTTTTTTTGAGACCCGTCCGGACAATTGCTGCCATTGCCGTATTTTTTAATATTTCTTGTAAAAAATTGATAAGACATTTTTCGAATGTCATACTTCAATGAATGGTTGGAAAAAATAAATTTTAACTGTGTCGTAAGGAAAAAAAATCACAAAAACATGGCTTTTTTCGTATGATTTGACCTTACAACGCCTTCTTTCCCCTCCTTAAAAACCTAAGGTCCGATTTCGACAATGTGACGAAGAGAAAAAGCCATATGGAATTCAAAATTGTTACATATGGAAAATAGGCGTGGTTGTCATTCAATTTCATCCATTTTTACGCACCAAACTCGGTTGAAATTGGTCAAGCGGTTTAAGATACTATGTCACCTAAGTGTGAGCGGTGCCACACTCATTATCAAATTTTGTGTAAAGAGCTGCTGAAAAACTTCTTCTTCTTTTAAATTACAAATGCGGCATTCTACTGTGATTTATTGTACTAAATCACATATTTGTTTCTTAACTAAGATTTTAGTTACAACACTTTATATGTTTTCGATTAACGAGCGTAGATATTAATGAAATTCTACGAAACCTAACTGTTTGAAATTCTAATGAACGTCATTATTTTCCATTTATGCTGCCAAATACTCGATATAATGTAAAAAAATTATCTGCGTTTTCTAGAAGACTGGCTTTGCCTCATCCGCAAATAGCAAATCTGTTTTAGTATCCAATGCAAGTACAAGGGAAACTAAAGTCCACTAACATTCCGCAATAGTGGTTTAAATCAATTTTAGATAAAAATAGTTGCAAATTTGAAAAGAGCGCAACATTATCCTAGGCAATATGTACATGTCGTAAATAAATGAACTTTTATACGGTTCATGTAAATGTGCATGAGTAATTTTGTACATATACATACATATGTATGTATGTGAATACAAGTATTTATAAAACATCATAATAACTACACAATGAATATAAAAGTTGAAGGGTAAAAACAAAGTCAATATACTATATAACATCTGTGTCTCCATCATTGAATATTTCTGCTTGCTTATATAGTGCATGCACACATTCAAATAACTTCTACATGTGTAGCACATATAACTACATATGTAAGTACAAGCATATCCATTGATACAGTTGTAATTCGAAGAACAGTAACAAAATGAGGGGGATACTGATGTGCAATTCGACCATCAAACACATACACCTCTCCCTACACACAACTAACAATATGTATGTACATATGTACATAAGTATGGATGCTTAGCAATCACTGACTATGAATCAGTGGCGTAGCTACAACTTCGGGCGCCCGGGGCCAAAGATGTTCTGCTGCCCCCTTTTATCTACATACCTATAAGTTTCATGTGGTGGTTCGAACAAAAGTGAACTTTTACAAAATATCTTCGATATTAAGTATATAAAATTTGGGAATCAGAAGCCACGCAAATTCTGAAGTTCCAAAATTCTCACAATACGGTTTTTGAGGAAATTGATAGTAAATTTACAAGACATCTTATTAAAAGCCATAGAAAAAACCCATTTTCACCCTATATCTTGTACACTTTTGACACAATTTACAGGAATTTTTGCCCGAATTGGAGTTTTTAAATACCATTTTTGAAAATTTGGAGTAATAAAAGTATTTGTTACATTCAAAGCACAGGATAACTGTGAGAGTGACACGTCGCGACGACAGAGTTAATATAAAGATACTGTTTTTTTTTTGTCACTCCTACGACTGAAGAGCATTCGAGTAAAAATTAATATTTTTCATTGTTATTCAGATCATTACATACATTGTGAGTGTACAACTCTTCATCTTTTATAAAAAATTTTGTAAAAAAACTTGTTGAAGTATTTTTCTGAATATTAAAAAACAGCGAAGATCGTTTTACCGCCCCCAAGACGTGCGCCCGGGGCGACGGCCCCCTTCGACCAAATGCGGTAAAATCGGTTCAGTAGTTTATGACTATACCCCGGATAAGCAACATTACACGTGCTTTTAATACCCTCGACACATGTTTGTTCACCTAAATGTTGTTTGTAACACTTAAAACTAATCTATATTCCTCTAAAAAGTTAAGATATACTTGTATATAGAAAATTAAGGATCTGAATTCATATCAATTCCACCAAATTCAGTGCATAATATTATTTCGTTTAGTAGTATTAGTTGTTACATTACGAAAATGGGTGAAACTGAAAAACAACCATTCCATCTGATTTCTTCCTTTACAGTGTAGAAGCCAATACTAAAGAAGATATCAGAATAAAACTATGTACAAAGAGTTTCTTTGGGGCATGACATTTTACTTCTAAAAATCGAAATCGGTGCAAACTTTTCAAGCCTCCGGATACCGTATTTATTAACATCAGCAAACATATCTGATAACCCCATATACCTCAAATAAAGATTTTCCATTTTTTTTTCCGAACAATTTTGTTATGATATTTCACACATTCACATACTGTGACAAAAAACCTACTGGAATAACAAAAATGTGGGCTGGGTAATTCGGAGATCGAATGCTCAATTATGGCAGTAAACTGTAATATATCCAAGATTATTTGTTCACTTAAGTTGCTAAAATATTGTATATATTGACGGTTGTACATGGTATACTTGAAAAGTCAAACAGAAATCTAAAAGTCCATATTTTACGTATATGGGGGCTGTGAGAATTTATTTATTTTCATACACATTCAAAACCAGAGAACACTAGAAGTGAGAGAGTAATTTCTAAACGTCAAAACCTCCTGAAATTTGACAGCTAATCGAGTTCAGGAGGTTTTGACGTTTAGCAATTGGAAAAGAGGCACGACCAGATTAAAATCTCGCCAAATTATTATTCGAATGGGAACATTTTTAATTTTTTTGCATTTGCATTGCATTTATTTAATACTTTTTTATTTTATTTTACAGACAAAATGCATAAAACAAGAAACAGTTGAAGGAAATGTGTTGCTGGCTGCAGGGAGGGAGGAAGAATACTCAATTTTCCTAACAGTGGAACAGATCTCGAACGGTGAGTAAAAAACGCTAAATAGTGCAAAAAGTGTTTAGCATATTTATGTGACTTTTTGAAAAATTTCGATAATTTGCTGAAATAAGTGTTTCGATTTTGCAATTAAAATAGTAATTTTGGATATAAATACAATAATTGAAATGAGGTTCCGTGTACTTTTAAGTGCGATGTGCTGAACACGTAGAGCGCGACAGACTGCGACATCTGTCACATATTAAAATACACACGTTCTTATGGACACAGTTATGTAGTCGTGCAGTTGCCTCAATAACTGTGTCCTTAAGAACGTGTGCATTTTAATATTTGACAGATGTCGCTTGCAGTCTGTTGCGCTCTACTTGTTCAGAGCGTAACTGTCAATTTATTGCCATTGCCGTTAATTAATTAAATAACTTATTTTAAAGTAACGATTTATCATTGAATATTTATGATAGTTATTATATATATAAAAAAATCGAACTTTTAAATATTCAACGAGTTTATTCAAATATAAGTTAATTTTTAGGCACTTTTTGCACAGTTATTATTATACATATTTTATGATTATATTTAATATTTTGTATATTATACGTATTATTTTTTCTTTTAATACATTTTTGCGTGTGAGCGGCATTTTTCTGATGCGTAACGCAAACAAATTGCATCCGAGAGCCGTGCCGGACATCAATTCAATTATTGAGCTAATATTTAACGCCTTAAATTCTTTTTTTGAAAATACCATTGAAATGGGCGTAGAAGGTTTTTTCCCCATATGGAAGGATCTGTCTTAAATGTAAACGGTGCATCGAGGCAGCAGCTTCCGATTTTAGAAAGGAAAGACCGTGATAATATTTTAGAGCCTCTGCCATTTCTTAAGGAGGAACTATTAAAGAGTAGTGAAAAAGCCGCGCAAACAGGTAGGGGTCTGACAGCAGGGACAGATACAAAAAAAAATTGAGGGAAGAGAATAATAGGAATAGAAAATAAAATTAGATGGAAAACAGGAGAATTACAATTAGAATGATGTAGGGAAATGTTAAGAAGTAATTCATTTAGGGAAAAGTCAGATCCTCGTGAGATAGTCTGCAACAAAGTTCCTCCTCAGTTAGGTGCTTGTATTAGGAGTAGTTTTTTGAATAGTAATCGCCAAAATCACGGTCGGCGATATGATAGTTTTTTTTTTAAATTTGGTTTTGGGTGTATTTTTTTGTCGCCATTTGCTTACCGCTACCTAAGGCACCAACTTAGTATTCTCTCGGAAAATACTTTATATAATTTTGTCGCAGATTGGCCTCGTTTCCCAGGTTGCACCCAAAGCAGCATAAAGTCTCAAATTAGGCGTAAGGGAATGAAATGTCATTTGCAGTATGATAGGAAATTTGATAGGGTGATAGGTCTTGCAAATTATGTCGATGAGAATCGCACATCTAGAATAGCCACAACTGCAATGACCATAATGGTTCAAGGTATAGGTGGGGAGCCTTGGTCCCACCCGTTAGCTTTTTTTTCGTTAGAGGCTCATGTAAAGAGGATGTCCTCAATAAATATATTGTTGAAGCCATTACCCAACTTCAAAATATAGGGCTAGTTCCTTACCATTTTGTTTGTGACCAGGGTACCACATTTCAAAATTTAGCTAATTTGTTAGGTGTTTCAATGTCACAGCATTTTTTCAACGTTAATGGTAAGGAAATATTTTTTTTTTTACGATAGCCCCCATTTATTAAAATGTAGTCGCTGTGAGATGCCTTTAGAACCCGAAGGCACAGTTATTCCATAACATAGCCAAAATGTTCTTCTTAACATGTGCAATGATTCTGTTTCAAGTGAACTTTCTTGGCAGGATTTCCAGGGCTTACCACAGCCCGAACACTCCATTGTTAGATCCACTACTTTGGATAGTAGTTTAGAAATTAACTTTTTATAAGAAAATGCTTTCAGCTCTTTTTGCGGTTAACTTAATTTGAAAATTTTTAAAATCTTATCTGTAAAGTTAGAACGATTTTAGAAAGTTTTTAATTATAAATTAGAATTTGGGGCTTTAATGCTTTAATACTGGCATTTGTATATACGTTTATTTTTATAGTTTTAAGTATTATACAAATATGTACATACATATATGTATATAATTTTAATATCTATATATATAAAAGAAAGTAACGTTAGTTACTACGCTTATAACTGGAGAACGCCTGGACCGATTTCGGTGATTACCACCAATTCGGACAGGTCTCCGCACAAACAAGGAGAATACTTAAGAAAATTCTGGAAAATGTTCCGAAAAAAATATGAAGAAAATAAATCTGTATAAATAAAAATGAATCGCCAAAATGTATGTACGCTCATAACTTTCATACGACTGAACCAAATTTGATGATTCTTTTTTTATAATGTTCGTTGAGGTTCAGGGATGGTTTCTGCGGAGAAAAAAATTCGAATAATTGCCTGAAAACCCCTGAAAACAGCCTTTTTATTTTTCTCATACAAACGAATGAATTGTTCGCTAGTAACGCTAAGAGAACGGCCGAACCAATATTGATGAAATTTTAAGAGGTTGTTCGTCGTGGATCGGGAAAGGTTTAGAAATAAAGAATCTGTATGTTTTTCATGAGGAAAAGTCGGAAAATTGAACAATTCCAAAAAGTTAATTTTTTCCATATAAATGTTTTTATTAAATTTTTTTGTTTTGTTTTTCAATTATTTAAATCTTTCAAATTTGGCGTTTGCTTCAAAAATTTTTTAAAATCATTCCGTGAAAATGTTATGTGTTTTTCACACAAAGTGATCAATTACAGCTTGAAATTTGTCACGATGCCATGAAGAGGTCGCGCTTATATCGGTCGGCGTTCTTTTTGGCATCAACATACATTAGCAGCCCAAGCCACATGAATGAGTACTCCCAGGATGCAATGATATACGTGCGGTATTATGGGTCGCGATCAATCAGAAAGCGATCGTCACGATGTCATAGCAAGCCTTCGATGGACATTATCTTGAAGCAACGCATATATGGTGCTGTTAGATGCTAGATGTAGTCTGTTGAGTGGCAAAAGAGAGGTTTGCCGCACGCACACATTCTTCTTTGGATGGTGGAAGGTGGTTACACCAGATCAAATTGATGAAATCCTGATGCAAAGAAAGATCCAGTATTATCGAAGTGATGAAAACTAATAAGGTTCATGGAACTTGCGGACACCACAACCCCACTTCGCTTTGAATGTCTTTCAATAAATGCACAAAACAGTATCCACGTACTTTTTTTTCGGAAACACAAACTAGAAATGATGGATATCCACTCTATCGGCGTTGCTCACCAGACGAGAATGGCAGAACATTTAGCATTCAATTTACAGGTGTGAGCATCGAAGTTGACAACACATGGATCGTACCATATTCGCCACTGTTGTCTAATTCAGTCAATACGTTTGTAAGTACGTCACCAAAGGAAGCAACATGGCGATTATTGATCTTGAACGATACGGTCAATACGTGAACTGCAATCAGGCCCGTAGCCAGCTTTTCATTTCGGAGGGGGCTGAAGTAAAAACATATATAAACTTTGAATTTTCTGTTTATTAAAAAAAACAATATAAATTCATATACGTATTACTTAAATTATTTGGTAGTTGTAACTTAAATAAGTAATATTTTTCTTTTCTTCTTGCTTGCCATATCATTAATTACTTCATCTGGATCTATTTTAATATCCCAGTGCACTGCAATAACAGCAAGTGCACTCAGCCGCTCATTGCCCATCACACTGCGTGGTAAAGTTTTTATTCTTTTTAAGGTTGAAGAAGTTCTTTCGAAGGAAGCGGTCCTCACTGGAAGAGTTGGTAAAATTGTAAGCAGGTAGTGAATATTTTTAAAATACGTTGCATCGCAATGTTGCAGTAATTTCAACACTTCTATGGTTGGATCTATTGTTGATAAGCTGGCACACCACAATCGATACTCTGATTTTAATGCTGTCATTGATATTTGCTCCTCGAAGTAAATAGTTAAATTTTTTAATTCTTCGGCATTATCAATTGCAGCAAAACCTGGGAGTAGAATTTGAAATGACGAGAGTATATCCTCATTCACTAATAAACGTTCTGTCATGTTTTGAATCAGAGCATCAACGCATCGAATAAATATTGTAACTCTGAAGTGGCTTTCAGGGGTTGTGCAAGGTGGATTAGCACTAGTAGTTTGACGCGAAGTCACTCTAGGCACTACAAGATCTATGTCATAAAGATCTTTAGACATTTGTGATGCTGTTTGGAAAATATCGTTGAAAAAACCATCCGCTGTTTCTCTTATCTGGTGCAGAGTTCTTATTAATTCTTTGGCTCGGTTCATTGCTAATACAAAATCCATAGATTTTTCTTGGAGTTACACAGACAGTGGCAGCGTTAAGCTGAACAATTGCTCATAGACGAATAGACTAAGCAAAAAATCGCTTTTCTCTACCGCTGCTAAGAAGGCTGATGCTTTAGACGAAATGGACCATGTCTTACTCGAAATTATTTCCAAACTTAGTACAATGAATTTGAAAAGCTCCACAAAGCTTATAATGCTTTCATGCCTTTCTATAAACCTTGTTTCACAAAGGCGAACAAGTCGTCTTTTTTTGCTTTCTGGTGCGTGCTTCTGTATAACGTCCTGGAAAGTTGTGTTTGCATTTGAATGGTTTCTAAATAAATTTGCTATTTCACTGACAATACCAAGGCAGTTCCGTATTGAAGGTAATGACATAGTATTAGAAAGCGCAAGGTTCAATCGGTGACTAGCGCAATGAAAATATCGTGCTTTTGGATACAGTTGTCTTATCCTGGTTTGCACTCCACTTAAATGCCCTGATATGTTTGCTGCTCCGTCATATCCCTGGCCAACCAACTTCGCCATATCAAGATGGAGATCTGTACAACGCTTAAGGGGTCATATACAGTTAGGAGGTCGAAAAAAAGGCATTTTTCAAGAATTTTTTCTAAGCAAACTATTTGGTTTATTGATTTGAAACTTGGCAGGTATATTATGACAACCTTAAACTATATTCACATGTTTTTTTTTGCCAAAAATAATTATCGGGAACGTTGATATTGCCAATTTTGCAGAGGTCCGCAAAAAAAAGGCCTCTTGCGGTGAGCACGATATCTCTGGACTGGATCATCTAAAAAGCAAAAACCAGATAAATTTCAATAATATAAGAAATAATCTAGTGATTGATCGAAGGAATTAGCAAAAAAAATTTTTTTGAAAAAATGGCGTCTACTCAAAGCAAAAGGTTCGATTTTCGACCAAAATTCGTGTCTTTAATTGTTTCTAAAAATAAGAAATTTTCATCGGATGGGGAAATCCTTCGATTAGGTACTAAAAAATATAGTTAAGAAGCTTATGTAAAAATTTCAGACCGATCGGTTCAGCCGTTTCTGAGAAATCTTGCTCACCGACTTTGAAAACACCGTTTCGAGAAAAACGAGTTTAAAGTTTTGAAAGCACTTTACTTGTAGTCGGCGCGCCTTCACTAATGTGTCTATAACTTCGAAAATATTCGTCGGATCGACTTAAAATTTTGTATGTGTATAGGTAGGTAGGTATATATTAAGAAAACGTAAAAACAAAAAAATCGATTTTTTGAAAATCCTAACTGTATATAACCCCTTAAGTATGACTTTTGATAAGTTTTCAGTCACCGTCTAGTGTAGTTGCGTACGACTGTTATAGGTTTGAGCTGAGTTGTGTATAAGAGTTTCAAAAGATTCAGTCAGTGATAAATCTTTTTTATTTGCGATTTATTTAAAAAATTTCCTTATTTCGGGGGGGGCTTCAGCCCTCTAGCCCCCCCCCTGGCTACGTGCCTGACTGCAATAAACCGCTTTGTAGGATATTTAGTTTTGCAAGTCATGAACGTTTTCCGACTGTTGTGCGTCTCGCAGTTATTTTGGAGAATGGCCAAAGATGTATTTCATCCCAGAGAATGCAGTATAGCCTGTGGAAACATCGCCAGCAACAAAATTAACATTGATGAGTTTTTTCTTAACTTTCGTCAGTGATGTGTTTGTGAGAACATTGCTCTATTCGAAAATACCTTGATATTGTACATGGAATGCATCGTCGAATAGTTACACAGAAAGCAAGGCCAACCAGTAGATTGACATCCAGGTGTCTTATCAACTAATGCATTAGGACGAATTTACACAATCCAGCCGAAAAACGACGCTTTGTTTCTACCTTCGGTTGCTATTGATTAATGTACGCGGTTCAACTTTATTTGAGTCATTGCTTACTGTGAATGGTATATGGGAATATGTGCAAGTTTTGGAGAAGTAAGCCAGCAATTACAAATGCTGGAACACGCTAACTACTGGAATGAAAATGAAGTTCGCATTCTTTTCGATATAAACCTCGACATTGTCAAAGACATTTTACATCGTCTTCGCTAAAAATTGGAAATGGTTCAATTTCGGTTGATACTTCCGGTGGTTCGATATCAATTCCATCTTCCCTTTATCAATTCACAAAGGATGAACTCATCAAATGTTCGGACATTGTCCAAATTATCATAACTGCGATTCCTTAAGTGCACGCACAATGTTAGCTGCCAAAAATACCAATGTTGTTGACTTAAACTAGAAGATTCAAAGTCAAATTCCGGGAGACTTGCGCTCATACAAATCGATCGATCGTCTTGACTATGAAGACGACGCCGTGAATTATCCAGTGGTATTCCTAAATTCTTTGGACAGGCTTGGTATGCCACCGCATCATTTGCGTCTCAAAGTAGGATCTGTCGTTATTATGTTTCCCAATCTTCATGCGCCGAAACTGTGTAATGGAACCCGACTGATTGTGACGCACGTATCGAGTACAAAGGGATAGAATGCTTGATCCTACGAATTCCTTTGAGTTCTAACGATTTGCCATTTCAGTTCAAACGTATTCCGTTTCCAGTGAAAATTGAATTTGAGATGACAGTCAACAGGACCTAAAGATAGTCGCATAGTGTGAGGCATAATTTTGGAAATGCTATGTTTTTTCACATGGCCGTAGCGTGCTCACTAATTGGAAAACCATCTTTTCTGTACACCGGAACAGAAACCGAAAAATTTTGT
The DNA here is from genome assembly GCF_023373825.1 of Bactrocera dorsalis. Taxonomy (NCBI): domain Eukaryota; kingdom Metazoa; phylum Arthropoda; class Insecta; order Diptera; family Tephritidae; genus Bactrocera; species Bactrocera dorsalis. The sequence goes on along the minus strand of NC_064308.1, from coordinate 17,800,629 downwards.
TTATAAAGCTGTGTTACATTGAAAAAAAAAAAATAAGATGATAAATTTAACTTTCTTTTCATTTCAAACTACATAATTTCACGCAGGACAACGGCTGCGGGGTCAGCTAGTATTTTAGTATTTATTATTTACTGGAAAATTTTCCAGAATTTTCTTAAGTATTCTCCTTGTTTGGGCGGAGACCTGTCCGAATTGGTGGTAATCACCGAAATCGGTCCAGGCGTTCTCCAGTTATAAGCGTAGTAGCTAACGTCATTTTCTTTTATATATAGAGATTTTCTTATTTTTTTCGGATGATTTTCCAGAATTTTCTTAACTATTCTCCTTGTTTGGGCGGAGACCTGTCCGAATTGGTGGTAATCACCGAAATCGGTCCAGGCGTTCTCCATTTATAAGCGTAGTAACTAACGTTATTTTCTTTTATATATATAGATTTATTAATTATGTTTTAGTATTCTGTAATATGGAGTGATATTGTTTTTGTTAATTTTTTTTTTTAACTATATAACTTTGAATTGTTATCGTTTTGTTTTTTTATTTTTTCATGTAAATAAATTTTTAATGGGTGATATAGGCCTACTGGAGAACCGAGCACCCAAAAATAACATCGGTAACGCGCCCTTTAGCATACCTCATAGGTGGTGTGGAAAATGCGAATTGGGTGCTTTATTTAAAATGCCCAAAAAATTGTTTTTTTCTGATCTGGCTACAATGAAAAATGTCATAAAAACGCTAATTTTAAGGCGCTCTCACACTGGAATAAGTTGGACATCACTTTATTCCTGTTCAAAACTTATTAGCTTGGCTCCCTTAATTTACCCATTCCTACTTTAATTCTCATTCCTGCACATTTGATTTATCTGACTCAGTTTTCAAAATTAAAAAGACTATATAGTTTTCTCTGATTGAATAAAATCGTAACAACTTATTATAACTTAATTTTAAACCTCGTCGCTTAAAAAACTGTCATGACTCGTCTAATTTCGCACGTATGAGGATGGTCCTCCCCGCGTCGTGCTATGAACCTTTGTACCATCACTTTACAATTTTCAGCTTAACGGTATTTCGTAGGCATGCTAATAGACCGTTTTCGCTAATCTGCAAAACCAACCTCTTCAGAGTGCTTAAGAATGCGTGTACTTGGTGTCAACAGTGGAGAAGGACGGACGAACAGACATCCGCAATTAAACAGTTTTGGTATATAGCATACTTATATGGCTCTTTTATATCTTTAGTATTACTTAGGTGTTGTAAACAATTTTACGTGACCAAAACTGTAAGTTATATTGTAAATCGTTCTATATTTGGTATAAATCTGGTGATTTTCTCTCACTAGTAAATTTTATTGTCAGTGTCTTCACTGTACTCACATTACATTTGTGTGTTTGTATGTACCCATTTCTGAGAAATATGGACACTTAGCTAAACATTGCAATATTTCTATTTTACTTATACTTAAAAGGAACCTTCTTATGCCAATGAATTGATATAGGTACGTTACTTAAAAAATAATAAACGCATTTGTACCGCAGTGAAAGCCGCAACGCACCGCAAACACTGATCATAACCGATCCATTTGTGAACCATTGTTGAGATCCGAGACTCAATGCCATTATTCCCAAAAGTGTTAAGTAGGCTTAAGTTTTCCCTAAGTTGTATTTTCTGTTGTTACTTTGAGTAATTCGGTTTCAATGTTTGTGTTTTCCTATGGTATTGATTTAAACTCAACTAATCGCATAGAAATATTTGAAATATATGTGAGTGCCTGAGTATGTTTTGAGGGTTGCATATACTTTCTCTTGTTTGCTTGTATGTGATAACTCAAGTATTCATAAATATACACATACATACATACATGCATATACAATTGGGAATATAGAGATCACTTCAACTATGTATACCAGGTGAACCACTCAAAAACCTTTCCTTTCCCTGGTACCATAAGAATTTTTCCCTATTCAATATTAAGGTAATTTCTCAAGTGTGTGTATAAGTATGCTTATAATATATGTTAATATTAAACTGCATCAATTTAGAAAATAAATGGATGTACCCTATGGGATATATTATAAGTGTTATTTTATTATTTTACAATTGTACCCAGTATATAAAGATATAATGCTAACAAAAAATTTTATTTTAATTAATTAGGAAAAATGTTTTAAAGCAAAATGTCTTCCTTTTCGGAAAAATGCATTTGCCCATGAAAGAAAATCGTTATGCAGACGTAGAGGCCATTCAAAAGGCTTGCACCGGAATACTGGCTAACACACTCGTTCAACATGCTTTTGGACCGTGCAAAACGCTGTATTGAAGCAGAAAGAGACTATTTTGCATAAAATAAATTTATTTTTGGTAAATTGAAAAAATAATTTCATCGGGTTTTTTTAAGTCCTATTAACTTTGGAACGCACCTTGTACATTTGCTACTACTGTTCTCTCACTAGTTCGGAAGGCTTCTTGCATTTCAACCGAATTTCTCGCCCACCAGTTTCAATGAGTCTGGAAGCCTCCTCATTAACGGGCTCTCTAAGCCTCAGTTCGTGATACTTTGCAATTTTGTATATTTCATTTACCACTAAATGCACGCCTAGATCATGTGTCAGAAGGCCTCACGTACCAAGGAGCATTTACTAAAGTCCTTAGCATCTTATTTTGAAAGCGCTGAATGTTGGCAATACAGCTTTGACTTGACCAATCCCATAGTTGGTCTCCGTAGGCCTAAACTGGCTTTAGAACTTGATTGTATACTAACAGCTTGTTTTGGATTGTTAGAGCAGATTTCCTGCCAACAAGGTGGTAAAGTTTAGCAAATTTCATATCAACCTCACTCTTTTTTTTTTTTGACATGCTCTTTCTAGCGTAGCTTAGCATCTAGTTTGATACCTATATGGGTTATGATTTGCTATGAATAGTTAGTAAGACAATTAGTTTCACGATATATTTTTCTTCATATGAAGCCTCCAATCAACACAAACAATCACATAAAAAATAATAGCTATTACCTATCGCGAAAATTCGTCCTCAAAGAATTGCGGCTGGACGTGCCCGGAGATTCTCTGTTTAATGAATAATGACGATGCTTTATGGATGGAAGAAGACGATGTTGATACGAAAGATGTTCCTGACATCCAAATTCAGAACGAAAATGAAGTGCATAATTTACCAGTAATAAATGATATAAAGGAGTGGGTCAAAAGTCCATGGACACAACTCTTGTATTTTTAATTAGCGTAATTAAGTATCTATTATTTCTTGACTAGTCATTCGTTGTGTCTGTTTTACTAAATGTTGACTTTATTAAAGATTATTCGATAAATATAAAAATAAATAGAATAACCTTTTTTTTGATAAATCCATAAAATTTGAAAATGTGTGACGTCACGAAGGTGAAGGTAAAAAGTCCTTAAATTCGTCTGACGTAATTTATGGATGGCCCCTTAGTAACGCTAATGCTCGAGAACGGCTGAACCAATCCAGATGAAGTTTTAGAAATAAAAAAACGTATGCTTTTCGTGAGGAAAAGGCGGGAAATTGGACAATTCCAAAACGTAACTTTTTTCATAAAAATTTTTTTGCTTCGTTTTTCAATTATTAGAATCGTTCAAATTTGTCGTTTGTTGTTTTTTATTCCGGCTATTAAAAAAAAAAAAATTATTGAAAATTATTCAGTGAAAACTGTATGTGTGTTTCATGTAAAGTGATCAAATACAGGTTGAAATTTGTTACGTTGGCGCGAAGAGGTCACCCTAATATCGGTCGACGTTATTTTTTGGCATCAACATACAAGGTGAGTTCCAAGGTAAACAAGACTTTTTGAATTTAGTGCCCCGTGGTGGCATCATCTATATGTTGACTGGTGCGTTAGAATCTGTTATCTTTATCAATTGTGCATTCATAACATTTCATCAATTGGAAATAAAGTTATTGCATTTTAAGTGTCAGTATGTTTGTGATATCGGTGCGAAAATGAGCTTGGAACAAAGAGCCAACATTAAATTTTGTTTTAAAATTGGTAAAACTTTTACCGAAAAGTTTCAATTGATGAAACAAGTTTATGATGATGATTGTAGCTGAGTGCACGAGTGATTTCAACGTTTTCAAAGTGACGATCAACATGTGGGCAAATCAAAATCCGTGATCACCGGAAATTCCATGGAAACTGTACATGAATTCATCAAAAATTACCCGAAATTATCATTGAAATTCATGGAAATAGAATTGCACAACACCAAAACATCGATTTATCGCATTTTGACCGAACATTTGGGCTTACGAAAGGTGTGTGTTCACGTTTGCTCCGCAGTTGGCGTTTGTGGCACGATTATGCGCCATCTCATCGATCGACGCTTGTGACCGATTATTTGACCAAAAATCACATTTCAACCATTAACCACTCCCCCTATTCATCCCCCGTGCGACTTCTTCCTTTTCGGAAAAATGCATTTTTCGATGAAAGGAAAGCGTTATGCAGACCAGAGGCCATTCAAAACGCTTGCACCGGCACACTGGCGGCCATACCGGCCAACGAGCTAAAATACTCATTCGACATGCTTTTGGATCGTGCAAAAAGCTGCATTGAAGCAGAAGGAGACTATTTTGAATAAAATAAATTGATATTACCGAAAACCCGATTTGTTCTGTTTTTTTCAAGTCCTTTACTTTGTCACTTTCTACATTGGCTTGGGCTGCCATATGACCGAGTACTTCCAGGATGCGATGACATACGACCTTTCAAACAACAGTTACGATGGTTGATGGATTTTATCTTGAAGCAACGTTTATGTGGTGCTGTTACATGCGAGATGTAGTTGCAAAAGAGAGGTTTGCTGCAAGCACACATTCTTCTTTGGATGGTGGAAGGTGGTTACACTAAATCAAATTGATGAAATCATTTCTGCGGAAATTCCTGATACAGAGAAAGATCCAGTATTATACGAAGTGGTGAAAACCAATATGGTTCATGGACATTGCGGACACTACAATCCCCCTTCGATTTGTATGTCTGACGATAAGTGCACGAAACACTATCCACGTGCTTTTCTTTCGGAAACATCAACATCGAGTTGACAACACATGGATCGTACTATATTCACCACTATTGTCTAATTCACATTCAAAACTCATATCAATGTTGAGTAGTGCAGTTTGGTGAAATCGATACGTTTGTAAGTACGTCACTAAAGGAAGCAACGTGGCGGTTATTGGTCTTGAACGAGATGAGATCAGCAAGTATCAAATGGATCGATACGTGAACTGCAATAAAGCGCTTTGTTGGATATTTACTTATGCAATTCATGAACGTTTTCCGACTATTGTGCGTCTCGTTAATTTGGAGAATGGCCAAAGAGCGTATTTCAACCCAAGGAATACATTAAAGCCTCTGAAAACACCGCCAACAACAAAATTGACCTTGACGAACTTTTTCTCCACTTGCGTCAGTGATCCGTTTGCGAGAACATTGCTCTATTCGGAAATGCCTTGATTACATGTATAATAATGGAATCCATAGTCGAAGAAATAGTTACGCAGAAAGCAAGGCCAACCAGTAGATGGACATCCAGATGTGTTTTCAACTAATGCCTTTGGATGAATTTCCACAATCCACCCGAAAACGACGATTGCTTCTACCTTTGGTTGGTATTGATTAATGTACGCAGTTCAATTTTATTTGAGTCATTATATATTGTGAATGGTACGGTATGTGCAACTCTTTGAGAAGAATTCAGCAATTACAATTGCTCGAACATGATAACCACTGGAATCAAACGATGGTCGATCCGATGCGATCATTTCAACATATTGTATCTGACTTCAAATCTGCGTCGGTTATGGGATACGGACAAAAATGACATTGCCGAAAACATTTTACATCGTATTCGTTAAAAATTGGAAATACATAGGTTCCGGTTGTTTGATATCAATTCCATCTGCCGTTGTTGACTTAAACTGGAAGATTCAAAGTCAAATTCCGGTAGACTTGCGCTCATACTTACAAATCGATCGATCGTCTTGACAATGAATACGACGCCGTGAATTCTTTGGAGAGGCTTGGTATGCCACCGCATCATTAGCGTCTCAAAATTGGATCTGTCGTTATTATTGCTATGTTTTTCATGTTGGAAAACCAGCATTTCTGTACACCGGAATAGAAACCAAAAAAAAAATTTTGTTCATCAAGCTGCGTTACATTGAAAAAAAAAAAAAAAATGAAATGATAAATTCAACTTTCTTTTAATTTCAAAACACATAATTTCACGCAGGACAACGACTGCGGGGTCAGTCAATAAAATTAATCGAAAAAAATATATTTTCGTCAGCTTGATATGTCAAAAAATGGAATTAAATCTTTATCACTTTCGTGCGTTTATTTTTTATAACTTTTGACGTGGTTTAACTCATCAAGAGTGCATCAATGAATTTAATTAAATTTTCGCTCCAGGATTTATCGATGATATGGTGAATTCAATCGAAGCCCTAGATTACTCTAAGACAAATTTCGCGTAGGTCGCCCAAAATCAGTTGATGTTCCGGAATCTATTGATGCTGTGCGCAAACTGATATTGCAAGATCGTCAGGTGACCTATTGTAAGATTGAGACCATAGTATGCATTAGTGGGGCTAGCATACATTCAATATTGCATGAACATCTGACTTAAAAAAAAAAATAATTCAACACTGAATCCCACACAATTTGTTAAACGCTCAAAACAGGCTCATGTCGACTGGTCGAGAGAAATTATAACAAAATGCGATAGCGGGGATTCATGTCAGGTGAGAAATTGTGGATTTACTCGCTCGAAAGTAAACAGAAGTCGACTGTATGGTTATTTCAACATGAACCGAATCCAACAAAAGTTGTTCGCTCACGAAGCACTTCCATGCAAATGGTCCTCTACTTTTTTTGTACAAACTGGACATGTTGCTTTCAAAAAATAATAAAAACTAACCACCGAATACGAAACACTCTTCACCACGACAATGGGAGATCTCACACATCAACTTTTTGAACACTCAAAACATAGATTTGATGAGTCATCTCCTGTGTGGTCCTGACTTGGCATCGAATGACATCTTCATTATCCCGTTCGTAAAAAATTAACGGTTGATGCGTTAGAAAGGCATGTTTTGAAGATACCTCAATCAGAGTGGCAAACGTGGTTCAACAATTGGCTCAAATGCGTGAAAAAGTGTATAATCTTAGGGGCCATCCATAAATTATGTCACACGAATTTAAGGACTTTTTAACCCCTCCCCCCGTCCTTGTCACAAGTTGTCACATTTTGAACTAGCCCTCCCCCTTTCGTGACGTCACACATTTTCCAATTTTATGGATTTATCAAAAAATAAAAAAAGGTTATTCTATTTATTCTTATATTTATTGAATAATCTTTAATAGAATCAACATTTAGTTAAATGTTAAAGTACAGACACAACGAATGGCTAGTCAAGCAATAATAGATACTTAATTATGCTAATTAAAAATACAAAACTTAATCATCTTGTGTCCATGGACTTTTGACCCACTCCCTTTATATCATTTATTACTGGTAAATCAGGCACTTCATTTTCGTTCTGAAGTTGGATGTCAGGAACATCTTTCGTATCAACATCGTGTTCTTCCATCCATCTCGGGCACGTCTAGCCGCAATTCTTTGAGGACAAATTTTCGCAATACGTAACAGCTCTTGTTTTTTATGTGATTGTTTGTGTTGATTGGTGGCTTTATATGAAGAAAAATATAGGCCACATATGCTACACGATCTTTTAAATAAGTATGACTCGACACTAAGGCAATAACTATCACATGGAACTTGTTTCAGATGGGATGATGCTTGGAGATTTAATAATATCTGTAGTAATAATGGAGCAAACTTAGCGTCGTTGTCATCACTCCCTGTAACTCCATAACCTTCTGATGTCTGTTTAATTAACATAGGTGGTGGTAAAAATCCTTCTTTTAATAATTTCCAAAGACTAGAACGTCTTACACCGAAACATGTAATAGTTTCACATTTAACTATTTGTAAAAAATATTGTGACTCACGTACATGATTAGCGTACCAAGTAGCATTATTTTTCAATATCATAGCCTGTTCAATATTGAGTTCAGTAACAGTTGGTGCAACACATTCAGCAACGACTGGAAAATTATTAATGACTAACTTGCTCCAAATGTCAGCCAACACATTGCCCGCACTTTCGAAGTTTCGTTTTTCTAGATCTAAGTCAGCAGTTCGATTATTTGAATCAAGATGTGACCCAAAATCATCATGATTTAATAGTACACCAGTACGTTTGCGACTGAGAGGTGCCATGCGTCGTGGGGCATTTGTAGCTATATAAATTGCATCTAAATGAAAATCTTTGAAATGTTGTAAAGCTGAAACTATAACGTGGGAGACAATTTTGTAAGTTTGATTAAAATTATAATCTATATATATAAAAGAAAGTTGTTGTTAGTTACACAATTTATAACTCAAGAAAGGCTGAATCGATTTGGCTGAAAATTGGTGGGGAGGTAGCTTAGAACCAGGGTAAGGACATAGGATACTTTTTATCTCTTTATGTCAAAATTTAATACAACTCATAAATACAAAAATTATATTTCAAATCATAAGCATTTGTTCAAAATTCATGTTTGTAGGAATCATTTCAATATTTCATTTCTTCAAAAAAAAAAAACAATAAAAACAACCTTACATCTTCGTCTATATAAATATGTATGTATGTAAAAATGAATCGCCAAAATGTATGTACGCGCATAACTTTAATACGACTGAACGAAATTGGATAATTCTTTTTTTAAAATATTCGTTTAGGTTCAGGGATTATTCGAATAATTGCCGGAAAACCCCTAAAAACAGTCCTTTTCTTTTTCTCATACAAACGAATGAATGTTTGTTCGTTAGTAACGCTAAGAGAACGGCTGAACCAATATTGATGAAATTTTAAGATGTTGTTCGTTGTGGATTAGGGAAGGTTTAGAAATAAAAACATCTTATACTTTTCATGAAAAGTCGGCAAATTGGATAATTCCAAAAAGTAACTTTTTTCCAAAAACATTTTTTTTCAATTTCTGTTTTGTTTTTCAATATTTTGATTTGGAAATTATTTGAATAGTTCAGTCTCGATCGCTTGCTTTTTTATTCCGGCTATTCAAGAGAAAAATTATTACTATTACGATTTACGATGCTTTACGACAGGTTGTGAATTGAACAATTGAAAATTATTCAGTGAAAACTTTACGTGTGAAAGATCCAGTATTATATGAATTGATAGAAAGCAATATGGTTCATGGACCTTGCGGACACTACAATCCCTTTTCGGTTTATATGTCTAACAATAAATGCACGAAACACTATCCGCTTGCTTTTCTTTCGGAATCGCAAACTGGAAATGATGGATATCCACTCCATCGTCGTAGCTCATCAGACGACCATACAACTTAGAGTAGTGAATATCGAAGTTGACAACATATGGATCGTACTATATTCTCCACTGTTGTCTAATTCACATTCTAAACTCATATCAATGTTTAGTATTGCAGTTTGGTGTAATCTATAAAATACGTTTGTAAGTACGTCACCAAGGGAAGCAACATGGCGCTTAATGGTCTTAAACGATACGGTCCATACGTGAACTGCAATAAAGCGCTTTGTAGGATATTTACTTTTGCAATTCATGAACGGTTTCCGATTGTTGTGTGTCTCGCAGTTAATATGGAGATTGGCCAAAGAGTTTATTTCAGCCCAGAGAATACATTACAGCCGGTGGTAACACCGCCAACAACAAAACTAGCATTGACGAGTTTTTTTCTCAACTTTCGTCAGTGATCCGCTTACGAGAACATTGCTCTATTTGAAAATACCTTGCATTCATGGAATGCATCGTCGAAGAAATAGTTACGCTGAAAGCAAGTCCGAACAGTAGATGGACATTCAGGTGTGTTCTCAACTAATGCATTAGGATGAATTTACACAACCCACCCAAAAAACGATGATTGCTTCTACCTTCGGTTGCTACTGATTAATGTACGCGGCGTATTGCGTACTGTGAATGGTATGGTGTGTGCAATTACAATTGCTGGAACACGATAATCAGTGGAAACAAATGTTGGACGATGCGATAGCTACTTCGAATGCCACTGAAGTTCCCACACTTTTCGCGATAATCATTTCTCCATATCAGCCTTTAAATCCGCGTCAATTATGAGATACGAACAAAAATGACATTGTCGAAGACATTTTACATCGTATTCGCTAAAAATTGGAAATGGGTCAATTCCGGTTGATGCTTCCGGTGGTTTGATATCAATTCCATCTGCGGTTTATCAATTCACGAAAGATGAACTCATCACCAATCTTCGGACATTGGCCAAATTATCTTAACTATGATTCCTTAAATGCACGCGCAATATTAACTGCCAAAAAATACAGATGTTCTTGACTTAAACTGGAAGATTCAAAGTCAAATTCCGGAAGACTTGCGCTCATACAAATCGACCGATCGTCTTTCCATTGAAGACGTCGCCGTGAATTATCCAGTGGAGTTTCTAAATTCTTTGGAGAGGCTTGGTATGCCACAGCATCATTTGCGTCTCAAAGTTTGATCTGTCGTTATTATGTTTTGCAATCTGCAAGCGCCGAAACTATGTAATGGAACCCGACTGATTGTGACGCAGCTATCGAATACAAAGGGCTGAATGCTTGATTCAGCGAATTTCTTTGAGTTCCAACGATTTGCCATTTCAGTTTCCAGCGAAAATTGCATTTGAGATGACACTCAACAGGACACAAGGATAGTCGCATAGTGTGTGCAATAAGTTTGGAAATTCTATGTTTTTCTCACGGCTAGATATACGTGGCGTGCACACGAGTTGATCAAGCTGCGTTACATTGAAAAAAAAAATGAAATGATAAATTCAACTTTCTTTTCATTTCAAAACACATAATTTCACGCAGGACAACGGCTGCGGGGCCAGCTAGTATAAAATAAAGCCAAAGCTTCGTTACAACTTAAGTATTAAAAACAAAGATTGTGTTTACAAATGTTTAATATTTTTTGTTTACCTATAAGTTTTACGTTTGTACATCACAAATTTTGAAATGTGATGTCACAAAGCTTTTGACCCCCCCCTGCCCCTTGTCACACAATGTCACTTCTGAATGATACCCTGAATAAACTTAAAAAAGTAAGGAAGGGCTAATTTCGGGTGTAACCGAACATTCCATAATCTTGCAACTTGCAATGATCAATGACGGGGAACTATCTTCAGATGTTGGTAAAATTTCTACCAAACCAGTAAAGAAGAGCTAAGTTGGGTTGTAACCGAAAACTAAATAAATTAACTGTCACATTTGGCGATATATGCGATATAAAGTTAACATGGAAGTTCGAAAATCTTTCAATTAGGCATATGGAAAAATTAAAAAATTATTGATCCAATTCAACTCATTTTTGGGATGTAGGCAAACAATTATTAGAAAAAGATTCTCTACGAACTTCAGTAATATATCTCATAGATTAAAGTTATTTGCGATAAAAGGTTCGCAATTGGAATTTTAATCTACTTATCGGTACCGGGCGGTTTGAATAATTTCAATTTTGACAATTTTTGGTCATAAGGTGGTGTACTTTAGCGGCACTTTTCGGGCAAAATTTTACCCCAACACATTCATTGGTGTTTTCGCACTGGAATAGGAATATTAAGATAATCAAATATACCAGATATCAGTCAAAAAGGTCCCGAGATAAAGGTTTTCACTAAAATGAGCACGGTGCCACACCCACAATTTTGACCCCGGATCGTATAAAGGCCTCTTGTATCCTCATGTGTAAAATTAGTTTATTTATTTATCGCGCTTTTTGTAGTCTATAACGGAACCGATATATGTAGTGTGGGCGGAATTATACTTCACTAGCTGACCCCGCAGCCGTTGTCCTGCGTGAATTTATGTATTTTGAAATGAAAAGAAAGTTAAATTTATCATTTCATTTATGTTTTTTTTTTTCAATGTAACGCAACTTCATAAACAACGTTTTTTGGTTTGGTTGCGTCACAGTCAGTCGGGTTCCATTACACACTTTCGGCGCATGAAGATTGTGAAACATAATAACGACGGATCCTACTTTAAGACGCAAATGATGCGGTGGCATACCAAGCCTCTCCAAAGAATTTAGAAATACCACTGGATAATTCACGGCGTCGTCTTCGTTGTCAAGACGATCGATCGATTTGTATGAGCGCAAGTCTCCCGGAATTTGACTTTGAATCTTCCAGTTTAAGTCAACAACATTGGTATTTTTGGCAGCTAACATTGCACGTGCACTCAAGGAATCGTAGTTACGATAATTTGGCCAATGTTCGGATAACCATTCGTGATTAGTTCATCTTTCGTGAATTGATAAAGGGAAGATGGAATTGATATCGAACCACCGGAAGTATCAACCGAAATTGAACCATTTCCAATTTTTAGCGAAGATGATGTAAAATGTCTTTGACAATGTCCAGGTTTATATCGAAAAGTATGCGAACTTCATTTTCATTCCAATGATTAGCGTGTTCCAGCATTTGTAATTGCTGGCTTACTTCTCCAAAACTTGCACATATTCCCATATACCATTCACAGTACGCAATGAATCAAATAAAGTTGAACCGCGTACATTAATCAATAGCAACCGAAGGTAGAAACAATCGTCGTTTTTCGGGTGGATTGTGAAAATTCGTCCTAATGCATTAGTTGATAAGACACCTGGATGTCAATCTACTGGTTGGCCTTGCTTTCTGCGTAACTATTTCTTCGATGATGCATCCCATGTATAATATCAACGTATTTCGAATAGAGCAATGTTCTCGCAAACGGATCACTGACGGAAGTTGAGAAAAAACTCGCTAATGTTATTTTGGTTGCTGGTGGTGTTTCTGTTGACTGTATTGTGGAAATAGACTCTTTGCTCATTCTCCAAATTAACTTCGAGACGCACAACAGTTGGAAAACCTTCATGAATTGCAAAAGAAATATCCTACAAAGCGCTTTATTTCAGTTCACGTGTCGACCGTGTCGTTCAAAACCAATAACCGCCATGTTGCTTCCTTTGGTGACATATTTACAAACATATTTTATCGATTACACTAAACTACAATACGCAACATTCACATGACTTTTGAATGTGAATTAGACAATAGTGGCGAATATGGTACGATCCATGTGTTGTCAACTTTGATGTGTTGTTAACTTCGATATTTACGCCTCTAAATTGAATGCTAAGTGTCTGCCATTGTCGTCTGGTGAGCGACGCCGATAGAGTTGATATCCACCATTTCTAGTTTGTGTTTCCGAAAGAAAAGCACGTGGATAGTGTTTCGTGCATTTATTGTCAGACATACAAACCGAAAAGGGATTGTAATGTCCGCAAGGTCCATGAACCATATTGGTTTCCACCACTTCATATAATACTGGATCTTTCTCTACATCAGGAATTTCCGAAGAAATGATTTCATCAATTTGATCTGGTGTAACCATCATCCACCATTCAAAGAAGAATGTGTGCGTGACGAAAACCTCTATTTTGCACCTCAACAGAGTACATCTAGCATCCAACAGCACCATATATACATTGCTTCAAGATAAAGTCAATCAAACATCGCAACTGTTGTTTGAAAAGTCGTGCTGTGATGATCGCTTGCTGATTGACCGCGATCCATAATTCCGAACGTATGTCACCGCATCCTGGGAGTACTTCTTGCCTTCCCTTGCCTTGGGCTGCCATACTTTGATGGCAAAAAGAACACCGACCGATATTAGGGCGACCTCTTGGTGGCTTCGTAACAAATTTCAATCTGCAATTGACCTCTTTGTGTGAAACACACGTGAAGTTTTCTCTGAATAATTTTCAATAATTTTTCTTTTGAATAGCCGGAATAAAAAAGCAAGCGACCGAAATTAAACTATTCAAATAATTTACAAATCAAAATATTGAAAAACAAAACAAACAAAAATTTAAAAAAAAAAAATTGTATGGAAAAAAGTTACTATTTGGAATTATCCAATTTTATCGAGTTTTCATTGTTTTTAATATGTATTCTGCTATTCGCTGTGGAGACAAATCCAACGAATCAATAACCATGAAAATTGGTTCAGCAGATCTCGAGTTATAAGTGTTCGAACAAACCCGTCTTTGTTTTATATATATAGATTCATTTATAGAGTCAGTTGGAGTGCTTAAGCGATTTGCCCTGAAGTATTTTATCTTAAGCGGCTTAGAAGACATTTACATTTGTGTTACATGCTTCTCGAAAAGTGGCTTTTTCCTGCACATGCTTGAAAACCGGCCTTGCATTCTTGTTAGCAGCAGCCATACATATTAACCCTCAAATTGTGTTATGTGTACAGTAGAAATTCTACCCAGGGCTTCTGAGGCTTTCACGCCAGGCCAACCGTCGACAGGTACACTTTGCACGCAACGTTTTCTATCTTTTTGTAACGCATTCTACGTGTACAGGCAAAAAAATACAGTGAGGGTGGTAATAGGCGGTGTTGCAACTCGGTTTCGTAGGTTTGCCTCTGTAAAATACACGCGCCTGCCGTTTTGGAAGCGAGATGCATCACTGTTGAGTGTATTTTATGTAAGGGTAAACCGATTTTTCTTCATGCCGATTCATTACTATGTACCCGAAAGATCTGTACCACATCCTTTGGGTCGGTCGTAGCTTTGCTCTCCTGTCTCACGGTGAAAATGGCCTGGTCACTGCCCTTATACATTTATATTTATATCTATTTTACATATATTTATACATAAGTATTATTTAAATAGAGGAAAAACAAGTACGGCCTAATTTAGGGTGTAACCGAGCTTGCAAGATTCAAAGCTCGGGAAATTCCTTCCGATGGTGGGAAACTTTTGTATTAAAATATGTTGGGAAAAAATTAACCTCTGTTGCATTGCTATATTTTAGTTCATGTCAGCTAAAAAAACTCAACCGAAGAGGCTAAATTTTATATATCGACTTAGTATGGAAAACCTGAATCAGATCGAAATTTTTTATATGAAAGATATGAGGTTTAGACCAATTCCAATATAAACAACACAAGTTTGAAGAAAAAATTGACCATTTGGTTTCATTAAAATATCACATTTTTACCAACTTGAATGGTTTAAAGTCAGATGGACAACGGAAATCATTATATGGGGTGTTTTTGGAATTTTTCTAGGAATTTTTTAAATATTCAACTTTTTATTCTTCATAAGATTGGTTAGAAAAACCAAAGTCACTACATAAAATATATATTCCCTGAGTATGGAGTAAAGTCAGCTGGATGTTCAAAAACCCTGATGTTATTTATATAGGAGCGAGGTTAAGTTTTCGCCCGTTTTATCAATTTTATACACAAAGATATACTGTGAGAAAAACACGTTCTATTTTTTTCATTATGATATCTCAATTTTTACTTAAGTTACAGCTTGCGTGAACGAATGAAAGGACAGACACACAGCCACCCCGATATTTATAATCCTCCATCTATCTTGATTAGTACATACTATTTTACTCTTAAGCAAAATTGTAAACCACATGCTTCCGATAACGTCGAGGCCCTTCGTTGTTTGTGATGTGCGCGAGTCAGTTAATGTTGAAATCTAAACAAGTCATCTTGTGGTCTAAGAGTGTACGTAGGAATTGGGCGTCAAGAATCGTGTTTTAATTGAAAAATTCAACCGAAGAGACTAAACTTAGTTAGTTAATAATATTGGGTTGATGTGCCAAATATTAACCAGAAGATTGGAATTATTCAAAGGTATTAGAAGCAGGTGAATAGTCGGAAATCATTACACTGTGGAACATTTTTGGGATTATTGTCTGGGGGGTGAGAAATTCCAAGTCAGGGTGATGGTACTAGGTCAGTATAGTAAAACCCTCAAAGGGTTTGGCGTTCGTATCTTTTTTTTATGACCTTTTAAATTTTTTCCTTATCTTGATGTTTTTTAACATAACTCGCGAACCACTTGTCCGATTTTGATGAAACAAATTTGGAAAAATTTAGAATTACAGTTTCCCTAATCTGTTTCTATACCGTTTTCCTATATGTGCAACACTTTCGAAGTTAAAAATGAATGTATGAAGGGAAAAAAGTATTTTTTTCCTAATAATTTAAATGTTTTTTTTTTTTTAATTCATAAAAAATCCAGCAACACTGGTTCTGTAATGTTCACATAAAACATGCATTGTCATTATACTTCTTCTCTTTCTCACACTCATTTATAAAAAAGGTGATAAATGACACTTTTTTGAATAAAAACAAGGTTGTAGTGGGGACAAAAGCGGCCCGAGCTGTTTGAAAATACTGATGAAAATACGGATGGGGGCTGGAACAAATTTTCGCCCGATTTTATTTTAGGCACAAAAAAACGTTATTATTGTAAATTCACGCTCTCTCAATTTCATTAAGATATATCGGTATAAAGTTATCTGGAAGTTGGAAGTCGTTATATTAAGTATTATATTGGAAGTATTGATCCAATTCATTCCATTTTTAACATACAGACATAATAAGTATTAGAAAAACTTTCTCTCCGCATTTCTATAACACATACGAGGTGTGTTCAAAAAGAATCGTGAATTTTGTGTTCATTGGTTTTTATCTTCTTCAGCTCCTCCTTCGATGCCGTCTTTATCTCGTCAAGAGAAGCGTAACGTCGTCCTTTCATAAGCCTCTTCAGTTTAGGACAAGAAAAAGTCACTGGGGGCCAGATCTGGGGAATACGGTGGATGCGGCATCATTAGTGTTTTGTTTTTGGCCAAAAAGTCGAGCACAAGCAACGATGTGTGTGAGCAGGGGCGTTATCGTGGTGCAAAAGCCAATTATTTTCTTCCACAAATCCGGGCGTTTCTGGCAGATTGCTTCGCGCAAATTGCGCATAACTAGCAGGTAATATTCCTTATTGACCTTCTTCACTGTGGCAAGAACTTATGATGCACCACGCCCCTGCAATCGAAGAAAACTGTCAGTTACGATTCGCGATACTTTTGGAGGAACTTTGATCTTCATAATCGGTATCCTGGGATTTGAATAGTATTGGTTTATTGATATTTGGACAATTTTTGGTAATAAGGATTTACCCTGGTATATTCGTTGTATTCCGGAAAGTGAGAAAATCAGAAGGAATTTAAAACTGCTTTATATGGAAAGTAGGCGTAGCTGTAATTTGTTTCGTCTATTTTTTACACTTTAAATACAAATGTGAGAATAGTTTCATGTACCGACTTTTGTTGAAATCGGTCGACTAGGTTTTGAGATATGTGATATTACCTATATGTAAACCGTGGCATGCCCATCCAATTGTCCACCGGGGTCTTTGAAACTCTCTTGTACCATCCCGGATGTTACATATAGAGTCTCTAACACTTTCATTTATTTTGCTATCACACTTTAGAGTGGGTGAGGTCTTAATCCGAATTTACCCCTTTTAAACTCTCAGAGGGGGTTATCCTGGGCAAGTTTGATTTTGCCAATATACGATACTTTCTTGACAGGGTGTATGTGTTTTGAGGAGAACTTAGTTTTAATTTTCGCTGACGGGAAGTAAAATATATTAATATAACTAAGTGAGTGTATGGCCTTCAAATAAGTTAATATGATACCAAATTTTTTCGTAATCAATTTACTATGGAGTTGAACCCTTTCGCTACATTGTTTAATACCTGAACATATTTAGCCGGCGTTTTTTTTTTTCAAGTTGCAAAAGTATAAAATGTTCGGTTATTTCTGAATTGAGTTCTTACTTGTTTTATTTTTTTACACATTATCGGAACCATTTCATTCTGCTATTATAAATACAAGTTATAACGGGTGATTTTTTTGAGGTTAGGATTTTCATGCATTAGTATTTGACAGATCACGTGGGATTTCAGACATGGTGTCAAAGAGAAAGATGCTCAGTATGCTTTGACATTTCATCATGAATAGACTTACTAACGAGCAACGCTTGCAAATCATTGAATTTTATTACCAAAATCAGTGTTCGGTTCGAAATGTGAAAATCCGCTTTTTTATCGACAAATTTTGTTCAGCGATGAGGCTCATTTCTGGTTGAATGGCTACGTAAATAAGCAAAATTGCCGCATTTGGGGTGAAGAGCAACCAGAAGCCGTTCAAGAACTGCCCATGCATCCCGAAAAATGCACTGTTTGGTGTGGTTTGTACGCTGGTGGAATCATTGGACCGTATTTTTTCAAAGATGCTGTTGGACGCAACGTTACGGTGAATGGCGATCGCTATCGTTCGATGCTAACAAACTTTTTGTTGCCAAAAATGGAAGAACTGAACTTGGTTGACATGTGGTTTCAACAAGATGGCGCTACATGCCACACAGCTCGCGATTCTATGGCCATTTTGAGGGAAAACTTCGGACAACAATTCATCTCAAGAAATGGACCCGTAAGTTGGCCACCAAGATCATGCGATTTAACGCCTTTAGACTATTTTTTGTGGGGCTACGTCAAGTCTAAAGTCTACAGAAATAAGCCAGCAACTATTCCAGCTTTGGAAGACAACATTTCCGAAGAAATTCGGGCTATTCCGGCCGAAATGCTCGAAAAAGTTGCCCAAAATTGGACTTTCCGAATGGACCACCTAAGACGCAGCCGCGGTCAACATTTAAATGAAATTATCTTCAAAAAGTAAATGTCATGAACCAATCTAACGTTTCAAATAAAGAACCGATGAGATTTTGCAAATTTTATGCGTTTTTTTTTAAAAAAAAGTTATCAAGCTCTTAAAAAATCACCCTTTACTTTTGCATATATACTTGTATCTGTGTGGATTATCTTCGTTTTTCTCTAAACATAGGCCTTTGTAAACTGCAAATTGTGGCTTTATAGTAGAAAATAGAAACTACAATTCCACAGACGAAGGTTACAACGATGTTTTGATCAGGCTACTTTTTTCATCAAATTAAATTTCCCTTTCATTCTAATCGGTCTTTATTCGACTGTCACATTGTTGTAGTGTGGACCAATCTTTGATTCTTCCATTGACTACACCACTTAATAGCTATTGGTAATTACTTAAAGGTTACATTTAATACGAATACGCTATGCTCCGCTCTTAAAATTCAGATGCTAGTTCATGCTTTCCATTCACGTGAAACCTAGTATTGATTTCGAGTTTCGCCGTATCAGTCATTGAGGGCAATCGAAATATTAGCTGGGTAATTTTTACATTTAAACAACATCGGTTGCAAAAATTGTACCAATGGAACAGATAAATACTACATTTAACGCAAATAAAAAAGGTTGAAAGCCAGATCTAATACGAGTATATATAGGGTTGGTATGGCCAAATTTATAAAATTAATAAAAATAAAAATGGTTTGTTTTGCCTACTTTTCTAGTACCGGAGAATTCCCCTCAAAAGAATTTTGTAATTTCATATAACTATCTGTCTTGTTAGAGAACAATTATAATTGCGGTAACTGTTTATGAAGTTCTGCAAGATGCCTAGAGGCAATCATTTAAATAATTTCTGTTTTAAATTGTGTATGTATTATTATTAAATAGTAGATTTGTTCACTTTCTGTTTTTTATAAATTGAACAGGGTATGCTTAGTTGTCACGAAATTTGATCCAAATATAGGTACTTTGTATACTCTTGCAACCCGTTGCTGCAGAGTATAATAGTTTTATTCAAGTAACAACTGTATTACCTAAACCTAATCGAGGTAGATATAGGTTTATATGCATATACATATATAGGGTGATTTTTTAAGAGCTTGATAACTTTTTTTAAAAAAAAAACGCATAAAATTTGCAAAATCTCATCGGTTCTTTATTTGAAACGTTAGATTGGTTCATGACATTTACTTTTTGAAGATAATTTCATTTAAATGTTGACCGCGGCTGCGTCTTAGGTGGTCCATTCGGAAAGTCCAATTTTGGGCAACTTTTTCGAGCATTTCGGCCGGAATAGCCCGAATTTCTTCGGAAATGTTGTCTTCCAAAGCTGGAATAGTTGCTGGCTTATTTCTGTAGACTTTAGACTTGACGTAGCCCCACAAAAAATAGTCTAAAGGCGTTAAATCGCATGATCTTGGTGGCCAACTTACGGGTCCATTTCTTGAGATGAATTGTTGTCCGAAGTTTTCCCTCAAAATGGCCATAGAATCGCGAGCTGTGTGGCATGTAGCGCCATCTTGTTGAAACCACATGTCAACCAAGTTCAGTTCTTCCATTTTTGGCAACAAAAAGTTTGTTAGCATCGAACGATAGCGATCGCCATTCACCGTAACGTTGCGTCCAACAGCATCTTTGAAAAAATACGGTCCAATGATTCCACCAGCGTACAAACCACACCAAACAGTGCATTTTTCGGGATGCATGGGCAGTTCTTGAACGGCTTCTGGTTGCTCTTCACCCCAAATGCGGCAATTTTGCTTATTTACGTAGCCATTCAACCAGAAATGAGCCTCATCGCTGAACAAAACACGCGCGCGAAACACATTTCGAACCGAACACTGATTTTGGTAATAAAATTCAATGATTTGCAAGCGTTGCTCGTTAGTAAGTCTATTCATGATGAAATGTCAAAGCATACTGAGCATCTTTCTCTTTGACACCATGTCTGAAATCCCACGTGATCTGTCAAATACTAATGCATGAAAATCCTAACCTCAAAAAAATCACCCGTTATAAATGATCAGGATGACGAGAAAAGTTGAAGTCGAGTATCGCATTCGATGGAACGATTAGTTGTATGAGATATACGACGGCACTGTCATAGTTCAGCGAATTAAAAGACAGTGGCTACGATTGTTAGGTCATGTCGTCCGAATAGACGAAAACCCTTAAGCTCTGACGACGCAGCACCCGCCGGAGGAAGCAGAGGAAGAGGAAGACATCCACTCCATTGGAAAGACCAGGTGAAGAAAGACCTACCGTCGCGTAGAATCTCCAGTTACGCCAGTTATGCGCGCTGTTGTTAACTCGGCTATAAAAAGAAGAATGTGTTATTAGACTGATATTAAGCTTGCATTAAATCTTTGGAAAAAGTCCGATCGACACCTAGCAGCTGCTTGGGTATTTAAATTTATTGTTTTAATGGATATGCGCCTTGAATATTTAGGAATTGTTCAGGATATCTCCGAACAGTTTGAGACTATACTTGTACGAGTATAACGAATTTGTCAAAGTTAACAAAGGCTACTACTGAGCAAGCAAAAGCAAACTAAAACCTAAGAATCAGAGATGCCCAACTTTCATCTTATTAGAAGTGAGAAAGTAAATCACCTCCTGAGCTTTGATAGTTGAGTTGAGTTCAGAAGGTTTTGACGTTTTGTTGCTGCTGTTCCAAATCACTAAGAAAAATTGTTTTAATAAAAATTATAGCAAACGCGAAATAGAAATGTATCAGATGAAATCTTTTGTTAATTTATGCATCGTAGTATTATTTTTTATTTGAAAAGGATAAAACACTTATTAATTGATTGATTAATTGGGAGTTCCAAAATCATTTTTTTTAATATATCACAAAATCACAAAAAAAGATTTAAATAGTTTTTCTACATGTTAATCGTAGTAAATATCGGGTCTTTTAAGTTAAATGCCGTAAAATTATTAATTTGACTGATCTGGCTATAATGAATAATGTCACCCTGGAATAAATTGGGCATCACATTATCCCTGCTAAAACTTTGTTCACCATAAATAAAGTAGTTGCTAATAATGCTCGAGAACGGCTGCACCAATCTTGATGAAATTTTCAGATAAAAAAAAACGTATGCTTTTCGTGAGGAAAAGTCGGAAAATTGGACAATTCCAAAAAGTAACTTTTTTCATACACAATTTTTTTTTTAATTTTTTTTGTTTTGTTTTTCAATTATTTGAATCGTACAAATTTGTCGTTTGCTTTCTTTATTCCGGCTATTAAAAAGAAAATGTTATGTGTGTTTCACACAAAGTGATCAATTACATATTGAAATTTGTTACGATGCCATGAAGAGGTCGCGCTAATATCGGTCGGCGTTCTTTTTGACATCAACGTATGGCAGCCCAAGGCACATGACGGAGTACTCCCAGAATGCGATGACATACGGGTGGAATTATGGATCGTGGTCAATCAGCAAGCGATGTCACAGCACGACTTTTCAAACAACAGCAACGATGTTTGATGGACTTTATCTTGAAGCTGCGTATGCACATATGTATATACTCGTACTACTTGTATGGTGCTGTTAGATGCTGAATGTACTCTGTTGAGCAGCAAAAAAGTGGTTTGCCGCACGCACACTTTCTTATTTGGATCAAATCATTTCTGCGGAAATTCCTGATCCAGCGAAAGATCCATTAATATACGAAGTGGTGAAAATTATGGTTCATGGACTTTGCGAACACCATAATCCCACTTCGGTTAGTATGTCTGACAATAAATGCACGAAACACTACCCACGTGCTTTTCTTTCAGGAACACAAACGGGAAATGATGGATCGCTCACCAGACGACAATGACAATGAAGTTGACAACACATGGATCGTACTATATTCATCACTAGTGTCTAATTCACATTCAAAACTTATATGAATGTTGAGTATGGCAGTTTGGTGAAATCGATAAAATATGTTTATAAGTACGTCACCAAAGGAAGCAAACATGGCGGTTATTGGTCTTGAACGAGATGAGATCAGCAAGTATCAAATTGATCGCTACGTGAACTGCAATAAAACGCTTTTTAGGATATTTACTTTTTTAATTCATGAACGTTTTCCGACTGTTGTGCGTCTCGCAGTTCATTTAGAGAATGGCCAAAGAGTGTATTTCAAACCAGAGAATACAGTACGGCCAGTGGAAATACCGCCAGCAACAAAATTAACATTTACGAGTTTTTTTTCTCAATTTTCATCAGTGATCCGTTTTCGAGAACATTACTCTATTCTGAAATGCCTTGATATTATACATGGAATGCATCGTCGAAGAAATAGTTACGCAGAAAGCAAGACCAGCCAGTAGATGGGCATCCAGTTGTGTTCTCAACTAATGCATTGGAACCAATTTACACAATCCACCCGAAAAACGAGGATTTCTTCTACCCGCAAACTTTTGCACGCGCAATTTTAGCTGCCAAAAATTCCGATGTTGTTGACTTGAACTGGAAGATTCAAAGTCAAATACCGGGAGACTTGCGCTCATACATATCGGTCAATCGTCTTGACAATGAAGACGACGCCGTGAATTATTCAGTGGAATTTCTTATTTCTTTGTAGAATCTTGGTATGCCACCGCATTATTATGCGTGTCATTGGTATGCGTCTCAAATTTGGATCAGTCGTTAATGTGTTTCGCAATCGTCATGCGCCGACACTGTGAAATGGAATCCGACTGATTGTGACGCAGCTATCGAATACAAGGGGGCAGAATGCTTGACTATACGTATTCCGTTTCCAGTGAAAATTGAATTGGACAATCAACAGGACACAAGGATAGTCGCATAGTGTGTGGCATAAATTTGGAAATGCCTTGTTTTTCACACGACCAGATACACGTGGCGTACTCACGAGTTGGAAAACCATCTTCTCTGTACATTTAGGCACCGGAACAGAAACCAAAAAATATTGATTATCAAGCTGCGTTACATTGAAAAAAAATGCAGAAAAATCGCAAATAAATGATTTTCAACAAAATTCAAATTAAATTCAACTCTTTTTTCATTTAATAAAAAAATATAATTTCACACACGACAACGACTGCGGTCATCTAGTATACATTAATAATGAGTATTCTTATTACACACATTCTGTGACGTTTCTCACAAAATCCATAACTTGTTGTTTTATTTTACCGCGGACTTAAAACTTACTTTAAACACATGGAGCTTGTCGTTGCAGCTACACTAAAAATCATATTTTAATTTGTGGATATATCGCTTCCAGCCCACCGCTGAAGTTATGGTTTAGTATAAGGTTCGCACATTCCTCGTATATACGTATATACATTATATCAGTTTTGAGGACAAAAACGTTTGCTAGGTCGTCGTCGTTGGGAGTTAATATTTCGAAATTTCTACCTAGAACAGATGATAACATTTAAAAAAATAGAGGCGTAATTAAATGACAGCAATGAAGAAAGATTGGTCTTTGACCAAGTATCCTCTGGGTAGCCTAAGAACATCCGTTTGAAGGCGAGCTACAGTGAGAAGGCGAAACATCCCCTGCATAGGGTTGTGCGCTGGGTTTGGGACCCGCCACGTAAAAAACACCCCCAATGAAAAGGAAAAAACAGCCTCGGATGAGAGACCCCCCTTTTGATGACGACCATGGCAAACGAAATAAGGACTATGATTTGAGGGCATGCACCTGGAATGTCCGGTCCCTTAATTGGGAAGGTGTCGCTGCCCAGCTGGTTGATGTCGTGAAAACAAAGGCTGGCATCACCGCCGTCCAAGAAATGCGATGGACGGGACAAGGACAGAGACGAGTAGGTCTTTGTGACATTTACTACAGTGGCCATATAAAGGAGCGCAAGTTTGGTATTGGATTCGTGGTGGGAGAGAGACTCCGTCGCCGAGTACTATCATTCACTCCGGAGAATGAACGTCTAGCCACAATCCGCATCAAAGCGAGGTTCTTCAACATATCGCTGATTTGCGCCCACGCCCCGACGGAAGAGAAGGACGATGTGACCAAAGATGCTTTTATGAGTGCTTGGAGCGCACTTATGAGAGATGCCTCCGCCACGATGTCAAAATCGTGCTTGGACACTTCAACGCCAAGGTGGGCAAAGAAGGTATCTTTAGCACTACGGTCGGTAAATTCAGCCCCCACGAGGAAACATCCCCAAATGGGTTGAGGCTGATCGACTTCGCCGGGGCCCGAAATATGGTTATCTGTAGTACTAGATTCCAGCATAAGAAGATACATCAAGCTACCTGGCTGTCTCCGGATCGAAAAACCACCAACCAGATCGATCACGTTGTGATAGATGGAAGACACGTCTCCAGTGTTTTAGATGCGCGTGCACTCCGAGATCCTAACATCGACTCGGACCACTATATTGTTGTAGCCAAAATTCGCACCCGCCTCTGTGCAGCAAAAAACGCACGCCAACAAACACAAGGAAGGTTCGACGTCGTGAAGCTGCAGTCACAATATACAGCCGAAAGATTTTCCACTCGGCTTGCACTCCTGCTCTCTGAGAGCACTCATCAACAACTCGGTATAAGGGAACTGTGGGACGGCATTTCAAACTCCTTACGTACAGCGGCAACCGAAACCATTGGTTTTCGGTAAGTGCAAAAGAACAGCTGGTACAACGAGGAGTGCCGTGTCGCAGCGGAGAGAAAACAGGCTGCCTACCTCGCAACGTTACGATCGATCACAACACGTGCGGGATGGGATAGATACCGAGAGTTGAAGAGGAGACGCATTTGCAGACAGAAAAAGAAAGAGGCCGAAATGCGTGAGTACGATGAGATTGATAAGCTGGCCGACAGGGGTACTGCTCGAAAATTCTACGAAAAAATGCGGCGACTTACAGAAGGTTTCAGGACCGGAGCATACTCCTGTAGAACCCCCAAAGGTGATCTAGCCACCGATGCCCAGAGCATACTTAGATTATGGAGGGAACACTTCTCCAGCCTGCTGAATGGCAGTGAACGCATAACACCAGGAGAAGGCGAACCCGATTCCCCAATCGATGACGATGGAGCAGACGTTCCATTACCCGGCCATGAAGAAGTTCGAATAGCAATTGCCCGTCTGAAGAACAACAAAGCGGCGGGGGCCGACGGATTGCCGGCTGAGCTGTTCAATCACAGCGGCGAAGAACTGATATGGAGCATGCATCAGCTTCTTTGCAAAATATGGTCGGACGAAAGCATGCCCAACGATTGGAATCTAAGTGTGCTCTGCCCAATCCATAAAAAAGGAGACCCCACAATCTGCGCCAACTACCGTGGGATTAGCCTCCTCAACATCGCATATAAAGTTCTATCGAGCGTATTGTGTGAGAGATTAAAGCCCACCGTCAACAAACTGACCAGATATTCACCATGCGCCAAATCTTGGAAAAGACCCGTCAAAGGAGAATCGACACACACCATCTCTTCGTCGATTCCAAAGCTGCTTTCGGCAGCACGAAATGGAGCTGCCTTTATGCCGCGATGTCTGAATTTGGTATCCCCGCAAAACTAATACGGCTGTGTAAGCTGACGTTGAGCAACACCAAAAGCTTCGTCAGGATCGGGAAGGACCTCTCCGAGCCGTTCGATACGAAACGAGGTTTCAGACAAGGCGATTCCCTATCGTGCGACTTTTTCAACCTGCTTCTGGAGAAAATAGTTCGAGCTGCAGAACTCAACAGAGAAGGTGCCATCTTCTATAAGAGTGTACAACTGCTGGCGTATGCCGATGATATTGATATCATGCGCCTCAACACCCGCGCCGTTAGTTCTGCTTTCTCCAGACTGGACAAGGAAACAACGCAAATGGGTCTGGCAGTGAACGAGGGCAAGACGAAATATCTCCTGTCATCAAACAAACAGTCGTCGCACTCGCGACTTGGCTCTCACGTCTCTGTTGACAGTCATAACTTTGAAGTTGTAGATAGTTTCGTCTATCTTGGAACCAGCGTAAACACCACCAACAATGTCAGCCTGGAAATCCAACGCAGGATTACTCTTGCCAACAGGTGCTACTTCGGACTGAGTAGGCAATTGAAAAGTAAAGTCCTCTGGCTGGCTAGGTCATGTTATCCGGATGGATGAAAACACTCCAGCTCTAAAAGTATTCGACGCAGTACCCGCCGCGGGAAGCAGAGGAAGATGAAGACCTCCACTCCGGTGGAAGGACCAAGTGGAGAAGGACCTGGCCTCGCTTGTTGACTCGCTGTTGTTGACTCTATAAAACGATATATGAGGTCTGTTCAAAAAATAAGAAGAGTTTCTATTTTGTCCCCTTCAATGTAGTCTCTCTCAAATATAATACTTGTGCCAACATTTTTTCCATCCTTTGAAGCTGTTCGGATATGAACTTTTTAGTAAGCCCTTGAGCTCTCTCTGCGATTTCTTTCCTGGGTTCTTCTATTTGGTTTCGATGTCATAACCTAATGCCCATGATTCGTCAGCAGGTCGTCATTCACGTCTTCTCGACCTTTTTTGAAAAGCTTCTAAACAAATGT
The DNA here is from genome assembly GCF_023373825.1 of Bactrocera dorsalis. NCBI lineage: Eukaryota > Metazoa > Arthropoda > Insecta > Diptera > Tephritidae > Bactrocera > Bactrocera dorsalis. The sequence goes on along the minus strand of NC_064308.1, from coordinate 17,773,465 downwards.
TTGTGACAGTGTAAGTGTTAATTCCCTTTTTGCACAAAAAATTGAATGCAAATTCTTTGATCCATTTTTTTCGACAGTAAGGAAATTGTCGAAAACGCAAAACACATCCATTTATGCTTCTCACAAACTAAATAAATATGCCGTATCTGAAACTATGAACATATTACTTGTATATGGTCAAGGCGAGTGTACCAATATAAATAAAAAAAAAATTAGATAATCGAATGTACGTAGCCCACGAAATTTCAAAATTCTCCTTATTTTTTAACAGACTTCTTATATTATATTAATTTCCTTTTACACATCTTTTTTATTGGAATTTGATATAAAAGGTGATCAATAGTAGCATCGTTACACCTCAATTCCCATAATGGTACATTGACGACTTGTAGGAAGCGTTATTGTGATTTAAAAAATAAATTGGGCAATTCTTTGCCACTTAAATGGCTAATGACACATGGCTGCGTAGCAACGTGGCAAGGCGTTTAAATCTGTTCTTAATACACTTCATCAATAGACAGTTAGCAACGGCAATCCTTGCACGTGCATACGATATATGTAACTATGAATATTTACGCATTCGTAGATGCACAGGGGTACAAATTTTTATTTGCCAAAATTGCGCACGCGTATTTGTATGTTCAACTTGTATGCACAAAACGCTGTGAGTAGACGTAACCTTAGGGTGCGGCACATTGCCGCCTTTCATCGCTGGCGTGTTAGACGCAGCAGCACTGGCGTGAACTTCTACACATGACTGCATGAGATTGCATTTCAGATAGGCTTATATACATATATGTATATATATACGTTTGCACGTATAGGAACGCGGGCGCGTTACAAGTCAGTATTGCTGAGTGATAGAGCTGAGCCCAACTGCAGTTAATCGCATACATTTCAAATATCGATATTTGTTTTGTAGTAAAGTGTCGTTAATAAGGCGCAACAATTTCGTTATTTCGAGAATAGCGGTTATTATACTTGCCACTACCCCTCGAAATTCGTAATATGTTCATAGTAAACTAGTGTCTTAAATATATAATACAAAAGAAGACAGAAGCAAACCTTGCCAGAATTATTAGTTATTGTAAATATAATAAGAAAAGGGTATATTAAGTTTACCGCTCAAAAGGTAACGGCAGGAGCCGTCCGTTTGTACATAGCGAACTAGTTGCCTTTAGTTTTTCAGATATGAACCTCAAATTTTGCATACATGCTTTTCTCGCCAAAAATATGCTAAGTGGATATCGGACCACTATAGCCGCCTTCAGTTTTCGAGATATCGATTTGAAATTTTGCACACTTTCCTTTTTTTCCAACAAGCTGCTCATTTGTTGGAACCGCCCATATCAGACCACTATAGCATATAACTGCCACATAAATTGAAGGACCGGAATCAAGTGCTTGTATGGAAAACTTTTTCAACCGAAATTGATGTTTTTTCTTGTTTTATTTGATAAGGTATCTTCAGCAAAATTCGCACAGATTACGCAGTGCTACAAAAAAGAAAGAAGTCGAAAAACCTGGGAAGTGATGTTATTTTCACGAGTTCGTAGACCACTGCCACGCCCACAAAACGCCATTATCTGAAGACCTATAAAGTGCCATAACTAAGCACTAAATTAAGATACAACTATAAAATTTGGTGCAGAGGATCGCAATAGTAAATTACCTGTGGGCAAAAACTTTTAAAAAAGAGGGTGTGGGCCCGTCCTCTAATAAATTTAATGTAGGTATGTATCTCGAAAACTAGTAAAGCCCTAACAACCAAATTTGCTGAGCGTCGGTATTATAATACAGTGTGAAAACGGGCGAAGTCGGAAGATAACCCCGCCTAGTCCCATATAACGGTAATGTTTAAAACTACTAAAAGCGCAGCAAATCAAAAACTTATTACGCCGGAGGCATTAAATTTTTCTTCCGAGATGTTATGAGAAGGTTTTATGCGAGCCGGGTGCGAAATCGGATCACAACTACGCTAACTTCCCATATAACAAAATTTTTAATGTGGACCCCAGTATCTACTTGTTAGTTGAATTTTGTCCGAAAATATCGGTTAAATTGTGAGATATGCAATTGAAATTCATGCAGAATCCGTCCTTCACAGTAATAATTCTGTGTATCAAAAATGGGTTGTATCGGGTCAATTCTTAACTTGAATTCCAATCCTGGGGTTTATGTTTTACATCTTAAAGCATTTCCTGACTTTGAATTTTGCAACTTGCAAGAGCATAAAATGTTCGGTTGCACTTGACCTTCGCCCTTTCTTACTTGTTCTTGTAGGTGTTGTCGATTACAACGAGAATTCAAATTTGGTATTCACCAAGCATCCCCAAATTCTCGCCTTAATCTTAAAAAACCTATTTTTCGTACTTTTAGGCACTATTAGCCCTTAGCTAATTATTAACCGCTTTTTAATTTAAGAACGGTTTAAGAAGGAGAAATTCAGATCTATCGAATTATAAATAGATGCCTTAATAAAGCTTAAAGGTGATCGAAAAATGTTTTGAAGAGAAAAAAAAACAAGAAAAAACGTTAACTTCGGCTGCATCGGAGCTAATATACCTTTCACAGGTGCATTTCTTTTGGTAACTATGTGTTCAGTTTTTATGGAAGCTATATGCTATAGTAATCTGATCAGAACATTCGGAGATTATATTATTACATTAAGCAGTAATCCATGGCAAATTTCGTGAAGATACCACGTCAAATTCGAAAGGTTTCTGTACAAGCCCTTGATTACGATCGTTCGATTTGTGTGGCAGCTATATGCTATATTGAGCCGATCTGAACCATTTCTTCCGATATTACATTATTATGTTAGAAAATAGCCTGTGCCAACTTTTGTGAAGATACATTGTCAAATGTAAAAGTTTTCCATATTCCATAATATGTTCATAGAAATAAATTCTATTGGAAAAAATAACAAATTTAAGGCTGCTTTCTTTCTGGCTACCAGCCTTTCTAACCTGTTAATAGAGTTGTCCGCTTAATAGAGCTTTCACTGTATATTTTATTTATGAATTGTTTTTACTATTCTATCTTCTAAGTTGGTTCAAGCCGGACACAGTGTGCTAAAATTTACTTAAATCGGTGCACTCGTTTAGGAGTCCATCACGGACAAACAATGTGACACGCACTTTTTATATAAATATTTTATAAAGCAGATATGAACATAGAAGTATGTAAGTATACGTATGTTCATATGTTTTTATGCATATATGTTTGAGAACTCGTATACAAAAACTAACACCGTTATTATTGCATTTTAATTAAGTGCATACGAATACAGCTTGCATATCGTACATATGCAACTGGAAAAAGAGAGATTAGCGAGGGAATTAGCTGCAAAAGTAGGAGTCTTATTAGTTGTAATTGTTTCTGTTTGTAGTATTAACAATATCGATGGTAAACCGCTGTGTAGTTACAAGCCAACTGGAGGATTACAAAAATTAAACCATTTCGTAATTATAAGACCCATGTAAGAGCAAGGCATATTTACATACAAGTACACAGTGATGGATTACCGCCTAGGCCCGCGAGGCCTGGGCCTAGGGCGGCACAATTTGGGGGGCGGAAAATTTTTCAGAATGTCAAAATTTTAAATCTGCTATAATGTAACAACAATAGAATGTAATTCATTTTGTGATTAACTTTTTTATTCGTGAGTGCAATACTGATAAAAAATGTTTTATAACAGAAATAATTGAATATTGATAAGCTTTTTCTGACGAATTTTCAAAGCTCTGTTGACTTGTTGTATCTTTAGTAAAGTTAATCTTACAAGTGATCCGCTTCTAAAATTGCACAACGTTTTCTTATTTTATTTTCAATGATTCCGGTGTTTCATATATGAATTGATATAAGTATTCATTTAAAATTCATCTTTTTTTTGTATATAAAAATATTTTTATTCTTAAAAATGATTTCTATAGAATCAAATAAATGAATATATTCATTTTATAGCCAATTTTTTGAAAAAGAGAAACAATTTGAAGAAAATAAAAATTTGATAACAATGATGTTTCATTTTCGCAATATTGAGAATTATATTGACGAATATTAACGAACTTTTATAGCTTAAAGCAATAATTCGTAATTATTGTAAAATGTTACCTACCTTGTTGCAGCTAAGATTCGCATCCGCCTCTGTGCAGCAAAACACGCACGCCAATAAACACAAGGAAGGTTCGACGTCGAGAAGCTGCAATAACAACAGACAGCCGAACGATTCTCTACTCGGCTTGCACTCCTGCTCTCTGAGAGCACTCGTCAACAACTCGGTATAAGGGAACTGTGGGACGGCATTTCAAACTCCTTACATACAGCTGCAACCGAAACCATTGGTTTTCGGTAAGTGCAAAAGAACAGCTGGTACAACGAGGAGTGCCGTGTCGCAGCGGAGAGAAAACAGGCTGCCTACCACGCAACGTTACGATCGACCACAACACGTGCGGGATGGGATAGATACCGAGAGTTGAAGAGGGAAGCGAGACGCATTTGCAGACAGAAAAAGAAAGAGGCAGAAATGCGTGAGTACGATGAGCTTGATAAGCTGGCCGACAGGGGTACTGCTCGAAAATTCTACGAAAAAATGCGGCGACTTACAGAAGGTTTCAGGACCGGAGCATACTCCTGTAGAACCCCCAAAGGTGATCTAGCCACCGATGCCCAGAGCATACTTAGATTATGGAGGAAACACTTCTCCAGCCTGCTGAAAGGCAGTGAACGCATAACACCAGGAGAAGGCGAACCCGATTCCCCAATCGATGACGATGGAGCAGACGTTCCATTACCCGGCCATGAAGAAGTTCGAATAGCAATTGCCCGTCTGAAGAACAACAAAGCGGCGGGGGCCGACGGATTGCCGGCTGAGCTATTCAATCACAGCGGCGAAGAACTGATATGGAGCATGCATCAGCTTCTTTGCAAAATATGGTCTGACGAAAGCATGCCCAACGATTGGAATCTAAGTTTGCTCTGCCCAATCCATAAAAAAGGAGACCCCACAATCTGCGCCAACTACCGTGGGATTAGCCTCCTCAACATCGCATATAAAGTTCTATCGAGCGTATTGTGTGAGAGATTAAAGCCCACCGTCAACAAACTGACCAGATATTCACCATGCGCCAAATCTTGGAAAAGACCCGTCAAAGGAGAATCGACATACACCATCTCTTCGTCGATTCCAAAGCTGCTTTCGGCAGCACGAAATGGAGCTGCCTTTATGCCGCGATGTCTGAATTTGGTATCCCCGCAAAACTAATACGGCTGTGTAAGCTGACGTTGAGCAACACCAAAAGCTCCGTCAGGATCGGGAAGGACCTCTCCGAGCCGTTCGATACCAAACGAGGTTTCAAACAAGGCGATTCCCTATCGTGCGACTTTTTCAACCTGCTTCTGGAGAAAATAGTTCGAGCTGCAGAACTCAACAGAGAAGGTACCATCTTCTATAAGAGTGTACAACTGCTGGCGTATGCCGATTATATTGATATCATGGGCCTCAACACCCGCGCCGTTAGTTCTGCTTTCTCCAGACTGGACAAGGAAGCAAAAGAAATGGATCTGGCAGTGAACGAGGGCAAGACGAAATATCTCCTGTCATCAAACAAACAGTCGTCGCACTCGCGACTTGGCACTCACGTCACTGTTGACAGTCATAACTTTGAAGTTGTAGATAATTTCGTCTATCTTGGAACCAGCGTAAACACCACCGACAATGTCAGCCTAGAAATCCAACGCAGGATAACTCTTGCCAACAGGTGCTACTTCGGACTAAGTAGGCACTTGAGAAGCAAAGTCCTCTCTCGACAAAAAAAAACCAAACTCTATAAGTCACTCATAATTCCCGTCCTGCTATATGGTGCAGAGGCATGGACGATGTCAATAACGGATGAGTCGACGTTGCCAGTTTTCGAGAGAAAAGTTAAGCGAAAGACGTATGGCGCGTTGGCCACGGCGAATATCTCATTCGATGGAACGATGAGCTGTACAAGATATACGACGACATTGACATAGTAAGACAGTGGCTATGCTGGCTAGGTCATGTTGTCCGGATGGACGAAAACACTCTAGCTCTCAAAGTATTCGACGCAGTACCCGCCGGGGGAAGCAGAGGAAGAGGGAGACCTTCACTCCGGTGTAAGGACCAAGTGGAGAAGGACTTGGCTTCGCTTGGAATATCCAATTGGCGCCACGTTGCGAAAAGAAGAAACGACTGGCGCGCGGTTGTTAACTCGGCTTTAATCGCGTAAGCGGTGACTACGCCAATTAAGAAGAAGAAGTTATTAAAATTCAAGTATAGATATATTTATTTCAATATATACCGCCGTGGTCACGCAAATAGCACACATTGTCATAAGAAGCAATAAGAGCTTATACAATTGACAAAGTTCTTTAAAAGGCTAAAAAGGGCTAAAAATATCATTATTTGTTTATTAATTTATCCATTTAAGTAAAAAATAACAATTAGCTATTCACGAATTTTAATTGAATATTAAAATGCCTATTTGAATGTCAATAGCACAATTTACCAAACCTGCAAAAATTATGTGAAATTAATGAAATTTAATCAACGATGTGGTTCCATAATATATTTACGTTTCTAATACTTGGTACAATATCCCCGATTTTGCATTACATCTGCGTACCATACTTTCTACAAGCTTCTCACACCTTTCCTTTGGGAAAGAGTACCAAGCTTCCTTAATACCTTCCCATAAATGTTCAAATTTTGAGAAATTTTTAGCCGCAATTTTAATCTTAACATCGTTCCATAGGTTTTCTATGGCATTAAGGTCAGGGCTTTGGGCTGGCCAATCCAAAACATTTATATTTTATTTCATAAGCCGTTGGGAAATTTTAAGACAGCATACAAGTTTAAGACTTAAAAGCCCTTCTCAAACTCGTTGGTCGGCTCGACATGATGCATGCTACACATTAGAAAAAGAGTGGCCTGGCATAATTGTTGCACTAAACTTTATTGGCGAAAACAAAGATGAAAAACCTACTATGCGAGCTGAAGCTAAGGGACTGCAGCAAAAATTACAACATCTAGAAACAGCAATTCTAGTCATTGTTTGGAATGCAATTTTGGATCGCTTTAATGCTGCGAGTAAGAAGCTTCAGGATTCTCAAGCCGATTTATCATCTGTGATAAGAATATACATATAGTTCTTTGACATTATTTCTCCAAGATATGAGAGATAAACAATTTTCTGATTATGAAAAAAAACCAAAGCACTATCTGGAGTTCAAAGTTATTACCACTATGACGCCCGTCGTAAAAAAACACGAAAACTTCAGGCTGGCGAGTCATGGGAAAATGAAAGAAGATGAAACAAATTTAGAAAAATTAAGAATTACAATTTCTATTTGTTTTTATTCAAAAAAGTGTCATTTATCGCCTTTTTTATAAATTTTCCCCAATAACTCCAGACTTCTGGCCATACTAAAAAAAATAAAGTAAACATTTTTATAATTTCTTATTTTTATTTTGTTTATTTATTTTTATTTATTTTAATAAATATTGCCTAAAAAAATTTATAAAAAAGGCGATAAATGACACTTTTTTGAATAAAAACAAATAAAAAGAAATAGAAATTGTAATTTTTAATTTTTCTAAATTTGTTTCATCAAAATCGGACAAGTGGTTCGCGAAAAAACATCAAGATAAGGAAAAAATTTAAAAGGTCATAAAAAAACTGACACATACGAACGCCAAACCCTTTGAGGGTTTTACTATACTGACCTAGTACCATCACCCTGACTTGGAATTTCTCACCCCCCAGATTAGGTGTTGTACTGTGTAATATTTCGAATTCCTTTAGAGATTTAAGCAAAAAAAAAATAAATTTTTTGAAACTTCTAAAGCTGAAGTACAATCGATACAATTATGTTCTTAAAATAACATCATTCAAACGGCGTCCATGACTTCTTTTGCAGGAACGAACCGAATTTTCGAGTACTTTCTCCACTAAATAGACAATTTGTAGATTTTCTTTGCACCAAAATCTACAGTTTTGTTTATTTACCGCACCTCTCAGATGAAAGTGTGCCTCATCTCATTTCACCTCAGATAGTTATTTGTAGGTTATATTGGAAAAATGTTATATTGTGTTTTTCTTATCAGAGTTTTTTTTTAAAGGACGTTTGGATGGATTGACTATGGAACTTTTGTGTTACATATCAAAAATAAACTTTTTTCAGTTATATCTTTAGTATGGCACCCTCATGACATTAAAACATTAGAAGGTATTGAAGATGTCAGAATTCAAAATTCAGCTCTCCTGAAGCATTACTTTACCCTTGTTCATGCACAGCGACGGATGCATCGCCATTCCAGGTGACAATAAAGCATTTCATCCTAATGGTTACTGATAGTATGGTAAGACTTACCACTCTTTTAGTGCCAATCTCCTCCAAGTTACAGAAAAAAAGTAAATGAGTTCGAAGACTATTGTGATAAAGGAGTGCCATAGTTCTACAACTATTTAAGGCAGTCATTACACATACTACCAAAAAATCCAAATTATTTATATATCGAATCTATTTTTGATTTCAGCACACAAATAGTGTTTGTTTTCATTGTTGTCAAAAGAGAGGCAAGAGCACGAGAGATAGTGTCGCTTTCATCGCTCGTTGTGTACAGCATGTACAAGTACATGTACATTGCAGAGAATGAGTAAGAAATGTCTTCGAAAAGTTGTAAAGGATACCATGACTAATTTTGTCATATTTGCGGCGCATTTATAAAAATGAGAGAGAAAAAGTATGATTTAAGTAAAAATTTACGAAGAATAGCAAAAAATGGACTGCCCTTGTGAGATCATCTTTCAAATATTTGAAGAGTTTTTTCCAAAGCTTTCAGAGGGAAGAAGATTCTGGAATCTGTATAGGCCTTCAAAAAGTATATGGAAGAACAAGCAGAACGCTTCCATCAATATATGTATAATGGAATTTGAGAGACGTTATTAAGGCCAGTATAAAGTATTGGGGATTATATTTGAAATAATGTATGAGAAACTCCAAAACATAGAAAAGTAAAACCATTAATTTTGAAACAGGTGGAATCTATTTTAAAATGTCTGTCAAGGGAATGGATTCTAAATGAATGTTTGGTATCTTTTAATAATTATTTATATATACATAGATACATATGTAAAATTTGTTAGTATTTTTATTGAGTTGCATTTTTTCTACATAGAAGCAAATACAGAACTTTTTTATTCTAATTTTGAAATATTAAAGTAACAAAAATAAGATATGTATCACAAAATGAAAAGTAAGTCTACTTGTAGCAATATACATACATAATAAATGCAACAACTGAAGTATTACCAAGCATTAGCTCTATATGTATACCATCAACTGCAGGGTCCCCTACATAAAATGGGTTTATGGTCCACATAAAACTCATAGATGATGGGGGCGCAGCAGACATGAATGTTTAAAATTTATTTTTATAGTCAGAAGTTGCAAATCAGAACTACATATATTTCTATTGAACTAAAAAATGCGAGCCAATGTCAGGCCTTAGTGAATGAATAACAATATTTTAACGAAAAATTACCAAAAATAGTGACCGTGCCCGGTCATTGCAACATTCTCATGTCCGCTTATAGAAATTGTTTTTGTATGACAATGCTTTTTGATAGTGAAAGCATTGTGTTCATGAAATTACCGGCTATGATAACTGTTCGTAAAATTTCACCCGGGAACTTCACTGTACATATTTAATGATCACCATAACGAACGAACCACTATAGGCAGCTATAGAAACTGACCGATCATAAGCAAGTTAAAGAAGATTTTTTATAATTTTTGTGATATGATTATGGAAATGTAAAGTTTCGATGCACCCGAAGTTAACTTTTTTTCCTGCTAATCATACATTAATCATAATTAATTAATTAAGTGATAATATGCTGGACATTAGGGACCAAATATAACTTAATATGTTTATCAAATTTGTCCGTATCGATCGATGGGAAAGGCAAAAAGTTCGTATGAAGTGTAAACCTAACATTCGCATTACAATCTTGTTGACATAGCATTAGCTTTCCATTTAATATTACAGTGACACTGGTCATTAATGACCGTAGGGGAAAGCAAATTGTAGAATGTTGGAATATTCGTTTTTCGCGGGTTACACTATGTGTAGTTTCTTCTTCAAAAAACACACTATTAAATCAACTGTTTAGCGAATTTGCCCATATCGTTATATTATTTGGATCAGTCATTCAGCCGTTTGCTTCATCCGTTCAACTTGACGCGTTTGAGTTGACGCACGTGCAGACCGTTCAGTTTTAATTGTGGAGAGGGTTAAACGAACAAATAGCGGTTGTTGCGCCACAACCAGTGGTTAGAACGCCTGGTCCAGCGGCATTCTTGTTGGTGACGGCAACAAATTTTGTTCTGTTCAAATATAATTGCAACCAATTTACAAAGTTCTCAGTCAATGCCTCGTGCTCGCCATGGGGAACTCACTGTATGAGCAACAGCAGCAGGCTGGATGTAAATGCCACGCCTTTGCCACCTCCTACCACAAGAGCGGCCGCCGCACCAATAAACAACAAAAAGCGACTATTCATAAATTCTTGATATCAATCGTGGAGCGTGGCACCCTGCAGAAATACCATTTACATGCCAAATTAAGAAAGGCCATTTGCGCGGCAAGACCGGTGCTTATATTTGCCCTTCTATATTTTGAAATTTACTAACACACGTTTTCGGAGATCCTACAAAGTATATACTATATACATATCTAAATAATCAGTTGAGTTAATTCAGCCATTTCCGTTTGTCTGTCTATAAATCAAAGCTGTTAAGTAATGATTACTAATCATAATAATTAGTAATTAGATTTTTTTTTTTGAAAGGTGAAGTAATGATTATATTACGATTATTTTCAGATTCGGACGATTACTAATTGATTACGATTACAGATAATCGGAAAATAGTCAAAATTAATAAAAATTTCGAAAAAATAATCAAAAATAATAAAAAGTAATCGAAAAATAATTTGACTACTTTCGAAGATTACTTTTGATTGTTTTTGATTATTATTTTTTTTTTTTTTTTGCGAAATTATGGCACTAGTGTTTCATTTTAGTTGTTTTTTTCACTTTTTGTTATTACTACTGATGTTCATAGATTTGATAATTGATAACCTGTTGCATTCTTCTTGATTCTGCATTTTGTATAAAGTAAATATTTCTTTGGTGTATATTTTTTCGTCAGTGTTATGTTACACTTTACATACATGTTATCAGGGCTGGGCATAGTACACTAAAAAATAAGTACAATAAGGTTTCTACTTATTCAGTGGTAGTTAAACAGCAAAATCCATTATCACTGAAAATTTAGTGATAGTGGAAAAAATGTCATTATCACTAAACCTTTATTCATATTGAAAAACAAATTGCACTACTATTAAAGGTTTAGTAATAGTGAACGTATGTACTATATGTATGTATAAGCTGAAGCAGTATGAGGAAATGTATTCAAAATAAACCATATATTTGAGTAGAGACTTCTAATTATGCCGCACTAAAATTAGGCAAACATAATTTATTTTTTATTTGCTTCTTTAATACCAACATTTCAAAAGTATGGTCAGTGAGATTTTGTTTGCCATCGATTGACAATTCCAAAAATAGTACTCACTTAAATATTGCATTACAGTTACTCAAATGGGAGTGCTCACTTAAATATTGCATTTCAATACCTCCAATTTAGTAACATTAGTTCAATTTTACAAACAAACTTACAAACTAACACTTAACTTATGCATGCTTACGTATCGTCGGCTTAGCTTTTCCTTATAAGCTAGAGATACATATTGCATATATGTATGTAACATATGTACCTTTGCTAGCATAAGTGCTCATTAGAATTTTGCCACTTTGTTTTGTAACTCTTTTTCTTGAATGTACTTACAGTGGGGAGCAAAACCGAGAACATATTTGCTTTCTTGAGGTATTAGCATTGATTTTCATGATACATTTTTTTCGATAGGTTTTTTGAAAGTTTGATGTTGATTCTTTATTATACTAGCATTGAATGGACTATAAAACTGCATACCCAAAAATATTATAAACGCTCTTATTAAAGTCTTTGAAATTTGTACGAAAATTTTGTAAGTTGTCATAAATTTTGTATACAGTTTGGACTTTCTTCAAGGAGAAAGCAACATTAACTATGGTATTTTCATATTTTGGTTCTTTAAAATATAAATTTATATTAATATTATTACAGGATCTTTAATACCAACTCTTGTAACACTGAGCAATAGGCAGCATAAGCTATGCAAATCCCAAGAATTGCAACAGTTATCATCTCTTATTTTAAAAATGGAACAGAGGTTAAGAGAAAGGTTCCAACCATATTTCATGTTGAAGCCTGAGGCAAATATTGCAATTGTGCTAACTCAAAGCATCAAAATAAAATGGATCAAAGTGTTGCTGAGATTAAATCCGGAATTGCCAGAATTAACTGTCGAAAATATAACCAGCAGAGTTTTAGAAACACTTTACAGGTTTCACGCCAAAAATTGTAAAACATTTAATTTTGAAAGGAAAATTAATAATGTGTCGACTATGCCCGATTTTTTTGATTTCAGTGATGATGGTGAGCTTATTCTTACATTTATTTTGTTTTTCATTTTAAAGATTTGACTTTGCAGATGATGAAATTGAAGTAAGTTCTTCTCCACAAGAACAGATTAAAGTTTACCAACGATCCGTAATGAAACAGCAGTTCTTCAGCTATTTAAATGACAATGTAAAAGCTGACGAGATTTACCAAAAATATGATTTATTAAGGGAGGCATTTATTTTTTTAACACGCCCTTAACGTCTTCAGCTCCAGTTGAACGACTGTTTTCATTTGCCATCGTCAACAGTCCAAGGCGGCAATCATTGTCTGATTTTTCTTTTGAAAAATTAGTTGTAATGAAGGCCAATTATAAATATATGTAAATTATAAAACTTTTTTTTGTGAATTGTATGTATTTGTTTTCTTTACTATTTTTCCACGTATTTTTCCCTTTTTTTTATTTAGGAAGTACTAAAATGTTATTGGTTGTTTTGTTATTGAAGTGATTACACCTTTATTTTGTATACAAAAACTATTTAATTTTGTTTTATTTGTTCAGAATGTTTTCAATACGTATTCAATATAAGTATAAAATGATGATCTTTCAAATTTTTTTTTTAAATAATCGAAAATAATCAAAAATATTCCTTGAAAGTAGCCAATTACTTTTTTGATTACTTTTGATTATTTTCTCGTAATCCTAACTAATCTTAATTATTTTTGGATTATTTGTAATCATAATTAATTAATAATCAGGAATTGTTAAAAAGAGAATTATGTAATCAATACCATTCCTTTTCAAATTTAATCTAATTGATTACTAATCGTAATCCAAATTTAACAGCAATGCTATAAATACGCATATTGATCTGAAATTTTGCACACGCTCTTTCATCTAGAAATTGTTTATTCGACGCCAATATTCGCCACAATTTTTTATTGTACAAGATATCTGGCATGTATTATTATAGTAGGCAACACTACAAACATCGAAAAAAAAAATATTCAGATCGAACCAATACATGTTAGCTTATAGCTGTCATACGAATTGACTAATCAAAATCAGTTCACGTTTTGGTATAACAATTTGTTTAATTGTAAAGGGTATTATAGGTTCGCTTATAGCTGTCATACGAATTGACTAATCAAAATCAGTTCACCTTTTGGTATAACAATTTGTTTAATTGTAAAGGGTATTATAGGTTCGGTGCATCCGAAGTTAACATTTTTTTTTGTTATTTTCCCAAATTTTTGCTTCACTAATGATTGGTTTCAAAAAGTGTCCACATTAATATAATGGCGATGTTTTCAAATAAAACATTGCAATGCGATAAATCGATGTTTTGGAGATGTTCAATTCCATGTCCATGAATTTCAATGATGATTTCGACTGTTTTTTGATGAATTCACGCACAGTTTCGATGGAATTTCCGGTGATCACGGATTTTTATTGGCCCACATGTTGATCGTCATTTATGTCTTCAAGACCCTTTTGAAAACGTTGAAACCACTTGTGCGTTCTGCTACGGCATAGGCAATCATCGCCATAAACTTGTTTCATCAATTGAAACGTTTCGGTAAAAGTTTTACCAATTTTAAAACAAAATTTAATGTTGGCTCTTTGTTCGAAGTTCATTTTCGCACCAATAACACAAACATACGACACTTACATAAACATACTAAAACGAAATAACTTCACTTCCAATCAATGAAATGTCATGAAATTCTCACTGGACAATCGATAAATATACAAGTTCTAACGCACTAGTCGACATACATATGTATAAATAGCACCACCAGGGGGCGCTAGATTCAAAATTCCTTTTTACTTTGGAAAGCACCTTGTACATACATATATCTAAATATTACGCAGTCAATAAAATTTACAGGTAGGCAGGCGGCTTTTACTGGTGTGCTACTTCTCCTGTCATAACAACTCTCAACATGCATGGCATAGCTGTTTAAAGGACGCCAATATTAATTGTGACTACGCGTTTATCCGATTCAGTTTAGTGTTTTCGACACGTTTAATTGAAGGTTCTTTGTTGCTATACTCATTTCGTCACTTTAGTGCTGAGTGCGATGCTCATCGATTCGATTCTGTACTAAATTGTTAAGTCGAAAAATTTTATAATAAACTCTTTCGAAATTGATCACGTGCTTTAAATCGAGAGGGATCACGCTTCAACTAACTTATACAATAGTCAAAAGGGATTGGAGTGCCCTATAGTCAGTGGCGATGGCAGCGTTGACGATTGCTGCAAAGTTGACGCACCCTCTCCATCAAGGATAAAGCTTCCAAAAATGTACAGTGGGTGAATAATTTCCAAAGTATATTAATAATAACTAAGCTTAAGAAGGATGGAGTCTTGTGTGAAAGTTCGCTGTGCACAACAATCGGTAAATTCATCCTCGAGGAAACATCCCCAAATGGGTTGAGGCTGATCGACTTCGCCGGTGCTCGAAATATATAGATTATCTGTAGTACTAGATTCCAGCATAGAATAGAAATTCACTAAGCTACCTGGCTGTCTCCGGATCAAAAAATCACCAAACAAATCGACCATGTTTTGAGAGACAAAAGACACGTCTCCAGAGTTTTAGATGTGCGTACGCTCCTAGGTTCTAACATGGACTCGAACCATTGCCCAGAGCATACTAAAATTATGGAGAGAACACTTCACTGAATGGTAGTGAAAGCATAGCATATTAAGCATAGATATTAAGAAAAGGCAACCTAATTCTCAAATCCATGACGATAGAGCAGACCTTCAATTGTCCGACCATGAAGAAGTTCGAATAGCAATTGCTCGTCTGAAGAACAACAAAAGCGATGGATTACCGGCCAAGCTTTTCAAAAACGGTGACAAAGAACTGATAAGGAGCATGCCCGACGATTGGAATTTAAGTGTGCTCTGTCCAATCCACAAAAAGGAAAACTCCACAATCTGCGCCAACTACCGTAAGGTAAACCTCCTAAACATCCCACATAAGGTTTTATTGAGCGTATTGTGTGAAAGATAAAGCCCACCGTCAACAAACTAATTGCACCTTATCAGTGTGGCTTTAGACCTGGATCAACGACTGACCAGATATTCACCATGCGCCAAATCATGGAAAAACAGTGAAAAAATAAATCGACACACCACCTTTTCGTCGATTTTAAAATTGCTTTTGACAGGGCGAAAGGAGCTGCCTTTATACTGTCTGAATGGTATCCCGGTCAAGATCGGAAAGGAGCTCTCCGAGCCGTTCGATACCAAACGAGATTTTAGATAAGGCGACTCCCTTTCGACTTCTTCATTCTACTCTAGGAGAAAATAATTCGAGCTGCGGAACTAAATAACGGTGGCATCTTCTATAAGAGTGTTCAGTTGCTGGCGTACGCCGATGATATTGATTTCATTGGCTTCAACAACCGCGCCGTTAGATCTGCTTTCTCCAGAATGAATAAGGAAGCAAAGCAAATGGGTCTGACAGTGAACGAGGGCAATACGATAATATCTCTTGTCATTAAACAAACAGTCATTACATTCGAGACCAGGCTGCCACGTCACTGTTAACAGTCATAATTTTAAAGTCGCAGATAATTTCGTCTGTCGTGGAATCAGTATTAACAGCAACAACAATGTCAGCCTCGAAATCCAACGCAGAATAACAGCAGGTGCTACTTGCGCATAACTTGCATGTAATATTCCTTATTGACCGTTCTTCCCTGTGGCAAGAACTCATGATGCACCACGCCCCTGCAATCGAAGAAAACTGTCAGTTACGATTCGCGATACTTTTTGAACACACCTCGTATGTTGTTGAAGGACTAAAACTCTATCATACTGTAACAATGGTAAAAACAGTGCAACGTTTACTAACTATTAACAATTGGCCGTCAATTTGCTAAGAATGAAGAAATCGGTAATAGGTGCCAAATGGATTTTCGTCTACATAAAGGTATAATAAAATGATAAAAAGTTGCCTGTTGGCATATACTTTCATATCATATGGTATATTAACATTATTTTTGAAAATTTAAAATGTTTTAGGTTTAAGTAGCATTTGTGTGGGTGGGAATTGTTACATGAAATGTGAAAAAATCAGTAAGCGTACGAGCACATGCATGCAGCATGAGTTTTCTATTGCCGACCGGATAAGGATATATTATTTTAAATAGCTAAATCAGCTAGTTGTTCTATAAGCCAACCCACTGCGGCATGCTGCCGATCTGTTTCCAACGAGTGCGTGCGTCGAAGATATCAAGAAAAACAACAATGAGACTTGGAAACAGCAAGAGATGTCTAGGTGGTGGATGTAAGCGGCATGCTGCGAAATTCTCATAAGTGTGTTCAACAGGAAATTATGAAAAAGTGCCAATGAAGCGCTGCAAATCGTCTCCCACCCTTCAATTGAACGTTTAAAATTTAGTTGTTATTGCCCATTATACGCTTGTCTTATTTACTGTGATATATTTGTGAATTGTAGATAAACGTACATTTTACATGATCCCAACGACTTATTAATTTATTGTTATTCTGTACAGCAGACGTCTACTTCCTATAGTTTGATATTACTTAGAAGAGAAATGCTAACCGCCAAGTGGTGTGTGAACTTTCTACCCTCTAACGAGTTTTGAAGTCTCAAGAAAGATTTCTCAGGTACATTTCTTATATCATCAAGAGATATAAACAGATCTTTGCATTGATTTTGATCCATCAGTTTTTTATGACAGTTAAATATATGCTATAGTAGTCCAATCTGAACAATTATTTCAGAAATTGTACTGTTGCTTAAAAAATAATCCTCGCTAAATTTCGTGAAGATATCTCGGCATATAAAAAAGTTTTCAATGCAAGGACATGATTTTGATCTCTCAGTTTGTATGGCAGTGATCAAAACTGTCTGAGTAATTCGTTGAGTTACATTCAGTATATATTATGTAATAATTTCTTAAGTGATGTTTTGTGATTTGCATATTTTCCGTATAGTTCAGCAGAAAAAATTTGGTATATCACATGTAGCGAATTCTGTATTAATTTTTTGTCACACTCAAAATATTTTTCTTTGCTATTGCCGGCATGGGGTTCTCGCATTGGTTGTTGGATAATTGTAATTTTTGGCTAAGAAATGCCCACATCGACAACGATACGCCAACATATCGGCAAACAATTTTTACTGAAAAATGTTTAACTTTATAAAATGTAAGTTACTAAAATTGTGTGATGTCAACATGGTATAATTACATTTTAGCGCCCACCTTTTTTATTGCAACCAGTAAAAAATAAAACCTCGCTCTAGTGCACCCGACATATTTCCGCAAACGCTAGCGGTAAGAATATACAAATATATGTATATTCATGAGTGATAGCTGACGTACTTTCGATGTCAAGGCCTGAAAAAATCCTCAAAACGTGCCGCATGGCGTGGTGCTAGATTGTTGGCTATAGTACAGCCGGTTAAAGTCGTCCCTCATTGCGATGATGCTGCTTATGATTAAGTCGATTGATGGTGGGAGTAATGATAATGGTTGTGGGCACAATGGCGATGGAAGTGACGGTTGTTGGTGTTGAATGGTTGAATCACATCACTTCCATATGTATGAGTTTCAAATCGCTTCAATTCGTCAAGAATACATAGTTGTTCATATGTCTCTGCTGCTGCGCCCTTTGAACTTTGATGTGCTCTTTTTGTAGTCGAACCGCTTTAGAAACAGACAAGGAAATCGAGATTTCCGCAAGGGTCGTAGTTGACACGCGCACGCACGTTCGTTCAGCCATTTAACGGTGATGAAATTCACAAATGTACAGTCATTTTTCTCTGAAAGTGAAAATTCCATTTGAAATTCCGAAAAAAAATATTGTCATTTTTTACTTTCAGTTCAATTATAATACAACCCGCACTGTCAACGCATTTAGCTCTTTCATGTAACATTTATTTTATTACGTTAATGATTAACACTTTTTTTACTCTCACAACATTTTAAACACAAAGACCCAATATAAAAAGCTTCATAACATTTTAATCGCCAAACTCAAAAACTAACAGGACAAGAAGTTCGACACAACACTTATCTATATTTATTAAATAATACAGGGTTTGGCCGGAAAGTAATTGGACTGATCTTCTTCGGCCGCGACTGTACTTCAGAGGGTGCATTCGGTAGAGGGTGTTCCTAGCTAACGAACGAGCGGTTGGTCAGTTGTCTCAGAGCACCTGGAGAGTCGGGGAAAAATATTTTCGCGCGATGTGTTTCTGTGAGTGGTGCAAGCCGAAAATCCAGCGTTCGTTAGAGTAGAGGTACGCCATAAAATTCTGTGTGAAACTCGGTAAATCTGCGACAAAGACGTTTGATATGTTCAAGCAGGCTTACTCAGATCTTGCTTTTGCAAGAAGTGGTGCGTTTCGGTGGCACCAGGCCTTTTTGAAGGGCCGGGAAGAGGTCGCCAATCTAAAGTGAAAACGATGCTTATTGTTCGTTTTTTTTTTTTGCATCAAAGGCAAAGGAACCATGAATTTGGTTCTCCTGGACAAACCGTCAACGCCAAGTTTTACTTTATATAAATCAAAAGTAATTACAATAGTTTTAGACGTTTTTGACCTACAATTTGTTGCTATTATTGTATTATATTATTATATGTATGCTCCCCACTCAATTTCTAGTATTATTTCCGGATATTTCGACCCACTAAGTCCATGATCCAGCTTTTTGGCCTTATTTTGATGAAATTTGATGTTTTCCAATACGATTTTCAAAAAATTTCCAGATATTTTGAATAGGATTAATGTAAGGTGATTGCGGGACCTATGGAGTAATTTTTAATTCCATAACAACCCTGCACGTACAAGATGAGACGGGGGTTTTGGGTCGTTATCTTGTTATAAATAGAAGTAACCGCTATTAACAGCCGATTTAAGCGCACTTAATTTTTACATTTTTTTCTTAAAATGTTGGTGTTGAAAAACCAGGATGGAGTCATTTGTAGAAGTTCACGCAAGTGAGGAAAGTTCTCTGATTGCCATTCACTTGGGAGTGACCAGAAACGATTCTTTTACATGTGACTCAAGCAGCTCACGACTTCCGGTCTTTGACCAAGTATCCTCTGGGTAGCCTAAGAACATCCGTTTGAAGGCGAGCTAACGTGAGAAGGCGAAGCATACCCTGCATAGGGTTGTGCGCTGGGTTTGGGACCCGCCACGTAAAAAAACACCCCCAGTGAATAGTCAGAACCAGCCTCGGATGAGAGACCCCTCTTTTGATGACGACCATGGCAAACGAAATAACGACTACGAATTGAGGGCATGCACCTGGAATGTCCGGTCCCTTAACTGGGAAGGTGCCACTGCCCAGCTGGTTGATGTCCTCGTAAAAACAAAGGCTGACATCACCGCCGTCCAAGAAATGCGATGGACGGGGCAAGGACAGAGACGAGTAGGTCCTTGTGACATTTACTACAGTGGCCATATAAAGAAGCGCAGGTTTGGTGTGGGATTCGTGGTGGGAGAGAGACTCCGTCGCCGAGTACTATCATTCACTCCGGTGAATGAACGTCTAGCCACAATCCGCATCAAAGCGAGGTTCTTCAACATATCGCTGATTTGCGCCCACGCCCCGACGGAAGAGAAGGACGATGTGACCAAAGATGCTTTTTATGAGTGCTTGGAGCGCACTTATGAGAGATGCCCCCGTCACGATGTAAAAATCGTGCTTGGCGACTTCAACGCCAGGGTGGGCAAAGAAGGTATCTTTGGTACTACGGTCGGTAAATTCAGCCTCCACGACGAAACATCCCCAAATGGGTTGAGGCTGATCGACTTCGCCGGGGCCCGAAATATGGTTATCTGTAGTACTGATTCCAGCTTAAGAAGATCCATCAAGCTACCTGGCTGTTGTTGTGATAGACGGAAGACACGTCTCCAGTGTTTTAGATGTGCGTGCGCTCCGAGGTCCTAACATCGACTTGGACCACTATATTGTTGCAGCCAAAATTCGCACCCGCCTCTGTGCAGCAAAAAACGCACGCCAACAAACACAAGGAAGGTTCGACGTCGAGAAGCTGCAATAACAACAGACAGCCGATAGATTTTCTACTCGGCTTGCACTCCTGCTCTCTGAGAGCACTCGTCAACAACTCGATATAAGGGAACTGTGGGACGGCATTTCAAACTCCTTACGTACAGCTGCAACCGAAACCATTGGTTTTCGGAAAGTGCAAAAGAACAGCTGGTACGACGAGGAGTGCCGTGTCGCAGCGGAGAGAAAACAGGCTGCCTACCTCGCAACGTTATGATCGACCACAACACGTGCGGGATGGGATAGATACCGAGAGTTGAAGAGGGAAGCGAGACGCATTTGCAGACAGAAGAAGAAAGAGGCCGAAATGCGTGAGTACGAACAGCTGGATAAGCTGGCCGACAGGGGTAATGCTCGAAAATTCTACGAAAAGATGCGGCGGCTTACAGAAAGTTTCAAGACCGGAGCATACTCCTGTAGAACCCCCCAAGGTGATCTAGTTACCGATGCCCAGAGCATACTTAAATTATGAAGGGAACACTTCTCCAGCCTGCTGAATGGCAGTGAACACATAGCACCAGGAGAAGGCGAACCCGATTCCCCAATCGATGACGATGGAGCAGACGTTCCATTACCCGGCCAAGAAGAAGTTCGAATAGCAATTGCCCGCCTGAAAAACAACAAAGCGGCGGGGGCCGATGGATCGCCGGCCGAGCTATTCAAACACGGCGGCGAAGAACTGATAAGGAGCATGCATCAACTTCTTTGTAAAATATGGTCGGACGAAAGCATGCCCAACGATTGGAATTTAAGTGTGCTATGCCCAATCCATAAAAAAGGAGACCCCACAATCTGCGCCAACTACCGTGGGATAAGCCTCCTCAACATCGCATACAAGGTTCTGTCGAGCGTATTGTGTGAAAGATTAAAGCCCACCGTCAACAAACTGATTGGACCTTATCAGTGTGGCTTCAGACCTGGTAAATCAACAACCGACCAGATATTCACCATGCGCTAAATCTTGGAAAAGACCCGTGAAAGGAGAATCGACACTCATCACCTATTTGTCGATTTCAAAGCTGCTTTCGACAGCACGAAAAGGAGCTGCCTTTATGCCGCGATGTCTGAATTTGGTATCCCCGCAAAACTAATACGGCTGTGTAAACTGACGTTGAGCAACACGAAAAGCTCCGTCAGGATCGGGAAGGACCTCTCCGAGCCGTTCGATACCAAACGAGGTTTCAGACAAGGTGATTCCCTATCGTGCGACTTTTTCAACCTGCTTCTGGAGAAAATAGTTCGGGCTGCAGAACTCAACAGAGAAGGTACCATATTCTATAAGAGTGTACAACTGCTGACGTATATCAATATCATCGGCCTCAACACCCGCGCCGTTAGTTCTGCTTTCTCCAGACTGGACAAGGAAGCAAAAGAAATGGGTCTTGCAGTGAACGAGGGCAAGACGAAATATCTCCTGTCATCAAACAAACAGTCGTCGCACTCGCGACTTGGCACTCACGTCACTGTTGACAGTCATAACTTTGAAGTTGTAGATAATTTCGTCTATCTTGGAACCAGCGTAAACACCACCAACAATGTCAGCCTAGAAATCCAACGCAGGATAACTCTTGCCAACAGGTGCTACTTCGGACTAAGTAGGCAATTGAGAAGCAAAGTCCTCTCTCGACAAACAAAAAACAAACACCATAAGTCACTCATAATTCCCGTCCTGCTATATGGTGCAGAGGCCTGGACGATGTCAACAACAGATGAGTCGACGTTGCGAGTTTTCGAGAGAAAAGTTCTGCGAAAGATTTATGGTCCTTTGCGCGTTGGCCACGGCGAATATCGCATTCGATGGAACGATGAGCTGTACGAGATATACGACGACATTGACATAGTCCAGCGAATTAAAAGACAGCGGCTACGGTGGCTAGGTCATGTTGTCCGGATGGACGAAAACACTCCAGCTCTGAAAGTATTCGACGCAGTACCCGCCGCGGGAAGCAGAGGAAGAGGAAGACCTCCACTCCGTTGGAAGGACCAAGTGGAGAAGGACCTGACCTCGCTTGGAATATCCAATTGGCGCCACGTAGCGAAAAGAAGAAACGACTGGCGCGCTGTTGTTGACTCGGCTATAATCGCATAAGCGGTGTCTACGCCAATTAAGAAGAAGAACCGCTATTAACAGCCGATTTAAGCGCACTTAATTTTTAAATTTTTTTCTTAAAATGTTCAGATGCATATGCTTTTTCATTTTTTTTTAATAAAAAAATCCAAATGTTCAACTCCAGGGGCAGCCACATGCCCTCAAACCATAACATTACTCCTACCGTGGGAATACATTTATTCCTTACGACTCTTCATTGATCTTTCCCCACACTTTTCGTGATCTTGTTGAACCAAAATTTTTATTCGTCGGTGAACACAAAGTTTTCCCAAAACCAATACGTTTCATTTAAATATTGTTTAGCAACCGCCGACCTGTTCTTTTTATTAACCTTACTTATGTATGATTAACAACGTGCGATTCGTCTATGAAAACCAGCACTATTTAACAAATTCCCTACTATTTGGGGATTTATGTGTTTTGGGTACATTTCAAAAATGGATAAACAAATGTATCTGAACATTTTAAGAAAAAAATTTTAATTTTAAGTGTGCTTAAATCGGCTGTTCCAACAGCCGAATGGCTGTTATGGAAGTAAAAATAAATCCATAGGTCCCGCAATCACTAGACATTAATCTTATTCAAAATATCTCGAGCATTTTGGAAAACGGTAATCAAAAATAACGAATTTCTTCAAAATAAGGCCAAAAAACTGGATTATCGACTTAGTGGGTCAAAATATCCGGATATAATACTAGAAATCGAGTGGGGAGCATGCATCGACGTCTAGATACAATAATAGCAACAAATTGTAGGCCAAAACTGCTAAAACTATTGTAATTACTTTTGATTTATATAAATAATTATTAGTGTACGACCATCAACCTCAACCGATGAAGCTCACGTTCAACAAATCAAAGATTTGGTGTTGAAAAGCCGTCGATTAACAATTAGAGACCTTGCTGATGAAGTTGGCATATCGAAAGGCTCAGCCAATACCATTTTGAAGGATTTTTTGGGCCTCAGCGCGTCAAATCTCGACTGGTACCGAAAACATTGAATTTTTTGGAAAAAAGGCGTCGCGTTGAAGTGTATGAAACGATGCTTTCCGACTACCAGGGTGTCATGAAATGCATTATAACTGGCGATGAGACTTGGATCTATGCTTACGACTCCGAAACAACCGATAAATCGAGCGAATATCGAGCCAAAAGAGAGCCCAGCGCAAAAATATCGCGACAAACTCGCTCAAAAATCAAGGTCATGTTGACTGTTTTCTTCGATTATCGTGGTGTTCTGCATTATAAATTCCTTCCAACCGGTCAAACAGTCAACAAGGAAAATTATTTGAACGTTATGCGTCGTTTGCGTAACGCTATCCGCCTAAAAAGGCCGGAATTGTGGAAAGATAATTCTTGGTTTTTACACCACGATAATGCACCATCCCACACTGCCTTCGTAATTCGTGATCATTTCGCCACAAACTCAACCCATATCGTTCCGCAACCACCATATTCACCTGATCTGGCGCCTCGCGACTTCTGGCTGTTCACCAAGCTCAAAAGACCGCTCCGGGGACACCGTTTTTATACGATAGAGGAGATTCAAGCCGCAGCGAAGACGGAACTGAAGGCCATCCCGGAAAGTGACTACAACCAGTGTTTCAAAGATTGGAAAATCCGTTGGCATAAGTGCATTGCATCGGGAGGGGATTACTTTGAAGGGGATGAAATTGATTTGGAAGAATAAATAATGAGTTTTCAAAATAAATACATTGTCACCTTATTGGGCACAGTAGTATAATATATATATACCCAATTTTTTTACATAGAAAATCGGGGAATACATAGCAATTGTTTTTCTTGGCAAACAAACGGTTGGGTTTGAGAAAATAGATGAGTTCGAAAATGTTAACTAAAAGTTAACTTTTTAGAGCGGTACGTGGACGCTCAAATTCAGTCAACTTAGCCAAAAGTTTTACTTTCTCGCGAGTTAACTTTTGCGCGATTCTACTGTATATATTTTTATATATTAGGGGTTTTCAGACCAGCTTTATTAATTCTTTAGTCGTTACTCGGTAGTTTTTTAAGTGCGTTTTGTATTTGTAAAATTAACAGTTTACCGTTTTAAGCTTAGTACGCAGCTCTCAAGAAACGTAAAAACTTCATATAAAAAAACGCTTAAGAAACGGTCCAGAAACGTTCCTGCGATAAAGTTACTTGTGCTAGTACGCAGCTCTCAAGAAATCTAGTACTAATTTTTAATACTTTTTTTCAATAAAATGTGAATATGGCAAACCTGGTTTTGCGAAGAAACATCAAATCAACAATTGTTTCTTGAGGGATATTCGAAGTAATCGTCAAATTCATCCTAAATTAGTTGAAATCATTATTATAAAGTATATTCCATTTTGAAATGTTGTATTAAACCAACCAATCATCAACAACATTCCTTAAATCTCAATGAAAATATTTGTGTTACCATACACATACATACATACGCACAAAGTTTGTTTACTTTAGGCGTGTTTTATTCGACCAGCAAATTAAGCTATTAGCTTATTTTGTATGGAAGACTTAGACAACATAATTTTGTTGGCTTGTCATAAGCTTTCATAGCTTGTGTATTGGGCTAGAGGCATTGCCAGTTAAAATGCTTTTTTCATTCACAATAGCTTTGATTTTTCCCAAAAAAAGTAGTTGGCAATAGCGACAACCCCCATTTTGACAGACAAAAATGTAAACAAATGGAGATATATAAATGAAACGTATAGAAGTGCACGAAATGGAAAATTTTATAAAAGATGCGGTAAGTAAGGATTTTAAATTAAAATTAAGAGAAAATTAAATTTGTGTGTTTTCTAGTTGCTTCGTACTATGTACACAAATTCAAATGTTGAAGAGTATAACGAAATATTGACCATCCTTGCTGGCTTAGCTGCTGAATCAAGTTCGTCATCGGAGGATTCAGAACAAGAGCAGATAGAGCATCCAAACTGCTCTGATTTTGTGGACACCATTGATAGTTTTGAAGATGAGGATTTCAAATCTCACTTTCGTTTGAGCCGCACCACTTTAGATTACTTAATAGGTATGCTTTGTTTTTGTTACGATACTTTTCTCTATGAGTATTTTTTGCAGGAAGATATGAAGAAAGTGAACAAACCCGTTTTGCTACGAAGGCCGGAAAAACCAAAATTCCTGCTAAAACAATGATGTACATGTATGTATGGTATTTAAGTAACACAATTACCTACAGACAACTAGCCGTATTGTTTGGTGTAACGAAGTCCACAGCATGGGCGATTGTTCGTCGGGTTGTAGCGTGGGTTATCTCAATAGGTCATGAGTTTGTTAAGTGGCCAATTGGAGATGCGTTGGAAGAAACAACTCGCAAGTTTTTACAAAGGAAACAAATACCAGGTGTTATTGGTGCTATTGATTGTACCCATATAACAATTAATGCACCAATAAAAGACAAACATATATATTTTGATCGAAAACGTAATTATAGTGTTGTTCTACAGGCCATTGTCGATGCTGATAAAAAATTTATTGATATTTATTGTGGTGAACCCGGATCATATCATGACTCTAGAGTGCTAAAAAGGTCAGCATTTTATAGAAAAGCGGAATGTAATATGGAAAGTTTATTTCTCAATTCTACTTTTATTCTCGGGGACTCGGCATACCCTTGCAGAAATTACCTCATACCGGTATTTAAAGATTATGGTTCGTTAACGCCTAATCAAATCAGCTTTAACAAAACACATTCAGCAAGAATAGTTGCTGAAAATGCATTTGGAGCACTGAAAGGACGTTTCCGAAGGCTTCTTAAGTTTACGGAGCACAGAAATTTATGTGCAATTTCGAATTTAGTTGCAAGTGCATGCATTATGCACAATATATGTATTATTACTAACGACGATACAATTATTGACTATCAAATTGAAAGTGCCGAACCGGAGCCAGAAACTGCTAATGAGCTAGCGAGAGAAGAAAGTGGAGATCGCCGGAATCAGTTGTTTACAATTTTAACACGAAGAAATTAATAAATTTTAATTTTTTTAATTTTTAAAATACACTTTTAGAGCAACATTTTCCATTTTCAATCTCAAACAATAAAATTGTTTATAATTTTACGACATATTTGTTTTATATAACCACGTATACGTATGCATTTGTTCAAGATTTGAATGTAAAAAATGTTTATTTTATGATAAGCTTGATTATATATTTCCGTTAAATAAAACAATGTATATTCGTTATGAAATCAAGTAGCTTTTCTAATTTTTATTCATAAAATACTGTTTTAAAATTTTTAATTTTTCTTCTTCTATTTTAATTTTTTTTTGTTCAATTTCTATTAGAATTTTTTGATTTTCGGCCACATCCTGCATTCGTTTTTCGATATTTGCGTAAAACTTCGCCTGCACTTCAGCACTTTTTCTTTTTTGTTCAATTTTTTTTTCAAAATATAGTACTTTAGCGCTTTTCCTGTAACGCCGATTTGGAACAGAATTTGCTGCGTTCGGCTCCTGTAAATTCACAGCATTTGGTCTGCATATGCTACGGCTTAGTGCAGACCGGCTCTGCCTCGAAGTACTTGGCATATCGTCAAGGATTGTTTGAAAATCGGTTGAATCCTTACCTGTTTAAAAATATAAAAAAGCGAATGCAATATAAGCAATACATAATGAACATTAAATTTTAACTAACCACTAGACTCAACCAATGCCTCTTGAGGATCTATCCCAATGTTTAAGGTGTGGTTGTTGGACACCAAGCAACTTTCGCCAAAAATTTCGTCCATCTCGCGCATATATGGTACTGTGCACGGAGAAGTGCCAGTCTGTGTTTCGTTGTCTTTTGCTGCTTTGTAGGCATTCAAAAGCGTTCGCATTTTTGAAACAAGGGCAGCCGCATTAATTGTTGTATCCTGTGGAAACAAATGTAATAAATTTTTACAAAATAACTTTAAAATATTCTTACTGTAAATCCTTGATATATCATGTCCTCCATGACGTTTTCATATGCGAACTTTTTCTTTCGCGCATGCAGGAACTCGTCCTTCCTTTCGTTGTAGCATTTTAGGAATAGGAGCGTCTCCGCCTTTGTCCAAACTTTTCTTTTGCTGTATATAAACGAAATAAATAATTATTTAGTTTGTGAAAAGTTCGTTTACAAATTTAAAAATTCAAATTTACCTTTTCTCCATGTCAAACATTTCGTTGCAATAAATTGAATATTGATTGTTATTTCTCGCGTTGCCAACATAATGCATTTTTAAGCGAAAATGTGAAATAAGCTAAATGCGTTTTATTTGTCCATGGTTTAGCTATTAGCTTATGATGGTCAAATAAAACACGCCTTTTGTTTATTCTCTCTTGCTCTTCTAATGTGGATCATTCACAATGCGTAACCAGCTGTCAAACTTACTTCAGAAATAATGTATTTTTTTTCTTGAGTAATTACTTGAGAGCTGCGTACCAACCTTTATCGAGTAACGAAGTACCAGACTGGCAAGCATGATAGTTTTTTCGTTACTTGGTAACATCACTCGGCTGTTTGGTTTACGTTGTTGACTTAAAAGTTAATTTGATTTGTTGCGAAAAAGTACATTTCCTGTCCTTTAAAAAAAAAGTGTTTGAAAAATTTTTCAAAAGTAAGTACTTAATAAAATTTAATCAGCTATTTTGGAACAAAATTTACACCCACTACTAAAGTAGTGCAAAAGGTATGGTTACAGTTAAGTGTTTTAACGAAGTTTTAACTATTGAATTACTAGATTAACAAGTTCGGTCTGAATACCCCTACTTCTTAAATTCCGGTGGCCACATTCACCTTAATGGATGGTTTCTCCTTCAGTTTGCTTATATGGTGAATTTATCTTAGGACTGCCCTCAGCATAAATTATAAAAAAAAACTGTAAGGCTCTGGGAAAAGGGCCTTATTGATAGCTGTTGGTTTTCTCTGCGCTTATTCCTGGGTTGAGTTTACAGGAAGGGCATACCCAACTCATTATCCCTAGGTTTGCTGCATTTGGAATTTATTTGTGCAACACGTTGTCGAATGGAACTAAATAAAAATAATTCACACGGCTTCGAAAAGCACATAGATACATTTAAACTATCTCGCTTAAACAAGTTGAAGAAAGTTCTGATATGTAAAAACAAAGAAAGTTCATATACATTTCTTTGAACGGTTCAATGTATTCTTTGAAGAGCACAACTTGAAGCACAACAATATAATTACCTCAAGCTTCGAGTAATTCTACATTTACGATATACATCAACGTAACAACTGCTCCTACATATGTATGTATGTATGTACTGGTTCACATTTCCCAGAAGCTTGAACAGGTTATGATTGTATGTATCTAACCGGAGCACAACGCTGCACACTTTATTTGCTTTCGATGCTACGCTGATGAATTAAGCATGGTTAAAGCCAGGGATGGGCACATTTTTAGCCCGAAAAGTTAGCAAAGTGCGCACGGGGGAAATCAGTTTACGGAGAGAAGGGCATAACAAGTTGAGAAAAGTTGCGAAAAAAATCAATTACATTCCTCCGTAACTTGATGTTCATCGCAGAGTGGTTGCGGCAATACTGACATTGTACACAAATTTAAGAGTGGAAGTTTACTTCATATCGGAATTGTGCAGTTCTGTGAACAAAAAGAGGTAAACTGTTAGGAAGAAATATATATATGTTATACTTGTATCTAAAAACAATTTTATTTAATAAGAAAACAGCATATTTTAAAACTTCACAACACCTTATGGTTGTTCCTAATTTGCTCACACCACTGTAAATGTGATAGATCAGTCAATGGTGGTGATGCCAGTTGTAAAAATTCATTTTAGTTACAATTGGGAAAACTTTTATCAAGTTGTGGGCTTTGATACGTACATATGCATATCTGTATATATGTATAAAAAAAGATACTTATGACCATTATATTTATTGTGTTTAAACATATTGCAGTTCCATTTAATGAAAATGCTTATATAAATATATGATTTGTGATATTTTCAGTTTGGTTGTTTTATCAAAATATTCAAAGAATAGAGGTTTTTTTCTATATGTAATTGTTTTGTTAAATTTTAAAAATCTAAGTTGCCTTTGGAAATGTATTAAAATAATAATATGCGCTATAGAAAGGCAACACATATTTTCAAAAATATAAGAAATCATCAAATAAAAATATATTCGCGCGGTATGGCATTATTGATTGAGAGTGGCTAAGCACACAAATAGAATACAAACGCTAATGGCATAAACATCTTCTCATTTCGCTACGAGCGGCAAGCGTTTTGTTCTCGTTTTCATTCGAACAATGTTGCCATTATTCAATACGCATATGTAGTTTTGTACACATCTAAGTTTTCAATTATAATTTTTCATAATATGTAATATCAAAACTGAAATCAAACTATTAAAATTAGTTTATATATTTGTAAATAATAGCATTCGATTCTGAATTTGAGAAGAAAATTTCAAATATATTGAAGACAATTTTTATAATTACCACAGTATATCGAGCCTGGCAACCCTGCGGAAAACCTAATGTCGTTGGGAATTCTACGATTGGCGGGTGGTAGAAGGGTTGTTGGGTAATTATTTACATACATTGCGCTCTCATAAGATTCATTTGGTCATATGTGTTTGAAGAAACAGTGGTTCATAAATTGAAGTTATTACTGAAATTACTTTTTATAAGGAAGTTTAAAGAAATAGCCTGGTTTGAAACTTTTTGCTTCGAAAATTATATCTAAAATAAGAAGTAGGTTATCTGATTTAAATTTTGGTACAATAATGCGTGTAGCTATAGCAAATGAGATTAAACCAAACATATAATTTATTATTTCAAATAAACAAAATTAAATGCTGATATAAAGACATATTAAAAAAAATGATTACTAAAATCAAATATTTATTATACTTTTTGTTATTTGTCTTACATTTTATTAATTTATAGTCGTTACAAAGAAATTTAAAATTGTTAGGCAATTTTATAATTATTACCCACAGTGCAACTTCCCATATATGCGTGCGCTCTCATTTGTAAACATGGTGTGAGAAAATACGTTGCTCTCATTTGTAAATATGTAGTGGTAAAATACGTTGCGCTCACTTCCCTCTTCATGTTTGCCCGCGATGATCCCCTCACCTAGCCCTCAAAATGTGCACTCGTGCCCGCACGGGCAAAATGCCACTGAGGGCTAATATGCCCATCCCTGGTTTAAGCTGTGGCAAACGCGAACACATCCTACACGTGTGAATTTATCCTCCGACAAATCAGATATTTGAAAAGCCTGCTTATTGCATAAACTCAAATATATATACATATGTACATACTACATACAGAATGATCAATTTGAAAGATGAATTTTTAATTTATACTTCGGGTGTTTTTCGTATCGGTAAAATTTTTTCTGTAAGTTGGTAGTACTGTTAGTGACATCTATGCTAAATTTCTCGTCAAAATATTCATTAGTATTTGAGATACGCGTCGTTTTGTGAGGCTCTATACATATGTGAATTCTTCGATTTTTACTATGTCTGAATTTATTGAACAAAGAAGTGCGATTATGCACCATCTCATACTGCATTGGATATTCGTGAATATTTCGCCACATTTTCAGTTAATATCGCCTGATTTACCTCCGTGTAACCTCTGGCTATTCAGCAAATTCACATGACCACTCCGAGGACATTGTTTTGACTCAATTGAAGATATAAAAGCTGAATGGAAGAAGGTTCTGATGGCCATCACGACGGAGGATTTTTCCAAGTGCTATGATGACTGGAAAATTTGTTGGCATAAGTGTATTGCAGCGGGGGGGATTAATTTGAAGGAGATGAAATGGACAAAATTCACCTTTTAATTTGATCACAGTAGTATTTAAAACATTAAAATGGAGGCGTCCTTTAATAAGAGTGACGGAACAATTACATTTTTAATTATAATTAATTTTTAATTACAAACAGTACAAAACTTAAAAAAAGTGGGGGCTACGCCTCAGAGTTTGCATAATTTTTATACTCTAACTAGCTGTCCCCGTAGGCGCTGTTCTGCGAGAAATTATGTGTTTTGAAATGAAAAGAAAGGTGAACTTACATTGTGGTAAAAATCATTTATTTTCGATTTTTTCGAAACAACAT
This sequence comes from Bactrocera dorsalis, assembly GCF_023373825.1. Lineage (NCBI taxonomy): Eukaryota > Metazoa > Arthropoda > Insecta > Diptera > Tephritidae > Bactrocera > Bactrocera dorsalis. The sequence continues at coordinate 17,741,589 of NC_064308.1, read as the reverse complement.
ATTTTGGTTTCTGTCCCAGTGCGTAAATGTACAGAGAAGATGGTTTTCCAACTCAAGAACACGCCACGTATAACCGGCCGTGTGAAAAGCATAGCGTTTCCAGATTTATGCCACACTTCTAGCGACTATCCTTGTGTCCTGTTGATTGCTTTCGCAAATGCAATTTTCAATTGAATACGTTCGAACTGAAATGGCAAATCGTTGGAACTCAAAGGAATTCGTAGAATCAAGCGTTCTGCCCCTTGTATTTGATAGCTGCGGCACTATCCGTAGGGTTCTATTACAAAATTTCGGCGCATGAAGATTGCGAAACATAATAATGTCAGATCCAAGTTTGAGACGCAAATAATTCGGCGGCATACCAAGCCTCTCCAAAGATTTTAGATATTCTACTGGACAATTCACGGTTTCATTTTTTTGGCAGCTAAAATTGAGCAACACTCAAGTAATCGTAGTTACGCTAATTTGGCCAATGTTCGGATAAAGATTCGTGATGAGTTTATACAAGTATTTCGTTGAAGTGAATTAACAAAAGGCAGATAGAATTGATAACAAACCACTGGAAGTATCAACCGGAATTAGCCAATTTCCAATTCTTATCGAAAACGATGTAAAATGTTTTCGGCAATGTAATTCTTGTTCGTATCCCATAATTGGCGTGAATTCGAAGGCTGATATGTCGAAATGATCATTGCGAACTTCAGTGGCATGCGAAGTAGCTATCGAATCCTCCATCGTTTGACTCCATTGATTATCATGTTCCAGCAATTGGAATTGCTGGCTTCCTTCTCAAAAAGTTACACACACCGTACCATTCACAGTACGAAATGACTCAAATGAAATTGAACCATGTACATTTATCAATAGCAACCGAAAGTAGAAGCAATCCTCGTTTTTCGGGTAGATTGTGTACATTCGTCCTAATGCATTAGTTGAGAACAGATGGATGTCCATCTATTGGTTGATCTTGCTTTCTGCATAACTATTTCTTCGACGATGCAGTCCATGTATAATATCAAGGCAAGACGCATGTTGAGAAAAAACTCGTCAAGAGCTATTTTGTTGCTAGCGGTGTTTCCACTGGCTCTAATTTATTCCCTGGGTTGAAATACACTCTTTGGTCATTCTCCCAATGAGCAGCGAGACGCATAACAGTAGGAAAACGTTCATGAATTGCAAAAGTAAATATCCTACAAAGCGTTTTATTGCAGTTAACGTATCGACCCATTTGATACTTGCTGATCTCATCTCATCCAAAGAAGAAGCTGTGATATCGTGACGATCGCTTGCTGATTGACCGCGATCCGTAATTCTAGACGTATGTCATCGCATCCTGGGAGTACTCGTTCATGTGTCCTGGGCTGTCATACGTTGGTTGCTAAAAGAAAGCCGACCGATATTAGCGCGACCTCTTCGTGGCATCGTGACAAATTTCAATCTGTAATTGATCACTTTGTGGGAAATACACATAAAGTTTTCACTGAATAATTTTCAATATCCCCGATCCACAACGAACAACGCCTGAAAATTTCATCAAGATTGGTGTAGCCGTTTTCAAGCCTTAGCCTTAGCTTACTAACAAACAAGCATTCAAGAACAGGGCTGTTTGTTGAGTTATGCGCTTAGCAACACATTTTGCGATTAATATTTATATAATAGAAGATATACTGTAATATGTCGCTACAGAGTATATTAATTAGGTCAACAATAACGATCGTTTGTATCACCCAAAAGTAGTCGAGATATATAGATACTTATATGTACATATACGGTACACTTATCTAAATGACAGGATGACCATAGAAGTTGAAATCCGGATAACTGTCTGTCCGTCCGTGCAAGCATGAGTAAAGACTAAAATATCTTAATGAATCTTGGGACACTTGTATCTTGGCATCATAAAAAGTTCGGTATGGGCGGAATGCGACCACGAAACGCCATTAATCTATAAAGTGCGGCAACTGAAAAGTAAAAAAAATAACCTACACAACTGTAATTGGTGCAACAGATCGTAAGAGGGAGTGGGTATAGGCTTCATGTATATATTTCTCAAACCCATCAAATTATATCAATCAAATTTTCTTAGGAAACATCTTTTCAACACCTCCTACGATAGTGTAAGAATAGATGAAGTCGGGTGGTAACCTTATCATGGTTTTGTTGAAAACTACTAAAAGTGCGATACCTCACTAACTAAACCAGTCCCAGATATAAATTCCACAGATAAAATGGTAAGAAAAGGCTTTGTATGAGCCGGTGTAAATATTGGCCCCCTCCTATATCTCAAGAGCTAATTAACAACTCTACCAGTTACATTACGAAGATTCTATCTGATTCTGTCACTTTACAGTATATAAATCAAGTGTTAAGGAAAATATCGTAATAAAACTTTGAACAAAGAGTTTCTTAAGAGCATGGTATCTTACGTATAAAAATTGTCGAAATCGGACAATAAATTGCCAAGTCCCCAGATACAGTATATGTAGACTTCGGTGCCTGTAACTGCTCTTGTAAAAATGGGTCAAAATATAACCTAGCTCTCATATACTTAATAATAGAATTTCAGCATCCGGTTGGCTCTACACCTTTGGCAATACGAGAACCAATAATTTTGGATATAATCTATAATATTGAAGCATATGAACGAACCTATTTACTGTCAGTTGGACTTTTTAATATATCGGCACAGTCGCGCTGATTTTAACCCCGCATCTCGACAGGCTAAGGTTTATGGCATACCAACTGTCAAATCTATTGTCATTGCCAAATTTGCATGTGAACGAACATTTGTTATCATGACATGATCATTTGCGAAAAGGGTAGGTGGGTTCGAGCTGATGTAGGGCATGTTTTGAGCTCTTGAAGTGTTTCGATTTTTATATGGATAAAAAAAATGTATATGGAAAATAAAAAAAGGAGAAATATACTTTTTTCTACAAATCTACTTCTTGAAAAAAAATCATATTTTCGGACTATAATACTTGTAGCATAAATTTTATATACCAATTAAAATAATAAATTGAATAAGCAATGATATCTTGATTTATGCTTGTATAAGTTTATTAAATTTAAGACTTCGCTCAGTTGCCAATCCATTTTGTATAATTTTTCTGCAAAAACAATATGAGAATGTTTTTGTATAATTTAACAAAACCGTCTTAATACTCGCTCTACTAAATTTAATATTACCGAAATTAAACTGCCGTCGGTATATACATATATAAATGGGATCTTCGAAATTTTCATACAAATGAAAACTGATCAGCCGAATTGCAGCAGGGTTGAGTATGGTAACTCCCAATGATTGTCAATGTCAATAATTGCGTTATTGATATTTTTAATACTAAGAAATAACGTTAGATTCACTATGAAAATAAAATTAATTGAGAGTTACATACACTGAAAAATTTAAATGTATCGTATAATGGTCCCTGCTGAGATCGATACATAAAAAAAAAAACAAAAAATAAATGGGGAAAATTGGAGGAACTTTTTGAAAATTGTATAGAAGCAAAAGATGCCGCCTTCGTTTTCACCCCTCCTTTATAACGGTTGCTGGTTAAGAAGTGACAACGGGGCTCGCCTGAGGAAATAGCTGATTGATTAATAAAACTACACATATGTATATGAAAATTATAGTATACTATAATTATTATATTCGATTAACATTTTGCAGATCTGTAAATGGAACTGAATTATATAAGCATTGCGATAAAAAATCCAAGAATGATAATATTTGGGTTGAACCACCCGATTCTTCGACCTATCCGATAAGCACACCAAATTTCATAAAATCGATCTAACCGTTTCGGCAACAAACACCGTAACACAAGAGTTTTATGCACGATATAGGATATATTTTATAAGATCTCCAACGTTTCCCTCTGGATGTTAAAATTTTCTTTATAAAATGAATACATACATATACCTTGGTAGTTGTTGCAGCGGCAGAAAACATTCCTGAAGGTTCAAGGTTTGCGCTCCAACACGTCAACCGTGGTAAATTTTTTGTAAAAACAGATGTTTTCATTACACATGTTTTACGATTTTGTCTCTACTTTGTATTTTTATCACCTGCATGAGTAATTTTTCAAAAAAACTGTGGATATTATCCCACACAATCAATTTGATACATATGTACATATGTAGTATACCTTTTGAGAAGAAAAATATTTTCGTTTCCTCTTAAAGACTTTTCACTGCGTTACTGCTCATATGATTCATACTTTTATACTCTTACAACATGTTAATACAGAGTATAGTAGTTTTGTTTATACAATGGTTATTTATATCACTTAAAACTAGTTGATATAGATATAGGTATAAATATATAAATAGTCAGGATACCGAGATGAGTTGAATTCCGAGTGACCGTCTGTTTGAGTAAAATTGAGATATCATCACGAAGCTTTAGGTTTAATGTATTTATCCCAAACCATTCAAGCTATATTACCCAAATTTGCACAGGACAAATCATTTCGATACCTCTATTCCATCTAGAAAAACTTTAAATTCCATCCAATTTTTTCACTTTACAGTATACAAATCGAGCATCAATTATTATTACGTAGTCTTTTCGTATTTCTAATCTAACTTCAACTTGTTTTTTTTTTATATTTATAATAATAAATAAATAAACAAATATGTATCATTTTGGTCGATTTCTTTTTGCTATTTTTCCGCCAGAGACATTATTCCATCAGTGTAAAACTTTCATCAGTGTAAATCGAAATTTCCAGAACGGAAGAGAGCGAACCATTGTTGTGCTACATGAACTGATACAGTATCGTTTCCGTCAACTTCACATTTCAAAATGTAACGAATTTCTTCATTATTTTCACTAATTTTTGAACAGCTGTAACTTTTTCAACTTCCCCGAGTTTAATCTTTTTTTAGTTAAATGAAGCTTAAAACTCATCTTTCCAACACTAAATGGTATGACACAATGTAATTGGTAGCACTGGAGACGAAAAGACTTTTTCAACTACCCAATATTTAGGGATACAACTTTTCACGAATATTGCCTTATAGGTATATTATCTCAAGTCAAAAAATTGACAAAATCGGATCAAAATTATTCCAGCCTCAGATACCGGAAATGTGGACTCTAGAACCCATGACGGACTATTTATCGAAACTATTGATCAATGTGTGAGATATAAAAGTGAAATTAAGGGAGAATTCTAATAGAATCGGTTCACTATTTCCCTTAGCCGCCATAAACCTGATACAAAGATTTTAGGACTTCCGGCTTACTTTATATTATATAATATATTATATATTTATATTATATAATATGTGTATACAGCAAATATTTAATTTATTTTAATAAATTTGACAGAATCTAACAGTGCATCATTGTGCTTTAAATGGATAAAATTGGGTAAAAACTTGAACTAGATTTTAATCAAATTAGCTGACGCGAAGAAAATTATTGCCGTAAAAATAATTGAGTCTATAACCAATAACAATAACTTAAAATATACCAAATTTGACCGTAACCCATTCACCATTTTTTCGAATATTGATTGTTGAATTCTTTTCTTTTTCCTTTTCTTTTTAATATTATATAAAGTTTTTGATCCCTGCATGTTGCAAGAGTATAAAATTTTCGGTTACACTCGAGTTTATTCCATCCTTACTTATTATATATGAATTTGAATATGTTTCTGTATGCATTTGCCGACGGCTACACGATTCGTTCAGTTCGTCGAAGTCACTTTGCGGCATATCAACAGCAAGCAGGTGCTTAACACCGAAAATGCGGCTGTCGATGTTGATGTTGATCTTGAAGACAATTTCTATGCCGTTCTTTATCGATGTTGACTGTGGTTGTCAAAGACAATATGATTGATCGCGCTTATTCCCGACGTGCGTGGTTACTACAACTTCAGGAACACCTCTGTATTAATTAAATTTCTTAATAATTAGGTAGTTTTGTTACAGTGATACATTTACTGACTTTTAACAAAAAAGTATGTATAAAGAGTTATTAGCATATGCTAAAAGGGCACTTGGAATATATGTAGAATCATGTAGTAGTATGCACATATGTGTATACACAAAACACTCTGCAAGATTTTCACAAAATAAGAAGCTTAATTTTCTATAAATTTTTATTTAGTAAATTTGGGGTAAGTATATTGTGTATACTACTGCGAGCAAAATATAGTAAGAATTTTAAATTTAAATTTTGCGCGAAAACCCATTCGTGGATATATATTTTTTCTAGGTTGAATATGTTCAAAATGTTGGAAAACGGAAAATTTCTTTTGATTGGTACAAATTATTTAAAGAGGGTCGTGCACGAGGAACCACGTCATCAACTCGCCAATAAACTAAAGGTAAGGGATTCACAATGAGATTTTTTACTAGCATCGATGGAATATATTTTGAAATATCATTTGGGCATAAGAAAAATGAAAGCACGATTGGATCCAAAATTATTAAATTTTTTCGAAAACAGCGTCTCATTAACGTTTGTAAAACAATGAATTCCAGCATGTCATGAAACGTATTATACTGGCGATTAATCTTAGATCTGTGTTTACAGAGGATCAGTTGGCCGAGTTTCGTTAGCCGAAGCCTAAAAAACCACATCAAAGCAGGTCAAAAGATAAGGTTATTTTGACCATTTTCTTCGATTTTCGAGGAGTAGTGCACACCGAACTCCTTCCGACCGGCCAAACTGGCAATAAAGAATAGTATTTCAGAGTTATGCATCGTTTTCGCGAAACTACTCGTAAAAAGAGGCCGGAATTATGAGCCGAAAACTCTTGGTTTTTGCACCACGACGAATGCACCGTCACATACTGCATTGATTCTTCGTAAGTTTTTCGCCAAATTTTCAACTAATATCATGCCGCAAACACCGTATTCGTCTAATTGCGCTCCGTGTAACTACCGGCTTTTTTAAAGACTAAATTCTTCTTCTTCTTCTTCTTTATTGGCGTAGACACCGCTTACGTGATTATAGCTGAGTTAACCTCCAACGGAGTGGAGGTCTTCCTCTTCCTCTGCTTCCGCCGGCGGGTACTGCGTCGAATACTTTCAGAGTTGGGGTGTTTTCGTCCATTCGGAAAACATGACCTAGCCAGCGTAGCCGCTGTCTTTTAATTCGATGAACCATGGCCGGCATGGACGTCGTTTATTTCATACAGCTCATCGTTTCATCGAATGCAATATTCCCCGTGGCCAACGAGCAAAGAACCATAAATCTTTCACAGAACCTTTCTCTCGAAAACTCGCAACGTCAACTCATCAGTTGTTGTCATCGTCCAAGCCTCTGCACCATATATTGTTCGTCGATAGAGGACTTAACCTCTCAATTGCCTACTCAGTCCGAAGTAGCACCTGTTGGCAAGAGTTATCCTGCGGTGGATTTCTAGGCTGACATTGTTAGTGGTATTTATATTGGTTCCAAGGTAGACGAAATTATCTACGACTTCAAAGTTATGACTGTCAATGTGACGAGAGAGCCAAGCCGCGAGTGCGACGACTGTTTGTTTGATAACAGGAGATATTTCGGGAGGATGGAGTCATGTGTAGAAGTTCACGCAAGTGATGAAAGTTCTCTGATCGCCATTCACTTGAGAGTGGCCAGAAAGGATGTATCCTTTGGTAGCCTAAGAACATCCGTTTGAAGACGAGCTAAAGTGAGAAAATGAAACATCCCCTCCACAGGATTGTGCGCTGGGTTTGGGACCCGCCACGTAAAAAAACAGTACCAATGAAAACTAATCGACAGCCTCTGATGAGAGACCCCCTTTTTCATGACGACCATGGCAAACGATATAAAGACTACGATTTGAGGTCAAGCACCTGGAATATCCGATCCCTTAATTGGGGAGGTGCTGCTGCCCAGCGGATTGGTTGAAAGAATAAATTAAGAATTTTAAAACTATATATAAGCAAAGTCTTACTATCTTTTGCTCATAGTAGTACTACATATTATAGGAAATGACGCCGCTTAAGCGTCTGCTTTTTCAATGTAATGATGGCTGCAGATTGCCAATGAGGCCTCAATCTATTCAAAACATTAAAATTTAATTCTTAAAAAATATATTGTGTATGAATTGTAAAATTTCAAGTAAGAATATAACCATGACGTCAGGGGTGGGAAAGTAAACTTTGACGGAAGAGTACGGGAAACCCCCAGGTACTTAGTTTGTAGGTAAGCGAATTACTGCATTTGAAGTTTATATTGTTTGTTCAGTTAACTTCATATTAAATATATTGTATATTAAATTTAATTATTTTGACAGCTCGAAGGATAAATGATGACGATGGTTGCACCAAATGCAAAAATCTAGCGATAAAATGTTCGAAAATCAGTGCTAAATTTACAGGTACTTGTATTTAACTTACGTCTATGGTATAAGCAAATTCGACATCATAAACATACCTAAACTATTTACTTTTACAGAATTACAACTTTGATGTTGATGGTGCTGTCGGAGTAGCCGCCTCGAAGAAAGAAAAGCATTGCTGGAGCTACATATTTCAAAATTCCTCCATAGAACAGACGTTAACATTTCAAAACAATTCAAAGCTTTAGGTTTAATGTATTTATCCCAAACCATTGAAACTATATTACCCAAATTTGCACAGGACAAATCATTTCGATACCTCTTGCGATAATGCAACTAAATGCGTCAAAGAAATTAGATTTCATATTCGGGATGGTACGAGGTGGCTGATGGGAAAATTGAACAACAGGAATGGCACCGCTCATGTTTAAGTGAAATAACATATACATATATCTCGGTATCCACTCGACCAATTTCTTCCGTATTTGGTACATAGTATTATTTTATCATGTTAAAGTGCGAAAATGGGCGAAATTAAACTGCAATCACGCCTATATCCCATCTAGAACAACTTTAAATTCCATCCAATTTTTTCACTTGCAAAAACACTTACTCTCTTGTTTATCGCGCCTTTTTAGTAAACAAAGAAACTGCTGATGAAATAGAAATTTTGTCAGACACTTCAGATGGAGAAGAAGTCAGCCAGGAACCCAAAGTGACATATGCGGAAGCAATTCAAAGCGTAAACAACTTGATCCACTGGTTTAAAAATGAAAACGATGCAAATCAGGTGTCAGACTTTTTGAATTGTCGTACAAAAATGGTCAGAAAATATATTGCAAAAGAAAAAAAAACAAAAGAATATTCAAGATTTTTTCTCTTCATAGTAAATACATATGTATGTATGTAAATGTGAATATGTTTTTCATGTAAATCCATATGTTTTAGTGAAGCAAATAAATGAATGAATTTTTTAAGTTTAAAAATGCATTTAATATTATAAAAACAGATAATTTATGTATATATTTGGAAAAGTAAATTATTCGAAAAAGGAAATTACCCAAAACACCAATCGATTTACTTTTCGAGAGTATACTGAATACAAATCGAGCATCAATTATTATTAGGTAGTCTTTTCGTATTTCTAATCTAACTTCAACTTGTTTTTTTTTTATATTTATAATAATAAATAAATAAACAAATATATGTATATCATTTTGGTCGATTTCTTTTTACTATTTTCCCGCCAGAGACATTATTCCATCAGTGTAAAACTTTCATCAGTGTAAATCGAAATTTCCAGAACGGAAGAGAGCGAATCATTGTTGTGCTACAAGAACTGATACAGCATCGTTTCCGTCAATTTCACATTTCAAAACTAATGATGAAATTTTATGATAGTAATCGAGAACGTTAAGTAAAATTCGTTTGATTTTAAAATAACTATATATTTTGAATATCCATTTCAATTAATTAATTTAAATAATTCAAGTTTAACTTATATCAAAAATTTTATTATAATAGCACTGGATCATAAATTTGAATTTGTTTTTTGTTCCACGGATGCCACTATCCAATTTGTATGTGAAATGGCTCGCTGATTTTGAAAATCGAGTTAATTTTTTTTTTATGGATAAGTTTTTGAGATATTTGCAATTTACCGTTATTCGACCAAAAAAAAAGCTGTCTTCATTTAATCATGTATATCTCACTGACCACTTGAGCAATCTTACTGCAAATTATAGAAAATAAAAGTGAATGAAATTTCCTAAAAATATTGTCTACTCCATTTTTCCATAGGCCTTATAATTTCTGAGAAATTGATTAATCACTTCGTGTTTTTAAATTTTTTTATGAAAAAATTAAAAAAAAATAAACTTTGGCAAGGAAAAAATTTTAAAACAAAAGATATTTTTTAAATTTTTTTTTATTTTATATGAAGTCCTATTTTTATAAAAAAAATAAGCCACCAACGAACAAAATCCATGGATAAATAGGAAAGTTGTACATAATCAAATAAATATATCCAAGTCGCGCAAAGTCAATCTATACGTATATGCGTGTATAGTGTGTAAAGTAGGGGTGGGATATCTAGCTATGCGCTGTTACTGTTAAGTAAAAAGTCAATTTTCATGTCGTTTTTAGTTTTTATAAAATCATTTATTTATATATTAGTAATATATATTAAAACAATGTGTTATTTTTGTCTTAAGTTGATGTTCTTACATTATAGTCGAAATGATTATGTGTTTTGTTTTGTCGTTTATTTAGTTTAGGATCGGTTTCTCTTATGAGAAACCATCAGTAGTCACCCATCATTCCGACGTCCCAGAAACCTTGGTATCGATTCTCAATTAATTTCATTTGCTGGTGAAAGCTTTTGCCATGCTCGTCACTTTCGTCTCCGAGATTTGCCGGAAAAAAACTTAAATGGGAATGCAGAAAATGAATTTTTAAAGACATATTTACGCCTGGAGAAAAAAGAAAATGTAAATAAGTGAATTATAAAATTTTATATAATTCAATTAAATAAGTTTTGAATAATCACCCATTTCTGCATAATTTTTAATAAGTCGCTCACTATCTTCTCGTAGTTTGGACTTTTGTGTTTACCGAGAAAAGAAGAAACGACTATTTCGAAGGAATCCCACGCTGCTGCCTCAACTGGTGACAATAGTCCTTTGAATTGTTCATTATTCATCAACTTTTTTATTTGGGGTCCAACAAATATACCTTCTTTTATCTTGACCTGGGAAATATTTGGGAAAAAGTTTTGCAAATAATTGAATGCTTTGCCTTCTTTGTCCAACGCCTTAACAAAATTTTTAATGAGGCCGAGCTTGATGTGCAATGGCGGAAGAATGATTTTTTCCTTCTTTACAAGTGGGACGTATTTGATATTATCCACACCAATTGTAAATTCAACTCTTTCCGGCCAATTGTTAATGCAATAGTGATCTTTACGAGCTCGGCTATCCCATTTGCAGAGAAAGCAGCAGTGTTTTGTAGCCACTTTTTAGACCGCATAACATTCCAACGACTTTAAGATCGGCACATATTTTCCAATCATGCTCTTCATATTTGATGAATTTTAACAATTTCTCCATTACCTCGTATGTTTCCTTCGTGTTTACTGCATACGCGATCGGGATCGAGGGCTCTTTGTTGCCATTATGCAGTAATTCGGCCTTCAAGCTCAGTTTATTGCTGTCTATGAACAATCGCTCCTCGGAATCATATGGTTGACCAAACTCTTTGAATAATCCTGGAACGTCTTTGCAATAGCATACATTGTCTTCCTTCGTATAGTGTTTGGTAAATGGTTCGTGACGATTTCTATAATATGTCACCTTAACATGGGGTGACACGAATTGAAATTGTTGCATACGAGAGGCATGTAGCTCAGCTTTTTCCTTGGATAATTCAAAATCTGAAATCCAATCGTTTAGTTGCGCTTGCGATAGAACGTTTCTCTCGTTTTCCATTAAATAGCTTGATCGCGAAAAAATAAAAAAAGGCAAAACCTACCTAAACAAAAAAGTTCCTTCATATTAACGAGCCGGGAAGAGAAAATACTACCTGCTGTTGATGTTGGCCTTAAAAAAATTAATGAATTTACCAAGATATGTGTGTGTGCATGTAGGTATGCATGTTTGAATTAAATTTATTTGCATTAGAAATTTTCGGCAACTAATTACCCTTCAAAAATCTGCCTGTATACCTATACATTGTTAAGCAAATTAACATGACTACAGGGGTTTCGAACCTGAAACCTCTTGCTTTCGATGCAAAATACCTACTACAACAGTATTTGAGTATTACTGTTCTAAAAGTCTTATTTGATTTTTTTTAAACGAAGAGCGTTATTAGTTTATTCTAATGATATTCGAAAACAATCCCACCCCTACTTTACACACTACATACGCATATAAAGGGTGATTTTTTTGAGGTTAGGATTTTCATGCATTAGTATTTGACAGATCACGTGGGATTTCAGACATGGTGTCAAAGAGAAAGATGCTCAGTATGCTTTGACATTTCATCATGAATAGACTTACTAACGAGCAACGCTTGCAAATCATTGAATTTTATTACCAAAATCAGTGTTCGGTTCGAAATGTGAAAATCCGCTTTTTTATCGACAAATTTTGTTCAGCGATGAGGCTCATTTCTGGTTGAATGGCTACGTAAATAAGCAAAATTGCCGCATTTGGGGTGAAGAGCAACCAGAAGCCGTTCAAGAACTGCCCATGCATCCCGAAAAATGCACTGTTTGGTGTGGTTTGTACGCTGGTGGAATCATTGGACCGTATTTTTTCAAAGATGCTGTTGGACGCAACGTTACGGTGAATGGCGATCGCTATCGTTCGATGCTAACAAACTTTTTGTTGCCAAAAATGGAAGAACTGAACTTGGTTGACATGTGGTTTCAACAAGATGGCGCTACATGCCACACAGCTCGCGATTCTATGGCCATTTTGAGGGAAAACTTCGGACAACAATTCATCTCAAGAAATGGACCCGTAAGTTGGCCACCAAGATCATGCGATTTAACGCCTTTAGACTATTTTTTGTGGGGCTACGTCAAGTCTAAAGTCTACAGAAATAAGCCAGCAACTATTCCAGCTTTGGAAGACAACATTTCCGAAGAAATTCGGGCTATTCCGGCCGAAATGCTCGAAAAAGTTGCCCAAAATTGGACTTTCCGAATGGACCACCTAAGACGCAGCCGCGGTCAACATTTAAATGAAATTATCTTCAAAAAGTAAATGTCATGAACCAATCTAACGTTTCAAATAAAGAACCGATGAGATTTTGCAAATTTTATGCGTTTTTTTTTTTTTAAAAAGTTATCAAGCTCTTAAAAAATCACCCTTTACATACGTATACATTGACTTTGCGCGACTTGGATACATTTATTTGATCATGTACAACTTTCCAATTTATCCATGGATTTTGTTCGTTGGTAGCTTAGTTTTTTATAAAAAAACAGGACTTCATATAAAATAAAAAAAATTTTAAAAATATCTTTTGTTTTAAAATTTTTTCCTTGCCAAAGTTTACTTTTTTTTTAAATTTTTCATAAAAAAATTTAAAAACACAAAATGTTTAATCAATTTCTCAGAAATTATAAAGCCTATGGAAAAATGGAGTAGACAATATTTTTAGGAAATTTTATTCACCTTTATTTTCTATAATTTGCAGTAAGATTGCTCAACTGGTCAGTGAGATATACATGATTAAATGAAGACACCTTTTTTTTGGTCGAATAACGGTAAATTGCAAATATCTCAAAAACGTATCCATAAAAAAAAATTAACTCGATTTTCGAAATCAGCGACCCAAGGGCTAAGATCGGGTATAACCGAATATTTCATAGTAGAATTGGCCCGTTTCAACTCATTTTTAACTAACGGACATATTACAAAGAGTTATCTCAAAATTTCAATTATACTTGTACATCTCACATGTTAACCGATATTTTCGATTAAAATTCAACTATTAGTACTGTTTTTGTTTGACTTGGGAAATTTTTAATCATAAGTGACACACTTTAAAGGCACTTTCCGCGCAAAGTTTTATCCTGATATATTAACTGATTATTGATTTGTATACTCTCGACTTTCGATTATTTTCACACCGTAACATAGCCCTCAAGATTCAATGTCTTTGGCGTACTTAGTTATTGATTTATCGCACTTTTAGTAGTTTTTAACAGTACCATTATATGGGGAAAGGGCGGGGTTATTTTCGAGTGCATCAATTTTCAGACTGTCGGTAGAAGAACTCCTTTTATAGTACGGTGTTTGTCCGGAAAATAGAGGACTGATTTTCTTCCTCCGCGACTGTATTGGAGCGTGCGCCCACCGACTGGATTCGACAATGTGACTCGTGTGCACAAAGTTTTGAACTCAGACCGTCGACCAAGCATTCGTTTAATTGCCTAGATGTTAAATTTATCAAAATCTGTGGTTCATGACATTGTGACGTCACCTCATGGATCTTGGATATGATCCCGAGACAAAAGGGGCAATCTTCCGAGTGACACACGTCGATGTCTCCTCGCCAAGCAGCATGCAACTCGGCTCTCAAGGCTATTCCGGAGAATAACGAAAGGCATGCTTTGAATGCTTTAAAGAATTGTAATGATTGGACAAACCCTGTATTTCTGCTAGACGAATTTGATTGTTGTAGTTTAAGTGGTTTAGGAGATCCACATTAAACCTATTAGAGAGCGGGGTCACGAGATCATCGATTTTTCTAAATCTTTCTGCCCACAAGTGCCCCGTACTACTACGATGCCTTGTCCCAAATCATAGTTCTGTATTTTAATTTTGTGCTTAGTTATGGTTCTTAAAATGTTTTCGGTTTCGGCATTTTGTGGTTTTTCATATCTACAACCATAAAAAACGTACTAACTATCTAAATTTAAGGGGTTAGGGGTAGTCAGAGGCACGAAAAAATTAGAGTTTTCAGTATTTTTTTATGCTACTAAATCATGTTATTTTCAAATGTAGTAATATGACATTATTAAAGGATGTGTTGACTTGAAGTCACGAAAATCTCAAAAAAAAAATTTATTTCCAAAGTTATAGTTGTTCCTGTTAACCCTATTCCAAAATAGGTACTTGCGGTGACAAGCATAAGTCCTTGGAGATTCGCCTAAAAACAATTGGCCAAAAAAAAATAGTTTTATAAATAGATAATCCCGGGCCTGACCGAAGGATTTTATTTTGGTTTTTTCAAAATTAACAAAATGGCGGCCTCAAGAAATTTTTGCAAAAAAATCAACAGTTGAATTTTGAAAAAATAAAAATCCTTCGATCAGGCTCGAGTTTATTATGTATTCTAATAGCTGTATAAATTTCATTAAAATCTACTCAACGGTTTTCGAGTTACAGTTGTCACCGATTCAAAAAACATAGTTTTGAGAAAAACGCGTTTAAAGTTTCACACTAGCGCTTTGAAGTGCCCAAGCTCTCTTTCTTATTTCTCGAATAACTCGTGAAATTTTCAGGGAATATTTTTAAGATATTACACTTAACGAAAATGCAAAAAAATAAAAAAAAAAATTTTGAAAATTCTAACTACCCTTGTTTTTTTGAGGGAGTTATCGAGTGGTGACGTTGATGTTGCTTTCGATACCACTACACTGACGTTGTTGTTGTATATAATAATATGATATGAAATTATGTGTATTATCAATGAGGCTGTCACATTGATTTTAAATATAATAATAGTGCAACTAGTGATTCCGTTCAGCCCTTCCGTAGTGACATTGCATGTTTCCATTTGAGCATTTTTGTTGTTTCAATGTAAATTAACCGTTTCTACGTTCCCAACGTGCATATTTGCCCGAATTGGATATTTGCGGTAGAAACGAGTTGGTTCTCTTAACGAGATTGCTCTTTTAAGAGCAGGGTTGCCAGTATATATTTAAATTACAGTCGAATACTATTATTTATAATTAGGTAGACTATTTTTAATAATTAAATTTTAGTTTTGATGTTTTGCATTATACAAATTTATAACTGTAAAACTAGATGTGTGCTAAATCATGCACAAATGTGATCAGGGGAGAACAACAAGAACTACGTGGTCACTACGGAAGGGCGGAACGGAAAAACATCAAAACTACAATATAATTTTGAGCTACTTTAAGAATATTTGAAATATATTCAAGTTTATTTTTAAAATACTGCAAAATATTTAGACTGGCTACTCTGCGTTTAAGAGAGTAAATTCGTTATGAAAAACTCGGTTCTACGGAAAAAATCCAATTTTGGCAAACAAGGGATCGTAGAAACGGTGGTGAGTTTTAATTTATATTGAAACAACAAAAATGCTCAAATGTTGTCGCTACGGAATGGCGAAACGGAATTCACTAGTTGCTCTATAAAAGATGACTAACAGACGCACAGGCAATTCTGAATATCGTTTATTTGACCGCAGATAGCATGCTAGTGACAGTGTCAACAAAAGAACTGCTGTCAGTGTCTGCATCTGATGTGTGTATTAATTATAGAACTTCGATAGAATATACGCTCGTGACCAAGCAAAGCTTAACACCAAATTCAATTTTTGTTAGGTCTTTTTGATTCGTTCGGGATTTTCTTCAATTTTGTTTTTTGTTTTTATTGATCAGAAGTAAACTAAATTACATTATCTAATTATAATTACAGTTTTCAATTATTACGTTTAATAAGTAGAACAAACTGTGCTATGCTTATACAAAAGCAACCAATTTTGTTGTTTTCGTGTTTCAATTAAAAAAATAAAATAAAACAATAATTTCCATTATAATGTAAATGAAATTAAATTAAAAAAATAAAAAATATCATTTTTTCGTCGCATATCAGTGTTTTACATTTTGAGCTCATTTTGTAAAGCTCACTAACTGTCAAATGAAACAAAAAAAATATCATAAAAGCCAATTTTTTAGGTCCATGAACGTGCTGCGGTTTCTATAAGAATATTTTCCTGTCAGTGAAAATGTGTAATTACTTTTTGATTCATACATGATTTATTCCAAATCTTCTTGCAATAGTCATAACCTATTCTCCGTTCTTAAGATCATTAAACATTTTTTCTCTAAAATCTATCAAGCCATTGAAATACTTCTCACTTTAGTGTACAACCAACCTCATTGAATTACGAATTGTAACTGAATATGCAATTTTTTTTTTATTTACCCAATAACTACACATATTCATCATTAAAAACCGTTAGGCAAAAAATTTATGTGTACAATTAGAAATCACAGCCCTGTGCTTTGGTTTTGTCGCACCAGAATTGTGGCGTTTTTCATAAATTAATCTACAACTTTGCTTCCGCCGTTTTCCAATAGATGTCTCTAGGGTCAAGCACTGGTAGATTAAATCGTTTTATATCGATCTTGGACATTTGTGTCAACATTCACCCAACAAAATATTTGTAGAGATCTGTTTGCATCCCAAACTTATTCTCAACTGAAAATGTCAATTTTTGAGCCGAATTCTCGACATTTGCGAGAAATTTTGCTTTTCTTTTTTAATTCCAAGAAAAGTGCGGCTGAGGACCCGTCCACGCTTTACTGAGGTTGACACATACATAGATAATACTATTACTCTACTACTACCATCTATATGATTTCTATTAGGTATTAAAAAAATATAGAATTTTTTAAAGCAAATTGTCTTAGTTTACAAAAAAATGGATCATAAAGCATTTCGTGTGTTAATTAAGCATTGCTTTTTGAGGGAATAAGGGAAAACACTTTTGGACCCATTTTTATACAATAAAGCCTTAAATTTACAAAAAAAAACGGTGGAAGCAAAGTTGTAGACCTAATATATTTTTTATTTACTTAATTTTTACTAACTTATAAAGAACAATGAATGACTTAATAATAAAAATAAAAGCATTTAATATCTGCTTAACGATTTTATTCATTGTAATACCAGTAATGCATATTAGATTCTGCGCTTTAGTTTAGTCGCACACTGAATATCATTTTTGTATTAGGGTATGTTGTGTTTTTTAAAAGAAATTTTTGAACTCAGTAACTATAGACTTAAGTTCTGTTAACTCCGCCCTTAAATTTTTAGCATGCTAATAAAGGATTCGAACTCAACCCTCCTTCATTTATAAAGAATAAAGCGACAAGTGTTGAAAGTCTCAAACTCATTTGGCACGGTCGTATTACTTTTGACAGCATAAATTTTGTTTGCTTTGTTTAAAACCTTACTGCAAGAACTGTGAGCATTGACATGCTCACATGCTTGTGCTGTGATAATAACCGTGATGGCTTGCAACATTTGGAGAGGGTGGCTCTTGAACATACAGTACATTATTATGATTTGTCACAGAAGTGTTAGTGATGAATCAATTTGGTGGAAAATAAATCTACCTACATGCAGTTTTTCAAGTATGGCACCATTCAAAAAAAGTGTATTTGAATGGTTTATAAATATTATTTTATTTAATATCTTCTCAAACAACAAGGCCCATACAAGAAAACAATACCATCAAAAATTCCTCAAAACAAATGTTTAGACATAAAAATCCACTTATATGTTGATAACAGCTGTTACCGATAAATAATTCCAACAAATTTAATACACCTAATTGATTGGTTTTCTATAATTCTCAGAAAACTAAAAGCACAAATGGGTTTAAATTTATCAGGATAAGGAATGTTAATGAAATCAATTTAATAAGTTTAACAAGTTTTTAAAATACGGTTACGTAACTTTAAAGGCTTCAAGAGTTGAACGATTTTTATGAATCCAATCCAATTCCAATTACAGTGACAAAATAAAGTAAATATTAAGATATGAATATTAAGGTAAATAATTTTAAAATATAGTTTTGTTTGAAATAAATTTTAATTTAATTTTAACTTATATTTCTGTAAGCCCTGTTTGTTCAATGTTTGTGCAGTGCAGTCTAGATTGAATTGAGGGACTTTTCATTTCCCTTGCGGACTTTTCTACTCACAATATTTTTATATTAAATTTGTTATGAAGTTTGTAATAACCTACAAAGTATATGGTATATAAACGAACAGAGTGGCGAGCTGTATCAATTTAGCCATGTCCGTCTACTTGTATGCGAACTGGTACAGCAGTTGTTGAGATATTAATATGAGATTTTGCATATGTCCTTTTATTCCCAAGGAATTGCTCATTTATCGTAACCGTCGATATCGAATTACTATATCATATAAATGTCATACAAACTAAACGATTAAACTTAAGTCCTTGTAGGGTAAATTTTTTATTTTATGACGTATTTCTATAAAATTTGACATAGACTGTTTTGCAAGGAAAGCATGCAATCTCCGTATAAATCACTTATGGTAGATCGGACCACTATAAATAAAAAGCAAGGTCCTGTATGGAAAGCTACTTTCTTTTATGAAATATCTATACGAAAGTTGATTTTTGATTCTTTAATTTCAAAGTATTTCAAACTTAAATATACATATATTATGCTTATCAATAGCAAATTAAGTGCCTATTGCTATGTGGGAGGAACTTGTCAATATTATTCATGATCCCTAAATAATTTACTGTTAAACTTCTTAATTCATTTATTTAAGCATTCGAAACACGCTTTAATAATACGAAGTGCGCAAAGGCTGGGAAATAAGCGACAAGGGTTAATCAAGACTGGCAATATTTCAACCGGGAATGTACGCAAATCACTCACTTGTCATTTCTTTCATGAACAGCGAAACTGTTTGCCACACGATCTGAAGAAATAGATGCAGTCACATTAGATTCCGCAATAGAGGATCAAAGAGTAAACAACCCTCATAGTAATAAAAGGTATAATTGTCAGAGTTTATGGATAAAATAAAACTTTTGAATTCTGTAAATGAAACCAGACGCCCATAAAGTAAGCGTCTTTTGCTAATAATATTTTGGCGCATATATCTATTATAACGATTTTCGAACTTTGAGTTGATTTAATGTCGTATAAATACAAGTTAGCAACATTAAAATTAACTGCGATAAACAGAATAATGCTGGATAAACAATATACCAATCAACATCCGGCACGCGCAGTATAAACTGCAGCCAGGAATTAATACTGACCAACAATAATGCAACCATTGCAACAATTGTCGAGCAATTAACAAATCAACATCCGGCACACGCGGAATAACGAGACACAAATAAATAAATCAATAGTGCTAGCATAAGTAATTTTTAAGTTATAAATAATTGAAATTGTAATTTGGTCTTAGCAGAACAATTAACAATAAAGGTCATCTTGACCAAAAAAATACAAATTTTTTAGCCGTTTCAATATAACCGGCAATAATTTACATATGTACACTATATGTATATTAGCCAATATTCAAAATTTCTTAATAGAATTACTTAAAAATCTTTTTATAGATGTACTGAAGTATAGTGCGAAATGTAAGTGGAATACGTCCATAAATTACCATTGCCGCCATTTACTACATGTACTGATTTCCGCTATTATAGTGGACTAAATACCGAATATATCTGTAAATAATTGAGGTATCACAATATTATGCCACTTTCTCTTAGTCCCAATATTCCAAAAATTTGTGAAGAAGCTATATACATATGTCCGGGGCCTATATAAGTTGATATTGTTGTAATCCATTCTCAATTTCGTCAAATAATGAATAGTGAATTCTTTTACATAACATACAAAAAGGTTCTTTAATACCTGGATTAAAAGTTTTTCTTACCCTGAAGGAAATATCGCAGGCCCTGTAAAATGTATATATGATCATATATGAGCGAACTAGATAGTTTTTGAGATATCGATCTGAAATTTTACACACATTCGGACCATTATAGTGTATAGCTGCCATATAAACTGATTGATCAAACTCAAGTTGCTGTATGGAAAAGTCTTATCTTTGAAATGGTATCTTTACGAAGTTTTGCACAGATTACTGTTTAAGGCGGCGCTGCAATGTTCTAAAAAGTTTTGAGGATTGGCTCACCGTAGCATATACATTGCTGCGATTCAAACTGAATGGTCCGTGAAAAGCACAATACATTTGACAGTTTTGGTATCTTGAAAACCTATCCCATATCCCATACGTAACGTAATTTTGTTACATCATCGGATATAAAGTCAAGCAGAGCTAAAGGAATTGGTATGCTTAAGGAATCCGCACGCATAACGATCCGTTCCCAGGACATTCGCACCTAAGTAAGCGCAACTGACGCGGGTTTTTATCCAGGCAAGAATTGTCAATTCGGCACCTCCTTCAGGACTGTTTTCTGACGCTACAACAACAACTTTAATATAAATCTTTTCTCATATGTCGAACTAAAGTCTTTATTGCAAACGCCCATTGTAAAATTTCCCTGGTATAATTGTGAGAATATTCTTATTAGTTCCATTCGTTTAATTTAATTTTCTGGTGTAACTGGACCGTTTTAGCACTTTAGATAGTTCAAAACAAAGCAGCAGAGGTGGACGCGCCTATTCTCCGATTTCGTTTGTTTTAACAGTAATGATATTATTTGCACAAAGCTTAACAAAACTTTGGTAGTTTGTAATACATACAATAAATTCATTATTATAGGGCGTTATCACATCCGCCTTTTGTACCACACACCCCTTTCCTGTACGCCATTCCCACCCCTGTACCAAATTTGAGTTTTGTAGCTTATTTGGCCAATCAGTAAGTTATAGCTTCCTATGTTTTTTCGAAGAACGGTATTTGTGTAATATGCTCACATCGGCTCGTCTGATTCCACCTACCTGCATTACCAACTGTTAAAAACTTAATGTCACTAATGTTTTTATTTAATGAAAACTTCTTATTTCTGTATATGCTTATACAAAACGACAAATACATAACACGTCGGATGAAATCTGCGGATGCCCAAAGTATCCCAGGAAATCGGGCTTCAATTAAAATAGCAAAAGTGTGTTAAACTGATGGTTTATGAATTCTGGGAATAAAATGATTATGTTTCTATGTTCCATGCACAGAACTTTTAGCCACATGTTCCAAAATTTGCATTCAACATTTTTTTCGTGCGAAACATTTTTTTATGTTCTTTAAGGCAAAATATTGGACAGGTAATTTTTTGTTTTGACTCAATATAAAAAAAAAAATCAACTTTTGAAAAAAGTAAATTTGCGTATACAAAGAAAAGTATGTATGTCAATATGAATAGTCCGCCTAATGTTAACGATATTGTCTCAGCTTTCCAATGGAATATACGTTGAATTTATGAGACTTTACAAAGGTACTTTTTTATAAACAAATAATGGAACAAATTATACTCATTATAAAGGGTGTAAATAAGTTGCATATGAGAATTGCAAGATTTCTGGTTAACTTTTCAATAGATATTATTCAACAATTACTCGGCCTTTGCTTTGGACATGAACCAATCTCCATATTCTTGATTAAGTTAACAAGCTGTACTGTCCAGAATGTCAACAGAACTTAGGTACTAATGTGGTTTCCAACAATTTGATGTAAATTTGAAGAATGAAATGTAAATATTTTTCAATTATCCTTAGAACTTGTATTTCTCACAGACAGACCAAAATCAAGGATATATTTACACAATATGCCCATATGTATGTATAACTCATGCGCATGTGTGTGCTTCTATCAAGCATAATTTTTTGGCAACCCCATTGTCGTCTGTCTAGTAAAGAGACGATCACTTCACCAGCATCCATTAAGTGATAGCATCACTAACTGAATTACGAAACAAGTCAGATGGAAGTAATATAATTTTTATGGTCATATTGAAGCGACGAACTTTTTTAAATTAAAAATTTTAAAATTGAATTTATCATAAGCACAAATTGATTTTGCTTTAAGAGGCACTTTCGTGACAATTCCGTATTCTGTTATGTATGAACATATGTATACGCGCGCATATACAATTAGGTACACTTGCATCCAATAAAAACGCACCGCCAATTTTGTAAACTTTAGCTATATAACTGTAAATTTTAGAAAAATTCTATAAAATGTAGTAGGCAATAAAAAATTAATTATTTCCAATGAAATGGGAATGGGTTGAACACTTTTCATTATAGTCTTATTTTGGTTGTGTACTTGAAAAGTTTAAAAAATTAAGGCGTGAGCAAAAAGTCCCAAATTGGCATAAGATGAAGAAAAGTGATCTCGGCAAATAGTAGCTAGAATTGGTTGTAGACATTCAACTAATGTTCGTCTTTTACGAAAAAAAGGATCAGGTCGTCTTCGAAAGTCAACTTACTGCGACGGATAAGTTTAAGCCCGCTTTTAAAAGTGCACTTTCAGCAAGTGGACTTAAGTTTTGCGACCATACGAGGGATAAGAAATGTAGGTTTATATGGAAAATGTCCTGTCAAAAAACCACTATTAACACAAAAAATGTAGTCTGGACACCTTTACTGGTTTAAAAATGATGAAAGAAAATTTAATTTGCTAAGCTCTCAAAATTCGCTTTACGTGCGCCATTGATGTAGTGAGAGGTTCCAGTATAATTGTGTAGTAAAGAAAATTAAATTTCCTCAAAGACAAATATTTTGATGAGGCTTTTCATACCATGTTTTTGGGATCTCTATACCTTGTTCATGGAATAATGAATGTACAAAAATATGCGACAGTGGTTAAAAATTTTTAGTACCCGCAATTGAAGAGCATTACCCTCATAGGGATCGCCTAATTCTCCAAGATGACTCAGCGCCATGTCATCGTGCAAAATGGCTAAGTTTTGACTGGAAACAAATCTTGTACAAAACATGTATACACTATTTTTGTATAAGATCTCATTCAGTTCGAATTTTAATTTTTAGTTTGCCAATACATTCAAGGATCTTTAATATTTAAGGATTCAACGCTTAGATTGGCAAGGAAATTCCCCCGATTTAAGCTTATATGGCACATAATGAAGTGTGAAGGTGTTAAACAAAAGTCAATTAATAAATATTTTAAAACTGCTTAGGTATGATTCCCTTATAGGGAAGTTAATTCAGGTCCAAGTGTATTCCATGCCTTCAAAAATTAAGAAGGGATGAATCTACTGTTAGTGACGAAAATGACTTAATCGTTTTAAATTAACTTCACATTGTTTTAATTTAAATCATGAATATCCCGGCTTGTACATTTTTGTAATTTTTTTTTTTTAATTTATTGGCTGTCTCTTATAAAAACCATTTTTGAGAAAAAATTTTGTGAACAACTATACTGCATACTATGTAGTCAAACAAATAAAAATTGCCTTAATATTCTATCTTTTTAAACAAACTGCTCACATGATCTTATTTCAATTATTTTTGGTGATGTATTTTTATTGAACGCAGGTACCTACATATATGTGCAAAAGGAACGCAACTGATTTGGGGCCTAATATACATTAATTTTGAGGGAGTAAAAACAAAATTTGGCATTCGTTGAGGCGTTAAGAAGTATTTTAAGAACCAGCTCCTCCAGTGGAAAGTAATTTTTTATGTATCGAAACAAATCGAAAGACTTACCTACGATTAAGAACATGAATGTTTTATATATGTACATAATTATATGTATGTGTGTAGAAATTTCTGCACATAAAATTACCATGAAAAAATTAGTATAACAGTTGTTCACAACTTTAAAATTCTCCCCAAGACACTTGTATCAACGTTTTTTTCAATCCTCGAGACAGTTGTTAAAGTCAATTTTCGGAATAGCTTTCAATGCGCGTAGCACTTCAGTTTTATGTTTTCAATTGACTCCATTTGAGTTTGCTTGAAGTTACATGGAGCTAAATCAGGCGAATACAGTGTTTGAGGCACGATATTGGTTGAAAATTTAGCGAAAAACTCACGAAGAATTAATACAGTATATGTATGTATATTCCCGTGGTGCAAAAACCTAGAATTGTCGGCCCATAATCCCGGTCTCTTTTTACGAATAGCTTCACTCAAATGACGCATAACACTCATATAGTACTTTTTGTTGACAGTTTACCGGTCGGAAGGAATCTGGAGAGCACCACACCTCGGTAATCGAAGATAACTATCAACCTAATCTTGATTTTTGACCCGCTCTGATGTGTTTTTTTTTCGGTTTCGATTCACCTTTGTCACGATATTCGGCCGATTGATTGTCTGTTTCCGACTCGTAACCATAGATCCAAGACTCATCGCTAGTAATAATGCGTTTAATAATGTCCTGGTAGTAGAAAATTATTTTTTCACAGACGTTAACGCGACCGAGTTTTTCCAAAAATTGACTGCATTTGGAACTAATTCTATCACTTTTCTCAGGCTGAAATGAGCTTTTCTTGTGGTTTTCACTACTCCTTCCGATTTTTAAGCAGCAATTCCTTTATTGTATCGACTTGTTGATCATCAGTTGAAGTTGATGACCGTGCTGGAAGTTGTTCGTAGTCAACGTGTTCAAAACCCTCTTTGAATAAATTGTACAGATCAAAAACGGCACCACAAATTTGATTCCACATACAAAATTTTATGGAACTTCTTTGTTGAACAATTTCACTCATCGTAAAAATCACAGAATGCAATTTATGTATTTCAGAAAGACAAGCGTATACTATCAGTAATGATTGCTTTGATGTGACATTTGGCACAGATGTCAATAATAGTAAAAATAAAAAAAGTTTTTCGCGCGAAATTTAAATTAAGAAGTCTTACTATTTTTTGCTCACAGTAGCATAGTGTGTAATAGGCGTCCACCGAACTAAGTGTTAAAATATGTTTCAGATATGAAAAACCCCAATTTGAGATATCTTAGTGGATGATGATAACCATATATTCAATGTTGATATGAAGCTTGATGGATCCAATTATTTGTAAAAATAGGTTAAAAAGTGTTTAAACTTCGTCATTGTCTGAAATCGTTTTGCTTTCCAGTCTCTATATAGAATATTGAAAAGTATATATACCCAATAGGACGGCAGGACGAGGGGATCAAAGAAGAGCTCTAAGAAGAAAGCCACCAAATCTTACCAATACAAACTTAAGGAAACGTACAACAAATTTTATCGTACTAAGCCGGAGCTTTGAAATTGTACAAAAATCCGTAAATTTACGCATCCATGCACAATTATGCATTGAATTGGAAAAGAAATAGGGAAAAACGATTGATGCAACTTCGAGCGCACACTCCAGCCTTCTGCCAACACTAGAAACTATGTTATGAGTCGGCAATAACTTTTGAAGCGTTTGCTGCTATGTATATGTGTTTATGTTGATAAAGGCATAATATGTAAGGGTTTAGCTGGCAGACGGTCGACAAAAATGGTATCCGAAGCAAATAATGTGCAGAGTGGGAGGAATAGAACAAGTGTACAAATTAAATTATATTATTTTTTTTTTTAAATTGGTTACTTGTTCTTATTCAAAATGCGGACTATTTTCAACAGTAAAGAACTTTTTTCAACTCCATAATATAAATTAACAATCTCTTAATTTCTAGGTACCAAAAGAACGTAAACCTCATCAGGAGTTCTTAAAATTATATACATATAATTATAAATTATTCTTCTTCTTTACTGATGAAGACACCGCCCACGCGGTTATAGCAACAGCGCGTCAATCGTTTCTTCTTTTCGCAATGTGGCGTCAATTAGAGATTTCACGCGAAGCCAGGTCCTTTTCCAACTGGGTTTTCCAACGGAGTGAAGGCCTTACTCCTCCTCTGCATGTTCCGGCGGGTACTGCGTCGAATACTTTCAGAAGTGAAGTCTTTTAATTAGCTTACCTATGCCCATGTCATCGTATATCTCATACAGCTCCCTGCCTCTGCATCATATGGCAGAACGGGAATAATGAGTGACTAATAGAAATTGGTTTTTATTCTTAGAGAAAGTTCTTTACTTCTCAATTGCTTACCCATTCCGAAGTGACACCTGTTGGCAAGAGTTATTCTGCGTTGGATTTCGAGAGTAACATTGTTGCTGGTGTTGATGCTAGTTCCAAGATAGGCAAAATTATATACGACTTTAAAAATATAACTGTCAACACTTACGTGAGAGCCAACTCGCGAGTGCCAAGACTGCTTGTTTGATGACTCGAGATATTTCGTCTTGCCCTCATTCACTACCAGACCCATTTGGAGAAAGCGGAACTAACGGTGCCGTTGTTGAGACCAATGATATCAATATCATTGGCGTACAGCAGCTGTACACTCTTACAGAAGGTGGTACCTTCTCTATTTAGTTCCGCGGCTCGAATTATTTACTTCCAGAGTAGATTGAAGAAATCGCACAATAAGGAGTCGCCTTGCCTGAAACGTCGCTTGGTATCGCAAGGTTCGGAGAGGTCCTTCCCGATCCTGATGAAGCTTTTGATATTGCTCAACAGTTTACATAGCCGTATTAGTTTTTATGGATATTAAATTCAGATATAGCGGCATAAAGGTGGTGAGTGTCGATCCTCTTTTCAAGGGTCTTTTCCAGGATTTACCGCATGGTGAATATCTGGTCAGTTGTTTTCCAGGCCTAAAGCATCACTGAAAAGGCCCAATCAATTCGTTGACGGTGGACTTTAATCTTTCACACAATATGCTCGATAGAACCTTTTATGCGATACTGAGGAGGTTTATCTTACGGTAGTAGCGCAGATTGTGGAGTTTTCCTTTTTGTAAATTGGACAGAGCACACCT
Source organism: Bactrocera dorsalis (assembly GCF_023373825.1). Lineage (NCBI taxonomy): Eukaryota > Metazoa > Arthropoda > Insecta > Diptera > Tephritidae > Bactrocera > Bactrocera dorsalis. The sequence continues at coordinate 17,714,175 of NC_064308.1, read as the reverse complement.
AAATTCCAATCGTCGGGCATGCTTGCGTCCGACCATATTCAACAAAGATGCGGATGCATGCTCCTTATCAGTTCTTCACTGCCGTATGTGCATAGCTCGGCCGGCAATCCATCGGCCACCGACGCTTTGTTGTTCTTCAGGCGGATAATTGCTATTCCAACTTCTTCATGATCGGGTAATGGAACGTCTGCTCTATCGTCATCGATTGGGGATTCGGGTTTGTCTTCTCCTGGGAATATGCTTTCACTGCCATTCAGCAGGCTGGAGGGTGATTTCTCTCGGGGTGATCTAGTGAATGATGCCCACTTCATATGGAGGGAATATTTCTTCAGCTTCAGTTAGGATCGGGAAGGACATTTTCGAGCAGATCGATACCAATCGAGGTTCCAGACAAGGCGACTCCCAATCGTGCGACTTCTTCAATCTGCTGCTGGGGAAAATAATTCGAGCTGCAGAACTTAATCGAGCAGGTACAATCTTTTACAAGAGTGTACAGGTGCTGGCGTATGCCGATGATATTGATATCGTCACGCCACTGTTGACAGTGAAAACTTTGAAGTCAATAACTTCGTCTATCTTGGAATCAGTATAAACAGCATCAACAATGTCAGGCTGGAAATCCAACGCAGGATAACTCTTGTCAACAGGTGCTACTTCGGACTGAGTAATCAATTGAGAAGTAAAGTCCTTTTTCTATGAACAAAAACCATACTCTATAAGCCACTCATAATTCCCGTCCTGTTGTATGGCGCAGAGGCTTGAATGATGACAACAACTGATGAGTCGACATTGCGTGTTTTCGAGAGAAAGGTTCTGCGAAAGATGTGTGGTTCTTTGCGCTTTAGCCACGATAAATATTGCATTCGTTGGAATGATGAACTGTAGGAGATATACGACGACATTGACATAGTTCAGCGAAATAAAAGGCGGCTACGCTGGCTAGGTCATGTTGTCCGAATGGACGAAAATACTCCATCTCTGAAAGTAATCGACGCAGTACCCACCAGGGAAAGAAGAAGAAAAGTAAGACCTCTACTCTGTTGGAAGGACCAGGTAGAGAAGGACCTGGCTTCGCTTAGAATATCTAATTGGAGCTACCTAGCGAAACGAAGAAACGACTGGCGCGCTGTTGTTATCTCGGCTATAATTTTTGACTTTTTCCAAGTGAGCAGTTGTGTACATGTGGACCGAACGCGCATCTGTCTGCCCTGACCACTTCTACTTATTTCACATTCAATTGTTCGTCAAGTTATCGCTTGCACGGGTGGATCCACACGCATTAGGCTGTTAATTCGACTCATCATACTTGCCGTGTTAACATAATATACATAATTCAAACCTATCTTAGGGAGTTAAAAATGTTGCAAGCATAACTTTCTGGCATTTCGAAAGTATTTTCAACCTTCGTCCCTACCGGCAAACTGGAACAGTCAATTTTCACAAGCCTCTCTTGAGGTGAAATTTTCACTAGAAAAGTCATTTATCATATAAGGGAACAGATAACGATGACTTGGTTCCGGGTTCGAGTTATTTATAAGGTAGGTGCATAACAACCTGCGTTGTCCTAATTGTTCTCTTGTTTATCAAAGCTGACTGATTGCTTGCTTCAGATCCTCAGATCTTTGACAGTACAGGTACAATTTAAAAGTTTGGCCATATGGGAGTAGCTCATAGTAAATATTATAGTTCTACCGATAAACACATAGAAACCCATACGTCGAGTTTCTTTTTGTACTTAATTTTATTTAAACGATTTCAAACGAAGTTTTAAGCAATGTTTAGCTCCTGACAATCGAAACAGTGCTATCAAGATGTTCAGACTCGATGATTTCGGCTTCCAGAGGGTGATGCATCTTTGATATAAAAGTTAACGTAATGGAATCGTGCGTGATTATCTGCTACGGTATCAGGACTATAAACACTATTCACATTTACATTCGCTTGGGTTTCGTTTTCGCCTTTTGTAATTGCGTATTTTTTTTACGTTGTCAATCTTAGACGCGTGCTCAAACAAACAATACTGAGTCCAGCTATCACAAAATTGTCTGAAAAGATTTTTTAGCACAAAATCCCTGCCGCACTTATGCAACTTACAAATTTCCATTAGAGATAGCAAATATTTCAGTAACTGTGATTTTGTCACTGCTATTTAAAAATCACTGGTCACAGCTGTGACAAATTCCCTAAAGTAGCAGTAACATGGGAAACTTCAACAAAGTAGCAGTAACAGTATTATATGAAAAATTGCGACTGTGATAAAGTAGCATTCACAGTGGAACTTAAAAAATTGCGACTGTGACAAAATATCATTCACAGTGAAACATAAAAGTTGCGACTGTTGCAAAATAGCATTCACAGTGTAACATAAATAACTGCGGCTGTGATGAATTCATATTCATTAAAACTAAGAGTTATCTTCAATTTTAGATAAGTAAAAATTGGTTGACATATAAAATAAGTTAGTTTACACACATAGCTTTAAACTGGTAATACTTATGTACAAATTAAATTGATTAGAGAAACCTCCATGCGGTACTAAAGCCAATTATAAAACTTTTATTCTTAAAATTGCATAAATTTTATATACATACTTGCTGACCCCGCAGCCGTTATCCTGAAATTATGTGTTTTGAAATGAAAAGAAAGTTAAATTTATCATTTGATTTTTTTTTTTTTCAATGTAACGCAGCTTGATAAATAAAATTTTTTGGTTTCTGTTCAGGTGTACAGAAAATATTATTTTCTAACTCGTGAGCACGACACGTATATCTGGCCGTGTGAAAAACACAGCATTTCCAAATTTATGCTACACACTATGCGACTATCATTGTGTCCTGTAGATTGTCAGCTAACATTGCGCGAGAAATGAAATAAGGTTGAATTAAAAAGCTTAAGCTGTTATTTCTTCCTTTATTCAGGTGAATCTTAAGACTAATTTTACAATAATTTCGTTCTTAAAATGAAACCTTCAATATTGATCAAAATAAGCAAATGTAAACAAAATCATATATGTAATCTTTTAATACTTTTCCAAATATTAAATTCGGTGCATTGACATTTATGTGGCCTAAGTACTTTTTTAGGTGGACGTACAAATATTCCTACGAAATTGGATATTACTTTGACTTTTGCTTATGTAAGTAAAAGTAATAACGTTTCATGTAGTATTCATAAATTTAATTTAAGCCACAATGTTTAAATACAATTTGTTTACATTGCAAGTATCGTTTTTCATTTTTATGAAGCAACGACTCTTGCATTTTCGTTATACATATTTATGTGAGTGTCAATTTAAATCAATTAAATAAATAAATGTTTTACACAGTAATGTTGTTGGGTTGATTTAAGTATTTTCTTATGATTTCGTCTGTGGAACTATATATGTAACTCGCGTGCACTTAAGAAATCATAGTTACGATAATTTGACCAACGTCCGAACATTCGTAATGAGTTCATCTTTTGTGAATTGATAAACGGCGAATGGAATTGATATCGAACCACCGGAAGTATCAACCGGAATTAACCCATTTCCATTTTCTTTGCGAAGATGATGTAAAATGTCTTCGGCAATGTCATTTTTGTTCGTGTCCCATAATTGACGCGGATTTGAAGGCTGATATGTCGAAATGATTGTCGCGAAAAGTGTGCGAACTTCATTTTGATTTCAGTGATTAACACGTTCCAGCAATGGTAATTGCTGGCTTACTTCTCCAAAACTTGCACACACCGTACCATTCACAGTACGCTATGACCCAAATGAAGTTGAACCGCGTACATTAATCAATAGCAACCGAAGGTAGAAACAATAGTCGTTTTTCGGGTGGATGGGTTTTATTTATACTTAAATTAGTTGAGAACACACCTGGATGTCTATATACTGGTTGGCCTTGCTTTCTGCGTAACGATTTCTTTGACGATGTGTTCCATGTATTATATTTCCGAATAGAGCAATGTTCTCGCAAACGGATAACTGAGAGACGCACAACACGAAAACGTCCACGAATTGCAAAAGTAAATGTCCTACAAAACGCTTTATTGAAGTTCACGTATCGACCGTATTGTTGAAGACCAATAACCGCCATATTGCTTCCTTTGACGTACTTAAAAACGTATTTTATCGATTATACCAAACTGCAATACTCAACATTGATAAGAGTTTTGAATGTGAATTAGACAATAATAGGGAATATAGTACGATCCATGTGTTGTCAACTTCGATATTCACTCTTCTAAATTGAATGCTGAATGTTATGCCATTGTCGTCTTTTGAGTGACCCCAACAGAGTGGATATCCATCATTTTTAGTTTGTGTTCCTGAAAGAAAAGTACGTGGATAGTGTTTTCACATTTATTGTCAGACATACGCACCGAAAAGGGATTATAGTGTCTACAAGGTCCATGAGTCATATTGGTTTTCATCACTTCGGATAGTACTGGATCTTTCTCTGCATCAGGAGTTTCCGCAGAAATGATTTCATCAATTTGATCTCTTTTTTGCCACTCAACAGAGTACATCTAGCATCTAACAGCACCACATATACGTTGCTTCAAGATAAAGTCCATCAAACATCGTAACTCTTGTTTGAAAAGACGTGCTGTGACATCGTGACGATCGCTTGTTGATTGACCGCGATCTATAATTTCGCACGTATGTCATCGCATTCTGGTAGTACTCGGTCATGTGCCTTGCGTTGCCAATGTATGTTGACGCCAAAAAGAACGCCGGACGATATTAGCGTCACCTCTTCGTGGCATCGTAATAAATTTAAATGTGTAATAGATCACTTTATGTGAAACACACATAACGTTTTCACTAAATAATTTTTTTTGAGTAACCGGAATAAAGAAAGCAAACGATTCAAATAATTGAAAAAAAGCAAAAAAAATTTAAAAAAAGATTGTATAAAAAAGTTACTTTTTGTAAATTTGTATAAAAAAAATTACTTTTGGAAAAGGGTTATTCGAAATTTTCTCGTCGTAAAAACCATCTTTGAACCTCAACGAACATTTAGAAAAAAAGAATTGGCCAAATTGGTCCAGGCGTTGTTGAGTTATACGCTTAGCAACACATTTTGCGATTCATTTTTATATATAAGATATATTGGTCTTTGAAATATTTTTAAAAGTATGTTTTCGTTTACTTTAAATAGTTTCTATTGAGTACCCTTATATTGAAAAAAACATAAGAGATTATATTTATTGTGACTTAAAAAATGAGCTTCCTTAAAAATAACGGATCATTTTCATTAATTTTTGTACGAAACGGTTACAAATCATTTTGCTTATACATAATAAAAATTAAAGATATCTGTATCAAAAATAAACAAAACGAGTTATGTGTGGCAATTTTTTAAAGACGTGGATGCTGTTTTCGCTAAATGTGATATTTGTAAATCCAAAGTATCATATAAAATGTCAACATCAAATTAAAAAAAAAACATCAATTGGAAAAGCTAATATAATTTTGAAATTACCAAAGCCTTTAACACGAACTATGCTTTTAAATGTCGCGCGACTAAAATCAAAAAGTGAAATTACAAGCAAATTATTGCAGCTTTTTACGGCGGATTTGCAACCTTTTTCCTTAGTTGAGGACAAAGGTTTTCGGGAATTTGTAACAGCCCTAAATCCATCTTATGACATTCCTAGCACACGTGTGATTTCAAAATTAATGATTCCTGCATTGTATGAGGAATGTAAACATAAGAAATAATTAGAAGCGGGGAAAAGTTTTGCATCACCTCTGATTGTTGGACATCGCGCAACATGTCTAACTAGTTTTATTGCTGTAACGGTACATTATGTCTCCGAAAATTTTGAACTAACGTCAGTACTTTTATCGTCACCCCAACTAGTGCAAAAAAAAAGCTGAAAACTTAGGTGACGCTATACAACTAATCGTAAGTGATCGGAAAATTAACGACAAAATATTGCTGGCTGTTTCGGGTAATGCTACATAGTAGTAACATAAAAAGTGCCATAAGTTAGGTTGGAAGCATTTTGGATGTATGGCTTACACAATTAATTTAATTGAAAAAGAAGGATTGCACATTCCTGAAGTAGAACAAGTAACTGATAAAGTTAAAGTAATAGGTACTCACTTCAAGAAAAGTACTTCAGCGAATGAAGCGTTTGAAAAGTACCAGCGCAACAGCGGTAAAGAACCTCTAAAATTAGTTCAACAAGTTGAAATGAGGTGGAACTCCACGTTGGCAATGTTGGAGCATCTTTCGGAGTTGGAGGAAGCGGTGAAATGTACTTTGATAATTATGAACAAAAATTTACCTATATTAACCAGCGACGAGTGGACGACTGTTGCTGCTTTGTGCAAAATTTGCAAACCATTTAGAGGTGCTACAGTAAGCATTAGTGGTGAAACATATTGCACAGGTTCGCTGGTAATACCAATCGCAAATGGTCTACTAGATGTGACACTTGCGAACTGAAACATTTTCGGTCACCGTACAAAAAGTGATTGAAATTTTTTTAAATGGAAATAGGGAACGTTTTAGCAGTTTACAACACTGCAATACAATTACGGTAGCCACTTTTCTCCACCCCAGATTCAAAATAGTGGTGTTGACTGATGAATCAGTAGCACACAACACAAAAAAACTTATAAAACGTTATCTAATAGAAATGCAAAGGGAAGAAATGGAATTTCAGACTGAAAGAACAGAAGAAAATGTAGAAAAATCAGTATCAATATGGAGTTCTTTCGATATATACGCTAATGAACATAAACCACATAGTAGCGTAGAAGGAAAAGCCAGTATTGCAATTCAGCGTTATTTGCAGTGGCGTAGCTACAACTTCGGGCGCCCGGGGCCAATGATGTTCTGCCGGCCTCTTTTATCTACATACCTACAAGTTTCATGAGGTGGTTCGAACAAAAGTGAACTTTTACAAAATATCTTCGATATTAAGTATATAAAATTTGGGAATCAGAAGCCACGCAAATTCTGAAGTTCCAAAATTCTCACAATACGGTTTTTGAGGAAATTGATAGTAAATTTACAAGACATCTTATTAAAAGCCATAGAAAAAACCCATTTGCGCCCTATATCCCACTTTTGACACAATTGGCAGGAATTTTTGCCCGAATTGGAGTTTTTAAATACCATTTTTGAAAATTTGGAGTAATAAAAGTATTTGTTACATTCAAAGCATAGGGTGAGGGGTGATAACTGTGAGAGTGACACGTCGCGACGACAGAGTTAATATTATTGGGTTTTCAAAAAAGTCTTGCGGTATTTTTATTGAATCAATTCGTGTGGCTCCCATACATCGAGCTTCTTAGTGGCACAAAGCTTCTTTAAATGGTTTATAATGGTTTGATGACTACTATGCCGGTCTCTTTCGACCAATTCAGCTATTTTATCGCAATTTTCGACGACAGGCCTTCCGGAACGTGGCGCATCTTCGACCACCTCTACACCAGAACGAAAACGTTGAAACCATCGTTGTGCAGTGGAAATGGAAACTGTATCGGGTCCATAAACTGCACAAATTTTATTGGCGGCTTGAGATGCATTTTTGCCTTTATCGTAGTAGTACTATAAAATATGCTTCTCTTTATTTTGCTCCACGCTATAACTCACGAACAACTTAAAAGAAATGACAATCAATCAAACACGTGTTAGCGCGTGAAATGAGCTTTCCAAAAAGGTATGGCATGACCCGATGCGACGAATAAAACTAGAACTACGCGCTTTCAGCGGCAACTAGCGAAAATACCGCAAGACTTTTTTGACAACGCAATATATAAAGATACTGTTTTTTTTTTGTCACTCCTACGACTGAAGAGCATTCGAGTAAAAATTAATATTTTTCATTGTTATTCAGATTATTGTGAGTGTACAACTATTTATCTTTTATAATAAATTTTGTAAAAAAAAATTGTTGAAGTATTTTTCTGAATATTAAAAAACAGCGAAGATCGCCCAAGACGTTGCGCCTATGTTAATTTCTGTTTATTATAATAAATATGTACATTGTACCTAAATGAAAAAAGGAAACAATTTTGTTCTACTTTATTGGCCTCTGTCTGTAACAACTTTTATTGCAGTCACATTCACAGTTTAAAATCATTGCTACTACAAAGTCACAGTCACAAGTAGCAGCGTTCCGTAAAAGTCACAACATCGCCCATCACTAATTCCCATATCCATCGATTGGAAAATAATTTATTTCTTCTTAGGCTTTATAATTTGTTAGATAGATAAATACGTAAGATTAAGCTTCAACTAACAAATAAGTGAAATATTCAATGAAGCTAGATTTTTAATTACAAAAATAAAAAAAAAATATGTAGTTTCTACCGGTCGAACTCGGCCTTCCCTTAGATTCCTTTTTAACTGTGTGAAATCTAACTTGAATCTGGCATACCTACAATATAAACCAGCATTTTATTTTGTGGAAATAAAAGCCTGGCCACAATTAATTTTATATTCACAGTTGACTGCATTGCTTCAGGCATCAGCAGGCGGGCAAAGTCAACTACAAATGAAAGTTTTGCACACGCGGCATTGTTGGATTCTTAATCCGTCAGCAACAGGGTACCACCTTATCGTGCGGCATTTCTCACCCTTATACATTTCTGTAACATGTTTACTATTTCGCTAGATTAATCCAATGTTGAACATACATTTAATCCTGATACAGTATACTCATAGTATTGCACAAGTCGCGCAGAGTGCTTTATTTATGTAGAAATCCTAAACTGTCATTCACAGGATATTTTGAGAGAACGTATGTAGTTGGTTTATGCATGTGTATGAGAAATAAAAAATGTCCTTAACACGATTTCTTATTCCTTCCCAACAATGCCTGCGTAGCCCTTTGATTGTTTTTCAGGATTATCATTATTACATTTCAATGATTTTGAATTAATAAAAATTAAGGAAACATTTGTTATATATATGATTAAGTATATCCTAGCTTACATGTGTGCACAAATGTTTTTGCCCTTCTTCATGTTTTTTGTGTGGTTTTGTGTGCTGACGATAGTGCCATTGTGAATTCTAATAACGTTTCGCATAAACCGCCCTACCTTCTATGACACAAGCCAACGGACTAAAATCATTTAAGACCACAAACTTTTAAAGGCGTTGAAAACCAATCCTAATGTTATATATTATAGACTATTTTCTTCATCTTCTTTTTTACTGTCGTAATTATAGCCGAAATACCAACAGCGTGTCAGTTGTTTCTTCTTTTCGCTTTTTGAAGCCAATTCGATATACCAAGTGCAGACAGGTCCTTCCCCACCTGATCTATCCAACGGAGTAGAGGTCTTCCTCTTCCTCTGCTTCCACCGGCGAGTACTGCATCAAAGTCCTCCAAAGGGGAGGGAGGGTTCTCTCCCATTCGGACAACATGATCTAGCCAGCGCAGCTGTTGTCTCTTAATTCGCTGAACTAAGTCAATATCCCCGTATATCTCGTATAGCTCATCGTTTCATCGAGTACGCTATTCGCCGCTTCCAATTCGCAAAGAACCATAAATCTTCCGCAAAACAAAAAGCAGAGCCAACGGCGCCGTTATTGAGGCCAATGATATATCATCGGCGTACGCCGGCAGCTGCACACTCTTATAGAAGATTGTACAGTCTCTATTTAGCTTTGTAGCTCGCTTTATTTTCTTCAGCAATAGATTGAAGAAGTCACACGACAGGAAGTGTCCTTGTCTGAAACCAAGCTTAGCATGGAACAGCTCGGAGATCATGATGCAGCTTTTGGTGCTGCTTTACCTCAGCTTACACAGCCTTGTAAGTTTTTTTGGAGATAACAAATTCAGACATAGCGTCATAGAGAGATTTCCTTTTCGTGCTGTCGAAGGCGGCTTTAACCCCTTGACGTATCAATTATCACAACGAAATTCGCTCCCAACTGTTCGCACACAACTTGCATTAAACAAACCAGTTTTGATACTTACGAACTTTCGAATGCTTGTTTTACAAATTTACAAAAAATAAAATACTACGATTTAATTTTAATGCGTAACAAAAAATATGGATAATTACACAGTATATAATGTACTCACCTGCAACAATGGTTTTTGGTTTACATTATTAGCTGAAAATAACGGGAAAATTTCAATCCTCTTTACATCAAATGTATACTTCTACGCACCACGAGCCAGACTCGTGATAATCATGTTAGGCACAGAAATTGTACCACAAGCCAGACTAGTGGTAATCATGTTAGGCACAGAAATTGTACCACGAGTCAGACTCGTGGAAATACGTCAAAGGGTTAAAATCGACAAAGAAGTGGTATGCGTCGATCTACCTTTCACCAGTATTTTTCAAGATTTGGCGTAAGGTTTGATTGATTTGGTTGATAGTACATTTTCCAGGTCCAAAATCACAGTGTTAAAAAGAATTTTCCCAAGGTAGCTGGCGCAGATTGGTGGGTACCCCTTTTTTGGATTGGGCAAAGTACACTTAGGTTTCAATTTTCGGGCATGCTTTAAACCGGCCATATCTTACAAAGAAGTTAATGCATGCTCTTTATCAGTTCTTCACTGCGTATTTGAATAGCTAGGCCGGTAATCCATCCATTGGCCCCGGCCATCCATCAATTGGGGAATCTGGTTCGACATCTTCAAATGCTACACTTTCATATACATTCAGTAGGCTAGAGAATTGTTCTCTCCATAATGTCAGTATGCTGCGAACGTCAGACACCAGGATCACCTCCTATGGTCCTACAAGAGTATGCTCCGGTCTTGAATCCTTCTGTTAGTTGCTGCATCTTTCCGCATAATTTTCGAGTAGTACTCCTGTCGGCAGACTTCTCAAGCTGTTCATACTTACGTATTTTGGTCTCTTCCTTTGTTGTCTATCTCGCTTCCCTCTTCAACTCTTGGTATCTTTCCCACCATTCCGGTCGATCGATGTAGGATTTTTACTTTCTATTCTCTGCGACACGACAGTCCGCAACGTACCAGCGGTTCTAGCGACCTTTCCAAAAACCAATGGTTTCGCTTGCAGCTGTACGTAAGAAGCTTGAAATGCCGTCCCACAGTTCCCTTATACCGAGTGCTCTCAGAGAGCATGAGTGCAAGTCGAGTAGAAAACCGTTTAGCTGTCGGTTGTGATTGTAGCTTTCCGACGTTGTACCTTCTCTGTGTTACGAGCTGCAACAAGATAGTAGTCCTAGCTGATGTTAGGTCCTCGGAGCATACGCACTTCAAGGATACTAGAGTCATGTCTTCAATCTGTCATAATATGATCGATCTGGTTTCAATTTTTTGATCCGAAGACAGCCAAGTAGTTTGATGAATTTTCTTGTACTGCAATCTAGTACTACAGCCAACCACATTTCGAACCTTTGCGGAGTCGATAAGCCTCCACCCATTCGGAGAGGTTTCGCCATGGGGACTGAATTTTCCAAGTGTTGCACCAAGGATGCCTTTCATACCTGACGTTAAAATCGCCAAGCACAATTATGACATCATGGCGCAGGCGGTCGTCATAACCACCCTCCAGCCGAGATCATAAAATATCAAGAAATCTATTGAATACGCCATAAAACAAGTCGAATAAAATCAAGTTTTTCATTTGATTTTGTTAATGAGATTGTTCAAAAGGATGATCAATTTTAGCTGTGGTCTAAGGATTCTAAAAGCCTGTATATGCGTTTGGTAATCGATGTTTTACAATATATGTATATTCGAGTCTGTCATGTACATTTTTTCTGAATTAAGCATTAAAATATTACTTTAAATATACATATCGCTCATTTGCTGCAAGACCGGCATAAATCAAAAAACGTGATTTTTGAGTTAATGCTGCAGAATTGTTCGTTATATCATACTTCATGTTGAGTGAAAAATTCATATGAATACCTCTTATATGCTCCGCTTGAGAAGAGGTGTAAGGTTGGAGTCACCGTGTAAGGTTGTACTCAGTTGAAAACTTTAAACGCGTTTTCTGGAGAATCGATTTTTTTGACTTATGCCGGTCTTGCAGCAAATGAGCGATGTGTACATACATATTTGCATACACACGCTGACATGCTTTGAAAATCTAAATGGATTAGTCTTCGTACGTTTTCAGCTGAGCAACACGAATACGAGTATACATATTTTTCGATTCAATCGTCAGACACATTCACAATTAACACATCACCACTGCACCAGCCATAGCACTGCGCGTAGCTGAAAGTGACTGATGAAGAACCCCGTATATTTGCGCTTTTTAACATGGACTAGGTTTTTTATGGTCGAATGCGTTTAGCTTTGCATGTTCGTGAATATCTAGGAATGAGTGAATGTAATTAACAAACTTTTTTTTTTTTTTTAAATCAGTGAAGCAGAACAATAGCGGGAGGGCGTACTGCCGTTGTTAAACGTTCTAGTATTGTTGTGGTTAGTCCATGCACAAACATGTGTACATATTTTATATCAGGCGAGCTCTCCCTTAGCTATAAGCACTAATGTATATTCTGATTGAAGGCACAACTTCGGGCATATTATTTATGTATGTAAGTCTTTTATAATTTCGTCCATTTCACTTAAATAATTCACAATATGACGAGATATAGTACATATGTATGTACATTGTGAAGTCTGCTATCCTGAACGCATATTTGCAAAGCAGAAACGAAGGATATGCCTGAATAGCATCTGAAATGTATGTCTGAGACTGAGTGCATATGGTCGTTTGAGCATAGGTGCCTCATATTCGGTTGCAGATTAGGTAGGTGCGCATGCGTAAATATAGTGGCTTAGGCGGAATTTGGATTATGTTAACCTCAAAAAACAAAACACTTATAAGAAGTATTGTGTATACTCTATCCGAAGGCGCAGGCACTGCTACCGTTTCTTCAGCTCATAACGTATGTATGTGTGCATTAAACCTTTAAGTAAAGAAACAATGTAGCATTGATCTTCGCTGCCACGTGTCGGTACTGTTTGTTCCTTATCCTAATTATTATTTTCAAAGCATTTACTTTTCCCTTGCAAAATATTGTGTTTCATATGAGCCGTTTTGTATAAGCATTCTCCTATTTGTAGAATTTGTATAACCATTAAAATTGGAGCGGTCACAGTACTCAATATATAAAATGCGTACTCGATCTTTTCTGTTAGAAATTGTTCTTTACCCAGACAGCACAGCAAAATACCGATGTAAAAGATGAATCTATTATAATCTGTACGAGGCGATTTTCCATGAAGTCTAAAGGAAACTTCGATCACCGCAATAACAATATGAACTTATACTCATATTGTAATCTAACTTAAGCTATTTCTTCTTATTATTTATTAAAATTTTTCGTTGTTAATTATTATCTGCCTATTTTGAGTGTGCGTAGCCAGGAGCGATCTCAAGATACGTAGTTTCTATGATATCTATAGACCTACAATAAACTTAGAATACATATTCAACTGGTTATTGTATTGTAGGTCTTTTTCGTAAACCTAACCATTTAAAAGGTATTAAAGGTTAAAGTTTGATTATTTAAACGATTTGTTTTTGTGTAACTGCACGAATAAAAATTTTATAAATCAGAAAACATTTGGGGCTTTACAAAAATGGCCACTTATATTTAATATTTTTATTGGTTTTTAAATTTATTTTTTTATATTTTTTTTCGTTGATTTTTGACTGCAATATTTCGTAAACGCTAAACTTAATCGAAAATATTGGGTTGTCAAAAAAGTCTTGCGGTATTTTCGCTAGTTGCCGCTGAAAGCGCGTAGTTCTAGTTTTATTCGTCGCATCGGGTCATGCCATACCTTTTTGGAAAGCTCATTTCACGCGCTAACGTGTGTTTGATTGATTGTCATTTCTTTTAAGTCGTTCGTGAGTTATAGCGTCGCAAACATGGAGCAAAATAAAGAGAAAATACGGCTTATTTTACAGTACTACTACGATAAAGGCAAAAATACATCTCAAGCCGCCAATAAAATTTGTGCAGTTTATGGACCCGATACAGTTTCCATTTCTACCGCACAACGGTGGTTTCAACGTTTTCGTTCTGGTGTAGAGGTGGTCGAAGATGCGCCACGTTCCGGAAGGCCTGTCGTCGAAAATTGCGATAATATCGCTGTGAATTGGTCGAAAGAGACCGACACAGTAGTGATCAAACCGTTATAAATGATTTGAAGAAGCTTGGAGTCACTAAGAAGCTCAATGTATGGGTGCCACATGAATTGATTCAATAAAAATACCACAAGATTTTTGACAACCCAATATGTAGAGCAGAAAATTTATTACAAAATAAGAAACAATTTTGCCCTAAAATGGTCGAATTTCAGCCATTAATGTTTTTGAATCGATTAAGTTTACGAAAAAAGTAGGAGACCGTTTTCATACAATATTAAATCTATAAAACGAAATATTTTTTTAAAAAGTTGGAAGCGAGATACAAATATCACACAATAAGAAAAAAATTGACCCACCCTAATGTATGTATTTTATAGGGTCTTCGACATTGACAAAGGGTATAATGAAATTAAGAACTCATTCCTTATAATAGTCATAAATAAATGGTTATTCTCCGCAGTTATTTAGGGTTTCTAATTCAGTACCAAGATCCAGAGTTTAAGTAATCGGCACGTCCCTGAGTCGTATCAAGCCTACAGTGCTAAAGCGTGTGTGTCGCGTTAAAAGACTTTAAAAATGAATTCATTGTACCAAATCGAAAAATTGGATGAAACGAATTTTGATTCGTGGAAAGTACAAATGAAAAGTGTCCTAATACACGGTGGACTGTGGCATATAGTGAATGAACGTTTGATAAAAAATGAAAAAAATTCGGGTGAGTGGGAAGCACTCGATGAAAAAGCATTGGCTACAATAACTCTAAGCGTGAAAGCGTCGCAGCTTAGCCATATCAAACAATGCAAGCCGTCTACAGAAGCGTGGAAAGTGCTAGAAAAATTGCATCAGCCAAGTGGGCCTGTGCATAATGTGTCGTTATACAAGAAACTGTTGAATATGAAGTTAAGTGACAATGAAGGTATGCCGAAATATTTAAATTATTTTACATCGGTTGTTGAAAAATTATCAGAAGTCGGTATTGAAATTAAAGATGAGTTGGTGACAATTATTCTTCTTTCAAGTCTGCCGAAGCAGTACGAACATTTTGTTGTTGCTATAGAAACAAGAGACGCGTTACCACCGTTAGCCATTTTGAAAGTAAAGCTTCTAGAAGAATCAGAAAGAAAAAAGCAGTGTAAAAGGGGTACAGTTGAATCCCAATTAGAATCCCAAGCGTTTGCAGTGTGGTCAAAGAACGCTGAAAAAGGGGAAAAATCTTCGAATAACCGTAACAAGAAGATGCAAAACATCAAGTGTTTTAAGTGCGGGCAGCGCGGTCATATCGCCGCGAACTGTAACGTAAAGAGAGACATTTTCAATCATAGGTCAACAAAGAGAAACGAACATTCGTTTACGTTGTTAGCAGCAGCGGACGCAGAGGCGTTCGACAACACAACCTGGCTTATTGACAGCGGTGCAACATCGCATGTGTGTAGCAATAGAAATTTGTTTATTTCATTAGAACAGCATAAAGAGAAAATCTCTTTGGCTGGTAAAAAATACATTACAGCTGAAGGTGTAGGAAATGTGCGAATAAATTCACATAAGAGTGACATTATTCTTCGAAATGTTTTATTTGTGCCAAATATGTGTAGTAATTTCACGTCGGTCGCGAGAGCCGTAGAAGGTGAACTAAAAGTATTTTTTGATAAAAACTGTGCAAAGATAATGAAGGACAGCGAAATAATATTAGAAGCAAAGAAAATAAACAAACTTTTCGTATTTCAACGCGAAAATAACAAGTGTTTTTATTTTTCGAATGATAAGGCGGTATCATGGCATGAACGATACGGACATTTAAATTATGGTAGTCTGCAGGAATTAGTGAATAAAGACATGGTTCGAGGTATGGAAAAAGTGACATTTGGCAAAGACATTGTATGTGAAGTGGGCGCGAGATGCAAAATAAAAGTAAAGCCATTTCCGAAAAATTCAGAAAATCGTGCTAAAGACATTTTAGGGTTAGTGCATACAGATGTGTGTGGTCCTTTTCGAACAAAGTCACTCGGAGGCACTCGTTATTTTTTAAATTTTATAGACGATAAAACAAGGAGAATGTTTGTGTTTTTTTTTAAATCTAAAGAAGAAGTTTTGGATAAATTTAAAATGTTTAAAAACTTAGTAGAAAGGCAAACGAAGAAACGGATTAAATTGATTCGTAGTGACAATGGACGTGAATTTGTAAACAAAGATTTTGATAATTTTTTGAGTGAGTGTGGTATAAAAAGGCAATTGACAGTGCCATGCCTCCACAGCAAAATGGAGTTGCTGAAAGAGCAAATCGAACAATAGTGGAAATGGCACGAAGCATGTTATTGCAAAGTGAAGTTAATGAATTTTTATGGGCAGAGGCAGTTGCTACTGCAGTGTTCTTACGTAATAGGTCACCCACAAAAGCATTAAATAATGTGACGCCTTACGAAGCATGGTCAGGACGAAAACCAATTGTGAGTTTTTTTTTAAACATTTGGCTCAGAAGCCATCGCATTAAGCAAAATAAATAATACGAAGTTTAAACCAAAGGGTAAAAAACATATCATGGTAGGGTATTCGCTTACATCGAAAGCGTATCGCCTTTAGGACCCTGATCAGCGTATGGTCGTAGAGAAACGAGACGTAACGTTTTTACCAATTAAAAGAAATGAAGCGGTAGATTTTTCGGACACGTTTGGGGACGTGGATGCTATCATCGAAGAAGGTACATCTGGTGACTTGAGAGTAGATGAAGCAGACGACAGTGAAAACAAGTTTGAAGAAGCGAAAGCATCTAGTGAATCCGGTTGCGATTATCAAGAAAGTTTATGCGAATCTCCGATCCAGGAAGAGTGTCCTGCACAAATGGGGCGAGGCAGGCCTAATCTAGTACGTAGTGGAAAACCAGGACGTCCACGAAAAGTGTATAATATAGTAAACATGATGCAAAATGTACATATGTGAAATCGAAATTCCTCAAAGTGTTGCCTAAGCTAAAGACAGTAAATATTCGAGCGAGTGGTCAACAGCGATGAAACTTGAATATGATGATTTAGTGCGAAATAAAACATGGAAGTTGGTTGACTTACCAAGCAAAGAGAAAGCAATCGGTTCCAAATGGGTGTTTACCATAAAACATGACAAGAATGGTAAATAAATCGTTTTAAGGCGCGTTTAGTTGCAACAGGATGTAGTAAAAAATTTGGGGTAAATTATACTGACACATTTTCCCCAGTGGTGCGTTACGCTACAATTCGTATGGTATTGGCCTTAGCAGCAGAACTAAAAATGTATACACATCAGATGGATGTATGCAGCGCGTACCTTAACAGTGAGCTAAGCAACCTGAAAATTTCGTTGGCAAAAAGTTTCCAGAACGTGTTTTGAAGCTCAATAAAGCTATATGTGGGTTGAAACAATCTGGAAGACAGTGGAACCAAAAGTTGGACGAAGTGTTGAAGCGAATCGGTTTCGTGGCGTGCTGTAATGAACATTGTTTGTACAAAATGGGCAGTCAAGGTAATTTATGTCTCATTGCTGTATATGTTGATTTGATCGTAAGTTGCCAAGCAAAGAAAGATCTTCTTACAATCAAAGCAGAGATCGCAAATAGCTTCGAGTGTGTCGACAAAGGTCCAATCTCATATTTTTTGGGGATGGAAATCAGTAGAGCCGGGGAAACAGGCAGCATAGAAGTTGGTCAATTGTATGTTAAAGAGATCTTAGAAAAATATAATATGACCAGCTGCCGACCAGCGAAAACGCCATTAGACATAGGTTTTCAAATTGGGTGCACCAGCGAATCGTGTGATAAAGCTGACGTTAAACAGTACCAGTCAGCAATCGGTGCATTAATGTATTTAGCCATTTGTACGAAACGGGATATTTTACATTCAGTCGCTAAATTGGCTCAAAGAAATCATAATCCTCACAAAGAGCATGAATCAGGTATTAAGCATATTTTACGATACCTATCAATGACTGAAGATTATAAGTTGGTATATCGTCGTACGGGCAAACAAATAGAAGGGTTTGCTGATGCCGATTGGGGCAGCAACAGTCTCGACCGTAAATCATACACTGGGTATGTATTTTTCTTGGGCGGTAGTGCAATTTCATGGGAAAGTAAGCGACAAAGCAGCGTAGCCCTTAGTAGCACAGAGGCCGAATATATAGTACTATCATCAGCTACGAAGGAAGCGGTATATCTACGACGCCTAATAGCAGAGATTGGTATAAGTAACTCAGATGACCCGATCAGAGTTTACGGTGACAACTTAAGCGCACAGCAGTTAGCAAAGAATCCAGTTTATCATTCAAGAAGTAAGCACATAGACATTAATATCGGTATTCTGCTTGAGACGATTGTCTCATGTCTCTAATTTTCACAATCTTCATTTAGTGACTCTGTTAGTCAGGAGTCTCACTTTGGTATTCTGGCAGATACAGTATATTACTATACAGTATACTACTTTACTGTGTCTGCCAGAATACCAAAATGAGACTCCTGACTAACAGGGTCACTAAATTACTATTGTGACAATTAGAGACATGAGACAATCGTCTCACGCAGAATACCGATATACTCGTAAGTATCATTTTGTAAGAGAAGCAATAAATAAGAAACAAATTGAAGTTAAAGCATACATATGTACCAATGATATGATAGCTGATGTACTTACTAAGAATCTATGTAAAATTAAACATGAAAAATTTGTAAAACTTTTAGCTTTTGAACAACAATAATGTAAGCGATCTACTCGTGTTGAGGAAGTGTGATGAAAATGTTCTCGGTTACTATATATTACAACTCGAATAGATCGTACTACCAAATAATACAACTCTGTATAAGTGCCATCCTCCTATTTTGTATGCTATGTAAGCATAAGTCACTCGTGAAATAAAAGCCAAACTGTAAAGACGTATTTAAACATTTTTCTACAGTGTGGTATATTTTGGTGATCCTCGATTTAACCTCCAACAATTTTTATGTAGTTCAAATCGTATGTCACCCTCTCTCCATAATAATTGGTTGGTTGAGAATATCTTTTCTAATCTTCTTGCTTGTAATAGTTCCAATTTATTAGTATTCGACGTACTATATTACAATTTGAAAGTTATGCTTTTGAGTTATCGTGGATAATGTCCCAAGTACGAATAGAGAACTAATTCAAATGGCGATAAATACTGTTATGGCAATGACACAAAATGACAATAAAAACAACAACAATGAAAACGCAATGCCATACAATAAATGAATCCACTAAAGTTAGTTGTCTTGTAAACGACAGCGAAATAACAAACGAAATGGTAATGCGCACAATGGGAGTAAGGATTGATCCATTTCAACAGCTGCCTGCTTATCAATGGACTTACAGGGCGTTATGCAGCACGTGTAACAATTTTTTCACATGCCCTGCGCCGAATGAGCACCCATTTCGTTGCATAAACTAATTGGGTGGCAAACAAAGACAGAAATGGACAAACTACTTTACAAGCTAAAACACATAATTAAGTGAAAACATATAAGCGATAATAAATAAAATAAGAAAGTATGTGATTTAGATACTTTTATGTATAAAACGTGCTAGAAAAGGTTAAGATCGTGCAGGAATAGGGATTGCTAACGGAATACAATTTTTAGAATCGTATATCATAGATGTATACTCGTATACTACAATGATATTAATCGGTTATGCAATTTACTTACATATTTAGATACCCGCAAATGCTTCACGAAATATATAATAATACCTAAAATAACTCCGTTAATTTGTCAAAACTGATAATAAAGACCTTCATAAATCGAAAAAGTGGTTGGAGTCATCGACTAATGTTAGTTTCGGCTATGTCTCCTCGGCCGCCGAAGATTTGCCTTTCTTTTTTATTGCATAGACACCACTTATGCGGTTATAATCGAAAACACAGCATCACGCTCTAGTCGTTCTTCCTTTGCACTGTTTGATGCCAATTGGAGATATGTAGGTCCTTCCCCATCTGGTCTTTACAACAGAGTGGAGGTCTTCCTCTTCCTCTGCTTTCTCCGGTGAATACTTTCAGAGATGGAGTGTTTTCATCTATACGGACGACATGACCTAGCCAGCGTAACCGCTGTCTCTTCATTCATTGAACTATGTCAATGTCATCGCTCTTCGTTCCACCGAACGCGATACTCGCCGTTGCCGATGCGCAAAGGACCCTAATTCTTTTTTCTCGTAACTCGGGCTCATGTCCTTGCCTTTGCACCATATAGCGAAACGGGAATAATGAGTGACTTTTAGAAGTTGTCCGTCGTGAGAGGACTTTACTTCTCAATTGTTTATTTATTCCGAAGTAGTACCTGTTGGCAAGAGCTATTCTGCGTTGGATTTCGAGCTCATATTGTTGTTGGTGTTAATACTGCATCTGCATTATCTACAACTTCGAAGTTATGACTTTCAACAGTGACGTGTGAGCCTAGTCGCGAATGTGTCGACTACTTGTTTGATATTTCGTCTTGTCTTCATTCACTACCAGAGCCACTTGCTTCGGTTTCTTATCCAGTTTGGAAAAAGCAGAACTAGCGACGCGGATGTTGAGGCCAATGTTAGCAATATCATGGGCATACGCCAGCAGCTGTAAATTTTTATGAAATGTTCTACCTCCAGGATTAGATTGAAGAAATCGCACGATAGGGATTCACCTTGTCTAATACCTCGTTTAGTATCGAACGGCTCGGAAAGGTCCTTCCCGATCCTGACGGAGCTTTTGATATTGTTTAAAGTCAGTTTCTTTCTTCAATATAGTTTTGATAATTTACGCCCGACTTACCGCATAAACACCAATCGAACAATGTCCAGTAAGAACTTCTACGATCGCGGCAAGATGTACTTTGCTAAGAGCAAGTAGTTCGGGAGGTCTATTAATTACTTACTTAAATATTCTTCGACAAACAATCATATCAGTCAAAGCTAACGGTTTGTTTCACCTAAACCTACTCGAGTTTAATATAGAATTACATACAAAAATATGTTCAGAATGAAGAGACGAGTTAAAATCCTGGTGACAGTTTAGAAATGTAGAAATAAATTTGTTAGAGGCATACACATTTTACACAGCCGCTCTCAAAATTATGCGATAGTCGTGGGATCGCCGACAGTTAGGTGAAAACCCATATCTCGTGACCAGCTGTATCGATTTCAACCAAATTCAACAGGTATCATTATACTGACATCCCTATATTACAGTATGATATATGAGCCAAATCGGACTACAACCTTACCGACTTTCCTCATAAAGCCTATTTTAAGCACGAATAGTGACATCCTATGATCAAAAACTCTCCAAATCGAACCAAAACTATTCAAGGTCCTTGGCACTGAATATGTGGACCCCGGTTCCTATTGCGAATTTTTTATCAGAAATATCGGTCGATCTGTGAGATATATTATAAAAATTGAAGAAAATCTGTTACTGATAATAGTATGCTTGAATGTTAAGAATAGATTGAATATGGTCAATAATTTCTTTAGTCCTCTTATATCTAAGAGACAATTTTTAGAGATTGAGTTATCTTTTTGAAGAAGAGTGTTTCTCTTAAAATAAAGTATAGTATTTTTGTGCTTAAAATTGATATAATTGGTTGAAAACTTAACCTACCCTCCATGTACATACATAACTAATATTAAAATTTTCAAGCATCCGGTTGACTTTACTCCACATACATATGTTAGTGGTGGTATGTGAGGTACTTTAATGAAACTCAAAGAGTATAACTTTTTTGTTAGTTATATTGTATATAGTATATCCAAAAATCTTCTTCTTCTTCTTTACTGGCGTAGACACCGCTTACGCGATTATAGCCGAGACAACAACAGCGCGCCAGTCGATTCTTCTCTTCGCTACGTGGGGCCAATTGGATATTCCAAGCGAAGCCAGGTCCTTCTCCACTTGGTCCTTCCAACGGAGTCGAGGTCTTCCTCTTCCTCTGCTTCCCGCGGCGGGTACTGCGTCGAATACTTTCAGAGCTGGAGTGTTTTCATCCATCCGGACAACATGACCCAGCCAGCGTAGCCGCTGTCTTTTAATTCGCTCAACTATGTCAATGTCGTCGTATATCTCGTACAGCTCATCGTTCCATCGAATGCGATATTCGCCGTGTCCAACGCGCAAAGGATCATAAATCTTTCGCAGAACTTTTCTTTCGAAAACTCGCAACGTCGACTCATCGGTTGTTGTCATCGTCCTCTGCACCATATAGCAGGACGGGAATTATGAGCGACTTATAGAGTTTGGTTTTTGTTCGTCGAGAGAGGACTTTACTTTTCAATTGCCTACTCAGTCCGAAGTAGCACCTGTTGGCAAGAGTAATCCTGCGTTGGATTTCCAGGCTGACATTGTTGGTGGTGTTTACGCTGGTTCCAAGATAGACGAAATTATCTACAACTTCAAAATTATGACTGTCAACAGTGACGTGAGAGCCAAGTCGCGAGTGCGACGACTGTTTGTTTGAGGACAGGAGATATTTCGTCTTGCCCACGTTCACTGCCAGACCCATTTGCGTTGCTTCCTTGTTCAGTCTGGAGAAAGCAGAACTAACGGCGCGGGTGTTGTGACCGATGATATCATAATCATCAGCATACGCCAGCAGCTGTACACTCTAATAAAAGATTGTACCTGCTCGGTTAAGTTCTGCAGCTCGAATAATTTTCTCCAGCTGCAGATTGAAAAACAAAAGGGGGGTCACTTATCCGAGGCTTGTTGTTCCTTTTCATTGGTAAGATTTTTTACGTGGCGGGTCCCAAACCCAGCATACAGCCCTGCGGAGGGGATGTTTCGACTTCTCACTTTAGCTCGCCTTCAAACGGATGTTCTTAGGCTACCCAGAGGATACTTGGTCGAAGACCGGAAGTCGTGAGCTGCTTGAGTCATATGCATGTAAAAGAATCGTTTCTGGCCACTCCCAAGTGAATGGCGATCAGAGAACTTTCCTCACTTGCGTGAACTTCTACACATGACTCCATATCCAAAAATACATATATAAAATTGGGTCAATACTACCCCATCTCCTATATACCTTATATAAGCTTTTCAGACTTGGCTTTATACCGTATAATCGGCCAATGTGTAAGATATCTTAGAAAAATTAACTGATTGTATGAAATGTATATATTTAGCTTAATGCCGAAAATATCTGAAACTATTTATACTACCTTTTCGTTATTCTAACAAATCGTATGCCGAATATGTGCACTGTGTGAATTAATTATTTATAAAATTGCTTGAAAATATGCTCTCGAGTATACCTGAACAAAATTAAAGTATAAAGCAACAAGCTCATATGATGTTCCCACGAAAAATTTTAAGGGATTAGATTACATTTAATCTCTTCACTAATCTAGCCGTTCTCACTGCCATTGGACAGATGATAAAACAGACGTTTTTGCCATTCAAGAATTCAAATCATTTATTAAAAGAAAACATTGTTTTATAGTTTTTGTTATAAAAGCGGTCTTCTTTTAAATATTTTCCATATAAAAGAAATAATGGACGTATTTTTTATTTAAGAAGTCAATATTAAGGTGATTTCAGATTCATTGCATTTAATTTATATGTTTGTTTACACTTTCTTCTCTTTTTAGTGTCTAAATCAGCTGTGATAATGAATGGATGGATTTCCAATGTTGACAAGTAGATGGTGCTAAATCAGGGTCGCACAAAGAGTTTTCGTGTAGATTAAATTCACAGCACCTCAGAGAGGAGATTAAGAAGTATCATTTTTGTATGGCGAAATCTTGATAAATGTATAAGATTGGCGGGATAAAGTACTCAACAGCCGAAATCGGGTGATTAAGTGTCGGTCTGAACGTGGTATCAGACTTATAGCGGGATTCTGTAACCAGTCTCTAGTCTCTATTTGAGACAATTTGAGGTAAAATCTCAAGTTACTATTCACTAAACAGTCTCTAGCGTTAGTTTCAAAATATTGCCTCAAATTTGAGACATGGTAGTTACCAGGTCACAAAACTAAAAAGAACGCTTGTCTGCCATTTTGAACATACTGAATAGAGATCATCATAGATATTAATCGATTGCCGTTTTTTGTATTTGTAAGCAACTCAAACACGAAAAGGTTAAAAATAAATCAATTTTACATAAATTTCGTAAATATTATGGAGCAAAGTCAACATATATTTTTATTTTTATTAATAACACTAGCCGACAATTTTGACATTTTTTTTCTGCTCTGAAACCAAACTTGTTTTTTTATGTTGCTTTGATAAGGTACATATATAATTTGAATATAAAAAAAAATTGCTAGGTCCAGGTTAAGAGAAAAATAAATGTAAAGTTTTTGCAAAAAATATATTGAATATTACAAATTTTTATCCCTCAATTTATATTTTCTTGTGCTTTTTTGAACTTCTGCTGTATTGGTAGTCAGGATTATCACGTAAACATATCTAGCAATAGTCTTCTAGCATGCGAGGAGTCCATTTGCCTTGATACCTTTTCTCCATACTAAATATGTCTTGGTGAAATCTCTCCCATGTTCATCACTGACTGCACCTAAATTGGGAGAAAAGAAATCCAAGTGCGAATGTAGGAAATGTATTTTCAGGGACATGTTTCACCCTAAAGCCTGAAATCCGTCAATAGGCTTGATATGAGTTCTTCATAATCGGGTGATTTGGTGTTACCCAAAAAATTTTTTACAACCTCAACAAATGAAAGCCATGCTTTTTTTTCTAGCGTATTTAGTTTAGAGACAAAGTTTTGATCCTTCATAACTCGTCGTATGTCTGGCCCCACAAAAATCCCTTCTTTTAATTTCGCATCACTAAGTCTCGGAAATATACTTTTAAGGTATTGAAAACCTTCTCCCGTTTTATCCATTGCTTTTACAAAATTTTTCATTAAGCCTAATTTTATATGAAGGGGTGGCAATACAATATTCTCGGGTTCAACAAGACGAAGATTGGACACACTTTTCTGATTAGGTACATAGTCTGTTCTTTTTGGCCACTCTTTTTGGATATAGTGTTTGCTTCGAGCTCTGCTATCCCATTCGCACATAAAACAGCAAAATTTTGTGTAACCAGCTTGCATACCTAGTAACATCCAAATTCTTTTAAATCAGAACAAATTTTCCAAGAATGTTTAGCATACTGTATTTTTTGTAGTAGATTTTTGATATTTTCATAGGTTTCTTTGATATGTACTCCATGCGCTAGAGGTACAGATGGAAGTTCGTTACCATTATGTAACAAAACCGCCTTCAAACTTATTTTCGATGAATCAATAAATAGTCTCCACTGATCAGGTGAATAGGTACAAAACATTTTTTTCATAAGCCCATATACATCTTTGCAATAGACTAGATCGTTTTCCTTTTCAAAGAAATCCACAAAACTACTATGTCGTTTCCGATAAGTACAGATTCTTGTCTCTGGATGCAATAAATTCCATTGTTTTAGTTTAGAAGCTAAAAGTTCTGATTTCTCTTTTGGTAAATCAAGGTAACGAATCGCTTTGGGTTATCAGATGTGGCTCTGTTGTTGACCTTGTTGGTGGTGGCTCGTAGTCATCGTCGTCAAAATCGGTGTGGTCGGAAGCATAAACATCAACACTACTTTCTAAGCCACAACTACCACGAGAAGTTGACGGTTCGTTAGAAGTTGAGGTCGTTGGAGTTTGTAGGGTAGCTGGTTTTGACATAGACGACACATATGGGTACTTTATAATATTTTTAGATGTCGACTTCATTCCAGTAATGTTCGTTAGACAAAAATAACAATCATTTACATGATTTTGTTGTTCTCGCCATATAGCTGGCATAGTAAACGGCAATGGTGTGTGAGTACCTTGGAGCCACCCTGCGAGATACCGTGAACATTTTGAACACAAAAAACTCGGACTCCAAGGTTTACTTAGACTTTCTTCAGCGCCGAATCCAAAGTACGAACGATACGCTACCAACAGTCGCAGCGAAAACTTCTTCGAACTTGAGCGTGGATTAAAGCCTCCACACACAAAACAAAATAAATTTGGCGAATTTTTACACTTTCTGGACATTATATTAAACGATTTAATGCAAAAACAATGGGAAACAACTGAGATGCGCACGAGTTAACGACGAAAATACTTCGTCATCGTAGGTCGATTTCCAAAAAATGGACCAACGCAGAGTATTTCAACCAAAGGTCACATAAAATAGTTGAGAATTCGCAGAAATGAAAGACAAAGGAAAGCAAGGTTGCGCAACCTGAATCTATCGCAACCTTTTCCGAACTCGTATAAGAAGTATAACTTCAATAATATTATCGTAATTGGACCTAAGGATTTTTTTTATTATTTTTCTAATGATATACATACTAACAGGAACCAAAATATATAATTTTTATTTCAGAGCAAAATCCATTGTCGGCTAGTGTAATTATGTTTTTTGACTATACTTATTATAGAAAATTCAATATTTGTTATCGACATATTTCATTGAAGTGTAAAAACATTTGTGAATAATGAAATGTAATAGATTTTGTGACTGTCACTTACAGAATAGCAGACGATTCTCAAGTCTCAAAAATTGTCTCTAACTTAAAATCTCAAATTTAGAGACTTGAGACTGTATCACAGTACAGAATCGCACGGTTTCCTCTGCATAGCGATTTCCGCTTTCCAGCTTATTCTAAACCATTTAAGCTGATCAAAATATGTGCTATTAATGCAATCAATTGTACAAGGTTTCTTAAAAATTAAAATTCAAAATTATTTTGAGAGCTTAGCGCTGACTTAGAATTTTGGCTTGGGCCTTGGTCTAAGCATCATATTCCTAACATGATGAATTCCGAACCCTTAATTAACGTTTTTGACATCAATTCAATATAACATACGCCTGGACCAATTTTGTCAATTCTTTTTTTTAAATGTTCGTTGAGGTTCAAGGATGGTTTTTACGGCAAAAAATACGAATAATTGCGGGAAAACCCCTAAAAACACCCCTTTTCTTTTTCCCACAAAAACGAATGACTGTTTGTTTGTTAGTAACGCTAAGAGAACGGCTGCACTAATCTTGATGAACATTTCAGAGGTTGTTCGTTGTGGATCGAGGAAGGTTTAGAAACCGTATGCTTTTCGTGAGGAAAAGTCGGAAAATTGGAAAACTGCAAAAAGTAACTTTTTTTCATAAATTTTTTTTTTAAATTTTTGTTTGTTTTGTTTTTCAAAATTTTGATTTGTAAATTATTTGAATCGTTCATAAAATTATTGAAAATTATTCAGTGAAAACTTTACGCGTGTTTCACACAAAGACATCAATTGCAGATTGAAATTTGTTACGAAGCCACGAAGAGGTCGCCCTAATATCGATCGGAGTTCTTTTTGCCATCATCGTATGGCGGCCTATGGAAAGGTAAGGCAAGAAGTATTCCCAGGATGCGGTGACATACGTGCAGAATTATGGATCGCGGTCAATCAGCAAGCGATCGTCACGATGCACATAGGTTTCTGCTAGTGCATACTACGGCTAAAAATATAAGGAGTTGTCGCAAGACAATGACATTTGGTACATCATTGTTTTGGATTCCAATCAAGAAAAAAATGAAAAAATTTTTTTAAAAAAGTTTATTTTACGCCCACCTCCCATATAAGGTGAAACTTAATTTTTGACCTAGAGCACTGATTTTTGGTACATAGCATTTTTATGACATTATATATGTTGGTGTTAAATTTCAATAATATCCGCCCACTTTTACGCCCACCTCCCATACAACTAAATTCTCTTTTATCAAGTCTCTTTTAGCAACTTTTTTACATCTTCGTGACATTCTGACATTGTTTTTTTCAAGGGGGGCAATTTGGGGCAGCTGAATTTTTTTTTATCGTTTAGCTGAGACTTCAGGCTTTAATTCGGTATATGTACAGCGGTACGACAGCGGTAGACAGCGCTAAAAAGATGCACCACTTTGAATTTGAAGAACATTGAAATTTTGACGTCCAAATTATGTTGTTCCACAAAATTTTTTATACATTATTTTTTTCAATGGATGTTGATGCAAATTTTTTCTTTGATACATATTATAAATGAAAAATAATAACAAAGTTGAATTTCAATAGTTGTTTTATTCTATCAATGATTTGACTTTTGAGTAAATTTTTTGCTAATTTTGATGTTCTCTACATTCACCAACTTTGGGTATTTCTGGACAAAAAACTAATGCAGATAGAATCCTAATACTTTGGGAAAATAATGTGTAAATAGTTGGTAACAAACTGTGAAATTTTCATTCAAATCAGACAACATGAAATTTTTGAATTTCGGCCACAGATATTCCAATGTGCGATGTGACAGCATGACTTTTCAAACAACACTTACGATATTTGATGGACATTATCTTAAAACAAAGTATATGTGGTGCTGTTAGTTGCTAGATGCACTCTGCTGAGTGGCAAAGGAGAGGTTTGCCGCACGCACACATTCTTCTTTGGATGGTGGTTACACCAGATCAAATTTCTGTGAAAATTCCTTATGCAGAGAAAGATCTAGTATTATACGATGTGGCGAAAACCAATATGGTTCATGGACCTTGCGGACACTAAAATCCCACTTCGGTTTGTATGAGTGACAATAAATGCACGAAACACTATTCACCTGCTCTTTCGGAAACAAAAACTAGAAATGATGGATATCCACTCTATCGGCGTCGCTCACCAGAGGACAATGGCAGAACATTCAGCATTCAAATTAGAAGAGTGAATATCGAAGTTGACAACACATTCCCCATTATTGTCTAATTCACATTCAAAGCTCATATCAATGTTGTGTATTGAAATTTGGTGTAATCGATAAAATATGTTTGTAATTACGCCACCAAAGGAAGCAACATGGCGGTTATTGGTCTTGAAGGGGTTACATGGGTTTCACAGTTTCAAAAAATCGAAAAAAAAATTGTTTATCTTATTAAATTCTATAACATTTCTAGAATATTGTCCTAAATTTTCAAGTTAATTTGATCAATACTTTCGGAGATACAACCCTGAGAACTTGTGCGCTCGAGGCAATCTAGGCTAAGTGCGCCGTCTTTAAGCGCGTTTTTCTCGAAACTGTGTTTTCAAAGTCGGTTGTCAAGATTTCGCGCGAACTACTCAACCGATCTTGATGAAATTTTACACAGGTCTTCGAATATCATTTACAAGATCTTGAACGGAGGTTTTTTTTTTTTTTTTGTAATTACAACTATTAAAAAAAAATGTCGAGAAATCCAATTTTCATTTTTTTCCTTCGTCCAATACCCAGTTTATTGTCTCTACTAAAACACGTATTTTTTTATTTTTATTTCTGATGATCCTGAAAGAAGTTCTGCTGACAACGCAGATGCACCTTTTTTCCGAGGGACTGCCGGAAATGGCGTCGTAATTACTGCCATTCTGATATTTTTTTTTTTGAAAATTTTACAAAATGTTTACTAAATATGAGTCTTTTAAATAAAAAAAATTCATTAAGATATTTTATTTTTTATATGTAAAAAAAAATTATTGAAAAAAGGCCGTTTTTTGCCCGAGGAAACCCATGTAACCCCTGAACAATACGGTCGATACGTGGACTATAATAAAGCGCTTTGTAGGATATTTACTTTTGTAATTCATGAACGTTTTCCGACTGTTGTGCGTCTCGCAGTTAATTTGGAGAATGACCAAAGAGTGTATTTCAACCCAGAGAATACAGTACAGCCAATGGAAACACCGCCAGCAACAAAATTAACATTTACGAGTTTTTTCACAACTTTCGTCAGTGATCCGTTTTCGAGAACATTGCTCTATTCTGAAATGCCTTGATATTATACATGGAATGCATCGCCGAAGAAATAGTTGCGCAGAAAGTAAGGCCAACCAGTAGATTGACATCCAGGTGTGTTCTCAACTAATGCCTTCGGACGAATTTACACAATCTACCCGAAAAACGACGATTGTTTCTACCTTCGGTTCAGTGGCGTAGCTACAACTTCGGGCGCCCGGGGCCAAGGATATTCTGCCGCCCCTCTTTATCTACCTACCTACAAGTTTCATGAGGTGGTTCGAACAAAAGTGAATTTTTACAAAATATCTTCGATATTAAGTATATAAAATTTAGGAACTAGAAGCCACGCAAATTCTGAAGTGCCAAAATTCTCACGAAACGGTTTTTGAGCAAATTGATAGTAAGAGAACAAGACATCTCATTAAAAGCCATAGAAAAAAACCATTTCGCCCTATATTTGACACAATTTGCAGGCATTTTTGCCCGAATTGGAGTTTTTAAATACCATTTTTGAAAAATTGGAGAAATAAAAATATTTTATACATTCAAAGTATAGGGTAACTGTGATAGTGACACGTTGCTAGGACAAAGCTAAAAAAGTGCATCTTTAAGTTCTACCACTATTTTTAAGAAAGATATAAGCCAAAAGATATAAGACAAATTCAAAGACTGAAGAGTATTCAAGAATAAATTAATATTTTTCATTGATATTCAGATTATTACATTGTGAGTGTACAACTCTTTATCATTTATAATAAATTTTGTTGTTATTTTTCTGAATATTAAAAAACAGCGAAGATCGTTTTGCCGCCCCCAAGACGTTGCGACAGGGGCGACGGCCCCCTTCGCCATTCGACATTGCCGAAAACATTTTACATCGTCTTCGCAAAACATTGGAAATGGGTTAATTCCGGTTGATACTTCCGGTGGTTCGATATCAATTCCAATCGCCGCTTATCAATTCACGAAAGATGAACTCATCACGAATGTTCGGGCATTGGCCAAATTATCGTAACTACGATTCCTTAAGTACACGCGCAATGCCGATGTTTGTTGACTTAAAATGGAAGATTCAAAGTCAAATTCCAGGAGACTTGCGTTTATACAAATCGATAGATCGTCTTGACAATGAAGACGACGCCGTGAATTATACAGTGGAATTTCTAAATTCTTTGGAGAGGCTTGGTATGCCACCGCAACATTTGCGTCTCAAATTTGGATCTGTCGTTATTATGTTTCGCAATCTACACTATCGAATACAAAGAGGCAGAATGCTTGATTCTACGAATTCCTGTGATTTCTAACATTTGACATTTCAGTTCAAACGTATTCCGTTTGCAGTGAAAATTGAATTTGAGATGCCAATTAACAGGACACAAGGATAGTCGCATAGTGTGTGGCATAATTTGGAAATGCTATGTTTTTGACACGCCCAGATATACGTGGCGTGCTCACGAGCTGGAAAACCATCTTTTCCGTACACCGGAACAGAAACCAAAAAATGTTGTTTATCAGCTGCGTTACATTGAAAACAAAAAATGAAATGATAAATTTAACTTTCTTTTAATTTCAAAACACATAATTTCACGCAGGGCAACGGCTGTGGTGGCAGCTAGTATTATACACAACATCTGTCGCAAAAGAAACAGGACTGTTAAAAAACAGCAAAAATTTAATATTTTTCAAAAGTTATATTTTTTTATTCAAAGTAGTTTCCTTGTGCTTCGATACCGTGTTTAGCCCGGTAAATTAGCATTTCAATTGAGTGTTTAAGGTCATTTTTCTGAATGCTCTTAAGAATATCGGTCGTCGCCTTTTGGATGGCTGAAATGTTCTGAAACCAGTGTCCTGAAGTTTTCCAAATAGGTAAAAATCACAGGGTGCCATAGGGTGAGTAGGGTGAGTGATTAGTGGTTAATATGGAGTTTTTTGTCAAAAAATCAGTGACAAGCGTCGACCGATGACACGGCGAGTTATCGTACAATAGGCGCCAGGACCCTGCCTCACGGTATTGTGGTCGAGCACGACGAATGCGTGACAAACGACACAGCATTAATCGTTTGGCCAGGTGGGATGAACTCTCGGTGTACAGTACCCTCGGAATCGTAAAACACAAATCAGCATTCTTTATTTTTGACTTCTGAAGACGACTTGTCTCGACTCGTCACAGAGGTACTGACGACCTTCTTGAAATCGCTTAAACCACTCATGCACATTACTACGGAATAAAAACTGATCACCATAGACTTTTTTCATCATTTGAAATGTTTCAGTAAACGTTTTCCCAAGTTTAAAACAAAATTTAATATTTGCTCTTTGTTCGAAATGCATTTTACGATCGGTGATCAAACGCTGCTGTCACTTTTTAATCGATAACATCGATTGTAGTTATCCAATTGTCTTAAAATTTTTACGAAATGTCAACAAGAGATCAAACTTTTTATTTCATATACCCACCAATAGATGGCGCCACCAGAAACAGTTATTTTTAAAAAGTTCTGATTCTTTTGCAATAGACCTTGTATAAAAATGGAACACTATTTCCATATATGCTCGCATAACGTCCGAACCACTGCACGGAGAGACATAAAAAGTTGCACAGTTATTCATTTAGTCTTGCAGAAGGTTCTAAGGGAGGCGGTTTTTGCAAAGTCACCGTCGATTTAGCAATATCTCTATACATTAATAACTCAAGAACAGTGGTCGGCATGAGAGGATCTGTCACTGTGTTGGTGAGCACGGAAAAAAGTAGCCCAGTGAGAAATTGGAATTAAAATTAAGCATCTAATCTAAATAATTAATAGTATAATGAAAATTAACAAAACGTCTTTTAAGAATATATTCCCTATTATCTTTAAAAGACTTGGAACATAAAAGGCATTGCATGGCACCAAAGGCATTTAGAATCATAAAAGATTTCTCGCAGGGCATATTTGGTTTTGCGCAATAACGGCTCAAGAACGACTCAACCAAAAGGTTGGTTTGGAGGTAGCTTGGAACATCGGCTCGGGCACTGGCGTTTTATGTTAAAAGTCAAAACAATTCATATTCAAAAATATGTGTTTCAAATCATAAGCATGTATTCAGTATTCATGTAAGAATCATTTGAATATTTATACCCTGAACAGGGTATATTAAGTTTGTCACGAAGTTTGTAACACCCAGAAGGAAGCGTCGGAGACCCTATAAAGTATATTTATAAATGATGAGTATGTTGACGTTGCGAGTTTTCGAGAGAAAAGTTCTGCGAAAGATTTATGGTTCTTTGCGCGTTGGCCACGGCGAATACCGCATCCGATGGAACGATGAGCTGTACGAGATATACGACGACATCGACATAGTTCAGCGAATTAAAAGACAGCGGCTACGCTGGCTAGGTCATGTTGTCCGGATGGATGAAAACACTCCAGCTCTGAAAGTATTCGACGCAGTACCCGCCGCGGGAAGCAGAGGAAGAGGAAGACCTCCACTCCGGTGGAAGGACCAAGTGGAGAAGGACCTGGCCTCGCTTGGAATATCCAATTGGCGCCACGTAGCGAAGAGAAGAAACGATTGGCGCGCTGTTGTTGACTCGGCTATAATCGCGTAAGCGGTGCCTACGCCAGTAAAGAAGAAGAAGAGTATGTTGAGCTGAGTCGATTTAGCCATGTCCGTCTGTCCGTCTGTCTGTATATTTACGAATTAGTCCCCCAGTTTTTAAGATATCGTTTTGAAATTTTGCAAACGTCATTTTCTCTTCCAGAAGCTGCTCATATCGGACCACTATAATATATCTGCCATACAAACTGAACAATCGGAATCTAGTGCTGGTATGGGAAACTTCCTCATTTGACAATATAGCTTCACGAAATTTGGTATACGTTATTGTGCAAAGAAATAATGTAATATCGTAAGAAATTGTTCAGATCGGCTCACTATAGCATATAGCTGCCATACAAACCAAACGATCGGAATCAAAGGCTTGTATGGTAAACTTTCGCATTTGAAGTGGTATCTTCACAAAATTTGACATGGATTACTGCTTAGTGTAATAATATAATCTCTGAAAAAATTGTTCAGATCGGATTACTATAGCATATAGCTTCAATACAAACTGAACACATAGTTACTAAACGAAATACACCTGTGAAGGTTCGGTGCAGCGAAAGTTAACGTTTCTTCTTGTTTTTTAAGCTTAGTACGCAGCTCTCAAGAAACGTAAAAACTTCATATAAAAAAACGCTTAAGAAACGGTCCAGAAACGTTCCTGCGATAAAGTTACTTGTGCTAGTACGCAGCTCTTAAGAAAGCTAGTACTAATTTTTAATACTTCTTTTCAATAAAATGTGAATATGGCAAACCTGGTTTTGCGAAGAAACATCAAATCAACAATTGTTTCTTGCAGGAAATTCGAAGTAATCGTCAAATTCATCCTAAATTAGTTGAAATCATTATTATAAAGTATGTTCCATTTTGAAATGTTGTATAAAACCAACCAATCATCAACAACATTCCTTAAATCTCAATGAAAATATTTGTGTTACCATACACATATATACATACGCACAAAGTTTGTTTACTTTGTTTATTCTCTCTTGCTCTTCTAATGTGGATCATTCACAATGCGTAACCAGCTGTCAAAATTACTTGAGAAATAATGTATTTTTGTTCTTGAGCAATTACTTGAGAGCTGCGTACCAACCTTTACTTAAAAAGAAATTAACATCGCACAGGTACTGGCAGGGTAGAGTAGTTTTTGTTTACATACATACCTACAAGTAAATGGATTATACTCATAGTTGTTACTGAACAAGAAAA
The DNA here is from genome assembly GCF_023373825.1 of Bactrocera dorsalis. Lineage (NCBI taxonomy): Eukaryota > Metazoa > Arthropoda > Insecta > Diptera > Tephritidae > Bactrocera > Bactrocera dorsalis. The sequence goes on along the minus strand of NC_064308.1, from coordinate 17,679,577 downwards.
AGCATAATATCTCACAAATATTCCTGAATCACAGAAGAATGCAATATTTAAACGGCAACGATCAATTTTGTGTTTTCTTACGTGTACTATTATCTCGGTTTTAGCCGTCGATTATTGCATTCGATGAATGGTATACAGTACTACATACATATATGATTAGACATAGGACGTGAAACGCCCCTCTTCTGCTCAACTCATGCACATTTATACACTATAACAGTAAGCATATATTACGAAGTCGATATAAAATGTAGATTACCAACTTACCTATTCCATTATATTGTTATCATTATTAAAGATATCCCTGACAACAAGGAGCGAGCGAAACTTCGGGTTTAGGCTAGTGTAAGATAAATACGTATCTTATTTAAGGATGATGTTAATATAATAAAATATACTAATGAGACAAAGTGAGTATTTGATCTTCAAAATAAGTTATTAAGATACTAAATTTGATTGTAATTCATTCATAATTTCGTCGAAGAATGATAAGTTGAAATGCGGATATCCGTTTTTTCGTCCGTCCGAGCTTCTATCTTTGCAATTTGTAACTTTAGTAAAAAAAAATTGAGACATATGGAAAAAAATGGAGAACAAGTTCTTAAATGGGTGTAATAGAACCACTGCCACGCCCACAACATACCATTAAGTGAAAATTTATAAAGTGTCATAACTAAGCACTAAATTAAGACATAAAACTGTAATTTGGCACAGAAAATTACAGTTACATGGGGCACCTGCGGAAAATTTTTTTGCAACAGTGGGCGTTTCGCCCTCTAAATGGTTAAGTGTACACATCTTCCAAGCCACTAACGCTACCTTAACCAAGCTTGATGTAAAGAAGTATTTTTAACATTTCTTCATATACTGTGAAAATGGCTAAAATCAGTTAATAATAACGCCCACTCTGCGTATAACAGTTATGTTGAACATTCCTAAATGTGCGATAACTCAGCGAATAAATGAGCCACAAGCATTAAATTACACAACAAGCATAAACAGTAAGTGGCGTTATAAGAACTAGTGTAAAAATTTGGCAATGAGCGTGGCTCCACCTATATGAAATCCTATATCTCAAATACTATTTGACTAATTTCAACCAACTTTGCTGTGTGAGAAATGAGCCATATTGGTTGACAACCACACCCAACCTGAATTCCAACTTCAAGTCTTTCACTTTACAGTATACAAATCAAATATCAATGAAGTTATTTGAGTAAAACTTTACACAAATAGTGTCCTCAGGTTATTTAACGTTACACCCAATTTGGTTATAAATATGTGTATAAAATCGGGTCAACACTTCTCTTAACCCCCATATACTTGTAGTTATATAACATAAATATTTTTGGACTTCAGGTTCACTTTATAACGTATCTATCGGTCAATATGCAAGAAACGTAAATAAAATTCCGAAAAAATGAAGGTGTTTCTTAGGCTTTTATCCTTGTAAGTTAAAAGAATATAAAATGTTGCAGGAATACCCTTTAAATTTCATATGAACGTGTCTTTGTTTTAACACCGGTCGATACGATTTTTGGGTCTAACTTTTGCACGTTAAATTTCGGTTTCTACACTACTATACCAAAAACACGGGAAACAAGACATTTTTTCATGAAATTTGCTTTTGTGGACACTTAATTCATACTTTTTTATGTCCGTATGCGCTAAAAATAAACAGTATATTTCAGTACAACGACACTCATTTAGATGGTATATTTTCCATACTTATATGAAAGTGCAATTGGCGAACATTTTGTCTTCGTCACATTGACCATCGTGTTTGTACACATGTATTCATTCGAGCTAATTAAAATTGTAACACCTTTAGTCGGTCGCCACGTCAACATTTAGTTATTTACAAGTCTCTCACGACATACGCTACATACTGTCGCACATTCACACAATATATTTACGTATAAATACCAACATAAACCGGCGGCTCACCGCAATGTCAAAGAGTCACATTGCTCACATTTGCTCGCGCGTTAATCGCTATTCCTTTTACCTTTTCAAATTGCACTTGCATGACTGACCGTCGCATGCCGTCAAAACGTTGGCGCCGAAGTCAACGATGCTAACACATAGCGAATCGAACAGTATAATATGCAAACATACATGACAGCATGACCTCAGCCGAAATACAGCCGTATGGCCGTTGTTAGGCTATATTCATAATATCTATGATTATATATATGTATTACATATACACACATATATCATTTATGTATATTGTATAAATATGTACACACACTTGCATACGAGCCGATATATTCACATTAAACCTGTTAAAGCTCTTCATAAGACTTTTTTAAAAATTGTTATTAGTTTAAAAGCTTTATATTTTTGAAATGAGCGGACTTAAGTTCATAAGACTAAATTAGTGCTACATTTGCTACGGTTTGCGCACGTTGCCGATTTGATGACACGGTGTTAGGAAATAAACGGATAAGTGTGTAAAATCAACTAATATTGCTGCGGCAGTAGTATCAGCAGTTGATCGGTTGTACGTGGAGATTTTTTGACCGATTGTAGTTACTCCTTGCCTCCTAAACATTATCGTCATCGATCATCAATACATAGAAACGTATACGTTAAATTGTATGTAATTCAGGATATTGTTAGTTTCTTAGGACTAGAGAACTTTTTGACTCATACTAAGTTATTGGTTCGTTTTCTATATCATTTATTTTAAATTTAGAACTATTTCTGATAATGATTTGATAATATTTTTGATAATATCAAAATAACAAAGTTTTATTGCAGATATCGTATCGACCTTACTGGACCATCTAGTCGGATTTAGTTTTTTTAGAGTGGTGTCTGATTCACCAGTAAATTTAAATTTGTAGATCCCAACGTTTGACGCTGTTTCCGAAAAAATTATACAAATCTTGCAACATTGCAAACAAAATCATTGTACTTTTTTTAAATCAATATTTTTGTCGATAAATAATGTTGGCTCTTGGGTGACTAAATCTAATGCGCCTTGTTTGGCTGCATAGAAGCCTAGAAACACTTCTTTTACTTTAATATCAATTGGCTGTCCATTTTAACATCTGGTTACTGCATTCCTCACAACAATGCTTATCTGATCTAGTTTCGATATGTCCTGCGTCGTGTCCATTATGATGGCAAAAAACGGTGTCGCTCTAATTTGTTCAAGGAGACGGGTTTCGAGTTAGGTTTTCATGTTCTCGATAAATTCATTTTGAATTGTTGCACTCAGGGGGCCTATTCTGTAACTCGATTCGAAAAAAAATGTGCTCGAATTCGGATTTTGTATATTCTGTAATTCGATTTTCGGATAAAATATTCGATAGCTTTTGAGTTGTAGAAAGCAAAAACGAAAATTGTACGTATTTATTCTGGCACAGGGTGGTACAACTTTCGCATAATTATAAATTAGATCCGAATTTCGAATAGAATACATTTTCAAATCGAGTTACAGAATAGGGCCCCAGATATCTTGTAGATCTTAAAAACGTAGAAAAACACAATTTCAAAAAAGTCCTGATATTAAACAGTTAATATTAAATTATAATAAAAATTAAACGATAGAAAAACTTGGAAATAATTATATTTACCTTTGGGCATATCCAAAATTGCCGCAAAATGTGATCATACTGAGCGACAAGCTCTTCCGTGGTATTCTTCCTGACTTAAGTATTCTTGATGTCTTTCTTTGCGAATTTCATTTTCAAGTTCCTTGTCGATAGCATTAGTATCGTTTTTTTTTTCTAAAATTCATACACAGCACATGCTTCCGAATGGCCCCCGAACAATTGTGTTGTTTAATTATTTTTGATAAAAAATTCCAAACTCGAATTCCCGACACCAAACATTATTTCTTTGTAAAGGAAATAACCAGCAGGGTTGACAATGGACAACGTCAACTATTTCGGAATAACATATCCAAAATTTTAGAATACGAAACGTAATACGATTTTGAAAAACACCTTTGGTTTTGGTTGACAGAAAAGGTCCTAAAGCTGTATCAAGAATTTGACGTTTTTCGCCATCACATAGTATTTTGTTCGCGAAGTTTCCTAAGTCATAAGAAAATTTGTCGTACACATTTACGAAAAATGTAGAGGAATGTTGTTCCTCCAAACCCCCTGCACCATAAGATGTCATACAAACATCATCCACGTCTCTAATTGCAATGATTATGGAATCTTCTCCAGTAGGCTTCTCAACCAACACTGCAGTTACCACATAATTTGAGTCACTATCAATAAAAATATTTTGGCCAATGTACTTGCAGAAGGCTGATTAAAAAACTTGTCAATTTTGGACAATTTTGGTTTACTACGTTCTCTTTATTGGCTTTGTTTCCGTTTAAATGCACCACTGGATTTCTTCTTTTTATCTATAATTTTAGATTTCTAACTTATTTAAACAATACAATACAGATACAGATTAAGCTTAAGTACTCACTGTTCACTGACGACGTTAAAAGTAAAAAAGAAGGAAAAAGAAAAATAGTGTCGTTATGGAATCCCCGGAAAAAAATTATCACCGTTAGTGTTTCTACAATTAACAATTGACAATTTAAGACAATTCCCTAGGCATAACTTTGGGATTTCTCTCAACAGAGTTCTCATGATTAAAGTGGGGTTGCAACCTTTCATATTTATTTTGCCTCGGGGCACTGCCCCGCCTAGCCCCTAGGTAGCAACGCCAATGCTTCTAGATATAAATCCATAGGTAGAACTCCTTTAACTTTCTTAACGAAAGCAAATAATTTGAATTTTATACTCTTGCAACCTGTTGCTACAGAATATAATAGTTTTGTTTGATATATATTGATGAAACCACGTGGGAGCCATGTCGCGAGTGGAGAAACAGAACTCAGTAACAGTACACTCTTATAGAAGATTATACCTATTCGATTAAGTTCTGCAGCTCGAATCATTTTCTCGAACGGCTCGGAGAGGTCCTTCCCGATCCTGATAGAGCTTTTGGTCTTGCCCAAGGTCAATTTACAAAGCCGTATTAGTTTTGCGGAGATACCAAATTCAGCGGCATAGAGACAGCTTCTTTTCGCGCTGCCAAACGCAGCTTTAAAATCGACGAAGAAGTGGTGTGTGCCGGTCCTCTTTTCAAGGGTCTTTTCCGCAACTTAGCGCATGGTGAATATCTGGTCAGCTGTTGATTTTCAACACCGAAAGCCACATTAATAAGGTCCAATTAGTTTGTCGACGGTGATATTTCACACAATACGCTCAATAGAACTTTATATGCGATGTTGAGGAGGCTTATCTCACGGCAGTTGTCGGAGATTATGGGGTCTCCCTTTTGTTGATTGTTGTTGGATTGGGCAGAGCACACTTAAATTCCAATCGGCGGAAGGAGCTAATGCATGCTCCTTATCAGGTCCTCGCCGCCGTGTTTGAATAGCTCGGCCGGCAATCCATCGACCGCCGCCATTTTCTTGTTCTTCAGACGTGTAATTGCTATTCGAACATCTTCGATTGGTGAATCGGGTTCGTCATCTCCTGGTGTTGTGCTTTCACTGCCGTTCAGCAGACTGGAGAAATGTTCCATCTATAATTTTAGTATGCTTTGAACATCGGTTACTAAATTACCTCTGGGGCTTCTACAAAATTATGCTCCGATCTTGAAACTACCCCTGTCGGCCAGCTTGTCAAGCTCTTCATTCTCACGCATTTCGGCATCTCTCTTTTTCTGTCCCCAATACCGCGCGTGTTGTGGTCGACAGTAACGTTACGAGGTAGGCAGTTTGTTTTTATTCCGCTGCGACATGACATTCCTCATCGTACCAGCAGTTCTTTTGCATTCTCCGAAAACCAATGGTCCTTTTGTTTGTTGACAGTGGTGCGACTCGATGTCAGGGCCTCGGAGCGAACGCACGCCTAAAACACAATCACAACATGATCGATCTGGTGCTTGATGAATTTTCTTATGCTAGATTCTAGTACTACATATAAACATATTTCGGGCACCGGCGAAGTCGATCAGCCACAACCCATTTGTGGATGTTTCATCGTGGAGGCTGAATTTATCGACTCTAGTGCCAAAGAAACTTTCTTTGCCCACGCTGTCGTTAAAGTTGTCTAGCACGATTTCGATATCATGGCGGGGCAGCTCTCATAGGTGCGCTCCAAGCGCTCATAGAAGGCGTACTTGGTAACATCCTCCTTCTCTTCTGTGGGTACATTGGCGCAAATCAGAGATGTGTTGAAGAACTTTGCTTGTATGCGGAATGTTCATCCACCAGTACTCGGCGTCTGAGGCTCTCTCCCACCACGATCAAAAAACAAAGGCCGGAAGTCGTGAGCTGCTTGATCCATATATAAAAGAATCGTTTCTGGTCACTCTGAAGTGAATGACAATCAGAGAACTCTCCTCACTTGCGTGAACTTCTACACATGGCTCGATCCTCCATATTCCATATTCGTAGATCACACTGTGAAAATGGGCGAAGTCGGACTACAACCACGTCTACTTTTCATACAGCACAATTTTAAATTCCATTTGATTATTTCTCTTTCCAATACAAAAATCAAAAAGTAAATAATGTAACGGGATAAAATTTTGGGTCTCTGAGCCCCCATATACCTAATATAAAGATTTTCGAACACGCTACTGTTTTTATATTATATACATATATCGGCCAATATTAGAATTACCTCATTACAGAATGTATTTTACTCATAAAAGTGTATATTTAAGTAGATAATATTGGGTGAAAGCCCAACTCGCATACAATTGCTTCGACCCCGATGAATTGGTTGACGTTTTACACCTTAAGATTTCCCTGACTTTGATTCCTGTTACAAGAGTATAAAATGATCAATTGCAGCCGAACTCAGCCCTTCCTTACTTATTCTAATTAAACTTATTGCAAATACGAAGGGATACCTATATATCATATATTTTATGGGGTACTTCGTTTACTTCTATTTTTGCCTGAATTTGTTTATTGAAATTAAACAAGTTGAATTAAAGCTTCTCATTATTCTAGTGATACATTAATATTAACTATTTTTATGTCCCTAGAATCGGTTAAACCCTTGAAAATTTCAAAATCTTTTTAGGTCTATAAATCTTCTTCTTCTTATTTGGCGTAGACACCGCTTACGCGATTATAGCCGAGTTAACAACAGCGCCCCAGTCGTTTTTTCTTTTCGCTTCGTGGCGCCAATTGGATATTCCAAGCGTAGCCAGGTCCTCTTCCACTTGATCCTTCCAACGCAGTGGATTTCTTCCTCTTCCTCTGCTTCCCCCGGCGGATACAGCGTCGAATACTTTCAGAGCTAGAGGGTTTTCGTCCATTCGGACAACATGACCTAGCCAGCGTAGCCGAGTGTTGGGTCTTTTCCAAGATTTGGCGCATGGTGAATATCTGGTCGGTTGTTGATTTGTCAGGTCTAAAGCCACACTGATAAGGTCCAATCAGTTTGTTGACGGTGGGCTTTAATCTTTCACACAATACGCTCGATAGATCTATAAATAGTATTTATTTATTTAGGAAAGTAATTGAAGTTAAACAAAATAAGTCTGACAGAAGACCTAGAAAGAAACGTTGGAGACGCTATAAAATTATATATATTATATATATAACCGATCAGCGAACCTTCAGTTTTAGATGTCGACCTTTGTTTGCACATGTCCTTTTCTCTTCGAAATAAAACTCTTTTGTGGGAACCACATAACAGATAGCCTTCGTACAAACTGAATTATCAAAAGTGATCATAATGAAGTATACTCGTATAACTGATCATCGAACTAATCCATCAGTTTTAGATATCGACCTTTTTTGGCACACGTCCTTTTCTCGTCGAAATAAAAACTCTTTTGTGGGAACCACATAAGATAGCTTTCATACAAACTGAATTATCAAAATCATGTCCTTGTACGAAAAAAAAATTCAGTGAGATAATTTCACGAAATTTGGCTCGAATTGTTGTTTAAACCAACGGTACAATCCTTAAGAAATTGTTCAGATCGGATCACTATATGTATAGCTGAAATACGAACTAATCGATGAAAATCAAGATAAAGGTCTTTTTATACCCTTATACCTTATACCCTTTTTTAACATATTGGATTATATTTACTCGTATATATCGGTCACTAAATACAATGGAGTCACGGCTCGAAAAGAGGTAAATACTCAGGAAGAGCAAATAACAGTCCCTTTAAAAAATTGTGAAATTTTGAATGGTCGTCCATAATGTAGAACTTCTTTAAAAAGCGTCTGGCTCAAATATTGTTGATTTAGATTTACAGAGAAATTAATCAGCATATTTTAGCTAAGACATCGAATAACGGTGTGATAATTCCAATAATTTCAGCGATACATTTTATAATATAGATGATTAAACCCACTTTTTCAGATAAATAGACACACCGCAGAATATAGCAGAAATTTTACGATTTATTTCAGAAATAGCGATACATTTATGTACAAATAGCATTCTTATGTTGATACCGCACAAGCCAAACAGGGAAACCAACGCCATTAACCCAAAAGGTGACCTAACAGTGATTTCTGAGTTACGTAAAATAGTGATCATAATGAAATTTCTTGCGTATGTAATTAAGTGTATTTAGAATTGCTATATGGAAAAAAATCAATTTTGAGAATTTTTGAGTTGCGACTTTGTATTTATTTTTATATTGTATGTATGTATATATGTGAACACGAACACGGCATCCGATATATCAAATTTAATAGTGACGAATACAAACAACACAAATGTAGTAGAGCAGGAAACAACAATTATTAAATTCTCACACATAAACTAAAGGATTTGATGTTCTTATCCTGATGATACCAGTACGTATCAGGCTTAGCCACGGTCTCACAGGGGAATATGTGTACCTATTACAAGGGACGAATTAAAAAATTTTAAGAATCCTCACAGAACCGTAACAAAGGTACTTAGCACGGCCTTTTGACACTAGTGCGGAATTTCTTTAAATTCCAATTCAAATGCTATCATCTCTGACAAAATAATTTAACACAATTTGGGGGTGACAAACGCCTCTGATGGCTTTGAACACAAGCTTCATTGAATCTTCTCCTCAGAAATTTAATTTGCAATATCTACGATGTTAGACACGTCCATATAGGTTAGCGCCGTTTAAATACTTTGACATTCCTATTTTTTCTCAAATTTTAAGAATATGAAATGAAAAATTCTTCCTCACTGTAACATTTTTATTCCAACTTTGTATTTTGAATGAGTGTAGAAAAAATATTAAGGCCATTATTTTATTTTATTTAAAGGAAATTCTTCTATAGATTTGTAAATTATTATTTCAATAATTTCTAATAAATGGTATGGAGTTATGGTTGTTATTCTAAAAAGCATGATAATTTGAGATCAGTGTATAATAGTTCACAAATATTTTTGAAAAATTCAAAAGAATTAGTTCAAAAAGCAAGTAAAAATCAATTACATGATTATTTTATTATCTTAAAAAGTAAAATACAACACAAAGCTTCCTCCAGAATACAGTAACGCATTGCTGTGGTATACATTTTATACTATTCATATAACAAACTATTCAATACAGTGAAAATTTTATTTACGAATAAAGGCGAAAATGGTTTTATCGGTATAAGAATCCAAGGGATTGTACTTGAGGTTTAATTTTGAATATGTTCATGCCAATAAATTGCATAGGAAAATATAACGAATTTAAGGCTGCTTTAAAAATGTCCGGTTACCACCCTTTCTGTTCAGTTAATAGAGTTGTCCGCTTAATAGAAAGTCCATTTAGTAAAGTTTCACTTTATTTTTTATTTTTGAATTGTTTTTACTATCTTATCTTCTAATTTGGTTCAAACTGGACACAGTGTGCTAATTTTACTAATTTCAGTTCAGTAGTTTAGAAGTCCATCGCGAACAAACAACGTGACACGTAATTTTTATTCATTTTTTTTCTTGGGCCCACCATGTGAAACCGGTAAAACATTTATATCATTACAACAGAAAATAGCATTGGCAATTGAGTTGAGTGCACTGTGGTTCATGAAAAACTTGATTATTTCAAGTGTTTTCCTTGAATAAAAATCGTAATCGAATCGGATCATAAATGATTCGGTAATCGGACTATATACTCGTATTATATATAATAATTAACTATCTTAGCGGCTAAAATGTAGTTGTTGAGGGAATTAATTTCCAGATACAACAGCTATTCCCAGGCGATCTGTCTAATTTTACAAATTCTCTAGATATACCTGGATAAGTCTACATAATCAAAGGTTTAGGTTCACCTATTATTCTTCAGCGTAATTTTAATCCACAGCAGTTAGGCAACGGTAATCAAACATAGCCTAGGAAATATTACTGAAGCAGCGTTTTGGATAATATCATTTAAACTATAAATATTATTTTTAAAAATTAAGAATGATGTTTAAGAAAAATAACAAGTAAGAAAGGACTAAGTTTGGGTATTTTATACTATTGTAACGTGTAAGAACCAATGCCAGGAAATACCTTAAGGTGTAAAATGTCAACCAGAGGATCGAAATCTATGCAATTTTGTATATACTATACATATACACTATACAACTCATACACCGACATACATACATATTCGACATAAAAACGAAAATATTACATGTTATGTATGGGAGTTGAGATAGTATCAGGCCGTTTTTATCTTCTATCATGCCACAAACAAAAACATATTCATGCCACAAACAAAAACATATTCCCTGAGTTTCATATGTGAGGTACATACAATCACCAAACATATGGAATAAAGTCAGCCGGCTGTTCGAAAATCCTGGTAATATTTATTTGGCGGGCTGGGTCAAGTTTTCGGAAAATGTTATCTATTTTAGGCACAAAAGTTCACTGTTATGGACAAAACACGTTCCGTACTTTTCAAGTCCGATTTACCCCATTTTCGAACTGTGACATAGGAATGACAGAAGAATGCCACGTACAAATTTAGTCTGTAGGTCGGATCCTAAGATATGTGATCTCACCAAAAAGTTGGCGGTTCTACGTCCATCGTCCAATTTTCACACCGGCTCCCATTAAGCCCTCTTATACTATCTCGGTGGTAAAATTTAATGTTATTGATTTATTGCGTTTTTAGTAGTTTTGTAATATGGAGAGTCTGCGGGGTTATCATCCAATTTTTTCACACTGTCGCTAGGACCTTTTATGATATTTGCGCAAGGCATATTTGGTTTGGTTTTGGATATATGTCCATACAACTTTTTAGTAGGCTGGGCCACGCCCATATTTTAAATTTTTTTCCCCACAGGTGCTCTTTACTTCGGCAATCCCCTGTGCCAAATTGCAGTTTTATATCTTAATTTAGTGCTTGGTTATGGCACTTTATAGGATTTGGGCGATTTGAGGGCGCATACCAAGTTTCATCAAGAAATCTCAATTTTTTCTCAAGTTACAGCTTGCACGGACGGACAGAAGGACAGACAGTCTCCCGGATTTCAACTATTCTCGTCATCCTGATCATTTATGTATATACATATATAACCCTATATCTATCTCGTTTAGTTTAAGGTGATACGTACAACCGTTAGGTGAACAAAACTATAATACTCCTTAGTTTACAAAAAAAATGAAACAAAAAGCATTTCGTATGTTAATAAAGCATTGATTTTGGACGAAATTACTGTTGAACTTGGGATATACATCAGGGAAATTAATCGAGCCCAGTCAACAGTCCGCCTAGTGGACTGCATATTATGAACCGGTTTTCAAGCGTGGAAAGGCAAAAAAGTCGGCTGGCAAGGTTATGGCATCAGTCTTTTGGGATGCAGTGGTGTAATATTCATCGAATGATCACTGAGTCAATTTTAATCCACTCCACTACGTATTTGGTTGTCCTTCTATTCTACCATTCCCAATATTTAGCAATTTTATTATTTTTTTCGAAGGATCAGTTTGAAATTGTACGCTTATATTTCATAGTTCCCATTTAAATATTGCACTGATCTGTGCAATGCTTCGAAAAGATTTCTGTATATCTCAAATTATAATAGACCTTTTTATCAACACTCCAGTTAGATATATCAAACGCATATATGCGTTTGTGAATGCATTTGCGTCCTTCGCCCATATTTTAGTAAAGTAGCCGCAATGCCTTGACGACGAAAATATCAACGCCATATTTTGTTTTGATATATTATATCTGACGGGTTCATCCTCCAATAACTGCCTGGATCAGGACCATACCTGTTGAATTGAAATTAGCAACCACGTTCAGATTTCTTGCGGAAGGAGGATTCCAACGGTCTATTGGAAAGGATTCACATATTGCATGTGATAGGACGACGGTGTCAAAAATTTTAAAAGAGATGTTAAACGTTTTAGAGCGAACACAATATCCAAAGTGGGTAAAGTTTGGAAGGACACATTATGAAGTTCGTCAGTCCAATTCACATTTTTACAACAAATTTGCTATACCTGGCGTTATTGGCTGCATCGACGGGACTCACATCAAATTACTAAAACCTTGCGACAATGAGCATTTATATTTAAATAGGAAAGGTTGTTTTAGCGTCAATGCTATGATAGTAAGTTAAATAATATGGCTTTCATACTATTGTATATACAAAATTAATATTAACGTTTTTGCAGGTATGTGACTATAAAATGAGTATAACAGCTGTGGATGCGTGCCACCCCGGATCAAGTCATGATGCTTTTATTTTCAATTTATCCAATATAAAACAGTCTCTTTTATCCAGTTTTCAAAGCGGTGACCACAGCTCCTGGTTACTAGGGGATTCAGGCTATGCGTTAGAACCATATTTACTCACACCTTATCGCAATCCGACTACTGGAACATCGCAGCATAAATTTAATTTGCAACTTGCAAAAGCTCGTAACATCGTGGAAAGAGTAATTGGGGTGATTAAAAGTCGCTTTAAATGTTTGCAAACTGTTTTGCCATACACCCCACAGAAAGTTGTTAAAATTATTAACGTATGCTGTGCTTTTCACAACATATGTCGATTTTATAATGTTGATGATTCCATGTATGCGTTTTCCGAAGAAGTAATCGATGATGACCCTGCTGAAAACAATAGCAGTCTTGAAACTACCGCGACAAATATCAGGGATCAAATTGCAAACAATTTAATGCAAACACTTTCAATTTCATAATTTTTTTTTTATTGAATTGTTTGGTAGCAAAATAAAAAAGACTTAATGTACTTCAATATTATTTACAGAAGGTGCTTGCTTTGCATTTCAAGAACTTAATATACTACTTGCATTGGGATACTTAAAAATAAGAATTTAATGGTATCTATCACATTTATATTACAGTTAAAAAAATAAAATTTAATTTATCACATTGCTTATAAAGGGTGATTTTTTAAGAGCTTGATAACCTTTTTTTAAAAAAAAACGCATAAAATTTGCAAAATCTCATCGGTTCTTTATTTGAAACGTTAGATTGGTTCATGACATTTACTTTTTGAAGATAATTTCATTTAAATGTTGACCGCGGCTGCGTCTTAGGTGGTCCATTCGGAAAGTCCAATTTTGGGCAACTTTTTCGAGCATTTCGGCCGGAATAGCCCGAATTTCTTCGGAAATGTTGTCTTCCAAAGCTGGAATAGTTGCTGGCTTATTTCTGTAGACTTTAGACTTGACGTAGCCCCACAAAAAATAGTCTAAAGGCGTTAAATCGCATGATCTTGGTGGCCAACTTACGGGTCCATTTCTTGAGATGAATTGTTGTCCGAAGTTTTCCCTCAAAATGGCCATAGAATCGCGAGCTGTGTGGCATGTAGCGCCATCTTGTTGAAACCACATGTCACCCAAGTTCATTTCTTCCATTTTTGGCAACAAAAAGTTTGTTAGCATCGAACGATAGCGATCGCCATTCACCGTAACGTTGCGTCCAACAGCATCTTTGAAAAAATACGGTCCAATGATTCCACCAGCGTACAAACCACACCAAACAGTGCATTTTTCGGGATGCATGGGCAGTTCTTGAACGGCTTCTGGTTGCTCTTCACCCCAAATGCGGCAATTTTGCTTATTTACGTAGCCATTCAACCAGAAATGAGCCTCATCGCTGAACAAAATTTGTCGATAAAACACATTTCGAACCGAACACTGATTTTGGTAATAAAATTCAATGATTTGCAAGCGTTGCTCGTTAGTAAGTCTATTCATGATGAAATGTCAAAGCATACTGAGCATCTTTCTCTTTGACACCATGTCTGAAATCCCACGTGATCTGTCAAATACTAATGCATGAAAATCCTAACCTCAAAAAAATCACCCGTTACTAAAATAAAATTTTTTCAATTCTTCGTTTATACAGGATTATACTCGTATATGTATGTACTTATGTACATGATATGCTTAAATAACTAGATAAATTGTAAACAAAATTTAATTCTTAAATAACTAAAAAAAAAATTCCGATATCTCATAACATTTTAAGTATTTAAAAAAAAATAATAAATTAAAATTATCTTGCACGTTTCGTCCACTCCCACTTTTCTTCCTCTATCTCCAACATGCGTTTCTTCATATCACTTTTTTCTTTCCCAATTCTCTCCTTTATGGAATTATGCTGACGCAAAATTTCATTTTGTTCTGCGGTAAGAGAGTTCTGTATTGAAATGAGATCGCATAACTTTTCCATCGATTTTATCACTGCACCATTGCTATCTTTCAAAATGTTTTTGGTGTCATCAAAACTTTCCAGGAGCTTCCCTAACGTTCCAGATATACAATCAACCGCACCTGCTTCCGTGGCCATGTGTTCTTTGATACATGCTTGCATTGAATTTGGTCTTCGCGTTCTTGTTGCAACCGCTGAAGTACTCGGTGTGGGATTTTCGTCATCAGATGATTCATTGCTATTGTCGCATTGTACACCGAATGAGGAACTTTGTGGAATACCTTCTACACAAGTATAAAGACCGCAAAGTTCTGCAATTTTTTCCTCAGTGCAGCTTAAGACAAATTGGTTGAAGGGACCTCCGCCGGTAGCTCTTGTCTCCGATTTGTTGTGTGCAATTTTTTTGCGTACGCAGCCCTTTCAGTCCGACCAAACCTGCTCAAGAAAAATTGTTAATAACCACTTATGTGTACTTAAGATTATCTCTTTTGACCTTTTTCCATCCGTTGATATCTTTTTGTGGTGGTCCTTGGCTGTTTAATTCTTTGGCTAGTTCTGCCCAAAGAGCCTGCGCTGCCACTCGGTCGCCCTTGACATAATTTTTGGAAATGTCAGGATGCTGCTCCATAAAACTTAAAAAAGTTTCGTCTTGCCTTGGCGTTTTATGCTTGCCCCTAAATTTAAAGGCATAATTAATATATATCAATAAATACAAATTTAAAATACTTACATTTCTAATGTTTCCTTCAATTTTTCAATAAATTCGCGTGCCCGCAGCTTCACGATTTCAAAATGGAAAACAAATGGCGGTTTCGATTTCTGGCACATGCCAAATCGTTGCGATTTGATGTTCGGAAACGAAAACGGATCAGTGAAATTCAGCACATGTCAGCACGATTTCGCTGACAATTTCATGCGAAAACGAATTGCAGCACATGCCCGTATCTGTACTCTCGTCAATACATATGGAAAAATACTTGCTTTCTTGCACCCTTCGCATAGTCATATTATAAATATGTCGGCCTATTACTTCAGTGCGTCGAGTTATAGTTGTTCGTGATAAAGGTATTGAACTGATAGCAGCGAAAACTTCCTGACCTATAGTACTGAAACATTGAAAAACCTTTTGACACATATCTTTAAAAAAAAACTCCGTCCTCGAATGGTCTTCCCTGCTTTGCCAGCTCTAAAGCAACAGCAAAACTAGCCTTTCGTTGAGCATAACGAACGCTTGAGTTTCCCCCCAATGAATCGTTAATGAATTGCTTATAAAACGGTTTTTTTAGTTGGCATATAAATAATTCTCTAGAACTGCCCGTTACCGATTCATAAACAGAATTGTGTCCGCTATAATGCCTTTTAACGAAGTACTCCCTATTTCGTTTAGTTATGTGTTTACAAACTAACACATACATTACCGAAAAAGTTTTCGGAAAACAAAAACTTGTTTTCCCACTTATCAGCGCGCACATACAAATTACATGCGTAGCAGTCAACAGTCGTTGATCAAGTGATTTTCAAATGCACATTAATTTTCCACAATGTATAGAGAGCGCTTGACTAATACGTGTGAGTGAATCTCTGAGAGAGCAATAAAGTCGGCCGCCCACGGGCTAGGTAAAGCGCTTCACTGCTGTACAGAAACAACTCAGTTAAAAGTGGAGCAAAGTTATTATTGACTGTCTTTTCAGTTATAATAATATAAAAACATTCCTTTGACGTACATACTTGTACGTCGTTCAATATATTGCTACTAACAATACAACTTTTTATTTATTTTGTAAAGTCATGTTAAAAAGATAAAGGTCAATAAAATAACTTTTTTGATTAGAGTTGTATTCTTCTCCTTTAATGGCATAGAAATCGCTTACGCGGTTATATCCGAGTTAACAACAGCGCGCCAGTAATTTCTTCTTTCAATGTGGCGCCAATTGGAGATTCCAATCTAAGCCATGTCCTTCTTTACCAGTTCCTTCCAACGGAGTGGATGTCTTCCTCTTCATCTGCTTCCCCCGGCGGATACTGCGTCAAATACTTTCACAGCTGGAGTGTTTTCGTCTATTCGGACAACATGACTTTAATTCGCTGAACTATGTCAATGTCGTCATATATCTCATACAGCTCACTGTTCGATCGAATGCGATATTCGCCGTGGCCAATGCGCAAAGAACCATAAATCTTCCGCTGAACTTATCTCTCGAAAACTCGCAACGTCGACTCATCAGTTGTTGCAGTCAGTCTGCACCATATAAAGGGTGATTTTTTAAGAGCTTGATAACTTTTTTATAAAAAAAAACGCATAAAATTTGCAAAATCTCATCGGTTCTTTATTTGAAACGTTAGATTGGTTCATGACATTTACTTTTTGAAGATAATTTCATTTAAATGTTGACCGCGGCTGCGTCTTAGGTGGTCCATTCGGAAAGTCCAATTTTGGGCAACTTTTTCGAGCATTTCGGCCGGAATAGCCCGAATTTCTTCGGAAATGTTGTCTTCCAAAGCTGGAATAGTTGCTGGCTTATTTCTGTAGACTTTAGACTTGACGTAGCCCCACAAAAAATAGTCTAAAGGCGTTAAATCGCATGATCTTGGTGGCCAACTTACGGGTCCATTTCTTGAGATGAATTGTTGTCCGAAGTTTTCCCTCAAAATGGCCATAGAATCGCGAGCTGTGTGGCATGTAGCGCCATCTTGTTGAAACCACATGTCAACCAAGTTCAGTTCTTCCATTTTTGGCAACAAAAAGTTTGTTAGCATCGAACGATAGCGATCGCCATTCACCGTAACGTTGCGTCCAACAGCATCTTTGAAAAAATACGGTCCAATGATTCCACCAGCGTACAAACCACACCAAACAGTGCATTTTTCGGGATGCATGGGCAGTTCTTGAACGGCTTCTGGTTGCTCTTCACCCCAAATGCGGCAATTTTGCTTATTTACGTAGCCATTCAACCAGAAATGAGCCTCATCGCTGAACAAAATTTGTCGATAAACACATTTCGAACCGAACACTGATTTTGGTAATAAAATTCAATGATTTGCAAGCGTTGCTCGTTAGTAAGTCTATTCATGATGAAATGTCAAAGCATACTGAGCATCTTTCTCTTTGACACCATGTCTGAAATCCCACGTGATCTGTCAAATACTAATGCATGAAAATCCTAACCTCAAAAAAATCACCCGTTAGCAGGACGGGAATTATGAGTGACTTATAGAGTTTGGTTTTTTTTCGTCGAGAGAGGACTTTACTTTCATCCAGCCTGAGTACCCGCTGTCTTTTAATTCGCTGAACTACGTCAACACGGCATACCTCACACAGCTCATCGTTTCATCGAATGCAGTGTTCGCCGTGGCCAACGTTCAAAGGACCATAAATCTTCCGCATAATCTTTCTATCGAAAACTCGTAACGTTGACTCATCAGATGTTGCTATCGTCCATGCCTCTGCACTATATAGCAGGACGGTAATAACGAGTGGCTTATAGAGGTTGGTTTTTGTTCGTTGGGAGAGGACTTTACTTCACAATAGCCTACCTAGTCTGGTTGGCAAGAGATATTCTGCGTTGGATTTCGAGGCTGAAGTTGTTGTTGGTGTTGAAGCTGCTTCCAAGATAGACCAAATTATTCACGACTTCGAAGTTATGACTGTCAACAGTGACGTGGGAGCATAGTCGCGAGTGCCACGTCTGTTTGTTTGATGACAGGAGATATATCTTCTTGACCTCGTTCACCACCAGGCCCATTTCCTTCGCTTCCTTTTTCATTCTGCAGAAAGCAGAACTAAACGCGCGATTGTTAAGGCAATGATATCAATACTATCGGCGTACGCCAGCAAATGTACAATCTTATAGAAGATGGTACCTTCTCTGTTTAGTTCTGCAGCTCGAAATCTTTTCTCCAATAGTAGATTAAAGAAGTCACACGAAAAGGAGTCGCCTTGTCTGAAACCTCGTTCGGTATCGAACGGCTCGGAGAGGTCCTTCCCGATCCCGATGGAGCTTTTGGTTGCTGAACGTCAGCCGTATTAGTTTTGCGGAGGGAATTTTGGATTGGACAAAGCACACTTAAATTCCAATCATCGGGCATACTTTCATCCGACCATATTCTACAGAGAATCTGAAGCATTCTACTTATCAGTTCTTCTCTGCCGTGTTTGAATAGCTCGGGGGGCAATCCATCGACCCTCGCCCCTTTGTTATTCTTCAGACGGGTAAATGCTATTCGAACTTCTTCATGGTCGGGCTATTGAACGTCTGCTCCTGATGTTATGCCTTCATTGACATTCAGAAGGCTGGAGAAGTGTTCCCTCTTTAATTTATTATGTTCTGGGAATCGGTTACTAGATAACCTCTGGGGGTTCTTCAAGAGAATGCTCGGGTCTTGAAACCCTCTGTTAGTCGCTGCATATTTTCGTAGAAATTTCGAACATTACCCCTCTCGACCAGCTTATCAAGCCCTTCGTACTCACGCATTTCGGCCTCTTTCTTTTTCTGTCTATAAATGCGTCTCGCTTCCCTCTTCAACTCTCGGTATCTATCCCATCCCGCACGTGTTGTGGTCGATCGTAACTTTGCGAGGTAGGCAGCCTGTTTTCTCTCCGCTGCGACACGGTACTCCTCGTCGTACCAGCTGTTCTTTTGCACTTTCCGAAAACCAATGGTTTCGGTTGCAGCTGTACGTAAGGAGCTTGAAATGCCGTCCCACAGTTCGCTTATACCGAGTTGTTGACGAGCGCTCTCAGAGAGCAGAAGTGCAAGCCGAGTAGAAAATCGTTCTGTTGTCTGTTGTGATTGCAGCTTCACGACGTCGAACCTTCCTTGTATTAGTTGACGTACGTTTTTTGCTGCACAAAGGCGGGTGCGTATCTTGGCTGCAACAAGATAGTGGTCCGAGTCGATGTTAGGACCTTGGAGCGTACGTACGTCTAAAATATTGAAGACGTGTCGTCCGTCTATCACAACATGATCGATCTAGTTGGTGGCTTTTAGATCCGGAGACAGCCGGAAGCGTGATGAATTTTCATATGGTGGAATCTAATACTACAGATAACCATATTTCGGGTCCCGGCGAAATCAATCAGCCTCAACCCATGTGGGGATGTTTCCTCATGGAAGCTGAATTTATCGACCGTTATGCCAAAGCCCTCATAGGTGCCCTCCAAGCGATCATAGAAGACATCTTTGGTCACATCGTCCTTCTCTTCCGTCGGGGCGTGGGCGCAAATCAGCGATATATTGAAGAACTTCGCTTGGATCCGGATTGTGGCTAGACGTTTCTCCACCGGCGTGGATGCCAGGACTTGGCGACGGAGTCTCTCTGCACCACGAGTCCCGCAGTGAACTCGCGCTCCTTTATATGCCACAAGGACCTACTCTTCTCAGTCATTGTCCGTCCTTCGCACTTCTTGGACGGCGGTGATGTCAGCCTTTATTTTTACCAGCTGAGCAGCGCGCATTTTCAATTAAGGGTTGGACATTCGAGGTGCATGCCTCAAACAGTAATCCTTAATGCGTCACCTTAAATAAAAGAGCTTAGATTCAATTACATACAATTTTTTCGGAGATTATACTGTTACTTTTGACAATGATCCCTGCAAAATTTTGATAACATATCGTGTCAAATGCAAAAGGTTTTCAGTCAAGGACATGCTTTTGATCGTTAAATTTGTATGCTGTAATGATTCGATATCGGCGGTTCCGACATATGAGCAGCTTCTTGAGGAGAAAAGAAAGAGTGCAAATTTTCAGATCGATATCTCATAAACTGAGGTGCTGACGGCTATGACTAAATCAACTCAGCACATCACGCTGATCCTTTATACAAAAGGCTTCAATTTCAGGAACCAAATAGTCACCGGCATCATTTTTGAAGAAATATGAACCGATTATTCCACCGGCCCACAAACCACACCAAACCTTTGTTTTTTCCGAAAGAAATTGCAGTTCTTGAATATCTTCAGGTTGCTCTTCGTCCCTAATGCGGCTACTTTGCTTGTTTATGTACCCATCGGGGATGAGATTACTTTACCTTTGCCAAATCCTTTTGTTTCATTTGAATACCGATTAATATGTCAAGCGGTATGAGCAAGTGCTGCCGCTGGGCATGTGCGCAAGGCACCCGACACGCCTGAAGACCTAACGAAGTCTGCGATGTTTGGTCTGGAATCCAGCGTGAGACCAAGATATTTAACGATATTAGACATCCCTACTATTCATACAGTGAAGAGTCCTTCCTTTCTACGTGGGTATAAAGATCATCTTCGCGGTCTTCCATGTTTCAAGATAGCCAGTGAAAAGCTATCTTTCATCAGCCAAATAAGGTATGACGGTAAAACCTGCTCTCCCTGTTATAAAAGTTCACAAAAGATACCATCTGCCCTCGGGGGCTTGCATTTCGCGAACGATGATTGATTCCGCAGTAAAGAGTTGTCTTACGACTACTCAATGTAAACGAGGTGACTTGTGTTCGACTACAGGTAGACACTGGTATTCCCGAATTGCGCTCGCCGAAGTACCCTAGCTCTTTCTTCCGCACTGGTCGTATATGTCCCGATATATATTTTAATTGTAAGCATCGCTGCTTCCGGTGTAGAGTTGCTAAGGCTTTGCTGTTTTGCAGGCCTAATATCCTTATTATTGGAAGTTAGGTTGCATTTATATTCCTCTCAGTTCCCCGTACGCTTAACCTTTCATAGGTCTCCTCGGTGTGAGTTACGACTTTGTTGCACTGGGCACTTTTGTAGAGTGAACAATTCTGAGAAATATGCGTCTAAAGTCAAAGCGATGCCATAAAATACCTCTGATTTGTAGGAATTTAAAGATTAAAGGTTTTGGAACTCACGATTGCAGTGAATTTTTTGTGGAAATTTTTTACAGGTTCTAACCCTCTAACAGGCAAAACTAAAATCGTGGACAGAAAAGATTGCGAATTTTTTTGTAGGCTAATTAGGCTCCATAAACGTCAAAAATACGATGACATAATTTTTTTTAATTTTTTTTTGCTCACAGGTGAGAATAATCTGAAGCCCGCCTCAGGGCAGCCCTGCCGGTTTAAGTCAAAATAAAGAAATAGGTGTGGTTACAATTAAAAATTAATTTTATTTCAAAAGAAAAGAAAATAAGAAAAACAAAAGAAGAATTTCAATAACTAGGGGAATTCAAATGCCTAAGTTTAATAATTTTTGTGATGATTGTCAAAAAACCGTTTTACGTAGTTGAGTGGCATTAATTTGGTTTATATTTGGAACAAAAACTCTGCGTTTCTGAACTTAAGCACAATTTACATTTTCTTTTTCCATCATCTTTAGGAAAACAAATGGCAAAGTGACCATACTGATCAAAGCAGACATGCGCGATTTGATGTCCTGCTCTTTTGCCTACATTTAGTTTCTTTCCTACGGGTGTTGATGGTGGGAAACTTGGCCGAGCAGCAGGACGATTGAGTTTGTAAGCGACAAGACCAGGAGCAATTTCTTCACGGAACTCGGGCAACTTTAACAGCTTGTTATCTTGTGCTGATGGATTGTTGTTGCAATTTGTCCCAACTATATCTACGAAATGGTAAAAAAAACCATGTCATCGGATTTCGAGTATTTGTGAGGATACGGTAACGACCCATAAGTCCATCCATTAAGTCTACTCCATCCATATGGCTATTATATTCCCGTATAATTTGGGAGCTATTCAGTATGCTGTTTTTTCGATCATAGCTTGCAACTTTGGCTGATTGCTCCTTTACATTTTTTCTTTTAAATGGCTGAATGTCAACGTAAGTTGATGCCAATCTAACTGTCTTGTTGTCTTTCCACAAAACCGTGTTAATATCAACATCATATGCAGTGCCCACGTACTCAATTGAGTAGCCTCCTTTTTCGTTCTTTACATTCTCCTCCAACGGAAACTTCTATTTTAGTATTCGGTTCGCTCGTATCGTGCCCAAGTTGTAGAGGCCTCTTGCACGTAAATATACCAACAAATGTAACGATATATAGAAATTGTCGAAGTATAAGATGTGATTAGCAAAATCAGGTATTGTTTGTGATAGTGGTATAACGACATTTGCAGTACTTCCAAGATCCGGCTGACCTGGTAAAAAGATGTTAACGCCAGCGCCGTTATAGACTTCGAAGCGATTCGCAAATCCTCACACGAAACGAACAATTTTATTCCCCACTTGTGAGCATATACTGCCGAAGATGATGTTTTAATTCTGTACAACACAATGCTCATCGACGCAGGCTTTGGAACAGAATCGAACCGTTTGTTGAGTTCATCTGACAATTTTCGTATATCATTTCTGATCATATCCCGTTTTATCTTTTTCAATCCTCTAAATCAGTTTCCATAGGTGTGTCAAGCTTTGTGATACGTGGAGGTAAGCGTGAGTTGCTGCGAAAAGCCACTACGTTCACATCAAGCGCAAATTTTGAATAAAAACCAAAAATCTGAACCTGTAAAACAACGAGAAGAGAGAATGACTAAGGGACCAGTAGTTTCCAGGGTTGGTAATGGATATCGTGGTCTTTTTTTTAATATATTGCTGTCAATGACCTTGCTGCGGTAGAGAAAGATGCTTCAGGTATTTTAGTAAGCGTTGATGATCCTACACGTATATCATCAATTAAACTTATATTCAAGGGCATATCGGTGTTTTGTATAAATGAATCAGTTGCTTCATCCTTTTTCCGAATACACGCTGAAATAGCATATAATCGCGGTCGTCCAATTAATCGTCACTGTTAAAATCACAATCATCCTCGCCTAATTCAACTGATTCTATTAATTGGAGCAGCTCTTGATTACTAAGTTTACTTAGATTAAATTTCCTGTCATTTCTATGCTCCATTAAAAAAAAAATAAAAATAAAAAAATACCTAAGAAAAATTTCACGTAAACAGGCAAGACCGCCCTGAGACGGTCTTCGTGTTTGTGTTCTTAAAACTCGAAATACTTTTTATTTTTTGTTAAAAATTATATTAACATAAAATAAATTAACTTACTTAATCAAAAAAAAAAGTTCTTCGGTATGAATATTTCGGTAAAACACTTTTTTATTTCCCTTCAGATTAAATGCCTGTAAGCTAAATATACCATATATTCAAACACGAACGTAGAAGTATATAATAAGTGTTTATGTTCAATTACAATTCCAACTGTCAAAACTACCCTCATATAAGAAAATTATACAGGCGTGGCTTAATATTGCCCATGAACAGTTCTCATTCGTGCCGTCCGACCGGTGTTAATTAAACAGTTAATTGTATATACACTAGCTATCCTGCTCGCATCACCTAATTCGAGCCTCATTGCCGATGCGTTATATGCTTAATGAAAGCAATGCAGTCCTATTGGTCATAGTGCCGCCATTACAGTTCTGGGCTATTCGGAAATGTTCGGAATAGACGAGAACCAACATATGTATTTTCATATAATAAATGCTAAATGCACTGTATGTATGTACGACTTGGCAGCCCATAGCTCGCATGGCACTTTCTAAGCATGCTCTGTGTATACGTGTGTCCGACACATACTTAGAATCATTGTAATGACATAGAAATGTTTAAACATGCTGTCAACTTTTAAAAATCAAAACGTACTGAAACTTCAATCAAACAACTATTTACGCTGAACATGGTATATTAGGTTTGCTACGATATCTGTAACACTCAAAAGGAAAGGTCGGAGACCCTATAGAATATATAAATGATCAGAATGATGAACTGAGCCGATTTAGTCACGTCCGTCTGTCCATCCGTATCTCTGTATATACGCGAACTAGTATCTCAGTTTTGAGATATCAATCTGAAATTTTGCACATGTATTTGCGAAATTTCGTTTGGCATATTAATCAAAACAGCGGTACATTCTCCAAAGAATTTGTTCAAATCGAACAACTTTAGCATATAGTTTTAGTGTAAGAATAAAAAAGAACCGAGCTTCTTCGCTTAGGTATATTCTTCAACTGAACTAAGCTTTATTTTTAATCTGTGCCGCTTACATTCTAATTTTATGTGCGCGCAGGAACTTATGTGTATGTATACGCTATAAGTTTTGATGTATCTAATTTCATAATGCATGATAGAGCTATTTGCTTGGTCAGCAGAAATGAGTAATCAAGTTATATTCGCTTCAAGAAAGAGTTCTTATTTCACTTGAGTTTTGTACGCTTTTTTAAACTTTGAATCTTTTGATATTAAGTTATTTCCCTCGTCTTTAAAATTGTCTATTCTCTTGTTTTTTGGTTGTGCTTTGTTAACTCTATGATTCTTTATATATGACCTGGTTTACGAAAAGCGAGCTAACGTGCGAAAACTAGTTTTCTGGGAAACAGCTGTTAAAAAAAAACAAAAAAAAAATGATTTTTTGACACCTAAGCCCCCTTTCCGTAGACCAGGTCACATATATTCACTCTGAAAATCTTTTATGTTTAATCTGTTTTCTATTTTTTTTTATTGATATAATTTATTATATTTTCTTGTTCGGAATGTTGGTTATTAATGAAATCAATTGGTATCTTTTTTATCGTAGAGTGTATGGTATTACTTATATTATTGCTTTGAATATTTTTTTCTTTCAAATTGTCGTTGTTATTTGCATCGGCTTAAAAAGTCTTAAGTGTTCATTCAAAATTTAGTGTAATCTTTCAACATCTGCGTTACCTGTTTTATTATAAGTGGTCATTAGGTGTAGGTTTATTTTATTATCTTTTAAGAATTGTTTTATTAGCACTGTATCTAATTCATTGCCTGTTACTAAAGTTTCCGGTTTGCCTAAATATTGAATTCTTTGTTTTATGGCATTTACGATTGACGTCCAAGTTCTGTCTGCGTATTTTGTTAATTTATCGATGCTTGTGAGGCACATTATGCCTTTTTGTGGGTACCAAATATCAAAATGAACAATTTCATTATGTTTTTTATGAGTTCCGTAATATTTATTTAATAATTGATGTATTTCTGTATTTCTTTTTGCAGTTTGGGGTAGTAGTGTGTTTTTTTATTTCCTCAAATACTTCATTTATTCCCCTGTGATTATTTTCCAGGTGTTTCTTTTGTATCAATGTTAAAAATTATCCTTTGTCTGTTACATCCTTTAAATTTATGTTTGATTTCATTATTTTTAGATTTGCATTATTTGCGAAAAATTGTATATATAACTCTTGAATTTGTAGAAATAATTTGTCATCTGGGCAGTAAATTACGATTTTTTTTAAATGTCACTTTCAAGTGTTATGTACGTTTATTATGTTTCTTATTTTCCTCTGATATATTATTTTCTTTGTTATTGATTGTCTTTGCGCTCTTTGAATTATGAGTTGATTTTTATATACATATGTACATATATTGATTGCGGTTTCTGTTATTTTTATGAAGTATGTCCGTTTCTGCGCTGTGCACTGTATCTATGTCATCGTCATTGAATATTTCGTTTAAATTCAATTCCGGTCATATTAGTATTTTCATAATTTAGCCTGCTTATTTTTTCTTTCCTTTTATGTAATTAATATTAAAATCGCACTCATTTAGTTTTATTTTCCATTTTTGGAGTTTAGCGTTTGGTTCTTTTAAGTTGTTCAGCCAAAGTAATCTATGATCAGTTTTAATAAAGAAGTGTCGGTCAAATAAGTATGGACGGAAATATTTCGTTGCCCAAACTATTGCAAGTAACTTTTTTTCTATCGTACTATAATTTTTTTCATATCCATTCAAGGTACGACTAGCAAATGAAATTGTTTTGTTATCTTGCATAAGGGCTGCTCCTAGAGCAAAATTACTAGTATCTGTGACAAGAGTAGACATTTTTGCAAAGTCTGGGTGGATAAGAATGAGATCATTTTTAATCAACAGTCTTAATTTATCGAAACTATCTTTTTAGTCCTTGTCATTAACGTTTATTTTTGCGCCCTTTTTTAAGTACTTTATAAAATGATATGCGATTTGAGAGTAATCCATTGTGAATCGCCTGTAGTATCCCGTAATACCTAAAAATGCTTTTATTTCCATAACGCTTCTCGGAAGTAGAATATTTTCTATTGCTTCCACTTTTTGAGGGTTTGGTTTAATACCATCTTTTGTAATCAAGTGACCTAGAAACTTTGTTTCTTGTCTTAGGAAGCCGCATTTATTTAATTGGACCTTTAGATTTTTCTTTTATTCTCATTAAAAATTTTCTCAATGATTCTAAGTGCTATTCTACGCTTGTAGAAAATACTAGATTATCGTCCATGTACACAGTGCAGATTTTGCCGATATATTCTTTTAATATATCGTTCATTAGCCTTTGGAACGTTGCCGGTGCATTTCGCAATCCGAAGAGCAGTTTTAGAAATTTCCATTTGCAGTGGAAAACGCTGTTTTATCGATGTCGCGTTCGTTCATTTTAATTTGATGAAAACCTTTGGCTAAGTTAAGAGTCGAACAATATAGGCATCTTTCCAAATTGTCAAATAAGTATATCGTCTATATTTGGAATTGGAAATCTGTCCTCTGTAGTTACGCTGTTAAACTTGCTGTAGTCCATTACAATACGCCGACGACGGGCTGTTGTAAGCAGGACCATCTAAAACCAAGCTGCGGCTCTTGGGCACACAAGAATTTGGGAGCCTTTTTGAAAGTAAAACGAACGACTTATACTAAAATTTTTTTTACATTTAATGAAGGTAATCAATACATGATATTGATATATAATAAATGTCATTAATGATGATGCGTGTAGGTGTTTGTGTCTGTGTGTGTGTGTGTGTGATAGATCGATAGATAGATAGATAACGATTTCTTTCGGGATTTCTGTTGAGAAAAATCTTCTATTATATCTTTAAAGTAAATTTTTTGAAGGATATCACTTTCTATGCACATAATTGACAAACTACTCAATCGTTCTTGTAACATTGTTGTTCGCAATTCATTTTTTATTCTCTTAAGCTGCGAAAATGACCGCTCTCCACTACAATTGGTAACCATTAGACAAAGGAATATTCTAGCAGCAATTTCTACATTTGGAAAAGTTTCTTCCAATTTATCTGATTTTATTAGGTTATGTAATATTGAGATATTGAAATCCGCTGATTGCTTTGCTGCGTTTTTTAAATATTGGCTTAAATGAAAACATTCTGTTTTGAGCTCATCTGCATTAATGTTTTCATGATAAAATTCTGAAAATTCTTAGCATTTTTTGATCAACTCGCCCGATTCAATTGTTGTTAACTGACAAAGAAAACTAAATCGACTATAAATTTCTTGGTGTGCTGCCGAACGTTTTTTTAAATGTGTATTTAATGTGTCAATTATGGGAATGAAAATATCTACACGAAACTTATCCTTGCCCCTTAACTATGCAATCTCTGATGATCCTTCAAAAAGAGTGATGCTTGTGCTGCGATTTTTTTTCTTTCAAATGTATCTTTGTAGTCAGATAATGGATTTTTTTCTTTAGCAGCCGTTTCGTACTGATCAAAATTATTGCGTGCGGTATTGACACTTGTTTTATTCATAATTCCCAAAAGATCATTCCATATTTCCGTTAGAAGAGCAATCTCAAAATTTCAATTTTAACAGTATACAGATTTCTTTGCTGGTGAATAAAGGAGCCATTTTCTTTGTAGAGACTCATCTTTCGTTTGTTTCAGAGAAGTCACTATTTATATTTTTGAAAAACTCTGGTCTTTTTCGAATCCAAATATCACGGACTTCTTCCGGTAAAATGTCGTCACAGTAAGTACCAGGGCCAGGAGACGCAGATACATTCTCTAAGCTTGCAGTTATTAATTCACAGTGGCTTGAAGTCGATCTTTTTCCTGGTGACATTCAGAGGTACTTTTGTTTTGCGGTGATGACAATGAATAATCCCTCGCCTTATTTGTTTCTTCAACCGTAAAAACGAAGTGAGCTTTGGAAGTTTTTCCGTTATTTCTTTTTGAGCTGTAACTTTTTTTTTTTGTGAACCACTTAAATATGTTTTTTTCGACATAATGAAATAATGTTTAAACGAACAAATTAAAACTCCTGTCTATTTTACTCAATTTTAAATATCAAACCTTAGATAAATAATCCAGTATTTATTGATCTCAGACTGAGATTCTCAGTATCAAACGAAACAAAATAACGCCACTCACTCACTCCTATCAGACTGAAAGTTGGGGTATCCACTAATGATGTATTATCATCATGTCATGATGCATTATCATTTGGGGATTCCCCCAACCATAGACAATGTCGACATTTATGTTAGGCCTTGTTTACACGGTGCAGCTTGACTTTAGAATTGGAGGGATTGCGTGAGTGATCGCTAGATGGTGTACTTTGTAAATTAGGTAGAATGCGTTCGGAAATTTACCCTCTGATAAGATTACTGATTTGTGAAAAAAGTGTAGTATGCCCGACAAAAATGTGTGAGAGAAATTGGCGGTCCTTCCCCCACAAATAGGGGCCCTGGACACGGGCTGTGTCTGTGACACATTTATCTTCTATGTCATTATTGAAGATTTCCACCTCATTGTCTTTATAGCTCATTTTGTTATATATTTCTTCTTCTTTTGTTAGATAAAAAGTTAGTACTGTTTTATTTGTTTTTATAATTCTGTTTGGCTAGTCTATTATCGCATATTTTCGTTAAGATATTGTTACCAATAAGTCCGTCAAAGTTTGTCAAAGTCTTGTTGAAATTACATTCAAGGAACTCACATATGAATTATTTTTCATTAAATTCTTTAAAATCTGCAAAGTTTTTTAAATTCCAATTTTCTTCCCATTGCTGTGACTTACACATCTACTTCCCTCTTCCATTTCGGGTTATAAATATTTTCTTTGATCAGGCTGAATTCTGCTTCAGTGTCAATGATGAAATATAACTTTCTTATGTGTGTATCTATTATTATATAATATAATATATATATATATATATATATATATATATAATTGTTTTGTGAATCCCACTGAAAATTTGTATTTGCATTGCCAATATCCACAGGTTCTGGTTTATTTCGATTTGATATTGCGAGCCGATTATAATTTCATGATTGGTTATAATTTCGCTTATGATTCCCGTCTCTTTGTAGGTTAAGGTTTCTATGTGAATTAAAATTTCCCTGTTGGCTATAATTTGTGTTTGTTGTTTAGTTTGACATTCTAGTTTGGTTTGATCCGTTGCCACTGTTATAGTTATTGCCTACATTCCTTGGGGCATACCGTTTTACCTGTTAAGTGGCATATAATTGTTATTATTATATCTATTATAAAATCTTCTATATTTGTTGCCCAAGCGCTGTGAAGCCTTGATGACTAGCTTCTAATATTATTTTGTATGCTTCATCTAGACTATCCGGGTTTCTTGCTATAATCATAGTTTTAGTGGGTTCCGGAAGATGTTCCTTAAATGATTTCAGCGGTATCCTATTAATTTCATTCGTTGAGAAATTTTAACCATTATGCGCTAATTTTATTAATTTTAAAATAATAATGTTCTATTGTTGAGTCGAGACTGATGGTTTTCAACTCATCTATTGGGTTGTCAAAAAAGTCTTGCGGTGTTTTCGCTAGTTGGCGCTGAAAGCGCGTAGTTCTAGTTTTATTCGTCGCATCGGGTCATATACCTTTTTGGAAAGCTCATTTCACGCGCTAACACGTGTTTGATTGATTGTCGTTTCTTTTAAGTCGTTCGTGAGTTATAGCGTCGCAAACATGGAGCAAAATGAAGAGAAAATACGGCATATTTTACAGTGCTACTACGATAAAGGCAAAAATGCATCTCAAGACGCCAATAAAATTTGTGCAGTTTATGGACCCGATACAGTTTCCATTTCCACCGCACAACGATGGTATAGAGGTGGTCGAAGATGCGCCACGCCCCGGAAGGCCTGTCGTCGAAAATTGCGATTAAATCGCTTAATTGGTCGAAAGAGACCGGCATAGTAGCAGCCGTAGCATCGGTCAAGAGCTGGGCATGAGTCATCAAAAATTCATATCAATTTCAATAAAATTCAATAAAATTACCGCAAGACTTTTTTGACAACCCAATATAAGTTCCGCTGAACTTTTCTTTTCCCCGTAATTGCTCAAAAGTATTTGTTTCAATGTTTCCCAATTACTAACTTTTGCATCAAAGTTGATATTGTAGGTAATATGTCTTCAATTGGCCTAATAAAATCCGCTAATTGGTTCGGATCTCGTCCGTCAAATTCTGCAATTCCATTAATGCAGTTTAAAATTAGTTGAAAAAATGGTTTGGTGGATGCTTCCATTTTAAGAGAATTTTGTTTCAAGTGAAAATAAAAAATATGTTCGTATTTGTTTTGATTCAACTTTGTTTTGTGTAATAAGTTCCTACTGTATATTTTAATTGATCTTGTACGGTTTGAGAGGTACTGTCTACTCTTGTAGTGAAGACACCTATCTAACAGTTAAAAAACAATTTTAGTCGAGACACATTAAAAACTTTATCGTTACAGTTTTGGAGTCACTGTTTTAGTGAAATATTATTATTTGTTTTAAATTTTGCAACACTCTGTATACACACGATTGAATTTTAATTTTACACTATTGTGCGATAATTTTTACACATTGCTATGTATTCTATTACTTACTCTAACAAATTTTCGATATATGTATGTATATTTACTTGTTTTCTTACTCTTATTATAAATAGAGACACCGCGCTTCTTCGCTTAGATCTATCTTCAACTGAACTAATCTTTACTTTTGATCTGTGCCGGTTACATTGTAATTTTATGTGAGCGCAGGAACTTATGTGAATATGTATATACGCTATAAGTTTTGGTGTATCTAATTCAGTGTTGTCCAACGTGACTGTGTGCACGTTATGCTTGTGTTGGTTATTCTAGCGTCAACTGATCGCAAAATTCTGCTTTGTTTGCCTACGAAGTTGAATACAGAAGCACAATCGTGCTTTCACAGACACTTGTCGCGACATGTTGGTGTGAGGTGTCTGGCACTGTCCGTGCGCTATTGTGCGCATAGGCCGTGGACAACGCTGATCTAATTTCATAATGCATGATGGAGTTATTTGCTTGGTCAGTAGAAATGTGTGATCAAGTTATATTCGCTTTAAGAAAGAGTTCTTATTTGAAGTGCTTCTTGAAGTGAATATTGTTTACTTATGCATTTATGTCAATATGTTTATGGCCAAGTTCTTGTAAGGAATATAATATTTTGTATATGTGAAGGGTATAATATCTTCGGTGAAGCCCAATGTAAGGTTTTTTCATGTTTTTAATTTTAATTGATATTTTGACTTGCACTCCTGCTCTCTGAGAGCACTCGTATACAACTCGATATAAAGGAATTGTGTGACGGCATTTCAAGCTTTTTTTCTTCTTCTTCTTCTTAATTGGCGTAGATACCGCTTATGCGATTGTAGCCGAGTTAACAACCGCACGCCAGACGTTTCTTCTTTTCGCTACGTGGCGTCAATTGGATATTCCAAGCGAAGCCAGGTCCTTCTACACTTGGTCCTTCAGACGGAGTGGAGGTCTTCCTCTTCCTCTGCTTCCCCCGGCGGGTACAGCGTCGAATACTTTCAGAGTTAGAGTGTTTTCGTCCATTAGGACAACATGAACTAGCCAGCGTAGCTGAACTATGTCAATGTCGTCGTATATCTCTTACAGCTTATCGTTCCATCGAATGCAATATTCGTTGTGGCCAACGTGCAAAGGACCATAAATCTTTCGCAGAACTTTTCTCTCGAAAAGTCGCAACGTCGACTCATCCCTTGTTGACATCGTCCAAGCCTCTGCACCATATAGCAGGACGGGAATTATGAGTGACTTATAGAGTTTGGTTTTTGTTTGTCGAGAGAGGACTTTGCTTCTCAATTGCCTACTCAGTCCAAAGTAGCACTTGTTGGCAAGAATTATCCTGCGTTGGATTTCTAGGCTGACATTGTTGGTGGTGTTTACGCTGGTTCCAAGATAAACGAAATTATGTACAACTTCAAAGTTTTGACTGTCAACAGTGACGTACGGTCTCATTCAGTCCGCCCGACGCCTTAGACCGTGGAGTTGCATTGCAACCTGGCGCCGTGCACATAGTACGGAAGAAATCTGTCTGTCTGAATTTGGTATCCTCTCAAAACTAACACGGCTTTGTAAGATTTCGTTGAGCAATACCAATAGCTCTATCTATCGTTAGATACCAAACGAGGTTTCAGGCAGAGAAAATAATTGGAGCTGCTGAATTTAATCGAGCAGGTACAATCTTCTATAAGAGTGTACAACTGCTGGCGTATGCCGATGATATTGGGCCCTGAGGAAAATTAAAAAATGGGGCCCTACTGCTATGTAAACTGTTTAGGTTTTATCAAATAAAAATATGATATATAGATATATTGCAACTTTTCGTATTTGTTTTGAAAATTGGAGAAGTTTCAGAAGTTCAATACAAGCGTAAATTTATAAGAAAGTATTGTCTTAATGTTATGTTAATGTTTTTTGGCAAAAACGTTATCTTCGACTTCACAATTGCATTTCTTATAGCAATTATATGTTTCGCTCGTAAAATACACCATCTTATACTATGTACCGACCAAAAATCTGAAGTGATCTGCTTTTGCCATTAAAAAATTTAGATCTTTTGATAACTATCATAATAGAACATTGTAACGTCTTATTTTGTTATAAAAGTCGTCTTGTTTTATATGTTTGCCATTTAATATAAATAATGGACGCTTGTTTTACTATATTTAGTAGATTAGTGAGATAATCTAATTAAAACTAAAAAGTCGTGATTAACAGCCCTGTTCTGTGAAAATCTCATAAATGATTTATGAGGTTGGTTGTGAGGTTTATTTTGTGAGGTTATTCTTGTTCAAATCTCACAAAAAAAGCACAAAAAACCCACTACATGAAGTACAAAGCACTCTGCTGTGGAACTGCTGTTCTACAAAAACAAACAAGACAAACGGACAACCAAGATAAGTGAGTAATTTTGCGAATCTATTAAATTTGGTGCAAACTTATTTTTAGGATTTCAAAATGTGAAAGCACAACTCAGGAGCATCTGCACATTACAGGATATTATTTAAACATAAATATCTTTTTATTCGCACATATGTATATACATATATTATAAAATGATATGTTATTAGAATGAAGTAAAATGTACAAAGACCGTAAGTTATTGTAGATAACGCCTTTGGAAAGAATAGTTCCTCCATTCTATTTCAATAAAATAACTGTAAATTACTTTAAAAAAATTTAAAAAAACACACCAAACACAACCGAATTTGTATTGTGAGGTTTGCATTTAGAAATCACAAATTTGTGAGGAAATTGCGAATATTTGAGGTTTTGTAATCTCTCACAAATAGCAAAAACGTCTAAATAGTGAGAATGGTGATTTTCCTGAGGGCGGAACACGGTATTACTGACAGTTTCCTTACAAGAATCGAAAATAGAGGGCGCTAAAAGCACTAAAAAACACAACCAAAACCCTCTTAAGAAATAACTATTGGCAGAGAACGTATATTTATAGAGAAGGTTCACGATATCAAAAATTTAGGGATATTTCAATTTTGGGATATTTACTGCTTTGGATGAGTGCATTTCACCACAGAAAATTATTAGCGCATTTCACCACTTAACATCAGGGGCACGACAATAACAGAACTGAGTAGTTGTTGGAGCCAATGGGAAAAAATATGTTAATTTCAATGTTTAGAAATGTACGCTTACAGATTCGTATATTTACAATGCGCAAACGACTGCATATAATTTATATACAAGTTAGCACCAGCTAAGTTGAAACCAAAGCTGACACCAACACTATTGCGCTAAGTCAACAATTACAAAGAACTGGGAAATAGCCCAGACGCGCGCTCAGCAAAATTGTCAATATCAGCAGCGCAATATCCGGCATGCGCCGATCAAAATTCTGGATCGACCTAAAAAAGGAATAAGCAAAATAAAACACTTGCAACAACATCCGGCATGCGCCGACCAATACCAATTGCTGACACAGGTAGAAATAGGGTATATTTAAGAGAGAATAAGTAGAATTAAGTTTTAGTATTAATGTTTTGGTGATTCAATAAAGGTCTTGTGACCAACGAAAAAATCTTTTTTTTAGCCTTGTACAATACAAGTCGATAACTTACATACATACATATCAGAGACCTGCATTGGGTATGATCGATCCGATTTGATCAGCCACGCTCAAAACGGTCACAACTCAGCACAGCGGTTCTCAACAAAATTGTTCGATCGAGTTTCGTGCTCAAAACGAAGGAGTTCGATCAGTTGATTGGATTGCTCTGCTTATAGCGGCCATACACAGGCATACTTGTGCGTTCGATCTGTGTGAATTCGTTTGCCCATACACGACACACAAATCCATTTTGCGTTCGTTCTTCACACAGTTAACATCTGCGACAGGCAAGCGGAAAATTTCTTGGAATTTATATGTATATGAAAAAAAATAAACAAAAGAAAAAAAGGATTTGGGTAGCGGAAAGGATTGGTTGCGTAAAATGTGCGACAGGCAAGCGGGAAATTTTGTTGCACTTCTAGGAATTTATATGTGCATAAAAAAAAAAATAAACAAAAGAAAAATACAAAAAAAAGGATTTGGGTAGCGGATTGGTTGCGTAAAAGGAATAATCGCTCTCATGTACATTTGTTAAAAGACATGGAAATCAGTAGTGCAAGAGATTTGACAAACTTTTTGCGAATGGATGCAACTACATATGGGATGCTTCTGAGCAAAATAACTCCTGCAATACAGAAGAAAAACACTATAATGCGCGATGCAATTACGCCAAATGAGAGGCTATCTGTAACATTAAGGTTCCTTGCTTCTGGACAAACCTACGAAGATTTAAAATTCTTAACAAATATTTCAGCCCAATGCCTTGGAAAAATTATTTTAGAGACCTGTGAAGCTATAGTTGATCAATTAAAGCCATTTATTCAAGTAAGTAATAAATACATATGTACATACATAAACTAGTAGTCAATTCTCTAAGGACACTTTGTAAAAAATATAACATAACATAAAAGATAAAATACATTAATATTAAAAAAACAAACAAAAATTCAACACTGAGATCAAAATGTGGTGTTAATTCAGGTACACATTTGCATTTACAGAAATCTTGTTTTACAATGTTCTGTACTTAATGCTATAGTTGTAAACTTATATTATTCGCTAAAATCTTGGAATTCTGGGCTGTCGAATAAATGTTGGAATGACTGACTTGATGATGGAGAAATAACTTCATTCGAAATTATTTGTATTGGTACAGCTGGATGTGATGAATATTGCGATGAACGGTTGTAAAGCTGATAATTATGATGCGAAAAATGTGGCCGAGGATTTTCATTATTTATAAATGATGTTAGCTTTAGGTTTCCCAATTGACCATGTAACAAAGTTTCGTCAATCAATTTTTTAGCAAATAATTGCTGCTCCTTATTTAACTTCCTATATGTTACAGCCCATGCTTCTCCATAAATGGTCGCTTCATCCTTTTTTGGATTGCTTTCAGATTTATCCAAAAAGTTCGCTGCTTTTCTCAAGAAATCCTTTTCTGTGATTTTCTGTCTTTTATTGTTAGGTTCCTGAAAGAAAAAAGAAATACAAAATTATTTTTATAATTTCAGATGCCAAATAATGCCGAGGAATGGAAAATAATTGCAGCCGATTTTGAAAGTAAATGGAATTACAACCACTGCATAGGTGCTATTGATGGAAAGCACGTCAATATAATAAAACCAGCTAAATCCGGATCTTATTATTATAATTATAAAAAACAATTTAGCATAGTGCTGATGGCGATAGTCAGCGCAAATTATGAGTTTTTAGCAGTAGAGGTCGGCATGAATGGAAGAGCTTCTGATTCTGGTATATTTGGGCAATCAAAATTTAAATACAAATATGATGAAGGACTCCTGAACCTTCCACAACCAGAAAAATTGCCACTTTCTGACGATATTCTACCTTATGTGCTTGTTGGAGATGACGCATTTCCTCTTTTAGAAAATTTAATGAAACCTTATAGTCGTCGCAATTTAAATGTAGAGGAGCAAATATTTAATTACCGATTATCTAGAGCACGTCGTGTTGTTGAAAACTCATTTGGAATTTTAGCAAATCGTTTCAGAATTTTACATACAACTATGAATTTGGACCCCGAAAAAAGTGCTAAAATAACACTTGCATGTTGCTATTTGCATAATTTCTTAATAAAAACAAACTCATCTGTTTATTTAAGAAATGATGTAAACAATGATTGTGTCCACTTGGTAGACATGCAGCCGACGAACTATGGAAATATAACACAAAATTCTGCAAATATTCGTAACAAATTTTGTAACTATTTTAATACAGTTGGAGCCGTTGAGTGGCAAAATAAATTTCTATAAAATACTCAAATAAAACTTTATAATGTACAATATATTGTCTTTTTACTTACTCTTTCTTCATCGTCGCAATCCTCAAACGACGAAATCCCTTCCATTTGAATTTCTTGGTCCATAAGGAAATTCATGCTTTCAAAGTACCACAGTGTTGGTACATAAATATTTTCTGAGCTTGCTCCTGATTTCTCGCTTCTCCGAACTTTTTGCAATTCGCGTCTATAGCAAGATCTTAAACCATTATACTTTTTTTTGACGGTTTCTAATGTAGCACTTTTATCGATTTCTTTATATTTTGTTAATAAATTATTCCAACTTCTATTTTTTTCACTTTTATTTTTATATTTATCACTTTTCGTTTGCCAAATTGCCACTTCATTCTTTAAAAGATCAATAAACTCTGATACAAAATCTTTATTTACACTTGCCATTGTTCGTCCGCGATCTTCACTGCTCGGCGACACGAGAGAAATGAGGTTTTGTGCGTTCACAACGCCATACACGATAAACATGTTCGCGCACCGATCGTAAAAAATCAAAAATTTTCGCGAACATGGATCGGTACGCGAACAAGCCCATACACGAGTAAACCGCATGTTTACACATACCGATCGAACGCACAAGTGTGCCTGTGTATGGCCGCTATTACTGATTGAAACTGATTGGTTGGTTCCGGTATGATGATTGGAAGTGATTGTACAGAAAGAGACGATCAAGTCCAACGATGCACGAAAACTCAGACATCGATCAAGTTGCGTTTGAATTGATTGTGATTAGACCAATCAGATCGAGAATTGCCCTGCAAATATGTAAAGGGTGATTTTTTAAGAGCTTGATAACTTTAAAAAAAAAAAAACGCATAAAATTTGCAAAATCTCATCGGTTCTTTATTTGAAACGTTAGATTGGTTCATGACATTTACTTTTTGAAGATAATTTCATTTAAATGTTGACCGCGGCTGCGTCTTAGGTGGTCCATTCGGAAAGTCCAATTTTGGGCAACTTTTTCGAGCATTTCGGCCGGAATAGCCCGAATTTCTTCGGAAATGTTGTCTTCCAAAGCTGGAATAGTTGCTGGCTTATTTCTGTAGACTTTAGACTTGACGTAGCCCCACAAAAAATAGTCTAAAGGCGTTAAATCGCATGATCTTGGTGGCCAACTTACGGGTTCATTTCTTGAGATGAATTGTTGTCCGAAGTTTTCCCTCAAAATGGCCATAGAATCGCGAGCTGTGTGGCATGTAGCGCCATCTTGTTGAAACCACATGTCAACCAAGTTCAGTTCTTCCATTTTTGGCAACAAAAAGTTTGTTAGCATCGAACGATAGCGATCGCCATTCACCGTAACGTTGCGTCCAACAGCATCTTTGAAAAAATACGGTCCAATGATTCCACCAGCGTACAAACCACACCAAACAGTGCATTTTTCGGGATGCATGGGCAGTTCTTGAACGGCTTCTGGTTGCTCTTCACCCCAAATGCGGCAATTTTGCTTATTTACGTAGCCATTCAACCAGAAATGAGCCTCATCGCTGAACAAAACACGCGCGCGAAACACATTTCGAACCGAACACTGATTTTGGTAATAAAATTCAATGATTTGCAAGCGTTGCTCGTTAGTAAGTCTATTCATGATGAAATGTCAAAGCATACTGAGCATCTTTCTCTTTGACACCAAGTCTGAAATCCCACGTGATCTGTCAAATACTAATGCATGAAAATCCTAACCTCAAAAAAATCACCCGTTATATACATAGTTTGTATGTACATATTTGTGTGTTTTAACGGAAACAAGTTGCGATGCATAAAATTAACCAAAACATTACTGCATATATTTCTTCATTTTTAACGCTTAAAACTAAAATTCAATTAATGCTTAAAATTAATAAACAAAGGTAATGCTTAAAATATTAGGGAACACAAATTTCAAATTTTTATCACTTCTTCATTGAGATCAACAAAAACTTAAAATTAAAAGAAGGTAATAAACTTGGTTTCTTAATCGCTAAAGCTTTAAAAAAATGAATTTAAAAACAATAAATTATCAACTGAACATGGTCCGAACCTATTTCTTTTTTAAGTTATAATATTTCCAGCTAAAGAAAAAGAACGCTCAGCGACTGCGCTGCTGGCAGGAACCAACCGGTATGACCAAACGGTATGATTGTGATCGATCGGAATGCAAGCAGCATTCTCGAACATTCTTTGCTGCTCACACAAGGCTTTCGATCGAGAAAAATCATGCCGAAACAAGCAACAGTGATTGAAACTGATTGTTCGCTTCGAGCACGCTCGCTTACGATCATTCATTTTTATTGAAGCAAAGTTTTCCGTCACAAAAAATCTGAGTCAATTATCGGGTATGATTGAAAAAATTGTGATCGTTGCAGCTCTCTGATACATATGTATGTATATTTTCTATATATTTTATATCAAAGCACACAAGCGTGTATGTACGTTCAAATTGAACTATTTCATGATGAATTCCTTAAAATCTTTGGAAATATATATTAAAGTCATACATGCATTATTACCTATGTATGTAAATCTTTAATTAATGTAGGCTTGATAAGATATATACATACATATTTATTTACAGGTCAGGTTTTTAAAAGTTTTGATAACATGTTAAAAGACCAAGCGGTCGCACATATTCACGTATGTAATTATGTGTGCATGTAAACAAAAAGAAACATACATACGCATAATGTTTATAAATTTGTCTACCCACAACTTTGTATGTAAATGTGTACACTTATTGTTTCATGCGAAATCTTCGTTTCACGGGCAACCAATGGCTGAAGCTTAAGTTTTTTCAAAGAGTCAATGTGTCGAAGGACTGACGTGACAACAAAGCATCACAACATTGTTTTGTAGGTAGAAAATCCAAGCTGTGCCGAAAACACAAACGAACGATCGCCAATTGGCACTGCTTCCCTTGCCGCTGTAGCAGCTTTTTGAACAAACCAGCGTAGATATGTATGTTTGTGTGTCAGCTTGCATACATATCGACGTAGATTTTTGCAAGCCGCAATCCCGGTTATGTGCCACAATCAAAGATACAGATGTTTGTGGTTTGTAAAAATAAAAATATGTATAATATGGTGCATAAGCGACTGCAGATACTTAACCGAGTCATGCTTAAAACAATAGTTTGAATGTATTTCAAAAAACAAACCGTAAGAAGCTCCAAGATATAGGCAGTTAAGAGGGAGGATTTTCATTTAAGCGGAGTACTACTTAACCGGGAATCACTGTACACATAAATCAGAGGAATATTGAATATTTATTTGCGGGGTTGGCACTTTTTCTTTCTCATACAAATATCAGAAATTGTTAAATTTATGATTTTTAGCTTTTGCCATCGTCGCGAAAAGACGCTTGTAGGCAAAGGCGTGCTCGGGGAGATGTAATGGTGTCTACTTTTATGAATGAAGCGAGTTTGCCTGTTGAAAGTGCGCTTGCGTTCATGAATGAAAATATTGTTGTTGTGTGTTTTTCTACAAATTTGAGCATCGACTATTTGGCTGCCATATTGATGCTAATAGAGACGATTCTTGTTGTTGTAGAACAATTTTTGTAGTTTTTGCGGGTGACATACATATCTACATGGGAACGCATGTGAGTATGTAAGTTGTGTATGCAAATTAACTTCCCTTGTGTGGGAAGTATTAAAAAAATATGTTCCGTTCCGCTACGCGCGGTAGAAATTAAACAAAGTGTTGGTTTGAGTGACAATGTATTGTGCGCTTTGATCATCAAGATGATCACTCCATACGCTTGCCGATTATACACTGATCTTTATTAGTAAAAGCACTTATATTTATATTCTTATAATTCTATGCTTATTACTAAAGATGCTTTGGCATTACATTAAGTGATGAAATGCCAGAGCATTGGATTTCCAATTATTCTCATTATCAAAACAAATAATGGAATATTGGATTTTGCTTACTTATCAAAACAAGTGATATATTGATTTCTTATTAATTAAAGTATTCTGCTGACCAAGCAGTAATACTGTGAGAAGATACAATTTGTTTACATTTATCATTCAGTATCTGTGTGGCTGCTGCCGTTAACTCCCCCCTCTCTAAGATGAATCGTCCCCGATTCAGTATCATTTTTTGATAACGGGTGATTTTTTTGAGGTTAGGATTTTCATGCATTAGTATTTGACAGATCACGTGGGATTTCAGACATGGTGTCAAAGAGAAAGATGCTCAGTATGCTTTGACATTTCATCATGAATAGACTTACTAACGAGCAACGCTTGCAAATCATTGAATTTTATTACCAAAATCAGTGTTCGGTTCGAAATGTGTTTATCGACAAATTTTGTTCAGCGATGAGGCTCATTTCTGGTTGAATGGCTACGTAAATAAGCAAAATTGCCGCATTTGGGGTGAAGAGCAACCAGAAGCCGTTGAAGAACTGCCCATGCATCCCGAAAAATGCACTGTTTGGTGTGGTTTGTACGCTGGTGGAATCATTGGACCGTATTTTTTCAAAGATGCTGTTGGACGCAACGTTACGGTGAATGGCGATCGCTATCGTTCGATGCTAACAAACTTTTTGTTGCCAAAAATGGAAGAACTGAACTTGGTTGACATGTGGTTTCAACAAGATGGCGCTACATGCCACACAGCTCGCGATTCTATGGCCATTTTGAGGGAAAACTTCGGACAACAATTCATCTCAAGAAATGGACCCGTAAGTTGGCCACCAAGATCATGCAATTTAACGCCTTTAGACTATTTTTTGTGGGGCTACGTCAAGTCTAAAGTCTACAGAAATAAGCCAGCAACTATTCCAGCTTTGGAAGACAACATTTCCGAAGAAATTCGGGCTATTCCGGCCGAAATGCTCGAAAAAGTTGCCCAAAATTGGACTTTCCGAATGGACCACCTAAGACGCAGCCGCGGTCAACATTTAAATGAAATTATCTTCAAAAAGTAAATGTCATGAACCAATCTAACGTTTCAAATAAAGAACCGATGAGATTTTGAGATTTTATGCGTTTGTTTATAATAAATAGTTATAAAGCTCTTAAAAAATCACCATTTATATTGTAAATGCTCTCTAAAATAGCGTTATATGATAATTCTTGGAATTTTATTTTTTTACTTTGCTTATTAGTTTTACATGATTTTTTTAACTTTAAAATCTTATAGATTATGTATATTATTATTAATAGTACAAGTATTACAATTATGTACCAGAAAAGTGAATGATTTTTAAATTCTTTAATTCTTTCACTCAAAATATTTATGTTTTCAAATTCAAATTCTTTGTTTTTTGTTTCAATGTATTCTATAATTTCAAAGTTATTAATATGATTATTTTTTAAATAATTCCAAATTTTACAATCAATATTTTCGTAAGTTATATTATCAATATTTGTATAATTTTCAAATGTTACAAGGTAAACTCCATTTATGGCAGAGTCATCTATAGTATGATTTCCAGAGACTAATATTGCTCCTTCTTTAATTATATCTATGTCTTTATGTTTTCCTTTAATTTTTTTACATTTCCCTTTTTTATTGGACAAAATATCTGATAGGCAAGTATTTTTATTATTAATTTTACAATAAGTATTTATCATTTCTCTTTTGCAATTTTTAATATTTATA
Source organism: Bactrocera dorsalis (assembly GCF_023373825.1). Classification (NCBI taxonomy): domain Eukaryota; kingdom Metazoa; phylum Arthropoda; class Insecta; order Diptera; family Tephritidae; genus Bactrocera; species Bactrocera dorsalis. The sequence continues at coordinate 17,636,970 of NC_064308.1, read as the reverse complement.
TATTCTTTTTTGCATTTCGCAATTTCATTGTTAATTATTAATTTACCATCTTTTTGTGGAATTGCTCTTACTTCATAATATTTGCAATCATATATAATTTTTGGATACTTAATATATATAACTATTACATCTTTATTTTGTACTATTTTAAAATTTGAAATATCTATTACATCAGTTATTGTCAATCGTCCATGTTCATTCTTAATTATACTTTTAATCTCGTCTAAATTTAAAATTGTCGGGTTCAAAATTCCCATTTTTCCTATAGCTATTGTATTAATCATATTTTGTAATTCTGTTATTAGGAATTGATTTTTCCGTTTCATTAGAATTTTAATATTTGAGTTTTCATTAATGTTATTGATTGTTTCAGTTAATTGGTTAATAATTCCAAAAATTTTAGAATTTGTTGTGTATTGTTTATTATTATTGTCAATTAATTCGTTTAATTTATTATTTACTAACACTAGGTCGTCATGGTCTGGTGTTCCTGCTATCCACTTCCATAATGTACCTATTTCATTTATTCCTCTCCTATATCTTGTATCTTTAATTTGTAGTTGTTCTAATAAAGTTTCTATGAGTTCTATTTCTGGATCTGTGTCTAAATCATTAATATATGCCTTGTCTTGTTCATTATTTTGTTCAAAATTTTTATATCTGAGTTTTTTATTATAATAATTTGTGTCTGAACTTATAAGTTCTCTAAAGTATGTTAAATTAGTGATGTGAAAAATATTTCCGTAGTCATTATACAGGGCTACATCTCCGTCTTCTAATAATACGTAATCTTCTCTGGTGTAGTCCACAATGTCTGTCATTGTATTGGTAATTAATGTTAGAATAATTAGGGGTATCATCCTCTAAAAATATATGATTAAGATTTAATATTATCTTTATGTACTATTCTATTCCTGTAGTTAATTCTAACTTTATTCCCTAAGTCTTCTTTTACTACCTGTTTCTTGTATCTAGGATTTAGTTTATTTCTCTCTCCTGTAATCTTTTCATATATTACATCTCCGCATAAATATGTTTTATTAATTCTACTTTTATTGTGTCTTTCTAGCATCTTAGTTTGTGCTGATAAAAGTTTGTCTGGTAAAATATCATGAGAGACTTTATTATAAAGTACTTCAAATGGTTTCTCATTAGTTACCGAATGTATAGTTTTATTATATTGTTAAGCAGCTCTAAATATTGATTCTGAAAAGCTTATTAAATTATATTCTTGTTTAATACATCGTGAAATTTCAATTATTGTTGAATGTACCCTCTCGATTTGACCATTCGTGGTACTATGATTTGGGTTACAAAAAAATATTTCTATTTGAAGTCTCTGCATCAAGGACTTAAATTGTACGGTAGTGAATCCTGGTTCATTATCAATTGTTAACTTCTTTATATTAGGGAAGCTTTGTAATATTTCTAACACTTTATCTTCTAAATTAATCTTATCTTCGATTTGCTTAATAACCAAAAATTTGGAATAGCTATCTATACACGTAATGAATTTTAAAGATTGCGCATAGAATATATCCATGTGTATCTGTACTCCTTCCTCTGTGGGTATTGGGACCTCTCCAATTGGTATTTTTATAGGATGTCTATCATATTTGTTTTTATTACATATGTCGCAATTCCTTACATATTCTTTGAATTGTTTTCTCATTTCAGGCCAATAATATTTTTTGCAAATTTGATCCAAATTTTCTTGGTAACTTCTATGTGCTCGTGTATGCGTTTGTTCAATTATAATTCCTTGGTCTTCTCTGTTTGTTATGTCAATTGCAAAATTTTTCGTATATATGAATTTATTAGTAAATGTTCCTCTTATTTTCGCTTGTATTTCGTACAGATCCTCTATTGAGCAATGTATTGCTGTAACTATATTTGGTTTGATGTATTCCTTTAATATTGTGATTAAATTATCAACAGTATCGTATTCAATTAAATGTCTAATTTTCCCAAATTCTTGAATTTGCTCATGTATTGTAAATCTATTTTTACTTAGTAAAATTTGTTGTTTAAATTGGTTTAATGGTTTTTTTGTCTCGGGTATCTGAGTATGATCACTACTTTCAGCTGAATGTTGGGTTACTGTGGTTGACGATTCGTCGGATAAATTATTAAGAAATTGTCGTGATAGAGCATCTGCTACCACATTTGTTTTACCTGGTTTATATATAATTTTTGCTCCATATTCTCCAATTAAAGCATGCCATCTTTTCATTTTGGCATTTGGATTTCTAGGTGAGACTGCAAATGTTAGTGGTTGGTGATCAGTATGAATTTCCAAATCTGAAACTCCGTATAAATAATTTCTTAGATTTTTTAATGCCCATACGATAGCGTATAGCTCTTTTTCATTAGTCGCGCAATTTCTTTCTGTTGAATTTAATGTTTTAGATATAAATGTAATAGGTTTGCCCCCTTGGCTTAAGACTCCACCAATAGCTTCATTTGATGCGTCTGTCGTTAATATAAATGTTTCGTTAAAATTTGGTTGAATTAATTCGACTTGATCTACTAATATAGACTTCATTTTCTCAATTGCCAAAAGTCCTTCTTGTTCCAATCTAATTTTAATTTTTTTGGACATATGTTGTGAAACTCTTCCGTTTTCACCTGATAAATGTATTGTTAATGGTTTTGCTATTTTAGCATAATTTTTAATAAACTTCCTGTAATATCCAATCATTCCTAGGAAACTTCGTAACTGTCGTAGAGTTGTTGGAACCGGAAAATTTAAAATAGTTTCAACTTTTTTTGGATCTGTCTTTATAACATTCTTTGCAACAATATATCCCAAAAATTCTACTTCTTCTTGGTAGAATTTAGATTTTTGTAATGAAATTTTCATATTTGCGTTTTTTAGAACTTCTATTATTATACTTAAATGTTTTTTATGTTCCTCGAAGCTTTTTGAAAATACGATTATATCGTCAATATAAACGTGACAAAATTTTCCAATAAAGTCCCTTAAAACATTGTCCATCGCCCTTTGAAATATACTAGGCGCGTTTTTTAAACCAAATGGCATTCTTAAAAATTCGTATTTTCCGTTATTTACTGAAAATGCAGTTTTTTCAATATCGTGTTCTTTAATAAGGATCTGGTGAAAACCCGATTCCAGATCTATTGTGGAAAAATATTTCGAACTTCCTAAATTTGAAAGTATTATATTGCTATCCGGAATTGGATATTTATCCGATTTTGTTACTTCATTTAATTTTTTATAATCGATTACCATTCGCAATTTCGGCGTACCGTCTTCATTTACACCTTTTTTTGGTACAACCCAAATTGGTGAATTATATGCGCTCTTACTTGGCCTTATTATTTTATCTTCCATCATTTTTTTTACCTCTTCGTTTATGAAGGAATTAGCAGAAAGAGGATATGGGTATTGTTTACTCCATATAGGAGTTTCAACAATTGTCGTTATTTCCGCTTTTATATCCGTTCGAAACGGTAAATTCATATTTATTGCAGAATGTATTTGATATATTTCATTTCTAATTTCCTCTCTTAAATTTTCAATTTCATCTTCGTTTATGTCGGTATTTCCTTCGACTGGCGCTTTAGAGAACTTTTCCTTTAAAGTAATTTTGTTTACATAGTTTTCCTCTTCTATATTGCCGGTATTATCATCGGCTGGCGTTGTAGAACTTCTTTGTTCCACAATATTTTTTGCATAATTATTACTTCTATTCTGCTGGTATAAATCTTCAGCTGGCGTTGTAGAGCTTTCCTGCTCCACAGTATTTATTTTTTTATATTTGCCGGTATTTCCGTCGGCTGGCGCTTTAGAAGTCTTTGCTTCCAAAGTATTTTCGTCCTCCTTTACGATCTTTAAATTATCCTTACTTTTCTGATGCTCATATTTGCATCCCAAGCTAAATATATCCTCCTCTTTTTCATTATTTATTATTAACTTCTTTTTTTCCAAGTTAATCACAGCATTAATGTCGTTCAAAAATTTGTATCCTATTAACAGGTCTGCTTCCAAATTTTCGATTTCGTAGAATATTTGTTTTTTACCGAATAATGTGATAATGTGATAGTAGCGTATTATCGAAAATCCATTAATTGTTTTTACTCTCTTTTGTATGTCCAATTTATTTTTATTTTTGTATATTCCCGATTTAATATAGCAACTAGTTGCTCCTGTATCTATTAATATTTTAAAATTCTGACCAGTAACCCTGTCATCTAGAAATATATATGGCAGAGTTAATTTTGGCCTAAAAAATGATCCTCCTTAATATTATTAATGCGCTGTGTCTTAGTTGGTGGCTGCACATTTTGTTGTGTACTTCCATGTGGCCTTTTTTCCAAATTGTTTTGATTAAATGTTGTTGGCTTTTGCAACATACGGTTGCGTGTATGGATGCTTGAGTCGACATCCATTGGTGTAGGTCGTGGTTGGTTATTCTGGTATCCCATTCTTTGGTTGTAATTTCTTTGTGGATAGACTTGTGGGAACCGTAAATTATTATTATAATTACCATTATTGAATCTGTTGTTATTATAAGTATATTGCCTGTCATTATTGTTAGGTTTTGAATTGTTTTGGTTTTTCCAAATTGTAATGCGAAGGACGCTCGCATATTGTTAGACTCTAACTCTTGTGCTTTTGCCAAAGCATTTGGTAAATCGCTTGGCGATAGAGAAAATAGTATATTAGCTAAATTTCCGTTTAGTCCCGTTATAAATGTGCGTAAAGCATCCCGCCTATTTTTAGCATTGAATTCCTTAGTTACGGCGCTATCTGATCCGTAAGTCATTATGGTTTTATTTATTAGCAAGGTTAATTTCTCATTAACCTTATTATAATATTCAATTATAGAGTAATTGCCTTGACGCAGAATACTCATTTCTTGCTCGATTATATGAGCTGGTCGCTTATCGGCGTAAGCGAAATCTAATCGTGCTAATATAGCATCAAAATTTAGGACTGTTCCGTGGTTGGACAAGATGTCATTAGCATCGTGAGTGATTTTATTTCTTAATATAGTTAATGCAGCAAAATACCTACGGCTGCCTCTTATGTATAAGCTCATTGCGTTGTTAGCCGATTCCCTCCAGCTAACATATTTATTTTGCTTTCCCCCAAATTCTGGTAAAGATTTTATTACTTCTAGGGATTCGTCACAGCGAATCTCTGAATTTATTACTTCAGGTTTGTAATCTGTTATTGTTGTCGACTTCGTTAAGTCTTCTATTTGTCTGCGCATTTCAGATATTTCTAATCTAAGTGATGCATTCGTTGCGGCAATTAGTCTTGCGACTAAGGTCTCATTTTCGCTAGTTAGAGCCATTTTTATTTATTAATTTTCCTTTTCTTTAAATATGGGCAATTTTCAATTTTATGGTTGCTTTTACAATAATCGCAATAATGCAACCTTTCGTATTTTGGAGCACTTGTATTACTCCCCATTTAAAACAAATATTCCTTTTTTGATACTTCTATCATCTCTATAGTTTCAGACATAACTGTCTCCTGATTATAATAATCCTCAAGTGTGGCCTTCTTATCTTTTCCTATATATTTAAAAACTTTCTCCATACATTTAATTTTAAGTTTATCTTTATTTACATCCCTTTCTTTTTTGTTAATGCTATCGACTAATACAAATCCTTCAAGATTTCTAACTATTCTGTCTATTTCGTTATAGTCCAAGTCAGTTGGTAGAGCATCCGTCATTTTGTTTTTATTTTTTTCCTAATTTTTATTTTAATTTTTTGATCCTTTCTAGGAAAGGAGACTCTTTTATTCTGGAGGGTCTGAAGTTCAGAATCGCAGAATTGAGTTTTTATTATAAACCGGAGGGTCCCCCTTGCGGTGGTGAATCGCGGTTTTTTAAAAATATTTTATTATTTGGCTGGTCGAGCCTTCATTTAAAATTTTTAAGATTTAATTTTGTACTTTTTATTTTTGATCCTTTCTAGGAAAGGAGACTCTTTTATTCTGGAGGGTCTGAAGTTCAGAATCGCAGAATTGAGTTTTTGTTATAAACCGGAGGGTCCCCCTTGCGGTGGTGAATCGCGGTTTCAATATATTTTATTATTTGGCTGGTCGAGCCTTCAATTATTCTTAATGGTTTAAACTTAATTGCTTAAATTTATTGGCTTAAATATATATGTATATGTATATTTAATATGATTGGGTTTATTTCTCATTTAATTAATAAATATGGTCTTACTTACAACTAATTTTATGTTGTTGCTGCTATTGCTGCTGTTGTTACCTTTGCTGTTGCGCTGTTGCGGTTATTGTTGCCTTTTGACTATTGAGTTTAGTGTTGTTGTTGTTTTAAAAAATTTGCTAATCTCTTTAATTAATTCTGTTGATAAAGCTGCTGCGCTCACACCTTCGTATCACAAATTGTTGTAAATTTCCTTACTTTTACTTCGCAATTTATATGTGAGTATGTTTGTTTGTGTTTCTGCTTGCTCTTCTGCTTCTTCTTCTTCTGGTATTTTTTGCAATTAACCGCCGCTTATGGTTTATTAAATTGTCGTTAATTGATTGTCCATTAGTTATTGAGTAATATCACTTAAGCGTGTTGTTGTTTTTTTTTTTCACTTTTCTCCCTATTTTTGGGATACTTGTTTGTTTTTTTAAAAAATTTAAAGTGTACTACCTCTCGCACGAGGTTTATTGTACATTTTTCGGTTCCGGCACCGGTGTTCATTAAACGCGATTTTACGAACACGTGCCCCACGTTGGGCGCCAATTAACTTCCCTTGTGTGGGAAGTATTAAAAAAATATGTTCCGTTCCGCTACGCGCGGTAGAAATTAAACAAAGTGTTGGTTTGAGTGACAATGTATTGTGCGCTTTGATCATCAAGATGATCACTCCATACGCTTGCCGATTATACACTGATCTTTATTAGTAAAAGCACTTATATTTATATTCTTATAATTCTATGCTTATTACTAAAGATGCTTTGGCATTACATTAAGTGATGAAATGCCAGAGCATTGGATTTCCAATTATTCTCATTATCAAAACAAATAATGGAATATTGGATTTTGCTTACTTATCAAAACAAGTGATATATTGATTTCTTATTAATTAAAGTATTCTGCTGACCAAGCAGTAATACTGTGAGAAGATACAATTTGTTTACATTTATCATTCAGTATCTGTGTGGCTGCTGCCGTTAACTTGCATTATTTGTGTGGGAATGTCATACGCACATATTTACATGTGTACGCATATACATAAGTATGTATGATGCTATTTGAAACCATTATTGTTTTTGTAAAGCAATGTTTGTAGTTTTTGTGGGTGACATATTTACATATGTACATGTGTACTCATATTTATATGTTGGTTTGTGTATACATTATTTGTTCGGCAATGTCGTACACATATGCATGTACATTAGGGTGATTCAAAAAAAAAAATTTTTTGTTTTTTTTTATTGGTACTCGGAAAAATGGGTTCCTAGACACCTCTAAAAATCATCTCCAAATATGAGTTTTTAATTGTAACGGGAAGGTCCTCCGCTTAACGGTTTTCTATTTTTCTTTGAGCAGATAGAAAAATTTATATCTCGCTTCCAACTACTTGAAAAAATATCTTGTTAATTAGGTTTTGTAGGAAATTGAATGCTCTAAAATATGGTCTCTTATGATTTTTTCGTAAGCCCAACCGTTTAAAAGATATTAACGGTTGAAATTTGACTATTTTTGGAAAAATTCTTTATTTCTTATTAATTTTATAACTCAATGAAAAAAAAATATTATGAATGATGAAACACATAGTTTTGTAGGAAATTTACTTCTCTATAAAAATGGTCTACTATGATTTTTCGATTAAGTTAAGCGTTTACGAGATATTCATCGTCAAACATCAATGCATATTAGGGTGGATCAAAAAAAAAAAATTTTTTTTTTCGTTTGGTTCTGTGAAAAATAGGTTCCTAGACACCTCTAAGAAATCCTCTCCAAAAACCTATTCATAATAATTTTTTTTCATTGAGTTATAAAATTAATAAGAAATAAAAAATTTTTCCAAAAATAGTCAAATTTCAACCGTCAATACCTTTTAAACGGTTGGGTTTACGAAAAAATCATGAGAGACCATATTTTAGAGCATTCAATTTCCTACAAAACCTAATTAACACGATATTTTTTCAAGTAGTTGGAAGCGAGATATAAATTGTTCTATCTGATAATAAGAAAAAATAGAAAACCGTTAGGCGGAGGACCTTCCCGTTACAATTAAAAACTCATATTTGGAGATGATTTCTTAGAGGTGTCTAGGAACCCATTTTTCCGAGTACCAATAAAAAAAAACAAAAAATTTTTTTTTTGAATCACCCTAATGTACATATAGAGCAATGTACGCACACTTTTTACTGATAAATGATAACAGTTATGATATCCACTTCACCATCACACAAAATATTAATATAAACATACATGTATGTCTGTTTACATGCATACATACATGTACACTTAAACATACTTACGTCATTAACACATAAGTTATGATATCCACTTCACCATCACACAAAATATTAATATAAACATACATGTATGTCTGTTTACATACATACATACATGTACACTTAAACATACTTACGTCATTAGTACATAAATTAAAATAAGCTAAGTTCTTTTATTGTTTTCCACTTAATTGTGCATAAGAGGCATCGAACTCTTTAATTTTATTCATTTGTTTATAAAATAGTCAAAATTGCATTGATAATTATTTGTAACCAAAATTCTAAAGAATTTTAAGTGCATTTCCGCTTTGCTTCAAGTATGTCTTTACGATCGACATTCTTAAGAGGCGTTGCACTTATTGATTTTGCTGATAAGAATTCTTTGGAATTTTAATTGTATTTCGCTTTCTGTCTTTACTAGCAATTTTGTGTTTAAGATTAAGAATTTTTGTAAACTAAGTTAGTCATATTCTTTGATTCAACAAAGTAAGAGTCATATTCATTGATTCAACAAAGCGAGTCATATTCTTTGGCCCAATAAAGTAAGAGTTACATACTCTTAGAAATGAATATAAATATTTAAATAAATGTTTTAATTGGCGACGAGGATGGGATACGCGGAAAAGTTTCTTTGAAGAATCAAGGACTTTTCTTTATTTTAATAATTAACGCGTACCAAATAAATTTTTACTAAAATCCTTAAAGAATTAAGGTAGTGAACAAACCAACAATTAAAAAAAAATAAAAACATCGAAGAATCCTGTATAAAAAGACAACATTTACGAAGAATCCTATATAAAGTGAGTTCCTACAAGAAGAAGACAACATTTACGAAGAATCCTATATAAAGTGAGTTCCTACAAGAAGAAGACAACATTTACGAAGAATCCTGTGTAAAGTAAGTTATTTGCATATATATTTTAAGTATACGTTTTACAAAGTTATTGTTACAAAAAAAAAATCATTTGAATAACAAAAAAAAAAAAAAAAAAGAGAGAGAGAACCATTAAGATTACTAAGCAAAATTGCAAACTGAAATTCAAAGTGTTACATATATAAATTCATTTTATTTTTTAATCATGACCCAAGCACCTTCTATTACCCTTGACCCTATCAAATATCTCAAAACATTACCTGAATTTAACGGACAACGACATGACCTTTACAACTTTACTACTCTGATAGATAGAATACACCCCTTACTAACGCAATATGACCAAATGTCCCAACTTCTCTTCTCTGATATAATAAAAAGTAGGTTACAAGGTAGAGCTAGGGAAATAATAGAAATAAATTTTCATGTACAGTCGTGGGCGGACATTAAGAATGTCCTTATAAATAATTTTGGAGAAAAATTAAGCGTAGAAGAACTTTATGATAATATGAGAGCAGTAGTATTCAGAACAAACACGACAGAATTTTTGTTGAAAATTAAATAGAACGATCATTTATACTTATTAAATGCAACTCTGCTCATATAAGCGGACATATTATTCTTTAATAAAATATACTTTACTTCCGTTTTAAGTTCACTTGAAGATGACGTGTTTTAGTTCGGCTTCCAGATAAAACTAAATTTACAACAGGTTATGGGCCTATAAGTCACGAAATAATATCGGTTCAAGTAGAAAAGCTTGAAAAGTAAACTTTGAAAAAGGTTTCCGGCGCGGATTGATTACTGTGAGCTAGATAATTACGAATATAGATTTTGGCATGGCAACCAACGCGTTAACTTTTCCATTCGAAAAACTTAAAGGTCGCGAAAATTTCGATGTATGGAAGCGGCACGCGAAGTCATATTTAATCATTAAAAACTGCTGGAAGATAGTTGAAAATGGGCTATCGGCAGTGTCTACAGAAAAAGAACTGGATTCCGATCAACGTGCATTAGCAGAAATTACGCTGATGATAGAACCAAATAATTTCTCACACATCGCAACGGCAGAAAGCGCAAAGCAGGCGTGGACAGCGCTACTCTCTGCATACGAGGACACTGGTCTTACACGCAAGGTGGAGCTCCTGAAACAATTAGTTCAATGCCAACTCTCGGATTACGTATCCACACAAGAGTATGTCAACTCCATAGTAATGACGTCACTAAAAGTTCAAAATGCTGGACTGAACATTGACGAAGAGCTCACTGCATCATTGATGTTAGCAGGTCTACCAGACGATTTCCGTGCTCTAGTGCTGGCTGTTGAAAATTCAAAGGAAAAGCTGACGATCGATAGTGTTAAAACCCTATTACTGCAGGATGTAAAATTTGACCATAAATTTTCTGAAAATGTCCTATATTCTAAAGGGAAACCGAAAGAAAAAAAATTTCGGTGCCGCTCTTGTAAGCAATTAGGTCATTTTGCAAAACAATGCCCAAACAAATCGAAACGAGATGGCAGCACGTTTAATAAAACAAAAAATGTTCTTTTCGCTTCTCTCTTTACACATGACATTCATCAAGATGACTGGTTCATTGATTCTGGCGCAACTTCGCACATGACCAGAAATAATAACATAATGGTAAATGAAAAATCGGTACAAAATAAAAACATTCTAATCGCAAATAACAAAACTCTTTCAGTGAGATCAAAAGGTGATATAAACATGGTGTTGTTAACAAAACATTCAAAAAATGAAAGTGTTGTGAAAAACGTGGAATATGTGCCGGAGCTTTGTGCAAATTTGTTGTCGGTTCGACAAATGACCAAATACGGCAATAAAGTGGTTTTTGAGAATGATGATTGTAAAATCTACAACAATGAACAAAAGTTAATTGCCAGTGCATGTGAAGTAAATGGGCTATACCGGCTAAATTGTGAAATCTCGTCTAAAAATCAAATAAATAAAACATTCATTGCGCGACAACATGAATTATGGCACAGAAGAATGGGACATATATGCGACGAACACTTGCGTAAAGTAAAAAATGCATCGTACGGCGTAGAATTCGGAAAAATGAACGATGAAAAGTGCATTACATGCTTAAAAGGAAAGCAATCGCGAGCATCTTTTAAAATCAGTGAAACACGTGCTGAAGGTTTATTAGACATAATACATTCGGATGTTATGGGACCATTTTCGGTAAAATCGTTTTCTAACTCTCGTTATATAGTTACATTTATTGACGATTTTTCTCACAAAATTTTCTTAGTGTCAATAAAAAGTAAATCGGAAGTTTTTGCAGAATTCGTAAAGTTTAAAAATCTCGTAGAGAATCAGTTGTCGCGAAAAATTAAAGTGTTGCGTTCGGATAATGGAACCGAATACACCAACGAAAAATTTAAAAACTTATTAGCGCAAGCGGGTATAGTGCACCAAACCACGTCGCCCTATTCACCTGAACAAAATGGTGTAGCCGAAAGATTAAATCGAACAATAATTGAGAAAGTGCGTTGTATGCTAATAGACTCGGGTTTAAGTCATAAATTTTGGGCAGAAGCTGCAAACACTGCAGCTTATATATTAAATCGTGTACCCTTTAAATCTAATTCGAAAACTCCAGTGGAACTATGGACAAAAAAAAAACCAAGTTTGAAACACATGAGAGTGTTTGGTTGTAAAGCTATGTGTCACATACCACGTGAAAAACGCAAAAAGCTAGATAGTAAGTCCGTCGAGTGTGTTATGTTGGGATATTGTGCGGCTACCAAAGCATACCGCTTGTACAATAATAAAACCAAAAAAATTGTAATAAGCCGTCATGTTAGCTTTATCGAAGCGCATAACAAAGACGAAAAAAGGAACAACTACATTTTCGAAATTCCATCTGAAAATGATTCAGATGAACAGCAAAGTAATCATAGTGATGATATTGTGGTTAATCAAGTCAAGTCAAACAGCGATTCCCCTGAAAATAAATTACGCAACATTCATAATTCAGCAGAAGATAATGAAATTAATAAAAATCAGGAATTATCGAATGTAGATCAACAGCAAAAGAAGCACAGTGCAGATGTTGAAGTTAATCAAATTAAATTCAACAGCCATTCCCCTGTCCATGAAAACGCAAATGATTCTGAAACAGCAGAAGACGCGCAAGAAAATATGTTGAGGCGTTCTAAGAGAGTCGCAGGTAAGAGACAGGATTATAATTTTTCCGCAGTTGATTTTGTCTCGTGTGACCCCAATACTATACAAGAAGCGATGGGCAGTACTCATTCAGATGAATGGAAAGCAGCCGCTCAGGCAGAAATGGATTCCCTTCGAATTAATAAAACGTGGTGTTTGACTGAATTGCCACCTGGTAAAAAGGCCATTAAATGTAGATGGGTATTCAAAACTAAAGTGGATGCAAATGGTCAGTTTGTGCGTCGAAAGGCTAGACTGGTTGTAAAGGGATGCAATCAAAAGTATGGTGTCGACTATGAGGAAACATTTGCTCCTGTAGTCAGATATACGTCGCTAAGATTTTTGCTTGCACTGTCAGCTAAATACAATTTAATTATCTATCAAATGGATGCGATTACCGCATTTCTAAATACTGAATTATATGACGACATCTATATGACTCAGCCAGATGGATTCAACGATGGGTCAGGGCGTGTATGCAAATTACAAAAATCACTCTATGGTCTGAAACAGTCAAGCCGGTTGTGGAACGACAAGTTCAATGACGCTTTATTAAGCATTGGTTTGACACGAAGTGAGGTTGATCAGTGCGTGTACTATCGCATAAGAGGCGACGAAAAACTTTATCTGGCGTTATACGGTGACGACGTGCTTCTGTTTTCAAATAGAGCAGATTGTTTGAACAAATTGAAGGAAGAGTTGTCATCACGATTTAAAATGAAGGACCTTGGTGAAGTTGCATCAGTTCTTGGTATGCGGGTCCAAAGAAACAAGGTACGGGGTACAATTGAGGTTGACCAGCATCAATATATAGCAGACATGTTAAGGCGCTTTGAAATGTTCGACTGCAACTCTATGGCAACACCTATTGACATAAACCAAAAAATGAGCAGCGAAATGTCGCCAACTACTGACGTTGAAAAAGAGGAAATGGCGAAAGTACCCTACATGCAGGCTATCGGCTGTTTGTTATTCGCTTCGCAGATCACCCGTCCTGACATAAGCTTCGCAGTAAATTTATTAAGCCGATTCTCCTCAAACCCAGGTAAAGGCCATTGGACTGCTGTTAAACGCGTCATGAGGTACTTAAAAGGTACAATAAACAGTGGGCTTGTATTCAATGCAGTTACAAGCGACATTGTTGGATTCTGCGATGCAGATTGGGGTAGCGACTTAGTCGCAAGACGATCAACCACCGGCTATATCTTCAAGCTACAAGGTGCTCCTATTTCTTGGTCCACTCGTCGCCAGCGAACAGTAGCATTATCATCAACTGAAGCCGAATTTATGGCCATGACAGCAGCCATCCAAGAGGCAACGTGGCTCCAGCGACTTCAAGATGAATTGACACCAGAAGCATCAACCGTAATGGACTTACATTGTGACAACAAAAGTGCTATTCATGTCGCTTTAAACAATACGTACTCGCCTCGAACAAAACACGTTGATATAAAGGGTAAATTTATTAAGCAGAAGATAGAGAGCGGTAAAATAAGATTGTGCTACACACCAACAAACAACATGTTAGCAGACATCCTAACAAAAGGCGTACCTAAAGTCAAGCATTTGAACATAGCTAAAGCGATAGGTCTGTCAAATATAAGTTGATATTGTTTATCAGATATGAATTAATAACATTGTTTATTTTACTACTGAAATACTTTGAATTAATTAATAATTTTGTTTATATTTCCTAAACATTGAAATGTTTTGAATGAATTAATATTTCTGTTTATTTCTACTAAATATTGAAATGTTTTGAATTTTTATCTCGTATTTAATGAAGTATCGTTCAGGAGAAGTGTTGAAAATTAAATAGAACGATCATTTATACTTATTAAATGCAACTCTGCTCATATAAGCGGACATATTATTCTTTAATAAAATATACTTTACTTCCGTTTTAAGTTCACTTGAAGATGACGTGTTTTAGTTCGGCTTCCAGATAAAACTAAATTTACAACAAAATAAAAGATAAGCTACGGAGATTAAATAATAAAACCAATCTAATAATGGGAGAAAATACTGGCACATCCGAAATAGCCAGAAATAATATGAAATCAGCACTTAACATTTTTAAAGGAAAAATTCCCGAACCAATGAAAACTATTTTGACTTGTAGAAATCCAGACACGCTGGAGGAAGCAATGGAAATTCTTTTCCAAGCAGGCTACGCATATAATGGCAACAAGACCAAACAAATCGAAGAAGAGCCACGAAATAGAAATTTTAATAAACAAAACTACAAAAATGATAACAGAATTAATTCTAATTCACAAAGACCAAATTCAAATTTTCAAAACAGACATAATTTTAATTCTAATAATTATAATAGACAAAATACCCAATATAAACCTAATTATAATTCGCAAGAAAATTATTCTAGACAAAATTTTCAATATAGGCCTAACAATAACTCAAACCAACAAAGAAACTCTTATAGTTCTTATAATACACCCAATGTAAGTCACCAGCAAAATAATCAACCAGAACCTATGGACGTAAATATTTTCCAAAAACAACCAACATACGAAAATTTTCAATTTCCAGCCTCACGGGAAAATTACCACATATAACAATAAAATCTAAATTAGGCTACTTAAAATTTTTAATTGATACAGGAGCTTCACATTCAATTATTAATCCAGGCATATGCCACCCAAAATGGAATATACCAACGAATGAAATAACTATTAAAACTCTACAACATATAATCAAAATAAATAAAAAGGTTCGTATCCCTCTTTTTGAAGAACTAGGTAGTAAGGACGTATAAATTGATTTTTTTTTTTGTAACTTCCATGATTTTTACGATGGATTGATAGGAAATAATATTTTAAAGCCATTAGGAGCAATAATAAATTTAAACGACGACGTAATCATTATAGGTGAAAATAAAATACCTTTAATATATGGAGATCAACAAGTGGAACATCATTTTGGAAAACCAGGAATATATCAAGTTGAATTACCAGTAGAGTGCAAAGAAGGATTAGTGTATAAAAACCAAGAATTTTCAAACGATAAAAGTCTAGAAATATTAGAAGGCATATATGAAGCAGATAACTTTAAAATTAACGCTACAATAAATTTTAGTGGAGACACCCCACAAATAATAAAATTTTCACCTCTTAAAATTGAAAACGCTAATACAAAAAATTTTTGCATATATAATGTAGGAGAGGAAACCCAACAACTTCCAATTTCGGAACAAATAAGAGTTGAACACCTCAATTCCGAAGAAAAAGAAAAGATATTACAGTTAATAAACAAATTTAAAAAAATATTTTATTCAGAAATTAGCGATTTAACTTTTACCAATGCAATAAAGCATGAAATAAGGACTGTGAATAACATTCCAATTAATACAAAAACTTATCGATACCCATACATTCATAAGGAAGAAGTGGGTAGACAAATTAAAGAAATGTTGAATGCCGGGATAATCAGACCCAGCCATTCACCATATTCAGCTCCAGTATGGATTGTACCGAAAAAACTGGATGCAAGCAAAAAGAAAAAGTGGAGACTGGTGGTTGACTATCGTAAGCTAAACGAAGTCACCATTGATGATAAATATCCCATTCCCAACATCGACGAAATTTTGGAGAAATTGGGAAGGTGTCAATATTTTACGACCCTTGATCTTGCTAAAGGCTTCCATCAGATTGAAATAAATGAAAAAGATATTCCAAAAACCGCATTTAGCGTAGAAGGCGGCCACTACGAGTTCCTTCGTATGCCGTTCGGACTAAAAACAGCACCAGCCACTTTTCAAAGGCTGATGAATAATGTCCTAGGTGATTTTATTAATAAAATTTGTCTCGTATACCTCGATGACATAATAATATTTTCAACCTCACTTCAAGAACATTTGGAATCTATAACAAAAGTATTTAATCGTTTGAAAGAAGTAAATTTAAAAATCCAGTTAGATAAACGCGAATTTTTGAAAAGAGAAACTAGTTTTTTAGGACATATAGTAACTGAATCAGGAATAAAACCAAACCCAGATAAAATTTTATGCGTACAAAAATTTCCATTA
Organism: Bactrocera dorsalis; assembly: GCF_023373825.1. NCBI lineage: Eukaryota > Metazoa > Arthropoda > Insecta > Diptera > Tephritidae > Bactrocera > Bactrocera dorsalis. Next base: position 17,620,393 of record NC_064308.1, on the reverse strand, counting down.
CCAACAACCCAAAAACAAATTAAACAATTCTTAGGTCTCGCAGGATATTATCGCAAATTTATTAAAGACTACTCGAAAATTGCACGACCAATCACAAAGTATTTAAAGAAAGACGCTAAAATCAATGTTAAGGATCCTGATTATAAAGAAAGTTTTGATACTCTAAAAAAATTATTAACTAATTCTCCTGTCTTGGCATATCCAGACTTCAATAAAAAGTTTGTTTTGCAAACGGATGCAAGCAACTTCGCAGTGGGAGCAGTGTTGTCCCAAGATGGACATCCTATTTGTTTTGCTAGTAGAACACTTAATGATCATGAGCAAAACTATAGTACTATAGAAAAAGAATTACTAGCAATTGTATGGGCTACTCAACAATTGAGACCATATTTGTTCGGCAGGCGATTTCTGATAGAAACGGATCATAGACCCTTAACGTGGCTATTTTCTATTAAAGAACCGAATTCTAAACTGGTCCGATGGAGACTTCGTCTACAAGAATATGATTATGAAATAAAATATAAAAAAGGAGTTTTAAATGGTAATGCAGATGCATTATCAAGAGTTGAAATAAATATTAATGAAGAAACCCAAAATACTGAAATGGATGAAACAGAGATGACTCAGAATGAAAATACCATTTTAGAAACTAATTACCCAATAAATTTCTATCGACGGCAAATAATTCTTAATAAAACTGTATCGGGATCACTAAAAATAAAAAACGAAAATATTTTTAAAAATAAAAGAAAAACAATAACTGCAAAAATATTCGACGAACAAACACTTATCACCATAATAAAAAACCATTTTAATCCTAATAAGACTAATGCCATATTAATTACAGATGAATCTTTATTTAATATTTTCAATGAAACAGTCAAGAAATATTTTAACGAAAATAGGCAATTCAAAATCATTAGATGTAAAAAGCTACTAGAAGATATCGCAGATGAAAATCAGTTAACAGAAAAAATTGAAAAAGAACACAAACGAAATAATCACAGAGGAATAAATGAAAACTTTGCAGAATTGAAAACAATAATCTATCACCCCCAACTAAGAATACGAATAACCCAATATATAAATAACTGCGATATTTGTAACAAGGAAAAATATGACAGGCGTCAAATCAAACAAGAATATAAAATAACTGAAACTCCTGAGAAACCTGGAGAAATTATTCACGTAGATGTTTTTTATAGTTTACAGAAAACACTATTTTTAACGTTTATCGACAAATTCTCGAAATTTGCACAGGCAATTAAAATAAAAAATAGATCTTGGATAGAATTTAAATTAGCCCTAACGCAGTATTTGTCAACAGTAGGAAATATAAAGAAATTGGTTGTAGATAATGAACTAGGTTTTAAAGCTCTACCTCTATTGGAATTTCTTAGAGAACAAGAAATTGAGATACATTACACGTCAAATAATAATCATACATCTAACTCAGATGTAGAGAGGTTACACAACACTATAAATGAACATATTAGAATTCTAAAACATGATCCTAATAAAGATACAGAAAATACAGAAGAAAAAATATATAAAATAATTATGTTTTATAACAATACAATCCATTCAAGTACAGGAAAGAAACCAATTAATTTTAGAAATGGAAATATAGACCCAAGCGAATATCAAATAATTAGAGAACTAATACTAAAGAATAAAGAAAAAGCTATTAATAAACTCAACAAAACACGCAAAAATGTAGAAATTCAGACAGGCCCTGTTTATTTAAAGGATGAAAGAGGAGGTAAAAACCATTCTAAATTTCGAAAAATAACCGTCACTGGATTAGATAATGAACACGTTATAACAGATCGAGGACATAAATATTACAAATCACACATTAAAAGAAATAAAAAATTTCAAAATTTAAATAACGTAATACCTCAAAACTCCTAATATACCACCTTTTCAGATGATTTTTCTTATATTACTTTACGCATCAGTGCTACTCGACACAGGAGCACAATACTTAGAAGTTGAAGACTTGACAGACAACCACGGTTATATACCAATTAAACTGAAGGATACGGAAATTATTGAAAACTACCTAAGAGTAATACATATTATTAACACTACTCAATACTTTGAAACAGTAAATATTTTACAAGACAATATACATAGACTTTCGGACACATATACAAATGTTACTCCTCTATTAGGAAGCGTTAACAAAAGCATGGACATATGTAGGACAAAAATTAAAAACTTATTTCCTAATTTTAGACAGAAACGAGGACTAATAAACGCAATAGGGAAAGGACTTAAATTTGTAGTAGGGACAATGGATAGTGATGACGAAAAAGAAATTATGGACAAAATTCAAACTCTAGAAAAAAGTAAGACTGAAACAATGACCGCCCTAAACGAAATGAATTATCTGGGGAGTTCCATAGAGAACAAAATATTAAATATCACAAACCATATTAACAAACAACAGAAAACTATTCAAAAATATATAAATAAGGGTAAAACCGAAATCCAAAACAAAATTCTCAATTTAGAAGACGAAACAAATTTTCTCGAAAACATTTTTCAGATTAATAATGATATCAACTTGTTGATAGACCACGTAAATGAAATAGGACACGTCATTTTTAATTCAAAACTAGGAATAATTCCATCAGACATATTGACAACTGAAGAATTCAATTTTATTAACAAAACAGAATCTTACCTACACACAAAAGTATCCGTTACATATAAAGAAAAGTTAGTAGTTTTGACATTGAGCATCCCAAAATTTTTAAATGAAACATTCGCTGAAGTTGTATTTGAACCACTACCAAACATCCAAAATAAAACTGTAGTTTTAAACGAAAATACTGTTTTAATATATAAAAATGAAATATATGAACCGAACGCTTTAGAATATAAGAAATTAACAAAAATAAATGATAACTGCTTAACAAACATTGTAAAAAATTTAGAACCTAATTGTAATATGACTACAATGAAAAACCAAGAAGAAAAAGAAATTTATCCAGGCTTACTTATATTTAAAAATTACCATGATAAAATTATTACCAATTGTAAAAAAACACGAATATTTGAAAATTTAAAAACATTTTTGATAAAATATGAAAATTGCTTTGTAGAAACTAATTTAAAAATCTATGAAAACTATAAAATAAATGTAAAAGAAATGTTTATCCTAAACAAACTAGCATTAAGAGTTAAAGAAAATAATATATCACTCCCGAATTTAAATCTTAACGAAATACATTTTAACGAAACAATAAAGGCTGTAAAACATAATCTTTCTAGAAATACTATAATAAACACTGGGAGTAATATAGGAATTCTAATTACTTTTATCTGTACTATTATTATAATCTGTATAAAAAACAATAACAGAACTTATGTAATCTCTTCGTCGGAGCCTCAGGCTAACGGTGGGGGAGTTATGATATCCACTTCACCATATATGTCTGTTTACATGCATACATACATGTACACTTAAACATACTTACGTCATTAACACATAAGTTATGATATCCACTTCACCATCACACAAAATATTAATATAAACATACATGTATGTCTGTTTACATACATACATACATGTACACTTAAACATACTTACGTCATTAGTACATAAATTAAAATAAGCTAAGTTCTTTTATTGTTTTCCACTTAATTGTGCATAAGAGGCATCGAACTCTTTAATTTTATTCATTTGTTTATAAAATAGTCAAAATTGCATTGATAATTATTTGTAACCAAAATTCTAAAGAATTTTAAGTGCATTTCCGCTTTGCTTCAAGTATGTCTTTACGATCGACATTCTTAAGAGGCGTTGCACTTATTGATTTTGCTGATAAGAATTCTTTGGAATTTTAATTGTATTTCGCTTTCTGTCTTTACTAGCAATTTTGTATTTAAGATTAAGAATTTTTGTAAACTAAGTTAGTCATATTCTTTGATTCAACAAAGTAAGAGTCATATTCATTGATTCAACAAAGCGAGTCATATTCTTTGGCCCAATAAAGTAAGAGTTACATACTCTTAGAAATGAATATAAATATTTAAATAAATGTTTTAATTGATAACATCACGATTTGAAGTGTACTTACATATGTATGTATGTAATTATGTGCTAATATCTAGAATCTAGATTCTAGAATCTAGATGCATATGAAAATTTAAATGATGAAATGTGATTTACATATGATATTGTTGTAATATATAATATTAAGTGTTTTAGGGTATCTCATATACGTATGTATATATGTATATACAACCATATTCATACATATTTATATGAAATTATATAATATTATCAAACATTATAAATATTTAATAAATAACTCTTATCCGCACATTAGCCCCAAATATGTATAGTTTTGAAAATAGCATAATTTAATTAGAATGTTGTCAGTTTTGCATGTATTCAGAAAAATACGCAAAATGATAATCATATCAATTAATATGATTGCATGTAAACGTACAAAATTATATCCAAAAGACTAACATACGTCTGCAATAAGAATGTATATTTCTGAGCATAATTTTCATTGAATGCTCAGCTCTGTTCCAGTGATCTGCAGTGAATGAGTTAAACACAACTTTGAGCCACTTGCGAAAAATTGAGTATGAAGCAAGCAAATTATTCACGGAATGAGTATAAGTGTGAATACTACTCACTTACAATTATGAGAGAGAGAGTTTTGGCTTGTGAGCTGCTTAGCTTGTATGAAGCATATAAGTTAATAAAATACTTTTTATATTTTTATTTTAAAAAGAATTTTATTTTATAATATAATTTTTTCCGTTTATTTATTATTATTTGTTGGGAAGACTATGTCTTCTTAATCCAACCTCTTTTCTTAAGTATTATTATTTGTTGGGAAGACTATGTCTTCTTAATCCAACTTCTTTTCTTAACTATGCTTATTGACTACCACTTAACTACTGAATTCAAAACTTATGTTAAAAATTAGTAAAGTGTGTGAGCAGCGATCATCACATGCATTGCAACGTGACCGTACATTCAATGCAGGCGCTATGTCAGCACTTTTGGGTCGCGCGTGAGTTAAGGAACATGTGTTACTTAATCACATTTTTGTATCGAAAACATAAATTATCAACTGGTAACCTAAACAAACAATAACAATAGTCTCGCCTAGCATCATAAATGTAACAAACAAAATGAATGTGCGAAAATGTAAACTGCATCAAACTATCTCATTAGCAAGTAAGCAAATATTGTAAATGCACTATCAATACAACAGACAATGTATATGTGTACAAACCTAAACAAATAATAGAATCTGTATCTACAGAAACTATCAACTAGTAATAAGTAAACATTCTAGTTAGTATAAATAGAAGCATAACCATACACGCTTCGTCTTTTGTATTTTGAAGATTACGAAATAAAGAACGTTCTACTGTCAAGGCAAGTGTTATTAATTGGCGCCCAACGTGGGGCACACATCAAAAAAGGATTCAGTGAATAAAATCCTTACGCGTGTGGCTCCTGATAAAAAGTAAAAGGATAACCTTTATCCTTCAAATCAACGCATATAAAATTAATAAAAAGTGAAAATTTAATAACAGTTTAAAACCTAAAAAATGAACGGCGAAATTCAAGCACTCCATACTATAGTCACCGAACTACAGCGAAAAATAGCTTCAATGGAACTAGCTAATCCAACATTAACTCCTCAAGCGGAGGAAGAGGACGACGTATGTGTATACAATAATGCACATGAGATAGACTTAAACATGTTCAAACTAATAGGAACATTCAGCGGCGATCCTAAAGAATATTGACCATGGAGAAAAATAGTGACCACTCACATGAATAACATTATGCAATTCAGAGGAACAAACTTATTTGCTCAAGCAGTGCTCATAATTTTAGGGAAAATAACCGGCAGTGCATCACAGGTCCTGGTTAACAATAACACCAGAACTAATTTTAATGCAATCATCGATCGGCTTGACATAACCTATGCCGACCAACGACCACTCTATGTCCTGGAAGATGAAATGAGAAGGTTACAACAAGGAAATTTATCACTACATGAATACTACGATCAAGTGAATCAAGCGTTAAACCTGATCCTGTCAAAGTTAGAAATGACGTATAAAAACGAAGCAGTCCTAGCATCACATAATAAAGAAGCACAATTAAAAGCCACGAGAACATACATCTCCGGCATTAGAAGTTCCTCGATCAAAAACGCATTATACTCCAGATACTGTGCATCACTCACAGAAGCTCACGATATAGCCAGAACTATGCAACATGATGTCGGCTATCAACACCTAGAATACATACCCAGGATGCGACCACATCCGCAACACAATTATACAGTAATCAACAGGAACACATTTCCTCAAAGGATCCAACAACCCAGAGTAGAACCTATGGAAACAGATTCCTCAACACGATTCCGACGACCTACACATCAAAGAAACTTACAACTACCAAACAACCCACCAGTCCAACCAAGACAAGCAATCCAAACAGTTGGCAACCAATTCAAAAGGTATAGAGACGAAACAGTCACTAACGCCCACAACAAAGCACAGCGAGTGAACCAACTCAACAATGAAAGAAGCGAAATCCAGTCACTCTACAACGAACCAAACAGCAACTACACTGAAGAAGAACATTTTTTATAAGATACCACGGTCTACCAACACTCAAGGGAACCGCACCAGATGGTAAGTCCGTGCACATACTGATCGATTCAGGTGCAACCAGTAGTTACGTAAGCAAAAATTATAAATACGCAAAAAGTATACCATTAGGAAAAATAATTAATACAACTACACTTCATGGTAGTTCAAAAATAACACATAAAAGAAAAATTAATCTAGTAGGATTCGACTTAGAATTTCTAGAAATAAATGAATTAAAAGACTTTGATATACTGTTAGGAGAAGATTCATTAAGGAAAATGAAGGCAAAGATAGATCTTTTCAAGTATTCAATAACGTTTACTAAAGTGTCAAATCACTCAAAAAGTGCAAAGGTAAACTATACAGTAGGCGAGAAACAGTTCGAAAATTGCATAAAAGATTTAATGAAAAATAATTATAGAAACGAAAACTTACCGTATACAACTACAATAAAAGCTGAAATTAGAACAGAAACTAATGATCCTGTATGGGTTAGGCAATATCCATATCCATACGCGGATCAAGATTTCGTAAAAAAGGAAATAAATAAATTATTAGCAAACGGAATAATAAAAGAGAGCAAAAGCCCATACAATGCCCCGATATGGACAGTCTCTAAAAAAGGATTAGATGAGGAAGGAAAACCAAAAAAGAGAATGGTTATAGATTTCCAAAAGTTAAACAAAATTACTGTTGCAGATAGGTACCCGATACCAGATATCAATATGACTCTACAAAACTTAGGAGAAGCAAGATACTTCACGACGCTAGACTTAGAGTCAGGGTTCCACCAAATTCTAATTAGGGAAGAGGATAGGGAAAAAACAGCCTTCTCCATCAACGGAGCTAAATATGAATTTTTACGACTCCCATTCGGCTTAAAAAATGCACCATCTACATTTCAAAGATGCGTGGATGACATTCTCAGACCATACATTGGTAAATGCGCGTACGTATACATCGATGATGTCCTAATATATTCAACATCTCCCGAAGAACATATGAAGCACATCACCGAAATTGTACAAACATTACACAACGCTAATATGAAAATCTCTGAAGAAAAGTCAAAGTTTTTCCAAACACAAACCGAATTCTTAGGACACGTAATAAAAAACGGTAGAATAACAGTAGACCCTGAAAAAATAGAGGTAATAGATAGGTATAAAACCCCTGAAAGTTTAAAGGAACTACGCTCATTCTTAGGCCTAGCTTCCTATTATAGGAAATTCGTGCAAAACTTCGCACACATATGCAAACCACTTACAATATATTTGAGAGGAGAAAACGGCAAGATTTCAAAGAATAAAAGTTCCAATGTAATAATAAAACTAGATAAAAATGCACTAGATGCTATAAATACAATAAAGAAACTATTAAAAGAAAAAATCGAATTATACCAACCAAACTTCAAAAAAGGATTCGACCTAACCACAGACGCTAGCAATTACGCTATAGGAGCAGTTTTAAGCCAAGGAAAAAACCCGGTAGCATTCATATCACGAACTCTAACAAAAACAGAACAAAATTACTCCACGAATGAAAAGGAGATGTTAGCAATAGTTTGGTCATTACAGAAACTAAGAAACTACTTGTACGGTATAGCAGATTTAACGATTTACACCGACCATCAATCATTAATTTTTTCAATATCGGAAAAAAACCCAAACACCAAATTAAAAAGATGGAAAAATCTAATAGAAGAATATGGTGCGAAATTAAAATATAAACCGGGACAAGAAAATGTCGTAGCCGATGCACTATCGCGTCAAATTAATACCACATCAGATACGTCTATGCACTCTGCAGAATCGTCTGAATTAAGACACATAACACAAGTGAAAACACCATTTAATTCCTTTAAAACACAAATTGAAATAATTCACCATAAAGAAAATAACTTAGAAGCGAACACGCCATTTCCCGAATACGAACGGTTTACGATTAAATTTCAAACAAAAGAATACTTAATAGAAACATTAAAAAAATTAATGAAACCTAAACGAACCACAGCTTTCCACGCAGACCTAAAAACATGGTACGACGTGAGGAAAGACATAAAGCTCACATTCGATACATACGCAAAAGTGTTTACTCAACACAAACTAAAAGACATAACAGACCCAACAGATAGAGAAAATATATTACAATACACACATACCAGAGCGCACAGAAACGCTAAAAATAATTATCAAGAAATTACAGAAACTTGTTATTGGCCAACACTAAGAAAAGACACAGAAAAAATAGTCAGACACTGTACAAACTGTACAAAGAACAAATATGAAAGAAAACCAATTAAACACATAATCGGAACAACGCCAACACCCAATTTAGCTGGCACATCTATACAAATGGACATATTCCAAATACGCGGCACGAGATACTTATCTAGCATTTGTCGCTACTCTAAATACACATACTTACGTAAACTCGACACGAAGCGACAATTCCACGAGATAATAGAAGAAGTCATCACACAAATATTCCCCAACTGTACCGAACTAATGACAAATAACGAAAATATATTCAGCGGCGTCGGCACAACAGCACTAATGAAAAAACTACAGATTAAACATATACTCACAGCAGTGCATCATTCAACATCAAACGCACAAGTCGAGCGGTTACATTCGACGATACTAGAAATAGCTAGGACATTAGCAGCAGATAAGGAAAGTACAGCAGATGAAGAAATATTCCAGGCAGTAAAAGAATACAACAGGACACTACATTCAGTAACCGAAGCAAGACCAGTAGATGTATTCTTTAACAGGAACCTACATCCTGATATAGCAGAAAAAATAAAAAAGAAACAAAATTACATGCTTGAATACCACAACAAGAAAAGAAAACACAGAGAATTCCAAGAAGGACAAATAATCTACGAAAAAACAGACAGAAGAGATAAATCCGGTCATCGTTATACAAAACATATAGTACAAGAAAACCGTGAGGACACAGTCTTAACAACCAAGGGGAGGATCATTCACAAAGATAACATACGAAATGTCAACACAACAAATATGGATATTGCTGGTAACAATACTACTACTACATAAACAACTACAAACATACGAAATAACTAACGTCGAAGACAAAAAATAACCCTTCCAGCTATAGATATATTAGAATACGCAGAAATACATATAGTCAGGGTAGATAACGCTTTCATTAATATATATAAATACCCAATCATATCAAAGCAATGTAATACCTACGACATAACTGCTCTAAAATATCATCATGGGAAACTTATATTAGGCCCATTGATAGCACAATGTAATAATAAACTCATAACAATCACTAAATGTACAAATAATATGAGTAAATATATTTGCAAGCAAAACAAACGAGACAATTGTACTATACCAATATTAGAATACCAAGAAGCCTTTTGTAATACAATAGAAGAAAATAATATTCCCCTATTACAGATAAACCAGGGAAACATTCTCCTCGAAGGAGAACACAAAATTAATAATGAAACAATTAATGGAATTAATTTAATACAATTTATTGATACCATAAAAATTAATGGTAAAGAATATCATAACCAAAAAGAAGAAATTAACGAATATATAAAAACACACTCTAATGATAAAATTAAACTATTAGAAATCTTGAATGGAGAATCTAACTATAAATTTAGCAACATCCAAAAATTACATACATTCATAATCCCTTTTGAGGAACACCCTATTAAAACAACTCTTATAACAATAAGTATAATCGCTATTTTAATAATTTTAACATATTTATCATTTAAGTTATATTATGCAGTACTTAGATATAAAACATTGAAAACACAACGAATGACACAAAAACGTTACGAGGAAATACTACGAAAACAAGGAATGGAATACCTAACCAAGAAGAACACCACTACAACCGTATAAAAAGGCAGGAGCCTTTACTCTTTTTTAAAGGAGGGGAGAGTTAAGGAACATGTGTTACTTAATCACATTTTTGTATCGAAAACATAAATTATCAACTGGTAACCTAAACAAACAATAACAATAGTCTCGCCTAGCATCATAAATGTAACAAACAAAATGAATGTGCGAAAATGTAAACTGCACCAAACTATCTCATTAGCAAGTAAGCAAATATTGTAAGTGCACTATCAATACAACAGACAATGTATATGTATGTGTACAAACCTAAACAAATAATAGAATCTGTATCTACAGAAACTATCAACTAGTAATAAGTAAACATTCTAGTTAGTATAAATAGAAGCATAACCATACACGCTTCGTCTTTTGTATTTTGAAGATTACGAAATAAAGAACGTTCTGCTGTCAAGGCAGAACTAAAATAATTTTTTTGACTAAAATAACCCAAGTGTTATTAATTCGTGCAACGATCGGAAATGGACTAAACAAAATTTGGGACGTAAACAGGAAATGATAGTCAGCGAAAGTGTAGCAAAAATATGCTTATACGTTTCGTAATAATTATTGAGAAATGTAAATATGTTTGGTGTTAACTCCTCCCTTCTTAATTTGATTGTCCTCAATCATTTTAGAAAAAGGGGAAGAAAAAATTTCAAACATGCAATGGAAATGATAATTAGACTAAGAATAACAGAAATTGACCATCCTCCGACTTTTAGATGTTTTTGAATGGTTGAAATAACCTCCGTATTATTTATCTGCAATTCATTGAGAGCTTCGAGTGATAGTAAGTTAATGCGGTCACTTTCAAAAGGAGTAGGCTGCATTAATGCAGGAATCATTTGTAGAGGTGAGGCCTCTATGTTACTAAAAATTCTATTGTTAGCTTTAATAGTGCTATTATGAAATTTAATAAGGAATGTGCCAGAAAGATTTCGCATCGTTTCATCGACATAAATAGATGCGTTGTAATTATTTAGTAGGATAACGCCAGATTCGATTTCTTCGATTAATGGGATGTGATGATTGTTGCTCCTTACACATGTAGAATTTTGACTACTTATAAGATTAGGAATACATTTTGTATCTGAAATATTCTTTATTTGATCTTCTTTACAAATTCTTATATTATTAAAATTTTCACAATCATTTACTATACCATGGATAGTTTTTCCGTTTTTTAAAATCCGTTTAAATTCTAAATTAATTATAGAGTTTTCCTTTTTTACCGGTCTTAAAATTATGTTTTCATAGGTTTCCTTTTTTGTTAACGGAACCTTCAACAAATATAATATTTTTTTATTAGTACTGTATAGGACAGATACTTTAGCAAATTGGAGTGCATCTTCGGGACTCACGAACATAATATTTTCTTCACTAATTTTACTTAAAGCAATTTCAATTTGTTTTTTGTCTAATATTGATGGGTTTACAATTCCAAGCTTTGCCCATTCGATTCCATTTTGAATATTTATCAATTCTTCTTTAATTAATCTTACTCTGTTTTGTAAACTTATAACTATTTCGTTTTCTAATAATACATCTTTTCTTATGGCATTTGAAATTTTATTTACCATATTTGTCAGGTTATTTAATCTTTTATTAAAAGCTTCGTTTACATAAACTTGTTTATTATTATTTTTATTTAGATCATTTATATTATTAGCTATTATTTCAAAGTCGTCGTGATCTGGTGATCCTGCGACGTACTTCCAAACAGTACCTATGGCGTTTATTGCCGTTTTATTTTTTATAGTGGGTGTTATATTTTCTAAAATATTTTCGGTAAGTCTTAATTCGTGGGTCAGGATAGGATACAGGTTGTGGTGATTTGGGATGTTTTGTTGGATAAATGTATGGGTGTTGGATATGGATATTGCGTACTGTGCCAGGTCTATTGGATGTAAAATAGTAAAAGTTCCTTGCTGAATTTTAGCTGTACCTCTACTGATCGTGATAACGTATGAAGACGTATAATCCAAGATTTGGACCTCCGTCGCCACACAAGTTAGGAAGAATATGAAAAAATATTTTATTGTCTTTTAATATTGTTTTTGTGAACAGTCCTGCCTGCCATCGTGAGGACGGTTGTATTCCTATCTTCTTTAACTATTTCTTTTTTATACCTTGGCGTAAGTTTCGATCCTAATCTCCTGTTAATCCTGACGAATATCTCTTCTCCTGGTGAATAACTTTTGATTTCATGCCTAATTTGGTTATGGTAGTTTAAGTCCTGTTTTTGTTTTTCTGTCAAACGATTAATGATGTCTTGTTTATCCAAGATAGCTTTTTTTAGATCATTATTTGAATTTCTGTGGAAAAATATGTCTATAGGCTTTCTACCGGTGGTGGAGTGAATTGATCTGTTATACTCGTGTATTGTTCTTGTAAGTAAATCGTGAAAAGTTGTATGAAGTTTATCTGGTTTTATGCATCTCATAATCTCTGAAAGGGTAGAATGAAGTCTTTCTACTTGACCATTAACAGAGCTGGAGTAAGGGGGTGTAGTAAAGATTTGTATGCCAAATTGATCTTTGAGGAGGAAATTTATTGATGCGGAATTTAGGGATTTTTCGTTATCTATGACCATGGATTTAGGAATACCGAATGCCAAAATTATTTCTTTTAACGGTTCTTTGACATCTTCAACTGCTTTTGATTTTAAAATTTTCGCTAAAGCATACTTTGAAAATTTATCTATTGCGGTGAGAACAAGGTTTCCTTCGGTGGAGTAAATGTCGATATGAACAATTTCTCCGGGATTTTGTGGTATTGGTGTGGGCTGAAATTGTGGTTTGTTGGGACGACGATCGTACTTTTGCTCTCTGCAGACTTGACAATTTTTAACGATTCTATTAGATTTTTCGTTCATTTTAGGAAAGTAGTAATTCTGTTTTTTTTGCTCTATATTTTCTTTAGAGTTTCGGTGGGCTCTTCTGTGCTCATTGATTAAGATTTCTTCTTGTTCTACGGCGTTAGTTATTTCTTTAACCTGTGACTGTGTGAATCTTATTTTATAGTTTCTGAAATGGTCGGGATATAAATCCTGAATTATTCCCATGATTGGTTCAGTGGTAAATAAGCCATTGATGACGCTAGGATTAAGATATTTTTTTAATGTTGAAATTAGAAGGTCCTTGGTGTAGTGGGGTTTTTGTATTATGTGTCTATGATAGGTTGGAAATGGAATCTCAAATTTGTAGTTGTCTTTATTACCTATTATAATATGGAGTTGGTTTTTGAAAACGTTTATGGGGCATTCTACTGCTGGTATTTTGTTATCCGAAGAACTTTCGTCACTGTGTTGGGTTGGCGTCATGGAATTTATTTGAGATGGCCTAGATAGTGCATCCGCAACAACATTTGTTTTTCCTGGTTGATACTTCAACTCGTAGTTGTATTCCTCTAGGATCGCTTTCCATCTTTTCATCTTGCTGTTAGTATTTTTGTTGCTAAGTGCGTATGTCAAAGGTTGGTGGTCTGTAAATATGGTTACTTTTCGCGATCCGTATAGATAGTTCCTTAATGAATTTAAAGCCAAAATTATAGCCAACATCTCTTTTTCGTTTGTGGCATAATTTTCTTCAGTTTTACTAAGAGTTCTTGAGAGAAATGTTACGGGCCTTTTATCTTGCGAGAGGACTGCGCCGATTGCGTAGTCAGAAGCGTCTGTCGTTAAATCAAAACCTTTTTCAAAATCTGGGTGAGATAGGGTGACATCGTCTGACACTAGTGAATTTTTTAATTTTTTGAATGCCTCTAAAGCGTTCTGGTTTAAACAAATTTTTACATTTTTGGATGAATTTTTCGAGATGCGTCCTTCTTCTCCTCTTAAAAGGGATGTAAGGGGTTTGGCGAGCTTCGCATAATCCTTAATGAAGCGTCGGTAGTAACCTGACATGCCTAGAAAGCTTCTCAAATCTTTAAGGGTTTTTGGTGGTGCTAATTGGGCTATTGCTTCTACTTTTTGTTGATTAGCTCGTATTCCTATTCGTATTCGTTCCTACGATAAATCCTAGGAATTCGATTTCAGTTCTGAAAAATTCACATTTATCAAGCTGTACTTTGAAGTTCGCAGCTTCTAATGTTTTAAATACTTTACTGAGATTTTCGAAGTGTTCTTCTTCGCTTTTTGAAAAGATAACTATGTCATCTATATATACGTAGCATATTTTCCCTATAAGGTTTCTCAGGACATCGTCTAAAGTACGTTGGAAAATTGAAGGGGAGTTTTTTAATCCAAATGGGAGTCTGACAAATTCAAATTTTCCATTGTTTACCGAAAAAGCGGTTTTCTCAACGTCACATTCCTTTAAAGGAATCTGGTGGAAACCACTCTTCAAATCAACAACTGAAAAGTATTTGTTTTTTCCTAGATTCGCCAGAACTTCATTTATTTCCGGAATCGGGTATCTGTCGGCTACAGTAATAGCGTTTAGCTTTCTGTAATCAATGACCATTCTGTACTTTTTCTCTCCAGATGCGTCCATCTTTTTTGGAACAATCCAAACTGGTGCATTATACGGAGATCTAGAAGGTCTTATAATTCCGTCGTTTAGGAGTTCTTTTACCTGTTTTTCAACTTCATTTTTTAGTGCCATGGGGTACGGATATGATTTCGAATAAATTGGTGAGTCTGACTTGGTGCGAATTTCGCCTCGAACTCGAGAAGTGAATGTAAGTTTGTTGTTGGGATCTGTGAATAGATTGGGATGGTTTCTTATGACTTGTTCTAATTGAGATTTTTGGTTGTCATCCATATGGTTGGTTCTAAATTCCATTTTATTTACAGACTCGGATATATGTTGGTGAATTTTTATCTTTGTTTTATGATTTATCATCATATATCTATCTTTTATGTGAATAACTGCATTAAGTTCTTCCAAGCTATCGTGACCTAAGATACCATGGAATGATTTTAGAGAAGGTAAAATGTAAAATTTTATGGGGTGGTTCGGTAAATTGAAAAGATTTGCAAACGTATGGTGGGTTATCTTTATATCACCTGAAACTGAATTGGCAAAGAAAGACTTTTCGTTTTGCTTGGGATTGGTAACAAGGTTTGGCTGGATATAATTTTTATTAGATCCCGTGTCTATTAAGATTTTCAAAGTTTGGCCATTCTTCGCTTTACATTCGAAGTATGGAAGCGAAGAATGTGTTAACCTAAAAAATGGATATCTGTTAAATCTTGGGTAGGGATTTCATATTGTTGATTCTGTTGATCAAAGGATTCAGCGTATCCTTCGATGTCTTCATTCTGCAGTTGCTGGTAGTAATTTTCTTCGTAATTGTCAGGTTGAACTTCTCCAGATTCCATTAAATTATTGTAATGTTGTTCTTCGGTTTGTATGTGAAAATTTCGTTGTTGTTTAAATGGTGGTGGAACATGATTCAGGGATGGAGGTCTTTTGCCTTGGAGTTGTGTCATTTGACGGGGTCTATTTTGGTAGTTAATATTCCTCGATTGTACCGACTTATCAACGTCCATCGGTTCAGGTTTTTGAGGTTTGGGTGCTGTTGGCCTTGGGGGTGGGAATTGGAATTGTTGGCGCATTTGGTAATGTGGTTGAAACATAGGTTGGGAGTTACGGTTAGGGAAAGGATGTTGATTTTCGAATGTATTTCGTTGCATATTATTTATAGGTTTGTTATAATTGGTTGAATGTTGGAATGTTAGTTCTGGGTAAAATGGTGTACTATTATTTCGTATATTACGCATTGGAGGGAGTGGTGGTTGTTGACGATGTTTATGGTTTTGGCGATTGTTCGCGTATTCTGACCTATAATGTTGATTTTCTAATTTCAAGCATAGGTGTAGTGCTTGTGGGAGGTCTGAAGGTTCACGAATACCAAGTAATCTTGGTAGATCTCCATTTAAACCACGGACAAAAGTATCAAGAGCTTTGTCTCGATAAGTTTGAGTGAGAAGTCTCATGGACTCACTTCCAATTTCCATGCAGCCAATTTTATTTAATATTAACGATAAATGTGCATAGACTTCCTGATAGAAATTCTGTATGGTATTTCTTCCCTGGATAAGCGCAGTCAGTTGGTACTCTAACGTTCCTAAGTCACGTTTGTCTGCGTAATGTAATGTTAGGCATTTTACTATACTATTCCAATTGAGTGGTGTATTATACGATTCTAACGCTATATCGGCATTGTACAAATGAGCATCCTCCCCCGACCTCAACACACACACTACATTACCACACCACATCGTTTCAAAACTTACATCACTAACACGCAACCTTCACCACATCACACCACATCGACTCAAACCTACATCACTAACACGCAACTTTCACCACAGTACGTTACAACCCACATCCTACACTATATATATACTACACATATGTATCCCCAATATACATATATATATATATATAACCAATTAAATTATTGTTCTTTGCCTTTAAAACTTACATTCGTGTATACAAATACACACTTTTCAAAAAAAAAAAAAAAAACAAATTTTTTCAAGTATTTACTTCCTAACATTCTGGCAATACCGCTTCGGCTTATTAACTGTGAGAGGGATACTTGCAAATGCAATACCGCTTCGGATTATTAAGGCGTGAGAGGGATAAATGCAAATTATACGGACAATACCGCTTCTGCTTATTAAGCTGTGAGAGGGATTGCTTCCGAAAAAGTTAGCAAAGGCATAAAGAAGAATAAAGCATAAAAAGCACAAATACAATCATACATATATACATATCCGCAAACGCAATACATAGCAAAAAGCAAACTTATATATACATATATTATATATTATTTGACATTCTCGCTTTCGCATATTTACATAAACGCGATTACGTTAACGCAAATTAAAGGGTGATTTTTTAAGAGCTTGATAACTTTTTTTTTAAAAAAAACGCATAAAATTTGCAAAATCTCATCGGTTCTTTATTTGAAACGTTAGATTGGTTCATGACATTTACTTTTTGAAGATAATTTCATTTAAATGTTGACCGCGGCTGCGTCTTAGGTGGTCCATTCGGAAAGTCCAATTTTGGGCAACTTTTTCGAGCATTTCGGCCGGAATAGCCCGAATTTCTTCGGAAATGTTGTCTTCCAAAGCTGGAATAGTTGCTGGCTTATTTCTGTAGACTTTAGACTTGACGTAGCCCCACAAAAAATAGTCTAAAGGCGTTAAATCGCATGATCTTGGTGGCCAACTTACGGGTCCATTTCTTGAGATGAATTGTTGTCCGAAGTTTTCCCTCAAAATGGCCATAGAATCGCGAGCTGTGTGGCATGTAGCGCCATCTTGTTGAAACCACATGTCAACCAAGTTCAGTTCTTCCATTTTTGGCAACAAAAAGTTTGTTAGCATCGAACGATAGCGATCGCCATTCACCGTAACGTTGCGTCCAACAGCATCTATGAAAAAATACGGTCCAATGATTCCACCAGCGTACAAACCACTCCAAACAGTGCATTTTTCGGGATGCATGGGCAGTTCTTGAACGGCTTCTGGTTGCTCTTCACCCCAAATGCGGCAATTTTGCTTATTTACGTAGCCATTCAACCAGAAATGAGCCTCATCGCTGAACAAAATTTGTCGATAAACACATTTCGAACCGAACACTGATTTTGGTAATAAAATTCAATGATTTGCAAGCGTTGCTCGTTAGTAAGTCTATTCATGATGAAATGTCAAAGCATACTGAGCATCTTTCTCTTTGACACCATGTCTGAAATCCCACGTGATCTGTCAAATACTAATGCATGAAAATCCTAACCTCAAAAAAATCACCCGTTATATTTATATATTGCCGTATATCTTTCAATGCCTGTATACCTATAGACATAGGATACAATTATACAATACAGAGAAGAAAAATAAATGAACAGTGCGGTAAATAAGAACAATATTTGGGAAACAAAGTAAATAGTTCGCATACTACATACCTTTGTACATACATACATACATATATTGAAAGTCCAATTTGGCGATTTCCGAGCATTTTCTTGTTCATTGTCAAAAAAGAACAAGCATAATTGCATATTTCATTTAACGCATATTATATGCACATAACATCCACACGTATGTACAAAGGGTATTAACCTTGTGTTCAGTGCGCGCTGATACAAGGGCATACGGATAAAGCCATAAAAAATATTTTTTCCGATATCAAAAAAAAAAAAAAACACGCAAGTAAATACGCGAGCAATAAAAGCGATAACGCATGCTTACATTCTTTTTCGGAAATAACAGCTCTTCTTTATTGAAAAGAGCTTTCGGTTATACATATTTTAATAATCCAATTTTTCGGAAATAAACAACTCTTATTTATTAAAAAGAGTTTTCGGGAACAAATATTTCTATTATAATAAAATATCCTTATATTTTATTAACTCAAATTTTTCTGAATGAGCACAGATTCAAAAGAATCTAAAGCAGAATTCTTAAGAATTCCAAAAATGATTACTGATGATTAAAGCCCATGTACACCTGCTGAAGCTACACGCTCAAAGCAAGGTGCTACAAAGCAAAAAAGGGGGAGGGACATCTCGTATATTAAATTCATTTCTGAGAGTGACAGCTTGATTAAATACTGCACTCGATTTGCATCTTCACCGATTCAGGACAACTCTGAATCGGTACTAGAAATAAAAAATAAATCTATTGACAATTTTTGGACACGCCTCCAAGCTGCATACGACGCAATAGTAGAAACTGATGATTCAGATCTACCTGAAAATTTTAAATCTTCGGCTTACGCCAAATACGAAAATTGCTTAGACCGCTATGAAGACACAAAAGCAATGATCTCAGATCAATTAAAACTTATTAAGTCAATTTCACCTACTCTCCACAGTAGAGTAGAGTTACCACAATTACAAGCCCAAGAGGCAAGTTCAGGCATTCATCTCAAAGTGCCAGCGTGTGATACGGAAATATTTCATGGAGGTTATGAACAATGGCCGTCCTTCCGGGACATGTTTACAGCCGTGTACATAAACCATCCGAAATTATCACAAGCGCAAAAACTGTATCACCTCCGATACAAAACTAAAGGTCAAGCAGGCGTAATAGTCAAGCAGTTCGCATTGAATGACGATAATTTTAATTTAGCTTGGGAAGCTTTAAGACAAAGATACGAAAATGAGAGAATATTAGTTGACAAGCAAGTAACGATACTTATGAACTTGCCTAAAATTCAAAGAGAAACCAGTGAAGAATTCATGAAACTAGAATCCACTGTTTCAAATTGTTTGTCGGTTCTATCGACACAAAATATTCCCACTCACAATTGGGATCCTATTCTGGTAAACATATGTACCGCCGCATTACAAGAAAAATCATTACTTTTGTGGGAGCAATGGCTCTCATCAAGAAGAAAATGCCCAACGTGGCAGCAGATGAAAGATTTCTTAACTACCCAATACGAAATTGCGGAAAGGGTAGACAAAAAAGTAGTCAGAACTAAAAACGTTCAACAAGACTTAAGTCGAAGCTTCAATAGACCCCAAGCCGGAAGCAACAACAATTTAAACAGAAGCTTTTTCAAAACACAATCGTTCACATCTGAACAAAATAAATTCACGTCATGCGAACTATGTTCTGGAGGGCATAAGTTAAAAGCTTGCGAGAAATTTAAAAAAATGAATGTCACTGAAAGGAACAACTTTATCAGGTCAAAAAGACTCTGTACAAACTGCTTGTCCCACTCACACAATCTCAATACTTGCGAAAGCAAATTTAATTGCGTATATTGCCACAAAAGGCATCACTCTATGTTACATCTCAATAACTTTCCCAACACATCTCATAGCATCGCTTTTTCAAAAAAAGCCACGGGTTTAGTTGCCACAGCAACTCCCGAAACAAAAGAAAATTGCCAAGAAACACCATGTTGTTCAAAGGCATTAAAAACTCAAACGCTACACAGCGAAAATCATAGTAGAGTACTACTACCCACAGCAGTTGTCTCCATCGAACATCGAGGAGAACTGTTCAAACTAAGAGCCCTTATAGACCAAGGATCGCAACGATCATTCATAGCGTCTAGGGCACAAAATAGGCTAAAACTGCCAACAAAACATGCCAACTATGAAATTACGGGAATGGGCGGACGAGTAGTACAAAACTCAAGTAAAATCTGCCCCATTACCCTAATTTCCCCCAAAGCGGATAAGCGCATTCAAGCAAATGCTATTGTCTTACCGCAACTAACAAACATGCTTCCAAGCTATCAAATAAATAGCAAGCATTGGGATAAAATTTCACACCTGACACTGGCAGATCCCAACTGCAACACGCCAGCTCAGATAGACATCTTAATAGGCAGCGACCTTATACCGCAAATCATATTAGAAGGTGTTGAAAAAATTTCGAAAACACTACTGGCGCAAAATACCATTTTCGGATGGGTCCTAAGTGGACTAGTTGCGGAACCAGTCACAGCCATGACAACTCAAGTTGAGGAAATCTCAAACGAGTACCTCAATTCACAATTGAGAAAGTTTTGGGAGTTAGAAGAACTCCCCCCCATTTCAATTACAACACCAGAAGATCAGTATTGTGAAGACTTTTACAAAGCCACAACTACTCGATCAGCTAATGGTCGGTATGTCGTACGACTACCAATAAAACATCAATTTCCAGACACACTCGCCTTGGGTCACTCTCGCACCTCTGCAATACAGCAGTTTCTAAGTATGGAGAAAAACCTACTTAGAAAAGGTGAGCTTAAACAAGTTTATGATGGTGTCGTGGAAGAATACCTTCATTTAGATCACATGGAGGAAGTAAGCCCATGTGAAAAAATCATAAGAGGCAAATATTACTCTTTCTACTTGCCACATCATGCAGTAGTAAAGCCTGAGAAGAAAACAACAAAAGTTCGAGTTGTATTCAATGCATCACGATCCACGAGCTCAGGTAATTCCCTAAATGATATTCTATTTACGGGACCCACACTCCAACCAGATTTAATGCTCCTCATATTGAACTGGCGTATATACAAATACGTATTCAATGGGGATGTCGAAAAAATGTATCGACAAATACTGGTTCATAAAGATGATCAAGATTTTCAGCGGATTATTTTCCGAAAATCTGCCAATAGTCCACTACGCGATTTTAAATTGAAAACAGTTACTTTTGGCGTAAACTGTGCCCCATATCTAGCCATTCGTACACTACACGAACTGGCAGAAGACACAAAGCCAGAATTTCCACTGGCAACACAAGTCTTAAAAACGCAAACGTATGTAAACGATATCCTGTCTGGAAGCCACAGTCTTCCACAAGCATACGAGACCTTATCACAGGTAATAAATGCCCTCAATACCGCAGGGTTTCCTTTAAAAAAAAATTACTGCCAATCACCCAAATATTTTAAAAAATATTCCTAAAGACCATATGTTGGATGCTAATTTCCTTATATTTGAAAAGGATGGTACAACAAAAACACTAGGCATCCAATGGAATGCGATATCGGACCAGTTTTCATACACGACTGAGTCCATATCCGCATTATCCGCCATTACAAAACGCCAAATTCTCTCCTCGGTGGCAAAACTTTTTGACCCCGCAGGATGGCTTTCGCCAATTATGATACAAGCGAAAATCTTGATCCAAGAATTATGGCTAGACGGAACCGACTGGGACGAACAAGTGAAACCTCTTCGCTTAGAAAAATGGTCCCAGTTCGCTAATAATTTGAACGACATCTCGAAGATACAAATTCCACGGTGGGTAAACTATTCCCCCGAACACAAAGTGGAACTACACGGTTTCTTCGACGCCTCTGAAAAGGCATATTGTGCCACTATTTATGTGCGCACACAAAGCGATATTGCAACCACAAGCCACTTATTAGCGGCAAAAGCAAAAGTTGCGCCTCTAAAAACGATAAGTCTACCACGACTTGAACTCTGTGGCGCTCTGCTACTAGCAAAGCTAGCTTCAATGGTGCAGACCCACTTAAATATGGCGAAATACAGATTATATTTATGGTCCGATTCCGAGATAGTTCTAGCCTGGTTAGAAAAACCACCACATGCGTGGAAAACTTATATTTCTAACCGAACATCTGAAATACTTGACCTAGTAGGATCAGCCACTTGGCGTCACGTAGCCAGTGCTGACAATCCTGCTGATCTAGGAACAAGAGGATGCAAGCCTCTGCATCTTGCCACCTCCACCCTCTAGTGGAATGGCCCCCGATGGTTAACAGAATCTCCCGATTCTTGGCCACAATCGCCCATGCGCAACATACTTGCCCCAGAAAGTCGTAAAATCGACACTTATCATGCAACACTGGATGACACTGACATCCTTGAACGACTTTCATCGTTTCCCCGAGCCCTCCGGGTAGTTGCCTATATTCTCAAGTTTTTAGAGCGGCTCAAACTTAAAGTTAAAGGAGCAACTTATCTCCATTGCGATAAATTGACGCACCAAGACTTACAAAAAGCAAAGGTCGCTCTTATCGCTGCAACCCAAACGCGCTACTTCAGCCGCGATGTAGAATTACTAAGAGAATCGAAGCCTATCGATAAAAAGAGCTCACTCTTAGTCCTAAACCCATTTCTAGATTCGAAGGGTTTACTTCGTGCGAATGGTCGGCTTTCTAATTCAAGCCTAACGTACAATGAACGCCACCCTATAATCATACCAGAGAGGTGTCCGTTTGCCACGTTATTTATTAGATATATCCACACACTAATGCTCCATGCCGAACATCGCCTCATGCAACATATGGTCCGCCAAGAGCTGTACATACCCCGACTGAAGCCCCAAATAAAAAAGTGCATTTTCATGTGCAAAATGTGCACTATGCATAAGCAGAAAATGCGATCGCAGATTATGGCAGCACTTCCACCTGAACGCTGCAATTTTGCTCTGCCGTTCACCACTACAGGTGTAGATTTTGCTGGGCCTTTTATGATAAAGGCATCCATGTTAAGGTCTCCTACCCTCATGAAAGGCTACGTGGCTGTTTTTGTCTGTTTCACGACAAAAGCAGTACACCTTGAGCTATGTACCAGTCTGACAACGGAGGCTTTTCTCGCGGCATTTGCTCGCTTCGTCGGAAGACGTGGCTTTCCATCCAAAATCATGAGCGATAATGGCAAAACATTCATTGGAGCTCAACGAGCCACAGAGAAACAGTTTGTCGATTTCTCTAAACAAGTATCACCTGACATCGTACAAAAGTACGCACCCCAAGGTATCAATTGGCAGTTTATCCCCCCAAGCGCTCCACATATGGGTGGCTTATGGGAGTCTGCCGTAAAAAGCTTCAAATCTCATTTTAAAAAGATAGCTGGCAACCACAAATTTAATTACGAAGAATTCACGACCCTCTTAATTAGAATTGAAGCCGTTCTTAATTCACGGCCTCTCGCTGCACTCTCGCAAGATCCCTCAGACTTTATTGCCCTCACGCCAGGGCATTTTCTTAAAGGAGCGCCCATTCTGGCCACACCTGAGCCAGGCGTGGAGTCGCTTTCCTTATTAAACCGTTGGGAAAGAATTAAAATTCTCCATCATGACTTCAGTCGTCGATGGAAAGATGATTATTTAAAGGACCTCCACAGAAGGTACCGATGGAAAACAACAGAAAATGCGCCTAAGCTTGGAGATTGTGTCTTGATCAATGACGATTGTCTCCCCACCACCGAATGGCGGCTTGGCCGCATAGAGAAGCTCTACTACGGCTCCGATGGTCATATTCGCGTAGTCGATCTCCGTACACAAACGGGAACGCTAACCAGGCCGGTCGTTAAGCTATGCTTTTTGCCAACCGCGGATAAAACCGAAAAGTAAACCGAAAATAACGTACCGTAACTAATAAACAAAGAAACGAAAAATAAATAATGATAAAATGCTCCAATATCAATAACTAGCAACAAAAACCAAGAAAAGAGAGTCGATCCACATGACGACTCACTCGTGCCACATTTCGTGGCACCAATGCCTATATGAATATATATGTATGTATATGTTAACTAAAATAAAATCTTTTAACAGATAACAATGGATGCCGAGATGCCAACTGCGCCCACGCCCACAATACGTTCGGCAGTTACTGTTCCGCGCTCGAAGACTGCACCAGTCGCAGCGCCGCGAACCACCATCGCCCCCGCAGCTCCCCGAGCAGTTTCAACGGCTCCACAAAACGACACGCGATCAACGGCTCCGGAACCACCTCAACTCGAATGCGCCCTATGTCGCCGTCGTCATCGGTTGCCTCGCTGTGGCATCTTTAAGGGGATGACCCCTCAGCAGCGCCAGCAGATCGCTCAGGCACATGGGCATTGTCTGAACTGTCTGGCGCCCACCCATCGTACGCAGGAGTGCACAACGGGCTACCAGTGCCAAATGTGCATGGGTCACCACCATACGCTGCTACACCGCACCGGCGTACTCGATGGCGGACGTCGTAATGCTCCTCGCAGCCGTAATGCCATCAGAGGACCCCAGCGATCGCAACCACGCAGGCCGGCCTACCCTACGGAGAACTCCCGTTCCTGGCGTCACCGCTCTCCTACACCGAACCGGAGGCGCCAGCCAAGGCCGCAATCGCGTCGTTCCACCGGCCTCAGCAACGTGGTAGCCACGTTACAACGGCTTCAGAGGCTACTAGGCTAGACACTCGCCTAGGGGGGCCAGGATGTACAAATGAGCATCCTCCCCAGACCTCAACACACACACTACATTACCACACCACATCGTTTCAAAACTTACATCACTAACACGCAACCTTCACCACATCACACCACATCGACTCAAACCTACATCACTAACACGCAACTTTCACCACAGTACGCTTACAACCCACATCCTACACTACTCGTGAGAGCATTTACACACCGACATCTACACACATCAGCACACATGTACACCAACACCCATCACATCATCCGATTCAGCACCAACGGGATCCAGGAAGGACCGATAAACAGATCGACTCGCTCAGTTCGTTTGCGATATTAACAGCGATCGGTTTGTGACTATTTTTCTGCGCGTCCCGTTTCCAATCCGCCATCATCCGAATCCACGCCGCAATTTAATTTATCAGTTTTTATATTAATGATTATTATATAATCATCACGAGTCGTTTTGTGCTTTTTTCTTGGCAATAAAAATCGGTTGGTGTCACCCGGACACAAGAATCACACCCCCTCGATAAGTTGGGTTATTTTATTTTATTTTCTTGCGCGTATTGGTGGTATAAAAATCAAAAGGGTGAGTGCAAAGATTTCCAGGCATTTCCTACTATTTTGTTCCTTATGACGCTAAGGATGCCATAATATTTGGGTGTTCCTGCCATAAACTATAAGCTATAAATTTGCAGTACTCTATCGACACTTTTCTTCCATGAAATAAATTCTGCGGGGTTTCCGGAAAAATCTCTTAAACTTCTCACAATATCGGGTATTTTGTCTAACTTGTTTAGGTTTCCTCTGTATCTTTCTTCTATGGTCTGGTCGTTTCCATAGTTAATGTCTGCGTTAGGGTTTATTATTGATTGTACTATATTTCTACACTGTTGTGCACAAATAGACGCTATTCTGTTCTCTAGGTCTTCTGCGGACATTTGGTTTGGGGGGGAATGGGGATTTGGAACGTTAAGAAGGAGTGGTCTTACTAAATTGTTAGGGTTAGCCATATTGATTCGCAAGGTTAACTATAATTTAATCTTCGTTTTTATTATTAATTTTTATTTAATTTTTTATTATTATTTTGTTTTTATTTCTTATTTAATTAGTATAAAGGTATGGTATCTCTATTTACTATTGAAACGTTTTTTTTTTTTTTTTTATTACTATAACATCGAAAATATTAATATAATTAATGACTTACAATATTAAGTAGACCTGCTGCATTGTTTTATTACTTGCTGCTGATTCTGATGCTGTTGCTGTTATTGGTGATTAGTTTTGTTGTTGATGTTTCTGATGTTGTTGTTTTCGATGATGAGTTTCGTTGTTGCTATTTCTGATGTTGTTGTTATCGATGATTAGTTTCGTTGTTGCTATTTCTGATGTTGTTGTTATCGATGATTAGTTTCGTTGTTGCTATTTCTGATGTTGTTGTTATCGATGATTAGTTTCGTTGTCGTTATTTCTTTTAAAATGTTCTCTTTGCTGTTTGCTGTTTGCTTTTTTATGCACAAAAATGTTTCTCATAATTTAATTTTTAAAAAAATGTCAGTATTTGATTGTTTGTTTTTTTTTTCTTTTAATTTACCGCACCGATCGCTCGAATTTCGTCCTTTTTGCATATGTTGCTACTCGGGATTCGGTAACGACACTTTATCGCGCGGTTGCCTGCGGACTGACACTACAGGCAAGGGTTTTCACGAAAAATTTTTTATTTAAATTCTCGCGACTTTAGCTCGGGCGCCAGTTAATAAAATACTTTTTATATTTTTATTTTAAAAAGAATTTTATTTTATAATATAATTTTTTCCGTTTATTTATTATTATTTGTTGGGAAGACTATGTCTTCTTAATCCAACCTCTTTTCTTAAGTATTATTATTTGTTGGGAAGACTATGTCTTCTTAATCCAACTTTTTTTCTTAACTATGCTTATTGACTACCACTTAACTACTGAATTCAAAACTTATGTTAAAAATTAGTAAAGTGTGTGAGCAGCGATCATCACATGCATTGCAACGTGACCGTACATTCAATGCAGGCGCTATGTCAGCACTTTTGGGTCGCGCGTGCAACGATCGGAAATGGACTAAACAAAATTTGGGACGTAAACAGGAAATGATAGTCAGCGAAAGTGTAGCAAAAATATGCTTATACGTTTCGTAATAATTATTGAGAAATGTAAATATGTTTGGTGTTAACTTATATTCACAAGTGTTTGCTTATGAGCTCACAATACTTATGAATCTTTGCTCTGACATTCATGAATACAAAACACTTGTGAATATACGAAGAAGCTCAATTGTGCGCAAGCCACTTGAGCCACTTGAGCCGTAACGCTATGAACCAAAGGCTAAGAAATCCATTATGAAATTAGTAAGAGTTACTATTATATTATTGTATAACAACAAGGATTTTGTAACTGGTTCAAATAATGACTAGATATAATGAAATAAAAAACTGGATTTTCATATTTTGTGTTAATTTTCTCTATTATTAAAAAAATCACATATACATACTTACATACATTAATATGTTATCACTTATAATATTACATTTTATTTTATAAAATGATAATTTAGTTCCTTTCAATGGAATTAAAATTAAAAATAAAAATCACGTCAGTTTAATGGTATAAAAATTACATGAATTATTATCAAAAAACTAAATAGCCAACTTCAGTTAATTTCGGTAAAAAATAAAAATAATAAGCATAAAATTTACTTCAAGATTTATGTACATACATAAGATTCAACTCCAAAGATACAAGTATATATTATAAGTATAGCTTCTAAATATATATTAAGATTGAGGTATTGCACAAAATTACTTTTCAATATCATTGTATATTTTTGTTTTTTAAGTTTCTAAGGTCTTTTTGTCATATTAGTTAGTCTTAAATATAGAATTCCGAAATATTATATTATCTACGGTTTTGGGTGCAAGTCGATTTCTTTTATCAGTTATTAAATTGCCTGCCAAGGAAAATACACGTTCAGACGCCGCACTACTTGCAGGTATAGTTAATATTTTAAGTGCAAATTTTGATATGCGTGGAAAGTTAGCTTTATGTTGCTTCCACCATTGAATTGCGTCAAAGTCATTATCAAATTGTATTCTTTCTGTAAAATATCTATCCATCTCATCTTCGATACGTTCCTGCGCGCTCATGTTTGAAATATTTGTAAAAAAGAAGTTCAGGTCACAGCTTCAATATCGACATCTCTCATAGCTTTTGCGGGAGGATATGAAAATAGTGCTACTTTGTGGTAAATGCTTAAATTAGCAAGCCATATACTGTCGATATATGTTGATATGTTACGTTTAAAGCTGACTATTGTTGGAATGTCTGTATGAACTGCTCCGCATATCGTTTTTAATCGAAAAATTGAAGGAAGTACAAAACATATTGACGCAAAACCCACCCACATTTCTTGTATAAGTTAAAAATAGAAGTCACGACTTGATTGTTCGCAAGTCAAATTTATTCTGATCCTTTCTTTGCAATCTCACGATCAACCAACCAAGCTTTTACGAATAACCGATTGACGCATTGTGGGTTGAATTAGATTAGTGAGCGAGGCAACAATTATTTTCTTACTTTTTAAGCGCCGCATTGCGGTTAGAGCGCGATGTATTGATCAAGGCATCGTTCAAGGCATCGTTATTGTTCTGAGAGCGCATGCGCTGTGTGGTGATGATTCTTATTTCTTTACTTCTTAAGCGCCGCATTGCGGTTAGAGCGCGATGTATTGATCAAGGCATCGTTCAAGGCATCGTTATTGTTGTGAGAGCGCATGCGCTGTGTGGTGATGATTCTCATTATCCGGTGAAATATCGAGCCGCTCACTGCAGTCAAGGAAATTGCAGATGGGGCTACACTTGCTATCTTAACTACCCTCCTTGTCAAGTCCGAAACGTCCCTGTTGCGGTAATCCATCAAGCTTAGGCAGGGGTATTCAAATGGTGTCATATGTTGCATGGCGCACTTCATAATGTTGTTAAAAAATTGTGATTGGTATTGTAAAGTATTGGTAGTTGGTAGTTGGCTTGGTTGATCGTAATATAATATTTTAAATTACAGTGTTACAAATTCAATTACTTATTACTCTATGAATAGTTGATAATATGGTTTAACATTTTACTTGATAATTTAGATAAATGACCCAACGTTTTATGTGATAACGTGATATGTGTTGATTATGATTTGGATTTATTTCTAAGGGTTTTTATTTTTTTTTTTTGCGAACGTGTGCGTGAACGGAAAATGTCATCTGAGATTACTTTTATGGATTTTTTTTTCCCGTCTATCAGAACCGTGGTACCTAAATCTCTTTCCACTACTTTTTCTACATAGATTTTATTAAATTTATTCCCAAGCCGTTTGTTCCTTTTCAAAAACACCCTCTCCCCTGATTCGTATGTTTTCATCGTTTTATTTTCGTTTCGTTTATTTAATGTTTTCTCTTGCACTTTATGCAATTTTTCGCGTATTACTTTCAGTTCTTCGTTTGAACAGTTTTGAAAAACATCAATTGGTTTGGCATTGGTTGTGGAGTGAATGCTGTTGTTGTACTTATGTGTTGCTAATAATATGAGGTCTATAGTCTCGCACAACTGCTGTTGCTGTTTGATGCAACGGGCTATTTCCATTAACGTTGAATGGAATCTTTCAACCTGCCCATTACTTTCACTGTGTAACGTCGGGATGAAAAATTGTTCAATTGAAAAACTATCTCTGAGGAAACTTTTTATTGTCATGGAATGAAAAGCTTTTTCGTTATCTGAAATAATTGTTTTAGTGTTTTTAAATATCAGTAATATTTCGAGAAGTGAGGAGTGAGGAGATAGGTTTAACAACCGCGTATTTAGAAAATTTGTCGATACATGTTAAGAAGTGCTGCTTATCAGTAAAAAAAATGTCGACGTGTAAAATCTCACCTGGTATGGAAGGGATAGGGGTTTTGCGGATTTCGAGGTTGGACGGTTTACGCTGGTATTTATTTTCTAAACAAATTTTGCAATTCGAAATTATGGATTTTAACAACTTTTTTATATTCGGGAAAAAATAATCGCTTATTATTTGTATGAAATTTTCTTGTAGGCAGCGATGTGCTCGGTTATGCTCTGTAATGAGCGTTTCAAATTGTTCAGTTTTGTTAATTAAGTCAATTACGAATATTTCGGTATGTCGAAATTTTATACCAGGATAGGCAGAAACTAGACGGTTTTGTATTTCCCCTAGGATTGTCAGATCACAGTGAATTGCGTTGATGGTATTTGGATTTATTACACTTTTTAGACATTGTATTAGATTTTCGAGCTTATCATAACAAATTTTATGACGAACGTATTTTTGGAATACAATTGTTGTACTTTTGTTTAACGACGGACCCTTTGTTAATATTAGTTGGTTCTTAAATTTGTTTACGGGATACTTTATTGTTTCTATGAAGTTGGTGCAAGACTCTTCGCTATGCGCTGTTCCTATTGATTCGCTTAAGTTATTAATACACTGTCTGGACAGAGCATCAGCTACCTTATTCTCCTTCCCTGGCTTATAATGAAATGTAGGCGCGAATTCCTCGATGAATGCACTCCATATCTTCATTTTTGAATTCGGATTTTTTTCTGAAATAGCGAATATAAGGGGCTGGAGATCTATGAAAATGTGAATATTCTTAACACCATAAAGATAATGCCGAAGGGTCTTCAGCGCCCATACTATAGCAAGCAATTCGCGTTCATTTGTTGCGTAGTTTTGCTCAGTTTTGGAAAGCGTACGCGAGATCATCGTAAAAGGCCTATTATTCTGAGACAATACAGCGCCTTACGCATTCGATGAAGCATCAGTAGTCAACTCAAAAGGCCTATTAAAATCTGGGTACAGTAAAAGAACGTCTTCAGATGCCAGAATAGTTTTAATTTTTTTGAAAGCGTGCTTTGCATCCGAATCGAGTATTATCGGAACGTTTTTTGACTTACTAGCTGCGACGTGCCCATTTTCGCCTTGTAAATATTTAGTTAATGGCCGAACTATAGCAGCGTAGTCCCTAACAAATCTACGATAGTATCCTGCAAGGCCTAGAAAAGACCGTAGAGCGCGTAGAGTTGCTAGCATTTCATAGTTAATAATATCATTAATTTTCTTAGGGCATGTTCTAATACCATTTCGAGAAATCAAAAATCCCAAAAACTCAACCTCTGTCTGAAAAAATTTGGATTTCTCTGGTGAAACTCGCATACCTGCTGTCTCTAGTTTCATTAAAATGTGGTTTATATGATTTAAATGCGATTCTTCG
The DNA here is from genome assembly GCF_023373825.1 of Bactrocera dorsalis. Classification (NCBI taxonomy): domain Eukaryota; kingdom Metazoa; phylum Arthropoda; class Insecta; order Diptera; family Tephritidae; genus Bactrocera; species Bactrocera dorsalis. The sequence goes on along the minus strand of NC_064308.1, from coordinate 17,588,911 downwards.
TCGGGCGAAAAGATGATGATGTCATCGATGTAGACGTGACAAGTTTTTCCTATCTCGTCGCGGAGAATGTCATCGATAGCGCGCTGAAAAATACTTGGCGCATTTCTTAAGCCGAACGGCAAGCGGCAGAACTCATATTTGCCGTTGTTGATATTAAAAGCCGTTTTTGGTCTATCTTTATTTCGCAAATTAATTTGGTAAAAACCCGCTTTTAGATCTAAAGTGGTAAAGTATAATGACTTGCCTAGGTTTGCCAGAATGACAGATATGTCGGGAATGGAGTACCGATCGGGGATAGTTTTTTCGTTAATTTTTCTGAAGTCTATGACCATACGCAGCTTTTGCCTTCCGTTTTCATCCAGACCCTTTTTAGTCACGACATGGACCGGTGAGTTATAAGGAGAACACGACTTTCGAATTATGCCATCTTTCAAAATAGATTCGATTTCTGTGTTGATAAACTCCTCTGCTGAAATTGGATAGGGGTAGCTTTTCGAAAAGATTGCGTCATCGGTGATGGTGCAAATTGTTGCTTCTACGTTCGTATTATATGGTAGGGCTCTATCTGGGTGTGCAAATGCATTTGAATTTTTATCAATCATTTCATGAAACTTTGCTTTAATAGTGACCGGGACAGAATCTGCTTCTATTGTGATTGAATTAATTTGATTGCAACGGAGATGCTGAAGTTTGGTTTACCCACTGCGATGACGTAAGTATCCAGCATCGATATCGATTTTCGCATTAATCTCTTTAAGGAAATCGTAGCCGATTATACCATTGAATGTGGTTATATTCGCAAGCAGATAAAACGTCAAGGTATGATTAAAGATATTGATCAAACATTTTTTTTTGTAAGATTGACCCCATTTATTGATTTTAATGTAAATGGGTTTCTCATTACCTTAATTCCGTTAAGGGGTTATATACAGTTAGGATTTTCAAAAAATCGATTTTTTTGTTTTTACGTTTTCTTAATATATAAATTTTTTATTATTTTTTTTGCGGACCTCTGCAAAATTGGCAATATCAACGTTCCCGATAATTATTTTTGGCAAAAAAAAAACATGTGAATATAGTTTAAGGTTGTCATAATATAGCTGCCAAGTTTCAAATCAATAAACCAAATAGTTTGCTTAGAAAAAATTCTTGAAAAATGCCTTTTTTTTCTACCTCCTAATAGTATATAACCCCTTAAGGAGTGGGAGATTTTTGATAAAATTTTTCAAAGTCCCTGTATCGATTAGTAATTTCAGCTCCTGACCACTTGTTGTTTTTGTTATGACGAATGGTAGGAGCGATTCTAGTTTAAATGATTAATTTCACTTTCTAAACGATCGATGGAGGCGCGTGTTTTACTTGAGTTGTCGCGGTGGCAACTATTAATATGCGAATGAAGACTGTAATGGTCATCGCAAATATCGGGTTCGTCAAAATCTGAACTTACTTCTTCTGGCATATAGTTTACCTTTTGAACCTTGGGATGTGATTTTTGAAAAGAACCAGACTGGTCCCGAGAGCGTTTAAATACTACTTGGTGAGGTTGTATGTGTGGCTGCTGTGGCAACATAACGTTAGGCTGAGATTGGTAGTTGTTTGGGTTATGGAATGACAGGTTGTTCTGACGCGCTGGTTGATTTCGGTAAACGGAAGAACCGGGATCGACGTCCATCGCAGTTGGTCTATTATTTATATTCGGTGGGAGAGTCTTACGATAGGGCTGGGAAAATGTGTACCGGTGTACTAAGTTGCCCATAGCAAATGTTTGCGCAAAATCGTAACGCTTATGATTCGTCTCGAGCTCCTGGGCAGCAGCTAATGCAGAAGGCAAGTCTTTCGGACTTGAAGAAAACAAAATATCGCAAAGGGGGCGACGAAGACCCGAAATAAAAATGCGTAGTGCATTCTCCCTTGCACGCTCGTTGAGAGCTATAATGACCTCGGCGTTCTCGCTGTGTGTCATCATTTGCTTATTTATGATAAGTGTTAAGTTCCTATCTACCATATCGTAGTATTCTGAAATCGGTAAATTCCCTTGCCTTAGAATACTTAATTCGTTTTCCAAGACATGAATTGGTCTTTTATCTGCGTAAGTGTGATCGAGCCTAGCAATTATTGCCTTGAAATTTAAGACAGTGTTAAATGACGATAAAGTCATGTTAGCTGACCCAGTAATTTTGTTTCTAAAAATACCCATTGCCACATAATACCGTTCCGAACCTTCGGGGTAATAGTTAATTGCAAAATTTGCCGCGGAACGCCAAGCTGTCACCGTTAAATTCAGGCAAAGATTTTATTAAGTCAAGACTGAAATTTCCCGATTCTATTGCTGGGTTAATCGAAACCGGTAAGTATGGTTCGACACGTGGTGGCTCGAGCCGTCTCAAAACTGAAGTAAGGTTGTTAATTTGTTCTGCTAGTTCTAACCTAGTTTCTTCATTAGCGGATGTTATTGCCTGTAGCACTTGATCCATTGAAATCGCCATTTTGTATTTTATATAAACTTTTTAATCGCACGTTTTTTTAAGTAGGTTAACTTCACTTACGAAAATTCTTGAAAGAATTAATCGAGAATGGTGAACGAAGTTCACCCGAAAATTCTAGTAAAAAGGCAAGACTATGACCTTCACTAATTTTGTGATTTGAAAAATAGTTTTAGTTAAGATAACTTTAAACTTTTCACCATGAAAGATGTAATTTAGTTGTAATTAATATAACTTTACAGTGAACAAGGTATTTTAGTTTTAGTTAAGATAACTTTAAACTTTTCACCATGAAAAATGCAATTTAGTTTTAATTAATATAACTTTACAGTGAACAAGGTACTTTAGTTTTAGTTAAGATAACTTTAAACTTTTCACCATGAAAAATGCAATTTAGTTTTAATTAATATAACTTTACAGTGAACAAGGTATTTTCGTGTTCGGAGCCCTGGGAATAATTTGATACCTGAAACTGAACTTTAGTTTTTTCTTAATTATAAAGCAGTTTCAGATGTGAAAACGTTATCCTGATCACCAGTATTCTAGTTAATTTAGTTAAATTAGTGAAAACCGATTAACTTATAAAAACGAGAGCGTGTAATTTTCCGAACGCAAGTTCACACAGTTCAAAAATAAACTTCCAATATTATTATAAACTTTTTATTTTCAAAATTTAATTTTAAGCACAGCTTGTCAGTCACACATTATCAATTTTAATTTTTTACTTACAAATTTACTCCGATGTAGCTTAAATTTATCCTGGGATTGATGCTCGATATTGATATTCCCTCGATGTCACGGATGCTGATGTCCTGTAAATTTTTTGGAGTCCCGTCCACTTCTGCCTTTATGGCAATTCTGCTTGCCGAATTCAGGTGGTTGTTAAGCGACGTGCCCCACGTTGGGCGCCAGTTAAATATAGAAGTCACGACTTGATTGTTCGCAAGTCAAATTTATTCTGATCCTTTCTTTGCAATCTCACGATCAACCAACCAAGCTTTTACGAATAACCGATTGACGCATTGTGGGTTGAATTAGATTAGTGAGCGAGGCAACAATTATTTTCTTACTTTTTAAGCGCCGCATTGCGGTTAGAGCGCGATGTATTGATCAAGGCATCGTTCAAGGCATCGTTATTGTTCTGAGAGCGCATGCGCTGTGTGGTGATGATTCTTATTTCTTTACTTCTTAAGCGCCGCATTGCGGTTAGAGCGCGATGTATTGATCAAGGCATCGTTCAAGGCATCGTTATTGTTGTGAGAGCGCATGCGCTGTGTGGTGATGATTCTCATTATCCGGAAAAATATCAAGCCGCTCACTGCAGTCAAGGAGATTGCAGATGGGGCTACACTTGCTATCTTAACTTATATATGTATAGTATCTCTTAGTAATTTTACTATGTTTTAATGTGATTTATTGTTCTATTTTAAAAGAAAACTGAATAAAAGAATAAGAAACAACGAAGTTTCAGTTTTGTAGTTTCTACGAAGTCACTAGACTCACTCGTTCCTTTTAAAACCCCTCCGTGTAGGTATAAACTTCAGGGACTCATCTACCTAAGCTCTTCACTTTCTAGAATGTAAGATAAAGATGCAAGGGTTTAAGAAATAATTGAATAAAAGGATAATAAACAAAGAAGTTTCAGTTTAGTAGTCACTTCAATCACGCGTTTCGTTCCTTTTAAAACCCCTCCGCATATGTATAAACTTCAGGGACTCATCTACCTAAGCTCTCCAATTTCTAGAATGTAAGATAAAGCTTAAGAAAATAATTGACTAAAAGGATAATAAACAAAGAAGTTTCAGTTTTGTAGTCACTACAATCGCGCGTTTCGTTCCTTTTAAAACCCCTCCGCGTAGGTATAAAATATATTTTGAATAGGCAAGGAATTTGTGAATGTATTCATGAATAAATAATGAGCCACTTATTAGTGAATGTATTCATGAGCCTTTCAAACTCATCTAATGGTAAGCAACGAATAGCTCAAACAATTGTATACAGAGAAGCAAGCCAAGCCAAGTGTGAGCGATAAGTGATTGTGAGACATATTCACACTCATTATTACACAAGCAAGCCATGTGATTGTGAGAAGATAATATTTTTAGTGAGAGCAAGTGTGAGTGAATATTGGGGGTGATTCATGAATATGAGAGTGTATTCATAAGCCAAGTATTCACTGCAGATCACTGCTCTGTTCACGCGCCACTGTTGAAGTTTCTCCTTCTTAGCTAGCTGTGGTGAAATTCACTCATCGCATTTTGTTAGCTTTTGACAGTTTACCCGCCTGTCCGTTGTTGGACCTTCTCTATAAATATACGTTCTTGTGGGCGAGAAATTTTGAGATCCTGTGCCTTTTAATGTAGGCTTTTCAATAAAAATATTTTTTCCTGTTCCACGTTGTTTTCTTCAGACCATTTGATACACTTCTCAAAGCAGTAGATGGCATCAGGATGCTTTATTGGCGGCACAGCTACAACTGCAGCGGTATCACCTTCCTCCTCTTCCGAAATTTCTATAGCTAGTTCATTTTCAGCACTCGGGTTCTCTTCTACAAGTACATTGCTGTACTTGCTGTACTGTTCCATGCTTTCAAATCATCTGTGTTGAAGTTTGATATTCGCCTTTCTTTAACGATTGTCGTCTCAATGTGCCAGCATGTGTACCTTTAACTTCTTATCACTTTCCGGCAATTTTTTAAAATTTTGCAAACACTCGATTTTGGAATACCATATTTCAAAGAGATTTCTTTCAGGGGTTTTCCCTTTTTATTTTTGTCAATTATTTTTAATTTGTCACCCAAGCAAAGCCGTTTCCGAATTGAAGGCATTTTTAAATAATTTATGCGATATCCTCACTTTATCACTTTGAACTCACAACTGCTATTTCGCGCAATGAAGCGTACATACAAAAATATATAGAATTTAAAAAAAAAAAATAGCTCAATAATAACAAGAACTAACGGGTATTTAACTGCCTGCATTGTTTTTTGTTGTAATACAACCAAAACCAAACACAAACGCCATACATTCGTAATATCGAGTTCATCCAATTTCCAGCTTTCTTTATATAGAGTCATCAATGTATTGAAAAACAGCGTTCGTTATATTGAACATTCGTTATATCGGCGTTCGTTATACTGGAGCACCACTGTAATTTTGTACGTTTACATGCAATCATATTAATTGATATGATTATCATTTTGCATATTTTTCTGAATACATGCAAAACTGATAACATTCTAATTAAATTATGCTATTTTCAAAACTATACATATTTGGAGCTAATGTGCGGATAAGAGTTATTTATTAAATATTTATAATGTTTGATAATATTATATAATTTCATATAAATATGTATGAATATGGTTGTATATACATATATACATACGTATATGAGATACCCTAAAACACTTAATATTATATATTACAACAATATCATATGTAAATCACATTTCATCATTTAAATTTTCATATGCATCTAGATTCTAGAATCTAGATTCTAGATATTAGCACATAATTACATACATACATATGTAAGTACACTTCAAATCGTGATGTTATCATTTATCAGTAACCCTGCAAACCATCAGCGGGTAAAAAACCAGATAATCAGTGGGTAACATGGTGGTAAACGAGGGGATAAACATATAGAGTGTGTCTTAGGCCGACCGAATATTTAACCCACTCACGTACGTATACATGTGATCATACAACAAAAAATAACCCGAAAATGTGCGTTGGTGTTAGTGCAAAGAGAAAAAATGTGTAGTTGTATTGAAATATTTGTCACAAGCGGGTAGCCGTGGTTGGCTGGGTAAAAAGTGTGCGTACATTGCTCTATATGTACATGCATATGTGTACGACATTGCCGAACAAATAATGTATACACAAACCAACATATAAATATGAGTACACATGTATGTAAATATGTCACCCACAAAAACTACAAACATTGCTTTACAAAAACAATAATGGTTTCAAATGGTTCATTCCACTGTTACGTACAGACAAGTTCAACTAATTTTACGGTTTATATTACATATAACACTTAATTGTTTTATCAGATATATATATTTTTTCTCTAATTTAATAGATTATATACTAGTCTTTAATAGTGCGAAGAAACATTTAAAAAAGTCATGAAATACTGAAGAAAAATGCAAACAACCCACGTCACGTACGGGACACATCAAGTCAACCAGAATTTGAAATCGTTAGAGTTTTATTCAAATTTCAGCGAATATATTACAGGTGCACAAAAAGTGTCTTCGAAGGAAATTATAACTAAGAATCAAGCTTGCTACTAGCGAAAAAAAATATTAATTAAAACACATATTTATTATTCAAAAACATTTTTTTTTATTGGTCACGTACAGACAAGTCGCATCACGTACGGGACATAGTTCAACTCTAATCTATAATATATGTAAACATTAATATGTAAATACAGTTGTGTCTTGGGAAAGGCAATGTTTTCTGCACTCCACAACTTTCTCGACAGTTTTAATAAAATGGAAGTTGGAAATTCCAGTTATCGCTTTGGCATTGTCCCACGGCGATGCACTTTTAATCCTTTCATAAATTTCAGAGGATGGCACATAAATCACACGGGTTTTTGTGACTAATTGAGAAGCTAAATCAGAAAAGTCCTTGGCTGATTGGACAATGACATGTTCATTTTGGCTCATCATTTTCTCTCTTACAAGTCTTTTGATATTTCCGCCAACTCCGTCTATCACACCTTTTCCATGCGATGTAGCAAAATATTTCCAATAAAAGGGCCTTTTGTACTTTTCGCTCAACATTGATGTTAGTTTAACCATATAACGGTTCTTAAATTAAATTAATTAAAATCAAGTCAAACAACTTAGTGATGAAAACAAAAACTGTATCCTTGTCTTTCGAATTCGCATCTGAGCATATAAGATATGTTTGGCAATTGCCTTTGTAAAAACTTGCAGCAGTAAATAAAAGAACACTTTTTCGTGACGAGAGTGCGCTTTGAACTTCATTCTGGTATTCACAGCCAAAAGACATCGCAAAATCAACTTGAAGGATTCGCACATTTTCATTGCGTTGGTCTTTTTGAAATTCACCGGCTTGAACTCGTTTTAAATTAACATGCTTCATCATAATATGGATAGAATCAATCAATTTTTCTTTAAGTTCACCTGAACTTGTTTCGTGGTTTACTAAACGCAGTTTATTTTCTGAGTTTTTTTCCCATTCTTTCCATACAGAGATTGTACTTAAATCCACAGAAATTAATATTTTTTTGCCATCAGAACAAGTATCACATTCATTTTTCCAGCACTTCGAATCCAAAAAAGGATCACATAAAATCATAGTCCACCAGTCGTTACAATAATTTTGTTTCAAACCTTTCAATTTGAACATAAAATTTTCATGAGTTAAACATTTGCACTGGTCTGAAGTGTGTCTTTCATTAGCAAAACGTTTTTCGGTCTTAGACTACAAAATTTTGAAAATCCAATTTCGATATTAGGAAAAAATTCTTTAAAAATGCAAAAGGCTTCTCGTAGGTACAAAGTCAAATAATGCTTTTGACTTCTTCTTAATGCCGTTTTCCCAAACAACGATGAAATCATTTGCGCCTGGGCAGGTATACACAATATCCGGACGATAGTAAAATTCTTTCACATCGTCATAACGTATATCGTCACCTGATGTGCTAATGTTTGGGCTTTCTTCTAGAGCAATGCCCATTTTACGCGCTAGTTCTGTAAAATCCACTTTTTTCTTTCTTGATGAATGAGGCAGTGCTTTTAGAGCCTTTTGAACAGCTTTAGATAAAGTCTGTTTCGACTTGTACGGAGATTTTTAAGTTCAATCCGCTTTTTTGCCCTTTGCAATCTCTTCCTATCCCTTTCCTTAAGTAAAATTGCTTTTAACTCACCTTGAGAAAGATTTTCTGCTTTTCGTTTACGAAGCTCACGCAATCTTTTAGTCTCATTAGCGGTAAAGTTTGGATCTTTCTCTTTTTGCTTTTCTCGAAATTTTCGCATGCGGCTAGCACTGGTTGATGGTTGCTGGTCGCTCATTTTTGCGTTATTGAGATTTGCAGTACAAAAAAGGGCTTTGTTTATTACAAACGCCAGTAAAAGTTGAAGATGTCAGATAACTTATTCTTTAGCGTTACGTACAGACACTTTATTATCACCAAGAATATATTGTAAGCGAAGCGATTTCAAACAAAATTGTTTCACCAGTTTTTAGACCGCTAAAATTTAGCTGTTAACAGAAAAATTCAATTTGTATAGTCGACTTGTTTTACAACTATTAATAGAAAAAGGAATTAAGCGTCACGTATGGGACATCGAAACTTACCTTTCCGTTATGATTAATTTCTTATCAAAAAAACACTTAACCGAAAAAATTAGTATGCATTTAAATACAGCAGACCATACACTATAACTAAGAACAGAAATATAATTTCTATCTGATAAACAATAGCGGCAGCGACCTCGCAAAAAGTTGTGTAAAGACTAATGAAAAAATCCGACTTGTTGTTACTCTCAATAAATAACGGTATTTACAAAAAATGAGACCTACTCACTACAACTTTTGTAAATTATTTTAGATGAGAACATAATCTCACTATGTACGTGCAATAATATATAAAAAATGCATATTTGTAAAACAGTTCAGAGTTCCACTTTTTCATGGAATGCTTCAAATAGCATCATACATACTTATGTACATGCGTACACATGTAAATATGTGCGTATGACATTCTCACACAAATAATGCATACACAACTTACATACTCACATGCGTTCCCATGTAGATATGTATGTCACCCGCATAAACTACAAAAATTGTTCTACAACAACAAGAATCGTCTCTATTAGCATCAATATGGCAGCCAAATAGTCGATGCTCAAATTTGTAGAAAAACACACAACAACAATATTTTCATTCATGAACGCAAGCGCACTTTCAACAGGCAAACTCGCTTCATTCATAAAAGTAGACACCATTACATCTCCCCGAGCACGCCTTTGCCTACAAGCGTCTTTTCGCGACGATGGCAAAAGCTAAAAATCATAAATTTAACAATTTCTGATATTTGTATGAGAAAGAAAAAGTGCCAACCCCGCAAATAAATATTCAATATTCCTCTGATTTATGTGCAAGTTAACGGCAGCAGCCACACAGATACTTAACGATAAATGTAAACAAATTGTATCTTCTCACAGTATTACTGCTTGGTCAGCAGAATATTTTAATTAATAAGAAATCAATATATCACTTGTTTTGATAAGTAAGCAAAATCCAATATTCCATTATTTGTTTTGATAATGAGAATAATTGGAAATCCAATGCTCTGGCATTTCACCACTTAATGTAATGCCAAAGCATCTTTAGTAATGAGCATAGAATTATAAGAATATAAATATAAGTGCTTTTACTAATAAAGATCAGTGTATAATCGGCAAGCGTATTGAGTGATCATCTTGATGATCAAAGCGCACCATACATTGTCACTCAAACCAACACTTTGTTTAATTTCTACCGCGCGTAGCGGAACGGAATATATTTTTTTAATAACGGGTGATTTTTTTGAGGTTAGGATTTTCATGCATTAGTATTTGACAGATCACGTGGGATTTCAGACATGGTGTCAAAGAGAAAGATGCTCAGTATGCTTTGACATTTCATCATGAATAGACTTACTAACGAGCAACGCTTGCAAATCATTGAATTTTATTACCAAAATCAGTTGGCAGAAAATCCGCTTTTTTATCGACAAATTTTGTTCAGCGATGAGGCTCATTTCTGGTTGAATGGCTACGTAAATAAGCAAAATTGCCGCATTTGGGGTGAAGAGCAACCAGAAGCCGTTCAAGAACTGCCCATGCATCCCGAAAAATGCACTGTTTGGTGTGGTTTGTACGCTGGTGGAATCATTGGACCGTATTTTTTCAAAGATGCTGTTGGACGCAACGTTACGGTGAATGGCGATCGCTATCGTTCGATGCTAACAAACTTTTTGTTGCCAAAAATGGAAGAACTGAACTTGGTTGACATGTGGTTTCAACAAGATGGCGCTACATGCCACACAGCTCGCGATTCTATGGCCATTTTGAGGGAAAACTTCGGACAACAATTCATCTCAAGAAATGGACCCGTAAGTTGGCCACCAAGATCATGCGATTTAACGCCTTTAGACTATTTTTTGTGGGGCTACGTCAAGTCTAAAGTCTACAGAAATAAGCCAGCAACTATTCCAGCTTTGGAAGACAACATTTCCGAAGAAATTCGGGCTATTCCGGCCGAAATGCTCGAAAAAGTTGCCCAAAATTGGACTTTCCGAATGGACCACCTAAGACGCAGCCGCGGTCAACATTTAAATGAAATTATCTTCAAAAAGTAAATGTCATGAACCAATCTAACGTTTCAAATAAAGAACCGATGAGATTTTGCAAATTTTATGCGTTTTTTTTTAAAAAAAAGTTATCAAGCTCTTAAAAAATCACCCTATACTTCCCACACAAGGGAAGTTAATTGGCGCCCAACGTTAAGGCACGTGTTCGTCGTATAAAGGGAGAGAAATGTATCCCTAGAACCATAACGGTCGCGATTAGTGAACACTAACCGGTAAACGTACATAAACCTCGTGCGAGAGGTAGTACATATGTGAATAACGCATTAAAAATTAAAGAGAAAAAACAAGTATCCCAAGAAAAGGGAGAAAAGCCAAACCAAACTTGAAGTAAAGTGAGCAAAAACTTCATTGCTTGTTGTGTTGTGACAATCGCAGAATAAATAAGAACAAAATTTTTTTTAAAATAAATTTAAAAAAAATGAACAGTGAATAAAAAGTAAAGAGTGACTTATGTAAATCACAAAATACAAATATTTAAAAAACAAAAAAAACATCATTAGGCATTGCACGTCAAGCAGCGGCGTAGCCATCGAGGGAAACCAAGGACTAAGGAAATTACAACACACCACAAAAGACGAGGAGAAGAAGGAGTAAGATTTTATTATCCACATTTATCAAATATATTAGTACATTAATATATAAGACAATCAATTTTAGCAATTAAGTTTAAACTATTAAGAATCATTGAAGGCTCGACCAGCCAAGTAATAAAATATTTTGAAGCCGCGATTCACCACCGCAAGGGGGACCCTCCGGTTTATAACAAAAACTCAATTCTGCGATTCTGAACTTCAGACCCTCCAGAATAAAAGAGTCTCCTTTCCTAGAAAGGATCAAAAAATAAAAATAAAAAAATAAAACAACTGACTTGGACTATAACAAAATAGACAGAATAGTTAGAAATCTTGAAAGATTTGTAGAAGTCGATAGGATTAAAATTGCCCATATTTAAAGAAAAATTAATTTATCAAAAATGCCTTTAAGTAGCGAAAATGAGACTTTAGTCGCAAGACTAATTGCGGCAACGAACGCATCACTCAGATTAGAAATATCTGAAATGCGCAGGCAAATAGAAGACTTAACGAAGTCTACAACAATAACAGATTACCAACCTGAAGAAATAAATTCAGAGTGTCGCTGTGACGAATCCCTAGAAGTAATAAAATCTTTACCAGAATTTGGGGGAAAGCAAAGTAAATATGTTAGCTGGAGGGAATCGGCTAACAACGCAATGAGCTTATAAAGGGTGATTTTTTAAGAGCTTGATAACTTTTTAAAAAAAAAAAAAGCATAAAATTTGCAAAATCTCATCGGTTCTTTATTTGAAACGTTAGATTGGTTCATGACATTTACTTTTTGAAGATAATTTCATTTAAATGTTGACCGCGGCTGCGTCTTAGGTGGTCCATTCGGAAAGTCCAATTTTGGGCAACTTTTTCGAGCATTTCGGCCGGAATAGCCCGAATTTCTTCGGAAATGTTGTCTTCCAAAGCTGGAATAGTTGCTGGCTTATTTCTGTAGACTTTAGACTTGACGTAGCCCCACAAAAAATAGTCTAAAGGCGTTAAATCGCATGATCTTGGTGGCCAACTTACGGGTCCATTTCTTGAGATGAATTGTTGTCCGAAGTTTTCCCTCAAAATGGCCATAGAATCGCGAGATGTGTGGCATGTAGCGCCAACTTGTTGAAACCACATGTCAACCAAGTTCAGTTCTTCCATTTTTGGCAACAAAAAGTTTGTTAGCATCGAACGATAGCGATCGCCATTCACCGTAACGTTGCGTCCAACAGCATCTTTGAAAAAATACGGTCCAATGATTCCACCAGCGTACAAACCACACCAAACAGTGCATTTTTCGGGATGCATGGGCAGTTCTTGAACGGCTTCTGGTTGCTCTTCACCCCAAATGCGGCAATTTTGCTTATTTACGTAGCCATTCAACCAGAAATGAGCCTCATCGCTGAACAAAATTTGTCGATAAACACATTTCGAACCGAACACTGATTTTGGTAATAAAATTCAATGATTTGCAAGCGTTGCTCGTTAGTAAGTCTATTCATGATGAAATGTCAAAGCATACTGAGCATCTTTCTCTTTGACACCATGTCTGAAATCCCACGTGATCTGTCAAATACTAATGCATGAAAATCCTAACCTCAAAAAAATCACCCGTTACATAAGAGGCAGCCGTAGGTATTTTTCTGCATTAACTATATTAAGAAATAAAATCACTCACGATGCTAATGACATCTTGTCCAACCACGGAACAGTCCTAAATTTTGATGCTATATTAGCACGATTAGATTTCGCTTACGCCGATAAGCGACCAGCTCATATAATCGAGCAAGAAATGAGTATTCTGCGTCAAGGCAATTACTCTGTAATTGAATATTATAATAAGGTTAATGAGAAATTAACCTTGCTAATAAATAAAACCATAATGACTTACGGATCAGATAGCGCCGTAACTAAGGAATTCAATGCTAAAAATAGGCGGGATGCTTTACGCACATTTATAACGGGATTAAACGGAAATTTAGCTAATATACTATTTTCTCTATCGCCAAGCGACTTACCAAATGCTTTAGCAAAAGCACAAGAATTAGAATTCAACAATATGCGAGAAGCATTCGCATTACAATTTGGAAAAAACTATTCAAATCCCAACAATAATAACAGGCAACATACTTCTAACAACAGATTCAATAATGGTAATTTTAATAATAATTTACGGTTCCCACAAGTCCAACCACAGATGAATTATAACCAAAGAATGGGATACCAGAATAACCAACCACGACCTACACCAATGGATGTCGACTCAAGCATCCATACACGCAACCGTATGTTGCAAAAGCCAACAACATTTAATCAAAACAATTTGGAAAAAAGGCCACATGGAAGTACACAACAGAATGTGCAGCCACCGACTAAGACACAGCGCATTAATAATATTAAGGAGGATCATTTTTTAGGCCAAAATTAACTCTGCCATATATATTTCTAGATGACAGGGTTACTGGTCAAAACTTTAAAATATTAATAGATACAGGAGCAACTAGTTGCTATATTAAATCAGGAATATACAAAAATAAAAATAAATTGGATATACAAAAGAGAGTAAAAACAATTAATGGATTTTCGATAATACGCTATTATCACATTATCACATTATTCGGTAAAAAACAAAAATTCTACGAAATCGAAAATTTGGAAGCAGACCTATTAATAGGATACAAATTTTTGAAGCACATTAATGCAGTGATTAACTTGGAAAAAAAGAAATTAATAATAAATAATGAAAAAGAGGAGGATATATTTAGCTTAGGATGCGAATATGAGCATCAGAAAAGTAAGGATAATTTAAAGATCGTAAAGGAGGACGAAATTACTTTGGAAGCAAAGACTTCTAAAGCGCCAGCCGACGGGAATACCGGCAAATATAAAAAAATAAATATTGTGGAGCAGGAAAGCTCTACAACGCCAGCTGAAGATTTATACCAGCAGAGTAGAAGTAAAAATTATGTAAAAAATATTGTGGAACGAAAAAGTTCTACAACGCCAGCCGATGATAATACCGGCAAATTAAATAAAAAATATATTGTGGAACAAAGAAGTTCTACAACGCCAGCCGATGATAATACCGGCAAATTAAATAAAAAATATATTGTGGAACAAAGAAGTTCTACAACGCCAGCCGATGATAATACCGGCAATATAGAAGAGGAAAACTATGTAAACAAAATTACTTTAGAGGAAAAGTTCTCTAAAGCGCCAGTCGAAGGAAATACCGACATAAACGAAGATGAAATTGAAAATTTAAGAGTGGAAATTAGAAATGAAATATATAAAATACATTCTTCAATAAATATGAATTTACCGTTTCAAACGGATATAAAAGCGGAAATAACGACAATTGTTGAAACTCCTATATGGAGTAAACAATACCCATATCCTCTTTCTGCTAATTCCTTCATAAACGAAGAGGTAAAAAAAAATGATGGAAGATAAAATAATAAGGCCAAGTAAGAGCGCATATAATTCACCAATTTGGGTTGTACCAAAAAAAGGTGTAAATGAAGACGGTACGCCGAAATTGCGAATGGTAATCGATTATAAAAAATTAAATGAAGTAACAAAATCGGATAAATATCCAATTCCGGATAGCAATATAATACTTTCAAATTTAGGAAGTTCGAAATATTTTTCCACAATAGATCTGGAATCGGGTTTTCACCAGATCCTTATTAAAGAACACGATATTGAAAAAACTGCATTTTCAGTAAATAACGGAAAATACGAATTTTTAAGAATGCCATTTGGTTTAAAAAACGCGCCTAGTATATTTGAAAGGGCGATGGATAATGTTTTAAGGGACTTTATTGGAAAATTTTGTCACGTTTATATTGACGATATAATCGTATTTTCAAAAAGCTTCGAGGAACATAAAAAACATTTAAGTATAATAATAGAAGTTCTAAAAAACGCAAATATGAAAATTTCATTACAAAAATCTAAATTCTACCAAGAAGAAGTAGAATTTTTGGGATATATTGTTGCAAAGAATGTTATAAAGACAGATCCAAAAAAAGTTGAAACAATTTTAAATTTTCCGGTTCCAACAACTTTACGACAGTTACGAAGTTTGCTAGGAATGATTGGATATTACAGGAAGTTTATTAAAAATTATGCTAAAATAGCAAAACCATTAACAATACATTTATCAGGTGAAAACGGAAGAGTTTCACAACATATGTCCAAAAAAATTAAAATTAGATTGGAACAAGAAGGACTTTTGGCAATTGAGAAAATGAAGTCTATATTAGTAGATCAAGTCGAATTAATTCAACCAAATTTTAACGAAACATTTATATTAACGACAGACGCATCAAATGAAGCTATTGGTGGAGTCTTAAGCCAAGGGGGCAAACCTATTACATTTATATCTAAAACATTAAATTCAACAGAAAGAAATTACGCGACTAATGAAAAGGAGCTATACGCTATCGTATGGGCATTAAAAAATCTAAGAAATTATTTATACGGAGTTTCAGATTTGGAAATTCATACTGATCACCAACCACTAACATTTGCAGTCTCACCTAGAAATCCAAATGCCAAAATGAAAAGATGGCATGCTTTAATTGGAGAATATGGAGCAAAAATTATATATAAACCAGGTAAAACAAATGTGGTAGCAGATGCTCTATCACGACAATTTCTTAATAATTTATCCGACGAATCGTCAACCACAGTAACCCAACATTCAGCTGAAAGTAGTGATCATACTCAGATACCCGAGACAAAAAAACCATTAAACCAATTTAAACAACAAATTTTACTAAGTAAAAATAGATTTACAATACATGAGCAAATTCAAGAATTTGGGAAAATTAGATATTTAATTGAATACGATACTGTTGATAATTTAATCACAATATTAAAGGAATACATCAAACCAAATATAGTTACGGCAATACATTGCTCAATAGAGGATCTGTACGAAATACAAGCGAAAATAAGAGAAACATTTACTAATAAATTCATATATACGAAAAATTTTGCAATTGACATAACGAACAGAGAAGACCAAGGAATTATAATTGAACAAACGCATACACGAGCACATAGAAGTTACCAAGAAAATTTGGATCAAATTTGCAAAAAATATTATTGGCCTGAAATGAGAAAACAATTCAAAGAATATGTAAGGAATTGTGACATATGTAATAAAAACAAATATGATAGACACCCTATAAAAATACCAATTGGAGAGGTCCCAATACCTACAGAGGAAGGAGTACAGATACACATGGATATATTCTATGCGCAATCTTTAAAATTCATTACGTGTATAGATAGCTATTCCAAATTTTTGGTTATTAAGCAAATCGAAGATAAGATTAATTTAGAAGATAAAGTGTTAGAAATATTACAAAGCTTCCCTAATATAAAGAAGTTAACAATTGATAATGAACCAGGATTCACTACGGTACAATTTAAGTCCTTGATGCAGAGACTTCAAATAGAAATATTTTTTTGTAACCCAAATCATGGTCAAATTGAGAGGGTACATTCAACAATAATTGAAATTTCACGATGTATTAAACAAGAATATAATTTAATAAGCTTTTCAGAATCAATATTTAGAGCTGCCCAACAATATAATAAAACTATACATTCGGTAACTAATGAGAAACCATTTGAAGTACTTTATAATAAAGTCACTCATGATATTTTACCAGACAAACTTTTATCAGCACAAACTAAGATGCTAGAAAGACACAATAAAAGTAGAATTAATAAAACATATTTATGCGGAGATGTTATATATGAAAAGACTACAGGAGAGAGAAATAAACTAAATCCTAGATACAAGAAACAGGTAGTAAAAGAAGACTTAGGGAATAAAGTTAGAATTAACTACAGGAATAGAATAGTACATAAACATAATATTAAATCTTAATCATATATTTTTAGAGGATGATACCCCTAATTATTCTAACACTAATTACCAATACAATGACAGACATTGTGGACTACACAAGAGAAGATTACGTATTATTAGAAGACGGAGATGTAGCCCTGTATAATGACTACGGAAATATTTTTCACATCACTAATTTAACATACTTTAGAGAACTTATAAGTTCAGACACAAATTATTATAATAAAAAACTCAGATATAAAAATTTTGAACAAAATAATGAACAAGACAAGGCATATATTAATGATTTAGACACAGATCCAGAAATAGAACTCATAGAAACTTTATTAGAACAACTACAAATTAAAGATACAAGATATAGGAGAGGAATAAATGAAATAGGTACATTATGGAAGTGGATAGCAGGAACACCAGACCATGACGACCTAGTGTTAGTAAATAATAAATTAAACGAATTAATTGACAATAATAATAAACAATACACAACAAATTCTAAAATTTTTGGAATTATTAACCAATTAACTGAAACAATCAATAACATTAATGAAAACTCAAATATTAAAATTCTAATGAAACGGAAAAATCAATTCCTAATAACTGAATTACAAAATATGATTAATACAATAGCTATAGGAAAAATGGGAATTTTGAACCCGACAATTTTAAATTTAGACGAGATTAAAAGTATAATTAAGAATGAACATGGACGATTGACAATAACTGATATAATAGATATTTCAAATTTTAAAATAGTACAAAATAAATATGTAATAGTTATATATATTAAGTATCCAAAAATTATATATGATTGCAAATATTATGAAGTAAGAGCAATTCCACAAAAAGATGGTAAATTAATAATTAATAATGAAATTGCGAAATGCAAAAAAGAATATATAAATATTAAAAATTGCAAAAGAGAAATGATAAATACTTATTGTAAAATTAATAATAAAAATACTTGCCTATCAGATATTTTGTCCAATAAAAAAGGGAAATGTAAAAAAATTAAAGAAAAACATAAAGACATAGATATAATTAAAGAAGGAGCAATATTAGTCTCTGGAAATCATACTATAGATGACTCTGCCATAAATGGAGTTTACCTTGTAACATTTGAAAATTATACAAATATTGATAATATAACTTACGAAAATATTGATTGTAAAATTTGGAATTATTTAAAAAATAATCATATTAATAACTTTGAAATTATAGAATACATTGAAACAAAAAACAAAGAATTTGAATTTGAAAACATAAATATTTTGAGTGAAAGAATTAAAGAATTTAAAAATCATTCACTTTTCTGGTATATAATTGTAATACTTGTACTATTAATAACAATATACATAATCTATAAGATTTTAAAATTAAAAAAAATATATAAAACCAATAAGCAAAGCAAAAAATTAAAATTTCAAGAATTGTCATATAATGCTATTTTAGAGAGCATTTACAAAATATCAAAAAATGATACTGAATCGGGGACGATTCATCTTAGAGAGGGGGGAGTTAACGGCAGCAGCCACACAGATACTTAACGATAAATGTAAACAAATTGTATCTTCTCGCAGTATTACTGCTTGGTCAGCAGAATACTTTAATTAATAAGAAATCAATATATCACTTGTTTTGATAAGTAAGCAAAATCCAATATTCCATTATTTGTTTTGATAATGAGAATAATTGGAAATCCAATGCTCTGGCATTTCATCACTTAATGTAATGCCAAAGCATCTTTAGTAATAAGCATAGAATTATAAGAATATAAATATAAGTGCTTTTACTAATAAAGATCAGTGTATAATTGAGTGATCATCTTGATCAGGGATGGGCACATTAGCCCTCAGTGGCATTTTGCCCGTGCGGGCACGAGTGCACATTTTGAGGGCTCGGTGAGGGGATCATCGCGGGCAAACATGAAGAGGGAAGTGAGAGCAACGTTTTACCACTCCATATTTACAAATGAGAGCAATGTATTTTCCACCACCATTGACTGATCTATCACATGTACAGTGGTGTGAACAAAATAGAAACAACCATAAGGTGTTGTGAAGTTTTAAAATATGCGATGAACATCATTTGATCTTGATGATCAAAGCGCACCATATATTGTCACTCAAACCAACACTTGTGTTTAATTTCTACCGCGCGTAGCGGAACGGAATATATTTTTTTAATACTTCCCACACAAGGGAAGTTAATTTGCACACATAATTACATACGTGAATATGTGCGACCGCTTGGTCTTTTAACATGTTATCAAAACTTTTAAAAACCTGACCTGTAAATAAATATGTATTCTATTTCACGAAATTTTAAGATAAGTTTACTGGTTATAACGACGACGCATGCTTTTTTATTAAGAATGAATGTCGCCGATCAGTTGCGGAATCAATAACGGTAAAGTACGGTACAATGTTTTTATGTCTTTCGCTAGTACATAAGTAGCTATTTACTTATGTACATATGTATTTTGTAAATTTTTGTAGATCAATCTCGTCTTCAATGTATAAATGTCAGTTAGTTAGTTATTTTTTCGCGGTCAGACAATAAGAAGATGCGCCACAATGAGTGCTCTAAAGAGAAAATGTTTTTCTATTGAAGAAAAAGCTGCAATTATACATCGCTTAGAAGCTGGCGAATCAAATGCACTTCTTGCAAAAGAGTTCGGTGTTAGTCATTCCACAATATCTAAAATCAAGGAAAATAAAAGCAAAATTGAATCTCTATTCAATGAAAATGTTCGATTTTGCTAAGAAGCTTAACATTTCTGGCTTCGAATGCTCAACAAGTTGGATCAGCCGATTCAAAGTAAGATACAATATTGTTGCAGGCAAAGTTGCTGGTGAATCTCTGTCAGTCCAAAAGAGTGATGTGAGCGACTGGTTAGCAAAAGTTTGGCCAAATTTGAAAGCCCAATT
This sequence comes from Bactrocera dorsalis, assembly GCF_023373825.1. Classification (NCBI taxonomy): domain Eukaryota; kingdom Metazoa; phylum Arthropoda; class Insecta; order Diptera; family Tephritidae; genus Bactrocera; species Bactrocera dorsalis. The sequence continues at coordinate 17,568,642 of NC_064308.1, read as the reverse complement.
TAGCGATGATGAGATTTTTAACGCTGATGAAGCGGGATTATTTTATAAGTTGACACCAAATCAAACTTTAAAATTTAGAGGAGAAAAATGTTTAGGCGGAAAGCTGTCGAAAGAAAGACTAACTGTGCTAATTGCAGCAAACATGAGTGGTACAATAAAAAGAAAATTGCTTGTAATTGGAAAGCCAAAGCGTCCAAGATGTTTCAAAAACGTACGGTCGTTACCTGTCGATTATGTTAGTAATAGCAGAGCCTGGATGACATCTGATATTTTTACAAAATGGGTGCGTGATTGGGATCGTGAACTCGAGAAAACGAAAAAAAAAATCCTACTTTTGGTTGATAATTGTCCAGCACACCATAAAATCGATGACTTGAGAAGCATTACTCTAGTTTTTCTACCACCGAATACTACATCCATATTGCAACCTATGGATCAAGGAGTAATTCGTGCGTTTAAATCATATTTTCGAAAATTCCTTGTTCTAAAACTAATCAACGACCACGATAACAATAAAAATAACAAGGTTGAGCAAGTGAAGATTACAATACTTGATGCCATTCTTATGACGTATGATGCTTGGAACAAGGTTTCTGAAATAACGATTTCCAACTGTTTCAAGCATGCTGGATTTTCTATCGCGAATATAGGCGTTACCAGCACCTCAATATCATCTGATTTTGATGATGAAGATGATGTTCCGCTCTCAGTTTGGGCAAGTGCTTTTGAAAGTAGCCTACCCATATCAACAGAAGAAATCGAGGAATTTTCTAGTATTGACAATAATCTTGCAATATGTGGAGAACTAACCGATGAAGCAATTGTGCAAAATGTAATTGTCGACAAGAATGATAGTGATGACAGCGAATTTTTAAGAATGCCATTTGGTTTAAAAAACGCGCCTAGTATATTTCAAAGGGCGATGGACAATGTTTTAAGGGACTTTATTGGAAAATTTTGTCACATTTATATTGACGATATAATCGTATTTTCAAAAAGCTTCGAGGAACATAAAAAACATTTAAGTATAACAAGAGAAGTTCTAAAAAACGCAAATATGAAAATTTCATTACAAAAATCTAAATTATACCAAGAAGAAGTAGAATTTTTGGGATATATTGTTGCAAAGAATGTTATAAAGACAGATCCAAAAAAAGTTGAAACAATTTTAAATTTTCCGGTTCCAACAACTTTACGACAGTTACGAAGTTTCCTAGGAATGATTGGATATTACAGGAAGTTTATTAAAAATTATGCTAAAATAGCAAAACCATTAACAATACATTTATCAGGTGAAAACGGAAGAGTTTCACAACATATGTCCAAAAAAATTAAAATTAGATTGGAACAAGAAGGACTTTTGGCAATTGAGAAAATGAAGTCTATATTAGTAGATCAAGTCGAATTAATTCAACCAAATTTTAACGAAACATTTATATTAACGACAGACGCATCAAATGAAGCTATTGGTGGAGTCTTAAGCCAAGGGGGCAAACCTATTACATTTATATCTAAAATATTAAATTCAACAGAAAGAAATTACGCGACTAATGAAAAGGAGCTATACGCTATCGTATGGGCATTAAAAAATCTAAGAAATTATTTATACGGAGTTTCAGATTTGGAAATTCATACTGATCACCAACCACTAACATTTGCAGTCTCACCTAGAAATCCAAATGCCAAAATGAAAAGATGGCATGCTTTAATTGGAGAATATGGAGCAAAAATTATATATAAACCAGGTAAAACAAATGTGGTAGCAGATGCTCTATCACGACAATTTCTTAATAATTTATCCGACGAATCGTCAACCACAGTAACCCAACATTCAGCTGAAAGTAGTGATCATACTCAGATACCCGAGACAAAAAAACCATTAAACCAATTTAAACAACAAATTTTACTAAGTAAAAATAGATTTACAATACATGAGCAAATTCAAGAATTTGGGAAAATTAGACATTTAATTGAATACGATACTGTTGATAATTTAATCACAATATTAAAGGAATACATCAAACCAAATATAGTTACGGCAATACATTGCTCAATAGAGGATCTGTACGAAATACAAGCGAAAATAAGAGAAACATTTACTAATAAATTCATATATACGAAAAATTTTGCAATTGACATAACGAACAGAGAAGACCAAGGAATTATAATTGAACAAACGCATACGCGAGCACATAGAAGTTACCAAGAAAATTTGGATCAAATTTGCAAAAAATATTATTGGCCTGAAATGAGAAAACAATTCAAAGAATATGTAAGGAATTGTGACATATGTAATAAAAACAAATATGATAGACACCCTATAAAAATACCAATTGGAGAGGTCCCAATACCTACAGAGGAAGGAGTACAGATACACATGGATATATTCTATGCGCAATCTTTAAAATTCATTACGTGTATAGATAGCTATTCCAAATTTTTGGTTATTAAGCAAATCGAAGATAAGATTAATTTAGAAGATAAAGTGTTAGAAATATTAAAAAGCTTCCCTAATATAAAGAAGTTAACAATTGATAATGAACCAGGATTCACTATGGTACAATTTAAGTCCTTGATGCAGAGGCTTCAAATAGAAATATTTTTTTGTAACCCAAATCATAGTACCACGAATGGTCAAATTGAGAGGGTACATTCAACAATAATTGAAATTTCACGATGTATTAAACAAGAATATAATTTAATAAGCTTTTCAGAATCAATATTTAGAGCTGCCCAACAATATAATAAAACTATACATTCGGTAACTAATGAGAAACCATTTGAAGTACTTTATAATAAAGTCTCTCATGATATTTTACCAGACAAACTTTTATCAGCACAAACTAAGATGCTAGAAAGACACAATAAAAGTAGAATTAATAAAACATATTTATGCGGAGATGTTATATATGAAAAGATTACAGGAGAGAGAAATAAACTAAATCCTAGATACAAGAAACAGGTAGTAAAAGAAGACTTAGGGAATAAAGTTAGAATTAACTACAGGAATAGAATAGTACATAACGATAATATTAAATCTTAATCATATATTTTTAGAGGATGATACCCCTAATTATTCTAACACTAATTACCAATACAATGACAGACATTGTGGACTACACAAGAGAAGATTACGTATTATTAGAAGACGGAGATGTAGCCCTGTATAATGACTACGGAAATATTTTTCACATCACTAATTTAACATACTTTAGAGAACTTATAAGTTCAGACACAAATTATTATAATAAAAAACTCAGATATAAAAATTTTGAACAAAATAATGAACAAGACAAGGCATATATTAATGATTTAGACACAGATCCAGAAATAGAACTCATAGAAACTTTATTAGAACAACTACAAATTAAAGATACAAGATATAGGAGAGGAATAAATGAAATAGGTACATTATGGAAGTGGATAGCAGGAACACCAGACCATGACGACCTAGTGTTAGTAAATAATAAATTAAACGAATTAATTGACAATAATAATAAACAATACACAACAAATTCTAAAATTTTTGGAATTATTAACCAATTAACTGAAACAATCAATAACATTAATGAAAACTCAAATATTAAAATTCTAATGAAACGGAAAAATCAATTCCTAATAACTGAATTACAAAATATGATTAATACAATAGCTATAGGAAAAATGGGAATTTTGAACCCGACAATTTTAAATTTAGACGAGATTAAAAGTATAATTAAGAATGAACATGGACGATTGACAATAACTGATATAATAGATATTTCAAATTTTAAAATAGTACAAAATAAAGATGTAATAGTTATATATATTAAGTATCCAAAAATTATATATGATTGCAAATATTATGAAGTAAGAGCAATTCCACAAAAAGATGGTAAATTAATAATTAATAATGAAATTGCGAAATGCAAAAAAGAATATATAAATATTAAAAATTGCAAAAGAGAAATGATAAATACTTATTGTAAAATTAATATTAAAAATACTTGCCTATCAGATATTTTGTCCAATAAAAAAGGGAAATGTAAAAAAATTAAAGAAAAACATAAAGACATAGATATAATTAAAGAAGGAGCAATATTAGTCTCTGGAAATCATACTATAGATGACTCTGCCATAAATGGAGTTTACCTTGTAACATTTGAAAATTATACAAATATTGATAATATAACTTACGAAAATATTGATTGTAAAATTTGGAATTATTTAAAAAATAATCATATTAATAACTTTGAAATTATAGAATACATTGAAACAAAAAACAAAGAATTTGAATTTGAAAACATAAATATTTTGAGTGAAAGAATTAAAGAATTTAAAAATCATTCACTTTTCTGGTATATAATTGTAATACTTGTACTATTAATAACAATATACATAATCTATAAGATTTTAAAATTAAAAAAAATATATAAAACCAATAAGCAAAGCAAAAAATTAAAATTTCAAGAATTGTCATATAATGCTATTTTAGAGAGCATTTACAAAATATCAAAAAATGATACTGAATCGGGGACGATTCATCTTAGAGAGGGGGGAGTTAACGGCAGCAGCCACACAGATACTTAACGATAAATGTAAACAAATTGTATCTTCTCGCAGTATTACTGCTTGGTCAGCAGAATACTTTAATTAATAAGAAATCAATATATCACTTGTTTTGATAAGTAAGCAAAATCCAATATTCCATTATTTGTTTTGATAATGAGAATAATTGGAAATCCAATGCTCTGGCATTTCATCACTTAATGTAATGCCAAAGCATCTTTAGTAATAAGCATAGAATTATAAGAATATAAATATAAGTGCTTTTACTAATAAAGATCAGTGTATAATTGAGTGATCATCTTGATCAGGGATGGGCACATTAGCCCTCAGTGGCATTTTGCCCGTGCGGGCACGAGTGCACATTTTGAGGGCTCGGTGAGGGGATCATCGCGGGCAAACATGAAGAGGGAAGTGAGAGCAACGTTTTACCACTCCATATTTACAAATGAGAGCAATGTATTTTCCACCACCATTGACTGATCTATCACATGTACAGTGGTGTGAACAAAATAGAAACAACCATAAGGTGTTGTGAAGTTTTAAAATATGCGATGAACATCATTTGATCTTGATGATCAAAGCGCACCATATATTGTCACTCAAACCAACACTTGTGTTTAATTTCTACCGCGCGTAGCGGAACGGAATATATTTTTTTAATACTTCCCACACAAGGGAAGTTAATTTGCACACATAATTACATACGTGAATATGTGCGACCGCTTGGTCTTTTAACATGTTATCAAAACTTTTAAAAACCTGACCTGTAAATAAATATGTATTCTATTTCACGAAATTTTAAGATAAGTTTACTGGTTATAACGACGACGCATGCTTTTTTATTAAGAATGAATGTCGCCGATCAGTTGCGGAATCAATAACGGTAAAGTACGGTACAATGTTTTTATGTCTTTCGCTAGTACATAAGTAGCTATTTACTTATGTACATATGTATTTTGTAAATTTTTGTAGATCAATCTCGTCTTCAATGTATAAATGTCAGTTAGTTAGTTATTTTTTCGCGGTCAGACAATAAGAAGATGCGCCACAATGAGTGCTCTAAAGAGAAAATGTTTTTCTATTGAAGAAAAAGCTGCAATTATACATCGCTTAGAAGCTGGCGAATCAAATGCACTTCTTGCAAAAGAGTTCGGTGTTAGTCATTCCACAATATCTAAAATCAAGGAAAATAAAAGCAAAATTGAATCTCTATTCAATGAAAATGTTCGATTTTGCTAAGAAGCTTAACATTTCTGGCTTCGAATGCTCAACAAGTTGGATCAGCCGATTCAAAGTAAGATACAATATTGTTGCAGGCAAAGTTGCTGGTGAATCTCTGTCAGTCCAAAAGAGTGATGTGAGCGACTGGTTAGCAAAAGTTTGGCCAAATTTGAAAGCCCAATTTAGCGATGATGAGATTTTTAACGCTGATGAAGCGGGATTATTTTATAAGTTGACACCAAATCAAACTTTAAAATTTAGAGGAGAAAAATGTTTAGGCGGAAAGCTGTCGAAAGAAAGACTAACTGTGCTAATTGCAGCAAACATGAGTGGTACAATAAAAAGAAAATTGCTTGTAATTGGAAAGCCAAAGCGTCCAAGATGTTTCAAAAACGTACGGTCGTTACCTGTCGATTATGTTAGTAATAGCAGAGCCTGGATGACATCTGATATTTTTACAAAATGGGTGCGTGATTGGGATCGTGAACTCGAGAAAACGAAAAAAAAAATCCTACTTTTGGTTGATAATTGTCCAGCACACCATAAAATCGATGACTTGAGAAGCATTACTCTAGTTTTTCTACCACCGAATACTACATCCATATTGCAACCTATGGATCAAGGAGTAATTCGTGCGTTTAAATCATATTTTCGAAAATTCCTTGTTCTAAAACTAATCAACGACCACGATAACAATAAAAATAACAAGGTTGAGCAAGTGAAGATTACAATACTTGATGCCATTCTTATGACGTATGATGCTTGGAACAAGGTTTCTGAAATAACGATTTCCAACTGTTTCAAGCATGCTGGATTTTCTATCGCGAATATAGGCGTTACCAGCACCTCAATATCATCTGATTTTGATGATGAAGATGATGTTCCGCTCTCAGTTTGGGCAAGTGCTTTTGAAAGTAGCCTACCCATATCAACAGAAGAAATCGAGGAATTTTCTAGTATTGACAATAATCTTGCAATATGTGGAGAACTAACCGATGAAGCAATTGTGCAAAATGTAATTGTCGACAAGAATGATAGTGATGACAGCGAATTTTTAAGAATGCCATTTGGTTTAAAAAACGCGCCTAGTATATTTCAAAGGGCGATGGACAATGTTTTAAGGGACTTTATTGGAAAATTTTGTCACATTTATATTGACGATATAATCGTATTTTCAAAAAGCTTCGAGGAACATAAAAAACATTTAAGTATAACAAGAGAAGTTCTAAAAAACGCAAATATGAAAATTTCATTACAAAAATCTAAATTATACCAAGAAGAAGTAGAATTTTTGGGATATATTGTTGCAAAGAATGTTATAAAGACAGATCCAAAAAAAGTTGAAACAATTTTAAATTTTCCGGTTCCAACAACTTTACGACAGTTACGAAGTTTCCTAGGAATGATTGGATATTACAGGAAGTTTATTAAAAATTATGCTAAAATAGCAAAACCATTAACAATACATTTATCAGGTGAAAACGGAAGAGTTTCACAACATATGTCCAAAAAAATTAAAATTAGATTGGAACAAGAAGGACTTTTGGCAATTGAGAAAATGAAGTCTATATTAGTAGATCAAGTCGAATTAATTCAACCAAATTTTAACGAAACATTTATATTAACGACAGACGCATCAAATGAAGCTATTGGTGGAGTCTTAAGCCAAGGGGGCAAACCTATTACATTTATATCTAAAATATTAAATTCAACAGAAAGAAATTACGCGACTAATGAAAAGGAGCTATACGCTATCGTATGGGCATTAAAAAATCTAAGAAATTATTTATACGGAGTTTCAGATTTGGAAATTCATACTGATCACCAACCACTAACATTTGCAGTCTCACCTAGAAATCCAAATGCCAAAATGAAAAGATGGCATGCTTTAATTGGAGAATATGGAGCAAAAATTATATATAAACCAGGTAAAACAAATGTGGTAGCAGATGCTCTATCACGACAATTTCTTAATAATTTATCCGACGAATCGTCAACCACAGTAACCCAACATTCAGCTGAAAGTAGTGATCATACTCAGATACCCGAGACAAAAAAACCATTAAACCAATTTAAACAACAAATTTTACTAAGTAAAAATAGATTTACAATACATGAGCAAATTCAAGAATTTGGGAAAATTAGACATTTAATTGAATACGATACTGTTGATAATTTAATCACAATATTAAAGGAATACATCAAACCAAATATAGTTACGGCAATACATTGCTCAATAGAGGATCTGTACGAAATACAAGCGAAAATAAGAGAAACATTTACTAATAAATTCATATATACGAAAAATTTTGCAATTGACATAACGAACAGAGAAGACCAAGGAATTATAATTGAACAAACGCATACGCGAGCACATAGAAGTTACCAAGAAAATTTGGATCAAATTTGCAAAAAATATTATTGGCCTGAAATGAGAAAACAATTCAAAGAATATGTAAGGAATTGTGACATATGTAATAAAAACAAATATGATAGACACCCTATAAAAATACCAATTGGAGAGGTCCCAATACCTACAGAGGAAGGAGTACAGATACACATGGATATATTCTATGCGCAATCTTTAAAATTCATTACGTGTATAGATAGCTATTCCAAATTTTTGGTTATTAAGCAAATCGAAGATAAGATTAATTTAGAAGATAAAGTGTTAGAAATATTAAAAAGCTTCCCTAATATAAAGAAGTTAACAATTGATAATGAACCAGGATTCACTATGGTACAATTTAAGTCCTTGATGCAGAGGCTTCAAATAGAAATATTTTTTTGTAACCCAAATCATAGTACCACGAATGGTCAAATTGAGAGGGTACATTCAACAATAATTGAAATTTCACGATGTATTAAACAAGAATATAATTTAATAAGCTTTTCAGAATCAATATTTAGAGCTGCCCAACAATATAATAAAACTATACATTCGGTAACTAATGAGAAACCATTTGAAGTACTTTATAATAAAGTCTCTCATGATATTTTACCAGACAAACTTTTATCAGCACAAACTAAGATGCTAGAAAGACACAATAAAAGTAGAATTAATAAAACATATTTATGCGGAGATGTTATATATGAAAAGATTACAGGAGAGAGAAATAAACTAAATCCTAGATACAAGAAACAGGTAGTAAAAGAAGACTTAGGGAATAAAGTTAGAATTAACTACAGGAATAGAATAGTACATAACGATAATATTAAATCTTAATCATATATTTTTAGAGGATGATACCCCTAATTATTCTAACACTAATTACCAATACAATGACAGACATTGTGGACTACACAAGAGAAGATTACGTATTATTAGAAGACGGAGATGTAGCCCTGTATAATGACTACGGAAATATTTTTCACATCACTAATTTAACATACTTTAGAGAACTTATAAGTTCAGACACAAATTATTATAATAAAAAACTCAGATATAAAAATTTTGAACAAAATAATGAACAAGACAAGGCATATATTAATGATTTAGACACAGATCCAGAAATAGAACTCATAGAAACTTTATTAGAACAACTACAAATTAAAGATACAAGATATAGGAGAGGAATAAATGAAATAGGTACATTATGGAAGTGGATAGCAGGAACACCAGACCATGACGACCTAGTGTTAGTAAATAATAAATTAAACGAATTAATTGACAATAATAATAAACAATACACAACAAATTCTAAAATTTTTGGAATTATTAACCAATTAACTGAAACAATCAATAACATTAATGAAAACTCAAATATTAAAATTCTAATGAAACGGAAAAATCAATTCCTAATAACTGAATTACAAAATATGATTAATACAATAGCTATAGGAAAAATGGGAATTTTGAACCCGACAATTTTAAATTTAGACGAGATTAAAAGTATAATTAAGAATGAACATGGACGATTGACAATAACTGATATAATAGATATTTCAAATTTTAAAATAGTACAAAATAAAGATGTAATAGTTATATATATTAAGTATCCAAAAATTATATATGATTGCAAATATTATGAAGTAAGAGCAATTCCACAAAAAGATGGTAAATTAATAATTAATAATGAAATTGCGAAATGCAAAAAAGAATATATAAATATTAAAAATTGCAAAAGAGAAATGATAAATACTTATTCTAAAATTAATAATAAAAATACTTGCCTATCAGATATTTTGTCCAATAAAAAAGGGAAATGTAAAAAAATTAAAGAAAAACATAAAGACATAGATATAATTAAAGAAGGAGCAATATTAGTCTCTGGAAATCATACTATAGATGACTCTGCCATAAATGGAGTTTACCTTGTAACATTTGAAAATTATACAAATATTGTTATATATAACTTACGAAAATATTGATTGTAAAATTTGGAATTATTTAAAAAATAATCATATTAATAACTTTGAAATTATAGAATACATTGAAACAAAAAACAAAGAATTTGAATTTGAAAACATAAATATTTTGAGTGAAAGAATTAAAGAATTTAAAAATCATTCACTTTTCTGGTATATAATTGTAATACTTGTACTATTAATAAAAATATACATAACCTATAAGCAAAGCAAAAAATTAAAATTTCAAGAATTGTCATATAATGCTATTTTAGAGAGCATTTACAAAATATCAAAAAATGATACTGAATCGGGGACGATTCATCTTATAGAGGGGGGAGTTAACGGCAGCAGCCACACAGATACTTAACGATAAATGTAAACAAATTGTATCTTCTCACAGTATTACTGCTTGGTCAGCAGAATACTTTAATTAATAAGAAATCAATATATCACTTGTTTTGATAAGTAAGCAAAATCCAATATTCCATTATTTGTTTTGATAATGAGAATAATTGGAAATCCAATGCTCTGGCATTTCATCACTTAATGTAATGCCAAAGCATCTTTAGTAATAAGCATAGAATTATAAGAATATAAATATAAGTGCTTTTACTAATAAAGATCAGTGTATAATTGAGTGATCATCTTGATCAGGGATGGGCACATTAGCCCTCAGTGGCATTTTGCCCGTGCGGGCACGAGTGCACATTTTGAGGGCTCGGTGAGGGGATCATCGCGGGCAAACATGAAGAGGGAAGTGAGAGCAACGTTTTACCACTCCATATTTACAAATGAGAGCAACGTATTTTCCACCACCATTGACTGATCTATCACATGTACAGTGGTGTGAACAAAATAGAAACAACCATAAGGTGTTGTGAAGTTTTAAAATATGCGATGAACATCATTTGATCTTGATGATTAAAGCGCACCATATATTGTCACTCAAACCAACACTTGTGTTTAATTTCTACCGCGCGTAGCGGAACGGAATATATTTTTTTAATACTTCCCACACAAGGGAAGTTAATTTGCACACATAATTACATACGTGAATATGTGCGACCGCTTGGTCTTTTAACATGTTATCAAAACTTTTAAAAACCTGACCTGTAAATAAATATGTATGTATATATCTTATCAAGCCTACATTAATTAAAGATTTACATACATAGGTAATAATGCATGTATGACTTTATTATATATTTCCAAAGATTTTAAGGAATTCATCATGAAATAGTTCAATTTGAACGTACATACACGCTTGTGTGCTTTGATATAAAATATATAGAAAATATACATACAGTGACCCACACGTCTAACCGGACGCGCGCATTGCCAATGATGGCACCCTCCAATCATGTAGTGAACATTTTAAAAATGATACATATGATACATCAAATTAAAGGAAAAATCTTCTATTTTATTTTAAGAAACTTAAAAATAGTAATAAATTTATTCACTGCGTAAAATTTAGAGAAATAGCTCGCAACATATAAAATTCGTTCCACACAACTAACCGGATTTTTTAAAAAGCTAATGATTACTTAAATTTCGTAGCATATCCTTTTGCAGATAAAACTGCTTGTAGTCGCCTTGGTATAGAGGCGACCAGTTTTTGACAAAATTCTGGTGGTATTGTGTTCCAAGCCTCCAAAATAGACCTTTTGAGCCCAGCAACATTGGAATACTGTCTTTAGTACACTTTTCGACTGACTTCTTGTCATACGTGCTCAATAACGTTCAGATCTGGGGATTGGGCAGGTGTCCCCAGTACATGAGGGCAATTGTATATTAACCAAATACGAGCAATCTCCGATTTGTGCTTCGGATCGTTGTCTTGGTAAATTGTAAAATTGTCTTTAATTCCCAATGTGACACATGACTGCTTTAAAATTTCCCTTAAAATGTCGACATATTGGAAACCATACATAATACCTTGCACAAAATGCAGGTTGCCCCTTCCTTTAGCCGATATGCATCCTAAAACCATTACTGGCCCACCACCGTGCTTAAGTGTTGCCCTAGTATGTTTTGGCAAGTAAGCTTCGTTGGGACGCCGCCATACAAAACATCAGCCATCAGATCCCTGCAAGTTAAACTTGCTTTCGTGTGTGAAAAGAACCTTGAAAAAGAAGTAATAATACGGTTTTATGATTACTAAATCAAAATTATGCCATTTGCCCTTTGTCAAAACTCATCAAGCCTTTTTAAATACAATTTCGCAAATTCTAGCCTATTCATTCTATTTTTTTCGTGTATGTACGGCTTTTTTACAACTGCTGTACCATGTAAATCGAAGCTTCTAAGTGTGCGGCGAATTGTTTCAGCTGAAACCTTCTTCCCTTTATCATTTTCCAATATGTTTCTTACATTTTCCGCCGAGGAAAATGGATTTTTTTCAACAATTTTCAGTGTAAACTTTTCTTCGGCTTGTGTTAGCTTCTTTCCTTGACCAGCTCTACTAATATTATTGATCCTATTTTCCTTCTCAAACTTTTTTATAATATCGAAGACAGTTGAATTAATTCTTTTCACAATCTCCGAAATATCTTTAATGGTTTTTCTTTCTTCCCATAACTGAATAATTAGCTTCAGAATTTCGATACAAGAATGAGCACGTGGGGGTGTCATATTGTTGTGTGGCTTACTCACAGACTTACCGGTAACTACTAATATGCTGAAAATAATATTCAGTGTTTATTCCAGTGGAATTCCACAACGATCAGAAGTATCGTTACTTGTAGAAGGTTACTTCTTGTAATTTTCCGGTTAGTTGTGTGGAACAAATTTTATATGTTGCGAGCTATTTCTCTATACTAATTATACGCAGTGAATAAATTTATTACTATTTTTAAGTTTCTAAAAATAAAATAGAAGATTTTTCCTTTAATTTGATGTATCATATGTATCATTTTTAAAATGTTCACTATATGATTGGAGGGTGCCATCATTGGCAATGCACGCGTCCGGTTAGACGTGTGAGTCACTGTACATACAGTATAATCCGAATATAACGACCTCGCTTACAGCGTCCGACCGCTTTTAGCGACGTAAACGCAACTTAAAGTTTGGTTTTAGTACAAATTTTTGAAAAAAACATTGCTTAAAGCGTCACCGTTTTTAGCGACATACCGGCTTTAGAGACGTAATTTCACGAAATTTTAAGATAAGTTTACTGGTTATAACGACGACGCATGCTTTTTTATTAAGAATGAATGTCGCCGATCAGTTGCGGAATCAATAACGGTAAAGTACGGTACAATGTTTTTATGTCTTTCGCTAGTACATACCGGCTTTAGCAACGTAATTTCACGAAATTTTAAGATAAGTTTACTGGTCATAACGACGACGCATGCTTTTTTATTAAGAATGAATGTCGCCGATCAGTTGCGGAATCAATAACGGTAAAGTACGGTACAATGTTTTTATGTCTTTCGCTAGTACATAAGTAGCTATTTACTTATGTACATATGTATTTTGTAAATTTTTGTAGATCAATCTCGTCTTCAATGTATAAATGTCAGTTAGTTAGTTATTTTTTCGCGGTCAGACAATAAGAAGATGCGCCACAATGAGTGCTCTAAAGAGAAAATGTTTTTCTATTGAAGAAAAAGCTGCAATTATACATCGCTTAGAAGCTGGCGAATCAAATGCACTTCTTGCAAAAGAGTTCGGTGTTAGTCATTCCACAATATCTACAATCAAGAAAAATAAAAGCAAAATTGAATCTCTATTCAATGAAAATGTTCGATTTTGCTAAGAAGCTTAACATTTCTGGCTTCGAATGCTCAACAAGTTGGATCAGCCGATTCAAAGTAAGACACAATATTGTTGCAGGCAAAGTTGCTGGTGAATCTCTGTCAGTCCAAAAGAGTGATGTGAGCGACTGGTTAGCAAAAGTTTGGCCAAATTTGAAAGCCCAATTTAGCGATGATGAGATTTTTAACGCTGATGAAGCGGGATTATTTTATAAGTTGACACCAAATCAAACTTTAAAATTTAGAGGAGAAAAATGTTTAGGCGGAAAGCTGTCGAAAGAAAGACTAACTGTGCTAATTGCAGCAAACATGAGTGGTACAATAAAAAGAAAATTGCTTGTAATTGGAAAGCCAAAGCGTCCAAGATGTTTCAAAAACGTACGGTCGTTACCTGTCGATTATGTTAGTAATAGCAGAGCCTGGATGACATCTGATATTTTTACAAAATGGGTGCGTGATTGGGATCGTGAACTCGAGAAAACGAAAAAAAAAATCCTACTTTTGGTTGATAATTGTCCAGCACACCATAAAATCGATGACTTGAGAAGCATTACTCTAGTTTTTCTACCACCGAATACTACATCCATATTGCAACCTATGGATCAAGGAGTAATTCGTGCGTTTAAATCATATTTTCGAAAATTCCTTGTTCTAAAACTAATGAACGACCACGATAACAATAAAAATAACAAGGTTGAGCAAGTAAAGATTACAATACTTGATGCCATTCTTATGACGTATGATGCTTGGAACAAGGTTTCTGAAATAACGATTTCCAACTGTTTCAAGCATGCTGGATTTTCTATCGCGAATATAGGCGTTACCAGCACCTCAATATCATCTGATTTTGATGATGAAGATGATGTTCCGCTCTCAGTTTGGGCAAGTGCTTTTGAAAGTAGCCTACCCATATCAACAGAAGAAATCGAGGAATTTTCTAGTATTGACAATAATCTTCCAATATGTGGAGAACTAACCGATGAAGCAATTGTGCAAAATGTAATTGTCGACAAGAATGATAGTGATGACAGCGAATTTTTAAGAATGCCATTTGGTTTAAAAAACGCGCCTAGTATATTTCAAAGGGCGATGGACAATGTTTTAAGGGACTTTATTGGAAAATTTTGTCACATTTATATTGACGATATAATCGTATTTTCAAAAAGCTTCGAGGAACATAAAAAACATTTAAGTATAACAAGAGAAGTTCTAAAAAACGCAAATATGAAAATTTCATTACAAAAATCTAAATTATACCAAGAAGAAGTAGAATTTTTGGGATATATTGTTGCAAAGAATGTTATAAAGACAGATCCAAAAAAAGTTGAAACAATTTTAAATTTTCCGGTTCCAACAACTTTACGACAGTTACGAAGTTTCCTAGGAATGATTGGATATTACAGGAAGTTTATTAAAAATTATGCTAAAATAGCAAAACCATTAACAATACATTTATCAGGTGAAAACGGAAGAGTTTCACAACATATGTCCAAAAAAATTAAAATTAGATTGGAACAAGAAGGACTTTTGGCAATTGAGAAAATGAAGTCTATATTAGTAGATCAAGTCGAATTAATTCAACCAAATTTTAACGAAACATTTATATTAACGACAGACGCATCAAATGAAGCTATTGGTGGAGTCTTAAGCCAAGGGGGCAAACCTATTACATTTATATCTAAAACATTAAATTCAACAGAAAGAAATTACGCGACTAATGAAAAAGAGCTATACGCTATCGTATGGGCATTAAAAAATCTAAGAAATTATTTATACGGAGTTTCAGATTTGGAAATTCATACTGATCACCAACCACTAACATTTGCAGTCTCACCTAGAAATCCAAATGCCAAAATGAAAAGATGGCATGCTTTAATTGGAGAATATGGAGCAAAAATTATATATAAACCAGGTAAAACAAATGTGGTAGCAGATGCTCTATCACGACAATTTCTCAATAATTTATCCGACGAATCGTCAACCACAGTAACCCAACATTCAGCTGAAAGTAGTGATCATACTCAGATACCCGAGACAAAAAAACCATTAAACCAATTTAAACAACAAATTTTACTAAGTAAAAATAGATTTACAATACAGGAGCAAATTCAAGAATTTGGGAAAATTAGATATTTAATTGAATACGATACTGTTGATAATTTAATCACAATATTAAAGGAATACATCAAACCAAATATAGTTACGGCAATACATTGCTCAATAGAGGATCTGTACGAAATACAAGCGAAAATAAGAGAAACATTTACTAATAAATTCATATATACGAAAAATTTTGCAATTGACATAACGAACAGAGAAGACCAAGGAATTATAATTGAACAAACGCATACACGAGCACATAGAAGTTACCAAGAAAATTTGGATCAAATTTGCAAAAAATATTATTGGCCTGAAATGAGAAAACAATTCAAAGAATATGTAAGGAATTGTGACATATGTAATAAAAACAAATATGATAGACACCCTATAAAAATACCAATTGGAGAGGTCCCAATACCTACAGAGGAAGGAGTACAGATACACATGGATATATTCTATGCGCAATCTTTAAAATTCATTACGTGTATAGATAGCTATTCCAAATTTTTGGTTATTAAGCAAATCGAAGATAAGATTAATTTAGAAGATAAAGTGTTAGAAATATTACAAAGCTTCCCTAATAAAGGGTGATTTTTTAAGAGCTTGATAACTTTTTTTAAAAAAAAAACGCATAAAATTTGCAAAATCTCATCGGTTCTTTATTTGAAACGTTAGATTGGTTCATGACATTTACTTTTTGAAGATAATTTCATTTAAATGTTGACCGTGGCTGCGTCTTAGGTGGTCCATTCGGAAAGTCCAATTTTGGGCAACTTTTTCGAGCATTTCGGCCGGAATAGCCCGAATTTCTTCGGAAATGTTGTCTTCCAAAGCTGGAATAGTTGCTGGCTTATTTCTGTAGACTTTAGACTTGACGTAGCCCCACAAAAAGTAGTCTAAAGGCGTTAAATCGCATGATCTTGGTGGCCAACTTACGGGTCCATTTCTTGAGATGAATTGTTGTCCGAAGTTTTCCCTCAAAATGGCCATAGAATCGCGAGCTGTGTGGCATGTAGCGCCATCTTGTTGAAACCACATGTCAACCAAGTTCAGTTCTTCCATTTTTGGCAACAAAAAGTTTGTTAGCATCGAACGATAGCGATCGCCATTCACCGTAACGTTGCGTCCAACAGCATCTTTGAAAAAATACGGTCCAATGATTCCACCAGCGTACAAACCACACCAAACAGTGCATTTTTCGGGATGCATGGGCAGTTCTTGAACGGCTTCTGGTTGCTCTTCACCCCAAATGCGGCAATTTTGCTTATTTACGTAGCCATTCAACCAGAAATGAGCCTCATCGCTGAACAAAATTTGTCGATAAAAAAGAAAAGAACCGAACACTGATTTTGGTAATAAAATTCAATGATTTGCAAGCGTTGCTCGTTAGTAAGTCTATTCATGATGAAATGTCAAAGCATACTGAGCATCTTTCTCTTTGACACCATGTCTGAAATCCCACGTGATCTGTCAAATACTAATGCATGAAAATCCTAACCTCAAAAAAATCACCCGTTATAAAGAAGTTAACAATTGATAATGAACCAGGATTCACTACGGTACAATTTAAGTCCTTGATGCAGAGACTTCAAATAGAAATATTTTTTTGTAACCCAAATCATAGTACCACGAATGGTCAAATTGAGAGGGTACATTCAACAATAATTGAAATTTCACGATGTATTAAACAAGAATATAATTTAATAAGCTTTTCAGAATCAATATTTAGAGCTGCCCAACAATATAATAAAACTATACATTCGGTAACTAATGAGAAACCATTTGAAGTACTTTATAATAAAGTCTCTCATGATATTTTACCAGACAAACTTTTATCAGCACAAACTAAGATGCTAGAAAGACACAATAAAAGTAGAATTAATAAAACATATTTATGCGGAGATGTTATATATGAAAAGATTACAGGAGAGAGAAATAAACTAAATCCTAGATACAAGAAACAGGTAGTAAAAGAAGACTTAGGGAATAAAGTTAGAATTAACTACAGGAATAGAATAGTACATAACGATAATATTAAATCTTAATCATATATTTTTAGAGGATGATACCCCTAATTATTCTAACACTAATTACCAATACAATGACAGACATTGTGGACTACACAAGAGAAGATTACGTATTATTAGAAGACGGAGATGTAGCCCTGTATAATGACTACGGAAATATTTTTCACATCACTAATTTAACATACTTTAGAGAACTTATAAGTTCAGACACAAATTATTATAATAAAAAACTCAGATATAAAAATTTTGAACAAAATAATGAACAAGACAAGGCATATATTAATGATTTAGACACAGATCCAGAAATAGAACTCATAGAAACTTTATTAGAACAACTACAAATTAAAGATACAAGATATAGGAGAGGAATAAATGAAATAGGTACATTATGGAAGTGGATAGCAGGAACACCAGACCATGACGACCTAGTGTTAGTAAATAATAAATTAAACGAATTAATTGACAATAATAATAAACAATACACAACAAATTCTAAAATTTTTGGAATTATTAACCAATTAACTGAAACAATCAATAACATTAATGAAAACTCAAATATTAAAATTCTAATGAAACGGAAAAATCAATTCCTAATAACTGAATTACAAAATATGATTAATACAATAGCTATAGGAAAAATGGGAATTTTGAACCCGACAATTTTAAATTTAGACGAGATTAAAAGTATAATTAAGAATGAACATGGACGATTGACAATAACTGATATAATAGATATTTCAAATTTTAAAATAGTACAAAATAAAGATGTAATAGTTATATATATTAAGTATCCAAAAATTATATATGATTGCAAATATTATGAAGTAAGAGCAATTCCACAAAAAGATGGTAAATTAATAATTAATAATGAAATTGCGAAATGCAAAAAAGAATATATAAATATTAAAAATTGCAAAAGAGAAATGATAAATACTTATTGTAAAATTAATAATAAAAATACTTGCCTATCAGATATTTTGTCCAATAAAAAAGGGAAATGTAAAAAAATTAAAGAAAAACATAAAGACATAGATATAATTAAAGAAGGAGCAATATTAGTCTCTGGAAATCATACTATAGATGACTCTGCCATAAATGGAGTTTACCTTGTAACATTTGAAAATTATACAAATATTGATAATATAACTTACGAAAATATTGATTGTAAAATTTGGAATTATTTAAAAAATAATCATATTAATAACTTTGAAATTATAGAATACATTGAAACAAAAAACAAAGAATTTGAATTTGAAAACATAAATATTTTGAGTGAAAGAATTAAAGAATTTAAAAATCATTCACTTTTCTGGTATATAATTGTAATACTTGTACTATTAATAAAAATATACATAATCTATAAGATTTTAAAATTAAAAAAAATATATAAAACCAATAAGCAAAGCAAAAAATTAAAATTTCAAGAATTGTCATATAATGCTATTTTAGAGAGCATTTACAAAATATCAAAAAATGATACTGAATCGGGGACGATTCATCTTATAGAGGGGGGAGTTAACGGCAGCAGCCACACAGATACTTAACGCTAAATGTAAACAAATTGTATCTTCTCACAGTATTACTGCTTGGTCAGCAGAATACTCTAATTAATAAGAAATCAATATATCACTTGTTTTGATAAGTAAGCAAAATCCAATATTCCATTATTTGTTTTGATAATGAGAATAATTGGAAATCCAATGCTCTGGCATTTCATCACTTAATGTAATGCCAAAGCATCTTTAGTAATAAGCATAGAATTATAAGAATATAAATATAAGTGCTTTTACTAATAAAGATCAGTGTATAATCGGCAAGCGTATTGAGTGATCATCTTGATGATCAAAGCGCACCATATATTGTCACTCAAACCAGCACTTGTGTTTAATTTCTACCGCGCGTAGCGGAACGGAATATATTTTTTTAATACTTCCCACACAAGGGAAGTTTATTTGCACACATAATTACATACGTGAATATGTGCGACCGCTTGGTCTTTTAACATGTTATCAAAACTTTTAAAAACCTGACCTGTAAATAAATATGTATGTATATATCTTATCAAGCCTACATTAATTAAAGATTTACATACATAGGTAATAATGCATGTATGACTTTATTATATATTTCCAAAGATTTTAAGGAATTCATCATGAAATAGTTCAATTTGAACGTACATACACGCTTGTGTGCTTTGATATAAAATATATAGAAAATATACATACATACAGTATAATCCGAATATAACGACCTCGCTTACAGCGTCCGACCGCTTTTAGCGACGTAAACGCAACTTAAAGTTTGGTTTTAGTACAAATTAAAAAAAAAAACATTGCTTAAAGCGTCACCGTTTTTAGCGACATACCGGCTTTAGCGACGTAATTTCACGAAATTTTAAGATAAGTTTACTGGTTATAACGACGACGCATGCTTTTTTATTAAGAATGAATGTCGCCGATCAGTTGCGGAATCAATAACGGTAAAGTACGGTACAATGTTTTTATGTCTTTCGCTAGTACATACCGGCTTTAGCGACGTAATTTCACGAAATTTTAAGATAAGTTTACTGGTCATAACGACGACGCATGCTTTTTTATTAAGAATGAATGTCGCCGATCAGTTGCGGAATCAATAACGGTAAAGTACGGTACAATGTTTTTATGTCTTTTGCTAGTACATAAGTAGCTATTTACTTATGTACATATGTATTTTGTAAATTTTTGTAGATCAATCTCGTCTTCAATGTATAAATGTCAGTTAGTTAGTTATTTTTTCGCGGTCAGACAATAAGAAGATGCGCCACAATGAGTGCTCTAAAGAGAAAATGTTTTTCTATTGAAGAAAAAGCTGCAATTATACATCGCTTAGAAGCTGGCGAATCAAATGCACTTCTTGCAAAAGAGTTCGGTGTTAGTCATTCCACAATATCTAAAATCAAGGAAAATAAAAGCAAAATTGAATCTCTATTCAATGAAAATGTTCGATTTTGCTAAGAAGCTTAACATTTCTGGCTTCGAATGCTCAATAAGTTGGATCAGCCGATTCAAAGTAAGACACAATATTGTTGCAGGCAAAGTTGCTGGTGAATCTCTGTGAGTCCAAAAGAGTGATGTGAGCGACTGGTTAGCAAAAGTTTGGCCAAATTTGAAAGCCCAATTTAGCGATGATGAGATTTTTAACGCTGATGAAGCGGGATTATTTTATAAGTTGACACCAAATCAAACTTTAAAATTTAGAGGAGAAAAATGTTTAGGCGGAAAGCTGTCGAAAGAAAGACTAACTGTGCTAATTGCAGCAAACATGAGTGGTACAATAAAAAGAAAATTGCTTGTAATTGGAAAGCCAAAGCGTCCAAGATGTTTCAAAAACGTACGGTCGTTACCTGTCGATTATGTTAGTAATAGCAGAGCCTGGATGACATCTGATATTTTTACAAAATGGGTGCGTGATTGGGATCGTGAACTCGAGAAAACGAAAAAAAAAATCCTACTTTTGGTTGATAATTGTCCAGCACACCATAAAATCGATGACTTGAGAAGCATTACTCTAGTTTTTCTACCACCGAATACTACATCCATATTGCAACCTATGGATCAAGGAGTAATTCGTGCGTTTAAATCATATTTTCGAAAATTCCTTGTTCTAAAACTAATCAACGACCACGATAACAATAAAAATAACAAGGTTGAGCAAGTGAAGATTACAATACTTAATGCCATTCTTATGACGTATGATGCTTGGAACAAGGTTTCTGAAATAACGATTTCCAACTGTTTCAAGCATGCTGGATTTTCTATCGCGAATATAGGCGTTACCAGCACCTCAATATCATCTGATTTTGATGATGAAGATGATGTTCCGCTCTCAGTTTGGGCAAGTGCTTTTGAAAGTAGCCTACCCATATCAACAGAAGAAATCGAGGAATTTTCTAGTATTGACAATAATCTTGCAATATGTGGAGAACTAACCGATGAAGCAATTGTGCAAAATGTAATTGTCGACAAGAGTGATAGTGATGACAGCGCTGATGAAAATGACCAGATTTCTTCATCTCCAAGCGTATCTGAAGCTCTAAAATCTGCAGAAATTTTAAATCAATTTGTACATGCTAATTTCGTTGATGAATCTGCAAAAAATATATTCTTCATAATGCTGTACGCGATTCTTATTTTCACCATAACAAGAAAAAACAAGGTAAAATTACAGACTTTTTGAAGTAAATTTGTATAATTGTACGTATGTATATTACTATGTACGAGTACATATGTTGATAATATGTATGTATACATAATTTGAATTGGAATAAATTTTATTTTTACTGAAAACGGTTTTTTAATAGCAAAAAAAAATATTCCAGCGTACTACAGTTAGTATGAAAACACTAGGGGAAGCGTAAAAGCAAAAAAAATAATCTCTAAATTCATTTTGAACGTCGACCGGTTACAACGACGTACGTATTTTCATCGGTCCCTTGAATGTCGTTATAACCGGATTCTACTGTATGTATGTATGTATATAAATTATATGCAGTCGTTTGCGCATTGTAAATATACGAATCTGTAAGCGTACATTTCTAAACATTGAAATTAACATATTTTTTCCCATTGGCTCCAACAACTACTCAGTTCTGTTATTGTCGTGCCCCTGATGTTAAGTGGTGAAATGTGCTAATAATTTTCTGTGGTGAAATGCACTCATCCAAAACAGTAAATATCCCAAAATTGAAATATCCCTAAATTTTTGATATCGTGAACCTTCTCTATAAATATACGCTCTCTGCTATTGGCACCAAGGTTTAGAAATGTAATAATCTTCAAAGGTCAAGGGAACGTATGTGATAAAAATATCACCAATAGGTAGCGCACCCTTGAACTAAATTCAAGCAGGATTAACAGCGGGATTCTGTAACCAGTCTCTAGTCTCTATTTGAGGCAAAGTCTCAATTTGTGACTAGTTACTATTCACTAAACAGTCTCTAGTGTTAGTCTCAAAATATTGAGACCTGGTAGTTAGCAGGTCACAAAACTAAAAAGAGCTCTTGTCTGCCATTTTGAATATACTGAATAGAGATCATCATAGATATTAATCGATTGTCGTTTCTTTATATTGTTGCGAATTTACTCCTTGCTAGTTTTACTTTACTAGGTTCGTATCTGTGGATTGACAAATAAAACCAAAAGCCGTTTAATTCACTTCAACTAAATCTCTTTATTTTACAACTCGTCTACACTATAGCAGTTTACTCTTAGCACTGGTTGATTACGTTGGCGCTGCCATGGCTTATATAGCCACGCACTCCTCGCTGATGCCGACGTGTCCTTCTAGAATATTGCGTCTGGGAATTATAAGAACATAATGCTATACGGCGCCAAATGCAGCTATTGTTTAGACAAGCAGACAGCCGCGGCGCCAGATGTCTACAACAAGACAAATGCTATTCCATATACCTACAGCTATTGTTCATAATAAGGGATGCATATAGCAATACAAATACAACTTAATACTACTTTTGTAACAATATTTTATAAGCAACTCAAACACGAAGAGATGAAAAATAAATCAATTTTATATAAATTTCGTAAATATTATGAAACAAAGTCAACACATATTTTTATTTTTATTGATAATGATGTTTTTTGACTATGTTATAGAAAATTTAATATTTGTTATCGACATATTTATTTCCATTGAAGTGCATAAACATCTCTGAATAATGAAATGTAATAGATTTTGTGATTGTCACTTACAGAATAGCAAAATCGTCTCAAGCCTCAAAAAATGTCTATAACTTACCGTGCGATTCTGTAACGTGAGACAGTCTCAAGTCTATAAATTTGAGATTTTGAGTTAGAGACAATTTTTGAGACTTGAGATGATTTTGCTATTCTGTAAGTGACAGTCACAAAATCTATTACATTTCATTATTCAGAGATGTTTTTACACTTGAATGAAAATAAATATGTCGATAACAAATATTAAATTTTCTATAACATAGTCAAAAAACATAATTATCAATAAAAATAAAAATATATGTTGACTTTGTTTCATAATATTTACGAAATTTATGTAAAATTGATTTATTTTTCATCTTTTCGTGTTTGAGTTGCTTACAAAATATAAAGAAACGACAATCGATTAATATCTATGATGATCTCTATTCAGTATATTCAAAATGGCAGACAAGAGCTCTTTTTAGTTTTGTGACCTGCTAACTGCCAGGTCTCAATATTTTGAGACTAACGCTAGAGACTGTTTAGTGAATAGTAACTAGTCTCAAATTGAGACTTTGCCTCAAAATGTCTCAAATAGAGACTAGAGACTGGTTACAGAATCCCGCTATTAAACTCTCAAATTTAGAGACTTGAGACTGTCTCACGTAACAGAATCGCAGGGTAAATCGACGTTAGGGTCTATGATCTTTATCGAAGTCAGTCCGGATATTCCACAGAAGAAATGTTAACCAGCGGCTTCTTTTTACACACAGTTTAATACAATGTTCCCACCATATAACAATAAATCAATTTTACATAAATTTCGTAAATATTATAAATCAAAGTCAACATATATTTTTATTTTTATCGGTAATTATGCTTTCTTACTAGGTTATAGAAAATTTAATATTTGTTATCGACCAGGGTTGGGCATAGTGCACTAAGAAATAAATGCAATTAGGTTTCACTAGCACTACTTCTTCAGTGGTAGTTAAACAGCAAAATCCACTATCACTGAAAATTTAGTGACAGTGAAAAACAAATTGCACTACCACTAAACATTTAGTGACAGTGAAAAACAAATTGCACTACCACTAAACATTTAGTGATAGTGAAAACCTTTAGTGATAATAAACATTTTTCAGTAACATAACACTGTTTCTTGAAGAATAAAAATAAGATTATGTATGTATATGTATAAGCTGAAGCAGTATGAGGCAATGTATTCAAAACCGAGTATATACTATTTGCTCTTTTCAGATATTAGCATTGATTTTCATGATACAATTTTTACCAAAGGTTTTTTGAAAGTTTGATGATGATTTTTTTTCATATAACGTAAACATTTTAGAACATTTTTCATTGTTTTGTAATTATTTAACTTGTCGTAGGTGTTGTGATATTTCTACTGGACAAAAAAGCAAACATGCATTCCTTTTTGCTCCCCAGTGTACATTTGAACATTCATACAAACATATGTATCGCATTACTACTGAGCTTCAGTGCAATTTTGAGACTGCCAAATCAAGTAGTCCGCACTTGACACCAAGAAATCATGTTTTATTTCGTTGTATTGGCTTAATGACAACGTTTAATTATACCGCCTATATACCAAGAAACATGTTTATCAACAAACTAGTTGATAATTAATATCGGCCATAAAATATAAATTCAAATGTATTTAGTTAAAGCTCATGTTTCACTAAAGGTTTAGTGATATCGCATTACTACTGAGCTTCAGTGCAATTTTGAGACTGCCAAATCAAGTAGTCCGCACTTGACACCAAGAAATCATGTTTTATTTCGTTGGATTGGCTTAATGACAACGTTTAATTATACCGCCTATATACCAAGAAACATGTTTATCAACAAACTAGTTGATAATTAATATCGGCCATAAAATATAAATTCAAATGTATTTAGTTAAAGCTCATGTTTCACTAAAGGTTTAGTGATAGTGCATTTTTTTCACTATCACTAAATATTTAGTGGTAGTGCAATTTGTTTTTCTCTATCACTAAAGATTTAGTGGTAGTGCAATTTGTTTTTCACTGTCACTAAAGGTTAAGTGATAGTGCATTTTTTCACTATCACTAAATTTTCAGTGATAGTGGATTTTGCTGTTTAACTACCACTGAATAGACAGTGGTAGTGCAATTTAGTGGTAGTGCAAAAATGCCCAACCCTGTTATCGACATTTGCATTTTCATGCAATTGTAAAAACATCTCTGAACAATGAAATGTAATAGATTTTGTGACTGTCACTTACAGAATAGCAAAAACGTCTCAAGTCACAAAAATTGTCTCTAACTTAAAATCTCAAATTTAGAGATTTGTGACTGTATCACAGTACAGAATCGAACGGTTAATCTCTTCACTAATTTAGCCGTCCTCACTGCCAATGGACAGATGATAAAACAGATGTTTTTGCCGTTCAAGAATTCACATCATGGAAATAATGGACGCATTTTTTTATTTGGGAAATCGATTTTCAGGTGAATTCAGATTCATTGCGTTTAATTCATTTGCTTGTTTAAAATTTACTCTCTTTGTAGTATCTAAATCAGCTGTGATAATGTAATAGATTTCCAATGCTGGCAAGTAAGTGGTGCAAAATCAGAATCGTTTTCAGAGAGTTTTCGTTTGGATTACATTCAAATTAACTCGGCAATTAGATTAAGAATCGTAATTTTCGTATGACGAAATCTTGTTAAATTTATAAGATTAGTAGCATAATCTACTCAACAGCCGAAATTGTGTGATTAATAGTGGATTTCTGTAAGCTCTCTCTAGTCACTATTTGAGACATTTTGAGGTAAAATCTCAATTTGTGACTAGTTATTATTCACTAAACAGTCTCTAGCGTTAGTCTCAAAACATTGACTCAAATTTAGGACCTGATAGTTAGCAGATTACAAAACTAAAACGAACTATTGTTTGTCATTTTGAATATACTGAATAGAGATCATTATAATTTAATAAATATTAAATTAAGTTATAGTATGTTCAGACCAACACTTAATCACACATTTTCTGCTGTTGTGGTTTATCCTACTAGTCCTATAAATTTATCAAGATTTCGCCACACAAAAATGACAGTTCAAAATCACTTCAGAGATGAAATGGAGTGCCGTTATCGAAATAAGCAACTTAGAAACCAGACCTCTTCTTCTCTTCTTTTATAGTCGGATATAAAGGATTCTTTTATATTGTGCTTTGTGGAGCTGTCTCTCTACTTATCAAATTGCCAACATGTTACAGCGTTTTCTTAAAACAACAACAGAGTTTCTATTGAATAACGCACGGAAAATGAAAACGAGTTCTGTGCAACCGAACATTTTAAACTATTGCAACTTGCAAGAATCAAGGCAAGGGAAATAGTTTAAGGTGCGAAACCAATCATATAGAGTAAAGTCAGCCGGATGTTCGAAAATCCTTTTATTAAGTATCAACACCAATTTATTAGGTTGTCAAATATCTCCCTTCCGCTTTTTTGCTCTTTTTTCAATGCTTTATAAAAAGTGTTACAGTGATTGGATTTAGAAAAACTTTAAAATTGCGCGAATTTCGGCGTTAGTGAACTCCATGTTTACACGTCTATAACTGTTGAAACTAATCATGCATAGCGTCGTTTTGTAGGTTATGTCAAGACCTTTCAAAGATGTATACTTGTAGTATTACGAGCGCCTTCTCCATTGATGGAGAAATACTTTTTGAAGTTATACTTCTTATACGACGCCGGAAAAGGTTGCGATAGATTCTGGTTGCGCAACCTTCCATATAAAAGTAACGCAAAGTTGCGCAACCTCGCTCCATCCATATGAATGTAACGCAACCTTGTCTGCGAAGATGTGCGAGCAGCAAGCGAAGCTATGACAATCGGCGATCGTTTGTTCGTTTCTTTCGGCACAGCTCGGCTGACACAACAACACAACACAATGTTCCATGCTTATGCTGTTGTTGTTTTTGTAGAACAATGTTTCAATTTTTGGTTGGTGACATATTCACATGTGTGCGCATATGTATGTTTGTATGCTTGTGCATGAATGAAGTCATACTTCTTTTTCTTTCGTTTGTCTTTCATTTCTGCGAATTCTCAACTATTTTACGTATGTTTTGGTTGAAATACTCTGCGTTGGCCTTTCAGAATCACACAGAATCATTTCTGTGGTTTTTGAAACTGGCCCACGAGGACGAGGTACATATATGGTTTTATCTGGGAGCGTGAGATTTAAGAAAATCGCTCGCTTACAAGGGATAAAATGACTTCTGAGTGGCGATTTTAATGAATAAATTCACAGAATCATATCTGTGCTTTTGGAAATCTATACTAATAAATATTTTTTTTTTACTAATAGAAAATAAATTTATCACAGCAATATACATAAACATATACATAATATTGCTGTGATAAATTTAATTTCTAATTAGTAAGCAAAAAATTAATAATAAATTTATTAAGACTATACTTCTCAGGGCATCACAGCAATGTTATGTATATGTATATACATATTATGCATATCTATTGCTGTGATAAATTTATTGCGAAAGCAAATGTTCTACAAAGTATGTATATTTCTATACTTAAACAAAATTATTAGAACCATCGTATGTTTCTTGCATTCATAACCAAATCATACTTAAGTCAGGGCAACCTAATTGTCAATGGTGGTGTTGGTGGTAAGCGCTTGGAAGGTCAAGATGCTAACACAGGTCCCAGGTTCGAATCCCGACAGAATAAATTTTTAATTTTTTGCTTTTAACATCGTATACTATAAAAATAAATATTTTTCTTTATTTTAATTTCTATTAGTAAGAAAAATATTTATTTGTATAGTATACGATTTTAAAAGGCATACATCTTCTATCCTATCTTGTGTATCTGCACATGCTCATATGAGTGTATGTATACGCATGTGCGCGCATTGACTTGCATGTTCATACATTCATATATACTTATATGTACATATATTTGCATACATTGCCGAACAAATAAATCACAAGCATACAAACATACATATGCGTACACATATGAATATGTCACCAACAAAAAATTGATCTTCACAAGTCAATCCGGCAGCCAAATTGGCGAAGAACAAAAGATAGATGATTACGCTGCATATTCTCTTCCGCAACGAAGAGACGGAACTACTTTTTGAGTCAAAATTCATTCATTTAGACTTTGCTTTATTCTTCATTTTATGTGCATAATAAATTTATAAAATGTGAATTTAAGTTTTCTAGTTTTCTTTCATACAAAATGATATGCATTTCTGAATATCACTAAGAAGTATAACTTCATCCGCGCGTAGGGACTCCACGCACCTTTTTTTTTAAAGCATTTTAGTAATCGCTTAGTTTCAAGCACTGTCCCAGCCACACGTTTTTTTTATAAATTATTATTTATTTCAAGTCTTCTAAAAATAATTGAAGAGTGTTAATTAAAATCGGAGGGGTAAGAAATGAGTATATGGATTCTTGAATAATTATGGTCTGATTTCGAGTAATACTTGTACCAGATGTCATCAAGTATAGATGGGCGGACAGACGAACAGAAAGTCAGATGTCTATCTCGATTATTTTTAGGCACCGGAAGTCCGAACTGAAGTGCATTTTTTACCAATGGTCTATGGTATTTATAATAGTATATAAAATATTTTGCTTTTCATCCTTTTAAATATTTGTTCTTTACCTCCACTACTACCAAAACCGAAAAATATTAAAAAAATATTTTTATTAAGATTTTTCTTATTTCATATAACATATAAAAATGAGTTTTATTTATATTGAAACAGAAAGGAGCGTACACTTTTGACTCATGAATTACTGTGGTGTGGCAACATAGGTAACTATGGTGTCTCCCGTCTGTGTAGCATAGTCAGTACCGTTAGCAATTTAGCTTCCTGAAACTAAAAGCAAATACAAAAAATTCAGTTATTTAAGCAACGATTTCTAAGATTTAAATTTTCTGTTTATATTTTTCTCACTCAGACATGCTACGCGGGATTTTTGAACGTTCTGCCCCGCCGCTTCTTCCACGATGCACAGATTCATATCGCAACAGATCTGGCAGCACTGATCCACAACTGTAAAAATGGTCATATATTAGGGCAATTCAGAATCTGGTGCAAATGGTCTTGCATCTTTGCAATTGCAAATTAGCTAGCATATTTTTGCTTTTAGCACCGTCGATGCACCTGCCACACCCTCGCAAAAAAGCAACACTAATATCGGCATTCTGCTTGAGACGATTGTCTCATGTCTCTAATTGTCACAATCTTCATTTAGTGACTCTGTTATTTAGGAGTCTCATTTTGATATTCTGGCAGATACAGTATACTACTACTACTTTACTGTATCTGCCAGAATACCAAAATGAGACTCCTGACTAACAGAATCACTAAATAACTATTGTGACAATTAGAGACATGAGACAATCGTCTCAAGCAGAATACCGATATAAAACGCCATTGTATTATTTGCAACACTGGTTTTCAAATTATGAACTGTTGTCAAAAATAAAAACAAACAAATAAAAGAAATGGAGCAAACCGGTTTAAACAGAAAAAGAATTAAACGTGAAAAACCAAACAAAAAGTGGAGCGAAAAAGAAATCCAGGGTATACTGGATTTTAATTTTAATAGGCACCAAAAGCTCAAATTTTTTATAAAAAGCTCATTGAGAGCACGAAAATAGACGCCACGTGGGATCTAACACGGTGGAAAGTGCGGCACCTGAAGGCTTCATACAAGCGATTGGCGAATGTCAACAGGACCAGGCCTTCTTGAGTCTGATGCCGGCTCACACTTGACGTTGAAGGTAAGCGTAATGAATGCAAAAAATTTTGGTCTAATGTTTATACTTCAGGCAAAATGTTGCAGATGTGCTCACACTTTAATCGACTTAAATATATTTTTGGAAAAAACATTGAATTACCTTTTAAAATGGTTGATAGTGCCAATATGGTTCTATTCAATTCCAATCACTGAGCGAAACACAGCGTTGATTAAAAATCATCTAATGTTGACGAACCGCTCATTCGCGTACAATGTGAGCCTTCGGTCCAAAATGCTTTGCTCACGTTTGCTCACTTCACGAAATGTAGAAACTTTTGCGTATGAGCTGATTCAAGGAAAAATTGAGTTTTGCAGTTCCTGGTATGTATCAGAGAACTGCAAAACTCACTTTTTCCTTGAATCAGCTCATACGCAAAAGTTTCTATTTAAGTTCAATCACTGAGCGAAAGTGAGCTAAACATTTCGTGAAGTGAGCAAACGTGAGCAAAGCATTTCGGACCGAAGGCTCACATTGTATGCGAATGAGCGGTTCGTCAACATTAACTGATTTTTACTCAACGCTGTGTTTCGCTCAGTGATTGGAATTGAATAGAAACTTTTGCGTATGAGCTGATTCAAGGAAAAAGTGAGTTTTGCAGACATCCCGAATTTTGATTGTATTGCGAAATTCAAGCGTAAAAATGTTAGATCAGCAGGAGTGGCAATTTATCAGAAATCGAATGATACCTCGAATATAGTAACTTCGAACATGGACTTTCTATTACGACATATTCGTGAAGTTGATATTGGTCAGTCATCAATTGGTGATATATGTGCTGCTCACTGTGTTTTGGACGATGGAACAAACATCATAATGGTAGTTGTTTACATTTCGCAAAATAAAACAGTTAATAATATCATAAAGTTTATATACAGAAGACTTATGATTTATGGTCGCGTAGGTTCTGAAGAACTAGGAGAAAACTATCATACGTTGCCACTAATCTTAGCAGGAGATTTAAATATCAATTTCGCATCCGAAGATGGACAACTCTTGATAAACTTTCTACGAGATAAATTAGAATTACAAATGAATAATGACCGTAATGAGCCAACTACAAGACATGGAACAACAATCGATGCAGTTTTTTCTAGATTTCTGTCTAATTTTAATTCTAAAATATATGTATCGTATTTCTCGTATCATAAGCCTATTGTCTCGGTTTTACAATCAACCACAGTAATTACTGATGTACCCAATAATGAAAATAACGAATAAAACAATGAAAAAAAAATAAAAGACCTATGCAAAAATATTAATTTACTAATGAAAACATAAAATAAATTTAAATATTTTGTAGGAAATTAATATATGTATATGTGCATACGTGTATATATTGCACACACACATTCATATATATACACTAGCTGACCCGGCGAACTTCGCCCCGCCCAATTTTTATTTGAAATAGTTAAAACGCTTTTTGAACTCTGTTCAAGGCCATTTATTTGTATGGAATGTTAATATATTCAGGGAATAACGTCTCTAATCAATTTAAATATTTTTGGCGAAGTTCGTTCTTTGTTTTGTTGTGTAGCGTGTAAACAAATAAAGAAGATGTCTCTCCAACACGCTAATAGCCCTGACAGACGACAGCGCTAATATGCATTAGCGGGCTTAATTTACATTTATTTGTGCATTTGACCCATGTTAATGCAAGTTTGTAATGCATAAGAATTCCGTGCATTTGGTTGATTTTACTAAATTTGAGTAGGCAACTCTGATCAAAAATGGGCGATTTTTGCTATTTATTGACAGATGTCGCACTGTTGCTATCTATTTTTCCAATATTCTTAACTTTTTTGCACACTTTTTCCGTAGTACAATCAATTATTGCTCTTAATTTCACTCTATTATCTTTTAACGTAGATAATAATAAACGAATTTTTTTCGTTAAATTTATATTGATTTTCCAAAATTACCAAAATTTCTTTTAATAATTTATCTTATTCATTTTTATTTCACTTTTTTTAATAAAGAAACAAATTTCACTATCAGCTGTCTAAATGCACAAGCCTGCCGTCTGTCACCATAAAATTTCAATGCGTATTAGCGTTGATTAAGACGCATTAATTTTGCTCGTCTGTCAGGGCTATAACATGCCACATACATAAGTACCTATGTATGTACATATGAAACTGTAAAATTTTGAACTTAAACGATAAATCGGTTTGAATCATTCGAATTCTCAGAATAAACATTTCCTCACTTTTAGATTTGCTCTGTTGTAGTAAACTATTCACTACAGTGAAATTATTATTTATGAATAAAGACGGAAACCTTAGTATATATCTGGTATAAAAATCCACGGGATTGAGATTTGAACTTGAGGTCAAAATTTTTAAAATTATTGATGACAATTTTCGTAGAGTTGATAATAAGCACAAATTTTCATAAAATAGTTCATTTTTGATTTTATATTCAAGTTTTTAACAAATAAGTTAATTACAAAATTGTTAGTTGATAACATGTAACATTTAATTTTATAATCTTAGGATAGATAATTCTTAATTTTTAATAGTAGTATTTATTTTTTTGAATTATAAACATTTTAATTTAACTTAGCACTAATTGGTGCACAATATTTTTGGTTAACCTGTCTCGAGCTAACACAAATAGATTTGATGGTTTTCCCACACGTGAGCATGCAACATATAATTGCCCATGGGAAAAACATGGATTATCCAAATCTAACCCACAAATGGACATTGTTTGGCCTTGAGACTTATTAATGGACATGGCAAAAGCTAATCGAATAGGAAACTGTAGTCTTCTGAATGGTATCGTAGATTCTGACGGTATCATTGGAATACGGGGAAACAGGACCACTTCTCCTTTAAACTTTCCAGTCAAAATGGTTGCTTCAAGAATATTCCCTGTTAACTTTTTGATGACCAAACGTGTACCGTTGCATAACCGAGGGGGATTCAAATTACGCAGAAGAATAATAATTGAACCAATCTTCAACCGAAGAATATGTGGTGGCATTCCGGGTATATCTTGAGAGTTTAAAAATTCAGTTGGAAAATTTACACTTTCATTTTCATCAACAACAGTATCGACTGATTTAAATGACATCAGATCGCCTGGCAACAACTGTTGTATCTGGAAGTTAATTTCGTCAACATCAACATTTTTGGCTGCCAAAATAGCCCGCCCACTGAGCCAGTTATGATCTAAATAATTATTTTGTATATCCGGGAAAATACTTTGAATCAATTCAATTTTTGTGTGAACAACAGTGCAGAAATTGTCTGGCAGTTTAATGCATTGCGTGTTTGGTTGCCGTTCTATTGTACCGTTCCCAATATCTAGCAATTGTTCCGAAAATATATGTGCTAATGGATCATTTAGTAAATGTACGCGCTGTTGTAGTAAACTATTCACTATAGTGAAATTATTATTTATGAATAAAGACGGAAACCTTAGTATATATCTGGTATAAAAATCCACGGGATTGAGATTTGAACTTGAGGTCAAAATTTTTAAAATTATTGATGACAATTTTCGTAGAGTTGATAATAAGCACAAATTTTCATAAAATAGTTCATTTTTGATTTTATATTCAAGTTTTTAACAAATAAGTTAATTACAAAATTGTTAGTTGATAACATGTAACATTTAATTTTATAATCTTAGGATAGATAATTCTTAATTTTTAATAGTAGTATTTATTTTTTTGAATTATAAACATTTTAATTTAACTTAGCACTAATTGGTGCACAATATTTTTGGTTAACCTGTCTCGAGCTAACACAAATAGATTTGATGGTTTTCCCACACGTGAGCATGCAACATATAATTGCCCATGGGAAAAACATGGATTATCCAAATCTAACCCACAAATGGACATTGTTTGGCCTTGAGACTTATTAATGGACATGGCAAAAGCTAATCGAATAGGAAACTGTAGTCTTCTGAATGGTATCGTAGATTCTGACGGTATCATTGGAATACGGGGAAACAGGACCACTTCTCCTTTAAACTTTCCAGTCAAAATGGTTGCTTCAAGAATATTCCCTGTTAACTTTTTGATGACCAAACGTGTACCGTTGCATAACCGAGGGGGATTCAAATTACGCAGAAGAATAATAATTGAACCAATCTTCAACCGAAGAATATGTGGTGGCATTCCGGGTATATCTTGAGAGTTTAAAAATTCAGTTGGAAAATTTACACTTTCATTTTCATCAACAACAGTATCGACTGATTTAAATGACATCAGATCGCCTGGCAACAACTGTTGTATCTGGAAGTTAATTTCGTCAACATCAACATTTTTGGCTGCCAAAATAGCCCGCCCACTGAGCCAGTTATGATCTAAATAATTATTTTGTATATCCGGGAAAATACTTTGAATCAATTCAATTTTTGTGTGAACAACAGTGCAGAAATTGTCTGGCAGTTTAATGCATTGCGTGTTTGGTTGCCGTTCTATTGTACCGTTCCCAATATCTAGCAATTGTTCCGAAAATATATGTGCTAATGGATCATTTAGTAAATGTACGCGCATGTTTATAGTCAATCGAAGTGTTTTAACATTTCTCCATAAAAATGATTGTTTTAAACATGCGTTAATCTCATCGGCGAAAGTAGAGCGAGGTATGACCGGCAACGTCTGTCGGAAATCACCAGATAGCAATATGACAGCACTTCCAAAAAGTTTATCATTGCCGTTCAAATCTTGCATAGTTCGGTGCAATGCCTCGAGTGAATATTTGTGAGCCATTGTGCACTCATCCCAAATAATGATAGAACTTCTTTGCAACACTGCAGCTATTGCGCTATTTTTTTTATGTTACATATTGCGTTTGGGTTGCTATGAATTTGTAATGGCAACTTGAATGCTGAATGTGCCGTTCGCCCACCATCTACCATAGTAGCCGCAATGCCTGATGATGCAACTGCCAATGCGATTTTCTGTTGTGACCGTATCTT
This sequence comes from Bactrocera dorsalis, assembly GCF_023373825.1. Lineage (NCBI taxonomy): Eukaryota > Metazoa > Arthropoda > Insecta > Diptera > Tephritidae > Bactrocera > Bactrocera dorsalis. Next base: position 17,533,148 of record NC_064308.1, on the reverse strand, counting down.
GGCAAGAATCAACGATATTAAAAATGTTTTACCGGTTCCACCTGGTGCATCCAAGAAGAAAAAGCCGCCTTGTTTAGCGCAGTCAGCATAATCTGATTATAAATAATTTTTTGTTCAGCTGTCAATAATGGCTCACTGTTCGCGATAATTGTAGCTAAACTACCATGGTCATATTGTTTTTCTCGTTGTAAATCGGTGTTAATTAAGTCGGTGGTCGGACGATCAGGTGATGGCATACCATAATAATTTAGTGGTGAATTTGAAATTAAAATACATAAATCCTCGATCAACACTAACGTTTCATTATACATCGCTGGCGTGTAATCTATGTTTGGGCATTGCTCTGTTTGTCTAATTCGGTGCAATATGTCTTCCGTCATACAATTTTTATATTTTTCCCACAAAGTGGTTGCTTGTGATGGATAACACGTCGTCAAAATAATTGCAAACAGGTGACGAATGTTATTTGGCGTTGATGTGAACGCAGCATCGGCAAGTCTTCTAGCAATTGCAGTTCGCGACATGCATCTTGATATGTATTAAATACTCGGGCATTAACTGTTCGCAAAAATTTGAAAGACGTTGGTCCGGGAACATTCACCAATAACAAACGTAAATAGAAGCATTCACGTTGTTTTGGATGTACCGTGTAAAGTCGTCCCAATGTCTTAGCTTTGAATATGCCTGTAATAGAAAGATGTGGTTTTCCTTGTTTCCATGGTTCCCATTTTTTACCTGATTTGTTCCATGTAAAATAGCGTGGAACATCAGTGTATAGTAGCGTCTTTGCGAATTGGCCTAAAATACCAGGTTTTTGACACAATGTAAAAAATTCAGTTAGTGTCGTTTTTGGAGCCTCAAGCGCTCTTTGGAGAACATTTTCTTCAGTGAAGTATGCACGCTGACCGTTTTCAAGATGCACTGCTAAATGCTGGACTGAAGGGTATCTTTCGTGTATGGGAAAGCTAAGAGTATGCCAAATTGCTTCGTTGCTGCTGATGTATCTACCCATTTGGTATCGTGTTATTTCATCATTCTTATTTAGGTTTTGTAATTCAATTACGGCCAAGTCACTACCTTTGTTGACATATTTACATATGTACTTAATTGATTTTACGGAACTGCAAAGCTCGACATTGATATGAGCCTTATACGTTTTTGAAAGTAATGGTGAATATGGTACCACCCACTGATTGCCAATTTCTACTTGATTTGTATTATTTGATTGCCGGATTGTGAATGTGTGGCCACCATTCGCAACATTTCTGCGGCGATACATAGGATAACCGTCAGTATCCGTGATTGTATCATTCGTATAATTCTTTGGGAAATGCTTCTTACATTTTCCATTTTCCATGCATGGCGATGCCATGTTAAAAGTACCGCACGGTCCGTGGATCATTTGATTGGTAAAAACATCAAACAATTCTCGATCAATTGATGGGTCTGGAATTTCGGCTGAAATTATTTGATCAATTTCTTCTGGACGGATTTTATCTTTAAACCAAACTAAAATGTGGGCATGAGGCAAACCTCGCTTTTGCCACTCAATAGAATAAAGCCAACAACGTGTGTTACCGAAAACTGAATATTTAACAATGAAATCAATTAAGGATTTCAGTTTTTGTTTGAACACACGCGCAGTTATATCATGCCGATGTATTGCTTGTTGTCCTGGTAATAATAACGTTTGTATATCCTCCCAATTCGGATTACATGTAAAAGTTATAAACAAATCTGGACGACCGTAATTACGTACGTAAGTCATCGCATCCTGTATGTATTCCTGCATGTTCCGTGGACTACCGATGTAGCTTGAAGGTAAAATGAAAGCATTACCGATGTCATTGGGGTTTAAGTTTCCATCGATGTTTCCGACAATAGCATCTCGTAAGTGAATATATTCTTCTGATCGTAATTTCTGCTGGTTGTATCGAATGAATCGCAAGCGTTCGCTTTCGATCTTAGCATACATATCCACAATGTATTGATGGAATAGCTGACGATATCGAAGAATATAGTTATCCTGATTATTCCTAATCATCAATCGGCTTGCGTAGTAGTTCATTAAACTTACTTTTTTATCTCTTGTATTACCTAAAAAGAATAATAAAGAAATTAAATAAGAAATTAAAAGCAATACATATGTAAGAAATTAAATAGTTAATTGTCAAATTTACCAGTATTTGGATCACACTGTTTGATGTTAAGCTGATATTCATCCTGTCCTTGCCAAAATATTAATGGATATTGGAGTGCGTCATATGAACGGTGCAGGTCCGAAATCATACTAATAGTGTTGTCCCGCCGTGTAATTTTTATAGCTCTATTTTCAACTGGATCACCAACCATAATAACAGCTACCTCATCAACAGTTGGCGCGTTAAATCTTCCAGCATGTTCTCCTGATGGAACTTTGTCGGCTTTGATGACGATTTGATAGTTGTCACTTAGCAATTGTGGTGATACTCTTTTAAACAATTGAATGAGTTTATTCTGAGTTTCTAAAAAATTTTCCAACAATATCACAATTGCTCTTTCCTCTGCTTGTTCAATGAAATTATATTGGCACCGAGTTGTCACGCGTTCTTCACAACTGCCCATAAAATAAATTTGTAGATACTTTGGATTATCATCAGGCATTGGCATCAGTGACCCAATTTTATGGTACACCTGACCTTGTATTTTAAATGTAGGTTTAGAATTACGTCCATCGGATGCGAGATCGCAAATTTTAGTTGCCCCAAATGATGTCATTTGGAAGCAAGAATTAAATTTGCGTATCTTTCGCAAAAATATTTTTGAATTATCTGAATCGCCAGCAAGAAGCGATATTAAAGGTTCCGGCGGAGTGGGAAGAGGTGGCAGCAGAACTTTTCCTGATGCACAACACATGCCGGGTGTTTCATTGCGAAATTTTAATGCATGACAATATGGACATAGTTTATCCATTTTCCCGTTGGCAATTTTTGAATGCGCAGAGTAATCAATATCTGCTTCATATTCGAACGCAAGACGAACAAATGTTGAACGTGTTAATGAGCGGTTGGTCCGCTGTCTCTGTACATCTCGTAATCGTGCTGTAACTATTAGGGTATTCACAAGGTGTCATAGTGTGTCATATCGTCATATTGTCATATTTTTTTATGACTGTCATAACAACACTGTTGTTGTTTCACATGCAAAATTAAAATATGACTGATATAACACTGCGTGGTATGTTTCTTGAGTTCGCTATTCTATCAGCTGTATTTGTTTACTTTCTTATTATTGGCGTTTAAGTGTTTGAAATTAATAAATTTAATAAATTTCGTTATTAATATGGAAGGAAACCACGATATTCAGGTAAATTAAGTTGAATGTAAGTGAAATATGGAAATATTTTGATGTTTATGTGGTTGCAAATGATTTTATTGCAGTGTAAACCAAAACGCCGCCGTTTCAACCCGGTGCATAAGTGGAATGCGGCAGAAGAAAAAGCGCTTGTGGAGTTCCTAATGGAAAATAGAAGTTTCGAGGTTTGTCATTTCAATTTAAAAAAACAAAACAAAGTCAAATAATTTTTTTTTAAAGAAACCAACGGCTCAAAGCTTTTATGGTCGTTTCATCGAAGACACGCAGCTGACGGTAGGATGGAAAGTAGTGCGCCCAAAAGTATGCAATATGCAATCAGCTGATTAAGAGTAGAAATATGACAAAATATGACATACAACAGTTAAGGGTGCTCACAAGTGTCGTATTTTTAAGAATATTAAAATATGACATAAGACATACAACAAAGCTTGTGAATTGCCTATATGTGATGTTCACGCGTCGCTCTTGTTCTGGTAACATTTTGTCGCAGACGTCTATCACGCTGTTCTTGGGATTCTTGTACACGACTCTCTGCTGTCCTGATTCTTTGAGCTGAGTTTCTTGCTGCGATTTGTTCTGCAGACTGCTGAACTCTTTGAACTCTTTGGCGTTGTGCAGCTTTATTCCGTGCATTATTGAGGTTCGATTTTTTCGGTGGCATTTTATTGAAAATATTACTTCAAAGTTCAAAATAAGATTTAATAAATAAAATGAAAAGCAAGCTAATAATACTTACTTTTATTTAATTCGTTTAAAGAGTTTTAAACAATAAAAAGAAAGCAGAGCGTGCCGAGTCTGATAAATTTTAAACACACGTTTTACGTTTAATAAATGGTAAAATTTAAACACACGTTTTACGTTTAATAAATGGTAAATTTTAAACACACGTTTTAAGTTTAATAAATGGTAATAAATAGGTTGGTCCGCTGTCTCTGTACATCTCGTAATCGTGCTGTAACTATGTGTTGTTCACGCGTCGCTCTTGTTCTGGTAACATTTTGTCGCAGACGTCTATCACGCTGTTCTTGGGATTCTTGTACACGACTCTCTGCTGTCCTGATTCTTTGAGCTGAGTTTCTTGCTGCGATTTGTTCTGCAGACTGCTGAACTCTTTGAACTCTTTGGCGTTGTGCAGCTTTATTCCGTGCATTATTGAGGTTCGATTTTTTCGGTGGCATTTTATTGAAAATATTACTTCAAAGTTCAAAATAAGATTTAATAAATAAAATGAAAAGCAAGCTAATAATACTTACTTTTATTTAATTCGTTTAAAGAGTTTTAAACAATAAAAAGAAAGCAGAGCGTGCCGAGTCTGATAAATTTTAAACACACGTTTTACGTTTAATAAATGGTAAAATTTAAACACACGTTTTACGTTTAATAAATGGTAAATTTTAAACACACGTTTTAAGTTTAATAAATGGTAATAAATAGGTTGGTCCGCTGTCTCTGTACATCTCGTAATCGTGCTGTAACTATGTGTTGTTCACGCGTCGCTCTTGTTCTGGTAACATTTTGTCGCAGACGTCTATCACGCTGTTCTTGGGATTCTTGTACACGACTCTCTGCTGTCCTGATTCTTTGAGCTGAGTTTCTTGCTGCGATTTGTTCTGCAGACTGCTGAACTCTTTGAACTCTTTGGCGTTGTGCAGCTTTATTCCGTGCATTATTGAGGTTCGATTTCTTCGGTGGCATTTTATTGAAAATATTACTTCAAAGTTCAAAATAAGATTTAATAAATAAAATGAAAAGCAAGCTAATAATACTTACTTTTATTTAATTCGTTTAAAGAGTTTTAAACAATAAAAAGAAAGCAAAGCGTGCCGAGTCTGATAAATTTTAAACACACGTTTTACGTTTAATAAATGGTAAAATTTAAACACACGTTTTACGTTTAATAAATGGTAAATTTTAAACACACGTTTTAAGTTTAATAAATGGTAAATTTGAAACACACGTTTTAAGTTTAATAAATGGTAAATTTTAAACACACGTTTTACGTTAAATAAATGGTAAATTTTAAACACACGTTTTACGTTTAATAAATGGTAAATTTTAAACACACGTTTTACGTTTAATAAATTTTAGCTAAAATAAACGTTTGGACTTTTAATATAACAGCATCTGCTTCTATAGCGCCATCTAGCCTAATACAGCGCACTTATTCAATTACCTTACAACGTCAGCCGTTAGTATCACAAATAAGTGTCAATAAATGTATTCTCATGTAGCGCCATCTACTGCAATAGCACATACAGCTCTAAATTTAACTCCAAATGTACTCCATACTTATGTTGTGCTTAAGATAAAACAGGAAAATAGTGTTTTACAGTTCATACATAGGTTATGCTTAAGCATTGAAAATGGGAGGCTTAAGCAATGCTTAAATAACAGCTGATTTTTGTTTTGAATTTGCTTTGAATTTTCAGCGACATCTTTCGTAGCGTAGGGCAAGTGTCCGTTCGTTTGCACTCAATAACAGCTTATACTTTTCCTTTAGTTCCCATAGGTGCTCCGACTCGCTAGTGATGAAATTTGGGGTTCTTTTGTTGTTTTCATCAATTTTTGATATAATTTTCCTCGCAAATTTATGTATTGTCTGTTATAATTTAAATATTTCAAACATATTTTTATGAATGACATTTGTAAAACATATGTTGCCCATAACGTTGCCATATATCATAATAAAATTTTATAGAAATTAAGCATTGACTGTGAAACGCAAACGACTACTCAGTTTGCAACAATACACAATATTTAGGTACAACTTAAGTATGGACTGTGAAACCGGGCATTAGCCATACAAAATTCTATACCTAAATGCAAATAAATGAAATTTTTTTTTGCATTTAGGAAATACATGCAGAAATCAACTCTGCGATTTCCTAAATTCCTCTGAAATCTCCCAAATTCGAGGAAGATTTACTGGAAAAGAGTGGCAGCATTGCTTATTTGTCTGACCATACATATGTACATAACTTTATTTATTTCACGGATTGTATGGGATTTTTTCTTAAATTTAAAATATTGGAAGTCATAGATTCGTATAACTTTACCACAAATAATATAAACTTCAAACAACGTATTTTCATTTAATGTTTTTAGCAAGTGGCAGCTTTTGTTATGACAGCCTAAATCCATGAAAATTTAGAAAGAAATGTAGCGCCATCTATTGTAACATACCGCACTTAGCGCCACCAACTGGTGGATAGCTCTTTGCTAATAATAAACAAATAATTTGCAATAAATAAGTAATGCGACTATAAGGAGAGTTATAAACTATCCTATCTTTCAAGTTGGACCAAACTGCACACAGTGTTGAAAATTTCATTAAAATCGGTTCAGTAGTTTAGGAGTCCATCGAAAACAAACATCGTGACACGTGATTTTTATATATTAAGATATTGTTATCGGATTCTATTCAGAATTTCATTGTTGCAAAGGTAAGTAGTTCTTTTTACCTTTTACATACAAGTGAAAGTGAAAAATGAAATAAAGTGTCGGGTGAGAAAACAAAATGGAAGAGTGCCTCAGGGCACTTATAACAGTTTACATGAAAATTTGTGTTTTCTTTTTATTGTTTTTGTTATGTTTTTTTTTTGCAGTGCCTGCCATTGTTTTGTAGCTGAAAATGGATTTTCGAAACCGTAAAAAGGTCAAACTGAGCGAAATGACCGATAAGCAAATTTGTGAATTTATGGAATCGGTTGAAAAAGACGAAGAAGCTGATTTTAGTAGCGATGACGATATGAATGATCCGGATTTCGAACGTAATGAAATAAGCCCCGAAGATGAACGGTACATATCGGAGGTAGTTCACCAAATCGATGAAGACGAATCTGCTTTTTTGAATAAAGCGGACAATTTTTCGTTGAACTTGAGTACAATCAAGGAAGATCTTCCCTCAACTTCGCCAAATGAAGAAGTTGAAGAAGCTTCAGGAGAAGAAGGGCCATCAACTTCAACACCACGTTTGAAGCCACCAAAACGTGCCCGTTCCCCTTTGCTTGATTTTGATTGTAGTGGTCCGTCTATTGTGCCTTCCTCTGGAGGTTTCAGCGGAACAGGTAATATGATCAGATGCCGTATTCATTTTATTTGTGAATCTAAAATTCCATTTACTATACGTATTGAAGCAATAACCAAAGATTCGGCTGAGTTTTCCAAAATTATATGGCGAAAACGATCGATGTGTTTGCATGTAAATGAGGTGGCCTTCCGTGGTGACTCAAGCCTACCATCTTCGCTCAAAGAGCCTGAAACTCCGATGGAGATATTTCGTTATTTCTTCACTAATAAAATGGTTGACAAGATTGCTTTAGAATCGAACCGGACAGCTCGCCATGTCGATATCAACTCCAAGTTCATAACATCCGGCGAAGAAATTTACAAATACATTGGCATTCATGTTTACATGAGCATTTACCGCTATCCCAATTTGGAAAGCTATTGGGGCCCAAATGCGTTTCAACCAATAGCAAAAACGATGTCTAAAGCAAGGTTTATGGCGATAAAACAATATTTGTCCTTACGTGATGAAAACACTAGAGCCAAAAAAGGAGAGCCTGGTTATGATGCGTTGTTCCGTATTAGAACGTTGTCTAATTTTTTAAACACACGGTTCGATTCCGTACCCAAAACAGCCCGAATGTGCGTCGATGAACAAATGTGTGGCACCAAAATAAAACATCATCTACGCCAATACATACCAAACAAACCACACAAGTGGGGCATCAAATTATTCGTGTTATGCGATACAAGCGGATTCGCTTATCGCTTCGAGGTTGGTGCTGGCGACAATGTGATCTTACCAGGACAACCAGATCTTGGAGCCACGTTGAACGTTGTTGTTCGTTTATCGCAAACTATACCAAACTTCAGGAATCACATTCTGTATTTTGATAATTTTTATACATCGTTGCCGTTGTTGGTATTTGGAAATTGATTGTCCTCAAATAATCAAAGAGTCCAATAATCACATTTGCGGTGTTGACTTGATGGACGCTCTGATGGGCCGGTACCACATACGAGCGAAGTCAAAGGATGCAATAACTCGATTGTTTTACCATTTCATTGACATGGCGATCACGAATGCATAAAAACAGTAACGTCAACGGTAGGAAATATAGAGCCAAGCAATTCGGGCGTTGGCCAAAATTCAAAACATCCCGTACATGAAGTGCGCTACGATAGTCAAGACCATTTTCCAATTTGGCTTGGCAAAGAAGGCGGAAAAAAATTGTGTAAACTCTGTAAGAAGTCGCAAACACAGTGTGTTTGCTCCAAATGCAATCTTCATTTGTGCTGCACCAACGCAAAAAATTGTTTTTTTCGATTATCACAATAAAAATTAATTCTTTTGATTATATTTCGTGTTTGCTTATCTTTCAACTTTGCTTTATCTTTCTTTTCCAATCTACTACTCTGTCGTGTATACCACATCATATATTTGGCATAAACTGTCATGAGTGCTCTGAGGCACTCTTTACCTTTTCCTTACCTGTCATTCGAAAAAACACGCAAATCCCTTGGGGATGGTTTTTTTGAATTACTTTACACTCTAATTATTCTATAAAAAATTCCCACTCGCCTTCTTCCACGCTGAGAGTTTTGAGTGATAGAGGGTTAATGGTATTTGTAAGGGTTGTACAGAAATCACAAAAAAGACGTTCATTGTTGATGGTAAATATTTGCAATTGCATAATTTTGCAAACTCAGATGCACCAGATTCCGAATTGCCCTTTTGTAATGCTTTTGTACACATTTAAATAAAGACAGTAGATTTTGGAACTTCAGGTTATGGGTCCACGCCTGTCCTAAGACGACTGCGTAAAATAAGTTTATTTTTAGATAAAAAGTTCAATTGATTGTTTTATTATAATAGTTGGTATTTTGAGAATCGAACCGCTAGACGCGGAGAAATATGACTCGTGGAAATTATAAATACGGGCTATATCGAATACAAACGATTTGGATTTTGAGTATGCTGTCGGCACGAAATTGCGCCCCACAGATGAGATAAAGCTCCAGGAGCGGGAAATTTTTGGCCAAAAGCATCAGGGGTCGTCACGTTGGCGATAGCACCAGTGCACGTAAGTTGGATTGAAATTGGAATCGACATTTCAGGTTAAAGATCCAACTAGAAATGCGACGTTACTTACCAAGTGTTGTATATATGTATGTAAGTACTACTTACTAACGTGTAGCATTATCGCCCATGTGCGAAGACTAGAAAGTTCAACATTCAACGTGAATACAAACATTTTGAAAGTGTCTAGCAAATTCATAACGAATTAAGTTCAGCAAATAATTGTTCGACAAAGATAAGTGGTGCTGGTAAAGTGTGAATTATGGTAGACTTGTTTATGAATGAACCCATGGTTATGATTAGTGACTATAAGAATATATTGGAATTCGAACGAACTGGTAATTTGTATCATTTAAAAACATAGAAAAACTTAAACACACTAAAATCTAGTCGACTGTAAAAATTTTGCCATTGAAAAGCAAGTGCGTGAGTTACAATCCTATACTCTAAACATGTAGTACAATATTGTATGTATGTACATATGTATATAGTAAATGCTTAATATCGTACTAACATAGAATTTGTGTTCCACATTAAGCTTAGTTGTGGAATAAGAGAGTGAGCGTATTTCTGGTATGCTAACGCCAACTAAACTAAACACATAAATTTATATATTAGGGTGTTTTTTTTTTTTTTTGAACTATTAATTTTTTTTTTCAGTCCCGTCACGGAATTTCCTTGGAAATATGACAGAAGCTATAAAAAAAATTTAAATGACAAAAAAAGAGATCCGAGGTCAAAGTCGCTATCATTAATACTTCTCGAGTTATTCAGCTTTTATAATTTTTTATAGAAATTTTATAGATCATACAGCCTTACTTAAAAAGCTGAATAACTCGAGAGGTATTAATGATAGCGATTTCGACCTCGGACCTCTTTTATAGCAAATGAAATTTCCTACAAATTTGTCATTTAAATTTTTTGTATAGCTCCTGTCATTTACGAGATATATACAAAAAATACAAAATTTTTGGAATAATCGGGTTTAGAGCACTGGGCACTTTTGTAGACTGAACAATTCTGAGAAATATGCGTCTAAAGTCAAAGCGATGCCATAAAATACCTCTGATTTGTAGGAATTTAAAGATAAAAACTCATGATTGTAGTGTATTTTCTATGGAAAATTTTTACAGGCCTTGGTCCAATTCCTAATGTTAAGGGCTAAAATTTTCAGGGAATTTTTTTAGGGTATTTCCAAGGAAATTTCGTGACTGGACTGAAAAAAATGTATAGTTCAATAAAAAAACACCCTAATATATACAATATAAACAATAAAATATAATATATTTTGGGTTGTCAAAAAAGTCTTGCGGTATTTTTATTGAATCAATTCGTGTGGCACCCATACATCGAGCTTCTTAGTGACTCCAAGCTTCTTCAAATGGTTTATAACGGTTTGATGACTATTATGCCGGTCCCTTTCGACCAATTCAGCGATTTTATCGCAATTTTCGACGACAGGCCTTCCGGAGCGTGGCGCATCTTCGACCACCTCTACACCAGAACGAAAACGTTGAAACCATCGTTGCGTGGTGGAAATGGAAACTGTATCGGGTCCACAAACTGCACACATTTTATTGGCGGCTTGAGCTGCATTTTTGCCTTTATCGTAGTAGTACTGTAAAATATGCCGTATTTTCAATCAAACCCGTGTTAGCGGGTGAAATGAGCTTTCCAAAAAGGTATAGCATGACCCGATTCGACGAATAAAACTAGAACTACGCGCTTTCAGCGCCAACTAGCGAAAATACCGCAAGACTTTTTTGACAACCAATATATACAGATATATATATATATATATTATGGTGTCCGTTATTTACCAAATTGATTATTTTTGACGAGACGCTCCCTAAAATTTTAGTTTTCCATCTAAAAAAAAATATCAGTTCATAAAAAGCCCTTAATTTTCATAATAAACCTTGCCCCAAACACGATACATTTCCCATTGAAATTACATGGGATTTTGCCACTTTTTACGAATATTTTTTTTCTCTGGAACTTTCTCGTTTGTAGGAATAAAAAAAGTCATATTCTTATACAGAATTGAATGCTCTATAAAAAAGTTCTGGACAATTTTTCTATATACTCACACCTTTAAAAGTTATTCAAGGTTAAAGTTACCTTCTGGGTAATTTCTGGAATTTTCGAACTTTTACGGTAAAATATTCGTAGAAAGTGGCAAAATCCCATGTAATTTCAATGGGAAATGTATCGTGTTTGGGGCAAGGTTCGTTATGAAAATAAAGGGCTTTTTATGGTCTGATATTTTTTTTAGATAGAAAACTAAAAGTTTAAGGGGCGTCTCGTCAAAAATAATCAATTTGGTAAATAACGGACACCCTAATATATATACATATGTATATAAGTAAACAAGCTAATAAGGAATGCTAAAACAGTTAATCCAAATATTAGAAGCGAACCAACAAAGAATGTTAGTACAGTTAGCATTAGGATAAGTAGTATTAGGATAATAAGCATTGTAAAATTATGTCAGTCTTAAGACTCAATGCAATAAAGGAAGAAGTAACAGCTCCAGTTTTTTATTTCAACCTTATGTCATTCCTGGCGCAGTCAATGGAACTTTTTCTTAAGACAAACCGAACTCTAAGCTAAATTAAAGAAATATTTAGTGTATTTTCGGTCACAAAATAAATATCAAAATATTTTTTTCGGCAATTCAACGTTTTCTTCCGAGTGTTACGAACTTTGTGGCAACTTAAAAACCGGATATAATTCGAATATAAAAATAGTGAAAATTTCGTAAACAGTAACAAGATTTCGATTATTGTGGTGTATAAAAATAAATATAAAATTTTGGCTAAACTATTTGCGTACAGCGCGTTTAAGAAAATAGCATTGAAAATTGAAAAGAAAAATTATATTAATTAAAATAATCGGCAAAATAACTTATGAACAGTAGACAAAAGCGACTCGACAAAAACCGGAACATAATAAATTCAGAGGAGCTTGCCCAAATAATAAGAAGACAAGAGGAGGTAATTAATAACATGCAGTAGCAACAGGTATAGTTGCAGCACCAAATGCAAACACAACAAGAGCAGCTACATAACCAGCAGTCGCAGCAGCTCATTCCTGGTGACGATAAAGTTATATGTAAGTCACTTTCGTCATTTAAAGCCATTCAGCGGTCTGATAGGATTGCAGAGATAATTAAGTATATATTTAGAGGCAAACTAAAAGTTGATGTTCACTCCACGAGGTTTTTATCCAGAAGAAAATGTTATATTACAAGAAGAATGAAAGAACAAAGTAATAACTAATACTTATACATGTAAATGTGAGAATGACAGTATGTAAAGAATGTAATGACGTAAATAATGTAATGACATGCATAGTGTTAGGTAAACGACTATCTTCAACACGCCCATTCAATATGCAGGTCATTCGGTAGTCAAACCAAGTCCGTTAACCCTTCTGCTATGTTTGGGTCAATTTAACCCAATTTTTAGTAAAACTCGTCGAAATTCGCGTGTTATGTACTGAACACAAAACGACGACAGACGACAAACGACAAACGAGAGTACGAAAGTGAAATGAAAACAAAACAACACAGCTGTCCATTTTGCATGTACACAACGTTGTGGCCATACTAATACCTTGCACTTCAATGAAATTTTAATATTTTGTTCAAAGTTAAATTTTTTATGCAAAAAATAAGTAAATAGGTATATATTTTTGTTTTAAATTATCAATTGTTATTACAAATGATATAATAGAGCTATTTTATGCTTTTATTTGTAAAATAACGTCAAGTTTGTAAGAGCTGTGAATAATTTTACATTTTACATATTAGTGGCATCACCACTCTTCCTCATCTCTCTTCTTCCATTCTACTGTCGTTCTACTGTATTTGGCAAATAGGAGTTAGCGAGAATGACAACTGTCGGCCTACAGTCGTGTATTCGTGTCGTCGTCAAAATAAGTGTCCATAAGAACGTGTGTAATATTTGACAGATGTCGTTTGTCGTCTGTCGTCGTTTTGTGTTCAGAGCATTAGTCTAGTCGTATTGTATTGATTCTTCTTCTATTTGTTAATTGCAGTAAAAGGAATAGATAAAAATGAAAATTAAAACAATATCTGTTTTTTATATTACGTTGTTGACCCACCTAGTGTTTTGAAACATTTTGCCGTTTATTATTACATCACTCGATCAAAAACGCCGACAAAGAAAGCTAGTTATCGGAAATCGAGTATATTTTGCACAGCTCTATGTTTATATATTCTCGATAAATTTTTAGCCTTTTCGAAAAAGGGGAACTCCCGTTTTATGCACCTGTGCAAAGAGTAAGTGTCGATTGTTTGCTTCGTTAGTAATTTTTTGTCGCGCAGTAAGGAGCTTATCAAAGTTTTTATAAAGAAAGTGATTGCTAAATATATATTTCTACAATGTCCCAAAGGAAAGGAGTAAGTCAAGTTATTTAACTATGTTTATCTTGCTGTTACACATTTTTATATTTTTATTTTTGAAAAGAAACTAAGTATTGAAGAAATACACCAAATTATTAATTCTGTTGCTGAGGATATTTTCGACGAAAGTGATAGCGATGAAGACTTTGTACCTATCGCAGAAAATGAAACGGACGATTCAAATACTTCATCCAGTGAAAGTGAAGTAGATGTCGGTTTTGAAGGTAGCAATGCGACAGAAGAAGTTAATTTGTCAAATATTTTATCGAAAGATAAGAGCATAATATGGCATGATCAGCCACTTCCAATTTCAAGCGGCAAAATTCCTCGAAATCAAATTTTATGTCGAAGTCCTGGCCCATCAAAGTGTGCTAACTATTTCTATGGTCACAGATATAAAATCCTCTTTTGATATTTTCATGCCCTCAAGTATAAAAAACGTAGTGGTAGAAATGAGCAACATCAAAGGATTGCACTTTTTTGGAGACAATTGAAAAATTATAGACCTTATAGAATTGGAAGCATTCATAGGATTGCAAATCTTAGCAGGAGTATACAAACCGCACAATGAAAGTCTAATTCATTTGTGGGATGAAAATAATGGCAGACCAATTTTTCGGGCCACAATGAGCTTGGAAAGACTTATCAACATATCACGATGCCTTCGTTTTGACTCCGCTGCAGACAGGGATGGGAGAAGACAGCATGATAAATTAGCACCTACATATAAGAAACATTTGGGATCAATGGAATCGGCAGCTCAGGTCATATTATCACTTACATGAAAATGTAACAATAGATGAGCAGTTAGTACCTTTTCGTGGTCGTTGCAGCTTCAGGCAGTACATTCCTTCGAAGCCCGCAAAATACGGCTTAAAAATATGGGCTCTATGTGATTCAAAAAGCAAGTATGCCTGGAACGTGGAAGTTTATTAAGGACGGGCAAGAAATACGCAACCGGAAAGGAACAAAGGTAATGCATTTATAAATTGGCTTTTTGTTTGTCTCAAACCTATGTACAGTATAAATAAACCGTCTCTATACAACTATTTTTAGGTGAACGTGTTGTTCTATCCCTATCAGAACCCCTTTCCAGAGGTCACACTATTCCTTTTTTTCGACGTACAATCTCGCCGTTCAGCTACTTCGCAGGAACATTACTTTAGTCGGTACAGTGAGGACAAATAAGCTTTTTTTGCCACGAGAAATTGTCGACATGAAGGAAGAGAACATTTTAGAAAGCAAATTTTTATTTACGGAAAATGTAACTATTGTATCGTACGTCCCAAAAAAATATAAATTTGTTGTAGCATTGAGCTCCCTTCACCATTCTTCACTTGTTGATGAGGGTAACAGAAAAAAACCAGAAATAATACTTCACTATAATAAAACAAAAGCTGGTGTGGATGCGCTTGATCAGCTGGTTGCTAACTATACATGTAAACGTCAGACCAAACGGTGGCCAGTTGCCCTCTTTTCGAATATGTTAGATATATCGGCATATACGCACACGTAATATGGACAGAGATAAATCCCTCATGGAACACCAACAAGCTTTATAAGCGAAGACTTTTTCTTGAAGAGCTGGGAAAGCAAATTGTCGAACCAAATATTGTCCGCAGAGAGAGATTGCCGCGAGGAATCGCTGCTAAGAATATTGTAAAAAATATTCAAGAAAACTTCAAATCTGCAGAAGAAGCGCCTACTTCTAATATTTTTGCCAGAAATGAATCCACCAAAAACCGACAGCGATGTTTCTTCTGTCATCATACAAAAAATTCGAACAAATATTCAGCTGTTTGTAGTACGTGCCAAAAATTTGTTTGCAAGGAACACAGCAGCTTAGTTTGTGAAAATTGCCGTTAAAACATACATATTTCAAGTATTTTCTACAATTAACATACACTTAACTTGATTCAAATAAAGAAATATGAACTCCTTCAATAAAATAGTGTTATTAGTGGAGTTTTTATAAGTGGGTCAAATTGACCCCAAACACTATATGTGTAATTTTTTCCTAACATAGCAGAAGGGTTAAGACATCTGTCGTGGCTTGCTCGCGTCAATGGTTTCGTCATCACATCCGCAGTCATCTCTTGAGAAGATACGTGCCTCAATGAAAATAACCCTGCGCTAATGCACTCTCTCACAAAATGATGATTGATGTTTGTTTAAAGTATCCATTTGGTTAACCTCTAGTCCAAGACAATAATTTGCTCTACCAAGGGCCTTAATGTTAAAATATTTCAAAAGTTGTTGCTTTAATTTGTGAATAATATTCACTTTACGTGACGCAATAAGTAGATCGTCTACATATATGAGGAGTAAAACTAAGTTATTCTCAAAATAACCATAAAATAAACACGATTCATTTTCAGTGGGCTTTAACCCCATACTTATCAACTTCGATTTAAGTTTGGCATACCACTGCCTACTAGCTTGCTTTAGGCCATACAGAGCTTTCTTAAGTCGACACGCATTACCTTCTTCGTTTAGTTTTATCAAATTTCATTGTTATTCGTTGCAAAATATCATATAGCATGTCTGGTACCTTCATGAGCACTTTTTCGTTCAACGTTCCATTCAGATATGCGCTTACAACATCAAACTGCCAGATAGTGAGATTAAAATGAGCCGACAATGCAAGTAATAACCGAATCGATTCTAAACGTGCTACTGGAGCATAAGTGCCAGTATAAATTATACCATATTTTTGACCGTACCCTTTGGCTACAAGACGCGCTTTGCGGTGCTCGATCTTACCATCTTCTTCTTCTTCTTTACTGGCGTAGGCACCGCTTACGCGATTATAGCCGAGTCAACAACAGCGCGCCAATCGTTTCTTCTCTTCGCTACGTGGCGCCAATTGGATATTCCAAGCGAGGCCAGGTCCTTCTCCACTTGGTCCTTCCACCGGAGAGGAGGTCTTCCTCTTCCTCTGCTTCCCGCGGCGGGTACTGCGTCGAATACTTTCAGAGCTGGAGTGTTTTCATCCATCCGGACAACATGACCTAGCCAGCGTAGCCGCTGTCTTTTAATTCGCTGAACTATGTCGATGTCGTCGTATATCTCGTACAGCTCATCGTTCCATCGGATGCGGTATTCGCCGTGGCCAACGCGCAAAGGACCATAAATCTTCCGCAGAACTTTTCTCTCGAAAACTCGCAACGTCGACTCATCGGTTGTTGTCATCGTCCAAGCCTCTGCACCATATAGCAGGACGGGAATTATGAGCGACTTATAGAGTTTGGCTTTTGTTCGTCGAGAGGGGACTTTACTTTTCAATTGCCTACTCAGTCCGAAGTACCTGTTGGCAAGAGTAATCCTGCGTTGGATTTCTAGGCTGACATTGTTGGTGGTGTTAATGCTGGTTCCTAAATAGACGAAATTATCTACAACTTCAAAGTTATGACTGTCAACAGTGACGTGAGTGCCAAGTCGCGAGTGCGACGACTGTTTGTTTGATGACAGGAGATATTTCGTCTTGCCCTCGTTCACTGCCAGACCCATTTGCGTTGCTTCCTTGTTCAGTCTGGAGAAAGCAGAACTAACGGCGCGGGTGTTGAGACCGATGATATCAATATCATCGGCATACGCCAGCAGCTGTACACTCTTATAAAAGATTGTACCTGCTAGATTCAGTTCTGCAGCTCGAATAATTTTCTCCAGCAGCAGATTGAAAAAGTCGCACGATAGGGAGTCGCCTTGTCTGAAACCTCGTTTGGTATCGAACGGCTCGGAGAGGTCCTTCCCGATCCTGACGGAGCTTTTCGTGTTGCTCAACGTCAGTTTACACAGCCGTATTAGTTTTGCGGGGATACCAAATTCAGACATCGCGGCATAAAGGCAGCTCCTTTTCGTGCTGTCGAAAGCAGCTTTGAAATCAACGAATAGGTGGTGAGTGTCGATTCTCCTTTCACGGGTCTTTTCCAAGATTTGGCGCATGGTGAATATCTGGTCGGTTGTTGATTTACCAGGTCTGAAGCCACACTGATAAGGTCCAATCAGTTTGTTGACGGTGGGCTTTAATCTTTCACACAATACGCTCGATAGAACCTTGTACGCGATGTTGAGGAGGCTAATCCCACGGTAGCTGGCGCAGATTGTGGGGTCTCCTTTTTTATGGATTGGGCATAGCACACTTAAATTCCAATCGTTGGGCATGCTCTCATCCGACCATATTTTGCAAAGAAGCTGATGCATGCTCCTTATCAGTTCTTCGCCGCCGTGTTTGAATAGCTCGGCCGGCAGTCCGTCGGCCTCTGCCGCTTTGTTGTTCTTCAGGCGGGCAACTGCTATTCGAACTTCGTCATAGCCGGGCAATGGAATGTCTGCTCCATCGTCATCGATTGGGGAATCGGGTTCGCCTTCTCCTGGTGCTATGTGTTCACTGCCATTCAGCAGGCTGGAGAAGTGTTCCCTCCATAATCTAAGTATGCTCTGGGCATCGGTGGCTAGATCACCTTTGGGGGTTCTACAGGAGTATGCTCCGGTCTTGAAACCTTCTGTAAGTCGCCGCATTTTTTCGTAGAATTTTCGAGCATTACCCCTGTCGGCCAGCTTATCCAGCTGTTCGTACTCACGCATTTCGGCCTCTTTCTTCTTCTGTCTGCAAATGCGTCTCGCTTCCCTCTTCAACTCTCGGTATCTATCCCATCCCGCACGTGTTGTGGTCGATCGTAACGTTGCGAGGTAGGCAGCCTGTTTTCTCTCCGCTGCGACACGGCACTCCTCGTCGTACCAGCTGTTCTTTTGCATTTTCCGAAAACCAATGGTTTCGGTTGCAGCTGTACGTAAGGAGTTTGAAATGCCGTCCCACAGTTCCCTTATACCGAGTTGTTGACGAGTGCTCTCAGAGAGCAGGAGTGCACGCCGAGTAGAAAATCGTTCGGCTGTCTGTTGTGATTGCAGCTTCTCGACGTCGAACCTTCCTTGTGTTTGTTGGCGTGCGTTTTTTGCTGCACAGAGGCGGGTGCGAATCTTGGCTGCAACAAGATAGTGGTCCGAGTCGATGTTAGGACCTCGGAGCGCACGCACATCTAAAACACTGGGGACGTGTCTTCCGTCTATCACAACATGATCGATCTGGTTGGTGGTTTTTCGATCCGGAGACAGCCAGGTAGCTTGATGTATCTTCTTATGCTGGAATCTAGTACTACAGATAACCATATTTCCGGCCCCGGCGAAGTCGATCAGCCTCAACCCATTTGGGGATGTTTCCTCGTGGAGGCTGAATTTACCGACCGTAGTGCCAAAGATACCTTCTTTGCCCACCCTGGCGTTGAAGTCGCCAAGCACGATTTTGACATCGTGGCGGGGGCATCTCTCATAAGTGCGCTCCAAGCACTCATAAAAAGCATCTTTGGTCACATCGTCCTTCTCTTCCGTCGGGGCGTGGGCGCAAATCAGCGATATGTTGAAGAACCTCGCTTTGATGCGGATTGTGGCTAGACGTTCATTCTCCGGAGTGAATGATAGTACTCGGCGACGGAGTCTCTCTCCCACCACGAATCCAACACCAAACTTGCGCTCCTTTATATGGCCACTGTAGTAAATGTCATAAGGACCTACTCGCCTCTGTCTTTGTCCCGTCCATCGCATTTCTTAGACGGCGGTGATGTCAGCCTTTGTTTTCACAAGGACATCAACCAGCTGGGCAAATTAAGGGACCGGACATTCCAGGTGCATGCCCTCAAATCATAGTCCTTATTTCGTTTGCCATGGTCGTCATCAAAAGGGGGGTCTCTCATCCGAGGCTGTGTTTGCTTTTTCATTGGGGGTGTTTTTTTACGTGGCGGGTCCCAAACCCAGCGCACAACCCTAAGTAGGGGATATTTCGCCTTCTTACTTTAACTCGCCTTCAAACGGATGTTCTTAGGCTACCCAGAGGATACTTGGTCAAAGACCGGAAGTCGTGAGCTGCTTGAGTCATATGTAAAAGAATCGTTTCTGGCCACTCCCAAGTGAATGGCGATCAGAGAACTTTCCTCACTTGCGTGAACTTCTATACATGACTCCATCCTCCGATCTTACCATCTAACCCATATTTATTTGTCAAAACAAAACGGCATCCCACTATATTTTTGTTGTGATCGACCGGAACAATATCCCATGTGTCTTTTTTAATAATATTAATTACTTCACATTCCAATTCGTCGCGCCATTCATCACTCTCAGACCCATTTAAAGCATCTTGTAAGCTAACCTCAGCTATACCAGCAAACACAACTCTGGTTGTGCCGTTTTCTGTGATGGCTCTGAATTAACACGACTACGAAACACTTTTCGCGGTCTTCCTCTATTTCCCATTCGCATCAGTTTTGGCCTACCTGGCGCTCTCCGAATTTCTTCAAATTCACAATCCGCAGCTGCTGTTGGTTCGCTAATTCCGTTTTCATCGGTTTGAGAATGAGAAAAATCTACAAATTTACGACAATTACTGTGATTCTCTTCAGGAATTTTAAGTGGTAGCAGCAGATCACTAGCTTCATCAGTTGATGTTCGCTAACAAACCGGACATCATGTGCACATATGACTTTATGCGCTTTCGGTATCCGCAGTGTTCTATTCATTCGTTCTGCGACTCCATTCTGTCGAGGCGTCCTGGGAACACTTAGCCGACGAGCTATGCCACATTCTGAAAGATACTTATCAAAATCATTATTTAGATACTCACGTCCATTATCGGACTGCAAACATTTAATTTTAAACCCAGTCTGTCTTTCCATGAAACTTTGGTACATCTTGAATGCTTTGAAAACGTCAGACTTCTGCCTTAGTAAGTATATTTCGCACGACCTTGTACAATCATCTATAAAGTGACAAAATATCGAGCTCGTCCAATGGATTCATCTCTGAACGGTCCCACAACATTAGAATGTATAATTCTCATTGGTACTGAGCAAGGCACTCTTCCTCTATTGAACGGTAATGCAGACATTTTGCCTAATATACATACTTCGCACTGTATCAGTTGCTTCACCTCGCCAATATCAGAGAGGCATAGTTCCTGCCATCTCTTACCAATTTTGATAAATCAGCCCCGTTAAGATGACCCAGACGATAATGTCACTTCAACAGTTCGGAGCACTTCGCCTGAATAGAAGCACACTCGCTGCTTTCTCTGATATAATATAAATCACGCATGCGATCAGCAATCAAAGTAATTTCATCACTACGTTGGATACAAACGCTCCATCTTTGGTAAATGTCACTTTATGTCCCTGGTTAGTAATTTTTGCCACCGAAACTAAAGTTGTGCGCAGTTCCGGAACCAACAACGTATTTTGTAACTCAACTATTCGCTGGCCATCTGCTCGTGTCACTGACAAATTTACCCCACCTTCACCTCGTATATCTGCACACGCCTGTTGACTTGCCAAATTCAACTTAACTTTGGATGATTTTTCCAAGGTCGTCACTACATAAATGAGCAGTACACCCACTTTCCAATACCCAAGCTCGTCTTCCACGCATATCCCCAAGAAATTTTTCTTCTATTGCAGAATGATA
This sequence comes from Bactrocera dorsalis, assembly GCF_023373825.1. NCBI lineage: Eukaryota > Metazoa > Arthropoda > Insecta > Diptera > Tephritidae > Bactrocera > Bactrocera dorsalis. The sequence goes on along the minus strand of NC_064308.1, from coordinate 17,511,765 downwards.
TGCTGCATACGTTTCATCAACACAATATGCCAAATGTTTGGAATTATTGGAATATTTTCCGTGAACACCATTATTGCTCCGAACAGAACAAGAGCTCGCCTTGTGCCCTAATGCGCCGCACTTAAAGCATTGGAATTCTCTTTTATTCTTTATGAACTTTTTCCTACTCAGCTTATCTTGCACATGTGATTTCGCGGCCATAGCCATTACTGTATTACCAGCCGATTGCTTACGTGCTTCGCTCTCCTCTTTATTTTTATTTTCAGTACCTCAGCTGATGGAAGCGCATCGCGTGATTCTATGGCGCACCGAAAGTTTTCGTAAGTATACAATAGCATGATACATAACAGATCACCGTTTATCTGTACATTCATGCTCTCCAACTTATCTACCGCATCGAAAAATTTCGCCATGTGCTCTTTCACATCATCGCTTTCATCTAACTTTGGCAACATCAACTGCTTCAATAATGTTGCTTAACGTGCCGGTCCTTTTGACGCATAAATCGATTCTAGTTTCAGCCAAACTTCCCGCGAAGTCTCACAACCCCTGACTTGCTTTAGTTCGGATGGCTGAATTGACAAAACCAAATCTGCTTTAGCTTTCTTGTCAGCTTTCAACCAAGCGCTTCTTGCCGTAGAGTCAGTCTCTGCCGGCATCAAAATAGAACCATTTACGTACTCCCACAAATCATTTTTATTCAGCAATGCTTCCACTTGCATGCTCCAAGTGTCGAAATTGTCCTTGGAAAGCAACTCGATCCGAGAAGATGTTGACGAAGTAATCGTAGCCATTACTTCAGCCGTATCAAAGCACCTGCTAGCTTTACTGATTTCAATTTTTGGCAAAAACGCTTCTGAATTCTCAATATCACTCATTAGTCTTACAAACTCTCAAAATTTAAACAAATTTACGATCCCGGGCCCATAAACTGATAGGATTGCAGAGATAATTAAGTATATATAATATTTAGAGACAAACTAAAAGTTTATGTTCCTCCACGAGGTTTTAATCCAGAAGAAAATGTTATATTACAAGAAGAATTAAAGAACAAAGTAATAACTAATACTTCTATATGTAAATGTGAGAATGACAGTATGTAAAGAATGTAATGACGTAAATAATGTAATGACATGCATAGTGTTAGGTAAACGACTATCTTCACCAGGGTCAAAGGGTGACAATTTATTCGCTTTCATCAGTGCCGTCGAAAGAGGTTTTTCTTTATCTCACAAAAAGTACCATTTGGAGGAGTTCGTTACAGAAATCGTTGTAAACGAAAAATTAAGCGGCGATTAACCGGAGGAAACCTACTCGCAAATCTTCAATTGATGCAGAAATATTAAGATTAGTAATTTAGAGAACTTTTCGATTTCGTTTTGGACTCTAGTTATAGGCTTAATGAGCTATACGAATTTGAACCACCAACCAGAACTCAGTGCAGAGCAGATGCTATCCGAACCAAAGTATTAGAAAACATAGTAATCAAGTTTCCAATTATAATAATACATACAATAATTATCAAACCAAGCCTAATTCACACATGACTGTTGATAGTCAAAGTGCTAGACGTAGTCGGACTGGTGATGAGCGATATTTCACTACCGATGATTTTTTCACTGTAATTGAAAAATCGCATATGGCAAATGCGATCACATTTATAAATAGCAGGTCGCTTCTATGAACTGCAATTGTGATAGCAGTTAAAACCTGTGATTTTCGATAGCAGTTCGAAACTGTGAATTGCGATAGTATTGCGATTGCAGTTCACAATAAACTTGTGAAATTGTGATTTTTTAGTAGTATAGTACTTGCGATCACAATAGCAAATAGCAAAAAAGCAACCGCTTTCTTCAGGGTATTGTATACATGTATATATGCGTATATGCTATTTTTCGTCATAGCGGTTTGAAGTTTTGAGTGTAACGTTCTTATAATTTTAATAATGGCAGAAAATGTATCAAGGAAAAGAAGTAAAGTGATAGTTCGGGTGGTGGAGCACGGTGCTCGCTCGTTCCAAAGATGTGGTTGGCCGTGGGGAAACGGTCGGTGCAATTATTCCACAGAAATATTAAATAAAACAAAAGCTTTCATATAATAAATGTATTTTTAAAATAACAAACTGGACAAACATTTACCACGTCTGTATCGCAGGGATGTCGCAAAAGGAGCGAGCGCGCTTTTTAGTTAGAGTTTAGTTGCGCGCGAATTCAAACTTCGAAAAAACTTCGAAAAAGAGGAAAAGAAAAGATTGCTCTGCCGATACAGACGTGGCAAAAGAAATTGGGCGGGGCGGGGTCAACATTCTCCCCGCCTTGCAGTATTACTGCAAATGCGGTTTACAATAAATTACTTAAAACTAACTTAACTAACTGGCTCCTGCACTTCCTCTTCCACGTCTTCTTTGCAGATGGGGTGGCCGACGAGACGAATCGAGTCTGGTTCGGTCCGGGAAATGCCGCTGAGATGAATCGAATCTCAGTCGGTCATTGCCATGCCGCCAATTTGCATTGAAGTCACCACCGTCCGAGGTCGGCGAGACGACTCGAGTCTAACTCGATCCTGGGTAGGTGGTGAATGTGAGAGGCGTTGGCAGCCAGTGCACTTTATTGTGCCGATGTAATATGACGCCGGATATTATATATCCCAGCGACGTATTTTGGGCGATGAATTTGCCCATTGACGCTGGTTGTAACACGGCAATATGAGCAGGGAGTAAATGTCCGCTCCCAAGATTATTTTGACTGGCGCTGCCCCGTGGAATTCGTTATCTGCCAGTCTTAGGTTGCGGAATTGTTGAACTAAATGATCTTCCAGAGACCTTACTGGCGTCGGTGGTAACGGACGACGTTGTATTTGGGCACTCACGGAGATTTCTGTTTCTCCACACTGGTTGTCCCGAAACATTAATTCGCACACTCGGCTGTCTCCACGTGCGTGTATGCAGTCGCAATCGTGCAATCGTGAAGGCGAGGATAACCGTGGCTGGACTGACTGGACTGATAATGGCCCGCACTGTTACGAACCTCGTTGCGGTTCGAACACTTATTAAGGCGGTTAGTGAAAGCGCAAGTCTTTGTTGCCAAGGTTGTGTTGCGTGCCTGGCCTTGATGATACGGCATGCATCGGCTTGACGACGAGTGTCTCGTCCACGCCTACGCTTCGGATGGGGTGGCCGGCGGAACGAATTGAGTTCCGCTCAGTCCGGACAATGTCGCTGAGACGAATCGAGTCTCAGTCGATCGTTGCCATGCCGCCAATCCGAAAGGAAGTTACCAGCACGCCGAAGTCGGCGAGACGACTCGAGTCTGGCTCGATCTTGAGCGTGTGGTGTGCGGGAGAGGCATCGTTGGTCAGTGCTTTGCGGCTGCTTGACTGTTGACGTCGGTTGATATGGTTGAGAGGGGTCTGAATCCGTGTTTGCGATTGGCATCCTCGTCTGTTTGCGCTGCTTATTCTGATGATGATGATGACTTTATCGGCGCCCTTGTCATAATTCTTTACAGTTGATATAGAACTGTGCGTTATTTGCGCATGCTGTGACAATTGTGTCTTGTCGCTGGTGGTGGTCGTACTTCTGTTTCACCGGTGGTTTTTTTCTGATGTTTGTTGATCACTTGCATGAATTCGCCTTTGACGTCGAGTCGTAACTCTTCGGGCACACGTTTCATCTCCTCGTAGAGTGAGAGCAAGAAGAGCTTATCTGGATCACAATTCTTCCGTCTTTTTGCTTTTGCGGATTCTCGTTGCATTGCGGCTGCTGCATGTTGTTGGCGGCGCAACAGATGCGAGTGGAGGCCGCTGTGGAATGCCTGCAGGTGTGGCATCGAATTCTGTTGTTGTGACGAACTACTGCCAGAGATGTGGTCACCGTTGTGTGATTGCATCCAAACGCCGGGTGCTCGAAATGCGCCACCACGCGTATCGGTGTGATTCGTTGAGCCGGGCGCATCATTGTTAGTCTGATCCTGTTGTTGTTGTTGCTGCTGTTGATGCTGCTGATGTGGTTTCTGTTGTATAAATATAGAATTAGAATTATTTTCTCTACAAAAATGGTTTTGTGTTTGTTGTTGAATTATTGTTGAATTTTGTTTGTCGCCTTTGCCATTTACCTTCGTTTCTTCGGTGGGAACGGAACCTGTTATAATCCAACAGAACACTGTACTTTGTGCAGCGAGGGATCCGAAACTTTTCGATTTTACCCCATTTAGTATAATTTTCGGGTAAAGATCTGCTACGATCATCAAGTCAACCTTTTGACTCATATAGAAATTATTATCCGCTAAGGGGATATTGGGTAACCTTTTGACAATTAAAGGGTTAATTGATCTGGATGAAAGCAGTTCAGTCAATTTTGGCAGTACCAACGCTTCCGCGTCTAGTCTTAAACTTTTGTTACGGGGCGAGCCAATTGTAATCGAGCATACCGATTGAACTCGTCCTGACACGGTATTATTCAATCCTGAAACTCGGGCGCTGACCTTTTTGCTTGTCAGATTTAAGCTTTTCTGAAGACTGTTGCTTACGAAGGTTGCTTCAGATCCCGAATCAATCAGGGCTCTGAGAGTGAAGGTGTTCTCATTGTGACATATGGTCACCATGGCTGTACCTAAGTGCATGCTTCGACTTTTACAATTTTTGACTTCATGTGAGTCTGATAAACAGTTTAGGCAGACGTGGAGTTTCCTGAGAGCATTTAACAGTGCGTTAGGTTGCATCTCAATGAATCTTTGACAAGTTTTCAAAATGTGTGATAGAGATGAGCACAGTTTACATTTAATATTGTTTGTCTTGACGTGATTGTCATTGAGGGGTTTAGATCCAATCCTTGACTGCAAGGTTGGTATCCGATCTTCACCATCAGCCGACTTAACTTTGGGTTGAGTACCCAACTCGCCTTTGAGATTTGATACTCTCTCAAGCGTTTTAACCCGTTTAGTTAGAAACTTGTCTAACTCAACCTATTTTGGTATCTCTGAATCCGAATCCAGAGATTGTTCCCAAAGCGATAGTGTATAGTCCGGCAGTCGAATAGAACAAAAATACGTAAATATGGCATCCCAGCTATCTATATTAATGCCATGTATTTGTAAAGCTGAAATGCAGCTATTAATCTCCAGCTGTAAATTTCTGAGTTCGGTCTCAGATTCTGTTGAGATGTGGGGGAGCTTGAACAATAAATTCAATTGGGTGTTGACAAGCACTCGCTTGTTTTTGCACCTAGACAACAAATTATTTCAAGCCAATGCGAATCCGTCTTTCGTCAGTGGCGCTTTCGAAACAATAACTTTCGCTTCACCACGCGTTTTTTGGTTCAGATGGAATAACTTTTCTACCGGAGATAGCCCTGGGTTATTCCCATATATAGCGGCAAATAAATCCCTAGAAGAGGGTCATTGTAAAACATCGCCATGAAATATTTCGGTATCGCATGGCGGTAAATTGATAGAATACCTCACGGGTTCTACAGTTTGTTGTAATCGTTCAGGTTGAATCACTGTAGAATTTGAAGTAGGGCTTTGGTTAAACGCCGTGAGGTTGGTCATGTGTTCGCCCATCAAGGCCGCGCAACACACATAGGCGTGTTAACAGCTTGTATATTTAAGCTTAATGTCGTCAATTGAGCTTGTGTCGGAAGGATCCACTTTTGGCAAACACAACTTGTATTCTGACTTTACCTCTGCCCACAGAGATTTCAGTTCAGCTTGTTGTACTTCAAGAGAGTAGGCACTTTGGTTGTTTGCTGTTGGAGTAAAAGACTCCTCAAACTCCAGTAGAGCGTCTGCAGCTGTGGTAAAGGCTCTGATGGATTCCATTGTTTTCGAAAATTGAACCGGAACGGCAAAAATGTTGCACAAACTCGAATCTAAAACTTTAAATTAAAATTTAAAAATATTTGCAAATACTCATATGTTACAAAAGTTCAAAAGTTATAGAACCAATCACGGACAAATTTCAAATTTGTAGTGCGTTGTTTCTCAATGAACGTGAATTTTCGAAGGCACAAAAAAAATAATAAATTTAGTAAACTATTTTTCCGAATATATTAGAATGTGCTTGCTGGGTAATCGGTCCAATGCACGTGTACTTGCACTTGCAAATTTAATGAAGTATTTTCTCACAGTATTTTTCAAATTTTAATTAGAATGTGCTTGCTGGGTAATCGTCCCAATGCACTTGCGACTAGGCGTACTATGTACACAAACAAAATAGATTTGTGCTTAATTGCTCTGTTAAAATCCAAATACAAATACAGATAAAAATTCAAAAGCACTTATTTGATTTATGTCCACTATTCAATTTCACTTTTGTTCACTGGGTTATTTTCAAACTATTTCGATTTCACCACTACACTCTTTTGTTTGTTGGGATGGCTGCTGTGCTGCCTTGCCTTTGCTGCTTTGCCTTTGCTGCTTGCCTATGCCGCTCTCACTTTTTTGCTTTGCCTGTGCTTCTTTTCTGTGCTGCTTTGCCTTTGCTGCTTGCCTGTGTTGCTTGGACTTTGCTGCTCTCCCTTTGCTGCTGTATCTTCGCTGTTTGGCTTTCTTGCCGTCGCTCACTTTTCTGCTAATTTTTTTGTGTCACTCACTGCACTTGTAATTTTGTATTTTTTTTTGTTTGCACTCGCGGAACTCCAGCTGCGTTATTGCTGCTTGCCTTTATTGCTATTCGAGCAATATTTGGAAAGGCAGAGTTGTGCGACTAACTAGACTCAAATTAACTATAAGAAAAACCAAACAACCGAGAGAGATTTTCTCGAATAACAGAGAGTGTGGTTTTTTTGCAAAGTGAAATAAGTTCATTTGCCAGGTGTATTTGTTCTTGTACTTAAATGTAGTACAATACTACCACTTCACACAGCACAATGGGTTTTGTACATAAATGATGCACAAATTAACCAATCTATTGCCTTATAGCTTGCAGAGCACAAATCCAAAATATGTTTGGCTGTAACTTGCGAGTTGCTAAAGCGGGCAAATTATGCACTTTCACTTTAATAAAAAATCAACTTGTTACCTGTTATCCGGCTCGAAGGACCAATGATAATTCGGGTGGTGGAGAACGGTGCTCGCTCGTTCTAAAGATGTGGTTGGCTGTGGGGAAACGGTCGGCGCAATTATTCCACAGAAATATTAAATAAAACAAAAGGTTTCATATAATAAATGTATTTTTAAAATAACAAATTGGACAAACACTTACCACGTCTGTATCGCTAGGATGTCGCAAAAGGAGCGAGCGCGCAACTTTTTAGTTAGAGTTTAGTTGCGCGCGAATTAAAAGTTCGAAAAAATTTCGAAAAAGAGAAAAAGAAAAGATTGCTCCGCCGATACAGACGTGACAAAAGAAATTGGGCGGGGGCGGAGTCAACATAAAGTATGGCAGATGTTTGAAGTGGTAGATGAAATATATGTATATATTAGGGTGTGTCATTCTGAGGCAACCTTTTTTTTCAACTCGTAAAATAATCGATTTTTCAAAATCGATTTTCAGTAGTCGAAGTGGATTAAGAATCGGTTCTTGACATTCGAAAAATCGATTATTTTACGAGAAAACTCGATTCTCGAGTAGAATCGGGATGGAGTTTACCATCCCTACTGGCAGCCATCGGGGCACATATAAAACCTCCGCACAATAACCACCACAAAAAAAAATGATTTTTTTGCATGTAATTTATATCTTCTTCTTAATTGGCGTAGACACCGCTTACGCGATTATAGCCGAGTTAACAATCGCGCGCCAGTCGTTTCTTCTTTTCGCTGCGTGGCGCCAATTGGATATTCCAAGCGAAGCCAGGTCCTTCTCCACTTGGTGCTTCCAACGGAGTGGAGGTCTTCCTCTTCCTCTGCTTCCCCCGGCGGGTACTGCGTCGAATACTTTCAGAGCTGGAGTGTTTTCATCCATCCGGACAACATGACCTAGCCAGCGTAGCCGCTGTTTTTAATTCGCTGAACAATGTCAATGTCGTCGTATATCTCGTACAGCTCATCGTTCCATTGAATGCGATATTCGCCGTGGCCAACGCGCAGAGGAGGATGGAGTCATGTGTAGAAGTTCACGCAAGTGAGGAAAGTTCTCTGATCGCCATTCACTTGGGAGTGGCCAGAAACGATTCTTTTACATATGACTCAAGCAGCTCACGACTTCCGGTCTTTGACCAAGTATTCTCTGGGTAGCCTAAGAACATCCGTTTGAAGGCGAGCTAAAGTGAGAAGGCGAAATATCCCCTACTTAGGGTTGTGCGCTGGGTTTGGGACCCGCCACGTAAAAAAACACCTCCAATGGAAATCAACTATAAGCCTCGGATGAGAGACCCCCCTTTTGATGACGACCATGGCAAACGAAATAAGGACTATGATTTGAGGGCATGCACCTGGAATGTCGGGTCCCTTAATTGGGAAGGTGCCACTGCCCAGCTGGTTGATGTCCTCGTGAAAACAAAGGCTGACATCAAAGCCGTCCAAGAAATGCGATGGACGGGACAAGGACAGAGACGAGTAGGTCCTTGTGACATTTACTACAGTGGCCATATAAAGGAGCGCAAGTTTGGTGTTGGATTCGTGGTGGGAGAGAGACTCCGTCGCCGAGTACTATCATTCACTCCGGTGAATGAACGTCTAGACACAATCCGCATCAAAGCGATGTTCTTCAACATATCGCTGATTTGCACCAACGACCCCAACGAAAGAGAAGGACGATGCGACCAAAGATGCTTTTTATGAGTGTTTGGAGCGCATTTATGAGAGATGCCCACGCCACGATGTCAAAATCGTGCTTGGCGACTTCAACGCCAGGGTGAGCGAAGAGGTTTCTTTGGCACTACGGTCGGTAAATTCAGCCTCCACGAGGAAACATCCCCAAATGGGTTGAGGCTGATCGACTTCGCCGGGGCCCGAAATATGGATATCTGTAATACTAGATTCCAGCATAAGAAGATACATCAAGCTACCTGGCTGTCTCCGGATCGAAAAACCACCAACCAGATCGATCATGTTGTGATAGACGGAAGACACGTCTCCAGTGTTTTAGATGTGCGTGCGCTCCGAGGTCCTAACATCGACTCGGACCACTATCCTGTTGCAGCAAAGATTCGCACTCGCCTCTGTGCAGCAAAAAACGCACGCCAACAAACACAAGGAAGGTTCGACGTCGAGAAGCTGCAATCACAACAGACAGCCGAACGCACGCCAACAAACACAAGGAAGGTTCGACGTCGAGAAGCTGCAATCACAACAGACAGCCGAACGATTTTCTACTCGGCTTGCACTCCTGCTCTCTGAGAGCACTCGTCAACAACTCGGTATAAGGGAACTGTGGGACGGCATTTCAAACTCCTTACGTACAGCTGCAACCGAAACCATTGGTTTTCGGAAAGTGCAAAAGAACAGCTGGTACGACGAGGAGTGCCGTGTCGCAGCGGAGAGAAAACAGGCTGCCTACCTCGCAACGTTACGATCGACCACAACACGTGCGGGATGGGATAGATACCGAGAGTTGAAGAGGGAAGCGAGACGCATTTGCAGACAGAAGAAGAAAGAGGCCGAAATGCGTGAGTACGAACAGCTTGATAAGCTGGCCGACAGGGGTAATGCTCGAAAATTCTACGAAAAAATGCGGCGACTTACAGAAGGTTTCAAGACCGGAGCATACTCCTGTAGAACCCCCAAAGGTGATCTAGCCACCGATGCCCAGAGCATACTTAGATTATGGAGGGTACACTTCTCCAGACTGCTGAATGGCAGTGAACACATAGCACCAGGAGAAGGCGAACCCGATTCCCTAATCAATTACGATGGAGCAGACGTTCCATTGCCCGATCATGAAGAAGTTCGAATAGTAATTGCCCGCCTGAAAAACAACAAAACGGCAGGGGCCGATGGATAGCCGGCCGAGCTATTCAAACACGGCGGCGAAGAACTGATAAGGAACATGCATCAACTTCTTTGTAAAATATGGTCGGACGAAAGCATGCCCAACGATTGGAATCTAAGTGTGCTCTGCCCAATCCATAAAAAAGGAGACCCCACAATCTGCGCCAACTACCGTGGGATTAGCCTCCTCAACATCGCGTACAAGGTTCTATCGAGCGTATTGTGTGAAAGATTAAAGCCCACCGTCAACAAACTGATTGGACCTTATCAGTGTGGCTTCAGACCTGGTAAATCAACAACCGACCAGATATTCACCATGCGCCAAATCTTGGAAAAGACCCGTGAAAGGAGAATCGACACTCACCACCTATTCGTCGATTTCAAAGCTGCTTTCGACAGCACGAAAAGGAGCTGCCTTTATGCCGCGATGTCTGAATTTGGTATCCCCGCAAAACTAATACGGCTGTGTAAACTGACGTTGAGCAACACGAAAAGCTCCGTCAGGATCGGGAAGGACCTCCCCGAGCCGTTCGATACCTAACGAGGTTTCAGACAAGGCGACTCCCTATCGTGCGACTTTTTCAATCTGCTGCTGGAGAAAATTATTAGAGCTGCAGAACTTAATCGAGCAGGTACAATCTTTTATAAGAGTGTACAGCTGTTGACGTATGCCGATGATGTTGATATCATCGGTCTCAACACCCGCGCCGTTAGTTCTGCTTTCTCCAGACTGAACAAGGAAGCAAAGCAAATGGGTCTGGCAGTGAACGAGGGCATTTCGTCATGCCCTCCATAAATCTTTCGCAGAATTTTTCTCTCGAAAACTCGCAACGTCGACTCATCCGCTGTTGACATCATCCAAGCCTCTGCACCATATAGCAGGACGAGAATTATGAGTGACTTTTAGAGTTTGGTTTTTGTCTGTCGAGAGAGGACTTTGCTTCTCAATTGCCTACTAAGTCCGAAGTAGCACCTGTTGGCAAGAGTGATCCTGCAGGTTGTGGTGTGTGTCGATTCTCCTTTCACGGGTCTTTTCCAAGATTTGGCGCATAGTGAATATCTGGTCGGTTGTTGATTTGCCAGGTCTAAAGCCACACTGACAAGGTCCAATCAGTTCGTTGACGGTGGGCTTTAATCTTTCACACAATACGCTCGATAGAACCTTGTACGCGATGTTGAGGAGGCTAATTCCACGGTAGTTGGCGCAGATTGTGGGGTCTCCTTTTTTATGGATTGGGCAGAGCACACTTAGATTCCAATCGTTGGGCATGCTTTCGTCCGACCATATTTTACAAAGAAGTTGATGCATGCTCCTTATCAGTTCTTCGCCGCCGTGTTTGAATAGCTCGGCCGGCAATCCATCGGCCCCTGCCGTTTTGTTGTTTTTCAGGCGGGCAATTGCTATTCGAACTTCTTCATGATCGGGCAATGGAACGTCTGCTCCATCGTAATTGATTAGGGAATCGGGTTCGCCTTCTCCTGGTGCTATGTGTTCACTGCCATTCAGCAGGCTGGAGAAGTGTACCCTCCATAATCTAAGTATGCTCTGGGCATCGGTGGCTAGATCACCTTTGGGGGTTCTACAGGAGTATGCTCCGGTCTTGAAACCTTCTGTAAGTCGCCGCATTTTTTCGTAGAATTTTCGAGCATTACCCCTGTCGGCCAGCTTATCAAGCTGTTCGTACTCACGCATTTCGGCCTCTTTCTTCTTCTGTCTGCAAATGCGTCTCGCTTCCCTCTTCAACTCTCGGTATCTATCCCATCCCGCACGTGTTGTGGTCGATCGTAACGTTGCGAGGTAGGCAGCCTGTTTTCTCTCCGCTGCGACACGGCACTCCTCGTCGTACCAGCTGTTCTTTTGCATTTTCCGAAAACCAATGGTTTCGGTTGCAGCTGTACGTAAGGAGTTTGAAATGCCGTCCCACAGTTCCCTTATACCGAGTTGTTGTGAGTGCTCTCAGAGAGCAGGAGTGCAAGCCGAGCAGAAAATCGTTCGGCTGTCTGTTGTGATTGCAGCTTCTCGACGTCGAACCTTCCTTGTGTTTGTAGGCGTGCGTTTTTTGCTGCACAGAGGCGAGTGCGAATCTTGGCTGCAACAGGATAGTGGTCCGAGTCGATGTTAGGACCTCGGAGCGCACGCACATCTAAAACACTGGAGACGTGTCTTCCGTCTATCACAACATGATCGATCTGGTTGGTGGTTTTTCGATCCGGAGACAGCCAGGTAGCTTGATGTATCTTCTTATGCTGGAATCTAGTACTACAGATAACCATATTTCGGGCCCCGGCGAAGTCGATCAGCCTCAACCCATTTGGGGATGTTTCGTCGTGGAGGCTGAATTTACCGACCGTAGTGCCAAAGATACCTTCTTTGCCCACCCTGGCGTTAAAGTCGCCAAGCACGATTTTGACATCATGGCGGGGGCATCTCTCATAAGTGCGCTCCAAGCACTCATAAAAGGCATCTTTGGTCACATCGTCCTTCTCTTCCGTCGGGGCGTGGGCGCAAATCAGCGATATGTTGAAGAACCTTGCTTTGATGCGGATTGTGGCTAGACGTTCATTCACCGCAGTGAATGATAGTACTCGGCGACGGAGTCTCTCTCCCACCACGAATCCCACACCAAACCTGCGCTCCTTTATATGGCCACTGTAGTAAATGTCACAAGGACCTACTTGTCTCTGTCCTTGTCCCGTCCATCGCATTTCTTGGACGGCGGTGATGTCAGCCTTTATTTTCACGAGGACATCAACCAGCTGGGCAGCAGCACCTTCCCAATTAAGGGACCGGACATTCCAGGTGCATGCCCTCAATTCGTAGTCCTTATTTCGTTTGCCATGGTCGTCATCAAAAGGGGGGTCTCTCATGCGAGGCTTGTTCCTTTTCATTGGGGGTGTTTTTTTACATGGCGGGTCCCAAACCTAGTGCACAACCCTATGCAGGGGATGTTTCGCCTTCTCACGTTAGCTCGCCTTCAAACGGATGTTCTTAGGCTACCCAGAGGATACTTGGTCAAAGACCGGAAGTCGTGAGCTGCTTGAGTCATATGCAAAAGAATCGTTTCTGGCCACTCCCAAGTGAATGGCGATCAGAGAACTTTCCTCACTTGCGTGAACTTCTACACATGACTCCATCCTCCATGTAATTTATATGGAAAACAGAAAATTTGAAAAAGGCACCTCTTAATAATAATATTAAGAGCTCATCTTTTGAGTGACTTTTTTTTACACATTTTCGAAAGTTGTGAGCCTGTTTTTCAGTTAAAAAAAAACGGTTGCCTCAGAATGGTCTATGCTCCAACGGCTGACAAAAGTGATGACGAAATAGAAACTTTCTATGATGAACTAGACGAACTTATGTGATTAACAAAACTATACGAAATAAATATAATTCAAGGCGATTTTAATGCAAAAGTTGGAAGAGAAAAAGTCGAAGGAGTTGCAGTTGCAGTTTTATACATGGAAATCTCCATCGGACGCCTCTGATAATATCATCAGAAATCAAATAGATTACATTCTGATAAATAATCGCTTCTGTTCCTCAATAAAAAAGGTCAATACATATCCAGGAGCGGATGTACCTTCGGATCACAACTTGCTACTGGCAAAATTGCGTATTAGGCTAGCAGTAATTAAAAAAAGTAAGCCTAAAATTAAGCTAAATATAGATAAGTTGAGAGACGAAAGTGTGAAACGCCTAGTTGATTGTTAAATTAATGACAAAATAAATGATATCCCATCAGGAAGTGCAGAAAGTATATGGAGCGATTTAAAAGAGATAATTTGTACTACAGCAAAAAACTGAATAAAGAAAATAATAAAAATAATTGGATGACCGATGACATATTACTCGTAAAACTAATAAGTGAACGCCGGGAATATCAAAGTAAAAACACTGACATGTATAGACAACTGAATAGAGAAATAAGGAAGATGATCCGTAATGCAAAAACAAACTGGATAAACAATGAATGCCAAGAAATCGAAAGACTACAACTTTTACATGATACCTTCCATTTACACAAAAAAAGTGAAAGAAGCCGCAGGTATTCATCGTAAAAATCTGCCCTCAATACTTATAAATGAAAACAATGAGGTGGTATTTAACATAAATGAAAAGAAAAGTATATGGAAGAAATATATTGAAAACGTTTTTTCAGATGAGAGTAGATCAAACCAGAATCTTCATCTCCATCACAGACCAACTGGCAATTATATTACGAAAGGCGAAATAGAGAGAGCTATACAATCAATGAAAAATTACAAAGCAACAGGTCCGGATGAGGTTCCAGCTGAATTTTTAAAGTTAATAAATGAAAGTTGGGATTGTTCAAAATAAATAAAATGTCGAATCGAAATTGCGCGAACAACTTTTCTCAAATACAAAAACATATTATGTAGCCATGACCTCAACATCACAACCAAAATACGTTTTTTAAAATACTATGTTTGGTCAGTGCTTCTCTATGCGATGGAAACGTGGACTCTAAAAATCACAGATATGAACAAGCTAGAGTCCTTCGAGCTATGGCTTATTAGAAGATTCCTAAAAATTCTATGGACAGATAGAGCTACAAACAGTGAAGTTTTGAGAGGAGTGAACCGCAATAAAGAGTTGTTAAAGACTATAAAACAAAGAAAAGCAGCCTACCTAGGACATATTATGAGGCACTCTAAGTATGAGCTTCTACAAATAATTATCCGAGGAAAAATTGAAGGAAGCGGGGTATTGGCCGTAAACAACTTTCGTGGCTTCGAAACATTCGACAATGGACAGGAATCCAGAACGTGGGCAACCTTATAGATGTGGCGAGAGATAGAAATATGCTGCGATAATTCAAAATCTGTGATTTTTTTTATTTTTATTGTTTTTTTTTATACAATAGATATATTTAACATGTAAACATTACATTATTATATTATTATTAAGTTTATTAATATTGTACATATTATTAAATGTTATACAAATAAAGCAAATAAAGAAGAAGAAGTCGTGAGTTTTTTCTTTAAATTCTTACAGATCAGAGGTATTTTATGGAATCGCTTTGACTTTAGACGCATATTTCTCAGAATTATTGACTCCACAATAGTGCCCAGTGTAGCAAAGTCGTAACTCACACCGACGAAGTAGTACGGGGTTCTAAACCCGATCTTTCCAATAATTTGTATAAGATTTAAATAAAAGGACTTAAAAATAGTAAAGAAGTTGCAGTATAGGCACGTTACCAATATATTTTGGGTGTTAGATTCTCCAAGAGTCCTATTTTCACACATATAATACATACAATACTAAACTAAACTATTTGTAATAATTTAAACTAAAATAGATATATTCTTCAAACATTTTTAATAAAATAGACAAGGAAAACTTAGATTTATCTCATTTGAATTCCGAAGAAAGCCAATTACTAAAAAATTTATTACAAGAGTATAATGAACTATTTTTTGAAGAAGGAGAGAAACTTTCTTTTACACACGAAATTAAACATACAATTATTACGACAAATGATAGACCTATCTATTCGAAAATATATAGATATCCACAAGTCCACGAATTAGAAATTCAGAAACAAATAAAATAAATGTTAGAACATAACATTATTAGAGAAAGGAATTCTGCTTATAATAATTCTTTGTGGGTAGTTCCCAAAAAAGCAGATAAATATGGAAATAAGAAATGGCGCATTGTGGTCGACTACCGAAAGTTGAATGAAATTACCATTAGTGATAAATTTCCGATACCCAACATCTATGATATCATGGATAAGTTGAGAAGAGCCCAATATTTTTCTTCTATTGACTTTGCTAAAGGTTTTCACCAAATACTGGTGTATGAAAATGACAGGAAAAAACTGCATTTTCTACTTCGTTAGGGCATTATGAGTTCTTGAGGATGCCATTTGGCCTCAAAAATGCTCCATCGACATTTCAACGTCTCATTAATTCAGTTCTTCGAGATTTCATAATAAAAATATGCGTTGTCTATTTAGAAAACATCCTAATTGTTAGTACCTCTTTGTTAGAACACATAGACAATAGAAGAAAATATTCAAAAAATTACAACAATCGAAATTGAAAGTAAGACTAGAGAAATGAAGTTTTCTAAAAAAAAGAAACCGACATTTTAGGTCGTTTGTTAACCCCTGAAGGGATAAAGCGAAACCCAAATAAGGTGGAAGCCATATGAAAATTAAAGTTACCCAAAGATGTAAAAATTATCGTATATAACCCAAGTTATATAACTGCTTTTGAAAAATTAAAAGATATGATTACAAATCCTCCCATTTTAAGATATCCAGTTTTTAACAAAAGATTTAAACCAATAACTGATGCTAGTAACTTTGCTATTGGCGCAGTTCTCACTCAAGATGAGCATCCAATTGCATACGCTTCAAGAACATAAAAACTCACGAAAAAAACTACTCAACTATAGAAAAAGAGTTGTTAGCGATAGTGTGGGCAATAAAATATTACCGACCTTATTTATACGGAAGAGAGTTCGATCTTAAAACAGATCAACCTCTTAAGTGGTTGCAAGAGAAAAATTGTGGTAGGGATATAAATACTAGGCTACAGCGCACATAGGTTTCTACTAGTGCATACTGCGGCTAAAAATATAAGGAGATATCGCAGGACAATGACATTTGGTACATCATTGTTTTGGATTCCAATCAAGAAAAAAATGAAAATTTTTTTTTTAAAAATTTTATTCTACGCCCACCTCCCATAGAAGGTGAAACTTAATTTTTGACCTAGAGCACTGATTTTTGGCATTTTTATGACATTATATATGTTGGTGTTAAATTTCAATAATATCCGCCCACTTTTACGCCCACCTCCCATACAACTAAATTCTCTTTTATTAAGTCTCTTTTAGCAAATTTTGTACATCTTCGTGACATTCTGACATTGTTTTTTTCAAGGGGGGCAATTTGGGGCAGCTGAATTTTTTTTATCGTTTAGCTGAGACTTCAGGCTTTAATTCGGTATATGTATGTCGACAGCGGTAGACAGCGCTAAAAAGATGCACCACTTTGAATTTGAAGAACATTGAAATTTTGACGTCCAAATTATGTTGTTCCACAAAATTTTTTATGCATTATTTTTTTCAATGGATTTTGATGCAAATTTTTTCTTTGATACATATTATAAATGAAAAATAATAACGAAGTTGAATTTCAATAGTTGTTTTATTGTATCAATAATTTGACTTTTGAGCAAATTTTTTGCTAATTTTGATGCTCTCTAAATTCACCAACTTTGGGTATTTCTGGACAAAAAACTAATGCAGATAGAATCCTAATACTTTGGGAAAATAATGTATAGATAGTTGGTAAGAAACTGTGAAATTTTCATTCAAATCAGACAACACGAAATTTTTGAATTTCGGCCACAGATATCCCAATGTGCAGCGTTGGTTAGTACAATTGGGGGAATATGATGCAAAAATTTATTATATAGCTGAAGAAGAAAATAAAATAGCCGATTTCCTAAGCATTGATAGTAACGAGATAAAGATGATTAATACCAAAAATTTGGGAATGACCGTTGAACAAATGTTAAAAATTAAAGATTTAAACGCTGGAGAGGAGCAAAATCAAACAATTTCTATGGAAGTTCAAACCAACCATTCTCAGGAAGAAAGTTTTTATAATCATTTTACAACTCTCGATACGGTTGTAAATCGTTTCAAACAGCAGCTAATTTTGGTTGAATCAAAAGAATTCGAAGTAGTAAATATTTTCATAAATAAACGTGTTTTTATTGGCAAAAAGATATCACTAGCTTTAACATAGTCAATATTCTAAAAAGACATTTTAATAAAGGAAAGATCGCTATATACTCTGAATTTGGAATATATACAGATATCGCTTTTTCCACACACCCACAGCTAAAAACTAAAATACATGAAATAATAAATAATTGCGAACTCTGTAACGGAGGAAAATATGACCGATACCCGATCAAACCTAAGTTTCGCACTAGGGAAACATCTAACACAGTGAATGAAATTGTTAATAGTGAACACTCATTTATAGTCTTTGTAGATAAGTTTTCGAAATATGTCATTTGTTTTCATTTATTTGATAGAAAAAGCCAAACAATCGTATGTAAAATTAATAAATTTTTATCAATTTAAGGGCATGTAAAAAGTTTATTTTCGGTAACGAATTTAATTCATAAAACGTTCGTGACTTTCTGACCAAAGAAGGCATACAGTTTCATGCCACAAAGCCAAATAACCATACGGATAATTCCGACGTCGAAAGAGTAAATAACACACTTACAGAATGTATAAGAACACTAAATTTGGAAGAAAAAGCTCCAATCATAATCCAAATGTGTAAAGCCGTAAAGTTCTATAATAATTCGTATCACACCGCAATAAAAGCTACACCTTTAGATGTTCATAATAACAAAATCGATCATAAAATATTTAAAAAGCGATTAGAAGAAGTAAAAATGAAGATTATTTCAAAACATAACACCAAAAGAGAATCCTATTTAGAAACTATTGGCGAAGGTTTTATTAAGAATTATAGTAGTGTAAGACATAAAGACGAGCCAAAATTTATCAAAACAAACTTGAAAAACATTCATACTTCAAATATTAAGCGTCCTTTAAAATTCGAAAAATTTAATATTGACTTTCATATTAACAATAACGGTAATGACAACATAATCCTTAACGATTGTTAACGTTAAGTCAGAGAAGCTTTAACTTTAAACAATTCTACCTCAGCGTAAAGCTTAGTATCCAGCTCTCAAGAAATGTAAAAACTTCATAAAAAAACGCTTAAGACGGTCAAGAAACTTTCCTGCGATAAATTTACTTGTGCTAGTATGCAGCTTAAAAGTAATGTAGTACTAATTTTTAATACTTTTTTTCAAGAAAATGCTAATGTGGCAAACCTGGTTTTGCGAAGAAACATGAAATCAACAATTGCTTCTTGAAGGAAATTCAAAATAATCGTTAAATTCATCCTAATTTAGTAAAAATCATTATTATGAAGTACATATATTTCATTTTGAAATGTCGCATAAGCCTTACCAATCATCAACAACATTCCTGAAATCGCAAGGAAAATATTTATGTTACTACACACATACATACAGACATATTACGCACAAAAATTATTTTCTTTGTTTATTCTCTCTTGCTCTTTTAATGTGGATCATTCACAATGCGTAACCAGCTGTCAACAATACTTGAAGAAATAATGTATTTTTTTTGGATACGAACCTTAATAGAAAAGTAAAAGGGTGTAAAACAAAAACAAAAACACATTTACTACATAATTATTAATGAACTTACTTCAAAGAAATTATATTTTTTTATAGAAACTTCCTACAAAAAATAAAAAAATAGATCGAATAGTTTGCAGTTGATTTTGATTTGAAATTGATAACTAAGTCATTTTTATTAAAAAAATATCAAAAAGCTATATTATGCAGAATTAAACTTAATAACTGGAGTACCAAAAAAAAAAAATAATAGAAGTTGTATGCCGAATTAACTCATATGTAAAATAATAAAAGTAATTCAACGAAAGATTCCAAATCAATTGGAATACAATTGGAACAAAAAGAGCTAAAATGAAATGAAATATGTTCGAAAAGTTTATATTTATATTTTCAATATAAAAGAACTAGAATAAATTTTCTTTCCCAAACAAATATAAACATTGTAATTATAAATAATTTTGAATTTTTCTATACAAAAAAAAAAAACAAATTAAGATTGTTAACAAAATTATATACTCAAGAATCCATATACCAATGAATTATGTAACCATACGAATAAGCAACGAGATCCAGGAGAATCTCAAATCAAAGGGTGGAGGAGTTACATTCCTATACTCTAAAAATGTAGTAATTATAAGTATGTATGTATGTATATAGTAAATGCAGTTTGGATTCTTAAATATAGGTTTGTATCCAGCTCTCAAGTAATTGCTCAAGAAAAAAAATGCGTTATTTCAAGTAGGTTTGACAGCTGGTTACGCATTGTGAATGATCCACATTAGAAGAGCAAGAGAGAATAAACAAAGAAAATAAACTTTGTGCGTAATATGTATGTATGTATGTGTGTAGTAACGTAAATATTTTCTTTGCGATTTAAGGAATGTTGTTGATAATTGGTAAGTCTTATACAACATTTCAAAATGAAATATACTTCATTATAATGATTTTAACTAATTTAGGACGAATTTAACGATTATTTTGAATTTCCTTCAAGAACCAATTGTTGATTTGATGTTTCTTTGCAAAACAAGGTTTGCCATATTCGCATTTTATTGAAAAAAGTATTAAAAATTAGTACTAGACTACTTTAGAGCTGCATACTAGCACAAGTAAATTTATCGCATGAAAGTTTCTTGACCGTTTCTTAAGCGTTTTTTTATATGAAGTTTTTACATTTCTTGAGAGCTGAATACTAAGCTTAACGTAAGTGTGCCCAATTACGGCCTAATACCTAATCCCGTGCTATTTCGTTTACAAGTTTTTTAAATAAACAAAATAAGTCAACGCTACCCATCATTCAAAGGACAGTTATTTTAAATTGTCAAAAATATATTCAACTTTACATTTGAAAAATGTCAAACCATAAATCATTTTATTTCATATTAAATTCACATATGTTAATTGGCTGGAAGCAGTTGCCTAGCGCGGTGGTGATAATTAACAAGTTTTGTTGTGAAAAGTGTTAAGAGTTGTGTAAAAATTGTTTAAGACTGATATTATAATTGGGTAAGTGCATATATATATATATACTAAAATATTTGTACATTATAGCATTTTTTACCGAAATATATGCTTTAATATGAATTTTATATAATAAACTCATAAAAATATTAAATGCAAAATTAGAACGGAATTTGGTACATTGAAATTTCACCTGTACCGATCTACGTGCTATGAAACGGAATTAGGAACATATATCATATTTCGTTTTACTTTGTTTTGGGGTTGAAAATTGAGTTTTAATATATATTTAAATTCTTAGCTTAAAGTAAACTCAATAAATTGTTTAAAGATCAATTTCCGTCCTATCGTTTTTTGAGGAAAAAGCTTATTTTTTGCGTATGAAATTTCATAAATGAGCTTAAAATAAGTAAACACAATTCAGAGGCTTACTTTTTCTAAAGCTATGTTATTGGATTAACAAGACTTTATTTGCGATGATTCTTCATTGGTGGAATTTAAATTAGTTACAAAACAGTTTACATCAAATATTTCGGGAACTCCCTGCTTAATATTTATAAAAACATGTAGCACGAAAATAGGCTTCAGTTTTTAATTTTGTGCCTAATTCCGTTCTATAGGCCGCAGTTGGGAACGGTGTGTTTCTAATTACGTTTCAATTCATTTTAACAGAAATTTGAGTGCCGCCATCATGCCAAAATTTACACAGGAATCATTAAATTTAGCTCTTGAAGCAATAAAAAGCAATCGGATGACATGTTACAAGGCTTCAAAGGTATATCCTGTTCCGAAGCAAACTCTACTGGACAAAATTAAATATGTACAAGTATTCAAAAGGCTGCCCAGGAGCTTCAGCTGTGCTAACGACAGAAGAAGAAAGTTTTATTGTCAAATGGGTTTGTTATCTGGCGGAAATAGGCTTTCCAGTAACAAAATATCGACTTGTAAACTGCGTTACTAACTTGGTTATGGAACTAAATCGGCCGAATTCTTTTAAAAATAATATACCAGACAGAAAGTGGTTGCAAGGGTTTTTGAAAAGAAATCCCACAGTGAGTCAACGTGTTTCGCAATCCTTAACAGTTTCTCGTGCATCGGTAACAGAATCTTCCATAAGAAGTTGGTTTAAAAGAGTATATCAATACTTGGAAAATAACAATTGTCTCGATGTTTTAGAAGATTCAACACGAATCTTCAACTGTGATGAGTCCGCGTTTTTTCTTTGTCCAAAAGGTCAAGCAGTTTTGACAAAACGCGGTTCAAAGCATGTATACTTCAGATCTGGCAATGATGATAAAGAATGTTTTACATTATGCATAGGAGCTTCCGCTTCCGGTAAAATGATGCCAACTTTTGCTCTCTTTCCATACAAAAGACTTCCAACCAACATACTTTCCAAATTTCCTTCTGATTGGGCTATTGGAAAGTCGGATTCAGGCTGGATGACCTGTGAAACATTTTATGAATATATAACAAATGTCTTTTATCCCTTCATCCTGAAAGAAAATATACAACTCCCAATCGTACTATTTTTGGATGGGCACACGTCACATTTGTCGCTGCATCTTATTGAGTTTTGCAAGAAGCAAGGAATCATACTTATAGCGCTTCTTCCAAACTCGACACACTTGCTGCAATCAATGGATGTTGCAGTATTTCATAGTTTAAAAAATGACTGGAGAAAGCAAATACAAAATTGGAGAATGCTAAATAATGGACAAAGAATAAAACGGGAAGATTTCGGACCTATTGTTCAGAAATACATACAATCTACAATCACTTCTGATATACTACAAAACGGTTTTAAGGCTTGTGGCATATTTCCGTTTAATGAAGATGCAGTGGCTTACAATAAAATTTTAAAACCTGACATCAGAGACACATCCAATATAATCAGAGTACCAAACATGAATATCGCAGAAATTTCAGAGAACTATGAAGCAACAAAAACACTTGAAACTAATTCCGAAGAATTTTTACAAAGTTTTGAGAAAAGGTTGCCGGCTGAAAAGCTTAAACTGTTTATTGAGTGCAGCGGAACTTGGAAAGGTGATGTTAAGGACGAAAACTTATTTTACTTTTTGAGAAGTGTTAAGAATGAGCAAACAAGCAGCTGCATTGCAAGTATTTCTAATTCCGATCTTAATATTACGAGTATTTTAGCTAACAACGACTGTTTATTGGATATCGAAAACATGAGTATTGATTTCATAGATTTCAATGAAGAATTAGTTAACAAACATAATTTGAGCAGCTCAACTTCATCTTGTGCCGTGAAGTCCAAGCAGCGTAAAGTAGTACATATATTGGACAGTGTACCTTGCCCAGTAGCTCAAGCCATTAACTTCGAAGATATCCCAACAACTGTCAACCATCCACCAAGACCTCAGTTGCCCCCTAGGGAGGCGAATGGCAATGTAGACGTGGTTAATATTAATTCGAGAACTCCACCAAAAAGCAAAGTTAATGCAATAGAAATAAAATAATCTGAATTTCCAACGCCTTTCAAAAACCAACGCCGAACAAAAAATTTGTCATGAAAAAATTAACCCCAACTGTCGCCACTGCTTCTGAATACATTGAGTATCAGCGACGCTTGGATGAAGAAAAAAAGATTAAGAAAGAAAAGATAATTTTAAAAAAGAAAGAAAAGCAAGGTTCAAAGGTGAAAGTAAAACGGAACATTAATAATAGTTTTAATCCAGGAGACTATGTTGTAGTAAGGTATGAAGGCGAGAAATTTCTTGGGCTGGTGTTAAAAATTACTAATGGGAATCCAGAAAAATTTCAAATGAAAACCATGACAATGAGTGGATCTAACTGGCGTTGGCCAGAAAAAGAAGATATTTTAGAATACGACGCCGATGAAGTAGTTAAAAAAATTAATTTACCTCAGCCTATAAATAAGAGAGGAATATTTTCAATACCTGATATGTAATAAACTAAAATTTAATATTGAACTGACTTTATGTATATTAATGTAATTGAAATTATTTTATTTCACGTACAAGTAATTGAATGTATACAGTTTTACTAACTAAATACTTATTATTTTATGTGTATATATCGCATCAAATGCATAGCTGACAAATAATGTCATTAAAATATTTGAAGTTATTTTATTTATGTGAATAAAAATGTTTCCTTGTGTTCCACGTATAAACTGTGTAAGTTTTACTTACAAATTGCTAGGAATAGTTGAAATAAGAACTTTTTCTAATGTAGCACGGAATAAGGATCACTTTAGCACGGAATTAGGATTTTGACAAAATTTTAGCACGGAATTGGGGCCAATTGAGTGTTTCAGAAAAGCATTAATAACAAAAAAACGGTACAAAAATTCTATCATTTGAAAAGTGAATATGAAAAATAAAAGCTTTATTTACGATTTGTTAATAATTCTTCATTCCGTCTAACTTTTGATTCACTGTAATATGCGTATATTCATCAATCTACCTTAATATGCCGTAATTAGGAGCATTTATATCGACAAAAACGTTTTCGCCTTTTTTTGTCAATAAAATTTTCACTGTGTTGAATAGTTGTATACCACAGCAACGCGTGGCCGGATCCACTAGTATATATGTATGTATGTATTTATATACATATAAGTAAACAAGCTAATAAGGAATGCTAAAATAGTTAATCCTAATATTAGAGGCGAAACAAAGAATGTTAGTACAGTTAGCATTAGGATAAGTAGTAAGTAAACTAATAAGCAATGTAAAATTAAGTCAGTCTTAAGATTCAACGCAATAAAGGAAGAAGTAACAGCTCATGTTTTTTTATTTCAACCTTATTTCATTTCTCGCGTGGTTTTCCCTACATCAGACGGAAATAGGGCTGGGCTTGCTTTTTAATAAATTATAAAGATTTGACACCCATTTAATATCTTCACATGCGGTTGCCGTTCAAAGTGAGGGAAGAGTAGGTACGTTGTGTAGGACAGTATATGTATATTTGCAAATTGAGAAATAATGTGTTTCATAAATTTATTTACGAGACGCTGACTCGCGGCGAATTTATTAAAATTAGAAAGAAAAATGATTCAAGTGAAAATATAAACATCAATATAACGGGTGATTTTTTTGAGGTTAGGATTTTCATGCATTAGTATTTGACAGATCACGTGGGATTTCAGACATGGTGTCAAAGAGAAAGATGCTCAGTATGCTTTGACATTTCATCATGAATAGACTTACTAACGAGCAACGCTTGCAAATCATTGAATTTTATTACCAAAATCAGTGTTCGGTTCGAAATGTGTTTATCGACAAATTTTGTTCAGCGATGAGGCTCATTTCTGGTTGAATGGCTACGTAAATAAGCAAAATTGCCGCATTTGGGGTGAAGAGCAACCAGAAGCCGTTCAAGAACTGCCCATGCATCCCGAAAAATGCACTGTTTGGTGTGGTTTGTACGCTGGTGGAATCATTGGACCGTATTTTTTCAAAGATGCTGTTGGACGCAACGTTACGGTGAATGGCGATCGCTATCGTTCGATGCTAACAAACTTTTTGTTGCCAAAAATGGAAGAACTGAACTTGGTTGACATGTGGTTTCAACAAGATGGCGCTACATGCCACACAGCTCGCGATTCTATGGCCATTTTGAGGGAAAACTTCGGACAACAATTCATCTCAAGAAATGGACCCGTAAGTTGGCCACCAAGATCATGCGATTTAACGCCTTTAGACTATTTTTTGTGGGGCTACGTCAAGTCTAAAGTCTACAGAAATAAGCCAGCAACTATTCCAGCTTTGGAAGACAACATTTCCGAAGAAATTCGGGCTATTCCGGCCGAAATGCTCGAAAAAGTTGCCCAAAATTGGACTTTCCGAATGGACCACCTAAGACGCAGCCGCGGTCAACATTTAAATGAAATTATCTTCAAAAAGTAAATGTCATGAACCAATCTAACGTTTCAAATAAAGAACCGATGAGATTTTGCAAATTTTATGCGTTTTTTTTTTTTAAAAGTTATCAAGCTCTTAAAAAATCACCCTTTACCACTTAAAACTCAGAACAAAAAATTGGCTCCACATGTGTCATGTATTCTGAATGGCGAGTTTTATAATAATTATAACTGTTTTTGGAGGATGGAGTCATGTGTAGAAGTTCACGCAAGTGGGGAAAGTTCTCTGATCGCCATTCACTTGGGAGTGGCCCGAAACGATTCTTTTACATATGACTCAAGCAGCTCACGACTTCCGGTCTTTGACCAAGTATACTCTGGGTAGCCAAGGAACATCCGTTTGAAGGCGAGCTAACGTGAGAAGGCGAAATATTCCCCACTTAGGGTTGTGCGCTGGGCTTGGGACCCGCCACGTAAAAAACACCCCCAATGAAAGGAAACAACAAGCCTCGGATGAGTGACCCCCCTTTTGATGACGACCATGGCAAACGAATTAAGGACTATGATTTGAGGGCATGCACCTGGAATGTCCGGTCCCTTAATTGGGAAGGTGCCGCTGCCCAGCTGGTTGATGCCCTCGTGAAAATAAAGGCTGACATCACCGCCGTCCAAGAAATGCGATGGACGGGACAAGGACAGAGACGAGTAGGTCCTTGTGGCATTTACTACAGTGGCCATATAAAGGAGCGCAAGTTTGGTGTTGGATTCGTGGTGGGAGAGAGACTCCGTCGCCGAGTACTATCATTCACTCCGGAGAATGAACGTCTAGCCACAATCCGTATCAAAGCGAGGTTCTTCAACATATCGCTAATTTGCGCCCACGCCCCCCCCAAAGGAGCGCAAGTTTGGTGTTGGTTTCGTGGTGGGAGAGAGACTCCGTCGCCGAGTACTATCATTCACTCCGGAGAATGAACGTCTAGCCACAATCCGTATCAAAGCGAGGTTCTTCAACATATCGCTAATTTGCGCCCACGCCCCGACGGAAGAGAAGGACGATGCGACCAAAGATGCCTTTTATGAGTGCTTGGAGCGCACTTATGAAAGATGCCCCGCCACGATGTCAAAATCGTGCTTGGCGACTTCAACGCCAGGGTGGGCAAAGAAGGTATCTTTGACACTACGGTCGGTAAATTCAGCCTCCATGAGGAAACATCCCCAAATGGGTTGAGGCTGATCGACTTCGCCGGGGCCCGAAATATGGTTATCTGTAGTACTAGATTCCAGCATAAGAAGATACATCAAGCTACCTGTCTGTCTCTGGATCGAAAAACCACCAACCAGATCGATCATGTTGTGATATACGGAAGACACGTCTCCAGTGTTTTAGATGTGCGTGCGCTCCGAGGTCCTAACATCGACTCGGACCACTATCTTGTTGCAGACAAGATTCGCACTCGCCTCTGTGCAGCAAAAAACGCACGCCAACAAACACAAGGAAGGTTCGACGTCGAGAAGCTGCAATCACAACAGACAGCCGAACGATTTTCTACTCGGCTTGCACTCCTGCTCTCTGAGAGCACTCGTCAGCAACTCGGTATAAGGGAACTATCGGACGAAATTTCAAACTCCTTACGTACAGCTGCAACCGAAACCATTGGTTTTCGGAAAGTGCAAAAGAACAGCTGGTACGCATGCATATGCTTCTTTGCAAAATATGGTCGGACCAAAGCATGCCCAACGATTGGAATTTAAGTGTGATATGCCCAATCTATAAAAAAGGAAACCCCACAGTCTGCGCCAACTACCGTGAGATAAGCCTCGTCTACAACGCGTACAAGGTTCTATCGAGGGTATTTTGTGAAAGATTAAAGCCCACCGTCAACAAACTGATTGGACCTTATCAGTGTGGCTTTAGACCTGGAAAATCAACAACCGACCAGATATTCCAGATACGCCAAATCATGGAAAAGACCCGTGAAAGGAGAATCGACACGCACCACCTATTCGTCGATTTCAAAGCTGCTTTCGACAGCACGAAAAGGAGCTGCCTTTATGCCGCGATGTCTGAATTTGGTATCCCCGCAAAACTAATACGGCTGTGTAAACTGACGTTGAGCAACACGAAAAGCTCCGTCAGGATCGGGAAGGACCTCTGCGAGCCGTTCAATACCAAACGAGGTTTCAGACAAGGCGACTACCTATCGTGCGACTTTTTCAATCTGCTGCTGGAGAAAATAGTTCGAGCTGCAGAACTTAATCGAGCAGGTACAATCTTTTATAAGAGTGTACAGCTGCTGGCGTATGCCGATGATATTGATATCATCGGTCTCAACACCCGCACCGTTAGTTCTGCTTTCTCCAGACTGAACAAGGAAGCAACGCAAATGGGTCTGGCAGTGAGCGAGGGCAAGACGAAATATCTCCTGTCATCAAACAAACAGTCGTCGCATTCGACACTTGGCTCTCACGTCATTGTTGACTGTCATAACTAAAGTTGTAGATAATTTCGTCTAGCCTAGAAATCCAACGCAGGATTACTCTTGCCAACAGGTGCTACTTCGGACTGAGTAGGCAATTGAAAAGTAAAGTCCCCTCTCGACGAACAAAAGCCAAACTCTATAAGTCGCTCATAATTCCCGTCCTGCTAAATGGTGCAAAGGCTTGGACGAAGACAACAACCGATGAGACGACGTTGCGAGTTTTCGAGAGAAAAGTTCTGCGAAAGATTTATGGTCCTTTGCGCACTGGCCACGACGAATATCGCATTCGATGGAGATGAGATATATGACGACATTGACATAGTTCAGCGAAGTAAAAGACAGCGGCTACGCTGGCTAGGTCATGTTGTCCGGATGGATGAAAACACTCCAGCTCTGAAAGTATTCGACGCAGTACCCGTCGTGGAAAGCAGAGGAAGAGGAAGACCTCCACTCCGTTGGAAGGACCAAATGGAGAAGGACTTGGCTTCGCTTGGAATATCCAATTGGCGCCACATAGCGAAAAGAAGAAACGACTGTCCCGCTGTTGTTGACTCGGCTATAATCGCGTAAGCGGTGTCTACGCCAGTAAAGAAGAAGAAGAAGCCCAGGTGAATATTTTTCAAATACTTGAATAATTTTTTTGTAAGTTGTTCTAACTCTAATAAAAAAATATAGAATGTGATATTTTCCCCAAGTTACTTAACAATTCCTTAATGAGCGGTTTTCTAGGAAGCCATGGAGCTGACAATTATGAAGAATATCTCCATCATCGAATGTATAATTTTTCTAAATATGGACATGTTACATTCTCATTTACATAAATTTAAAGATAATATGGGAGCTTATTCAGAAGAACAAGGAAAACA
This sequence comes from Bactrocera dorsalis, assembly GCF_023373825.1. Taxonomy (NCBI): domain Eukaryota; kingdom Metazoa; phylum Arthropoda; class Insecta; order Diptera; family Tephritidae; genus Bactrocera; species Bactrocera dorsalis. The sequence goes on along the minus strand of NC_064308.1, from coordinate 17,482,988 downwards.
CTTGTATCAAGATATAATGGAATTTGAAATACGTTACCAAGGCCAGTATCCTGAACGCATGGTGGGTGACTTTATTTGGAGGTTAATAAGGGAAATTTTTACTGATGATAGGAAAAATAAAATTGTTAATTTGTAAAAATTTAGAGTATATTTTAAAATGTCAGTTGTAACAATGAATCCTAAACGGGATGGCCGGTATCTCTTAATAAATTATATGGTAAAACCCTTGCCCAAATACGCTTTTGACAACGAAATTTGATCCAAGGTGACAACATTATGTTGGACAATACATACATTAGATGATATGTTTTTAGCATCCAACAACGACAAATGATTTAAAACATCAAAGAAGATCCCGCCGCAACATTTTGATATGAAGGATATCGGAAATTACTAATGGGGATAGATTTCTATCCAAAACTTAATAAATGCGAAAATGCGAGAGGAAGTGTTGTGGATGCGAAGTAGTTCATACTAAATAGTAATAAATTAACATCTACTTAAAACTATGGGCAATAAATAGTAAGACTTTGTTCATATCTAATTCTAAAATTTTTATTGTATTCTTCAAAATATATTTCGTTCCTGTAAATCCACTTGTGCCAACTTTTTTTCCCAATTCTCGAAACAGTTGTTAAAGTAAAGTTCCAGAATAGCTTTCAATGCGGGAAGGGATTCTAGTTTAAGGTCTTCAATTGACTTCAAACGGTTGTTGCGGCACAATATTAGTTAAAAATTTTACGAAAAATTCCAGAAGAATCAGTGCAGTCTACAACGGTGCATTGTCGTGGTGCGAAACCCAGAAATTTGATTCCACACAAAAAACTTAATGGAACTTCATTATTGAATGATTTCACTCAACTTAAAAATCGCCGAATACACTTCATGTATTTCAGAAAGACAAGCGTATACCAAATACTAATGGTTATCTTGATTTGAAATTTGGTACAGATAGTCATACCAACCTAGAAAAAAAATATCGACAAATGAGATTTCTTCTTGTACTCTTTTTATTTTCAGTATTCATACATTGTGGGAGGATGGAGTCATGTGTAGAAGTTCACGCAAGTGAGGAAACTTAACACCATTCACTTGGGAGTGACCAGAAACGATTCATTTACATATGACTCAAGCAGCTCACGACTTCCGATCTTTGACCAAGTATCCTCTGGGTAGCCTAAGAACATCCGTTTGTAGGCGAGCTAAAGTGAGAAGGCGAAACCTTTCCTCCGCAGGGTTGTGCGCTGGGTTTGGGACCCACCACGTAAAAACAGTCCCAATGAAAACTAAACGACAGCCTTGCTGTTAACTCGGCTATAATCGCGTAAGCAGTGTCTACGCCAGTAAAGAAAAAGATTCATACATTGTAATGCATTTGAACACTTTTGATTAAGGTCAGTGTTATTATATCCGAGGACTTTACCTTCACTTAACTCCCACAAAATTTGTACGTTTGCGCTCTATCAGTCCTTAATATTGTATAGTATAACTTACCATTCATGCATGTATATTCCAGTTTTTTTTTTTAAATGGAAATAACTAATTACAATCAGGAGTAAATATATATATAACAACTATACACCATTTCATTTTTATATAAAGGGTGATTTTTTAAGAGCTTGATAACTTTTAAAAAAAAAAAAAACGCATAAAATTTGCAAAATCTCATCGGTTCTTTATTTGAAACGTTAGATTGGTTCATGACATTTACTTTTTGAAGATAATTTCATTTAAATGTTGACCGCGGCTGCGTCTTAGGTGGTCCATTCGGAAAGTCCAATTTTGGGCAACTTTTTCGAGCATTTCGGCCGGAATAGCCCGAATTTCTTCGGAAATGTTGTCTTCCAAAGCTGGAATAGTTGCTGGCTTATTTCTGTAGACTTTAGACTTGACGTAGCCCCACAAAAAATAGTCTAAAGGCGTTAAATCGCATGATCTTGGTGGCCAACTTACGGGTCCATTTCTTGAGATGAATTGTTGTCCGAAGTTTTCCCTCAAAATGGCCATAGAATCGCGAGCTGTGTGGCATGTAGCGCCATCTTGTTGAAACCACATGTCAACCAAGTTCAGTTCTTCCATTTTTGGCAACAAAAAGTTTGTTAGCATCGAACGATAGCGATCGCCATTCACCGTAACGTTGCGTCCAACAGCATCTTTGAAAAAATACGGTCCAATGATTCCACCAGCGTACAAACCACACCAAACAGTGCATTTTTCGGGATGCATGGGCAGTTCTTGAACGGCTTCTGGTTGCTCTTCACCCCAAATGCGGCAATTTTGCTTATTTACGTAGCCATTCAACCAGAAATGAGCCTCATCGCTGAACAAAATTTGTCGATAAACACATTTCGAACCGAACACTGATTTTGGTAATAAAATTCAATGATTTGCAAGCGTTGCTCGTTAGTAAGTCTATTCATGATGAAATGTCAAAGCATACTGAGCATCTTTCTCTTTGACACCATGTCTGAAATCCCACGTGATCTGTCAAATACTAATGCATGAAAATCCTAACCTCAAAAAAATCACCCGTTATTAATTATCTTTCTAACTTTCAATATGCCAATTTATGTAACAAATGAAAAAGTTTACGGAAAATATTATAATTTTATTTTATTATTATTAGGGTTTGTCGTTGTCTAAAAAGTTATACTATATTTCCGAGAAATATAAAATATGGGATACAAATATGTCTGACATATAGTATATTAGTTTCACCCTGAGAAAAAGTGCATGTGGGGCATAAAATCAAAAATTACATATGTATACTATACGAGTATGTCAGTAAAACTACATATTTTATTTTTTTCAAGCATACAGCCAACGCACTGGAATTTCAGGCTGTTTGTTTGACTTAACAACGGTCATGACTATACATGTACATTAAAATATCGTTAGCTTAGTATGCGAACGTCCTTAAACCATTTATTTTAATTTTTTATGCGAAAAATAAATTTGTGAAAATGAAGCAAAACGTGAGCTCATTGGTATTGGCTTTTGTTCAAACTTAAATTACTTGTTAAAATCATTTTAATTATATATTATTTATTTATTTACATATCACATTTGAATACCTTTCCATAACAACATGTAAGAACGGCATTCCGCCAAAGTTTTTGGTAATGATCTGTTTTTAGTTGTGTTATCTGCGTACGAATACAATTCTCAATTTTGATTAAAGTGAAAATAGTAATACTATGCGCGTTTGCAAACTAAAGCAACGAAATACATGTTACCTTAAGACGAAAACTTAAATAATGTAAAAACAACTTTTGTATAAAAAATTAATTATATAAATGTATATTTGATTTCACATGAGTAAATAAATATATTTAACGTTCATGTTAGGTAGGCTTGTGTCCGCTTATATGTAAGCGTATATGTATTGTATAAATAAATAAGCAATATTAAATACTATAGAACTCATCTCGCTATCACACAATTATTGTCTTATCGGCCAATAGACAGTTATTGCTGGAGAAATAGCAGAAACGGAATCGCTGTAGTGTCTTTGACATTCATGAGCAAGCACATTCGACCACTCGCATGTCTGTCCACGTGGAGATCTTCAGTTTTTCACTGTCTTTCTCGTCCACATGCAATACTTCGAGTTCGACTAGTTTAGAAGGCGCACAACAGGGGCGAGGTGCGCGTTCACGATTTTGCTTCCATATTAGACTCTGCAACATGGCGTGATGGTGAGCCGGATTATATCGCGGTGGACAACGGCCATGACAATATCCAGCATCGAATACCTTTGGCTGAATAATAAATTCAAAACCTTTGATTTCCTTGAATATTACTTCCATTGTGTGCCGACAGCAACGTTGATTGAATTTATGACAAGAAAGTTTGTCAATAGCACCGCTGGGACGTTGTTGGCCATTTAAAAATGTGGCCACGTTATGATAGTGACGTGACTTCTCAACGGAATTGGAATGTTTGTTGGATCTGATTTCCTTGTATGACACACCAAGATGACCAATTATGTTCAAAATTGGCATTAGTTGTGCACCATCGGCGTCCACATCGTCTACATTAGTGGGTGACGACATGTCGTTTAATATACGGGCACCAACACGTTGGCAATTATCACACTGCACTTCCAGACCCAGATTAGACCGCTCCTCGCGTAACCATGTCTCTACAGCTTTTGTCACATCAAACTGCACCCATTGGCTATGAGTATCATATTTGCGGCTGTGATCTATCTCGATGTTCACTTTAGAGCTATCGAGACACACGCGTTTACCGTTTCCCAAACGTTGATATACCTTCAAATTTAACAGATGTTTCTGTTTATCATTGGCCGCCGTGGTGTTAGCATGGCCCTTACCACTTTTTTCTACGCTGCTGCCACATGACCGATTTTTAGATTTCTGTTTTCTTTTATTGGGCTTGACTGCTAAAGCCGAGCTGTGTATTACCATAAGCCGAATGTTGGCCTCTTCGACATCGCCGGGTTGCAACTGAGCAGCGTTTGTCTCCAGAGCAAAATGTAAAATCATAGTAGTTTGTTTTTGCCGAAACTTTCGGTTATTGTTCCGCTGCTGACGTGGTAATACGAAATTATTAGATACAGTTTCAGCATCGGTTACCTCATGTTTTGTATGGGGAAAGTTGTTCAGAAAAGTTTGAGTGTTACGTTTTTGACGCAAATAAGTATCGTACTTCGTGACATTCGGAGCGATGCTGACTATACGTAAAGGGGCGCTTTCTAATTCCTGCTCAACTTTGTTTCTAATAGCATATGTTAATTGAGCTAGCTCTCGTCGCTTGCGATCGTGCACCCGCCGCAAATATTCCCGATACTTTGTAACATATTCACGTTGACTTATATTAATCTAAAACGGTAAAAAATGTAAATTTTAAACATCGCAAAATAGGAGCATTTCTTTAGATATCATGATATTACAAATATATTGCATTTTATATATAAAAAAATAAAAAGAGACGGTAAAACAAGAATATTTTTGCTTGCTCGGTACTCTGCAAAATAGGTTCTTAGACACCTCTAAGAAAATCTGTACAAATACTTATGAGTATCATACCTCGCTTCGAATAACTTGAAAAAATATCGCGTTTCATATAATTGGTAGGAAATTATGTGCTCTACAAAATGGTCTCTAAAGATTTTTTCGTAAACCGTACATCGTAAAGGAAATTAATGTTTGATTATTTTAAGAAATTCTTATTAGTGCTTTTAAGTTATATAACTGGATAAAAAAACATTTCAAGTTTCAACTGCTGTACAAAAATGGTCTATGTTTATTTCTTATTATTTTGTAGGAAATTTAAAATGAAAAAATATATATCAAAAAACAAAAAAAAAATAAAAGAATAAGAAACAATTCAGAGTAGAAAATTTCCTACAATACCATTAGTTTTGCAAATTATAATTAGTCCGAGTTATAAAATTTATAAAAGAATAAGGAAGAGCTAAGTTCGGGTGCAACCGAACATTTTATACTCTAACAACTTGCAAAAATCAAAGTCAGGGAACTATTTACTTTAAGGTGTAAAACCAATCATATAAAGTAAAGTCAGCCGGATGTTTAAAAATACTGATATTAGTTATATAGGGAATAACACTGTTATGAATAAAACACGCTCTCTTATTTTCATTGGGATAATTCATATATTGGCTGCTATATGAATTACAAAGTCACCCGGAAGTTCGAAAATCTTTATATTGAGTGTATAGGGGCTAAAGGTAGTATTGGTCAACCCATTTTTGACATACAAACATGCCATTATAAGAGAAGGATTATCTTTTAATTTCAGTTATATATATCACACATTGTCCAACTTTTTCGATCAAAAGTCAACTATAAGTACCAGGGTCTAAATATTCGGTACCTTAGGGCTTGAACAGTTTTTATTGGATTTAAAAACTTTTTGGTTATAAGGTGCCACGCACTAAAGACATTATTCGTGCAAAGTTTTATCCAGCTTTGACCAGCTTCTTGATTTATGACGAATCAAGTGGAATTTAAAATTGTGCTGTATGGGAAGTGGGCGTGGTTGTTATCCGATCTACGTACTAAATTTTGTCAAAATCGGTCGGACGGGTCCCGAGATATGGGATTTCACCAAAAAGTGGCCGGTGCCACGCCCATCGTCCAATTTTCACACTGGCTCTCATACCATCTCGATAGTAAAATTTGATGTCCCAGACGTATGTATATAGTTATTGATTTATCAAGCTTTTAGTAGTTTTTAACAGTACCGTTATATGGGGAGTGAGCGGAGTCATTCTCCCATTTCATCCATTTTTACACTGCCGGTAGAAGTTCTTATAAGATTCGTGCTCTGCGAATTTGTCACTTAAGTGGTTTAGGCGTCATGTACATTAAACTTGTTAAAGGGCGGAGCCATTCCCACTTTTTCAAAAAAAATTTTCCGCAAGTGCCCTTTGCTACTACGATCCTCTGTAATTAAAAATTAAAAGTTAAATTAAAGTTTTATAATTTAGTGCTTAGTTATGACACTTTATGTATTTTCGATTAATGGCGATTTGTGGGAGTGGCAGTGGTTCGATTGCGCCCATCTACAAACTCGATTTTTTGTACTAAGGAAGCAACATACCAAGTTTCATCGAGATATGTCAATTTTACACAAGTTACAGCATGCACGGACGGACGGAGGGACGGACAGACAGATAGTCAACCGGATTTCAACTTTTCTCGTCATCCTGAGCATTTATAATCCTATATCTATTTCGTTTAGTTTTAGAAGATACCGAGTCCCGTCATCACAAAACTCTCTTAAAATTTTTTTATACGAAATATTATTTCCATCCATCGTAACCCGATCGCTCTTATATAGTTTAATGGGTGTCACAGATAACTAAATGCCTTTATATTCCGGCATTTGACAACACTATTGTTGTAATCTGGAAACTCACACTTTTTTTGTAAAGTTTGACATTTTTATTGGTATGCTGACAAGACAAGACAATATGGAGGATGACTGGAGGTATTGAAAGTATGATTATAAATCTTACACATCATGCATAACATGATCCAAGATTTAATGAAATCACAAAATCAAATGCTGCAAAATTTAAAAACAAAAAAGTAAAAAATGATCTTACTAAATATCTGGATATGGAATGCTATTGATAATATCCAACATAATTCAAACATTATCAGATTTCTGTCTGAAAAGAATATAGATGTAATGCTTATAGCAGAAACTCATCTTACAAATAAAAATAATTTCAATATACCGGGGCTTAGACTCTATGTTACAAATCATTCGGATGGAAAAGCGCATGGTGGCACGGCAGTGTTGATTAGAAATCGTTTAAACCACTATTCTCTAGAACAGTGGTTCCCAAACTTATTTTGTCTACCGCTCAGTTTGAGAATAAATATTTTTTTAGCGCCCCCATTTTTTCACCTATTTAAAAAACACTATAACTTCAAATTAATTATTGTGACCTATACGAGGTGTGTTCAAAAAGTACCGCGAATTTTGTGTTTTTTCAAAATTATTTATTTATTCATGAATATCTATTTTGTCCCCTTCAAAGTAATCCCCATGAGATATTATACACTTGTGCCAACGGTTTTTCCAATCTTCGAAGTACTTCAAAAAATCATTTTTTTTACCTTCTTCAGCTCCTCCTTCGATGCCGTCTTTATCTCGTCAAGAGAAACGTAACGTCGTCCTTTCATGGGCTTCTTCAGTTTAGGGAACAAGAAAAAGTCACAGGGGGCCAGATCTCGGGAATACGGTGGCTGCGGCATGATTAGTGTGTTGTTTTTGGCCAAAAAGTCGCGCACAAGCAACGATGTGTGAGCAGGGGCGTTATCGTGGCGCAATTTTTTTGATAGGTAAAAATCGAAGACGATTCAAAACACGTGCAAGCTAAAGCAACTGTCAACAATTAAATGAACATTCAAAATGGCCGAGCTTGTCGGCATAAGTGAAAGACATGAGTACCAACATAACACCACAAAAAATTCGAAATTCCAATATATATGTACGTAACCAGCGAAAATTCAAAATTCGCGATACTTTTTGAACACACCTCGTAAATGTATATCAACGGAGAATTCTAAACGAAACTTTTACTATAACCAGCAACTTGAAACCTGAGCGCAGTTGGTAACATACAACGGCGCTTAGGTTTCAAGTTAACTCTTACGGGCTCCACCTGCCAATAAGAATGATTATTGAAACACAACTTTATACAGTCACCGAAATAAGTATAGTGTACAAAGTAAAAAAAGGAATTTAAGGAAGTTTACAAGCTTTTTTTTGAAAATGATTGCATGTAAGCAATTGCGACCTATTTGTTCATTGTTGATCAGAACTTATTAGTGGCACCGGTACTTTTGTAGTACCATTACTTTCTGTTTAATTTGCGCACTTGTACATTCAGAGCGAAATAATTATAGCGTACAATAAGGAAAAGTATTCGGTATCGACAAGACGTTATATTTACTCTGTATTTTTAAGGATTTTTAAAGTAAGTTTGTTTTAAATAAATTATTAAAAAAATATTTATCCATCCTAACGAGCTTAATTTAATAACTAATTTAGAAATGCCTCGCGGAACCCAGTCATCGCTTGTTGGGCGTTCTAAAATTCAAACGATGCGGAAGTGTGGAGCTGCAATAAGGGATATAGCTGAAATATTCCATCGCAACAAGAAAACAATATGTTCCGTTTTAAAAAATACCGAAATTTATAGTACAACAAAAAGAAATGGACGTCCTCCAAAGGTTGATGAACGGTTGAAACAGCAAATAAAGCATTTGGCAGTCAGTAAAAACATTTCTCCAGCAAAAATTAGGCTTCAACTAAATCTTGAAATGTCCACCCGTCGAGTTCAGTAGATTTTAAAAGAGAATAGTAACATCTAGTATGCCAAACGAGCGCCTAAGCCTAAGTTGCTCCCTCGGCACAAAACTGCAAGGATGCAATATGCCCAAAAGCATTAATTGTGGGACGACAAGTGGAAAAAAGTGGTTTTTAGTGTTGAAAAAAATTTTCATTTAGATGGCCCCGATGGCAATGACAAATATTGAAGAGATATTCGACGACCACTATAAACAAGGCATTCGAGAAATTTCAAGGGGTAATCTCTTATGGTATGGGGGGCTTTCGGATACAATGGTGTAACCCCAATTTGTTTTGTAACGTATAAAATAAATTCTATAAGTTATAGTGAACTGTTAGACAACGCCTTAATAGATTTTTTCGAACGATTTTGTGAGGAACCGGGAATTTTTCAGCAAGATAACGCCGCGATACACAATGCAGCTGCAACAAAACGTTTCTTTATGGACAGATATATAGCATTAATGGACTGGCCCGCTATAAGTCCCGACTTACACCCCATGGAAAATCTCTGGGGAATACTTTCGCAGTAAGTTTATTCCGGTGGTCGACAATTTGATACTGTTAGAGATCTAAGGAAGTGCATTGAAGCCGAATTGAAGAAAATACCCAATTCCACCCTTCGCTCTCTAATTGAATCCATGCCGAGGCGCATAAACAGCGTTATTTTGGCTAACGGTAACCATATAAGTTATTAACACTTCGAATAAGTTTGATATAATATGAAATATTTGTTTGTACGCTATACTTTTTTCGTAACAAGTGAATTAAATTTTTGAATTATTTTACTAATAAGTAGTAATTTTTGTTTTTAAATATTGTGTAAATAATCCTCGATGTTGATTCCATTAATAAATAACATAAAAAATAATCATATGAAATTAGAAGACGAATAAAATAGGATTAATTATTTCGTGGACTGTAGTATTAAAATAGAGAGTTTTTATTGAAAATAAAACTAAAATAATCGATCCATATATAAAAACTAATGTGAGGGGTGAATCTGATGCTGTTTAATAAGTTTTTTAATATCAGGTTCCAATTTACTAAAGAACAGTCGCAAGTCGCCACGTTCGGTAACAAGCAAACGATTCTTTGTTGACATTTGAAAACGGATCCAACACCCAGTCTGGTATTTCCAAGTTCAAAATGTCCTGTTATCGTTCGGTGAAGTCAATGTGGAGGTTTTCCAATGTTGGCAGTAGGCAAACAATTCGTCTTTACTGCATGATACTGATAAATTCGGAAAATTGTGAAACTCTCGTCTGCCCAGATTCTTTTTGTGTAGAATCAGTTTGGCTGCGAAAGCAGCAACGATGTTTTTTGTTTTAATTAAATTTAGTTTATCGCATTGCAGTTGGAGATTCCTGTCGTTGAACAATTTATACAGGTCTGTCATGTAAGCTATATCATTCTTTGATGTTATGAGCTTATCTTGAAATTCTGTATCTTTAGTTTCCAAGAACTCTATAACAGAGTCAAACAGGTTGTAGAACCGACTCAGACAATTGCCTCTTGATAGCCAACGAACTTCAGTATGAAACAACAAACGATTGAAATCCTCGTCATTAGTAACACAAAGCTGATGAAAAAATCTATCATACAAGGAACTGTTGCGGATTTTATTGACTGCTTTGATGACATATTGCAGTGATTGAAAAAGCTTTTCACTTAAGTTTCTAGCAACTAAATGTTGTCTATGAATAACACAATATACACCAAGGACATCTGGAATTTTATTTTTTAAGTGCGCTATTAAGCCTTTATGGCACCCTATCATAGCCGGAGCGCCATCCGGAATCTCTTTCTCATCGCAAAACTTTTCCAATATATTGAATATGGTTTCGCCTTTTGTATCGGTCTCTAAATTTCTAGCAAATAATAGTTCTTCACATATTTTCCCATCTTTAATAAACCTCACGTAAGACAACAACAATGCTTCATTAGTTGGTAAAGTGGACTCATCGAGCTGAATTGAGAATTGGCTTGTCTTCAGGTGATCGCACAATGATTCTTCAATGTTTTCAGCCACTCAATTCGTCTTTGCACAGAATTATTACTCAAAGGAATTTTTCGGATAATATACATAGTTCAAAAGCTCAAAACGTGCGCTACATCAGCTACCTACCCGACGTCATTTCGCAAGTGATAAAATAAATTTTTCAAGAACTCACAGCATGCGCTACATCAGCTCGAACCTACCGACCCTACACCTTTGCGCAAATGATTATATTATGATAGCAAATGCCCACATACAGATTTGGCAATGGCAATAGCAAAACGTTTGACAGTTAGTATTCTATAAATTCTATCCTGTCGTGATGCCCCGTTATGAAACGGAGCGACCGATTGACATGATTTTCATTTTTTCTATATTCAATAAAATAGGACAGATATATGAACTACGCGGAGAGAAATATAGAACCGAGTCTGAGCAATCTTTTAATTCATATTAGTTGATGTTCACAAGTTGTTGTTGAGAGTCGAGAGCTCATGTAGTCGTTGTCAAAGAGGCCTCCTTGCTAAATAAAATTACAAATAACCCCCCAGGCCTCTACACAACGCCCCCATTTTCTTTCTGGATCTTTTACCGCCCCCTTTGACGCCTGCAGCGCCCACAAGGGGGCGTTATCGCCCACTTTGGGAAACATTGCTCTAGAATCTCATGCTACACCACAGTAACAAGCTACAACAATATCACTAAGAAATCGGGGTTGTGACTTAAACCTTACCTGTCCACCTCGTTTTAAAATTACAGATAGCGAATTTAAAGACTTCTTTGGAACACTAGCTCAAATATTTCTAGCAGGTGGAGATTACAACGCAAAACACAGGTACTGGGGCTCACGTCTTATTAATCCGAAAGGACGACAGCTGTATCAATAGGCGCAATAACCTTGAAATAATATCTCCTGGTAAGCCGACATATTGGCCTAGTGATCGTAAGAAAATATCAGATTTAATTGATTTTGCTGTAATCAAAAATATAGATAAATCGCACATAACTGCTGATACATGTGCTGATCTTTCTTCTGATCACTCTCCTGTATTAATAAAGTTATGTAAACAACCCATATTCGTTAATCCAAAAGTGGGTCTAACTCCTTATAAAACGAAGTGGCTAAAATATAAAATATGCGTGAGTAGAAACATTAATACTGAGTACAAAATAAATACAGGAAGAGATATTGACTAGCACAGCTATCTTCGCAACACCAAACAAAAACTACAAGCTCCTTGGTCCCAGAAAAATCCCTAATAGAGAAATAGAAAAGCTTGTAAATGAAAAAAGGCATGCAAGACGTGAGTGGCAGATAAATCGTTCCCCTTCCACTAAAAAAATTGCTTAAACGTGAGGAAGAAATGAACACAGAAATGTATATAAAGAAGCTGTGTCCAAATTCAAACAAACCAAATTTCCTTTGGAAAGCCCAAAACTCCATGAAACCACCAGCTAATTGTTTTGCAAATCACCTATAAAAGGTATTGCAACCTAATTGGCCAAAGAACAACTTTAAGCTGTCAATCTTACGCAACACAGCTAAAGAGTCGCTCGAGTCTTTTAAGACTTCACCTTCTGAAATTATTGGAATCATCAAAGGCGGGACATGATAATATTTCACCAAAAATGCTAATTGAGTTACCAATTATTGCTGTAGAGGTACTCTCTTTGCTCTTCAATGCAATTCTTAGTTTCAGATACTATCCAATTTCATGGAAAAAGTCGCAGATTATCTTGATAGATAAACTTGGGAAAGATTTAACACAGCCGTCATCATACAGACCAATTAGTCTTCTCTCTATCTTTCTAAAGTATTTGAAAAATTATTACTATCAAAGATGTCTCTTTTCCTCCACGAAAATAATACAATACCAATGCATCAATTGGAGGATGGAGTCATGTGTAGAAGTTCACGCAAGTGAGGAAAGTTCTCTGATCGCCATTCACTTGTGAGTGGCCAGAAACGATTCTTTTACATATGACTCAAGCGGCTCACGACTTCCGGTCTTTGACCAAGTATCCTCTGGGTAGCCTAAGAACATCTGTTTGAAGGCGAGCTAAAGTGAGAAGGCGAAACCTTCCCTCCGCAGGGTTGTGCCCTGGGTTTGGGACCCACCACGTAAAAACAGTACCAACGAAAACTAAACGACATCGCGTAAGCGATGTCTACGCCAGTAAAGAAGAAGAATTCGGAATTCGTACGAAGCGAAACGTGTCATACATACATTGATGGAATACCTATTGATGGTCCAGAAGCAATTACTTTCCCAAAAGAAAGATTTAGGAAAGTGTTCCATGAGGAACTTAGTGGGATGCCTCTTAAGTCAAGAATCATCCATGACATTTACCGAAGCGACTGTGACTATGGAGACATCATCATGGATACTAAACAGCTACGCAGAAAATTTTCAGGGGCCATCTTGCTCATCGCGTACCATGGTGACCACTTCCACATTGTCCTCGACTGCAGTTATTCCAACAACTCATGTCTTATTTAAATAATAGACAATTTATGGTAAAAGTAGGAGATTTCATATCTTATGAAACAAGCGCTGGTGTACCACAGGGCATCCTTTTAGGCCCAACTTTATACATCATATATACAGCAGACCTTTCAACAGCTAACAATCTATTAACTTCAACTTTTGCGGATGATACAGCTATAGTGAGCCGTAACAATTGCCACATTTTAGCATCAAGAAAACTCGCGAAGCATTTAAGTCCTGTTGAAGAATGGCTAGCGAACTGGCGTATAAATGTGAATGAACAGAAATGTAGGCATGTTACATTTTCGCTTAGACCCGGCAGTAAAAATAAACAATATTTTAGTACCCCAAGCAAACGAAGTAACATATCTTGGTATTGAGCTAGATAGAAGCCTCACGTGGAGAAAACACATCTCTAGTAAAATGACATGTATGAAGGTTAGAGTTGCAAATTCAAATTGGCTTTTAAATAAAAACTCCAAACTTAGCCTAGACAACAAAGTGCTTTTATATAATGCGGTCATAAAGCCGATTTGGATGTATGGCATTCATCTGTGGGGTACGACCTGTGCAACCAATAAATGGAGAAATATTGAAAAAAAAATTGTGATTTAAAAAAATTATTGAGTTTTAATATATTATTTAAATTTTTTTGGTTTATTATCTTGTTCGTAATATTATATTTCATACTTTTCATATTAGTTATTGATGAAGTGTTTTTTAAGGTTTGCCAGTATTAACTTCGGCGGACGCCTTGGAAGTTTTATTTTCGTTATATTTACATTATTTTCTTTTACTTTATTGCCATATATTTTTTCGATTTTATTATTGGCATACATCAATTTGCTATTTGGGATATCGGTTGCTGCACCAATTTAAATTAGGAATTCAATTCCAAAATATCAAACCGAATAATATTTTCAAAATATTTTATGAGGGTCGAACCATAAAGTTATTAAAATTTCTGGGTTATTATAAATTTCGGGTCGTATATGGTATATGACCTGGTTGTCCCATATCTTTTGTAATACTAAAATTTTTCCCTAAAAAAGGTTTTCTTCAATATACTTTCTCTTATTCTCTTTGGTATACTGGTTGGTTGATAAATGGTCTGCCATTTATACCTGTTACTCCTAATTTGTGACATTGACATGATTTTCATTTTTTCTATATTCAATAAAATAGGACAGATATATGAACTAAGCGGAGAGAAATATAGAACCGAGTCTGAGCAATCTTTTAATTCATATTAGTTGATGTTCACAAGTTGTTGTTGAGAGTCGAGAGCTCATGTAGTCGTTGTCAAAGAGGCCTCCTAGCTAAATAAAATTACAAATAACCCCCCAGGACTCTACACAACGCCCCCATTTTCTTTCTGGATCTTTTACCGCCCCCTTTGACGCCTGCAGCGCCCACAAGGGGGCGTTATCGCCCACTTTGGGAAACATTGCTCTAGAATCTCATGCTACACCACAGTAACAAGCTACAACAATATCACTAAGAAATCGGGGTTGTGACTTAAACCTTACCTGTCCACCTCGTTTTAAAAATACAGATAGCGAATTTAAAGACTTCTTTGGAACACTAGCTCAAATATTTCTAGCAGGTGGAGATTACAACGCAAAACACAGGTACTGGGGCTCACGTCTTATTAATCCGAAAGGACGACAGCTGTATCAATAGGCGCAATAACCTTGAAATAATATCTCCTGGTAAGCCGACATATTGGCCTAGTGATCGTAAGAAAATATCAGATTTAATTGATTTTGCTGTAATCAAAAATATAGATAAATCGCACATAACAGCTGATACATGTGCTGATCTTTCTTCTGATCACTCTCCTGTATTAATAAAGTTATGTAAACAACCCATATTCGTTAATCCAAAAGTGGGTCTAACTCCTTATAAAACGAAGTGGCTAAAATATAAAATATACGTGAGTAGAAACATTAATACTGAGTACAAAATAAATACAGGAAGAGATATTGACTAGCACAGCTATCTTCGCAACACCAAACAAAAACTACAAGCTCCTTGGTCCCAGAAAAATCCCTAATAGAGAAATAGAAAAGCTTGTAAATGAAAAAAGGCATGCAAGACGTGAGTGGCAGATAAATCGTTCCCCTTCCACTAAAAAAATTGCTTAAACGTGAGGAAGAAATGAACACAGAAATGTATATAAAGAAGCTGTGTCCAAATTCAAACAAACCAAATTTCCTTTGGAAAGCCCAAAACTCCATGAAACCACCAGCTAATTGTTTTGCAAATCACCTATAAAAGGTATTGCAACCTAATTGGCCAAAGAACAACTTTAAGCTGTCAATCTTACGCAACACAGCTAAAGAGTCGCTCGAGTCTTTTAAGACTTCACCTTCTGAAATTATTGGAATCATCAAAGGCGGGACATGATAATATTTCACCAAAAATGCTAATTGAGTTACCAATTATTGCTGTAGAGGTACTCTCTTTGCTCTTCAATGCAATTCTTAGTTTCAGATACTATCCAATTTCATGGAAAAAGTCGCAGATTATCTTGATAGATAAACTTGGGAAAGATTTAACACAGCCGTCATCATACAGACCAATTAGTCTTCTCTCTGTCTTTCTAAAGTATTTGAAAAATTATTACTATCAAAGATGTCTCTTTTCCTCCACGAAAATAATACAATACCAATGCATCAATTGGAGGATGGAGTCATGTGTAGAAGTTCACGCAAGTGAGGAAAGTTCTCTGATCGCCATTCACTTGTGAGTGGCCAGAAACGATTCTTTTACATATGACTCAAGCGGCTCACGACTTCCGGTCTTTGACCAAGTATCCTCTGGGTAGCCTAAGAACATCTGTTTGAAGGCGAGCTAAAGTGAGAAGGCGAAACCTTCCCTCCGCAGGGTTGTGCCCTGGGTTTGGGACCCACCACGTAAAAACAGTACCAACGAAAACTAAACGACATCGCGTAAGCGATGTCTACGCCAGTAAAGAAGAAGAATTCGGAATTCGTACGAAGCGAAACGTGTCATACATACATTGATGGAATACCTATTGATGGTCCAGAAGCAATTACTTTCCCAAAAGAAAGATTTAGGAAAGTGTTCCATGAGGAACTTAGTGGGATGCCTCTTAAGTCAAGAATCATCCATGACATTTACCGAAGCGACTGTGACTATGGAGACATCATCATGGATACTAAACAGCTACGCAGAAAATTTTCAGGGGCCATCTTGCTCATCGCGTACCATGGTGACCACTTCCACATTGTCCTCGACTGCAGTTATTCCAACAACTCATGTCTTATTTAAATAATAGACAATTTATGGTAAAAGTAGGAGATTTCATATCTTATGAAACACAGATAAGCGCTGGTGTACCACAGGGCATCCTTTTAGGCCCAACTTTATACATCATATATACAGCAGACCTTTCAACAGCTAACAATCTATTAACTTCAACTTTTGCGGATGATACAGCTATAGTGAGCCGTAACAATTGCCACATTTTAGCATCAAGAAAACTCGCGAAGCATTTAAGTCCTGTTGAAGAATGGCTAGCGAACTGGCGTATAAATGTGAATGAACAGAAATGTAGGCATGTTACATTTTCGCTTAGACCCGGCAGTAAAAATAAACAATATTTTAGTACCCCAAGCAAACGAAGTAACATATCTTGGTATTGAGCTAGATAGAAGGCTCACGTGGAGAAAACACATCTCTAGTAAAATGACATGTATGAAGGTTAGAGTTGCAAATTCAAATTGGCTTTTAAATAAAACTCCAAACTTAGCCTAGACAACAAAGTGCTTTTATATAATGCGGTCATAAAGCCGATTTGGATGTATGGCATTCATCTGTGGGGTACGACCTGTGCAACTAATATTGATATAATACAAAGTTTCCAATCAAAAATACTTATATCAATCACGTGTTCACCATGGTACATGCGTAATGAAAATATCTATAAAGATTTTGGTATTCCTATGGTAATGAAAGAAGTAGGGGACAGCAGAATGAAATATATAGCTAAACTACGAGATCACCTAAGCCTTTTGGCCAATGCTTTGGTACAATCCTGCGATCAAACACGCCTTAAAAGAAGAGATATGCGTGCGTATTAAAGAGCAATCACTTGCTTGAGCCTGTCTAATTTTTAAATAGATTTAAGATTTTATTACTTATTGTTAGGCTTTTAAAACAAAACTCAGATCCAATAATTAGAGAAATATTGAAAAAAAATTGTGATTTAAAAAAATTATTGAGTTTTAATATATTATTTAAATTTGTTTGGTTTATTATCTTGTTCGTAATATTATATTTCATACTTTTCATATTAGTTATTGATGAAGTGTTTTTTAAGGTTTGCCAGTATTAACTTCGGCGGACGCCTTGGAAGTTTTATTTTCGTTATATTTACATTATTTTCTTTTACTTTATTGCCATATATTTTTTCGATTTTATTATTGGCATACATCAATTTGCTATTTGGGATATCGGTTGCTGCACCAATTTAAATTAGGAATTCAATTCCAAAATATCAAACCGAATAATATTTTCAAAATATTTTATGAGGGTCGAACCATAAAGAGTTCTTACATACTTCTTTGTTATTAAAATTTCTGGGTTATTATAAATTTCGGGTCGTATATGGTATATCACCTGGTTGTCCCTTATCTTTTGTAATACTAAAAATTTTCCCTAAAAAAGGTTTTCTTCAATATACTTTCTCTTATTCTCTTTGGTATACTGGTTGGTTGATATATGGTCTGCCATTTATACCTGTTACTCCTGATTTGTGGTTGGCTTGTTTGCACAGGCCTGGGATTATTTAATACTTGTGTAGTCTGATCTCCGTCCATTGGTTCTAGGTTATTGGGATTCATTTGGTATAAATAGACATTCATTTAAAAATATCTTCAATTATTTTGAAAATTTAGAAATCCTCGATACAGGTCTTTTCAACCAGTTTCGTTACATTTTTTGGAAAAACGCAAACCAAATTGTGATCGCATTTGATTTGAACGAAGCTCTTTGCGCCTTAGCAAGAGCATTTGGTCAATAGTATTTACATAGTTTAAGGGATGATTTAAACCAGTTATAAAAGATCTCAAAGTGGTTTCTCGATTCTTAATATTTAATCGTTTTGTGATTTCAGAATTCGTTCCGTGTGTACATGAGGTTTGTTAGTAATATTAGGCCTAGGGTAAGTTTTCACCCGATTTTATTAATTTTAAGTACAAATATTCAATTCAAATTCAATTTTTGACAATGAAGCTTCATCCAGTACTAGTGTTTATCGATTGTATAGTGAGGTCGTAGATTACTCCAAGACGAATCTTGAGGTCGTCAAAAATCAGTTGTTTGTTCGGAAACAATTGATCACAAATTGATACTACAAAATCGCCATGTGATCTGTCGTAAGATTTAGACAACTATGGGCATTGGTGATACCAGCATACATATACATACTTGTACATTCAATATTGCATGAACATTTCACTGTAAAAAAAACTTGTTCATATTGGATCCGCTCAAAAAAGCTAGTGTCGATTCGTTGATAGAAATGTTAACAAAATGCAGAGCGGTTCTTTGAACAGTGAAACCTCCAATAACCGGATACTGACGGTTCCACAATATTTGTCCGCTTATTTAAATACACTACTTCTTAAAAAAACATGTTTTATAGTTATAATAAAACTAGCTGACCCGGCAAACTTCGTTCTGCCCAAAATAGATTTTTTTTCATTTCAAAAATTAAAACGGTATTGGTTTTAATAGAATATGAACGATTTTTCCTAATTTCATTGTGTATACTTTAAATACCGCCTTTTTTGTCCTTGACAAATTCACAATATTGAAAAATAGTGAAGAAAAAATTATTGCTGATTTTTTTGAACTGTTTTTGATAAAAAATTTAAATAAAAAAACATGATATACAGGCAGGTTCTGCAATTTACTTCCGAGTGAAATTTTGTGGAAAATACTTTCTGCACCTAATTTGACAAAATTTTTACAAATTTTACTCGGAAGTGAATTGCCAGAACCTGCCTGATAAACATTTTTTTCGAGGGTACATTAATGCTTTTTGAATTTAATTGCTTGAAAAATGCTACTCTTTTCAATAGCGCTGACATATCACGTCCAGGATTTGTTGACAATTTAATAAAATTAAGTTTGTACTATTCTCATTCAATTTTATTAGTTTTAATCGAGTCTCGAAAATATATAATTTTAGTACATATTTAGTTTAGGGCTGCACGGTACACGATATTTTTGGTTTTCTGTTCCGCGGCGTAAATAAACAGTGAGGAAGGTTTTCCAACACGGGAACACGCCACATAGAGCTGGCCATGTGAAAAGCAAGACATTTCTAAATTTATGCCGCATACTTCCAGCGACTGCCCTTGTGACTTGTTTATTGTCATCGCAAATGAAAGTTTCACTGGGAACTGCAAACTTCTGAATTGGAATGGCAAATCTGTTGAAGTTAATGGAATTCGGGGAAGTAAGCATTCCTCTCCCTTGAACGGGCCTTTCAAAATGCTTGCCACTATTAAATTGTCCATTAGCTTGGTCACAATCAGTCGAGTACCATTGCACAGTTTGGGAGCATGAAGATTCCGTAGCATAATAACTACAGACCCAACTTTGAGACTCAAATTATGAGGCGGCATTCCAGGCGGCATCAAAGAGTTTAAGAACTACACTGGGTCATTTACTACCTCGTCTTCATTTTCAACGCGATCGATTGATTTATATGACCGCAGTTCTCCCGGAATTTGATTTTGAATCGTCCAATTCAAGTCGTTGACATCCATATTTTTTGCTGCTAAAATTGCGCGCGTGCTTAACCAATCGTAGTTACCATAATTTTGAGCAATATTTGGATATACACTACTGATTAGTTCATATTTATTAGATGTGAATTGGCAAATCGTAGTTGGAATCGATATTAATCCACTGCAAGGATCTATCGGAACTTATCCATTTCCGATTCGCAGCAGCTCTTTTGAAAAAACCTCCGCACTTCTATCGTTTTGCAGCAAAACTCGCATATTCATGGTCAATGAAATGGTTTTAACAAACCTCCACAAATGCGATGACTTCAGACATGCGTTTAGCTCATCCGCCTTCTGTTGATTTTGGAATAACGGGAAGTGTTTGTCTAAAGTCGCCCGACAGCAATATCATCACTCCTCCAAAGCAACGATTATTGTTGCGCAAATCTCTCAGTGTTCGGTCGAGTTCTTCTAATGATCGTTTGTGGGCCATTGTGCATTCATCCCATATGATTAACTTACATTTTTTTTAAAACTTGTGTCATTGCTGATTGCTTTGAAATATTGCAAACAGGACTTTCGTGTATTTGCAAGTTTAATGGAAGCTTTAATGCTGAATGTGCCGTTCTTCCACCTTCTAACAGTGTTGCAGCAATCCCGGTAGATACAAGAGCTAATGCAATACCACCTTGACTAGGTATTGCTGCTAGTATTAAAGACAATAGGAACGTTTTGCCAGTCCCGCCGGGCGCATCGAAGAAAAATATGCCACCGTTTCCACTATCTACAGCATTTATTAGCTGATTGTACGCACTGCTTTGCTGTTCATTCAACAGTGGAACATTTGTTTGTACTTGTTGTTGCAAGTGAGTTATATCGTAAGCACGCTCGCGTTCCAATTCGCGACTCACTAAATCCCTTGTTTGACGACTTGGTGCCGGCATATGAACTTCAATCAATAGTTTTCCTCTCATAAGTAAACATAAATCTTCAATAAGGACTAATGCTTCATTGTAGATGTCAGCGTTCATTTGTAAGTCGACATTTCTCGTCGCTAATCGCAGGCGATGCAAAATATCTTCTGTCATGTCATCTTTGTACGTATTCCATAATAGACGCGGGTTTGAAGGCTGACATGTCGAAATTATAATAGCGAAAAGTGTACGAACTGCAGTGGCTGGTGTAGAAGCTATTGCATCCGCTAGCGTTTGATTCCAGTGACTGTCGTGTTCAAGCAATTGTAATTGTTGACATGCTTGTAGAAATGTTGCACAAATGGTACCATCTACAGTCCTCAATGATTCAAATGAAGCTGAACCACGTACATTAATCAAAAGCAAACGTCGGTGAAAGCATCTTTGGATGGATTGTGTAAATTCTTCCCAATGCATCAGTTGAAAAAACACCTGGATAACCATCTACCGGATGGCCGTTCTTCCTGCACAACCATTTCTTCGACGATGCATTCCATGTATAATACCGAGGCATCTCCGAGTAAAGCAATGTTCACGCGAACGGATCACTGGCGCAAGTTGCAAAGAAACTTGTTAAAGTGGTTTCTGGTGCTATTTCCGTTCGCTGTACTATGTTCTCTGCGTTGAAATAAACGCTGGCCATTCTCCAAATGAGCTGCCAGATGCACAACAGTAGGATGGCGTTCATGAATTGCAAATGAAAATATTCTCCAGATTGCTTCGTTGCAGTTCACATATCTGCACATTTGAAATTTGCTAATTTCATCTCGTTCAACGCCAATAACCGCCATATCGCTTCCTTTGGTAACTTATTTGCAAACATACTTAATTGATTTTATTGAACTGCAATACTCAACATTTATATGTGTTTTGAATGCCTTAGACAAAATTGGCGAATATGGAACGAACCATGTGTTATCAACCACGAAATTCTTTCCTTTCAATTGAGTGATGAATGTTCTGCCATTGTCAGCGGGTGAGCGACGCCGATAGAGAGGGTATCCATCGTTTCCAGTTTGAGTTTTCGAAATGAAAGCACGGGGATAGCGTTTTTTGCATTTACTGTCCGACATACAAACCGAAGATGGATCGTGTTCTCCGCATGGCCCATGAACCATATTGGCCATCACCACTTCGTGCAACTCTGGATCTATTTCAACATCAGGAATTTCGGCGGAAATGATGTCATCAATTTGGTCAGGTGTAATTTTCTCCACCATCCAAAGAAGAATGTGTGCGTGGGGCAAACCTCTCTTCTGCCACTTCACTGAGTACATCCAGCATCGAACAGTGCCATATACACGTTGTTTCGTAATAAAGTCCATCAAACATCTGAGTTTTTGTTTAAACACGCGTGCTGTAACGTCGTAACGTGGTGATTGACCGGGATGCAATAAATTAGTAATGTCTGGCCATTTTGGATTGCAAGTAAATGTAACAAACAAATCCGGCCGTCCATAATTGCGCACGTAAGTCATCGCATCCTGGGAGTACTCATGCATGTGTCTAGGACTGCCAATGTATGTCGATGGCAAAATATAGAGTCGACCAATATCTGTAATATCCGCGTCACCAATCATTGCATCTCTTAAGTGAATATACTCTTCAGATCGCAACTTCGACTGATTGTATCGCATGTAATTAAGTCGTTCTGTCTCAACTTTAACGTACATGTCAACTTCATACTGTTGAAATAACCGTCCATATCTCAGTAAGTGGTTGTCATAGTTTTGGCGAATCATCATTCGACATGCGTAAAACTTCATTGAACTGACTTTTTTATTTGTCTCGACACCTAAAAGCTTAAATTACCTATATGAAGTAGCAAACAAAAATTTTTTTTACTAACCATTCACCGGATTTATCATCTTATATCCTAAGTGATATCCGTCTTCTCCACGGCAGAACATGAGCGGATATTGCATTGCGTCGTAAGACCGATGTGTCTCACTTATCCGTTTTAGTGCGTTTTGATTTCTACGTTCGATAACAATATCACGCGACTGCAAATTTTCTCCAACGACAACAACTGATATTTCGCTAACTGTAGGTGCATTATATTGTCTTTCATGTGTCCCTGTTGGTCTTTTGTCCGCTTGTATGATTATACTATGATCATCTGTTGGCATACGTTCCAACGAAATCGTAAACAGTTTAATGAGGCCACTGTGTTCGTGTAACATTTGCTCTCTTTTCGTTGTATTGAAGATAGCACAACGCCGATTTACTTCATCATGTGAATCTCCCAGAAAGTAAATTTGGAGATATTTGTGTTCTTGATCTGGATACGGCAACAGCGATCCAGCGAGATGAAAAATTTGCCCATGAACCTGTATAATTGGAGGAAAGCTCTGTAGTTTCTGTCGAATATTGTTTGGCAAAAATACCTTAAACGTTGGATTGCAGTTTTGTTCATTTACAATTTCACCGCCAAACGACGTCATTTGAAAACAATCGTTGTACATTTTAGTGTGCTTTAAGAAATGGCTCGAGTGAGGAGATTCACCGTAAAGCAGCTGGAACAATGGCTGTGGTGGTGGAAGCAATTCTGGCAACTTAACTTTCCCCCGGCGCAACATAACCCTGGCGGTTCATTTTTAAATTTGACTGCATTGCAATATTGACAAACTACAGACATCTGACCAATTTGAACAGATGCGCTATATTGAATGTTTGGATCATATCGAAAACCTGCCCGTTCAATGTTCACAAAAGAAAGATGTTGCCGCTGTTGTCGTCAAATAATCGCATGTTGTGATATTACTTCATCACTTTGGCGAGCACGAACTTCCCTTCTTCTCGATCGTTGTTGCTGATTGTTAACTTCCCTTCTTCTCAATCGTTCTTGCTGATTGTATGTTTGGTTGACATCTTCTAACTGGTGCATGCTATTCTCCAGCAGTCTATTTCGTGGTGATACCCTCTCAATAACATTTTCCCTTTGACGTGCTCTGCTATTTCGTGTTCTCCTTGCGGCCTGGGAACTCCGAAAAGTGTTACCATACGTATAAGGTTTTACGGACCAATAACTTACCTTTGAAAACTCCAAAAATGAATGAATTAAACTAAGGAAGCAGATCAATTGAATGATAAATTCCAATGTACATAAATCGGTATTCACCAACACGCTAAATCACTTTCGCTAAAAAACTCACTTTTTAAAACAAAATATATCAATATATCTGTAAAGCAAGGCGCATTTTTATTGCCCTCTAAATTTTGCGTGTTCGATTGCAAAGCAAAATTGACGTTAATTTAATTTGTGTTTGTTTCATAAAACTGCCATTTCCATAAACCAAAAATAGCACGTAACACAACCAAAATTACGATATAACCGCTACTGTCACCGATAAATAAACAAAAATAGCAAGAAACAACCAAAATGTTGTGCTAGGTGGAAAATGAGATAAATATATGGTGGATTAACAACCAAAATAATTAAAGATTATATGGGAGGTACCACGCCCCCTTTTTCGATAACGCCAAGTTTTATGGGTGAGAATGGGGTTGTTTCCTATAGCTCTATACCAATATTCATGTTCCAACCTTAAACACTTTTGAAGATATTCACCTTGAAAATTCAGTTTGTATGGGAGGTGCCACGGCCCCTTTTCCGATTACCCCTTCTTTTATGTGTAAGAAGGCTTTTGATACCATATAGGTCTATACCAATTTTCAGGTCCCTACCTTGAACCCTTTCAGATATTTTGCTTAAAAAATTTAGTTTGTATGGGTACCACGCCCCCTTATTCGATAGCCAGTTTTATAGGTGAGAGTGGTGTTGTTATCCTGTAGCTCTGTACCAATTTTCTAGTTCCTACCTTAAACACTTTTGAAGATATTCGACTTGAAAAATTCAATTTGTATGGGAGGTGCCACGCCCCCTTAATATTTTGTTCTGATTTTAAGACATGACCTGCGCGTGGTAATAACAAACAAATCCCCCAAAGGAAGTATTTCATTTGGTTCAGCCGTTTTCGAGTTTTAGCGTTACAACTATACACCATTTCATTTTTATACATATATATAGATGTAAGTGACATATGCAAGTATGTACTAATTATTTATACAAACTGTTTATGTACCTTCTCTGCTTAGAGCTAAGATTTCGACTCGCTGTCCTGAGCGAAGCTCAAGTCAGTCGTTAGTCAACAGCCGAAATTATAAGACGTCAATAAATTAGTTATTAAATAAAAATAAATGTGTAAAATATTACTGGCGCAGTCCCCTTAAAGAACCTACGTACTACTTTCTAAATAAGTATACATAAGCTGTTAAAAAAAAAATTAAGTTGTACTAGTATAAAAGAACAATAAAACCAAAAATTATTCAACTGTTTAAAAAATTGTGTGTGGATATAAAATTTACATTAACTGTAGGTACGTGAAGTACAAAAGTCAACATTAAATGACCTCTATATAGAGAGTACATATATAAATCAACATATACGCAAAATTCGTTATAGAATAAAAGAACACTAAAACCAAAAACTATTCAACTGTTGCAAATAAATAAAAAAATACATATTAATAACTGCAAATAATTTGCACAAGTTCACCTTTAATGACCTCTATTGGTATAGAGAGTACATCAATCAACCTCTGGGCGATATTCGTAAATTTCGTTCTCACGAGTGAGTTAATATACGTATGTATGACGAGGAAGTTAATAAGCTTTGTCAGCAATGTGTATGAACGTCAAAGCTACACCAACTACTTCACAGACAACAATAGTTAGCCTAGGAGAGGTAACACAGGTGAGTGCAACAGCAGCACAGCCGATAGCTGAATTAGCAACAACTTCAACAAGCTTATTGACAACAACATCACTAACAATGGCTGAAGCTAGAGCGCGTACCGTACAAAGCATTAAGTTGGTCGCTCCATTTGATGGGGATAGAAATTATTTAGCGATGTTTATTGATTGCCTAAATGCGCTGATTCCAGCATCGCATACTCTTAGTGAGGAAGAGAAACCATTTTATTTTCAATGCATAGTAAGTACTCTTCGTGGCCCGGCATTGGACGTAGTAAGAAGAGAGAAACCTGCAACATGGAAAACGTTGAGAGCTCTTTTAATTGATGAGTTTGCAGATCCTACACCAGTCACAACTGCAATATTATTAATTAGTAACATAAGGTGTAAAGGTAGTGTAAGGCTACTTTGCGAAGACATAAACACAGAGGTTTGTAAAATAAAAGATAACATAAAATTAAGAGAGTCAAATACTTCAACCATAAATTTTCTTCGTTCTGAGTTAAAACAAATTAGTTTAAAAACTCTTAAGAGAGAATTACCATTTCATTTAGTAGCGTTAGTTAATGCTAATATGGTTACGGATCTTAATTCCGCCATTCGCGTTTTAAAAGAAAATTTAGTTTACGATAGTGTAACTGAAAAAAATTTAAAAAGCAAACAAACAAAACAGCAGTTTAGTAATCATCGAAACTCAAATGCGCTTTCAGCTTTAGCTAGTAACACTTTTGTGAATGCTCAACAATACACTCCTAATAATAATAGTCTTACCGATATGCAGCGGTATTATCCAACTAGTCATGATTTTACTAATGTTCAACAAACGCCGTACTACAATGCCCGTTTTAGTAATAATGCACAAAATCAAACATATCACCCACAATTTAATATTCCTAACAATTTTAGTAACCCACAGTCCTCACATAATAACCCAGTAGTGTATCCACAACAAGTGTACAATAATCGGATAAGTAATTCAAATCAGTCTAGAATTAAGCGTTTCGGAAATCCTGAACCTATGGAACAGGATAGCGAAAATTTTCGGCTAGAGGCCTTGGATACTTACCAAAAGTTGAATTAAAATTCGAAAACCGCCCTTTAAAGTTTCTAATTGATACAGGCTCCTCAGTAAGCTTAATTAGACCTAACCTTTTCAAATCAAAAGTTTTAGAAACGAAATCAATTACTCTCACAACAGTTACAGGGGAGATAACATTAAATAAAATTCAAAAATTGCATAATAAGTGCGAAAAAATGGATTTAATATTTTACGTTTTCGATTTTTCGTCAAAATATGATGGTTTGTTAGGGTTCGATGTACTCCAAAAACTAAACGCTAAAATTGATATTGTTCGCAAATCTATTATTTTAAACGATGTAGTATATAAGTTTGTAGATAATATTGCTACAAAGCCATGCCAATTTTTTGAAAATTTAAGTATAACTAGTAATTCCAAAGATTTTGGATTTCGACTCGAACATCTGAATAAGGAAGAGCTTACCATTATAAAACAACTTTTAAATAAATACAATAGTATATTTTATAGGGAAGGTGACACGCTAACGTTCACAAATAAGATTAAACATAAAATTAAGACGATACATGAAGATCCTATATACGTCAGATCCTATAGGTATCCTCAAATACACAAATTAGAAGTAGACAAAAAAATAAAAAAAAATGTTGCAACAGGGTATAATTTGCCATAGCAAATCACCTTATTCTGCACCAATCTGGGTTGTGCCGAAGAAGCTTGATGCTTCTAATGTTCAAAAATGGCGAATAGTAGTAGATTATCGTAAGTTGAACGATATCACTGTAAGCGACAAGTATCCAATTCCGATCATGGATGAAGTACTTGATAAGCTTGGTAAATGTATGTATTTTAGCACTATCGATCTAACAAAGGGATTCCATCAGATTGAAATGGATCCAGATGATAGAATAAAAACAGCTTTTACCACTCAGAGCGGCCATTTTGAATTTTTGCGTATGCCGTTCGAGCTTAAAAATGCACCGTCGACCTTCCAAAGACTAATGAATACGGTATTAGATGGCTTGATTGGAAAAATTTGCATGGTCTACTTGGATGACATTATCGTCTTTAGCACTTCACTTCAAGAGCACATCGAAGCTCTTGAAAGGGTATTCCGCAGGCTCGATGAAGCAAATTTAAAGGTACATGTCGATAAGACCGAGTTTTTAAAAAAGGAGACGGAATTCCTCGGACACATTGTAACACCCGAGGGAATCAAACCCAACCCTAATAAAATAAACTCAATTTTGGAGTACCCATTGCCAAAAACTGAGAAAGAGATAAAGCAATTTCTGGGACTAATTGGCTTTTACAGAAAATTTATTAGGGATTTTTCTAAAATTTCAAAGCCTTTAACACGGTGCTTAAAGAAAGGCAACCAAATAGTCATAAACGAAGAGTATACAAATGCTGTAGATACGCTAAAACTTCTAATTACAAAAGGTCCTGTTTTGGCATACCCAGACTATGAAAAACAGTTTACGTTAACAACGGATGCATCGAATGTAGCTCTTGGGGCTGTTTTAAGTCAGCAAGGTCATCCTGTATGCTTTGCAAGCCGCACTCTCAATGAACATGAGTTACACTATTCAACAACAGAGAAAGAATTGTTGGCTATTGTATGGGCAACTAAATATTTTCGCCCATATTTATATGGAAGAAAATTTGTCATAAATAGCGACCATTGACCTTTTCAATGGCTCCACAATTTGAAGGAGCCGAACTCAAAACTACAACGGTGGAAATGGAAACTTAACGATTTCGATTTTGATGTTAAGTACATACCAGGAAACGAGAACTTTGTAGCTGATGCATTGTCACGTATTGAGCTTAAAGAATGCTATTAACTATAATGACGCTTCATCCAACATGGCTACTACTCACTCTGCAACGGAATCCTATATTCCATTTTCAGAAAGACCCGTCAATGTTTTTAGACGACAGTTGAAACTGCTAAAAAGTAATGAAAATAGTTCACAAACAGAACAAATATTCAAAAACACTGTTACAACCATTAAATATATCAACCTAAACACTGTTCAAATAAAAGAAATAATTAAAACATTTTCAATTGGCAAAAGCGTAGCTATTTTTATGCCTGTTGATGAAGATTTTGTGCAATTTCAAAATGTTTTTAAAAGTCTTATTAACAACAAGCGACACAAAATATTGCGAGCAACAAAAGAGCTCCAAAATATTAGCGACTTTCCCGAATTTAAAACTAAAATTATCGAAATCAATTTAGAAGGTCTTCATCAAGGTATTGAAAAAATTGCGAATCGTTTTAAAAGGGAATATTACTATCCGAATTATTTAAAAGAAATTACTAAAATTGTTAATGAATGTGAGCTTTGTAATAAGTGCAAATATGACAATATTAGCAACAAAATTCCATTTAAAATAACACTACCTGTGTACGAAACTAGGGAAAAATTTATAATAGACTTTTGGGAATGGGATAAAAAACATTATCTTACTTGTATCGATTTGTATTCGAAATTTGGAACTGCCGAAGCAGTCGAAACACTAAATTGGTGAGAGACCAAACGGGCTCTTACAAAAGTTTTTAATACTATGGGACCTCCAAAGGTGTTAAAAATCGATCAGGACCAAGGTATTAATAACGTTAACATAAAACAGTGGTGTGATCAACTCAACATTCAAGTAGAAATTACTACGGAAAAAACGGGCATTGCAGATATTGAACGTTTTCACAAGACTCTGAATGAAAAACTTCGCATAATTAAAAGTTCAGACGACAAAGACCTGAAATACATGCAAATTGAACAAACTCTGTTTACGTACAATCATAGTATAGTACATGCTACTACCGCTGAAACTCCTTATAACATATTTTTCAATCGTTTAGCCCCTAAGTTCAATGCCCAACTTATAAAAGAAAAAAGAATAAATAATGCAAATAAAACACGTAGAGAAAACATCATAGATACTTCTTTAATCAATGCAGAAAACTCTAGAAAACGTCTAGACAAGACGAAAAATCCTTTCAGAAATGTAGCGTTAGTTAAAGCTGAAACCGACAATGAACATTTTATTGTAAAATTTAAGAATCGTAAGGTAAGGAAATACAAAACTCAATTTAAAAGAAAGAAAAAATTTAAAGAAAATTAAAATATTCTACATCATAGAAATCATGTATATCGTTTCAATTGCTTTCTAACTTTATTTTTGCAGTTGTTTAATATCTCACTTTAATTGAAGTCCTAATAACCTAAGTAGAAATTTAAGTTCGTAGTTTAAGTCTTTTGTATTAAAATCGAACCTTAATTAGTACTAGTTATCTTTGGTGTAAGACATGATCAAGTGTTAAAATATTATCTGAAAATCAATCTTTCTTTTTGGTGGGAGGAGTGACATATGCAAGTATGTACTAATTATTTATACATACTGTTTATGTACCTTCTCTGCTTAGAGCTAAGATTTCGACTCGCTGTCCTGAGCGAAGCTCAAGTCAGTCGTTAGTCAACAGCCGAAATTATAAGACGTCAATAAATTAGTTATTAAATAAAAATAAA
This sequence comes from Bactrocera dorsalis, assembly GCF_023373825.1. Taxonomy (NCBI): domain Eukaryota; kingdom Metazoa; phylum Arthropoda; class Insecta; order Diptera; family Tephritidae; genus Bactrocera; species Bactrocera dorsalis. The sequence goes on along the minus strand of NC_064308.1, from coordinate 17,452,578 downwards.
TGTGTAAAATATTACTGGCGCAGTCCCCTTAAAGAACCTACGTACTACTTTCTAAATAAGTATACATAAGCTGTTAAAAAAAAAATTAAGTTGTACTAGTATAAAAGAACAATAAAACCAAAAATTATTCAACTGTTTAAAAAATTGTGTGTGGATATAAAATTTACATTAACTGTAGGTACGTGAAGTACAAAAGTCAACATTAAATGACCTCTATATAGAGAGTACATATATAAATCAACATATACGCAAAATTCGTTATAGAATAAAAGAACACTAAAACCAAAAACTATTCAACTGTTGCAAATAAATAAAAAAATACATATTAATAACTGCAAATAATTTGCACAAGTTCACCTTTAATGACCTCTATTGGTATAGAGAGTACATCAATCAACCTCTGGGCGATATTCGTAAATTTCGTTCTCACGAGTGAGTTAATATACGTATGTATGACGAGGAAGTTAATAAGCTTTGTCAGCAATGTGTATGAACGTCAAAGCTACACCAACTACTTCACAGACAACAATAGTTAGCCTAGGAGAGGTAACACAGGTGAGTGCAACAGCAGCACAGCCGATAGCTGAATTAGCAACAACTTCAACAAGCTTATTGACAACAACATCACTAACAATGGCTGAAGCTAGAGCGCGTACCGTACAAAGCATTAAGTTGGTCGCTCCATTTGATGGGGATAGAAATTATTTAGCGATGTTTATTGATTGCCTAAATGCGCTGATTCCAGCATCGCATACTCTTAGGGAGGAAGAGAAACCATTTTATTTTCAATGCATAGTAAGTACTCTTCGTGGCCCGGCATTGGACGTAGTAAGAAGAGAGCAACCTGCAATATGGGAAACGTAGTAAGAAGAGAGCAACCTGCAACATGGGAAACGTTGAGAGCTCTTTTAATTGATGAGTTTGCAGATCCTACACCAGTCACAACTGCAATATTATTAATTAGTAACATAAGGTATAAAGGTAGTGTAAGGCTACTTTGCGAAGAAATAAACACAGAGGTTTGTAAAATAAAAGATAACATAAAATTAAGAGAGTCAAATACTTCAACCATAAATTTTCTTAGTTCTGAGTTAAAGCAAATTAGTTCAAAAACTCTTAAGAGAGAATTGCCATTTCATTTAGTAGCGTTAGTTAATGCTAATATGGTTACGGATCTTAATTCCGCCATTCGCGTTTTAAAAGAAAATTTAGTTTACGATAGTGTAACTGAAAAAAATTTAAAAAGCAAACAAACAAAACAGCAGTTTAGTAATCATCGAAACTCAAATGCGCTTTCAGCTTTAGCTAGTAATACTTTTGTGAATGCTCAACAATACACTCCTAATAATAATAGTCTTACCGATATGCAGCGGTATTATCCAACTAGTCATGATTTTACTAATGTTCAACAAACGCCGTACTACAATGCCCGTTTTAGTAATAATGCACAAAATCAAACATATCACCCACAATTTAATATTCCTAACAATTTTAGTAACCCACAGTCCTCACATAATAACCCAGTAGTGTATCCACAACAAGTGTACAATAATCGGATAAGTAATTCAAATCAGTCTAGAATTAAGCGTTTCGGAAATCCTGAACCTATGGAACAGGATAGCGAAAATTTTCGGCTAGAGGCCTTGGATACTTACCAAAAGTTGAATTAAAATTCGAAAACCGCCCTTTAAAGTTTCTAATTGATACAGGCTCCTCAGTAAGCTTAATTAGACCTAACCTTTTCAAATCAAAAGTTTTAGAAACGAAATCAATTACTCTCACAACAGTTACAGGGGAGATAACATTAAATAAAATTCAAAAATTGCATAATAAGTGCGAAAAAATGGATTTAATATTTTACGTTTTCGATTTTTCGTCAAAATATGATGGTTTGTTAGGGTTCGATGTACTCCAAAAACTAAACGCTAAAATTGATATTGTTCGCAAATCTATTATTTTAAACGATGTAGTATATAAGTTTGTAGATAATATTGCTACAAAGCCATGCCAATTTTTTGAAAATTTAAGTATAACTAGTAATTCCAAAGATTTTGGATTTCGACTCGAACATCTGAATAAGGAAGAGCTTACCATTATAAAACAACTTTTAAATAAATACAATAGTATATTTTATAGGGAAGGTGACACGCTAACGTTCACAAATAAGATTAAACATAAAATTAAGACGATACATGAAGATCCTATATACGTCAGATCCTATAGGTATCCTCAAATACACAAATTAGAAGTAGACAAAAAAATAAAAAAAAATGTTGCAACAGGGTATAATTTGCCATAGCAAATCACCTTATTCTGCACCAATCTGGGTTGTGCCGAAGAAGCTTGATGCTTCTAATGTTCAAAAATGGCGAATAGTAGTAGATTATCGTAAGTTGAACGATATCACTGTAAGCGACAAGTATCCAATTCCGATCATGGATGAAGTACTTGATAAGCTTGGTAAATGTATGTATTTTAGCACTATCGATCTAACAAAGGGATTCCATCAGATTGAAATGGATCCAGATGATAGAATAAAAACAGCTTTTACCACTCAGAGCGGCCATTTTGAATTTTTGCGTATGCCGTTCGAGCTTAAAAATGCACCGTCGACCTTCCAAAGACTAATGAATACGGTATTAGATGGCTTGATTGGAAAAATTTGCATGGTCTACTTGGATGACATTATCGTCTTTAGCACTTCACTTCAAGAGCACATCGAAGCTCTTGAAAGGGTATTCCGCAGGCTCGATGAAGCAAATTTAAAGGTACATGTCGATAAGACCGAGTTTTTAAAAAAGGAGACGGAATTCCTCGGACACATTGTAACACCCGAGGGAATCAAACCCAACCCTAATAAAATAAACTCAATTTTGGAGTACCCATTGCCAAAAACTGAGAAAGAGATAAAGCAATTTCTGGGACTAATTGGCTTTTACAGAAAATTTATTAGGGATTTTTCTAAAATTTCAAAGCCTTTAACACGGTGCTTAAAGAAAGGCAACCAAATAGTCATAAACGAAGAGTATACAAATGCTGTAGATACGCTAAAACTTCTAATTACAAAAGGTCCTGTTTTGGCATACCCAGACTATGAAAAACAGTTTACGTTAACAACGGATGCATCGAATGTAGCTCTTGGCGCTGTTTTAAGTCAGCAAGGTCATCCTGTATGCTTTGCAAGCCGCACTCTCAATGAACATGAGTTACACTATTCAACAACAGAGAAAGAATTGTTGGCTATTGTATGGGCAACTAAATATTTTCGCCCATATTTATATGGAAGAAAATTTGTCATAAATAGCGACCATTGACCTTTTCAATGGCTCCACAATTTGAAGGAGCCGAACTCAAAACTACAACGGTGGAAATGGAAACTTAACGATTTCGATTTTGATGTTAAGTACATACCAGGAAACGAGAACTTTGTAGCTGATGCATTGTCACGTATTGAGCTTAAAGAATGCTATTAACTATAATGACGCTTCATCCAACATGGCTACTACTCACTCTGCAACGGAATCCTATATTCCATTTTCAGAAAGACCCGTCAATGTTTTTAGACGACAGTTGAAACTGCTAAAAAGTAATGAAAATAGTTCACAAACAGAACAAATATTCAAAAACACTGTTACAACCATTAAATATATCAACCTAAACACTGTTCAAATAAAAGAAATAATTAAAACATTTTCAATTGGCAAAAGCGTAGCTATTTTTATGCCTGTTGATGAAGATTTTGTGCAATTTCAAAATGTTTTTAAAAGTCTTATTAACAACAAGCGACACAAAATATTGCGAGCAACAAAAGAGCTCCAAAATATTAGCGACTTTCCCGAATTTAAAACTAAAATTATCGAAATCAATTTAGAAGGTCTTCATCAAGGTATTGAAAAAATTGCGAATCGTTTTAAAAGGGAATATTACTATCCGAATTATTTAAAAGAAATTACTAAAATTGTTAATGAATGTGAGCTTTGTAATAAGTGCAAATATGACAATATTAGCAACAAAATTCCATTTAAAATAACACTACCTGTGTACGAAACTAGGGAAAAATTTATAATAGACTTTTGGGAATGGGATAAAAAACATTATCTTACTTGTATCGATTTGTATTCGAAATTTGGAACTGCCGAAGCAGTCGAAACACTAAATTGGTGAGAGACCAAACGGGCTCTTACAAAAGTTTTTAATACTATGGGACCTCCAAAGGTGTTAAAAATCGATCAGGACCAAGGTATTAATAACGTTAACATAAAACAGTGGTGTGATCAACTCAACATTCAAGTAGAAATTACTACGGAAAAAACGGGCATTGCAGATATTGAACGTTTTCACAAGACTCTGAATGAAAAACTTCGCATAATTAAAAGTTCAGACGACAAAGACCTGAAATACATGCAAATTGAACAAACTCTGTTTACGTACAATCATAGTATAGTACATGCTACTACCGCTGAAACTCCTTATAACATATTTTTCAATCGTTTAGCCCCTAAGTTCAATGCCCAACTTATAAAAGAAAAAAGAATAAATAATGCAAATAAAACACGTAGAGAAAACATCATAGATACTTCTTTAATCAATGCAGAAAACTCTAGAAAACGTCTAGACAAGACGAAAAATCCTTTCAGAAATGTAGCGTTAGTTAAAGCTGAAACCGACAATGAACATTTTATTGTAAAATTTAAGAATCGTAAGGTAAGGAAATACAAAACTCAATTTAAAAGAAAGAAAAAATTTAAAGAAAATTAAAATATTCTACATCATATAAATCATGTATATCGTTTCAATTGCTTTCTAACTTTATTTTTGCAGTTGTTTAATATCTCACTTTAATTGAAGTCCTAATAACCTAAGTAGAAATTTAAGTTCGTAGTTTAAGTCTTTTGTATTAAAATCGAACCTTAATTAGTACTAGTTATCTTTGGTGTAAGACATGATCAAGTGTTAAAATATTATCTTAAAATCAATCTTTCTTTTTGGTGGGAGGAGTGACATATGCAAGTATGTACTAATTATTTATACATACTGTTTATGTACCTTCTCTGCTTAGAGCTAAGATTTCGACTCGCTGTCCTGAGCGAAGCTCAAGTCAGTCGTTAGTCAACAGCCGAAATTATAAGACGTCAATAAATTAGTTATTAAATAAAAATAAATGTGTAAAATATTACTTGTACATATTTATTTATGTTTAAGTTTTCAAAAATTTCTTTACCGTAGTTCAGCGCCTCTTTCCTTGTTTCTGTTTTATAACAGAATTTTTTGGCGTTCTTAAATCCAGTAACGTAGTCACTGAAGAATTTTTTAATGTGGCGAAATTGCTCTAGTGCTTCATTGTATGATATAATTTCACCCGCATCATGGGTGCATACTTCATTTAGGTCTTCGATTTCTTTATCAGATAATTTCCCAGTAACATTTTCGTCAATGACAATGTCAAATGCTGCTCTTCCCCATTTTCATTCCAAAGCTTTATCAAAGCCGATAACTTCGATATGAGAATATCTGCATCGAAGTCAAAAATGTTAATCATGTTCAAACTTTTTTGAAACCTGCATTTTAAAAACATTCTTTAATTGTTTTCATCTTTACGTTGTGACATGCAGTATTAATAAAATAAGCAGCCTCCAAAATGTCAAATGTTTTTGTAAGTTTGTTCATTGAAATGTCTTCTACTCTAGTCAATATATCTATATATATAAAAGAAAGTCGTGTTAGTTACATCACTTATAACTCAAGAACGGCAGAACAGATTTGGCTGAAAATTGGTAGGGAGGTAGCTTAGGGCCAGGAGACGAACATAGGATACTTTTTATCTCTTTATGTCAAAATTTAATACAACTCATAAATACAAAAATTATATTTCAAATCATAAGCATTTGTTCAAAATTCATGTTTGTAGGAATCATTTCAATATTTCATTTCTTCAAAAAAAAAAAAAACAATAAAAACAACCTTACATCTTCGTCTATATAAATATGTATGTATGTAAAAATGAATCGCCAAAATGTATGTACGCGCATAACTTTAATACGACTGAACGAAATTGGATAATTCTTTTTTTAAAATATTCGTTTAGGTTCAGGGATTATTCGAATAATTGCCGGAAAACCCCTAAAAACAGTCCTTTTCTTTTTCTCATACAAACGAATGAATGTTTGTTCGTTAGTAACGCTAAGAGAACGGCTGAACCAATATTGATGAAATTTTAAGATGTTGTTCGTTGTGGATTAGGGAAGGTTTAGAAATAAAAACATCTTATACTTTTCATGAAAAGTCGGCAAATTGGATAATTCCAAAAAGTAACTTTTTTCCAAAAACATTTTTTTTCAATTTCTGTTTTGTTTTTCAATATTTTGATTTGGAAATTATTTGAATAGTTCAGTCTCGATCGCTTGCTTTTTTATTCCGGCTATTCAAGAGAAAAATTATTACTATTACGATTTACGATGCTTTACGACAGGTTGTGAATTGAACAATTGAAAATTATTCAGTGAAAACTTTACGTGTGAAAGATCCAGTATTATATGAAGTGGTGGAAAGCAATATGGTTCATGGACCTTGCGGACACTACAATCCCTTTTCGGTTTATATGTCTAACAATAAATGCACGAAACACTATCCGCTTGCTTTTCTTTCGGAATCGCAAACTGGAAATGATGGATATCCACTCCATCGACGTAGCTCATCAGACGACCATGCAACTTAGAGTAGTGAATATCGAAGTTGACAACATATGGATCGTACTATATTCTCCACTGTTGTTTAATTCACATTCTAAACTCATATCAATGTTTTGCAGTTTGGTGTAATCTATAAAATACGTTTGTAAGTACGTCACCAAGGGAAGCAACATGGCGCTTAATGGTCTTAAACGATACGGTCCATACGTGAACTGCAATAAAGCGCTTTGTAGGATATTTACTTTTGCAATTCATGAACGGTTTCCGATTGTTGTGTGTCTCGCAGTTAAAATGGAGATTGGCCAAAGAGTTTATTTCAGCCCAGAGAATACATTACAGCCGGTGGTAACACCGCCAACAACAAAACTAACATTGACGAGTTTTTTTCTCAACTTTCGTCAGTGATCCGCTTACGAGAACATTGCTCTATTTGAAAATACCTTGCATTCATGGAATGCATCGTCGAAGAAATAGTTACGCTGAAAGCAAGACCGAACAGTAGATGGACATTCAGGTGTGTTCTCAACTAATGTATTAGGATGAATTTACACAACCCACCCAAAAAACGATGATTGCTTCTACCTTCGGTTGCTACTGATTAATGTTCGCGGCGTATTGCGTACTGTGAATGGTATGGTGTGTGCAATTACAATTGCTGGAACACGATAATCAGTGGAAACAAATGTTGGACGATGCGATAGCTACTTCGAATGCCACTGAAGTTCCCACACTTTTCGCGATAATCATTTCACCATATCAGCCTTTAAATCCGCGTCAATTATGAGATACGAACAAAAATGACATTGTCGAAGACATTTTACATCGTATTCGCTAAAAATTGGAAATGGGTCAATTCCGGTTGATGCTTCCGGTGGTTTGATATCAATTCCATCTGTGGTTTATCAATTAACGAAAGATGAACTCATCACCAATCTTCGGACATTGGCCAAATTATCTTAACTATGATTCCTTAAATGCACGCGCAATATTAACTGCCAAAAAATACAGATGTTCTTGACTTAAACTGGAAGATTCAAAGTCAAATTCCGAAAGACTTGCGCTCATACAAATCGACCGATCGTCTTGCCATTGAAGACGTCGCCGTGAATTATCCAGTGGAGTTTCTAAATTCTTTGGAGAGGCTTGGTATGCCACCGCATCATTTGCGTCTCAAAGTTTGATCTGCCGTTATTATGTTTTGCAATCTGCAAGCGCCGAAACTATGTAATGGAACCCGACTGATTGTGACGCAGCTATCGAATACAAAGGGCTGAATGCTTGATTCAACGAATTTCTTTGAGTTCCAACGATTTGCCATTTCAGTTTCCAGCGAAAATTGCATTTGAGATGACATTCAACAGGACACAAGGATAGTCGCATAGTGTGTGCAATAAGTTTGGAAATTCTATGTTTTTCACTCGGCCAGATATACGTGGCGTGCACACGAGTTGGAAAGCAATCTTTTCTGTACACCGGAACAGAAACCAAAAAATTTTGTTTATCAAGCTGCGTTACATTGAAAAAAAAAAAATGAAATGATAAATTCAACTTTCTTTTCATTTCAAAACACATAATTTCACGCAGGACAACGGCTGCGGGGCCAGCTAGTATTTTATAATATTACATTTGTAGTGAAGTCCAAAATTTTTTAAGATTTTTGCTTTTTGTTTCTAATAACGATTTAGAGTTTTCTTGAAGCGGTGAGCCCGAAAGTCTAGTGTAGCATCTTAATAAACTGTCACTTTCTGAAATAAATTTAGCAACTGAGCGTGTAGCTCTTGCCGGTGTATTTTGATTTTTATTATTATTCATTATTTTTAATGTATGGTAAAATATCTATCAAAATTAATTAAATTTTTCTCGGTGTAAACCGATACTTTTTTTACAAATGTTTTTCTGGAAAAAATAAGAATTCAGATTTTTGGACGACTATATAATAAATGTGGCATTGATTTTATATACCAATTAAAATAATAAATTTAAAATGAGCAATGATATTTTGATTTATGCTCGTAAAAGTTTATTAAATTTAAGACTTCGCTCATTACCAACCCATTTTGCATATTTTTCTGTGAATTAACAATATTAAACTAAATATTACCCTATTAATTTTTTGGTAAAATGTCATTTTGAAAATGTACTTTATTTTTATAATATAACACAACCGTCTTAATACTCGCTCTACTAAATTTAATATTACTGAAATGAAAATGCCGTCGGCATATGAGTAAATGGGATATGTTGCCACTTCGAAATTATCATAGAAATGAAAACTGCGCTGTCAAACTGCTGAAGTGACAGCTTATTGCTTTAAATATATGGCTCGCGAATTAGTATTCCATATATTGCTTTCCATAAGCAATAAAGAGTCTCTACAGGCAATAGGCACGGCAATATAGTTAGTATGACATAAATTTTATCCTGTCGAGATGCCCCGTAATGTTTTGCATAATTCTGTTTGTTTTTGTTTTGCACTATATCAGGAATAAAGGAATGTCCAACTTATTCCAGTGTGAGAGCGCTTCAAAATTAGCGTTTTTTACAACATTTTTCCATTATGGCCAGATTGAACAAAATAATAATTTTTGGGCATTTAAATTAAAACACCCAACATTTAGTACGAATAAAAATTACTATATAGTGGTTATTTATTATATGGAGAAACTTTATAAATATTTTTATAGTATATAAGAACGATTGATTTTTGACTTTTCAATACACAATAAAAGGATTTAAGCTTGTTCGCTCTCAATCATTAAATGTTTTAAAAAATTGAAAATATTGACATTGAAAATAATACTATGATGCGTCAAATTACACAACGTTTTTCAAATACCTTTCAATTTCAAAAATTTATTTAATTTTCATTGTTTTACATTTTTTATAAGTGGTCTTGAACGATGCAACAAATCCCTCCGTTTACATATTTTTTTGGTAAGATTTCAATCTGGCTATCGCTCGTTTCCAATTGCTAAACGTAAAAACCTCCTGAACTCGATCAACTGTCAAAGTTCAGGAGGTTTTGGCGTTTAGCAATTGTTCTCTCACTTCCAATGAGAGAGGAGTTGGACATCTCTTTATCTCTGATTATATATTTACACGACGAAAAGAACGCGAAAACGGATTCCGTAAAACAGATGTTTTCGGTATGCACTATTATATATATACGAGTACATATCTCTCATTTGCTGCAAGACCGGCATAAGTCCAAAAATTGGATTCTCCAGAAAACGCGTTTACACGGTGACTCCAACCTTGCACCTCTTCTCAAGCGGAGCATATAAGAGGTATTCATATGAATTTTTCACTCAACATGAAGTGTGATATAACGAACAATTCTGCAGCATTAACTCAAAAATCACGTTTTTTGATTTATGCCGGTCTTGCAGCAAATGAGCGATATGTAAATAATCATATGTTCTAATAATTATGATGTTATAAGTATGTAATTTGTATGTTAAGGTTTCTGTGAATATGTGTTTGTGGTATGTACATACATACATAAGTGTATTAAGAATATATGAGGAGAAATATATTTCCACTATGAAGATATGCGAATACATATGTATGTATGTTCTTTTTGCAACTCTTGCTTTGTTTTTTATGTTATAATTTTCATTTATGTTTGTACCTTTGCTTATTTCATTTATGCAAACCTGCTTATTGTTTTGTTAAACATAAGAGGTATGACGGAAAAATTGCAAGTTTTTTGTTTGTTAATAAGTGCTTGAATACACAAAGGTAAGCTAGTAAGTAGGCATCGAATAATTAGGTATTTGTATTTATGTATGTGTGCATATATCATTTACAATATATACATATGTGCATATAATATATTAAATGACTAAATATAAATAATATACATATTAAAAGATACGCTCGCTTGGTTAGTTATCCTGTGCAGGGTGTGTGTAGGTATGTACATATGTTGCCCTAATGCCTTCTGCGTTTTTGTTCCTTTTTCTGTGTTTTTTTTTTTGTGTTTTCACAATTGTCACTTTTTGTCACCTTTTTCCAGGTTTTACATTATGCCACTAAATAAGAACTTATACATATACATACATACATATACGTATATGCGCGTCACTGAACTTTTTTCATATATTTATGTACATATCTGTATGTTTTATTTATGTCACCGCACCATATACATATGTACATATCGCTCATTTGCTGCAAGACCGGCATAAGTCAAAAAAATCGATTCTCCAGAAAACGCGTTTAAAGTTTTCAACTGACTACAACCTTACACGGTGACTCCAACCTTACACCTCTTCTCAAGCGGAGCATATAAGAGGTATTCATACGAATTTTTCACTCAACATGAAGTATGATATAACGAATAATTCTGCAGCCTTAACTCAAAAATCACGTTTTTTGATTTATGCCGGTCTTGCAGCAAATGAGCGATATGTCGATCTGTTTTTGTTATAAAATTCCGTAAAAAGGAATAATGCCTTTCGGTAAGGCTCGAAGTTCATGAATAATTTTTAATTTAATGTAAAAACGTAATTTTGACACTTTACATAAAATCAATATGAATAAAAAATGTAAATAACGTAATTTAATAAATGATTTAAATTTCGGCGAGCAGACGGTAACGGCATTCGGATGTTGATCGTTCGTATTGGGTTGAACGAAGTGCGCATAATTGATGTTGAGCAAAATAAAAGTAAAAATGTCTGTGAATGTGTAAAAACAGCGAAGATCCCATCCTTTTGAAAGTTGACATCTACTATGGTGAAATCAAATGGTTTCCTAGGTGTGGTGTATTGGTGATGATGTGGTGGGCAGTATTAGAGTGTGCAATTAGTTGTTCCGTGCAGAGTGGGTGGAAGCTTAACTCATTTCAACATAGATTTCAGCAGATGGAGATTACTGTGCAAAACATATGTATTGGGGCTCACGACTGATTAATCCGACGACAGCTGTATTACACTATAGGCAATAACCATGACACAATATCTCCTGGTAAGTCGACATATTGACTTAGTGATCTACCCAATATACCAGATGTAATTGATTTTACTGTAAACAAAAATATAGATAAATTGCACATTGATATATGTATGTACTGACTTATCTTCTGATCACTCTCCTGTACTAATTTTAGTTGATTTAAAAGTGGGGCTAACATCTTATGAAACGATTTGGTTATAGGGATGCAAACATCGTGAAATTAAACATCGATGGTTCGATGTATCGATGTTTCTTGAAACAACATCGAAATCCAAAACATCGGCCATTGAAACGTCGATGTATCGAAACATCGATGGATTTTTGAACTTTTTTAACGTATTTTATTAGTGAGCATAAAAAGCTTATTTCAGAACCATAAATAAGTAAAATACTGTAGTACGCCTTTAATTGATATTTATTTTAGCTACCTATTAAAACCTTTTCTCAATAAATAAAAGATATAAATAGTTTTTGAATAAACAACAAATTACTTATTTAAAACAGAATTTAAAAATAATAATTTGGAAAGTCTTTTCCCTGTCAAGCGATTTCTTTGCTGTGTCATCGTTGTTCCAGCTTTAGCAAACAACCGTTCACTAGGGACTGAAGTGGCTGGATAAATATTTGGAAGCTTGTTTATACAATTCAGGAAATACATTTTTCATATCATCCCATATTTCGGTTGGATTCTGATTGATAGAAGCAACAGCTGATCAAAGATACATTTGCACTTCAACTTCCGTTATTGTAATAGCAGATAAATTGGAAAACTTACATTTCATATTTTGGTGGGCCAACTGTTTATGAAGGCTCCAAATATCAAACGGGTTTTCTGTTGCACACTCATCGGAGATGCCAGTGCATCTTTAAAATGAAGAAATTTGAATCTCGGATCTAATACAGTAGCCAACGCCAGAACTGAATTAAATGCAAGTTTGTCAAATCTTTTATTCATGATCTTTTGCAGTTCACTTTTTAGCTCCCCTACAATGGCGTATTGAGCTGAAATTTTTGTCAGAGCTTCAGTTAAACAGCTTACTAAAGGTATAAGCTTGCTAATGGTAACGTAGATATCAGCCGAAAGCTCCCTGGTCAATCACCTCCTTAATTTTGTTCAGCTCGGAGGCATTTGTTGTTTGTGTTGTTTTGGCTGATAGGTAAAAAAATGTTGAAAGATGTAAAGACAAGAAAAATTGCAACAAAGCGCAACAGAAAATAAACAAAAACGAAAAATAAATAAATAATGAAAGCGACTGCAAGACACGAAATATCTTCAAGGAGAGCGGAAGTTATTATTCGCTTTGGCATAAACGAAAATGTGAATGCAAATTTTTTTAGGTGTATGCGTCTTCATAATGCTACGAGCACCGTGTTTTATGGACAAATAATGTTGCAAGGGGGACAAAGCAAAGGTGGAACGAGGCGACTGGCGTTGGCAACTGAGTAGAAGAAACTACAAAGTCAGTAAGGGTAAAAATACAAACACTATTAGTTGACATAAAGATGCGAAAAACAAATTAATTTGCCACATGAGTGAATGTGAAAAGTGCAACGGTAGCAGATGCGTGGGGTGAAAAGTCGTGTCTCAAAGTCATTAAAGGTCAATTGGCAGATTTCATAGTGCAACACTTACAAAGGTGTGTGAAAAGTAGATAAAAAACAGCAAAACAAAAAGTTTATGTTTATTTTGCCTTCTCCTTCAATGTTTCATACTTAAAAGTGACTACAGTTACCTTCTCTAATCCAGTTGCCTTGAAATTTGTTTGCTTATTGAAGTTTTACAAGTTCAGTTTACAGCCTCCACGCTTTCATTTCTGGTGGCGGCTTAGTGTGAATCACAGCGCACCACTTTATTAATTTCTTGACCCCATAATCCTTTGCATGCTGCCAAATTTAGATTGCACGTGTCCTTCGACTATTTTGACTATACTAGGAGACGATTCAATACATACAGTCTTCTTATTACTATTGTCGGATAACTCACTTGACGTTGTCGTCCCAGCGGTTGGTGATATGTTACTTATTTCAGAAATGTTTCGCTGTTTTGGTTCCGAGTGCGGCGTAGTTTCGGAGGAGCATTCTGCATTATCAACTTGATCGAGTAATACCTTTTTATGTACATTCTCAACGTGACAGCGACGATTCGACGTGTTACCTGGTGAAAAAATATGTAAGTGGTTATCCCCCACAAGTAAAATAAAAGTCTCCGTTTCGCTGAAGTTTATAATTTATAAGTTTATTTAGAACGAAAATATTTTACTTTGTACAAATATTGTTTATTAGAATTAAAGGTTTTAATTATTTAAGTAATCGACTTAAACGTAGGTATGTAAATATCGCGCCAGATCGCTGTTGCCAAAATGCTAACTTTAGCGGGCGGGACGGGTATTGTAGACGGAAAAAATTTAGTTGAGTGCGAACTTAAGCACGGTTGCGTGTTACAAAGCGTAAAGTGTCGAATTGATGATGTGCGCAGTGGTAAATCGAAAGTAGAGGTACAAACTGGATGTGACGAATGTTTAGAACGGATTGTTTTTAACGAATTGAGGCTGCCTTCCCGTTGCGCATCCTTTTTGTTGACAGGGTTGGTGTACAAATGTGTTTAGTTGTGTTGTAATCATCAGCTGTGGTGAATTACACAGGAGCCAATCGGCTAATTCGGCTATTATTTGATCGAGTAGTTGTGGCTTTAGAGAAGTGCTCACAATACTGATCTGTTATAGTTTTATTTGCTAATGAAAGTTTCTTTAACTTTTGCGATTTACTTAATTGTGATCTAAAGTTTTTGTTCTCAACCTGAGTTGATCTGGTGGAAACTGGTTCTGTAACTAGTTCTCTTTGTGATTCGCTATGCAGCGTTTGAACTTTTTGTGCCTTTGAGCAACATAGTGTCTCTTGGCAATTTTTCGAATTTTGGTTTTCGGGACTTGCTTTTGCAATTATAACCGTGGTTCTTTGTGAATAAGCGCTTCTTCGGGGTGAGATGGGATATTTGCCGTAATGAAGCATTGAATTGTGTCTTTTGTGACAATATAAGCAATTATATTTGCTTTTGTAATTTTTAAGATTGTGTGTATAAGACAAGCAGTTTGTTCAGAGTCTTCTTGATCTGACAAAGTTGTTCCTTTCGTTAATATTTAATTTCTTAAACTTCTCGCAAGTTTTAAGCTTATGCCCTCTTGTGCATAGTTTGCATGACGTGTGTGTTTTCTGTTCGGATATGAACGAGTGCGTTTTGCAAAAGCTTTTGTTTAAATTGTTTTTGTTACTAACTTGAGATCTATTTAAGCTTCCATTTTGGTCGTGTTTGTTCTTAGTTTTGATTATTTTTTATTCTAACCTTTCCGCAATTTCAAATTGGGTGGTGAGAAAATCTTTAATTAGTTGCCACGTTGGGCACTTTCTTCGTGATGAGAGCGATTGCTCCCATAGAAGTACCGACTTTTCTGGTAATGCGGCGGCGCAAATGTTTACCAGAATTGGGTCCCACCTGTCTGTGGGAATATTTAGTGTCAATAGAATCGACAAGCAATTTGAAACAGTGGATTCTAGTTTGATGAATTCTACACTTGTTCCTTTTTTAACTTTTGGCAAGTTGTTATCGACCAGTATTCTTTCATTTTCGTAACTCGCTTTTAGAGCTTCCCAAGCCAAATTGAAATTGTCGGCATTTAATGCGAACTGTTTAACTATTTCGCCTGCTTGACCTTTTGTTTTGTATCGGAGGTGATACAGTTTTTGTGCCTTTGATAGTTGTGGATGGTTGATGTAAACGGCTGTGAAGGAAGGAAGGACGGCCATTCTTCATAACATCCGTAAAGCGTTTCTGTATCACATGCAGGCACCTAGAGTTGGATGCCTGAGCTTGTCTCTTGGTTGTCTATTTGTGGCAGCTCTACTCTACTGTGGGGAGTAGGTGCAATTGCTTTAATGAGCTTTAATTGATCAGAGATCATAGCTTTCGTTTCTTCATATTGGTCATAGCAGTTTTCGTAAATTTTGTGGTAGATCTGAATCGTCAGAATCTACAATGGCGTCATGAGCCGCTTGGAGGCGAGTCCAAAAATTTTTTTCAGTTTTTATTTCTAGTAACGATTCCGAGTTTTCGTGAATCGGTGTAGATGCAAATCTAGTGCAGTATCTTAAAAAACTTTCACTTTCTGACATAAATTTAGCAACCTGTTTTGAGCGTGTAGCTGCTGCAGGTGTATTTTGATTAGTGTCGTTATTAACCATTTTTGCGAAATAATATTATTTATTTATTTTATTTTAGCTTTAAGTTTGAAAATATTCGCACTTTTACTTTATTACCACCTTTAAGTCCTTATGTTAGTATTTAGGTACACCCTAATACTTAGACTTGTGTGTATGTGCTCATGAAGGTACTTATGTTTTCTGTAATTGAGAGCTCGCTGAGGAGATCAAATGCTATTTACCGGCATTTTTTAAAGTCCAATAAAAAAAAACTAAGAACATTTTTACTATCAAATTTTTTATCAGATATTTATTGGAATTTTAAGAATACAAAAAAAAAAAAAAATTGTGATAATTTGATTAATTGCGGCGTGGTGGCGTGGCGGGGGTTGAAAATAAGGGTGTGCCCTTCCTGACACGATTCCAACTCTTTGGGTGATCCGAAGAAAAAAGTTTTTTTTTTTTTAATCAGTACAAAATGCCGCTATCGTCTGAACTAGGATAAAAAAAAAAATTCAGTAAATGGCAACTGTTTGAATTTTTTGCCCGTTTTTTGGCAAAGATCAAAATTTTTTAAAAATAGTAAAAATCAAATTTTTTTAATAATCCTAGTTCCGACCATAGAGAGATATATAAACAAGGTCCACACCAAATTTCTAGTTAATCGGTTCATTAGAACTTGAGAAATCATGTCAGAAGTGTTGAAAATAGTAGTTTCGAGAAAAACGCGATTAAAGTTTTACGTTATACGATATTCGCTCAACCATTATACGATATTCGCTCACTAAAATGGCTATAATTTTGAAAATAATTGGAGTTTTGAAAAATCCTTTTAGGGAGATATTTTTGAATATCAAAACTATAGAAATATAAAAAAAAAAATTCGATTTTTTCAAACTTCTAGACTAGAATACTCCCTTAAGCAACTGAGAGCTCGTTAGAGAGATCAATTCGCTTTTTTGATTAATATGCACAAATTGTTTGTGCTAATGTACATATATGAGCAAACAATATGCTGTAATGCTTGTGTAATTTTGCTTTTTTGTTTGGCAATATATTTGCACGACGAAAAGAGAGCGGGGAAAATGGATTCGGTAAAACAGATGTTTTCCGTAAGCACTATTATATATAAGTACGTGTAATATACCTGCACTCGGTAAATATGCATAGGTATGTCGGTTTTGTTGCTTTATATTTTTTTTTGTGTTGCTTTTAATATTATAATTTTAATGTTTGCCTTTGCTTATTTTGTTATATGCAATCTGACTTGCTGTTTTATTAAGCAGAAGGGATATTGCCGAAAAATTTTCGCAAGTAAATGCTTGTAGAAATATGTATATTTATGTTATATAGGCATTTTGATTTTTTTTTTCGGAAACGTAAGTTATTACCGTTTGGTACCAGTTTTGTTATATTACCCAAACGGATTTTTTAATACAGGTTATAAGTATTATTATATAAAACTTTGATTTCAGGAATACATATGTATGTACATATGTGCTTAAGATACAATAATAATAAATGGAATCGACACAACTCACTTTATCTTCCCGCAGGGGTTTTTTTGGGGGCTAATATTTGTATTACATGTGTATGAATGTACATATGTGAATGTGTATGAGATTTTATTGCCAATTCCTTGTTTCTCTCTTCTTCTATAGCCTTCCAGCAGTCTGGCTTCAAAGAACGTCTTCTATTTATCCTTCTCTGCTGGCTTCTTGAGCGAGTTGTTTGTTTGTATGTAAATATACATGTATTCGTTTTAGTTGTTTGCGCCCTTTATTTTGGTTTTTTGTTTGTTTATTTTATATATTTTTTTTGTTCGCCACTGTACTTCACCGCACTGACTTTTGTTTTTTTTTGTATATTTTGTTATTATCCGTTCATGTTCCGCACTCAGACCTCGCGAACTTTAGTTTTAGTTTGTTAAATCCATTTTTGATGTTTTTTGACACGCACGTTTTATACCGGAACTTTTTATTTTGGAAATTATTTGTTTATATATATATTTGCAGGTATATATTTTTTTCCAATATTTATGTATCTGTTGGTTTCAATTCTGCCACCGCACATATTGTATGTATGTATGTAAAAACGTTTCTCTCTTTTTCTTAATAAAATTTTGTAAGGCTCGAAGGACCATGAAAAAATATGTAAGTGGTTATCCCCCACAAGTAAAATAAAAATCTCCGTTTCGCTGAAGTTTATAATTTATAAGTTTATTTAGCACGAACATATTTTACTGTGTACAAATATCGTTTATGAGAATTAAAGGCTTTAATTATTTAAGTAATCGACTTAAACGTAGGTATGTAAATATCGCGCCAGATCGCTGTTGCCAAAATGCTAACTTTAGCGGGCGGGACGGGTATTGTAGACGGAAAAAATTTAGTTGAGTGCGAACTTAAGCACGGTTGCGTGTTACAAAGCGTAAAGTGTCGAATTGATGATGTGCGCAGTGGTAAATCGAAAGTAGAGGTGCAAACTGGATGTGACGAATGTTTTGAACGGATTGTTTTTAACGAATTGAGGCTGCCTTCCCGTTGCCCATCCTTTTTGTTGACAGGGTTGGTGTTCAGATGTGTTTAGTTGTGTTGTAATCATCAACTGTGGTGAATTACACAGGCGCATTAGGATGCGCCAGTTTTACCGGGTAGAGGGGTGGATGCTTAACTCATTTAAACACCTGGTGTTTTTAATTTCTTGTTGCAGAGTTTGCATGTGGTGGAAGCATCTGAATTTCTTATAAAGAAGCTCGAGACATTACTTTTTAATTTTGAAGGCAGCATTTTGAAAATCTGAAATATTATGTGCACATTTAAACGTCTAACGCCATTATTTACATATATTTTATCTTTATATATATTAATCTTCTGACCGTGTATTTGCATTTGAACTGCTCCTAAACGGATGGACCGATTTTGATGAAAGTTTGTGTGTATGTTCAAGGAGATTCGAGAATGGTTCAAATTTACAATTTGGTCCACTGGAAAATGTTGTTTAAATAATTTTTTCATTTTTAGTCAATTGCTAATTTTGGAATGTTTGACCGATTGATGGCGCTACCATCGCAGTATCCAATATTCAAACCTTAAATTGGCGTAAACGTGCATTAAACAAAACGATGCCAAAGTAAAAGGCGACATCTGTGGATCAAGTTTTTATATTGTGGACAGAGTTCGTTCTTAATACCATGTTCAGACCGAAAATTTAAAAGGTTAAATTACATTTAAGCAGTTCAAAACCCAACAGTGTTCTCACTGCCGTTAGAAAGATCAAAAAACAGCTGTTATTGTCATTCAAGAATTCACATCGCTTAATATTTATCAAAAGAAAAGATTGTCATATAGTATTTTGAAATAAAAGCCGTCTTTTTTTCAAATATTTTCCATATAATAGAAATAGTGGATGCATTTTTTCATTTTTTAAGTCGATTTTCAGGTGAAATTAGATTCATTGCTTTAAAAAAATTTTTTTGTTTACATTTTTTTCCTTTTGTAGTGTCTAAATCAGCTAAATCAGCATGTAACAGATTTCCAATGCTGACAAGTAGGTGGCGCAAAATCAGAGTCGCACAGAGAGATTTAGCGTGGATCAGTTTCAAACCATTTCAATGAAGTGATTTGGAAATGTCATTTTTGTATGTCGATATCTTGATAAATTTTTAAGATTAGTGGGATAATCCATTCAACAGCCGAAATCGTGTGATTAAGTGTCGGTCTGAACATGGTATAAGTAATAAATTGAGTGATTCAATACATATATGGGTAGCTATAACATTTTTTTCATACCTACTAACTATTGGAGGGGGTATCTTGACAGGCAATTTAAAATTGCAAAAGGTCTGGCATAAAAAAATAGCGGCATAACTGAAGTGTTGATAAAAAATTTGAGATATACAGAAATCTTTTCGAAGCATTGCACAGAGCAATACAATATTTAAACGGGAACGATGAATACATATATGCGTACAATTTCAAACTGATCCTTCCTGAAAAATAATAAAATTGCTAAATATTGGGAATGGTAGAATGGAACTGCAATCAAATACACAATGCAATGAATTAAAACTGGCTCATTTATCATTCGATGAATAATATACCACGGGCATCCCAAAAGACTGATGCCATAACCTTGCCAGCCGATTACTTTTGTCTTTCCACGCTTGAGAACCGTTTCTTAATATGCAGTCGACCAGGCTGACAATCAATTGGGCTCGATGGATTTCACTGATGCACAGCCCAAATTCAATAGTATTTTTACCCCAAAAACCAACGCTTTCTTAACGCACGAAATGCTTTTTGATTCATTTTTGTTGCTTCATCAAAAATGCGATTATTCCTTAACTAATACTTATAATCTAACTAATAGAAATCGTATACATAGATGGTAAAACTTATATTAAACGCTCAAAAACAACTTCTAACACACATAGCACGAAATAGACTGTCACACAAAATGTATTTTCGATTTTTTGTAAAACTTATTTCGCATTAATTCATAAGCGAATTCTCAGTATTATTCAAGTGCACATTCAACCAACGAATTCTCCGTATTTTACACCAAAACACATGACAGTTTGCTAAAGCGTTTCGAAGCAGATGTTTTCGCATTACTACCGAGAAAAAGTGCTGCAAAGAGGTGGAGTAAAATTTGAAAAAACATCGACATAAAACATCGATGTATCGATGTTTTTAGAATCGCAACATCGATGCTTTTTGGCCAAAAAAATCGATGTTTCTGAACATCGATGCATCGTTTGCATCCCTATTTGGTTAAAATATGAAAAACAAGTGAGTAGTTACATTAGTTTTGAGTACAATATAAATACAGGAAGAGATATTGACGAAAGCATAAGAAAACTCAATGATATAATAACTAACGGATCTTAGCAATACCAAACAAAAACTCTAAGTCGCTTGGTTTCAGAAAAATCGCTAATAGTGAAATAGAAAAGCTTGTAAGTGAAAAAGGCGTGCAAGACGAGAATGGCAGTTAAATCATTCCCCTTCTACTCAGCTTCATTTGAAATCTACCGTACGTAAATTAAAAAAGCGCTTAAAAGCGAGGAAGAATTATATACTGAAATGTATATAAAGAAGCTGTGTCCGAATTCAAGCAAGCAAATCTCCCTTTGAAAAGCCCAAAAGTCAAATTTCCCAGAAGATTTGTCGTACACATTTTCGAGAAATGTGTGGAGGTCTAAGGTTCCTCCAAATCGTCCGTTTTTATGTAAGTATGTCATGCAAACATCATCCACGTTCACAGGATCGGTGAAGGAGGTATCTCCAACTGCAATAATTGTCGAATCTTTTTCAGTCTCAGCTTCTCAACCAACACTGCAGTTACCACATTATTTGAGTCACTATCAATAAAAATATTTTTGCAAGATGGGCTTGAGGAAGGCTCACTAAAAAACTTGTCAATTGTGAACAAGTTTTGTTTACTATCTTCTCTTTCTTGACGTTTTTTCCCTTTAAACTCACCACTGGGTTTTTTCTTTTATCCATAATTTTAGTTTTCTAATTTATTTAAACCATACAGTATTAATTGTGCGCGAGTAGGTAGTAATAGTCAATAAATCGTGTGAAATCTATAGATTTATGCTACAGCTTATTGTATAACGCGAAATATCGTGAAGTATACATCTGCAGTAGGTACATTAATTCAGTGCAGGAGATCGTCCGTGGTCTCCACTGTTAAATATGGTAACAGTAACGGTAATCATTTTCGTCACTTGTAGCGTATCTTTTTATTTTACTTTTAACGTCGTTAGTAAACAGTGAGCTACACAATGAGTTTTACAAGTGATGTAAAAAAATTATCACCGTTAGTGTTACCACATTTAACGATGGAGACAGTGGCGGATTTAGAAATTTGCCGCCAGTAGGCTATTCAATTTTTGCCGCCCCTATTGACCTCATGCGCTAGTTTAGTTCACAATCATTATTAATTACATTTGTTATGTGATTTGAGCTCTATCGTTCTCATTACATTGTTTTATTTTTCGTTATTACGAGTAGTATGATTTTGAACTAGGGGATAGTTGTGTCAGATTCTAGATTATTTTTACAACCCACGATGTAGTGAAGAGTGTTTAGTGTTGAGCTACAACACTAAACACAGCAGGATGGACCATAGAGCTCGAGCGATGTACTAATTATAAGGTGGGGTAAGGTATGCCTTAAAAATACTTATACACCATGTCAACACAACTTATACAAAATAATGTGTAGTCGGTAAACGTTTAATTGTTAAATATTTTTTATTCCACTTACAATACAAAAACAACACATACAATATCTATTAAATAATCTGTTAACAATTAGGTTAATGGTGACAATGAGGTCAATTATGTATGTCTTACACTAACTTTTTGCGAGATTTTAAATTCGCAAAATTATTAATTATATCGTCTTATGAGATCTTGTTCATTAGTTCTGACTCTATGCACAAAAGAGATAAGGGGTTAAGCTTTTCTTGACTTAAAGTAGATCGTAGATAGTTTTTTACTCGCTTTAAACAAGAAAAGCTCCTCTCACCTGAACAATTTGTTCAGTTTGATGTTCTGTTTGATGTACATAGAGCCATGCTATATCCAAGTTTGGATAAATGTTCTCCAAATTCTGTTTTCGTAGAAACAAAGATAGATTTTTCAATGATCCAGAATCTGGTTTTATCAAAATTCTTTCAGAAGAAAGGTGACATTGAAAGTGTACGCATTCCTGAACTAAATCAGTTTCTAAATCATTGGGATACATTTTTTTCCAAGCAAAGGGCTTTTTCCGTCAGGGTCGATGGTAGCAACTCACTCATTTTGGTTAGAAATGAAAGCTTCTCGTTAAATTCGTTGTAGGCGTTTTGCCGTTCTAACTCGGTCGCCAGTTTATCTACGAGGACGAGAAACGTGTTAACACTGAAACTTTCACTCGCAGTCATTGTAATAACTTCTTCTGATGTTTCATCAAATCTTTTTTCTTTTCGGTTGCCTTTTTCCAATTTCTGTTGTGTACTGTTTCGATACGTTTAATTCCGTCGCCTTTTCTTCGAAATACTTGCAATTCTCTCGTTCAGCTAGGAAAAACTTACGAAGTGATTCGTAAAGATCGGCAACAGTGATCAAATCTACGGCGGAAGCCTGAATTTGAAATTCACTTTGTTGATTCTTTCCAAAAAAACATTCCACACAACAACCATTACCGCCATTTTCAGTTTCTCCAAATACAAAAGTATTCCCGCTGCTTCTTTTCGCGTTACAGGCTTTTCGGTACAATCGTCTTTGATTGATTCCAAAGTCTTAAGAACTTCGTGCCAAGCATCTCTCAAACTTTTACACGCGTCCTCTCTCGCTGATCAACGTGTCAGATTCATTCTTTTCAGGGCTTTGCCTTCCCTATTTCACTCATTAATTTAAGCCAGCTCCAAAACCGGTTTGTTTCGTAGATAGCAGTGTTTGGTACTTAACCGTCGACATTTAAGTATAATAAAACAAAAAGTGTGAATTTCCATGCAAACCTTCCAAAACAGAATCAAGTTGAATTACTGATTCGTTGCTGATGATTTATTGTAATACATTAGAATTTCTTACCTTACTATAAGTATGTATTGTATACAGCGGTGATGTGATGTTATAAAAATTATACTTTTATGCAATCCCCTAAACAGTCTGAAAAGTTAAAGCACACTTCTTCTTTCTTTACTGGCGTAGACACCGCTTACGCGATTATAGCCGAGTCAACAACAGCGCGCCAGTCGTTTCTTCTCTTCGCTACGTGGCGCCAATTGGATATTCCAAGCGAAGCCAGGTCCTTCTCCACTTGGTCCTTCCAACGGAGTGGAGGTCTTCCCCTTCCTCTGCTTCCCGCGGCGGGTACTGCGTCGAATACTTTCAGAGCTGGAGTGTTTTCATCCATCCGGACAACATGACCTAGCCAGCGTAGCCGCTGTCTTTTAATTCGCTGAACTATGTCGATGTCATCGTATATCTCGTACAGCTCATCGTTCCATCGAATGCGATATTCGCCGTGGCCAACGCGCAAAGGACCATAAATCTTTCGCAAAACTTTTCTCTCGAAAACTCGCAACGTCGACTCATCGGTTGTTGTCATCGTCCAAGCCTCTGCACCATATAGCAGGACGGGAATTATAAGCGACTTATAGAGTTTGGCTTTTGTTCGTCGAGAGAGGACTTTACTTTTCAATTGCCTACTCAGTCCGAAGTAGCACCTGTTGGCAAGAGTAATCCTGCGTTGGATTTCCAGGCTGACATTGTTGGTGGTGTTAATACTGGTTCCTAAATAGACGAAATTATCTACAACTTCAAAGTTATGACTGTCAACAGTGACGTGGGAGCCAAGTCGCGAGTGCGACGACTGTTTGTTTGATGACAGGAGATATTTCGTCTTGCCCTCGTTCACTGCCAGACCCATTTGCGTTGCTTCCTTGTTCAGTCTGGAGAAAGCAGAACTAACGGCGCGGGTGTTGAGACTGATGATATCAATATCATCGACATACGCCAGCAGCTGTACACTCTTATAAAAGATTGTACCTGCTCGATTAAATTCCGCAGTTCGAATAATTTTCTCCAGCAGCAGATTGAAGAAGTCACACGATAGGGAGTCGCCTTGTCTGAAACCTCGTTTGGTATCGATCGGCGCGGAGAGGTCCTTCCCGATCCTGTCGGAGCTTTTCGTGTTGCTCAACGTCAGTTTACACAGCCGTATTAATTTTGCGGGGATACCAAATTCAGACATCGCGGAATAAAGGCAGCTCCTTTTCGTGCTGTCGAAAGCAGCTTTGAAGTCGACGAATAGGTGGTGAGTGTCGATTCTCCTTTCACGGGTCTTTTCCAAGATTTGGCGCATGGTGAATATCTGGTCGGTTGTTGATTTACCAGGTCTGAAGCCACACTGATAAGGTCCAATCAGTTTGTTGACGGTGGGCTTTAATCTTTCACACAATACGCTCGACAGAACCTTATATACGATGTTGAGGAGGCTAATCCCACGGTAGTTGGCGCAGATTGTGGGGTCTCCTTTTTTATGGATTGGGCATAGCACACTTAAATTCCAATCGTTGGGCATGCTTTCGTCCGACCATATTTTACAAAGAAGCTGATGCGTGCTCCCTATCAGTTCTTTCCCGCCGTGTTTGAATAGCTTGGCTGGCAATCCATCGGCCCCCGCCGCTTTGTTGTTCTTCAGGCGGGTAATTGCTATTCCAACTTCTTTATGGTCGGGTAATGGAACGTCTGCTCCATCGTCATGGATTGGAGAATCGGGTTCGCTTCTCCTGGTATTGTGCATTCACTGCCATTCAGCAGGCTGGAGAAGTGTTCCCTCCATAATTTAAGTATTCTCTGGGAATCGATGACTAGATCACCTTTGGGGGTTCTACAAGAGTATGCTCCGGTCTTGAAATCTTCTGTTTGTCCCCGCAGTAGAATTTTCGAGCATTACCCCTGTCGGCCAGCTTATCAAGCTCTTCGTACTCACGCATTTCGGCCTCTTTCTTTTTCTGTCTATAAATGCATCTCGCTTCCCTCTTCAACTCTCGGTATCTATCCCATCCCGCACGTGTTTTGTTCGATCGTAATGTTGCGAGGTAGGCAGTCTGTTTTTTCTCCGCTGCGACACGGCACCCCTCGTCGTACCAGCTGTTCTTTTGCACTTTCCGAAAACCAATGGTTTCGGTTGCAGCTGCACGTAAGGAGTTTGAAATGCCGTCCTACAGTTCCCTCACACCGAGTTGTTGACGAGTGCTGTCCGAGCCCAGTCCAAAGTGGCGGGTGCGGATCTTGGCTGCAACAACGGAGTGGTCCGAGTCGATGTTAGGACCTTGGAGCGTACGCATGTCTAGAAGAACAGTGGAGACGTGTCTCCCGTCTATCACAACATGATCGATCTGGTTGGTGGTTTTTCGATCCGGGGACAGCCAGGTAGCTTGATGAATCTTCTTATGCTGGAACCTAGTACTACATATAACCATATTTCGGGCCCCGGCGAAGTCGAGCAGCCTCAACCCATTTGGAGATATTTCCTCATGGAGGCTGAATTTGCCGACCGTACTACCAAAGATACCTTCTTTGCCCACCCTGGCGTTAAAGTCGCCAAGCACGATTTTGACATCGTGGCGGGGGCAGCTCTCATAAGTGCGCTTCAAGCGCTCATAAAAGTAATCTTTGGTAACATCGTCCTTCTCTTCCGTCGGGGCGTG
Source organism: Bactrocera dorsalis (assembly GCF_023373825.1). NCBI lineage: Eukaryota > Metazoa > Arthropoda > Insecta > Diptera > Tephritidae > Bactrocera > Bactrocera dorsalis. Next base: position 17,426,521 of record NC_064308.1, on the reverse strand, counting down.
GGCGCAAATCAGCGATATGTAGAAGAACCTCGCTTTGATACGGATTGTGGCTACACGTTCATTCACTGGAGTGATTGATAGAACTCGGCGACGGAGTCTCTCTCACACCACGAATCCAACACCAAACTTGCGCTCCTTTATATGGGCACTGTAGTAAAGGATCTACTCATCTCTGTCCTTGTTCGGTCCATCGCATTTCTTGGACGGCGGTGGTGTCAGCCTTTATTTTCGTGAGGACATCAACTAGCTGGGCAGCGGCACTTTCCCAACTAAGGAACGGACATTCCAGGTGCATGCCCTCAATTCGTAGTACTTATTTCGTTTGCCATGGTCGTATCAAAAGTGGGGTCTCTCATCCGAGGCTGATTGCTAATTTTCATTGGGGGTGTTTTTTTTACGTGGCTGGTAACAAACCCAGCGCACAACCCTATGCAGGGGACGACTCCATCCTCCCATAGCTACGTCAGGGCAATGTTTTAGGGCCAACTCTATACATCATATGTAAGTTAATGCTGCCCACCAATAATATCAACACGCACCTTTGCTGCTGGCAAAAATTGAACTCTCTTTATTCAACAAATTTACTTAGTTTTTATAATCAAATTTTGCTTACTTACTAAAAACTTACATATGTACGAGTTCTTACTAGCTAGAACTTATTTCTATACATCAAATAATCATAACGTAAGCTAAAACCAGTGCGAACCTCAGTTTGGTTGTGAAACGGCTCACATTGCGGCGGCACGGTTTCCGCTTGTTATAGTGCCGACGAAATGTGTTTTTGTTATTGCACTTTTTGGAAATTAATTTTATTTGATTTAATTTTACTTGAGCAATGCAAAATATTGCTGAATTAGATTTTACTTACAAAATTGTCTGTATATTTTGTATATGTGCTAACTCCCCCTTTCTTAAGCATCAGCGTCTCGCTGATAAAATTTCATTTGCTACTGAAATCTGTGGATAATCTACTATTGGTGGAATAAAAAACGAATTCCTATTTTTTGGTTTTAGTATGATATACAAAGATAATGATAGTGTTATTGCAACAAGAATTGTTACGAAGCTTGAGCTAACTGAAAGAATGTTTTTTGTTGTTATGTGTTCTAGCTTATTTACATTATTTAAATGAAGTTGATGTAAATAGTTTAGATCTAATTTAATTTCATTTTCTGTTAGGTTATTCTGAAATATTGCGGGTAAGACCTGGTTCGTAATTCTTTATTTTTGATCTCTTTTTGTTATGATAACTTAACATAATTTTTTGGTTTCTGGCTATTTCATATGTATAGTGTTATTGTATCTGTCAACTGCAATGTTGATGATTACTTTAATAGAGCATTCAGAGTATTCTACTTGGAGGCATCTGGTTATTTCAACAATAGTGGAATGCACACGTTCTATTGCACCATTAACCTCACTCTTTTGGGGTGGTGCTAATCCTTCTAAATAATTCAATGTTATTGGGCTTATAAAGCTGCCCTCGTTATCCATGACTAATGTCTTTGGTACAGTAAAATAGTGAAGAAGCTTTATCAGCTTATCCCTGATATGCAAAACTGATTTATTCTTGATTCTAAAAAATTTCGCAAATTTAGAGAATTTGTCAATGCACGTAATAATCTTTTCACCAGATATTTCTATAATGTCTATATGCAGTATTTCTGTTGGGTATGAAGGTATGGGAGTTGCTTGTAACTTGGGTTTTTGTGGATGTCGGTCGTATTTATTACATCCACAAATTTCACATGACTTAGTATATTTTTTAATAAGTTTAGTCATCTGCGGGAAGTAATATCTTTCCAATATCTGGTCTTTATTTTCCTTACCGTTTCGATGAGCTCTTTTGTGTTCCTGTTCTATTATTTTAAATTTAACTTCCTCATCAGGGATATCAGTAACCACTTTCTGTGTTATCCTGATACGAAATTGTGAGAAATATTCTTGGTATACCTGCTGTAATAATGAAATATATTTTTCGTGGATTTTAATACCATTGATTATATTTGGGTTGAGAACGCTTTTTAAGATTTCAATTAGTTTTTCCTTATTGTAAGCTTCACATGTAATGCGGTGCCTGTGGTACCTTGGATGAGGTTCTTCGTGAATTATCTCCTCCTTTCCTTCTAAGAATACAATTTGATTTTTGAAAACATTTAATGGCGCTTCACAGTGGGGAATCAGTTTTGAGCTATCCTCTTCTGCGCTATGTTGTGAATTTTCATCTGTGGATGTGAGCGTATTTATTTCTATTGGTAACCGTGATAACGCATCAGCGACTACGTTAGTTTTTCCCGGTTTATAAATGAGTTTATAATTATACTCTTCTATCCTTGCTTTCCACCTTTTGAGCTTGGCGTTGTTGTTACTGTTACTTAGTGCAAACGTCAGCGGCTGGTGGTCGGTAAGGATTTTTATTTCCTTAGCTCCATATAAGTAGGTCCTTAACTTGTCGAGGGACCATACTATGGCGAGCATTTCTTTTTCAATTGTGGAGTAATTCTCCTCGGTTTTATTGAGTGATCTAGATATGTAAGTTATGGGTCTATCTTTACCGATTTCCCCTTGTGAAAGGACTGCCCTAATTGCTGTATTGGAAGCGTCTGTCGTCAAAATAAATGGTTATTGAAGTCTGGGAATACCAGGATTTCGGAAGACATAAGCAGATATTTTATATCATGAAATGATTTTAAACATTCCTCTGTTAGCGAAATTTGTATTCTTTTAGATTGACTTGCTTTCACTTGCGCATTTTCGCCTCTAGTTAAATTTGTAAGTGGCTTGACAATTTTCGCAAAGTCTTTTATAAATCTCCTGTAATATGACGCTAAACCTAGGAAACCTTTTAATTCCTTAAGGTTAGCAGGTGCACGAATCTTTTTAATAGCGGATATCTTTTCAGGATCTGGCAAAATACCTTCTCCTGTAACGATATGCCCTAAAAATTCCACTTTCGTCTTGAAAAATTTGGATTTTTCTAGATTGACCTTTAGATTTGCTTTACACAAGAGCGCGAATACATCTTTAATATTGTTTAGATGTTCTTCTTTAGTTTTCCCTGTTATTATAATATCATCAATATAGACGTAGCAGGACTTCCCTATAAGAGGTTTGAGAACGTCATTGATGATTCTCTGAAAAATAGAAGGGGCATTTTTTAAGCCGAACGGCAACCTAGTAAATTCGTATTTACCATTGGCTGTTGAAAAGGCTGTCTTTTCTATGTCCTTTTCCTTCATCCTGATTTGGTGGAATCCGGATGTAAGGTCGAGTGTGGTAAAATAACTGCACTCGCCTAAGCTAGCAAGAGTGTTGTTTATATCAGGTATTGGGTAGGAGTCAGGTATCGTTACTGCATTTAGTCGTTTAAAATCGACGACAACTCTGTACTTCTTTTCCCCTGTCGGTCCTGATTTTTTTGGTACAATCCACAATGGTGAGTTATATGGGCTCTTTGAGGGCCTTATTACACCATTGTCCAGAAGTTCTGCTATCTGTCTTTCTACCTCACTCCGGAGGTTGGTTGGGTAAGGGTATGATTTTGTATAGATCGGCTCTTCACTTGTTGTTCTTATTTCTGCTAACACGGTTGTATTGATTGTCCCACTGTCAGAGACTGGTCCGAAAAGTTCCTCCTGTTCATGGGTCGTTTCTTGAATATTATTTATTTGTTTTGATACTTTTTGTTTTAGTGGCAGTACCACATCCCCGAGGGTTAGCGTATCATTTTTTCTGTTTATAATCGCTCCCAATTCTTTGAGGGTATCATCACCTATGATGCCATCAAAGGACTTTAAATTAGGTAATATAAAGAAATCAATCTTATTTGTTATACCTATACTTTTAAAAAATGATCCACACAGTTTATGGGTTATTTTTACTGGACCCGCGGCTGATTGGACTTCAAAAGGACATCTAAGTTTACTGGAATACCTTGAAAGTTTTTCACACACAAAATTTTTATTAGCTCCTGTATCTATAAGGAACTTTAAGGTACCCCCATTTTTTAAGGTGAGTTCTAGATGGGGTAAACTAGAGAGGCGTCTGTCATAAAATGTATTTCTTCGCACTCTCCACCTTCAGTAAATTCTTGGTCCTCTGTTTGAATATTAAATAATTTTGGGTGTTTCCTAGGAATATTTGAAGAACTGTTGGATGGCCTTACTAAAGGTATATTTACCGGTCGGTTCATATAATTTATTTTTTGTGAATGTATTGAAAGGTCTACCTCCATCGGGACCGCAGGCTTGGGTTGGGTTGGCCTAGGTGGAGGTAGCGCTTGAGTTTGAATATTTTTATTATAGATTTGATTTTTTTCGAACGAGTTTAATTCCCTTGGTACAAATACCTGTTTTTGGTTCATTTGGTTTCTTTGCGTTTGGCTTAAGCTACCTATATTTCTTGGGTAGATTGAATAGTTTCTTAAGTTAATGTTTTGTATTTCAAGACAGGAAGCGTATGCTTCGGGTAAGTTCTTGGGTCGTTGGATGACTAGCATCCTGGATAGTTCACCGTTTAGGCCTCTGATGAATACGTCAAGGGCTCGGTTCTTATAAGTTTCTAGTAGCACGCTACTTGTTTCTCTGGAATAGTCCTGTCCCTTTATTTTATTGATTATCAAAGATAATTGGTGATTAATTCGAGCATAGAACTGCTCTACGCTAAAGTGCTTTTGAGATAAGGATCCTAGTTCGTGTTCTAGGGTCCTTAGGTCGCGTTTGTCTGCGTAGTGCAGTGACAAACAACTCTTGATTGTCCCCCAGTCGTCATCAAATATATTATATGATATTAAGGCCGTATCCGCAGGACCTTTCACTTTTTGCCTAATGTGCCGTAAGATGGCTCTATAGAGTGGCTTCGTCCTTACCACCTCATAGTCCTGTAAAATAGATTCTACATTGTGGATCCAGGAGATAAATTGGATCGGGTCTCCTTCGAGTGTCGGTAGGTTCTTTACACTATCAGGCAATCTGCTAATTTCGGCTAGGTCTGCCTCTGTTAAGTGAATAAGGTTATTTGGGTTAGCGCTTTCGCTGTGTGGGTTGATTCTAGCTTCTTATTGATTTATTCTATTGCTTAATATTTTAGCTTGCTCGATTTGCGCGTTTATAGCGCCTGTCAAGTGTGTGATGGCTTCTTGTACTTGCTCCATACTGAGGCTCACCAGTTTTTACAATTTTTTCTATTGCTAATTGCTATAATCTTGCTCTTATTACAATTTATTTTAAATTGCTCAATACATAAATTTTATTACAAAAAGGTGAATAACTTAATTTTAATTCTTACAACAGTATCGGGAGTATCAGCTTCTGCATCCTGATTTCGGGCGGTCCACTTGTTCCTTTTTGACGTGTTTTACTCCGCTACTTGGGAGTGGATGACGTCACAGTTCAGGCTTTGATTGTTGTCTTGGTGGTTTTGCACTTTTGTCTACACAGTTGAATATGCTGCGAGAATAATTTTCTCAGTTGCATAGTTATTATTGTCGTATTAGAGTCACTTTGAGCACTTGGTGTTATGGCAGCTTTTCTACGTTGATTCCTTCTTGTTTAGGGGCAACAAAAGTTTTTATTAATGCACAGTTTTGAGTCTCTTTGAGCACGTTTTTAGATAACAGCAGTTTTGTTAAGCTGCTTAGTTACTTACACGCGGATAACAGAAGTTTTATTAATGTGTGATTAGAGTTACTTTAAACATTTTGTTTAGATAACAGCAGTTTCCTAACGCTGTTTTTTTTTTCTGCTCGCGGGCAACAACAATTTTATCAATGCGCGATTTAGAGTTTTCTAACGCTGCTTCTTTCAACCGATATAGACAATTTAAATTTGAAGTCTCGGGCGCCAGTTAATGCTGCACACCAATAATATCAACACGCACCTTTGCTGCTGGCAAAAATTGAACTCTCTTTATTCAACAAATTTACTTAGTTTTTATAATCAAATTTTGCTTACTTACTAAAAACTTACATATGTACGAGTTCTTACTAGCTAGAACTTATTTCTATACATCAAATAATCATAACGTAAGCTAAAACCAGTGCGAACCTCAGTTTGGTTGTGAAACGGCTCACATTGCGGCGGCACGGTTTCCGCTTGTTATAGTGCCGACGAAATGTGTTTTTGTTATTGCAATTTTTGGAAATTAATTTTATTTGATTTAATTTTACTTGAGCAATGCAAAATATTGCTGAATTAGATTTGACTTACAAAATTGTCTGTATATTTTGTATATGTGCTAACTTGTATGTCTAATAAACATTGTATATACAGCAGATCTTCCAACAGCTAATAATGAATTGATGTAAACTTTTGCGGATAACACAGTTTTAGTGAGCCGTAACAAATGCCACATATTAGTATCAAAAATATTAGACTAGCATTTAAGTTCTGTCGAACAATGGCAAGCCAGCTGGCGTATAAGCGTGAATAAACAAACGAGTAACCATGTTACATTTTCGCTAAGACCCAAAATGTTCCCGGCAGTAAAACTAAACAATACTTTAGTACCCCAAGCGAATTAAGTAACTCAGCTTAGTATTCACCTAGATAGAAGGTTTACGTGGAGCAAACATATATCGAGTAAAATAACTTGCATGAAGATTAAAGATGCAAATTTAAATTGGATTTTAAACAAATATTCTAAACTTAGCCTAGACAACAAAGTGTTCTTATAAAGGGTGATTTTTTAAGAGCTTGATAACTTTTTTTTAAAAAAAAACGCATAAAATTTGCAATTTGCATCGGTTCTTTATTTGAAACGTTAGATTGGTTCATGACATTTACTTTTTGAAGATAATTTCATTTAAATGTTGACCGCGGCTGCGTCTTAGGTGGTCCATTCGGAAAGTCCAATTTTGGGCAACTTTTTCGAGCATTTCGGCCGGAATAGCCCGAATTTCTTCGGAAATGTTGTCTTCCAAAGCTGGAATAGTTGCTGGCTTATTTCTGTAGACTTTAGACTTGACGTAGCCCCACAAAAAATAGTCTAAAGGCGTTAAATCGCATGATCTTGGTGGCCAACTTACGGGTCGATTTCTTGAGATGAATTGTTGTCCGAAGTTTTCCCTCAAAATGGCCATAGAATCGCGAGCTGTGTGGCATGTAGCGCCATCTTGTTGAAACCACATGTCAACCAAGTTCAGTTCTTCCATTTTTGCCAACAAAAAGTTTGTTAGCATCGAACGATAGCGATCGCCATTCACCGTAACGTTGCGTCCAACAGCATCTTTGAAAAAATACGGTCCAATGATTCCACCAGCGTACAAACCACACCAAACAGTGCATTTTTCGGGATGCATGGGCAGTTCTTGAACGGCTTCTGGTTGCTCTTCACCCCAAATGCGGCAATTTTGCTTATTTACGTAGCCATTCAACCAGAAATGAGCCTCATCGCTGAACAAAATTTGTCGATAAAACACATTTCGAACCGAACACTGATTTTGGTAATAAAATTCAATGATTTGCAAGCGTTGCTCGTTAGTAAGTCTATTCATGATGAAATGTCAAAGCATACTGAGCATCTTTCTCTTTGACACCATGTCTGAAATCCCACGTGATCTGTCAAATACTAATGCATGAAAATCCTAACCTCAAAAAAATCACCCGTTATAATGCGGTCATAAAGCCGATTTGGATGTATGGCATTCAACTGTGGGGTACGACCTGTGCAACTAATATTGATATAATACAAAGGTTCCAATCAAAAATACTTATGAGTAAAAACACGTCAAGTGGACCCCCCATTTTCCACTTGGTCATCGAATTTGAATGTGAGTATTTTTTTCATAAAGTAGTCACCATGAACAAATAATCCCCCTCCCAGTTTTTTTTAATTTTAATTTTAACAATCTTTTTTTTAATTGAAAATTTGTACTACTTTTTTTTTAAATTAATAATTAAGAAAGTATTTGTGATTTTTTGATAAAATTTTCAGGAGTTATAGTTCAATACTTGTACTTTCAGAAAATATGCATGAATTTTAATTATTTTTATTTCTTCATATTGTTTATTAACTTTTAAGTTAACAAATGAACATTTTAATGACTTCTCCCTCAAAAAATAAAAATTTGTTTTTTCAGTATTTTGCAATAAATATTCAAGTAACGAAATCCGCGAAAAAATTTGACTGATCGCAATTAGATTAAGCAAAAAAAAATTTTTAAGACGGGCGGTCAGCGCTGCCGGTACATAATTCGTGCATATTGCGCAGTAGAAGAGTTCCGTTGAACGAACAACTTGGATTCTCGTGCACGCGCTGTATACGAACACGCAATTATATACGAGATCACTTAAGCCTTTTGACCAATGCTTTGGTACGTGCCTGCGTACTAAAGAGCAACGTATCACCAAACAAAAAAAAAAAAAAACAGATCCAATAAATCAAACAATATTGAAAAAAAAAATCCCGTTCATAAGAAATGAACTAAGACGTCAACGTTTTTCGACAGCGGTTGATGCGTTCAAAGGGCATGTTTTGGAGATACCGCAATCAGAGTATCAAAAGTGCTTCGTCAATTAGTTCAAACGGTTGCAAAAGTGTATAGATACGTCTTAATGGATAATATTTTGAAAAACTATAAAGCGATTTATGATGATTAAAAAATGTTTTTGTTCTCGAATCCCGATCCCATGGAACGTCAGGCACTATGTCAAAGGTAGAACAATAGTTAAGTATTTTTATTTTTATTAATAAATGTGTATTAGTTTATTTATATGATTTTCTTATCCTCGTTTTTGTCGGTTTATAAATGGCCAGGATGACGAGTCAATTTGAGTGTCGACTGACTTTCTGTCTATGCGTCCATCTGTACCAGCGTTGATGGAAGAAGTATTGCTCACCTAATGCCTCGCCATTTTTTGAAATCATTTGAAGAACAATTCCGAAAGGGCTGACAAACATACAGGATCACCAAGGTCTCGATCGCCTCACATGTCTCGAAAATACTGCAGGATAGTTGTTGGCCTACAGAAAGTTACATACGAGCTGGATGGACATTAGTAACGAGGATACATGAAAACAGTAAAAGGAAATAGGCCTTAGGTATCTAGGAACTTCATAGCTATAATAAATGGAGTATCAAAATTAGATATCAAGTTTCTCTTAAAGTTCGCAAAAAGCCGTGACATTCTGTATGACAAATACTCCAGCTCGAAACATTGTAGAAACTAAATAATTGACGTGGTGCAGTCCATTTTATTTAGATAGATAATGATATCTCACAAAAAAATTTTAATGAGTTTGATTTATGGCAATTTCATGACGTCTTATAAACATAATTTGAAAAAACCTCACGTATGAACACGTCTTGTTACAAAATTCCAAATATTTTCTTAACCGCCGGTTCATAGACATATCTCAGCCAATACGTCGAAATCTAATTTAAATTAATTTGTTTTATTTAACATAAAGTGATTTAATTTTCTGAAACCTTAGAGAACAACCTTCTCTTAAGTATACAAATATTATGATTTTTCTGAATCAATCAGCGAAGTAATATTTGATGTATGGCATATTATGATATGGATATTTAAATATCGTCCGAAAACCCATTCATCGAAATATTTTTTTCTAGGTTAGTATGACATCTGTGACAAATGGTACATTAAAATAATCATTAATGTTTATTATACGCTTATCCTTCTGAAGGAGGAAGGCCTTCGGTGATAATTTTTTGAGCAAGTGTTTTTGATTGGCACAAATTAGTTAAAGAGGGGCTTAAACGTGGTACAGTCCACGTTTTGGTGAAATCCAGTATGTCGGGACACAACCAAATCGATTGCGACAAAATTTAGTACATAGCTTTCTTCTTACATTCTTATGTCGCATTGTAGAAATGGACGAAATCGAATAACAACCACGCCTACTTCCCATATAGCAGGATTTTAAATTCCACTTGATTCGTTCAGTTTCCAGTACATAAATTAAGAAGCAATTAATATAACGGAATAAAACTTTGTACAAACAATGTCATAAGTGTGTGTCACATTATGATCAAAAATGTTTCAAGCCAGGTACTGAATACTTAGACGCTGGCCCCTACAGTTGACTTTTGATCGAAAATGTCGGTTATTGTGTAATATATATGTATAACTGAAATCGAAGGATAATCATTCGCTTATAATGGTATGTCTGTATGTCATAAATTGGTTGAATCGGACCTTTACTTCTCTTAGCCCCCATATACTCCATATAATGATTTTCGAATTTCCGGGTGACTTTGTACCGCATATTACCAACTAGCTGGCCCCGCAGGCGTTGTCCTGCGTGATATTATGTATTTTGAAATGAAAAGAAAGTTGAATTTATATTGCATATTTATATATTTTTTTCTATTCCGCTTTTGCAACTCGTGAACATGCCACACATAGTCATGTGAAAAACATAGCATTTCCAGATTTATGCCACACATCTCTACCAACTATCCTTGTCTTCTGTTGATTGTCATCCCAAATGCAATTTTCTCTGGGGACTGAATAGGTTTGCACTGAAATGGCAAATTTTAAGAACTCAAAGGGATTCTTAGAATCAAACATTCTGCCCATTGTATTTGACAGCTGCGGCACAATAAGTAGGGTTCCATTACAAAATGTCGGCGCATTAAGATTGGGAAACATAATAATGACAGATCCAAGTTTGAGACGCAAATAATGCGGCGGCATACCAAGGCTCTCCAAAGAATTTAGAAATTCCACTGGATGATTCACGGCTTCGTCTTCATTGTCAAGACAATCGGAATTTGCCCATTTCCAATTCTTAGCGAACACTATGTAAAAGGCAGTGTAATTTTTGATCGTGTCCCATAATTGACGCGGATTTGAAGGCTGATATGTTGAAATGATCATCACGAAAAGTGTGCGAAATTTAGTGGCATGCGAAGTAGCTTTCGCATCGTCCATGGTTTGATTCCAGTGAATATCATGTTCCAGCAATTGTAATTGATGCCATGCTTCTCAAAAAGTTGCCGTACCAATCACAGTACGTAATAACTTAAATAAAGGTCAACTGCGTACATTAATCAATAGCAACCGAATGTAGAAGCAATCGTCGTTTTCGAGTGCATTGTGTAAATTCGTCCCAATGCATTAGTTGAGAACACCTGTTGTCCATCTACTTGTTGGCCTTGATTCTGAGTAACCATTTCTTCAAAGATGCATTCCATGTATAATATCAAGGCATTTCCGAATAACAGTCGGAAAACGTTCACGATTTGCAAAAATAAATATCTTACAAAACACTTCATTACATAACACTTCATACAGTTCGCGTATCGACACATTTGATACTTGCTGATCTCATTTTGACGTACTTGCAAACGTATTTGATCGATCTCACCACACTGCAATACTCAACATTGATATAAGTTTTGAATATGAATTAGACAATAGTGGCGAATATGGTACGATGTGTTGTCAACTTCGATATTCACTCCTCTAAATTGAATTGTTCTGCCATTGTCGTCTGGTGAGCGACGGCAATTCAATGGATATCCTTCATTTCCAGTTTGCGTTTCCGAAAGAAAAGCACGTGGATAGTGTTTTGTGCATTAATTGTCAGACATACAAACCTAAGTGGGATTGTGGTGTTCGCAAGGTCCATGAACCGTATTGGTTTTTATCTCTGGATCAGGATTTTCAGCAGAAATTATTTCATAAATTTGATCTGGTTTAACCACCATCCAAAGAAGAATGTGTGCGTCAGGCAAACCTCTTTTTTTCCGCTCAACAGAGTACATCCAGAATCTAACAGTACCATATAGTACTTGTTTATACATACATACATACGAATACTTTGCTTCAAGATAAAGTCCATCAAACATCATAGCTGTTATTTGAAAAGCCGTGCTGCGACATCGTGACGATCTTGCTGATTGATCGCGATTCAATAATTTCGTAATCTATGGCCATTTTGCATTGAAGTGAATGTTACAAACAAATCCGCTCGTCCATAATTCCGCACAGGTATGTCATCGCATCCTGCGAGTACTCGTGCATGTGCTTTGGACTGCCAATGTATGTTGATGAAGAACGCCGACCGATATTAGGGTGACCTTTTCGCTTCATCGTAAAAAATTTCAATCACACAACGATTCAAATAATTTACAAATAAATCAATTGGAAAACAAAACAAAAAAAATTTCAAAAAAAAATTTTTATGGAAAAGTCACTTTTTGGAAATTTACGCTCGTAAGTCGGTTAAAAATGAACAAATGAAGAATAAGAGGATTTTCGAACATCCATTTGACTGTACTCTATATCAGCGTTTCCCAAATGCCGGGTCGCGACCCGGTACCGGGCCATCAAAATTAAATATCGGGCCGCAACATTCCCGCCTTGTTTTCAAAATAATACCTACTATCGATCGATCGATGCATCGTAATATTCGTAAGCAGAGATCGGCGCGCGGGAGTTAAGGAACGTTTCATTTCTCAAAAAAAACCAAAACATCTCTTGTTTATGTCGAACCACGTATAAACAAATAGTGATAAGCAATTCCAATATATGGTGTGAAATAGAAATGGTATCACACATAACGAGTGTAATCTCCTACACGCTATTCTCTCGGGACTGTTTGTAACGACAAACAATCGACTGTAGATAGTGTGTCTATCTTCAAATAATATAGCAAACAGCAAATAGAAACTACAAATAACATAGCAGACAGCAAATAGAAACTGGTACCATAAAGTAGTATAAATAGCACTAAATTATCAAAATGTACTTAGTCTTAGTTTTGTATTAATAAAGGAACTTGCCCTGACGGTGCAAAGCTCATACAAAAGTGAATCAATTGTGATTAACTGGGGGCTCAACCGGGATAGCAAATTTTTACTTGCTATCAAAAAGGGGCACGAGACATCCTTGAAAAGACAGGAACTCTGCGATCCTAAAGAAGGATAAATAAATTATTATTATTAAAATACCACGGGTAGTAGGACTTCCAATACAAAGTACTTGAAAAAGTAGCATACGATTCAAAGCAGAACCTGAAAAAGCGGACAGCGCCGAATCCAACAAAACCGAAACAACAGTAATCTAAGAAAGAAGATTGCATGTTTACACCTCGATCAAACAGCAAGATAGCAGCCTTTGACGACAACAAAAATATACTCTAACTAGAAGCAAAAGCTATTAAGGTGACTGAAGCAGCAGCACTCAAAGCACACATTGATGTCCTTACGACTCAACTCAATTTGTTAAAATCCGACTTCGATGCATTAAGAACACAGTCACAGTTTTCGATGACCACGGTACCAACTATGCCTGCTCAAAAACCACAAAACGCACAAGCAAGCCGAATAAGCAAAGAAATTTTTAAATGTTATCAACATTTGATGGAGCAGAGGGCGAATATAACCCTTGGCGCACCCAGGTGTGGACACAGATGGAGAATATAAAAGAATTTATATACAGCCCTGAGTATTACAATTGCGTATGCATAATCAGAGCAAAAATAATAGGAGCTGCTTCTAAAGTTCTATCAGTTAATGGAACTCAACTTAATTTCTATGCTATAATCAACCGCTTGGATTATACCTATTCGGATAAACGACCACTACATGTCCTGAAGAAAATGATGAAGAAAAAGCAAGGAAGTAAAACTCTCACTGAATTCCACGACGAAATACATCAAGCCTTAACATTGATTCAACAAAAAATAGAAACAATGGAAGAAAATATGCGAGCTGGAAGATTATCAGACGTGAGTGATGACGTCATCCGCACATTTATTATGGGACTCCGGAGCAACTACACCAGAGGTATACTTTATTCAAATAAACCAAAGAGCCTTAGTGAAGCATATGCGATTGCTTGCACCATCTACCATGATAATCAGGATCTACACTTCGAGAGCACTGTTCCCAGTCGATATGATTCGAGACATGTAGATCAGACCGCCTTTTATCACCAAAGGAATAATCATCAACTGACACCAGCATATCGCGTTAGTCCTCAACGGCAACCAACGTATGAAGAGAGAAGGAAACATAATTCTGGTAGCTACATCCATCGAAATGGCCAACAACAATCAAAATTAGTGTTCTTCAGACGAACTATAGTCAATGCACTGCATGAAGCTAATATGAAAATTTCGGACGAAAAGTCGCATTTTTTCCAGGACTCTGTTGAGTACCTTGGCCACATAATTAAACATAAAAGAGTAACGGTTGATCCAAGAAAGATTCAAGCTATAAAAGAGTATCCAATGCCAAAAACCTTAAAATAACTCAGATCATTTTTAGGTTTGGCTAGCTACTATAGGAAATTAGTAAAAAACTTCGCACAAATCACTAAACCACTAACTATACACCTACGAGGTGACTCAGGAATGATTTCAAAAAATCAAAGTAGAAGTAAAGCTCGATGAAGCGGCAATTACTGCCATAGAAAAAATAAAAGATGCTCTGCAAGAACAGGTAGAACTTTATCAGCCTGACTTTACCAAACCATTTGAACTAACTACCGATGCCAGTAACCAAGCAATTGGAGGAGTTTTCTCCCAATTTCGCCAACCTATTGCTTTTATTTCTCGAACGTTAACCGACACTGAAAAAAATTACAGCACAAATGAAAAAGAACTTCTTGCAATCGTGTGGGCGCTACAGAAGCTCCGCAATTTTTTATACGGCATCACTGATTTAACCATTTATACTGACCACCAATCACTCATTCATTCTATTTCGGAAAAAAATACCAAATAAAAAAGGTGGAAGAATTTTATTGAAGAATTTAGTCCCAAACTTGTCTACAAACCTGGTCACCAAAATGTAGTACCTGACGCACTCTCCCGTCAACAAATCAACAATACAACAGATTGTTCTCAACATTCAGCACAGAGCTCCCCAACTGACCAAATAAAGAGGGTGAAACAACCTTTGAACTCATTCAAAAATCAAATAATACCTATTCTAGATCCCACAAAAGAGGCAATTGACTCCAAAACCACTTTCCAGGTAGGACGCGTCACACATTTTATTACAAAAATAAGCAAGATTTTTTAACAAAACTACAACAAGTAGCTAAACCCAATGTAACGCGCTAAGAATAGATGAAGAGTTAATATTCCACTTTAAGGATGATATTCTTTCCCAATTGTACCTTTGTGATAGCACCAAACTTGCTAATTGACATTACTAACCAAAACGAACAATTAGAATTAGCAGAAAACAATGTGCAGGAAATATTGCTTAACTACTTTTGGCCGAACATCAGAGAAATGTGCAATAAAGAAGCGATAGACTGTCAAATTTGTTTGACAAACAAATACGAACGACAACCAAACAGACAACCTATTCGAAAAACACCAATACCAACAAAAACTGGAGAATATATACAGATGGATATATTTCACATGCATAGTTGTATGTATATAAGCTCTACCGACAAATATTCGAAGTATTGCTATCTCCAAAAAAAGCAAACTGTCACGAACATATTGAAGAAATACTTACACAAGTGTATCCAAATGCAAAACATCGGGTGTATGAATTAGCCCCCACTGAATTAACCCCCACCGGGCAAAATGACTTAAGCCCCACCAATTTCTTAGTGAATCTTTCCCCACCAAAAATGACGGAACGCTCACGAAAAAAAAAAATGAATTAAACCCCACGAAAATGATTTTATCCCCACCAATCGAAATGAATTAAGCCCCACCAAACGTGGGTGTTCTTACATGACAGAATCCCCACGAAAAAAAAAATGAATTAAACCCCACGAAAATGATTTTATCCCCACCAATCGAAATGAATTAAGCCCCACCAAACGTGGGTGTTCTTACATGACAGAATCCCCACGAAAATGACTTTAGCCCCACTTTACTTCATTTTTAATTTATTTTGCTTGCTTTAAACGTCAAGTTTTTAAATCAAAATTTTAACAAAAATTCAATTATACATATGTATGTAATATTTCAAAAGAGAAAGGTTAAGAATTAAATGAAAATATGAAAATGTGAGAAAAAGAAAATAATTAAAGAAAAATATGTAAATATTCATCAACATCTTCACGACAAAAAGGGCATTTAAATTTATTAAAATTGTTTGCCACACTCTCTGCTTCTATTTTAGATCACTTCACTTTAACAAAAATGGCAAGGTTATGTTCGAAATTATGGCACAGCTGTTGTAAATTCGAATGACCACTATTGATTCATGCACTGATCGTTTTCGAATTATCGATATTCTCAATATACGAGTCTGAACGAGAATTGGTAAAAATGAGAAATACATAATAGGAAAATGTATAATTAATTATTATAGCAGAAAGAAGAAGAATTTGGACACAGAAGAATTATGAACACCGGGGTTTTGGACCGACCAGGGATATTTTTTTTCGAGCGCTCTTCTTCTTCTTTCTGCTATAATAATTAATTATAAATTTTCCTATTATGTATTTCTCATTTTTACCAATTCTCGTTCAGACTCGTATATTGAGAATATCGATAATTCGAAAACGATCAGTGCATGAATCAATAGTGGCCATTCGAATTTACAACAGCTGTGCCATAATTTCGAACATAACCTTGCCATTTTTGTTAAAGTGAA
The DNA here is from genome assembly GCF_023373825.1 of Bactrocera dorsalis. Taxonomy (NCBI): domain Eukaryota; kingdom Metazoa; phylum Arthropoda; class Insecta; order Diptera; family Tephritidae; genus Bactrocera; species Bactrocera dorsalis. The sequence goes on along the minus strand of NC_064308.1, from coordinate 17,409,978 downwards.
GTGATTGTGAAGTTTTTCATATTTTTATAAAAATAACATAAAAACCAATTTCTGTTATTGATTAACTAAACAACATCAATCGAGCGCTCGAAAAAAAATATCCCTGGTCGGTCCAAAACCCCGGTGTTCATAATTCTTCTGTGAAAAGTATTACGTTGCTAACTGTTTGATTTATTTTTATAAAAGATCACGGAATTAAAATGAATTAAGCCCCACGAAAATGCTTTTATCCCCATCAATCAACATGAATTAAGCCCCACCAAACGTGGGTGTTCTTACATGACAGAATCCCCACGAAAAAAAAATGAATTAAACCCCACGAAAATGTTTTTATCCCTACCAATCGAAATGAATTAAGCCCCACCAAACGTGGGGGTTCTTACATGACAGAATCCCCACTAAAAAAAAAGAATTAATCCCCACGAAAATGTCTTTAGCCCCACTTTCCGCCATTTTTAATTTTGTTGTAAAATTGGTGGGGCTTAAGTCATTCTGCCCGGTGGGGGTTAATTCAGTGGGGGCTAATTCATACACCCCAAAACATCTAATGACTGATAACGAAAATGTATTTATCAGCAACATGGCAAAGGCCGTTTATACTCGACTACATATACAACATACTGCCACACCTTTAAATCACTCGACAACTAACGCTCAAGTAAAGGGTGATTTTTTAAGAGCTTGATAACTTTTTTTTAAAAAAAAACGCATAAAATTTGCAAAATCTCATCGGTTCTTTATTTGAAACGTTAGATTGGTTCATGACATTTACTTTTTGAAGATAATTTCATTTAAATGTTGACCGCGGCTGCGTCTTAGGTGGTCCATTCGGAAAGTCCAATTTTGGGCAACTTTTTCGAGCATTTCGGCCGGAATAGCCCGAATTTCTTCGGAAATGTTGTCTTCCAAAGCTGGAATAGTTGCTGGCTTATTTCTGTAGACTTTAGACTTGACGTAGCCCCACAAAAAATAGTCTAAAGGCGTTAAATCGCATGATCTTGGTGGCCAACTTACGGGTCCATTTCTTGAGATGAATTGTTGTCCGAAGTTTTCCCTCAAAATGGCCATAGAATCGCGAGCTGTGTGGCATGTAGCGCCATCTTGTTGAAACCACATGTCAACCAAGTTCAGTTCTTCCATTTTTGGCAACAAAAAGTTTGTTAGCATCGAACGATAGCGATCGCCATTCACCGTAACGTTGCGTCCAACAGCATCTTTGAAAAAATACGGTCCAATGATTCCACCAGCGTACAAACCACACCAAACAGTGCATTTTTCGGGATGCATGGGCAGTTCTTGAACGGCTTCTGGTTGCTCTTCACCCCAAATGCGGCAATTTTGCTTATTTACGTAGCCATTCAACCAGAAATGAGCCTCATCGCTGAACAAAATTAAAGCGCGAAACACATTTCGAACCGAACACTGATTTTGGTAATAAAATTCAATGATTTGCAAGCGTTGCTCGTTAGTAAGTCTATTCATGATGAAATGTCAAAGCATACTGAGCATCTTTCTCTTTGACACCATGTCTGAAATCCCACGTGATCTGTCAAATACTAATGCATGAAAATCCTAACCTCAAAAAAATCACCTGTTAGAACGGTTGCACAGTACGTTGATTGAAATCAGTACGAGTTTAGCTAGTCAAAATAATACGACTCCAAGTGAAGAACTTTATAACGCCATCCGACAATATAATTCTAAAATTCACTTGTCTACAGGACTCAAACCTGAAGTAGTTTTCTTTAATCGCCAAAAGTATCCCGAGATTAAAGAAATCCTTCAGAATAATCAGGAGAAGCTATCGCTATACCACAACAAAGGACGAAGAAACATCACGTATAAACCAGGAGATATCATATATTCCAAAACAGATCGTAGGAATAAAATTGCTAAACGATATAATCAGCACAAAGTTAAGGTAGATCGCGGGGACACGATCCTTACAACGAGAGGGAAAATTATTCATAAAGACAACATCCGCAAACAAGCCACACAATGCGATCCGAGACGGTATTAATTAATCTATTTTTATTATTTGTTGAATCCCATTCTGATCTAATCACAGATCTTAAATTCAAGAAGTATGTTTTAACAAAGACCGATCCAGACTACCTATTTGAAAGTACGTCTTATCTGTACCACGTAGCAAACTTGTCAATTATCCTAGGTCCATACGAGAATATCATGAAATCCAAATACGTTGCAGAAAAAAAAGAAGAAGTGATTCTTATTAATAAAATAGAGGCACTTAAGACACAGCTTATACCTTCTAATCGTAGACTCAAACGCCCATTAAACTTTTTAGGTTCTATTCTCAAGTTTGTCACCGGTACTCCTGACCATGACGACCTTATAGAGATCAAGACAGGACTCAATCAGTTGATAGAAAACAATAATCAACAACGGAAGATTAACAGTCAATTTGAAAAAATACTAAAAACACTAGACCCAAAGTCAATTACTCAAGAATTAATTATTACAGAAGTTTACAAGGAATTAGAAAAATCACGAATACCATTAGTTTTGCTAAAACAGGAAACTTTTATTCTGATAAAAAGACCTCAAAGACATTCAAGAAATTGGCTCCATAGAAGATTTTAACATACCCATAATAATATTTTAGAATATTCTGATATTTATGTAAGCATGTACAAAGATGCTATAATTACAATATACAAATATCTCTGTACCATCTGTACCATCCCATTGCTTGAAAATAATAAGACAAACTGTAATGTTATTCAAGAAAATAATAGACCACTTAGTGTGTTAGATCACGGAAATATAATTATTGATGGAGAACATCTGTGGAACGGACAACGTGTTAACGGTCCAAACCTGTTACAATTTAATCACAGTACTAATTTAGATAATAAGGTATATTTCAATCACGATCAGGAAATTAAAGATGTGATTCATGCACACCAAGATGAACAATTAGAAGTTCTAAAAAAAATAACCTCCAATTCTGATTATACATTTTCAAATACTTAAAAAATGTATAAATACATGATTCCTATTGAAGAACAACCAGAAAAGTTTATATTGTACCTAATTCTTATTGTAATACCTTTAGCTTTATTAATCTATGCTGCTTTAAAATGATGCGAATGCTATCGAGTACATTTAGAAGATAAAAAGGAACGATTATTCCGCCAAACATACGAGATCGAACTTCGTCGACTCCAAGCCCAGATGGGGACATTTCACCTTAACACAGGGGAGAGTTAAGGAACGTTTCATTTCTCAAAAAAAACCAAAACATCTCTTGTTTATGTCGAACCACGCATAAACAAGTACAGTAGAGGCCCGCTAATCCGGACACGGCCTAATCCGGATCTCACTGTAATCTGGACAGAGTTAAAAAATTCAAAATTTCTATTATGTCCCTTGTAATCCGGACCGACATTCTCTATCAGTATTCTCTAATCCGGATCACATGTTTATTATTCGCTTCGCACTTTATTTCGCTACTTATACGTGCGCTTTGTTTCATACTTGTGTGAATCTGCAATATTCTGGAAATTACTTCCTGATCAAACATGGGTGTCTGCTGTAGAAAGAAGTGCTCCAGGGAGAAAAACCTCTAAAGAGAGAGTAACATTTCTTGCTTGTGCAAACGGTGATGGCACACATAAACTTAAAATGGTGGTCATTGGATAAGCGGAAAATCCCAGAGCTTTTAAGAACTGTAGCGATCTTCCAGTTGAATATTACACGACAAAAAATGCCTGGATGACTTCAACTATTTACGTAAAATGGTTTTACGAGTCGTTTGTCAAACAAGTAAAGGATTTTCAAGCAGAAAACAACCCAGATGGAAAAGCTATTTTACTAGTTCATAATGCTTCTTGTCACGCATCGATTGCGCAGCTTACGAGCGATGATGGTAAAATTATAACCATATTTCTTCGACCTAACTACACAGCTCTTATCCAACCAATGGACCAAAACGCAATACGTTTAACCAAATTGTATTATCTCAAAAGCCTCTTGGTGCATATCCTGTCTTTGGAAGAAAATGATGTTTCCAAAATTATTAAAAATCTCACAATAAAGGATGCTGTTTTTTTGCTTGCGAATTCTTGGGACAAGCTGTCGTCTGATACAGTAGCAAAATGTTGGCAAAAAATTCTTCTCTATTCAGGGACAATCTGAAATTAGTGAATGGCTTATTGGACATAACGACCATTTACCCCTCCATAGTGACGACGATTCCTCCGTTGAAGAAGTCGAAAACAATGAACCAAAAGCTAAACATGAAGACGCTATTAAAAGCTTCAGCACCTGTATACAATGGTCAGAGGAAAATAACGTTGACTCGGAACAAACTCAGTTTGTGTATTCTTAGAACGCTACGGCAGTAAGCAATGGAGGCTAAACAAAAAAGCGTTCACCAAACAAAATTAACCGATTTTTTCAATTAAATTTAGAATTTTATTACACCGCTTGATACATACAAATTTCTAACGTTTATTTTCAATGCATTGTTTTAAGTTTGTTTTTGAAACATGTGTATTATTTGTTATAATAAACAAACAGAAATTTATAAATATTTTTTCTTAATACATAGTTCTGATATGTCTTTGGTAATCCGGATTCCCTTGTATTCCGAATAGGGGTCGGTTTTAATTGATCCGGATTAGCGGGCCTCTACTGTAGTGATAAGCAATTCCAATATATGGTGTGAAATAGAAATGGTATCACACATAACGAGTGTTATCTCCTACACGCTATTCTTTCGGGACTGTTTGTAACGACAAACAATCGACTGTAGATAGTGTGTCTATCTTCAAATAATATAGCAGACAGCAAATAGAAACTACAAATAACATAGCAGACAGCAAATGGAAACTAGTACCATAAAGTAGTATAAATAGCACTAAATTATCAAAATGTACTTAGTCTTAGTTTTGTATTAATAAAGGAACTTGCCCTGACGGTGCAAAGCTCATACAAAAGTGAATCAATTGTGATTAACTCGCGCGCCCGCATGTGCCACTCACCGCTGATGACTGAGCTGAAGTTGAAACAAAAGAGCGAGGCGAAAGCTCAGCCAGAGAACTTAAAGATATAGAAAAGGTGCAAATTGAATTCTGTATGATGTTCAATTGGACGGCTAACATAGATTATAGAATTGTAGTACGGAGTTCACCATTCTCGGTGCTATTTAACAGAAATGAGCACATTCAAAGGGATAAATATATGTAAAACGACTGAATTCATGCGAGAATGAATAAAGAGAAATGCTTTGAAGAAAAATATACAAAGTCACACAGAGAATGTAAAAAAGCATTCTCTGAGTCACATATGCGTGATCTTATATCATATGAACCATTTTTTTCAGAAAAATTGTAAAAATTTTAATTTTTTTACAAAATCGTGAAAAATTAGGTAAAAAATAATTTAATTATATTTTATAATTTTTAAATTATTTCAAAAAAGTTATTTTTATTTCGAATATTACAAACTGAAGATGTGTCAAATGAACTGAAATGTGCTCATATAAACACGTCATTCCTTTCATTTCTTCAAAAAAAAACTAATGACCTTCACACATTCGTACCAATTGGTTTTTGGTTATCTTGTCGTCAAGAATACATAATACTAGCTCATCAAGTAATGATTTTTTTAATGCCTTTTGTGACCACTTACAAATATGAACTGGGTTTTCAGCACTACTTTGCCTTAAAAATAAATATCGAAACAGACTGGAAGTGGAACCCTCAGAATAAAACTTTCAGCAATTTCAACAAACTTGAACTCTATAATTAACAATAAACTCTATAATTAACAATAAACTTCGCACTAAAAAGTGAGTACCAAAGATACCAAAATATTATAATTTAATATTAATAAAACATTTCTCTTACTATTATTAAACGTGTATTATTTAATCTCTTGTAACCGTCTTGAGTTTAATATTATTAAGTGGGTCACGAAAGGACAGTGTGAAAATTACCGGGTCATGGCAAAACTAAGTTTGGGAAGCACTGCTCCATATGATTGATTTTATACCTTAAAATATTTCCTGGCTTTGATTTTTGCAAATTGCAAAAATATAAAATGTATAAAAAAATCGATGTACGAGGTGTGTTCAAAAAGTATCGCGAATTTTGTGTTTTTTCAAAAATTATTTATTTATTCATGAATATCTATTTTATCCCCTTCAAAGTAATCCCCATGAGATATTTTACACTTGTGCCAACGGTTTTACAACGGAATTGGTGCTTGGGAATCAATGATTAAGCAAATGACGTTTGAAAAAACTTGACGAATCTTGATGTAAAGCACATTATAGTTGCAACATACAATTTGTGTGTATTCGGACAGTTGCTTACGCTGGCTTAAACTAGCTTATGCACATTATAGTTAGGCCTTAAGAAAAGTGGAAGTACGATTGGTTCCAAAATCATTCAGTTTTTTCGAAAAACAGCGTCGCGTAAGGGTTTGTGAAACAATGCTTTCCTACTTTCAGGAAGTCATGAAACGTATTATTACTGGTGTTTAATCGTGGAATATGGCCCGGAAACAAACGATCAATCTGGCGAATATCATGGCCAAGCTGAAAAAAACACGTTACAAACCAAGATTATGTTGACAATTTTCTTCGGTTATCGAGGTGTGCAACACTCCAACTTTCTTCCGTCCGGCCAAACTGTCAACAAAGAATTCTATTTGAGTGTTATACGTCGTTTGCGCGAAGCTATTCGTAAAAAGAGACCGGAATTATGGACCGCCAACTCTTGGATTTCGCTCCACGCCAAAATCGCCTCGCCAAATTTTCAGCAAATATCGTGCCGCAATAACCATATCGGCCTGATTAACTCCGTGTGAGTTCTGGCAAGTTTACCAAACTGAAACGACCGCTCCGAGGAAACCGTTTTGAGTCAATTGAAGATCTTAAGCGTAAAACGCTACTTTTAGAGGGACGACATAGATTTTGAAGAATAAATTATGAACAAAGTCTTACTGTTTAAAACTATCCTAAATCCGAAGCTCACCTCGCGGCTTTTTGTCAAGGATATCTTTAATCATGATAGCAATATATTGGATTAGTTAAATTGGCAAATCACTTAAGGAATAGTATATATGTAACAATATTGATGTAACAATATTTTCACAAATATCTTACCACTTGATGAAATAATACGTAAAATACATATGTCACAGTCTCTGCATAATACAACATCGTATATCGTTACGCATTAGGGTGATTCTCTTGCTCTACCAAAATCCTATACCGAAATATACAATATTGAGAATGGCTATTGTGCATGACTATTGTGAATTAGCACACCTTCTGCATTCATTCTTAAGAAAAAACTGTAACAAATCTTTATAATTTTAGAAGAAATTATAAAATCTATTTAAATCTTACCTTCCTCAACAATTTAAAGGCGAAATATGTCTTTATGTAAAATGACAGGTGACACAGGGTTGCAATTATTTTTTTACGTGTCATTGCACGAAAATAAACATAGGTTTTGGTCTGACATTTTTTACAGCCATTGCAAATAATTTTCTGCGTGTGTTTGTTGTTGTGCCGTTGCACCAAGTGGAAAATTCTGTAATTCGTGTACCGTGCAAGGGTTTTGCAAGAGCAAGAGAATCCCCTTAATGTTTTTTGTCATAGTGCACAAGTATTTAGAAGGAGACGTGGCTATGTCTGACCATATGGTAATATTTTGTTCAACATTCATCGAATGTAATTGTAAAATCGACAGCTCAAACTCAGACAAAGATAAAATGATATGAAACTCTTTTCTTACTTTCTCGCTTTTCAACTGGCAGCGGACCCTAATCTTTTTTCAGAGCTCGCAACAAAACACAATCAGGGTCCCGTCAATCTGCAGTTAGTCAAAAATGTCTTTAGCGCATGCCACTTTGTGACAAAAAATTGTTCAAATTCAACCAAAACTGTTCAAGACCCTAGCTACCTAATATAAGGGCCGTAGTACATATTGTTGACTTTTGTTGGAAAATATCAGATAGAATCTTTTTCCTGCAGTAGTAATTCTGTGTATCCAATACTTCTCTGAGCCCCCATATACTTAATATAAAGATTTTCGAACTTCCTGATGATTTTATGGTGGATATATCCGCCAATATTTGAGTTATATCAATGAAAATTTCAGAAGAAAAATGACTCATAATAGTAATAGTGGCTAAAATTTTGGGCGAAAACTTCACCTAGCCCCCAAATGACCATTTTTGAACACCCGGCTATTTTTGTATTATGACTACGTATGTATTATATAATGATTTTGGTTTTTCTAACAAATCTTATGCCGAATATATACGTACACTAGAGGACCCGCTTACGTTTTACTGTGGCTGATACATAGATAGTACTACTAATACCATCTATATGATTTCTAATAGTTAGATTATAAGTATTAGTTAAGGAATAATCGCATTTTTGATGAAGCAACAAAAATTAATCAAAAAGCATTTCGTGTGTTAAGAAAGAATTGGTTCTTGGGGTAAAAATACTATTGAATTTGGGCTGTGTATCAGTGAAATCAATCGAGTCCAATCGATTGTCAGCCTGGTGGACTGCATATTAAGAAACGGTTCTCAAGCGTGGAAAGACAAAAAAATCGGCTGGCAAGGTTATGGTTGGGATGCCCGTGGTATATTATTCATCGAATGATAAATGAGCCAGTTTTAATTCATTGCATTGTGTATTTGATTGCAGTTCTATTCAACCATTCCCAATATTTAGCAATTTTATTATTTTTCAGGAAGGATCAGTTTAAAATTGTACGCATATATGTATTCATCGTTCCCGTTTAAATATTGCATTGCTCTGTGCAATACTTCGAAAAGATTTCTGTATATCTCAAATTTTTTATCAACACTTCAGTTATGCCGCTATTTTTTTATGTCAGACCTTTTGCAATTTTAAATTGCCTGCCAAGATACCCCCTCCAATAGTTAGCAGGTATGAAAAAAATGTTATAGCTACCCATAGATGTATTGAATCACCCAATTTATTACTTAAGAACGAACAACTCTGTCCATAATATCAAAACTTGATCCACAGATGTCGCCTTTCGCTTTGGTATCGTTTTCTTTAATGCACGTTTACGCCAATTTAAGGTTTGAATATTGGATACTGCGATGGTAGCGCCATCTATCGGTCAAACATTCCAAAATTAACAATTGATTAAAAATGAAAAAAATAATTTAAAAAACATTTTCCAGTGGACCAGATTGTAAATCTAAATCATTCTCGAATCTCCTTGAACATACACACAAAATTTCATCAAAATCGGTCCATCCGTTTAGGAGCAGTTTAAATGCAAACACACGGTCAGAAGATTTATATATATAAAGATATAAAAATGCTTTGATTCCGATCTTCTGATTGACGTTTTACATCTTAAGGTATTTCCCTGGTTTTGATTGCAGCAAGTTGCAAGGGTATAAGTTGTTCGGTTGCACCCGAACTTAGCCCTTTCTTACTTGTTATCTATAAGATAAGAAAAATCATATAAACTATATTCTAACTTCGAGGTAAGTTTGTTTGACTGTAAACTGCGGAAAATGTGTTAATAATTTTGCCAAATTAAAAATTTTCATAATACTCGAAAAAGCTTCGCAGATATCTCGACGTATTTCAGATGTTTTTAATTCTACAAATTGGTAAATATGCTAAATAATTTATTAAATATCCAATTACGCTTGATTTAGCGCCTTAACCATTGTTTGTAAGCTTAAATTTATAAAAAGTGCAACTCACTCAGAAAAAATAAAGTAAGTTTTTCGACTTTGGAAATATGCTCTTTATAGTATGAGCTAATATTAAAACAAGTGGATAGATGTGTATATCATTTTAATATTGGAAATGTAAATGCGTTTGATATGGTGAAGTAAAATCATTTGTTACATTAAATTGTTATGTTGTCTGTTATATAAGCTTCAGATGAAATAATGTTTGTAATTAAGAAAAAAATAGATATGTATGTATGTGTACATACCATACATATGTATATGTATGAGTAACCCTAACAATAAAATTTCTACATTTCTAATATTCTTGTAGACTTGTACTTGTCAAACAGGAAATTCTAGTTTTAAAATTATTATGGCGCATCTCTATTTTAATTAAGTCATATGCTGAATACAATGATAACGACACGACACGGCAGCACGACAGCGAGCTGAAAATGGCGTTGCGCATCTTACTACATGAACATTCGTAAGAATGCAGCAACATAACAATGGCCGGCATGTACACAAGACAACGCAGTTGTCCATTTTGCATGTACACAATTTCGTTGTGGCCATACTAATACCTTGCACTTCAATGAAATTTTAATATTTTGTTCAAAGTGAAATTATTATGCAAAAAATAAGTAAATAGGTAAATTTATTTGTTTTAAATTATCAATTGTTATTACTAGAGGAGCCAGGCGAAAAACTCCTGAGGTGCATTAAGCTGCAGAACAAATCTGTACCTGGTATAGATGAGTGGCAACTTATAAAGGAGGAAAAACCGAACAAAGCAAGCAAGCCAATACTAGTGGCCATTTGCGATGAGTCCATTGAGGCTCTGAAGAAGACTGACAACAAAATCAGCTTCGGAATACGCAAGGCTAAGACTAAAAATCTTCCAAGGCGACAAAGCGGCTGACGAAGACGACACGGAAGAGGTCGACGACGCCAGCCAGTTGCTAAGGAATGTGGGCATTGAAGAACCCCGAGATGCCCAATAACAACAACATAAGATGCGTACAGATTAACCTGCAGCACTCGAAGAGTGCTACAGCGAATCTGACAACCCTCGTGACCGAGGGGGGCATCGACATCAGCCTAATACAGGAGCCCTGGGTCAATGAAGATACCATAAAATGGCTAAACAGCAGCAACTATAACCTGTTTTACACACGGAACAGAGGTAAACCCAGGGCATGCATTCTTATCAATAAAAGTATAAATGCATTTCTTTGTCCTAATTACAGCACAGCAGATATCACAGTGGTAAAGGTGGAACAGAAGGTCTTCTTCTTGGTCTCGGTCTACTTGGCCCATGACGAAGACATACCACCGGCGCCGCTCACCAGGCTAGTATAGGAGAACAAGAAGGATGATGTCCTAATAGGGTGTTATGCAAATGCAAGGCACACCGTATGGAGTAGCTCCAGTATAAACACCAGAGGTGAGTCACTTTTGCAGTATATTTTGAATAGTAATCTAAGTATATGCAACAAGGGCGATTAGCCGTCTTTTATCTTCCCAAGCTCGGATAGGTTTCCGGGGTGGGAGGAAGTTCTTGACCTCACGCTATCAACAGACACAGACAGTCTCGTTGTGGATAACTGGAGGGTATCCGATGAGCCTTCCATGTCGGATCACTCCTGGATACTCTTCAGCCTCTCAAATACCGGAACCCTAGAAGAACGGCATGGGGAAAATTTACCAGTATAGCAACAAAATGCCTCGAAAAGGGAGGCAATAAGAGTATCAGAAATCCCGAGGAACTAGATTCAGAAGTAGAGAAGTTGGAAAAAAATCTTAATCACAACTTTTAACAAAACTACTCCGCTAGCAGTTTTGAAAAAGAGAAAGTCCCTTCCTTGGTGGAACAGTGAACTCAAGAATTTGAGAACACAACTAAGGAAAACTTTCAATGAGAGTTTTAGAACCAAAATTTGGCAGCCATATAAAGACATTATGAAGGAATACAAAAAAGCAGTCAGGAAAGCTAAAAATGACTCATGGCGATCTTTCTGCACATCGATAGAAAGCTGCAGAGAAGCCGCTAGGCTGAGTAAAATGCTATCCAAAGACCATATTAATACTGCCTACATTAGGGCGGAGGGAAGTGATTGGACCTCCTCGGCAAAAAAGTCTCTGGAGGTACTAATCACAACACACTTCCCCGGGAGTCAGCAAACACCTTCAACGAGGGTTCAACTAGAACCACCGGTGAACGCAGCTGACTATCGAAGCCAAATAGTAGACAAAATGAAAATCAAATATGCCATATATAGTTTTGCACCATTTAAAGCGGCAGGTCTTGACGGGATTATGCCATAATGCTGCAAAAACTGGTAGAACCAATGGTTCTAAGGCTTGAAAATATATACAAAGCGAGCATTCAACTATCTTACATCCCAAGAAGTTGGAAAAGGAGCAAATTTGTGTTCCTTCCGAAACCAGGCAGAAGAACACACGAGAATGCCAAGGATTTTAGACCTATAAGCCTTAACTCATTTATGCTGAAGGTACTAGAAAGGCTAATAGATCTACACGTAAGAACAATAATGGCGGGGAAGTTATCGAAGTCCCAACATGCGTACATAAAGGGTCGATAAACCGAAACCGCCCTTCACGAGGTGATAAGTGTGATTGAAAAATCACTTCACCACAAACAATACATCATGGCTGCTTTTCTAGACATAGAGGGTGCCTTCAATAACATAGAAGTAAATACGATAATTAATTCTCTGGCGCATGGGGGCATAGATGACACTGTGTGCAGATGGATACTATCGATGCTCGAGAATAGGAAGATTATAGCTTCAAACGGCGCTGCAACACAAACAAGTTATGTGAGTAGAGAGACGCCTCAAGGGGGGGTCCTCTCTCCGCTTCTATGGGTTGTAGCGCTGAACGAAATACTCCTCCAACTAAACGGTGGAGGAGTGAAAGCAGTAGCGTATGCAGACGATATAGTGTTGTTGGTATCAGGTTTGTTTCCTTCAACAGTCAGCGAGATTATGGAAAGAGCACTTCGTAGGTTAAACCTATGGGCTAAAAGCAATGGTCTAGGAGTTAACCCGAACAAACAGAACTAATGCTATTCACAGGCAGAACCAAAATACCTAAGTTTCAACTTCCGGTACTAAACGGCACAACACTCACCCTATCCCCAACAGCTAAATACTTGGGGGTGGTGATTGACACCAAGCTGTCCTGGAAAATAAACATAGGAAAAAGAATAAACAAAGCATACATGGCTTACTATACTTGTAAGAAAATCGTCAACAAGAATTGGGGCCTCAAACCAAGTATAATCATGTGGATGTACACGGCGGTCATAAGACCCATACTCACATATGGAGCTCTGGTATGGTGGCCAGCGCTAAACAAACAATACAACATTAGAAAATTAAATGGAATACAAAGAGCAGCATGTGCTGGTGTTACGGGCGCAATCAGGTCATGTCCGACTGATGCGCTCAATGTGATCCTGCATCAACTATCAATAGACATTTTGATTCAAAAAACAGCTGCTATTGCGGCGATAAGAATAAAAGAATTGGGAGGTTGGAATCAGCAGAACTACGGACATAGTGTAATTCTAAACAAGCTCACTATTAAAAATCAGACTACATTCTCCCAAAGCTGGATTTCAATAGACACTTCCAGGTGAGGATATCATATATCATCTAGACGAGAATGGAGAAGAGGTCCAATAGCAGAGAAGGATACCACCTCAGTCTATACCGACGGGTCCAAAATGGACTGCGGAGTGGGCACGGGGGTATTCTCCGCTGATCTGGGCATATCTCTCTCTATACGTCTACCGAACTCGGCTAGCATCTTCCAAGCAGAAGTACTAGGCATAGGAAAAGCCTGCGAAGTTCTATTAGAAAACCACGGGAATATACATAAAGCAACTATATTTACGGATAGCCTGGCGGCCCTCCTGGCACAGTCTTCACCCATGACAAATTCCAGTATAGTTCACAACTGCAAGAGAGCACTAAGCTCAATAAAAGACAAGCTCCAACTGAACTTGATCTGGGTTCCCGGCCACAGGAACATTTTCGGTAACGAAAAAGCAGATGAGTTGGCAAAGGCAGGAGCTTTCCTCAACGAATCCGAGGCGGTGCTAATACCAAGCCCGCTAGGATCGATCAAAGGAGAGATCAATAGACAATTTCAACATAATGTAAATAACAGATGGAAAAACATTACAAAATGCACCATAACTAAACAATTATGGCCAACATACGACAGGAAAAGAACCAACGACTTATTAAATAGGTCAAGAAGAAGTATTTACAGAATAACAGCTACCAGAACGGGGCACTGGCCATTTGGGGAACATGCGTCCAAAATGGGTATGCCCCACAACGACATCTGCCGTGGCTGCGGAGTAGCAGGGAACAAGGAAACAATCTTCTACTTTCTCTGCGAATGTCCAGCTCTAGCACAGATCCGACACAAAGCACTCGGAATCCACCAAGCACCAAATCTTGAATGGATTTCCACCAAAAGCATATCGGACATAAGTTGTTTCATTGAAACCTCAAAATGGTTTGAGAGAGTAGGTGAAACGTAATAGCAGACACAGGAGGTTTCTACGAATAGTGTACCAAAATGGCACATCAGTGCTAATTGAGCCCGATAGGGCTGCACTCCTACCTACCTACCTACCTAATACAAATGGTAAAATAGAGCTATTTTATGTTTTTATTTGTAAAATAACGTCAAGTTTGTAAGAGCTGTAAATAATTTTACAATAAATAATTTAATATTTGACAGATGTCGTTTGTCGTCTGTCGACAGCATTGTATTCAGCACTTCATAATGAATGTTACCAACGATCGATGCAATTGTAATTATGGTAAAACACTCAAATTTGCTGGATCAGTTTACTGTTCATTTCACCATTCATAACATTCTATATTTACCAGAAAAAACGTTAATTTCAGCTGTACCATAGACTTGAACAATAATCCATGCTAAATTTATTGTAAATTAAAAAGTTTTACATACAAATACTAGATTTTCATCATTTAGTGGCTGACTTCGAAGCGTACTACTGCAAAGTATCGATACGGTATGACTGCAAAGTATCGACACGGTATGACTTACATTACAAAATGATACGTTGTATAATTTGACATCGTAGAACACTTTCACTGCAATGTTTGCTTTCCCAGTAATTTTTTTTGTTTTTGTGAACGTATAAAGATAAAAAATTATCAAATTAAAATCAAATAGATAATAAAAATAAATAATTTCTTCAACTTCATCGAAAATGGAAGCACAAACATCATTAAAATATTCATGAAAATAAATTTTACCTGTATTCTTGTCATCATAAGTATATCATTGCTTATGTAAATATCAAAAGCATCAACTTTATTTGTGATGAGATATTTTCGCTCTCACTGCGCATGGACTACCATTCGTTTATGCGTTTCAAAACATGATGTAATTTGACAAATATTCCGGATGCAGAACATTATACCTTGTGTGCATTGCAATTGAAGTTTTCTAAGTCAGCCATTATGTATGGCAGCTCTTCGCTAAAGTAGTACGATCTGACAAAATTGTTCGAAAATTATGCCTTTGTCTTAGATATAATCCATGACAAATTTTGTGAAGATATCTTAGCAAATAAAACAGTTTTTCCAATAAGAACTTTATTTTGATCGTTTAGTTTATATTGCAGCTAAATGTTGTAGTTGTCCCGTGTCGTCTAAATCAACTCAGCTCATTTAAATAGTATGTATAATCACGACACCTTTTCAACGGGATTTTCTGCCATGCTTCGTGGACTGTGCTCCATAATCCTCTAGCATTTGATGGTCTTCGGGCAGCAACACCTTTATTAATATCTGCTCTTAAATTTTCTATGGGGTTAAGGTCAGGCGACGGAGCAGGACACGACATAACCTCAACTTTATTGACCCGAGACCATTCCCTTGCAGATTTACTTGTTCGTTTCGGGTTGTTAACTTGCTGAAACAACCACTTTAATGGCATATTCTATTCCACGTATGGCAGCATAACTTTTTTCAATACATTCACATGTATGTACTGATCCATGGTTTCTTTTATCAGATGGACTGGTCCCAAGCCGCTGTGCGAGAAACTTCCCCCAAACCATCACTTTTATACCACCATGTTTCACTATCTTAAGAGTGTATTGCGGATTATATTCCGTATTTGGTGGACGACGGATATACAGCCTAGATCCTGCGCCACCAAATAAAACTACCTTACATTCGTCTGCTCACAAAATATTTCTCCATTTCTCCGGTTATCAGTTGACATGGTCCTTGACAAATTGGAGCCGTGGTTCAATATGTTTCTTTGTCAAAAATGAAACGTTTTGCTGACTCTCCGCAAATAAATTATATTCCAGTAAACGTCTATTTTTGTGAACAGCATAATTCAGTGACCGACACAAATATGAACTTATAAAATTGCAAATAATGTAAACAGCTGAAATTTATGCTTTAAGCTTTACTCTCGGAATACCGTTAAAAATATTTCTTGGCGTTCATGTTCTGACATAATAAATTTGTTGATTAAATATTTTATTTATTTAATTAATATTTATTTAGGAGTGTAAAACCCCTGAACAGGGTATATTAAGTTTGTAACGAAGGAGGATGGAGTCATGTGTAGAAGTTCACGCAAGTTAGGAAAGTTCTCTGATCGCCATTCACTTGGGAGGGATCAGAAACGATTTTCTTACAAATGACCTAAGCAGCTCACGTCTTCCGGTCTTTGACCAAGTATCCTCTGGGTAGCCTAAGAATATCCGTTTGAAGGCGAGCTAAAGTGATAAGACGAAACATCCCCTCCGCAGGACTGTGCGCTGGGCTTGGGACCCGCTACGTAAAAAACAGTACCAATGAGAAGGAACAACAAGACTCGGATGAGTCAAACCCCTTTTGATGATGACCATGGCAAACGAAATAAGGACTACGAATTGAGGGCATGCACCTGGAATGTCCGGTCCCTTAATTGGGAAGGTGTCGCTGCCCAGCTGTTTGATGTCCTCGTGAAAATAAAGGCTGACATCACCGCAGCCCAAGAAATGCGATGGACGGGACAAGGACAAAGACGAGTAGGTCCTTGTGGCATTTACTACAGTGGTCATATAAAGGAGCGCAAGTTTAGTGTGGGATTCGTGGTGGGAGAGAAACTCCGTCGCCGAGTACTATCATTCACTCCGGTGAATGAACGTCTAGCCACAATCCACATCAAAGCGAGGTTCTTCAACATATCGCTGATTTGATTACTTTTATTAGCGCTCGAAGCGCACTTATGAGAGCTGTCCCCGCCACGATGTCAAAATCGTGCTTGGCGACTTTAACGCCAGAGTGGGAAAAGAAGGTATTTTTGGCACTACGGTTGGCAAAATCAGCCTCCACGACGAAACATCCCCAAATGGGATCGACTTTGCCGGGGTTCGAAATATGGTTATCTGTGGTACTCCGGATCGAAAAACCACCAACCAGATCGATCATGTTGTGATAGATGGAAGACACGTCTCCAGTGTTTTAGATGTGCGTGCGCTCCGAGGTCCTAACAACGACTCGGACCACTATCTTGTTGCAGCCAAGATTCGCACCCGACTCTCTGCAGCAAAGAACGCACGCCAACAAACACAAGGAAGGTTCAACGTCGAGAAGCTGCAATCACAACAGACAGCCGAACGATTTTCTACTGGGCTTGCACTCCTGCTCTCTGAGAGCTCTCGTCAACAACTCGGTATAAGGGAACTGTGGGACAGCATTTCAAACTCCTTACGTACAGCTGCAACCGAAACCATTGGTTTTCGGAAAGTGCAAAAGAACAGCTGGTACGACGAGGGGTGCCGTGTCGCTGCGAAAAAAAAACAGACTGCCTACCTCGCAACGTTACGATCGACCAAAACACGTGTGGGATGGGATAGATATCGAGAGTTGAAGAGGGAAGCGAGACGCATTTATAAACAGAAAAAGAAAGAGGCCGAAATGCGTGAGTACGAAGAGCTTGATAAGCTGGCCGACAGGGGTAATGCTCGAAAATTCTACTGCGGGGACAAACAGAAGATTTCAAGACCGGAGCACACTCTTGTAGAATCCCCAAAGGTGATCTAGTCATCGATTCCCAGAGCATACTTAAATTATGGAAGGAACACTTCTCCAGTAGACGCACCACCTATTCTTCGATTTCAAAGCTGCTTTCGACAGCACGAAAAGGAGCTGCCTCTATGCCGCGATGTCTGAATTTGGTATCCCCGCAAAACTAATACGGCTGTGTAAACTGACGTTGAGCAGCACCAAAAGCTCCGTCAGGATCGAGAAAGACATGGCGACTCCCTATCGTGCGACTTCTTCAATCTGCTGCTTGAGAAAATTATTCGAGCTGCAGAACTTAATCGACCAGGTACAATCTTTTATAAGAGTGTACAGCTGCTGGCATATGCCGATGATATTGATATCATTGGCCTCAACACCCGCGCCGTTAGTTCTGCTTTCTCCAGACTGAACAAGGGAGCAAAGCAAATGGGTCTGGCAGTGAACGAGGGCAAGACAAATTATCTCCTGTCATCAAACAAACAGTCGTCGCACTCGCGACTTGGCACTCACGTCACTGTTGACAGTCATAACTTTGAAGTTGTAGATAATTTCGTCTATTTAGGAACCAGTATTAATACCACCAACATCCAATCCAACGCAGGATTACTCTTGCCAACAAGCGCTACTTCGGACTGAGTAAGCAATTGAAAAGTAAAGTCCTGTCCCGACGAACAAAAGCCAAACTCAATAAGTCACTCATAATTCCCGTACTGCTATATGATGCAGAGGCTTGGACGATGACAACAACCGATTATTCGACGTTACGAGTTTTCGAGAGAAAAGATCTGCGAAAGATGAGAATATCGCATGCGATGGAATGATGAGCTGTACGAGATATATGACGACATTGACATTGTTCAGCTAATTAAAGCGGCTACGCTAGCTAGGTCATGTTGTTCGGATTGACGAAAACACTCCAGCTCTGAAAGTATTCGACGCAGTACCTGCCGGGGGAAGCAGAGGAAGGACCAAGTGGAGAAGGACCTTGCTTCACTTGGAATATCTAATTGGCGCCACGTAGCGAAGAGAAGAAACGACTGTCCCGCTGTTGTTAACTCGGCTATAATCGCGTAAGCGATGTCTACGTTAGTAAAGAAGAAGAAGAAGATGTCGAGCTGAGTCGATTTAGCCATGTCCGTCTGTTTGTATATATACGAACTATTCCCACAGTTTTTACACAGTTACAGTTTCTCTTCCAGAAGCTGCTCATTTTTCGGAACTGCCGACAACGGACCACTATAACATATAGCTGCCATACAAACTTAACGATCGGAATCAAGTTCTTGTATCACATTTCACATGTTGATACTGAAGATGTCCGCTAAACAAAATTCGGAATTGAGGACGAACCTGTGGGATATATTCCATCGTGGCATCACTCCAGAACGTGATGCCATAGTTATGAGTATAAACCAAGACTCGTACGCATTCCTCGAATTCAGTTCAAGGTCGGTTACTACAACATCGCGACATCACCTCCGATAGAGAGTTACCCCTGCCATTACCAATCTGGAAAAAACAAGTATGCAGCTTATTATTTGAACAGATGCTGCTTCCCATCATACAGCTTTGACCGTAATGCTAAGGGAATAGCTCTGTTCGACTACATTAGCTATAAGGACTCTCTCACTATAAATATAGGTAACACCCCCACCTTTCTAAACTAGCGTGGAAGAAAGTCTTAGATGTATATATAATAGAAATCCGGTTGGCCAAGTATCGGACTTAAAAGTATCTTCAGCATTCCTTTTCCGGCATCAACTTCAAAGTTAATATCAGGAGTACAGAGATACCGATGCATAGGAGTAGGTCCAGAATGAACATATGTGGCCGAACTGAGTCGCTCAATAGGTACTCTCGCAGTACTCGCTGGTGCTTTTGAACCAGCATGCCACTTAGAAGAGCGTTTCCACCCTAGACAAACCATGGATGAATGAGAAATCAATCAAACTTCCATGGAAGTCTGGTAGGGCCTTTAACAAGGTTAAGCGACAAATGTTGGGTTGCTTATTTCGTAAACACAAACTCAGAATAGCAAAACGCAATTCGTGGTGTTTTTTCTGTGATCAAGTTGACAGAGTAAGTGGTACGGTAAAACTTAAAATAAATTTTATCGAAAGATCACAAGACGAGGTACTTAACGTGAAGGATTCTACAAATTTACATATGGCGTGGTGGTATAGGAGATGGCATTATCGAAAAAGTACCGCATTAAATCCCTGAACAAGTACAGCGGGTCTGTTTACTGAGGATTAGGGCGCAATGAAATCCATAAAACGACCTGCTGACTCATGAATTTAGGACACTCGAGTCAGACTCGGCGCCATCACGGGGATGACATCATACTCGACCTTGTTAAGGAACTCGGGCTGAATTGGCAATTCGACCGAGTAAGGGAAACCCAAGAGGAAGTAAACACTACGTTTCAACTCCTAAATAGAGAAAAAAGGACCAATGGTTCTGTTATCGATAGTTCCAACGGCTAAATATAAAAATTCATTGACCAACTTAAAAGACCTTGGGCAGATATTGTTGGATAAAGCCCTTAACAATGGTGAAAGCAGCCTCCTGCTGTTACGTCATCAGATGACGCCACCACTCCTACGCTGGCCCAGCCTAATGTAAGAAGAAGTTTTTTTAAAAATATTAAAATTGTAAATATGTGTATTTTACAATAATTACTGCGTACATACAAGGTCTGTCGCATAAGAAACAGAACTTTTTAAATATAGCTGTTTCTGGTGGCGCCACCTATTGGTGGCTATATGAATTTCGTAAAAATTCTAAGAATCTAATTCGGAATCGATCTCCAGTAGTCGAAGTCGATTAAGAATCGGTTCTTGACATTCGAAAAATCGATTATTTTACGAGAAAACTCGATTCTCGAGTAGAATCGGGATCGAGTTTACCATCCCTACTGGCAGCCATCGGGGCACATATAAAACCTCCGCACAATAACCACCACAAAAAAAAAATGATTTTTTTTCTATGTCATTTATATGGAAAACAGAAAATTTGAAATAGGCACCTCTTAATATTAATATTAATAGCTCATCTTTTGAGTGGCTTTTTTTTTACACATTTTCGAAAGTTTTGAGCCTGTTTTTCAGTTGAAAAAAAGAGGTTGCCTCAGAATGGCACACCCTAATGTACATATATAATGAAAGAAACCGACTGAATGTATTATTATTATATATTGGAGTACGCCTTGGTTGTAATTAAAATTCGCCCAACTTCACATTGTACGATAAAAATAATTTGAATAATTTCACAAACCAAATATGGTTGAAATTGGTCTTATTATGTCTGAGATATAAGTTTTCACCTTAAGATGCACAGTGCACAACTCTAATATCCATGTTAATGATCGCGGGTCGATTATTTTTTCTATGAATCGCGTGTGAGAGAAATTCTCTCCGGATTATTATGTACAACTTTGCCGAAGAGACTCTGGCTCTAAAGCAGATTTCGACCAGCGAAGTTTAAAAAAATCCGAATAATCAGATGGGAGATACATGTTTTAGTTGTACGATCTAGCCCAGACCTGTCCAACATACGGCCCCCGGGCCACCATCCGGCCCGCCATCTCTTAGAGTCTTTGGGCATCCCAGTTGTATAGGTTTGCTTCTATATGTTTACATTTGTGTGTGTCAATTAAAAAACTTACTCTATTGCAAGTAAAACAGTGCTCCCTGTAGTAAATAAAATAAGCAGTTGATAAAAAAGAGTACATAAAGTACTGTACTTTGCAAGTGCCTACAAATTGGTTTAAATCTCATGAGTATATCAAGCAAAACGCGTACATGTACAAAAAGAAAACAAAACAAAAGAAGCGTGCCATATGGCACGAACTGATTCAAATAGCGCAACAACAAATTCATGAGAAATATTTTCGTCACAAACATCAACACGAGCTAATGGGAAAACTTGTGTGTTTGTTTTTTCGCATTTTCGCTCCAGCAAATTTTGTGGAAAAAATAGCAACAACATTCATCATTTTTTCTTATGATCCGTTAACCAGGAAGTAATAGGAAATCCTATGCCCAAAAATGATAATTTGGGAGCGATAAAAAAACAAATTGTTTTTGTTCTCGCACCATAAATTTCATTTTTGGAAAGCCTTTGCATTTGTTTTTGTACAAATTAATATACATAATATTAATTACATACAAATTAATATAATATCAATTACATACAAATTGTTTGAAAAATAAGTAATTAGTAAGTGATGGATAAAGTAGTGCAGACAGTTAATTTTATACGCGCAAGAGGGCTTAACCACAGACAGTTACAGGCTTTTCTGGCTGATGTCGGTTCAGATCACGAAGATATTGTATACTTCAGTCGCGTTCGCTGGCTCAGCAGAGCAGCTACACTAAAACGATTTTATTCCATGCTGGACGACTTAAAGATTTTTCTTGACAACAAAGACCAAGAAATTACTTTCCTTACTGATGAGCAGTGGTTGGCTGATCTGGCTTTCCTGGTTGATATAACTAAATATCTTTCTGATCTTAACTTGAAACTGCAAGGGAAAAACCAACTATGCACACAGTTATACGAACACGTTCTAGCTTTCACAAAAAAGCTTTTGTTGTTGGAAAAGCAGCTGAAACAAAAGCAGTTGATTCATTGGGAGACCTTATCTACAAGAAAGCAAGATACCTTGGATTTTGACAAGTACGTGTTGGTGTTACAAAGATTAAGGAACGAGTTTGACGACAGATTCGCAGACTTCAAATCACAAACTCCCTGCATGAAAGTGTTTCAAAATCCATTTGATGTTGAAATTGAAGGCGCTGCGCTGAATTTACAGCTGGAGTTAATAGAATTGCAAAGCAGCTCTCATCTAAAAACAGCATATTATAATTGTCTTCCAAACTTAATTGAATTTTACAAAAAGTATATTACACCCAGTCAATACCAAAACCTTACTAAGCTGGCTATTCAACAAATTTCTTTATTTGTTAGTACATACAGTTTGCGAGCAGCTGTTTTCTCGTATGAAATTTAACAAATCAAAAAGCAGATCATCTTTATTAGATAGCCATCTTAAAGGCGTTTTGCGCATAGCCACTTCTAAAACTCCAGCTGACATATGTAGATGCGCTGTGCAAACAGAAAAAATTTTAGACATCTCATTAATTAGATTTTAAGAATAAGAATATCTTTATATGCTAAGGCCATAGTTACATTAATAATAATATATTAAGATTTATGTGATGTTGCTTTTTATAAATAAATAAATATACTAAAACTGAAGGTCTTTTTATTGTTTTTTTGGCCCGCTACGGTTATGAAAATGCTAAACCTGGCCCTTCACAAAATTATGTTGGACGGGCTAGATTCTAGCCGATTCCGACAAATTCTCAATAGAATATCAAAATGTACCTATGTTTAAAACCTCATTCGGAGATCACAAAACCTGACGACCAAACTTCGCCTTATAAATTGTCGGCTCAAAACTGGTTTTAAGCCAAGTTGTTCAGATTGATCCGCAGAACAATTCCCGCATACGCAATTTTCCCCTTTTTTCATCCCTGTAAATGAACCCGCTCTAATGCGGACATGCGTAAAACAAAAAAACCCAGTATTAAGTAAGTATTTTTATATATGTACCTATATTTATATTTTGTTCATTAACCCTTCTAGTTGATAAAATATCATTTCTTTATAATTTAAGTTCGTGAGGAGTGACAAATCCAATTAACATACAGACTTACATAATTAAATATAAACAGAATGCATGCGATTGTATCACTTTCATGACATGTACATATACTCGCTAGTATAATGTAACTTGAAAATGATAAGAGAACTCGAACATAACTAGCAAAAAAACAACGAAGAATCAAAGAAAGTTTATGAGTACTTATAAACATTTGAAACTTATTGGACAGACGAAATAAAAGATTATTGCAATATCGAATAAAATGTATGATATGATCCGTTATTGCCCATTATAAAACATAATGTAAATGAAATATATTTTGGTATCTATATTAAATGCATCAAAATGCAGTTAATGCGAAAGATAAAATTATATGGTAACAAGGAAGAAAGCGGTAAGGGTTTCATCTAGTTTCACGGAGTGGTCCTTCAAATACTTGTTCTCGCCAATGTGACATGTAGATTAAACCGATTAGGGGAGAATCGCAAACTCATTTTTTAACCCATACTTGTAATACTCGTATATATAACTTTATTCCTATCCCGATTAGTTTTAGATGTTACACAAAACAATTAGGGGAAGATACCTATTATACTATGTTGCATGTTTTTGCAGGAGTATAAATATATGTACAAGTATCGCTTTTAGTGCAAGATTTGAAAAAATCAGCAAAGTAAGTATATTTGGTATAAAAAGGTTAAAGGTACTAAATTTGCATTTTTAATTTCCAATTCTTTTGTTGAGAGATCTGGCCTACTAACGCATAAATTTGTCAATCAGATGGCCGAATAATTTATGCCTGATATATGTACATATGAGAATTGAGAAGGAACCGATATCAACCATTTTTAATGACGAATGCATTTAACTCATGTTTGGTAATAAATTATCTATATGTAAAAAAGAATTAGAAGAAGAGTATTAGTTACACTACTTATAACTTAAGAACCGAGTTGATTGAAAATTGGTGGCGAGATAGCTCAGAAACAGGGGACGGACATAGGATACGTTTTATCTTATTAAATATGTTCATAATTACAAAAATTATATTTCAAATCAAACTTCAAATTCATGCACAGATGTGAAACTTATTTGAATATTTTATTACATTGCAAGAATACAGTAATTTTCGTATACATGGAAGATAAGTACTGATCGTTGCTATTGGACATGGGACGCACCACGTAGAACCAGTAATACATTTTTATACCAGAATTCTGTACTGTAATACAGACACTAGTCTCAAAATTGGAGATTTTAAATTTCTGAGTGATCATCAATTGAAAACGAGCAGGTCTAATCAGCTTTTACATTTCCTTATTTAAAGAAGTATATAAACTTGAATGAACAAATATTAAATTTTCTACATAGTCATAAAGCATAATCTTATATATAAAAATGAAACTGTTTTCGTTGTCACGGCATCATTTGGCTAATTTTTTTAGTTGTATTTGTTATTATTAGGAGAAGGTTCTTATGTAAGAAAAAATTACAAAAGTTGCTGGAAAACCCCTAAAAACAGCCCTTTTCTTTTTCCATACAAACGTTATTTTGTAAATACATATATACATACATACATACATATGTACATATGTATGTAAGTAAAAATGATTGTGTGTTTGTTAGTACAGTAGAGGCCCGCTAATCCGGATCAATTAAAACCGACCCCTATCCGGAATATAAGGGAATCCGGATTACCAAAGGCATATCAGAACTATGTATGCATTAAGATAAAATATTTATAAATTTCTGTTTGTTTATTATAACAAATAATACACATGTTTCAAACTTAAAACAATACATTGGAAATAAATGTTAGAAATTTGTATGTAGCAAGCGGTGTAATAAATCTCTAAATTTAATTGAAAAAATCGATTAAATTTGGTTTGGTGAACGCTTTTTTGTTTAGCCTCTATTGCTCGCTGCCGTAGCGTTCTAAGAATACACAAACTGTCCGATTTAACGTTATTTTCCTCTGACCACTGTATACAGGTGCTGAAGCTTTTAATAGCGTCTTCATGTTTAGCTTTTGGTTCATTGTTTTCGACTTTTTCAACGAAGGAATCGTCGTCACTATGGAGGGGTAAATGGTCGTTATCTCCAATAAGCCATTCACTAATTTCAGATTGTGGCAGTTGATGATTGTTATTATCCATTCTCTGCAAAATTTCCGATTTCTGTTAGCTCTTGTGCATCTTCACGCTGTGACGTCCTTTCTTTGAGAACAGACAGAAAAACGCTATCATCTGGATCCTCATCGGCATCGGAACTTTTTTCGGTATAAACTATGTCGTTATTCCCTGAATAGGGAAGAATTTTTTGACAACATTTTGCTACTGACGACAGCTTGTCCCAAGAATTCGCAAGCAAAAAAACAGCATCCTTTATTGTGAGTTTTTTATTAACTTTGGAAACATCATTTTCTTCCAAAGACAGGATATGCACCAAGAGGCTTTTGAGATAATACAATTTGGTTAAGCGTATTGTGTTTTTGTGGAAGAAATATGGTTATAATTTTACCATCGTCGCTCGTAAGCTGCGCAACCGATGCGTGACAAGAAGCATTATCAACTAGTAAAATAGCTTTTCCATCTAAGTTGTTTTCCGCTTGAAAATCCTTTACTTGTTTGACAAACGACTCGTGAAACCATTTTACGAAAATAGTTGAAGTCATCCAGGCATTTTTTGTCGAGTAATATTCAACTGGAAGATCGCTACAGTTCTTAAAAGCTCTGAGATTTTCCGCTTATCCAATTACCACCATTTTAAGTTTATGTGTGCCATCACCGTTTGCACAAGCAAGAAATGTTACTCTCTCTTTAGAGGTTTTTCTCCCTGGAGCACTTCTTTCTACAGCAGACAGACACCCATGTTTGATCAGGAAGTAATTTCCAGAATATTGCGGATTCACACAAGTATGAAACAAAGCGCACGCATAAGTGGCGAAATAAAGTGCGAAGCGAATGTAGTGAATAATAAACATGTGTCCGGATTAGAGAATACGGATAGAGAATGTCGGTCCGGATTACAAGGTACATAATAGAAATTTTGAATTTTTTAACTCTGTCCGGATTACAGTAGAATCCGGATTAGGCCGTGTCCGGATTAGCGGGCCTCTACTGTAACGCTAACGCTCGAGAACGGCGGAATCAACCTTCATGAAATCAGAAGTTGTTCGGTGTCGATCTGGAAAGGGTTAAATATAAAAAAACAATATACTTTTCATAAGAAAAGTCGAATAATTGGAAATTTCCAAAAAGTGACTTTTCATACAATTCTTTTTTGTTTTGTTTTTCAATATTTTGATTTGTAAATTATTTGAATCGTTCAATTTCGTTCGCTTGCTTTTTTATTCCGGCTATTTAAAAGAAAAATTATTGAAAATTATTCAGTGAAAACTTTATGTGTGTTTCAAACGAAGTGATCAATTACAGATTGAAATTTGTTACGAAGCCACGAAGAGGTCCCGCTAATATCGGTCGGTGTTATTTTTGCCATCAACGCCAAAGCACATGAACGAGTACTCCCAGGATGCGATGACATACGTGTGGAATTATGGATCTGGGTCAATCAGCAAGCGACCGTAACATTGTCTCAGCACGACTTTTCAAACAACAGTTACGATGTTCTTCTTGGGATGGTGAATAGTGGTTCCACCAGATCAAATTGATGAAATCATTTGTGCGGAATTTCCTGATGCAGAGAAAGATCCAGTATTAAACGAAGTGATGAAAACCAATGTGGTTCATGGACCTTGCGGACACCACAATTCCACTTCGTTTTGTATGCCTAACAATAAATGCACGAACATTATCCACTTGCTTTCCTTTCGGAAACACAAACTAGAAATGATGGATATCCAACTCTATCGTCGTAGCTCATCAGACGAAGATACAACTTATAAAGGGTGATTTTTTAAGAGCTTGATAACTTTTTAAAAAAAAAAAACGCATAAAATTTGCAAAATCTCATCGGTTCTTTATTTGAAACGTTAGATTGGTTCATGACATTTACTTTTTGAAGATAATTTCATTTAAATGTTGACCGCGGCTGCGTCTTAGGTGGTCCATTCGGAAAGTCCAATTTTGGGCAACTTTTTCGAGCATTTCGGCCGGAATAGCCCGAATTTCTTCGGAAATGTTGTCTTCCAAAGCTGGAATAGTTGCTGGCTTATTTCTGTAGACTTTAGACTTGACGTAGCCCCACAAAAAATAGTCTAAAGGCGTTAAATCGCATGATCTTGGTGGCCAACTTACGGGTCCATTTCTTGAGATGAATTGTTGTCCGAAGTTTTCCCTCAAAATGGCCATAGAATCGCGAGCTGTGTGGCATGTAGCGCCATCTTGTTGAAACCACATGTCAACCAAGTTCAGTTCTTCCATTTTTGGCAACAAAAAGTTTGTTAGCATCGAACGATAGCGATCGCCATTCACCGTAACGTTGCGTCCAACAGCATCTTTGAAAAAATACGGTCCAATGATTCCACCAGCGTACAAACCACACCAAACAGTGCATTTTTCGGGATGCATGGGCAGTTCTTGAACGGCTTCTGGTTGCTCTTCACCCCAAATGCGGCAATTTTGCTTATTTACGTAGCCATTCAACCAGAAATGAGCCTCATCGCTGAACAAAACACGCGCGCGAAACACATTTCGAACCGAACACTGATTTTGGTAATAAAATTCAATGATTTGCAAGCGTTGCTCGTTAGTAAGTCTATTCATGATGAAATGTCAAAGCATACTGAGCATCTTTCTCTTTGACACCATGCTAATCCTAACCTCAAAAAAATCACCCGTTAGTAGTGAATATCGAAGTTGACAACATATGGATCGTGCTATATTCTCCACTGTTGTCTAATTCACATTGAAAACTCATATCAATGTTTAGTATTGCAGTTTGGTGTAATCTATAAAATACGTTTGTAAGTACGCCACCAAAGGAACCAATATGGCGGTTATTGGTCGTGAACGATACGGTCGATACGTAAACTGCAATAAAGCGCTTTGTAGGATATTTACTTTTGCAATTCATGAACGTTTTTCGACTGTTGTGCGTCTCGCAGTTAATTTGGAGAATGGTCAAAGAGTGTATTTCAACCCGGGGAATACATTACAGCCAGTGGAAACACCACCCGCAACAAAATTAACTTTTACGAGTTTTTGCTCAACTTTCGTCAGAGATCTGTTTGCGAGGACATTCGGAAATACCCCGATGGAATGTATCGTCGAAGAAATAATTACGCAGAAAGCAACGCCAACCAGTAGATGGACATCCAGGTATGTTAACAAGTAATGCATTAGGACGAATATAGACAATCCACCCAAAAAACGACGATTGTTTCTACCTTCGGTTGCTATTGATAAATGTACGCGGTTCAATTTGAGTCAATGCGTACTGTGAATGATAGGTGTGTGCAACTTTTTGAGAAGCAAGCCAGCAATTACAATTGCTGGAAAATTATAGTCACTAGAATCAAACGATGGACAATGCGATAGCTACTTCGAATGCCACTGAAGTTCGCACACTTTTCGCGATGTGATCATCGCCTTCAAATCCGCGTCAATTATGGGATACGACCAAAAATTACATTACCGAAGGCAATCGTATTCGCTAAGAATTGGAAATGGGTCAATACCGGTTGATACTTCCGGTAGTTTGACATCAATTCCATCTGCCGTTTATCAATTCACGAAAGATGAACTCATCACAAATGTTCGGACATTGGCCAAATTATCGTAACTATGATTGCTTAAGTGCACACGCAATGATAGCTGCCAAAAATAGCGTTGTTGATGACTTAACTGGAAGATTCAAAGTCAAATTCCGCGAGACTTGCGCTCATACAAATCGATCGATCGTCTTGACAATGAAGGCGATGCCGTGAATTATCCAGTGGAATTTTTAAATTCTATAGAGAGGCTTGGTATGCCACCGCTTCATTTGCGTCTTAAAGTTGGATCTGTCCTTATTATGTTTCGCAATCTGCAAGCGCCGAAACTGTGTAATGGAACCCGACTGATTGTGACGCACCTATCGAATTCAAGAGGGCAGAATGCTTGATTCTACGAATTCCTTTTCAAACGGATTCCGTTTCCAGTAAAAATTGCATTTGAGATGAAAATCATCAGGACACAAGGATATTCGCTAAAAATGTGTGCCATAAATTTGGAACTGCTATGCTTTTCACACGGCCAAAAATACGTGGCGTGCTCACGAGTTGGAAAACCATCTTCTCTGTACATTTACGCACCGGAAAAGAAACCAAAAAATGTTGTTTATCGAGCTACGTTACATTGAAAAAAAAAACAAAAACAAAATTATAAATTTAACTTTCTATTCATTTCAAAACACATAATTTCATGCAAGAAAACGGCTGCGGGGTCAGCTAGTTACCAATAAAAATAAAAATTATGTTAACTTTGTTTCAAAATAGTTACGAAATTTATGTGAATTAAATTTATTTTTAACTTTTTCGTGTTTGAATGGCTTAAAAAATATAAAAACACTACAAACGATTAATATCTATGATGATCTCTGTAAGTGAAGTATCAGTATATTTAAAAGGACAAACAAGAATTATTTTTAGTTTTTTGACCTGCTAACTATTAGGTGACAAATGTGCGACAATATTTTGTGACTAAAGACCAGAGACCATGAATAGTAACTTGTCAAAAATTGAGGATTTACTTCAAAAGGTAAAAAAAGTGTCTAGAGACTGCTTACAAAATTGCGCTATGAATATCAAAACAGAAAATTGCATTGTATCGCCAGGACATTGCTCGAGTATGGCCAAACAAAACACCGATATTCATAACAAGTTAAATGCAATATCTAATAAAAAACATGTAAGGAAAGGGAACTTAGCCCTTCGAACGGTTCGGTGCAACCGAACATTTTATGCTCTTGAAACTTGCAAGAATCAAATCTCGAAATTTTTCTAAAAAAAAATTTGCAAAAGAATTAAACATTTATTTTCCTATGAAATCGGTAAGTTTTATTAAAATTAAAATCACGCATTTTGACCAACCTGAACGGTTTAAATATAAATATTATAATATAAAAATTAAATATGGGTGGAAAGGGATGATTACATTAATTTTGATATCGCTCAAGTACACTCGGAAACATAATTTGAAGAAATTTTATACAATATACATATGTATAAAAAATACTTACTGACGACATATTCGGTACAAAACTTGTTGGAATAACAAAAATCACTATAAGTAGTATAAGGGAGTTGGGGCCGCATTGATTCGATTTTTCTTTCAGACCCACAAAAGTACAAATGACGATCACGAAAAAAATTTCGCAACTTAGGGTAAACAGTAGGGTGGGTCGATTCCGGACTTTTTTCGATTCGGGATTTCTAATAGTGCGGAAAAGTTGCCTTAGTACTTCCTGATTCCAATGCAACTTTTTGTTTTGAGATCGAATTGCATCTTCAACCCCAACTCCGGCCTTGAAATTTCGGAAATTCGCCTAAAATCGTTTATTTGTCACGTCATTTGCTACCGAAATGGTTTCTGTGATAATGGCTGTAGGACGAACCGTTCCCGAGATACGAGCGAAAAGGCGGCGCGCCACAGCGCAAGGTGAAAATTGTTGCAGCTCTCAGCTAACCTGTATTGGTCACCCAGAACCCACCGCGTGGAGGTGGCTGCTCTTCGGGTTCCTCCCAAGCCCAACCCAACCAACCAACCATATGTCAGGCTTGTTTTAGTCTGAATCTGTGTCAAATTTATTGATAAAATCAGATTTTGTACTAAACTTTGGCACTTGTTGCCTAGATTTCAGTGTAGAGCGTATAAAACGATCACGAGATTGGGGGCCAATAACTTTAGAAGATGTCTCTGTCACCAGTTTGACGGTTCTCTCGACTGCCACGGTGTGAGAGGGGAATTCACTAAATTTCCATACCTCTGCAGTGTCTCCCGACAGCCCTTTTATGAGTTCTTCGTTAGAAACTGAACAAAGAACTGGTGGAACAGTCAAGGTAATAGTCTTCCAGTTAATCATATCGTAATAAGTATTAGCTTTGAAATTCAGCTTTGGCACTTTATTACATCTAACCCTTCCATTTACAGTGTCAGACTCTGCTTCTCTGGCTGCCAGAAGACGGTCAAGGTCCAACTTTCTGACTTCTATCCGTTCGTCAGTCATCATACTAAGGAGAATGTTTTCTGGAAGAGCAAAGAAAGCATTCTGTTGAATGGATGAATCGACAACCTTGCGCAGTTTAGCAGGTAAGTATCTCGACCTTTGAATTGCAGCATAGAGATGGCGCGAGCCATATTTGATTGAACTGTTGAATCTTATTGAGAACCACAAAGGTGAGTAAACTGTAAGTATGTACTTGACCAAAATCTTTATTTCCTTTGTTGGTTTGTGTGTAGAAATGTATAATCTCAGAATTCTATTTGCACAGGTGAGCCAGCGAGATTTGCACATGTTACCTGGATGCATCGACGCTAAATCAGAGGAACATTGACCGGAAATAACAGCTTCTGATATTTTATAGAGATAAGCTTGGTCTGTGCTAAGTTGGGTCGGATTAATAACCTCAAAATGTAATTGGCAGGATGGAAAACTTTCAAATTTGACAACTGGCAACTTCTCACAATCAGGGAGCAGTTTACCTATGTCGCTAGAGAATGTATTTGGAGTCTTTGAGACACCATCTATGTGTTCGAAAAGAGCACGAAATGGAAGTTCGTTGAAATGTAGAAGACAAACCCGCTGTAATGGCCTACCTATTCTTTCTTCTAGTTTCCGAATGATTCCACCTTTCCAACCTGTGTTCGTGTTGGTGCCATCAGCACCGATAACTTCTAGATGTTCCACATCAACTGAATTGTCTTCTAAATGTTGCCATATAGGTTGCGTCTCATCCTCAGCTGACCCGGAAGGAGAGGTGACGTGGCCAAAGTAAATGACAACCAGGTTACGCTATAAGAGAAATATGTTCCTCTTTGACAGTGTCGCGGTAGTACTTTTCACCTTCGCTGACTTGTGTAAGTGTATTGTCTTTGCGGCAGTCAAAATACAGCCCATATACAGAGTCAATACTTTCGATGTTTTGGAGCTTAACTCCAACACTTTTTTTTGCCCGACTAATCTTGCATTTGTCAATGACAAAGCTAGCCTGATCCTCTGTTATCAAACCTGCTTTTTCAGAAAAGCAGATGAAACAATCAAGGCCGCTGCTCTATCACTTACTCCAAATCTTTGGGCAGCTAAAGCAGTGTGTTCTAATACTATTGTGTTTTGCTTGGTTTTAGAAGATGGAAGAGAAAATTCATCATCAGCATCGTTTTTGGAAGAATCCATGTGCGACGCACCTACATTGTTGTCGTCTGTATGAGAGTCTGGCTGATCTGAATGGTCACGTGTTCTAGCTGATACTTTTCTGGTAAGTGTTGATGTTGAATGACGTTTTGAAAGCTTTTCTTTACGTTCATTTTTCTTTGTAATCTTTTTTGTTTCAGGTAGATCAACACTTCCAATGCCACCAATTCATCTGGCTCTCCGGTCCAAGAGAAATGGTTGTTCATTGATAGGACCTTTCCTTTCCTTTGGACAAGTGCAAGAAGAAAAATAAATGCATTTACAACCAGCGATGTCAAATAATTTTCCGGCAGAAGAGACAAAGTCGTCTCTTTTAGAGCTCAAACCTATTGGCTTCCTTAAAAACATTTGTTTAAGAGTCAGAAATTTCTTATGGTATGTGGTGAGCATTTGTACAACTCTGGTGTGAGAAACTATCGGAATAGATGACATTTTGAAAGTATTTTCAACCTTTTTTGCAACTAACGGGTGATTTTTTTGAGGTTAGGATTTTCAAGCATTAGTATTTGACAGATCACGTGGGATTTCAGACATGGTGTCAAAGAGAAAGATGCTCAGTATGCTTTGACATTTCATCATGAATAGACTTACTAACGAGCAACGCTTGCAAATCATTGAATTTTATTACCAAAATCAGTGTTCGGTTCGAAATGTGTTTATCGACAAATTTTGTTCAGCGATGAGGCTCATTTCTGGTTGAATGGCTACGTAAATAAGCAAAATTGCCGCATTTGAGGTGAAGAGCAACCAGAAGCCGTTCAAGAACTGCCCATGCATCCCGAAAAATGCACTGTTTGGTGTGGTTTGTACGCTGGTGGAATCATTGGACCGTATTTTTTCAAAGATGCTGTTGGACGCAACGTTACGGTGAATGGCGATCGCTATCGTTCGATGCTAACAAACTTTTTGTTGCCAAAAATGGAAGAACTGAACTTGGTTGACATGTGGTTTCAACAAGATGGCGCTACATGCCACACAGCTCGCGATTCTATGGCCATTTTGAGGGAAAACTTCGGACAACAATTCATCTCAAGAAATGGACCCGTAAGTTGGCCACCAAGATCATGCGATTTAACGCCTTTAGACTATTTTTTGTGGGGCTACGTCAAGTCTAAAGTCTACAGAAATAAGCCAGCAACTATTCCAGCTTTGGAAGACAACATTTCCGAAGAAATTCGGGCTATTCCGGCCGAAATGCTCGAAAAAGTTGCCCAAAATTGGACTTTCTGAATGGACCACCTAAGACGCAGCCGCGGTCAACATTTAAATGAAATTATCTTCAAAAAGTAAATGTCATGAACCAATCTAACGTTTCAAATAAAGAACCGATGAGATTTTGCAAATTTTATGCGTTTTTTTTTTTTAAAAAAGTTATCAAGCTCTTAAAAAATCACCCTTTATTTCTGTAACCTCTTTACTCCTAGGTTCAAAGTTGTCGCCCTATACGAAATCTTTCAAACTGATAACACAAAACTACATCCTGGTAAGTAGGTAACTGGGACTCAGAGAGATTGTACGGATATATGTCAAACACAGGACATTTCTGTCTAAATTTAAATTTAGATACAGACATTTTGAGTTCTGTGTTCTGTTGAGAGAATATAAGTGATAGCACTCGGCGAAATCACCGATTTTCACCTTGCGCTGTGGCGCGCCGTATTTTCGCACGTATCTCGGGAACGGTTCGTCCTACGGCCATGATCACATTTCGGTAGCAAATGACGTGACAAATAACTTTTGTTTTATACATTTTGCCATGAGATGCGTATTTCAGGCGCTAGGTAGACAATTTCACGATTTTAGGCGAATTTCCGAAATTTCAAGGCCGGAGTTGGGGTTGAAGATGCAATCCGATCTCAAAACAAAAAGTAGCATTGGAATCAGGAAGTACTAAGACAACTTTTCCGCACTATTAGAAATCCCGAATCGAAAAAAGTCCGGAATCGACCTGTCCTAGTAAACAGCATTGCGACATTTAGTGCACTAAGCGAAAATGGTGACGTTATGAAACACATTTTTTCGTGGATGCTAATTCAGCGAACAAAACAATTAGCAGCAGAGACATTTGCATATATAGAGCAAACAATTACTTCATTGACATGACAAATGAAATTTATAAATTTACTGGATTGGAAAACAACTTTCAAGTTAATACCAGAAATAATAGTATTAACAATAAAAATTTTCATTCAAAGGAACATAGAAAGATTACTTATCAAAACAGACCACTTTCAGGGCAATACCATCCACAACAAAATCAAAGTTTCTCATGACGATATCGTCCACAAAACCAAAATTTCTCAAGACAACAGTATCGTCCACAATCTGGACAACGTCAAATGAGTTCATATGGACAACAATATAACCAAACAAGACAGCCATTGGGGCAAAGTCATTAAAATTATTCAATACAAATTCAAGCAAATCAAAACTCTTTTAATTACACGAGTCCGCAAAGAAGCTCGGAAAATAGTGACAACAACTGCAAATAAGGGGACAAGAACCCATGGACGAGTAGAAGAGATGATCTAAAAGAATTAAATACGAACGAGGAGTTTTTTACAAAGTAGCCTCGGAATTTTGGGAAAATTAAATTATAATTGTATTAACGATTTTTAAAAAAGTAAAAATTGGCGTTTTCCGGATATTTGAATTATTTTGGTCAAGGGCTTTTCGCCTTAATATTTGGTGTTTAAATTATTCCGTTTAAAGTATTCACCATAGTGTTGTCACTTTCAAGCACTGGCAATTTAAATTGTTTAAAACTACGAGTAGATAAAATAAATAAGTAAATCAATTAAATGCAGACGATTAGTACCCTCTACCAAATATCGAAGGAATTTCGGATAAATTGACAATAGATCTAGCAAAAGGTTAAACAAGATTTTAATGGTTAAAAAATGCCCCAGCTATTGGTTGTCAAAAGAGTCTTGCGGTATTTTCGCTAGTTGGCGCTGAAAGCGCGTAGTTCTAGTTTTATTCGTCGCATCGGGTCATGCTATACCTCTTTGGAAAGCTCATTTCACGCGCTAACACGTGGTTGATTGATTGTTCTTTTCTTTTAAGTCGTTCGTGAGTTATAGCGTCGCAAACATGGAACAAAATAAAGAGAAAATACGGCATATTTTACAGTACTACTACGATAAAGGCAAAAATGCAGCTCAAGCCGCCAATAAAATGTGTGCAGTTTATGGACCCGATACAGTTTCCATTTCCACCGCACAACGATGGTTTCAACGTTTTCGTTCTGGTGTAGAGGTGGTCGAAGATGCGCCACGCTCTGGAAGGCCTGTCCTCGAAAATTGCCATAAAATCGCTGAATTGGTCGAAAGAGACCGGCATAGTAGTCATCGAACCGTTATAAACCATTTGAAGAAGCTTGGAGTCACTAAGAAGCTCGATATATGGGTGCCACACGAATTGATTCAATAAAAATACCGCAGACTTTTTTGACAACCTTATAAATACATTCCAAAAATGTATGAACGAGATATTGAGAGAATATATGTATAAATAAAATAAGTCTCGTATATTAAAACGACATGCTAATAATATAGAAGAGCACATAAGCTCATTGCAAATTTTATTTGGAAATTACAAGAAAACAAATTAAAAATACAGGCAAATAAATGCAGTTTTCTTCAAAGAGAAACTAAATTCGTTGGACACATTTCAACGAAAGAAGGTATCAAGCCTAATCCATATAAAATTTTTGTAATCGTAAATCTACTAAATAAAAAAATGGAGCAACATGTTACTATAGAAAAATCATAAAATATTTGAAAAAAGGCAACAAATTAAATACCAAAGCACTAATTTCATCTCACTCAATTCCAAAATTCCCAGATTATGCTAAAGAATTCAGTATCACAACTGATGCTAATGATTATGCCATTGGAGCAGTATTTTAACAAACAGTGTGTTACATTTCAAGAACTCTAAATAATCACCAACAAAAAAACTCAACTACAAACAAGGAATTTTTAGCAGTAATTTTTCAAATGACATATTTTTCCCCACTGTTTAAATGAGTTAAGCCTCGACCCACTCTACCCGAGAAAAACTGGCGCACCTTAGCTTTACACAACACCAACTCACCACACCTGCGGACACATTGGATTCTACCACAGCAGATGTCAAAAGGATTGGATCATCGCTATTATTTTTGAAGACATTCGCTGACACACCGCGCCCGTCGTGATCACCAGGTCCGCTTCGCTGCCGCATCAATGCTTCAACTGTTTTCGTCCGCTCGCCGTGGGTTTTACATTAGTACGTTTAGATATTTTACAGATTTGTAATTAAACGTAAAATAACAAAATTATCTTTGTTAATTAAATTAACTTAATTAAAATAAAATAGAGCATTTTTCTTGCCTCCGTTTAAACATGGTCCTTCGAGCCTTACCGAAAGGCACCTTCGGATTTTTATAAACACAAAAATCAATATTATAATATACTCGTATAATTGTGGTGACAAAGAATCAAGCTAAAGTGCAAAACAAAGTGCAGTGACACAAAAAACACACAAAAAAACATAACAAACAAACAAAAAAAAAAACAATAGACAATCGGTCGCGAAACCTTAAAAAAAAAACAAAGTCAAGCAAATAAACGCGCGCGAAAACCTAATTCACCTTGCAAGAAAACAAAAACAGAAGCACTGTGCGCGAAAATAAAACAAAATATAGAAAACTTAACAAACACAAAAAACATAAGTCGTGCACGAACGGGGAAAGAACCTAATCAATAACACAAACATAAATGCAATAAACAAACGGGAGCGAATTAAACAAAACAAAAACACAGACAATCGGGCGAACAAAAAAAATAAAAAAAAAAACTACAAACAACAAACACCACAAACACAACAGATACATACGTATATTACAGGCGCACTTTACATACAAAACGAATACCAAGTGAGCGTATCAAGTCCTTTAATATACATGTAATAATATTCAAACATGAATACATAAATACAAATACCTATTTATGCGATGCCTACTTACCTGCGTGTATTCAAACACACTTGTTAACAAATAAAAAAATTTTTTTACACATTTACTTCCAAATTTTTCCAACATACCTTTTATCTTTAAATAAAACAATAAGCAGGTTTGCATAAGCAAGGACATAAACATACAATAGAATTATAACAAAGAAAATAAAACAAGAGAGTCAAAAAATATAAACATATATATAAGCACAAGAAAGCTAATTCTTCAATTCCGTCTCCGCGCTCTCTGCTCAGAGCGAACATACATATATAAATATATTTGTACATATAATCATACGGCAAAAAATCTGCCTGTGACACTAAAGAAAATATAAATACATTACATATTAACTTATACATTAGTACAAACACATATTCAAAGTCCACATTGGCAACTTTTCGGCAATACCCCTTGTTCTTTGGCAAACAAAAACAAGCAGGATTGCATGCAAAAAAGCGAATTGATCTCTCTAACGAGCTCTCAATTGCTTTAGAATATAAGAACAAAGCGTAACAAACAATTCGTGCATACTTATGTACAAAGCATATTGATCTCTTTAACGAGCTCTCAATTTCACAAAACATAAGCACATACAAGTCCAAGTATTAGGGTGTACCTAA
This sequence comes from Bactrocera dorsalis, assembly GCF_023373825.1. Taxonomy (NCBI): domain Eukaryota; kingdom Metazoa; phylum Arthropoda; class Insecta; order Diptera; family Tephritidae; genus Bactrocera; species Bactrocera dorsalis. The sequence goes on along the minus strand of NC_064308.1, from coordinate 17,371,506 downwards.
ATACAAAATATTGGGACATAAAATATTTTAATTAATAAAAAGTACGATTTTAATAGCAATTAACATTTCAAATATATTTTCGAACTAAAATATAAAAAAAATAATATTATTTTGAAAAAAATGGTTAACAACAACAATAATCAAAATACACCTGCAGGAGCTACACGCCCAAAACAGGTTGCTAAATTTATTTCAGAAAGTGACAGTTTAACAAGATACTGCACTAGATTTGCCTCTTCACCGATTCAAGAAAACTCTGAATCGTTATTAGAAATAAAAAGCCAAAATCTTAAAAATTTCTGGTCTCGTCTCCAAGCGGCTCATGACGCCATAGTAGAATCTGACGATTCAAACGTACCACAAAATTTGAAACAATCGGCTTACGCAATATATGAAAACTGCTTAGACCAATATGAAGAAACAAAAGCTATGATCTCCGATCAATTAAAGCTAATAAAAGCAATTGGACCTACTCCACATCCGAGAGTAGAGCTGCCACAAATGCAACAATATCAAGAGGCAAGTTCAGGCATCCCACTCGAGTTGCCCGCTTGTGACACAGAAACCTTTTACGGAGGTTATGAAGAATGGCCGTCCTTCCGGGACATGTTCACGGCCGTGTACATAAACCATCCTCAATTATCACAAGCACAAAAATTGTATCACCTCAGATACAAAACTAAAGGTCAAGCAGGCATAATAGTAAAACAGTTCGCTCTTAATGACGATAATTTCAATTTGGCTCGGGAAGCTCTAAAAGCGAGATATGAAAACCAAAGTATACTGGTCGATAAGCAAGTAACGACATTATTAAACTTGCCTAAAATCAAGAAAGAAACAAGTGAAGAATTTGTAACACTACAATCCACTGTTTCAAATTGTTTGTCGATTCTATCGACATTAAATATTCCCACAGATAGCTGGGACCCAATTCTGGTAAACATTTGCACCGCCGCATTACCAGAAAAGTCGTTACTTCTATGGGAGCAATCGCTCTGATCACGAAGAAAGTGCCCAACGTGGCAACAAATGAAAGGTTTTCTCACCACCCAATATGAAATTGCGGAAAGGTTAGAAGAAAAAAGAATCAAAACTAAGAAAATTAAACACGTCCAAAATAAAAGCTTCAATAGACCCCAAACTAGAAGCAAATCAAATAGAATTTTTAACAAAATAAAAGCGTTCACATCCGAACAGAAAAAACACACGTCATTCGTACTATGCACAAGAGGGCATAAGCTTAAAACTTGCGAAAAGTTTAAAAAATTAAATATTAACGAACGGAACAACTTTGTCAGATCAAAAAGACTCTGTACAAACTGCTTGTCCCATGAACACAATCTTAAAAATTGCAAAAGCAAATTTAATTGCTTATATTGTCACAAAAGACATAATTCAATGCTTCATTACAGCAGATATCCAATCTCAGTCCAAAGAAGCGCTTTTACAAAAAGAACCACGAGCTTAGCAAAAGCAAATCCCGAAGTCCACAATTTTAAAAACGGCCAAGAGACACCATGTTGCTCAAAGGCACAAAAATTTCAAACGCTCCACAGCGAAATACAAAATGGACAGATAATTACAGAACTGGTCACCACCAAACCAACTAAAGTTGAGTATAATAAAAACAAATACCTTAATTCACAATTAAGGAAATGTCAAAACTTAAGGAAACTTCCCCCCATAACTGCTCAATTAAATAATGGCCGGTACGTCGTACGACAACCACTAGAGCCACAATTTTCCAATACCCCACATAAAGGTAGAAAAAGCAAGGTCAGATTCCTTCTGACAACATCATATGAAACCAAAAATATATGTTCGTAACCTTTCGACCCCGCAGGATGGCTTTCGCCAACAATGATACAAAAAACCTGCTTAAAAAATCTCAAACTATGTGGCGCGGTACTAAACGTCAAATTAGTGCATACGCACTTAAACATAAAATATAACAAAAGTGTCTCAAAAAGTCAAAAACAAAATTGACACTTTTCATACAATATTGCCCCACAGAGGCGTAAATTTTCAAATAAATAAAATCTCAAAAGCAAGTTAAGAATTCACCATATGCCCAATGCAATACTATGACGCACATAAACTTGCCAAAAGCGAAGGTAGCTCTTATCGCACCTACATTAGCGCTTCTCGTAAGGGTAGTTGGTGGGAATTTGTTGTACAACTTGAACATCCCACTTAAAAAATTATAATTCTAAATGAAGCCGTTCGCAATTACCGGACTCTCTCGCAAGATCCCTCTAATTTCATAGTCCTAACTCAAAGGCTAAGGAGTACCCATTCTGGCCACATCTGAGCCAGGCGTGGAGTTACTATCCTTTATAAGCCGATAACACAGAAAGGCAAATAGCCAGTTGAACAAACCGATGTTAAACCAATTTGAAATAAAAACACAAATATAAACCTGTCAAAGAAACAACCGCAAATATAATAACTATGAAAAGCAGTTACAAACTCATAACTCCGTAAAATATAGTTTCTTATTGCACGCACGTAAAAGTATATGTACATACCAAATACTAACTATGTTTAAAACCAAAGCCGTTTCCAACATTTATAGCATGTGTACTGCGCCCTCGGCTACTCTACCAGCAGTACGCCGAAATACAGGCAAGAGCATATACGTAATGCTAGGCAAAATATTCGCCTAGGGGGCCCAGGATGTTTAAATGAGTTAAGCCTCAACCCACTCTACCCGAGAAAAACTGGCGCACCCTAGCTTTACACAACACCAACTCACCACACCTGCGGACACATTGGATTTTACCACAGCAGATGTCAAAAGGATTGGATCATCGCTATTATTTTTGAAGACAAACGGAATAGTAGCAATATTTTAGCGGATTTCCATAAGATGCAGAAATTACTCATTGAAATTTTTGCTCAAATTAGAACTTTAAAATTTTTAAAATGCACAAAAAGAACCTCAGAAATATAAAAAGAAGAGGAATTACATAAGCAAATATCGTTTTACCATACAAAAGAATCTATGCAACGAAACATATTATAACACAGTACAACAGCTAATCTGGGGGGTGAGAAATTCCAAGTCAGGGTGATGGTACTAGGTCAGTGTAGTAAAACCCTCAAAGAGTTTGGCGTTCGTATGTGTCAGTTTTTTTTTATGACCTTTTAAATTTTTTCCTTATCTTGATGTTTTTTCGCTTAGTTGTAACATTTTGGCAAAAACGTACATAGTTTAACATAACTCGCGAATCACTTGTCCAATTTTGATGAAACAAATTTTAAAAAATTAGGAATTACAGTTTCTGGGGTTTTGGGTTGTCAAAAAAGTCGTGCGGTATTTTCGCTAGTTGGCGCTGAAAGCGTGTAGTTCTAGTTTTATTCGTCGGAAAAGTGGTTCGCGAGTTATGTTAAACTACGTTTTTACCAAAATGTTACAACAAAGCGAAAAAACATCAAAACAAGGGAAAAATTTAAAAGGTCATAAAAAAACTGACACATACGAACGCGAAACCCTTTGAGGGTTTTACTATACTGACCTAGTACCACCACCCTGACTTGGAATTTCTCACCCCCCAGACAATAATCCCAAAAATGTTTCACAGTGTAATTCACAAAAAGATAAAATATACAATATTACTCTAAATTTAAGGAACATATTCAACTACTAATAAACAACTACTAAAAATGACAACAACGATACGATCAAACACGATAGGAATGAAATAAAACTAAAATTTCAATTAACAGAAACCCCTGAAAATAAAAATGAAATTGTGTACATTGATATTTTTTATTTCAAAAAACACGCCCTTATAAATCAATAAGCTCATTAAATTTGCGACAGTTTATAAAATAACCGATAAAAACTGGCCCGCAAAGAAAGCAAAAATTATTAATACCATTTTTTGAAATTCGGTAAACCAAAAAAAAGTCATTATGGATAACGAATTTAATGCAGAACGGTCACTGGTATATTTTCGGAATGAAAGAATAACAGGAATTGAGGACCCTGATCTTTCAACAGAGATGAGAATGGAAGTCAAGGGAAGAAGATCCAATTAAGAACTGCAAAATAATACGACATAAAGATCAACCGTATTACCGAATTAATCCAATGCAGAACGTTCATCTGACGAATATAAAAATACCAATGAAATGGGCGAATATTGAAAACCCAAGAGAGAGGGATGAAGATTCATTTAGTTTAAGGGCATTTAATGGAGATTGTAACACTTAAAAAAAATACAAAAAAAGTTTTATTGAGTAATTTTTATAACACCCCATTGAGGGTTCCTACATATCTTCTCTCTATTCACAGAAAACGATCAGACCTCACTCAGTAACAGTTTCTCTATTCCTGCTACCAGAGAACGAATATCATAGAGAAGGTTCACGGTGTGGCCACTTTTACAATATTTAATTTTTCGAAGGGGTACTGTTTTGGATGAGCGTGTTTCACCACACTTAACATTAGGGGCCCGAAGATAGCAGAATTGAGTATTTTCAGGGTTAAATGAGCAAAATTATGCTAATTTCATTGTTTAGAAATATGTATGTACGTTTGCAGATTCGTATATTTGCAATGCGCAAACGACTCTGCATATAATTTATTGATATTTTATATGAAAGCATGTACAAACAAGTATGTACAAATTGAACTATTTCAGAATAATTTCCTTAAAATCTTTTGAAATACATAATAAAGTCATGTTTATCTTGTTACATAAAAATTTAATTAATGTAGGTTTGATAAGATATATATTTATTAGGGTGCCTTAAAAAATTTTTTGAATTTTTTTTCAACTCACACATACATTTAACATAGGAATTTTCGTTTTTTTCATTCAAACTAAAATTTCACCAACTAATTTTCGTTTCTCAAAAATAACCATCACATATTCAGAAAGTTCACTTTTAAAAATATCTGCAACGAGACTACCAGCAGTTACACAAATACGAAAAGTGTTGCGGAAAAAAATCATGGGTATAAACAGGAACAAAATTCTTGATGCTCAAACGGATTTATTCGAAACGCTGTTGCACACGTCCAACACTTTTCCAACAAAGTCTGACATGACAAATAAATACAAATCAAATACATTTGATTTTAATCATGAAATCTCCATATTCAAGAGGAAAATTCAACTCTTCAGAAAAGTAGTGGATGATCTCCACAAAATCACTACAATAAAAAGTGATGATACCAAACTATTGAAATTTGTGTTTCTTCAAATGCACAATTTTCACACAACTAACTTTTTAAAAAATTTTCTTGAAGTTGAAAATTTGTATTTTGAAATAACGGCGGAATATTTCGAGGTTCTTAAGCTTTGTAAAGCGAGATTACAAGAAGGAAAGCCCGAAATAAGTTATAGTTCTCTTCAGCGTGATGTCCTGTTTGAAGATTTTACACAAGTTTTGCACAAACCACTCACTCTTCTAAAGGCATCAATACACAAATTGCTAAAATATATGCAACCGCGTCCATTGCATTAAAGCTAAAAACACATGGCGAAAATAATAATAATTCAACACTGGACTGTGATCTACCTAACGAAGAGCCTAATTAAGACGTGGAAATTAAAGCCGCTGACGATGTAGGCATGAAAGCAAAGGGTGCAGAACTGAACCCAAAAGTCAAGATGAAGAAAGGTTGCGATGTCCGCCAACAAAACAAGTACAACAATCACCGAAAGACGGAATCAGTGCAGCAGAGTATACAAAGATACAAAAAAAGGAAGGTAAAATCAAAGGTACACCGTCGTCCGACGTAAAAGAGGAAAAACCGACAGAACACGAATTTTAAGAAATAGTTACGTGCAAACTACCCTGACACAACACAGGAAAGTGCATAGTTATCGTGACCGTCACTTAATTGTGGACCATGACAGGATCGCAAGCTATTGTCACCTTTTCAGCAGCCACTTTTGCTGTCCGGGAGAATGTTAAAAATTGAACATGCCGTTATATTAAATAAGATAAGAATTATCATATACATACATATCCATATACAGTCCACTTATAAAACATAACAAGTCCTTCTGTTATGGAGCGATCATTTTATCTCTTCTTGGGATTCCAAAGCACCTACCGTGCCATCCATATCTTCCGACCTCCGCTATAACAAGTCCATCTGTTATAGTGCGGTCATTATATCCCCTCTTGAGATTTCAAAACACCAACTTTGCCATTTTTTATCTTTATTTCTCCCTTGGAAATCAGACGCATCTCCTCTTGAGTCATCCAAATCAACTGCTCTACTTATTTGTCTATTTGGCATTGCTTTCAAAAATTCATGCGCATACTTAGGTTTTTTTTGTTTTGCTTGTTAATGATTTTAAAACATATCTCTCTCTGAACTTACAAGTTTTGTTAGGTGACCATTTTCTTCTTTAACAACACATGGTCTCCTACATTACATTTTACTATTTTTGCCTAAATAAAGCGCGAGCATTAATTTCAATATTTTCCTTTCCTTGTTTTCTTAAAGACTCCCTATCAATTAAATTATTCACGTCTTCACCTATTGGTAATAGGCCAAAAGATCTAACTTCTGTACCGATTAGCATTTCTATAGACCTTGGTGACTCGATTGACCGTACAATTCATTGCTAACTGTACTTCGGTTAAGGCATTTTGCCACGACCTCTGACTGATTTCATCGGTGGTCAGCATGCTTTTATGCATGCTCATTATATATTCTACCCTGCACAACTCACATTCGTAGGAATTAAATATAGCTCTCACTCTCTATATATTTTTTTGTTTGGTTTAAGAACAAAATTCACCGAATTCTGAGCTTGCAAAGTTACGGCCCTGATCCGCTTTACTTCGAGTAGGTATACCAAACAAACACACAGCGGTTTTAACGACTATAATAGAACTTTTAGTGTCAATGTTTAAGGTGTGATGAAAATAAACAAATTTTGTAAATGCATCTACCAAAACAATTACGTACTCCTTTAAGTAATTTTTTTTTTGATCATCTTCACCGTTATGTCCATATGCACTGCGTGCCACGGAATGTCTTTCTCTGGAATCGGATTTAATTCAACCTACAATTTTTCTATTGATAGCTGAGCTAATTTCAGATGATACAATTTTCGACCAACGAACCAACCAACGAACATAAAGGGTGATTTTTTAAGAGCTTGATAACTTTTTTTAAAAAAAAACGCATAAAATTTGCAAAATCTCATCGGTTCTTTATTTGAAACGTTAGATTGGTTCATGACATTTACTTTTTGAAGATAATTTCATTTAAATGTTGACCGCGGCTGCGTCTTAGGTGGTCCATTCGGAAAGTCCAATTTTGGGCAACTTTTTCGAGCATTTCGGCCGGAATAGCCCGAATTTCTTCGGAAATGTTGTCTTCCAAAGCTGGAATAGTTGCTGGCTTATTTCTGTAGACTTTAGACTTGACGTAGCCCCACAAAAAATAGTCTAAAGGCGTTAAATCGCATGATCTTGGTGGCCAACTTACGGGTCCATTTCTTGAGATGAATTGTTGTCCGAAGTTTTCCCTCAAAATGGCCATAGAATCGCGAGCTGTGTGGCATGTAGCGCCAACTTGTTGAAACCACATGTCAACCAAGTTCAGTTCTTCCATTTTTGGCAACAAAAAGTTTGTTAGCATCGAACGATAGCGATCGCCATTCACCGTAACGTTGCGTCCAACAGCATCTTTGAAAAAATACGGTCCAATGATTCCACCAGCGTACAAACCACACCAAACAGTGCATTTTTCGGGATGCATGGGCAGTTCTTGAACGGCTTCTGGTTGCTCTTCACCCCAAATGCGGCAATTTTGCTTATTTACGTAGCCATTCAACCAGAAATGAGCCTCATCGCTGAACAAAATTTGTCGATAAAAAAGCGGATTTTCTGCCAACTTTTCTAGGGCCCATTCACTGAAAATTCGACGTTGTGGCAGATCGTTCGGCTTCAGTTCTTGCACGAGCTGTATTTTATACGGTTTTACACCAAGATCTTTGCGTAAAATCTTCCATGTGGTCGAATAACACAAACCCAATTGCTGCGAACGGCGACGAATCGACATTTCACGGTCGACAGCCACACTCTCAGAAACAGACGCAATATTCTCTTCTGTACGCACTGTACGCATTCGTGTGGTTGGTTTAATGTCCAATAAAGTAAACTGAGTGCGAAACTTGGTCACAATCGCATTAATTGTTTGCTCACTTGGTCGATTATGTAGACCATAAATCGGACGTAAAGCGCGAAACACATTTCGAACCGAACACTGATTTTGGTAATAAAATTCAATGATTTGCAAGCGTTGCTCGTTAGTAAGTCTATTCATGATGAAATGTCAAAGCATACTGAGCATCTTTCTCTTTGACACCATGTCTGAAATCCCACGTGATCTGTCAAATACTAATGCATGAAAATCCTAACCTCAAAAAAATCACCCGTTATTTACTTTGACATTTCTTCGAATAAATAAAATCCATCGACTTTATTCAACCCGAAATGCATAATAGCTTCATGGACGTGATTAATCACTGTCCATCTAAATGCTCTAGGAATTACGGACGAACATTTAGTTTTACCGTTTCTTTGTATCGTTCTATGTAAAACTCCTTTCCTCAAATCATATGGTTTCTCTAAATTTTCTGTCAAAACATTATTTTTTTTAGCTGGAAAACTCGGCTACCACGTTATTCAGATACTACCCAATTATCATTTACTTAAATGAATTCGATCCGTCTTTTAACTATTTTTGAAGTAAAACTTCTTTAGGCGCGCTTGGCTTGGGGAGTAAGCTGACGAACGCGTAACGAAAAGTGTGATCAGGCGAGGCGAACGCAGAGAACGTATAATATAGAGAAGGCTCACCGCGTTGCCAAATTTACGACATTTTATTTAACATATGTACATATTAAAAGACCAAGCGGTCGCGCATATTCACGTACATACATATGTATGTAATTATGTGTGCATGTAAACAAATTTGCAAGAACCAGAGAACTTAAAAGTATAGATAGAGAACATAAATTCGCCTCGCAATTTTAACATTGTTTACAATTCTTTCACATATTCTAACCGAGAATATGAAGAGACAGAAATATATGTATTTACGGCATATGATGACAAGGCATATATGCCGAAGAAGAGAATATGAAGAGACTCCCAACGAAGAATTTCGTTTTGCTTGTTTATATTTTGTTTCATTTTGACACCGAAAATGTGTACAAAATACATTATGTTCTCTGTCTCACATACGCAAGAATATGAAGAGACATAAATATATGTATGCATGAATATGAATATGAAGACATAAACACATGCATGCATGCTCCTTATGCAAGTTCATACATATGCATACATATTTACGCACGTTGGAAGGCGAAGCTGTTACAGCGGCAAGGGAAGCGGTAACAATCGGCGATCGTTTGTTAGTTTCTTTCGCGTCTCGTCGCGTCAATGCTTCGACAGATTGATGTGCTGAACACATAGAACGCGACAGACTGCAATCGCCATCTGAATCTGATATTGAAATACACACATTCTTAAGGACACAGTTATTTAGCCAGCTGCACAACTACATAACTGTGTCCATAAGAACGTGTGTATTTTCATATTTGACAGATGTCGCTTGCAGCCTGCCCCGCTCTATGTGTTCCGGGCGTGACTCTTTGAGTTTCGGCCATTGATTGTCCGTGACAACGGAGATGCGAAAGATGCGTGCGACACTTGTTATTATGAATGTATGTACATATGTATGTACATATGTATGTACATATGTATGTGGCTCGCATTTGTTTTCGTAACATACAGACAAATGTGCCAAAGAAATAATATATATATGTATGTATGTATATGCCATAGAAATTCTATTGGTACAAATATGGAAATGATAATGAAATAATGCGAATTTGCACATTTCATGGAGGTCATCAATTTTCTTTGAAGAAATGAAGTTCATTTTGCACATCTTTACTTTGTAATAGTGGAAATAAATATAATTTATTTGAAATATTACTTTATTTAAATAAAAATAAAGAGAAATAAAATTAAAATAATTTTTCCTGATTTTTCCCGTGTTTTGGACGATGGAACAAACATCATAATGGTAGTTGTTTACATGTCGCCCAATAACACAGTTAATAATATCATAAAGTTTATATACAGAAGATTTATGATTTATGGTCGAGTAGGTTCTGAAGAACTAGGAGAAAACTATCATACGTTCCCACTAATCTTAGCAAGAGATTTCAATATCAATTTCGCATCCGAAGATGGACAACTCTTGAGAAACTTTCTACAAGATAAATTAGAATTACAAATGAATAATGACCGTAATGAGCCAACTACAAGACATGGAACAACAATCGATGCAGTTTTTTCTAGATTTCTGTCTAATTTTAATTCCAAAATATATGTATCGTATTTCTCGTATCATAAACCTATTGTCTCGGTTTTACAATCAACCACAGTAATTACTGATGTACTCAATAATGAAAATAACGAATAAAACAATGCAAAAAAATAAAAGATCTATGCGAAAATATTAATTTACTAATGAAAACATAAAATAAATTTAAATATTTGTAGGAAATAAATATATGTATATGTGCATACATGTATATATTGCACACACACATTCATATACATATATACATAGAGAGAAAGAAGTTTTACTTCAGTCGTGCGGTCATAAGCACACTCTCTTTTTTTCGATACTCATCCATTCTTTAATCACAAGATTCCTTGATAAAACATTTACGTGTTTCATTTATAACTTTTGGTTATGCTTTTATCAACTGCTGGGCATCACAATCCATGCGAAAACAAGCTAATATATATGTAAACTCATACTTTCACACATACACCGTACAATTTTTTCATCAGTTGAAGAGGTCGAAGATCGTCCAGTACTTGGTATGTCTTCAATGATTTATCGACCGTCTTTGAGGACTTTGAACAACGAGGTTGCTTGAAATTCTGTGTTCTCAAAATAATCATGGCCACAGAATGGTTGTAATGCTAGCTTGTTTTAAGGAATCTACTTTATCAAGAACTCAAGTACTTGAATGGTGAAGTGAAGTGAAAGTGACGTGTTTTTCTGGTGCTCCGCTTATGGCATCAACTACTAGTGGAAATACTCTAAAATTATTTTCCAAGTGCGCGAAAAACATAGTGCCAACACCATCTGAGACAAGTCACAGAACTGAGCAGGTGCTCCTGTGCAAAGAAGTAAGTAATCAAATATATATTTTAAATAACTATTGTTTTCTTGTGCGAAGGTACACAGAAAAGAGAATTCGCAAAGAGCGCATATTCTCTCTCTCCCTTCCACAAAAGCAACACATCCCACAACCCACGTTCCACACTATAAGAAATTACCGAGGGATTTATTCCTGAGGAATTTCCGCGATCACCAGCACTAAAGAATTGCTGTAGGCGTAGCTGAGGAAATTAAATTTTCCATGAATTTAATTTTGATTTATTACAATCTCGTTTCCACTTTGTATTTCGCTTTACATTTTTAACTCTATGCTGGATTAGGATTAACATTCAAATTCAAGTAAATCAATTTCGAAATTACTAACCAACCACAACTTTTAATGTGCATTTAGTACATACAGTATCCGACAAAACTATGTATACCCCAGCACATTTTATATTGTTCTTTGAATATTTTTTTCAAAAGTTCAACAATTAAAAAATTGTACATACGGTAAGTGCACACTATAAGTTGACAAATAATAATGGTATGACATTTACCGTTAGCTTTTATTTTGCTTGCAGAATGTGCACTTATTGATGATCAGTTGAACTTTGCAGGCGACAAAATTATGTATACCGTGGCAATATTTGTGCGTAGAGCTTCTTTGCGTAAATAGTTTTTGCAAATATTTAGAAACAAACTCGACAAAGGTAAAATTTCATGATTTTATACTCGATAAAAGTGTTTGGGTAAGATCTGCAGAAATAAGCGTTGACCTGCGAAAATTGATTGTTCATGATCATTTAGATGGAATGGAAAAATTGCAAACAAATATTCTAAAAGCAAGGCCACAATCCAAAAAGTGATAAAAAATTACCAAAAAAAATGGTGGGCTAGAGAGTGCTCCAATATCAGGCCGCCCTAGAGTAACTACAGTGCGCGAAGAGACAAAAATAGTGAGAGAAGTGAAAAAAGATCTGACTGTATCAGCCCGATTTATTAAGTAGAGCCTTCAAATAGATGTTTCCGAGCGAACAAGTCAACGAAGAATTCGAGAAGACGGGTATTCCAGCCACTACAAGATTAAAAAACCGTTCATCAGCCAGAAAAATTTAAAGGCACGATTGGAGTTTGCAAAAAGGTATTAGAAACTGCCACCAAATTTTTGGAAAAAAGTAATTTGGAGTGATGAAAGCAAATTTGAATTTAAAAATACTAAAGGACGGCAAAAAGTTTGGCGAAAGAGCCACGAGAAACTTTAGAGTAAACGCATTCAAAGCACCATAAAGTTTGGAGGCGGAAATGTATTGGTTTGGGGTTGTTTTAGCTACAGTGCTCTCTCAAATCTCGTAATGATCGAAAGTAAAATGACGGGAGAGTCTTATGTTCAAATGTTATGTACCAATTTTGAGCCAGCTACGCAAAAAATGGGCATAAGGATAACGTCATATACCAGCAGGACAACGATCCCAAGCATACAAGTCGGGTTGCAAAAGAATACTTCGAACAAAAATCGATAGAACTCCTACCATGGCCTGCCCAAAGCGCCGACTTAAACCCCATTGAGCACTTATGGCAATATTTGGATGACAAGCTTGACCGATCTTCTTGCCGTTCAAATAAAGGCGAGATTTTTAATAAATCGAAAGACTCCTGGGAAAACATACCCCAATCACTCCTTCAAAACTTGGTTGACAGCATGCCTCGACGTCTATTGGCAGTAATTAATGCTAAGGGTGGCAACACTAAATATTGAAGCTCTAGTGTGAAGGTAACCTCAAAATTTATTCGGGTATACATACTTTTGTCGTTTCTAAGAATTTCTCTTTTTCAGATTACCGCGTATTTTGCAGTCACTAGCACTAAAATGCAGAAAATTAATTTAATTTTTTGTATGTAGTATACGGGAGTGCCACAAAATCCCCAAAAAAAAAATCCCCAAACACAAAATCCCCAGCTGAAAAAAAATCCCCAAACACATAATCCCCAAAATCAAAATCCCCAAATTTAAAATCCCCTAACACGAAATCCCCACCTTTTGTTTGAGGCAGTGTCACAAAATCCCCATTTTTTTTTTCGGAAATTTAAAGTGGCATGAATGAAACACGCAATAAAACAGAATAGGAGTGAAAAAAAATTTAATATTTTTTAAAACTGGTTTATATCTGAGTGCAGAACCTGAAAATATTGAACATATGGAACAGGAAGTGGTGAAGCGTAATCAATAAGACACTCAATTTCGAATTTTTTGATGATACGTTATTTTGCATTTCAGATGATGATATGTACAAACATATGTATGACTTAAAATACAAATAGTACCGTTACCTTTTCTACAATTATTTTACCATATGCATTTTTTCATATTACATATTTATCACATTACGTGTAATTAATTGTGATTAAAATTACATAGTTATATTTTTGATTAAATATCGTGTTAAATAATATTTACAGCGTGTAAAATAATAACTGTCGCACTAAAACAACTGTGCATATTTCTTTACAATCACATCACAACATAATTTTTTTTATTTTATTTTTATTAATAATTTTTTCACATTTCATTTAAATAAAAATTTTAAAGAAAATGGAAGTCGTAGTTTCTGTGTCAAATAAAGGAAATAATAAAATATTTTTGGATGGTTTTGATTACCATTTTCATTCCAAAAATGAAAAAAAGAAAGAGTTCCGCTGGTCGTGTGCGCAAAGAAAATCGCTACTGTGTAAAAGTGTTGTTGTGACACAAGAAAATAGTGGCGATCATGTAATACGACGCGCTCCTACTGCCCATAATCATGATCCAAGGGCCCATCAAATATCTGTGGCACAGGCGAACAACAAAGTAAAGAATTTGAGTACATCATCTTCACTGGCGCCTTCCCAAATTATTAGGGAAGCAGTTGTAGATTGCCAACCAGACTGCCGGGTGTACTTACCATCGAAACGAGCCCAAAAAATGAAGATAAGTCGACTTCGAAAGGGTACATATACCAACGAACCAGGAAATGTACAGGAAATTAATATACCGGAGGATTTGAAATACCTGGAGGGTGAATTATTTGTGTTGAGTGATTGGGATTTCGATGGTGAAAAGAACATTATTATGGGCACAACGAGTTCCCTAAAGGAATTGGGGAGGTCACACTGCTGGGTGATGGATGGGACGTTTTTTGTTGTACCGAAAGTTTTTCGCCAACTGTTCACCATACAAGGGCTAATTGATGGTCAATTTGTGCCTCTAGTTTTTTGCCTGATGAGCAAAAAATCCAAGCAGGCGTACACTGAATTTTTTCATCAACTATTTAATTTGGCTTTAGCATATAATATTAATCTTAATCCGCAAAGAATTATTACTGATTTTGAGCGAACCATCTCGTCTGCGGCAAAAGAGTATTTTCCTGATGCCCGATATAAAGGGTGTCTATTTCACTTTGGCCAGATCATTTGGAGACGAGTTCAGAAAGAAAGGCTCTCTCAAAAATATGGCAATGATGAAAGTTTCAGCATAGCTGTTCGTATGCTGAAAAGTTTATCATTTGTTCCCCCAGAATGTGTGGCAGATTATTTCAGTGAACTGAAGAGTAGCTCGACAGACAGAGATTTTAAAAAATTGTGTGCTTGGTTTAAAAACCAGTACATTAGTGAAAATATGAAGGCGGGTGCTATGATATATAATCCAAATTTTTGGTGCGTTTCGGATTCTTTTAAGGATAATTTTCCACGTACTCAAAATTCAATCGAGGCTTGGCACCGTAGGCTTAAAGTAATTGTAGGGAGAAAAAAATGTGGTGTTTATGAAATCATAAAACATTTAAAAAAAGAAATGATTGAGGTTAAATCAACCATAGAAAAAATACACTCAGGGATCGGTGTGCGAAAAAACAAAAAGAATGTCGAGCGTGTAAAGAAAATTAAAAAAGTTGTTAAACGTCGTTTAGAGTTAGATAAACTTGTTTATTTAAAATCGATAGCACACAGTATTTCATTATGTAATTAGAATTTCCATACATGGTTTATTTATGTAAATTTTTTGAATTTATTGCTTTTTTGTTTATTTTCATCACTAAAAATTTGTCTACATATGTATGTATATAAATATATGTATGTTTATGTTAATTTATATAAGCTATTCGAAAAATTGTGAAGTTTGTATTTATTTATGTTGTACAAATATGTTAAACTGATTGATATAACATGTATTGCATTTTCTTTAATTTACCTATTAAATATTCGTGAAACTATTAAACATAAAATATCTCGTGAACTTCAACTTTAGATATAATATTGAGTATAGAATTCCCTTTTTCTGTGTGAAACACATTGAAATTAGGTTTAAAATCGCGGCGATTTTAAACCTAATTTCAATGTGTTTCACACAGAAAAAGGGGATTTCGATTTTGGGGATTTTAATTTTGGGGATTTTGATTTTGGGGATTTTGATTTTGGGGATTTTGATTTTGGGGATTTTGATTTGGGGATTTTGATTTGGGGATTTTGATTTTGGGGATTATGTGGTACACCCTGTAGTATACTCATAAGCAAAAACAAAAACCATGCAAAAAAATAAACTTCACTTTTCAAAAGATATGATAATTTTCTTTTCAACTTTCATGGGGTATACATAGTTTTGTCGGATACTGTATATTGACAAACACTAACCATCACTTTCCTTCATGTATGAATATTCAGCTCCAGAGATAAATCAAAATGGAATGGACTCACCTGATAATTTTACAGCCACCTTTGGCGAAACTAAAGTGCAAATATCTGCATCTTATATCTCTTCTCTCTCTCTCGCTGGTCCGGATTTCAAGACATGAAGTGGAGCAGTGTCCCATTTCGTTGCACTTGAAACATCGAATACTGAATATTTCCTTTAGCGTTCTTTACCCTTTCCAAATGACCACGGCATTCGGCAATTTTATGGCTAATCTTTCCGCAATGGTGACACTCCGGTGCTGTGCTTCTAGCGCTGCGAGGATCTGGCACGAATCTCAGCTTGTAATATTAGTTAACCCAGTTCTGATGTAGAGGATTTCGTTCGAAGGTTGATTTTGTAGAGATTTGCTTGGGGATATTGTTGTATCATTTTACACTTTACTACAGCACAATAACTTCACTTTTCATTTTCACTACACGAGCACAGCAAGTTCTGCTCCTATCAAGATCACTTCTTGAACTGATTCTGCGAGGACATAGCGCCTAATTATATACGCACCCCTTCATTGCTGTAAAAGTAGCTAACGGTTCCTGCCTCTCTTCACTATGCTCGCAGAATACGATCAGACCTCACTCCGTAAAAGTTTCCATAATCCTGCTTTTATGCTCATTTACGCATTAACAATCTATAGTACCGTAATATATACCGCTAATGCGTCGCCTACTTCAAACGACGTTTTGGCACCTACAGTTACCTACAAAATATTATCACTCCGAAGTACGCATGTACACTAACATACAAAATACAAGTACTACCGCTCCGACATACACTTGTTGTTTCATGCGAAAACTCCGTTGTCGCGGACAACCAATGGCTTAAGCTCACGTTTTGGCAAAGAGTTATGTGCTGAACACATAGAGCGCGACAGACTGCAAGCGACCTCTCTCACTTATAAAACAACACACGTTTCTACGGACAGAGTTATTTAGACGACTACACGACTGCAGGCTCTCAGTTGTCGCTCTCGCTAATTTAAAATTATTTTACAAATTTTGCCGACGACAGTAGTGAGCAGAGGAGAGGATGCTACTAATATGTAATGTGTAAAATTATTCAAAGCTCTAACAAACCTGACGTTATTTTACAAAGAGAATCATAAAATAACTCTGTTATAACATTTGTAATAACGATTATTATTCAAAACGAATAAATTTACCTATTTAACGATGGTCATGCATAAAAAATTTCAAAAAATCCTAAAAGTGCTCACTGACGACCAGAAATTGCAGTGAGTGGAAATGTGACACGAAAATTTTAACATGTGTGAAAGTGACCCCCAAATCTTGAATAACGTTATCATAGGTGACGAGTCATGGATCTTTGAGTATGATCCCAAGACAAAAAGACATTTTGAGACGACAGAGCGGAGCTATTCGGGAGAATGCCGTCCGTTACGCCTTGAATTCTTGGAAATCGCACTGGCAGCACTGCACCAACTCAGAAGGAACCTATTTTGAAAGTTTCCCTTTTCACTTATTGACCTCCGCCATAACAAGTCGATCTGTTATAGTGCGATCATTATATCCTTTCTTGGGATTCTAAAGCACCTACCGTGTCATCCATATCTACCGACCCCCGCTATAACAAGTCCATTTGTTACAGTGTGGTCATTATATCCCCTCTTAGGATTTCGATTTCAAGACACGTACTGTGCCATTCTTATCTTTATTTACCACTTGGAAATCGGACGCATCTTCTCTTGTCATCCAAAGCAACTTCTTTATTCATGCGCATACTTATGCAAGTATGTTCTTTTCGTTGTTAATGATTTTAAAACGTATCTATCCCCATATAGCAATTCGATCATTTCAAACCTTTAAATATTGGGCCAAGTTTTATTTGGTAACGCTCTTTGTTGTTTTTTAGCAACACTCCTCTCCTTTGTTATATTTTATTATTTTTGCCTTATTCTTATCATACCTAAGTTTGTCATAACGAACATTAACTTCCAAATTTTACTTTGCTTGTTGTCTTAAAGATTCCCTATCAATTAAATTATCCTCTTCTTCACCTATTGGCAATAGGCCAAAAGATCTAGCTTCTCTACCGATTAGCATTTTCTTATGGGCAGACCTGCCACGACCTCTGACTGGTCTCAACGGCGGTCAACATACTCTTAGGCGTGCTCATTATACGTTCTACCTTATCCTGCTAGCACTTATAGCAATTAAGTGAGGTTCAATTTTTTGAGAAGAACACAATTGACGGAATCCTGAGAATGCAAAGTTACGGCGCTGAACCGCTGTAATTCGAGTAGGCACATCAAACAAAAACTCGTCAGTCTTAACGGTTTTGATAGAACTTTCAATGTTAGTATTTAAGGTGTGATGAATATAAACAAATTTTGTGAATGCACCTACCAATAAAATTACGTACTCTTTTAAGTCATTTTTTTCTTCCAATCATCTTTCCTGTTATGCTTATATGCACTGTGTGCCACGGAATGTCTACCTTTGGAATCGGATGTAATTCAGCCTGCAATTTTCCACTGGTAGCTTTATTAATTTAGTTTGACATATCTCGGAACCAATAAAATCCACAGACTTCATCCAACATTTTTTTCCTACCTAATTGAAAGTAGCTTCGATGACGTGATTAATCACTGTCCATCTAAATGCCATAGGAATTACGGACACACATTTGGTTTTACCGTTTCTTTGTATTTTTCTATTTAAAACTCATTTCATAGGGCTTGTCTACATTTTCTTTCATTATTTTTTTTTAACTTAGCTGTTCAGATACTACCCAATTATCAGTTACCTCAGTCAATTCGATCCGTTTTATTAACTATTATTTCTACTCCCTTACATTTTTTAATCAGCGGATTCTTTAATAAAAAATCTATGTGTGCCATTCATAACTTTTGGTTATGCTTTAATCAACTACTGCCCACCGCAATCTATGCAAAAGCGAGTTGATAATTAAACTCACACTAGCACACATACACACGCACACTGTATAACGAATTGACGAACTTGTAAGAATTCCCTGCCAACATTTTCTATCGCAAAAGTCACGTATAAGTGACTTCAAGAAGTTACAATTCAACGTCTGCGATACATTTTTTTCATCGTAGAAGTCACTTCCTTATTGAGAAGTTGTTCCCCGCGGACGTTACTTTCAGAAGTTACGTATTAGTGCCTTGTGGAAGTTACGTATTAGTGACTTGTAGAAGTTACGTATTAGTGAATTGTGGAAGTTAAAATTTTCGTTTTTAAATTTTTTATATTTATTTCAATTCAAAAATGTATTACAAAAAAAAAATAAATAATTAATTCATGTGAATATTAGAAATAAGATTTTTTTAATTTTTCAGTTCATTAATTGTTTGTTTGTTTTTTTTTTTTTTTGCACCCTGTCTCGGGCGTGAAGTATGTGCTGTTGACACACTTTATTTATATCCATATCGGTCGAGTTCGAATATTTGGAATGACAGGCATCTATAGGAAAATAGAATTAATTGATTCCTTTATAGTTATAGTTTTATGTGAAATATTACTTTTTATTAGTTCAAATGTTGTAAAGCGTTGGATACTGGGTTTGTCATTTGTTCCACGCCAAGTTAAATGAACGGCCATAGCATCCGATATAATGGATTTCAATGCCATTCTTAGGAATGAAGGGAAATCCTTTCCTTCAACTCTATATAAGACATTTTTCTAAAATTAAATATGTTCCAAATATACAAATTTATTCATAATTATGGGCATTCAGTATAAGAAAATCGACCTACCAGCTGAGATGTTATTTTGTCGTTTAACAACAGCTTCGTGTCAAAATCAATAAAGTCCTTGACATTCATGAAAGGCAAGGAAGGTATTAGAGACGTATCATCCTTCTCACGCATATTTCTTTGCTGCTTGACTTCGGTTTTTAACGCAAAAACTTCTTCCGTCAAAGTTTTTATTATTTTTGTATTAGTTTCTTCGAATTTTGCATATTAATTTAATAGCCTTTTCTGACAATTCACTCATTTTAATTATATTTTCAATAATATTGCAAATTAAAACACCACGAAACAAATAATTTTTCTAGTTCCAAAAACAATATCGCACTTTAGCACTGACCACAAACTGCAGAAGACACAAAACCAATGAACCAGATGTCAACAACTTCTTTTTCTATTCTGTTGTTTTCATCTAATTTCATTTTGCAGTCGCTGCGACTTCAACGTCGGTGATCGCGTTCATTGTTTATCTTTTGCATAACGGGACAACAATCTTTAATTTAACGTCTGGAAGTGACTTAAAAATGACGCATTTGGCGTTTGACACGTGAACGCGACAACTATCTTTATTTTAACGTACGGAAGTGACTAAAGCGTGACGTATTTGGCGTTGGCGATAAAAGACACTTCCAAATGTTGGCAGGGTTAGGGAGCGCCCCCGTGGCACTTCCCTTCACTATCTATTTGTGCCATACGCGATTCGATATCTTAATAATTTTAGTCGCTTCTCATTTTCCAAGCACTTAATTTTTATTTGTTACAATTTCGGCCCTACCTTGCATTGCGCTTTACATCTCTAACATCATAATGGATTAGGATTCTGTTTAAATTCAACATTCGGATTCATGTAAATTAATTTCGAAATTACCTCCTTCAAAGTAATCCCCTCGCCCTTCGAAGCTTTTTAGCCTCATACGACGCGTATCTCAAATACTAAGAAATATTTTTAAATGAAATTTAGCATATATGTCACTAAAAGTACTTCCAACTTACAGAGAAAAAAATTCGAAAAACACACGAACTATAAATTAAAAATTTACCTGATCACAGTAGTATATTTAAACGTTCTTGGTATCGTATTACATAAGCATAAAATTGCTTACATAAGTTATACCGGGTCGTTGATAGCGGGAAATGTCGAGTCAGCACAAGGGCTCTAAGTAAAGTAAGCTAAATATAGTTTAAGAATGAAAGAACATAATCAATAAAGAACAAGACGACAAACCACTCAGTACGGTAAATCGGGGTATACTTTATTCAACTAAAATACATTTTCTGTTAAAATAATAGAAATCGTAACTCGCGCCTCCCCTTTGCAACCAACCAATCAACCCACACGTAGTTGCAACGTAGTGAGCAACAATTATTTAGAAGGATTGATGAGTCTTTAACTTTCCAAATAATAGGGGTTTTTCGAAATTTTTTAAAGGTATTTTTGAAAAATGCCATGGCGTAATGATAATGACTTCTTTAAGTTTTAATGCTATATGTGCTTTCAAGCTGCAATTAATATAAGTAAGTAGGCAAAGATATTTGTGTATAGGTAAGCAAGCATCCGCTTTAATACTCTAGTTCGGACTTCATGCTAGTGCAATAGTTAATGTGTAACATTCTTAAGCGTAGAAAATATATGCCCTCACCAAAAATACTAATATACATAACTCGGAAATTAGTTACCCAATAATAGTAAAAAGAAAATAATACAGATCACTTCAGATACATTACGATTTTTAACCAAAGCATCTTTTCTAATACGAACAAATTACACAATCGTTCCTCTATAGCAAACAGCCACCATTCCAACAAAAGGGTTTCTAACCATTTTTTTTTTCTTTGTAAAACCGGGAAGAATTTAGTATACCATCCCAGGATTTCGGGAATAAAATGGGTATGGTCGGATAGAGGAGATTCTCCAGATCACGAATATATATGCAGGAAGCTTATAGTTTTCGAGTTATTCGCGTTTTAAGTTGAAAATTTGCAATATTTTAATTACATATTTTCGATATATGAAATTAATTTTGCACTTATATTCTTCACTTTTATATACACTAACACATCACTTATTCATTTGCACACATTTATTTTATATAATATAGTGCAAAAATAGCTTTTAATACACATTTAAATTATTGTTGAATTTGATTATTTAAGAATGTTAAATGAATTATAAACTGTCATATAATCAGTGTTACCTTATCAACATCATTTGTAAAATAACTAAATGAAATAAAGGGAACAGATTATACCCCAAATACGAAAATCAACAACCTATAAAAAACAATAACCCTGGTCGGTCCAACACCAGGGTGTATCACAATTTTTTCGCGTTGAACTCCTTTTTGCGTGGGCGGCTTTCGGCCGCGCTTCGAAAAAATAACCCTAGTCGGTCCAACACCGGGGTGTATCAAATTTTTTTCGCGTAGAACTTCTTTTTGCGTGGGCGGCCTTCGGCCGCGCTTCAAAAAAATAACCCTGTCGGTCCAACACCGGGGTGTATCAAATTTTTTTCGCGTAGAACTCCTTTGTACGTGTAAAATAACTAAAAGAAATTAAGTAAACAAATTATACCCCAAATAAGAGAAAGGAAAACATAAAATATAAATAAATTATGTAAATTTAATAAAACAAACGTGTATTAAGGCTTGTATATAAATTTTATTGCCTCTAATAATTTGACGAAAGGATCTTCGTGTCTGTTGGCCACATTTTTCCGCCAAACATACTCAAAAATTCGATCGGCGAAGTTTTCGGGATTGTTGTCCCTCGCAAAAAACCTTTTAATCACACGCCACTGGGACTCTATACGCTGCGTATGCGTTCCATCTGCAGCCACAAATGGATTGTCCGGATCGCTGTGATTCACTTTTCGGTGCTCATACCCGTGATTCGCCAAACCATCGTACGCCTTCCAGCAATCTGTGCTTATTGTAATTCCTGGCGCAACATGCTTCTTAATCAGGGGTATGAGCACCTCCGCAGACCTAACATTATCTGGGCATACCTCCAGCCGCAGGTCGTCGTTCTCATCCGCAATCATCCCCAACACCCAGTGACCTTCCACACTCCTGCCTAAAATGAGAAAAACATAGAAGTAAGTACCTAATATTGTATATTTTTAACCTTACCTTTATTAAATTTCCTCTTCCCGAATTTGCTTTCATCAATTTGGACCTTTTTGCCAGGGCCACCTATTTTACCTACCGCCTCCTGATTTTCTACTTGATATAAAACTACCGCTTCGCGACAGTAATTATACCAGTCACATATGGTAGCGCTAGATAAAATAGATTCCCTGACAATACTGTTTTTCCTTACTACGTCATGCGACCAGTGCGATGCGTAGCAAAACATTAGGTAAAAAACTTGTGGCAATGGTATTCTAACATTTTCCAGCCAGGTGCCCGTGGATCGAGATATTCCGGAACGCATTCGGCAAGATCCTTTTCGGCACCTAAGCGTACCGACGGTGCTATTTCCCGTCATGGAGAGCACCATCGGCAGTCTATTCACCCTGCAAGTCCTTCCTCTGGCAATGAGACCCTCCTCTTCGCAAAATAATATGCAGCTCTCCTTTGTTTGAAATGTGTTGAATATTTTTGAAATATTCCACATTCTCTTCACCTCTGACACGCTCAATTTGTTTGATTTGCGAACATTTATGGTCGCTTCTTCTTTCAGATCTACATATAATTATAACAAAGTATTAGAAACATGATTTAAATATTCTTTTCAGTATTTAATTTATCATACCTGATGAATTATTTTCCATTTTTTTTATAAGTCCATACAGCTTAATCTTCCAAACACGAAATTATTATAAAAAATTACAAATAAAAGCAACGGTACTTTGCTTTAAAAGTAGCAGTACTTATATCCGTTAGATCGCATTGATGTTAGAGTGGTTGTTATACCCTCTATGACATTGCTACTTCTTTGCGTAGAACTCCTTTATGCGTGGGCGGCCTTCGGCCGCGCTTCAAAAAAAAATAACCCTGGTCGGTCCAACACCGGGTATATACTCGTACATTTTTTTTCTCCCGTAGAACTCATTTTTACATTGGCAGCCACTTAAATTTTTTATATTTTTTTTTAATGTTTATCAACGATTATGTTTCCTGTATTTAGGGTATAATATTTCTTTATATTTTTTTTATTTTATTTTGTAAAATATTTTACTATAGTAACACTGATTATTTGACAGATTTATTTTTACAAATGATGTCGGCAAGATAACACTGATTATATGACAGTTTGTAATTCATTTGTTATTCTTAAATAATCAAATTAAACAATAATTTAAATGTGTATTAAAAGCTATTTTTGCACTATATTATATAAAATAAATGTGTGCAAATGAATAAGTGATGTGTTAGTGTATATAAAAGTGAAGAATATAAGTGCAAAATTAATTTTATATATCGAAAATATGTAATTAAAATATTGCAAATTTTCAACATATTCATGATCTGGAGAATCTCCTCTATCCGACCATACCCATTTTATTCCCGAAATCCTGGGATGGTATACTCAAGCCGACCCGTAAAACCTTTACTTCGACTTAAAAGTTTTTTATATCAAACATGGCAAGAAAATACAAGCAAAACTTTTTCTATTGAACGCATAACCTTGGCCACAGAACTTCTTCTACTGTATTGGCGTGGACACCGCTTACGCGATTATAGCTGAGTTAACAACAAAGCGCCAGTCGCAGTATCTTCGCATGGCGCCATTTGGAAATTCCAAGCGAAGCCAGGTCCTTTACCACCTCCAACGGAGTGGAGGTCTTCCTCTGCTTCCCCCGGCGGGTAATGCGATACTCGCCGTGGCCAACGCGTAAAGGATTATACAGTAAACTTATACTACATACACCTAGTTCTATTAAATTACGACACGTTTATTTGTTATGAAATGGATAAATTTGTATTTTTTTATTTGCGTAAACAGAAAATATTTTGATATGCTATATTTAATGTTGGAGGATGGAGTCATGTGCAGAAGTTCACGCAAGTGAGGAAAGTTCTCTGATCGTCATTCACTGGGGAGAGGCCAGAAACGATTCTTTTACATATGACTCAAGCAGCTCCCGACTTCCGGTCTTTGACCAAGTATCCTCTGGGTAGCCTAAGAACATCCGTTTGAAGGCGAGCTAAAGTGAGAAGGCGAAACATTCCCTACTTAGGGTTGTGCGCTGGGCTTGGGACCCGCCACGTAAAAAACACCCCCAATGAAAGGAAACAACAAGCCTCGGATGAGTGACCCCCCTTTTGATGACGACCATGGCAAACGAATTAAGGACTATGATTTGAGGGCAAGCACCTGGAATGTCCGGTCCCTTAATTGGGAAGGTGCCGCTGCCCAGCTGGTTGATGCCCTCGTGAAAATAAAGGCTGACATCACCGCCGTCCAAGAAATGCGATGGACGGGACAAGGACAGAGACGAGTAGGTCCTTGTGGCATTTACTACAGTGGCCATATAAGGAGCGCAAGTTTGGTGTTGGATTCGTGGTGGGAGAGAGACTCCGTCGCCGAGTACTATCATTCACTCCGGAGAATGAACGTCTAGCCACAATCCGCATCAAAGCGAGGTTCTTCAACATATCGCTGATTTGCGCCCACGCCCCGACGGAAGAGAAGGACGATGTGACCAAAGATGCCTTTTATGAGTGCTTGGAGCGCACTTATGAGAGATGCCCCCGCCACGATGTCAAAATCGTGCTTGGCGACTTCAACGCCAGGGTGGGCAAAGAAGGTATCTTTGGCACTACGGTCGGTAAATTCAGCCTCCACGAGGAAACATCCCCAAATAGGTTGAGGCTGATCGACTTCGCCGGAGCCCGAAATATGGTTATCTGTAGTACTAGATAAGAAGATACATCAAGCTACCTGGCTGTCTCCGGATCGAAAAACCACCAACCAGATCGATCATGTTGTGATAGATGGAAGACACGTCTCCAGTGTTTTAGATGTGCGTGCGCTCCGAGGTCCTAACATCGACTCGGACCACTATATTGTTGCAGCCAAAATTCGCACTCGCCTCTGTGCAGCAAAAAAAGCACGCCAACAAACACAAGGAAGGTTCGACGTCGAGAAGCTGCAATCACAACAGACAGCTGAAGGATTTTCCACTCGGCTTGCACTCCTGCTCTCTGAGAGCTCTCGTCAACAACTCGGTATAAGAGAACTGTGGGACGGCATTTCAAACTCCTTACGTACAGCTGCAACCGAAACCATTGGTTTTCGGAAAGTGCAAAAGAACAGCTGGTACGACGAGGAGTGCCGTGTCGCAGCGGAGAGAAAACAGGCTGCCTACCTCGCAACGTTACGATCGACCACAACACGTGCGGGATGGGATAGATACCGAGATATGAAGAGGGAAGCGAGACGCATTTGCAGACAGAAGAAGAAAGAGGCCGAAATGCGTGAGTACGAACAGCTTGATAAGCTGGCCGACAGGGGTAATGCTCGAAAATTCTCCAACAAAATGGGGCGGCTTACAGAAGGTTTCAAGACCGGAGCATACTCCTGTAGAACCCCCCAAGGTGATCTAGTCACCGATGCCCAGAGCATACTTAGACTATGGAGGGAATACTTCTCCAGCCTGCTGAATGGCAGTGAACACATAACACCAGGAGAAGGCGAACCCGATTCCCCAATCGATGACGATAGAGCAGACGTTCCATTACCCGGCCATGAAGAAGTTCGAATAGCAGCTGCCCGCCTGAAGAACAACAAATCGGCAGGGGCCGACGGATTGCCGGCCGAGCTATTCAAACACGGCGGCAAAGAACTGATAAGGAGCATGCATCAGCTTCTTTGCAAAATATGGTCGGATGAAAGCATGCCCAACGATTGGAATTTAAGTGTGCTGTGCCCAATCCATAAAAAAGGAGACCCCACAATCTGCGCCAACTACCGTGGGATAAGCCTCCTCAACATCGCGTACAAGGTTCTATCGAGCGTATTGTGTGAAAGATTAAAGCCCACCGTCAACGAACTGATCGGACCTTGTCAGTGTGGCTTTAGACCTGGCAAATCAACAACCGACCAGATATTCACTATGCGCCAAATCTTGGAAAAGACCCGTGAAAGGAGAATCGACACTCACCACCTATTCGTCGATTTCAATGCTGCTTTCGACAGCACGAAAAGGAGCTGCCTTTATGCCGCGATGTCTGAATTTGGTATCCCCGCAAAACTAATACGGCTGTGTAAACTGACGTTGAGCGACACGAAAAGCTCCGTCAGGATCGGGAAGGACCTCTCCGAGCCGTTCGATACCAAACAAGGTTTCAGACAAGGCGACTCCCTATCGTGCGACTTTTTCAAGCTGCTGCTGGAGAAAATTATTAGAGCTGCAGAACTGAATCGAGCAGGTACAATCTTTTATAAGAGTGTACAGCTGCTGGCGTATGCCGATGATATTGATACCATCGGCCTCAACACCCGCGCCGTTAGTTCTGCTTTCTCCAGACTGAACAAGGAAGCAACGCAAGTGGGTCTGGCAGTGAACGAGGGCAAGACGAAATATCTCCTGTCATCAAACAAACAGTCGTCGCACTCGCGACTTGGCACTCACGTCACTGTTGACAGTCATAACTTTGAAGTTGTAGATAATTTCATCTATCTTGGCACCAGCGTAAACACCACCAACAATGTCAGCCTAGAAATCCAACGCAGGATCACTCTTGCCAACAGGTGCTACTTCGGACTGAGTAGGCAATTGAAAAGTAAAGTCCTCTCTCGACGAACAAAAACCAAACTCTATAAGTCGCTCATAATCCCCGTCCTGCTATATGGTGCAGAGGCTTGGACGATGACAACAACCGATGAGTCAACGTTGCGAGTTTTCGAGAGAAAAGTTCTGCGAAAGATTTATGGTCCTTTGCGCGTTGGCCACGGCGAATATCGCATTCGATGGAACGATGAGCTGTACGAGATATACGACGACATTGACATAGTTCAGCGAATTAAAAGACAGCGGCTACGCTGGCTAGGTCATGTTGTCCGGATGGATGAAAACACTCCAGCTCTGAAAGTATTCGACGCAGTACCCGCCGCGGGAAGCAAAGAAAGAGGAAGACCTCCACTCCGGTGGAAGGACCAAGTGGAGAAGGACCTGGCCTCGCTTGGAATATCCAATTGAAGCCACGTAGCGAAGAGAAGAAACTACTGGCGCGCTGTTGTTGACTCGGCTATAATCGCGTAAGCGGTGTCTACGCCAGTAAAGAAGAAGAAGAAGATATTTAATGTTAAATATACAACTTTTGAAATAGATAGAAAAAAATAAATATTTATATATTTTATAACTAATAAACATGTCGTAATTTAATAGAACTAGGTATATGTAAACCTCATTGGTTCTGTGAAAGATTTTCACTTGCACTCCAGCTCCTTGTAAACTCTTAACGTCGACTAATCGGATGTTGTCATCGTCCATGCCTATCAGGACGGGAATAATGAAGGATCATAGAGTTTGGTTTTTGTTCGTCGAGAGAGGACTTTAATTCTGTATAGCATACTCAGTCCAAAGTAACAGCTGTTGGCAAGAGTTATCCTGCGTTGGATTTCGAGGCTGACATTGTTGTTTATAGTTCCAAGATAGACGAAATTCTCAAATTAAAAATAACAATATTTAACAATTAATGTGGGCCAAACTCGACTCTGACATTTGGATTATAATGATTAAAATGAAGTCATTGATACTTTTGCGAAAACTAAAGCTATGAAAAAATTGTAAATGTAATTGTAATTTAGTCAGTCTGTAGGCCTTTTATTTAATAAGTCCTTGAATCTTCGTTTTATTAGCCGAACCAAGTATTAGTTGTAATTTATGTTGTTACTGTTTAATATTTTTATTACCTGCCCTGGAGTGCATACAAAATAGCTTAGCATTTTTAAAGTATTTCTATATATCATATTTTTATTTGATAAAACTTAATCAGTTTACATAGCAGTAGGGCCCCATTTTTTAATTTGCCTCAGGGCCCTTGGTTACGCCTGCCAGACCCATTTGCATTGCTTCCTTATTTGTTCTGGAGAAAGCAGAACTAACGGCGCGATTATTAAGGCCATTGATATCAATATCATCGGCATACACTAGCAGCTGTACACTCTTATAGAGCTCGATTAAGTTCTACAGCTCGAATTATTTTCTCCAGCAGCAGACTGAAGAAGTCGCACGATAAGGAGTCGCCTTGTCTGAAATCTCGTTTGGTATCTAACGGCACGGAGAGGTCCTTCCCGATCCTGATGAAGTTTTTGGTATTGCTCAACGTCATCTTACAAAGCCGTACACCACAGACATCGCGGCATAAAGGCAGCTCGTTTTCGTCAAAGGCAGTTTTGAAACCTACGAAGAGATGGTGTTTGTCGATTTTCTTTTCACAGGTCTTTTTCAAGATTTGGCACATGGTGAATATCTGGTCGGTTATTGATTTTCCAGGCCTAAAGCCACACTGATAAGACTCAATCAGTTGTTTGACGGTGGGGTTTAATCTTTCACACAATACACTCGATAGAACCTTATATGCGATGCTTAGGAGACTTATCCTACGGTAGTTGTCGCAGATTGTGGGGTCTCCCTTTTTGTGGATTTGGCAGAGCACACTTAAATTGCAATCGTTGGGCATGCTTTTATCCGACCAAAAAAAGCTGATGCATACTCATTATCAGTTCTTCGCCGCCGTGTTTGAATAGCTTGGCCGGAAATCCATAGGCCCCGCCGCTTTGTTGTTCTTCAGACGGATAATTGCTATTCGAACTTCTTCAGGGTCGGGCAGTGGAACGTCTGCTCTATCGTTATCGATTGGGGAATCGGGTTCGCCTTCTCGTGGCGTTATGCTTTCACTGGCTTGTGAATGCCAACAACTATTTAGAAGGATTGGCTGAAGAAGTGTTGCCAAAGAACAGGCGTACCAAATTTCGCAAAAATATTTTAATTTTTAGATGGCGTTGTCTTGTACAAGAGTACCTACCAACAACCATGCCTACTTCCCATAAATCAAAATTCAAAATTTCATTATCATTATTTCACTTTACTGAATGGAAATCAAGCTCTAATGAAGTTGTTCGAATAAAACCTTGCACAAATATTGTCTTCGAAATACTCATGTCCAATGATAATGGAAATCGGACTATAGATTTTGAAGTTCTCAGTTAAGGAAATTGATTTTTTTCCGAAAATATTGGTAAAACTTATAGAATATTATTGAACTTCAAAGAGAAACTTTCCTTTGCAATGGTGCCTCGTTGAGTCCAAACAGGACAAAATCTGGTCAATACTTACATTTTCCGGACTTTATACCCTGAACCTGTGAGATATCGTAAAGAAATTCAAAGAGTGTCACTATCTTCTTATTGTACCTAATATGGATGGAATAGGTCAACATTTACACTTAGCCCCCCTACGTCTAATATACGAATTTAAAATTTCCGGTTAAACTTATAGCGTATAAATCGGTAAATAAGTAAATTTCCGTAGTAAACGCAATATATACAAGTCATCCACGAACTATAATTAGTATATGGTTTGGACTATTTAAAATTATATTTAAAATTATTTTATTTATTTTTCCAGACTTTTTGTCAAATATTTCGGTCAGTGTGTTATCTTCATAAATGGTAAATGTAACGGCGATTTCAATACAGATGATACAAAAGTAGACTGATAAGGACAGCAAACGACACCATATTTTTCACGCTCTTTTGACATTTCTCTTCAGTAAGGATTGCCATTTTATCATGGAATGATATACGTTCCTACAGCGAGTCGAAATTATAAAAATTTACTACTGAAATTTGGAGTCAGTGGCCTCAACTTTAAGAGCGCCACGTAAGCCAATGGTCGTCATATCAGCAATTGAGCGTCTAGTGGAAAAATTTTAATCCACAGGCACAGTACAAAATGTTTTCGTGACAGTGAGGCAAAGAAGTGTCCCTAATGTCGAGAATATTGCTGGCGCCAGCGCAGAAAGACACAAATCAGTCTCACACACGTCGTTCTCAAGCGTTGGGTATTTATGTTACGTCGTTGTGGTGAATTTTACAAAAAGATCTTGGCCTACATCCCTACATAATCAAATTGACGCAAGAACTGAAGCCGCTTGACTATCAGAATCGTCGTATGTTCGTTAATTTGGCTTTGCAACAATTCGAAGATGATCCGGATTTTCATAGAAAAATCATCATCAGCTATGAAGCTCATTTCAGGCTGAATGGCAATAAGCAAAATATGTGTTATTGGTACTCCATGAGTTACCAGTGGCGTTATTGGGCCGTACTACTTCCATGATGATCAAGACCGGTACGTTACTGTGAATGGGAGTCGCTATCGTTAATGATAACTGATTATTTTTTGCCAGAATTGGATGATATGGACTTCGCAATATGTGTTTTCAACAGGACGCCACCAGCCACACAACGAATATCAAGATCGATTTATTGAAAACCAAGTTTGGTGAACGTGTTATCTCACGAAGTGGCCCACTCAATTGACCGTCTCGGTCGTGCGATTTAACACCGTTAGACACGCTTGATGAAATTCGTAAAAATATCAAACGTGAAATTGCAGCACAAACGTCCGATTTATGGTTGAAAACTGTCGAAAATTGGGTTCAGCGTCTGGACTTCTGCAAGCGTGCCCATGATGGCCATGCAAAAGAAATCAAGTTCCATACATAAAGGCATCGAATATACTTTCACAGGAAAAAAGTATTGATATCCCAAACCATTTGTGTTTTATCTGATAAAACTTTTGTAGCGGCTTTATTGAAAACCTCGTTACTTCAGGGCCTTGATCAATTCGGAGAATTATGCTACCATTAGTCACCGACGTGCCACCCTTCCTTAGTGACAACGTAGTTGTTGATGAACTCTTTTGATCACATTTGTTATAATTATTCAAATTCCAATTATTACAAATAGTCGGTATGACTATAATTTTGAGTTAGTTTTATAAAATTTCAAATATATTCAAGTTTATTTTTTAATTACTACAAAATATCTAAACTGGCAACCCTGAGTTTAAGAGAGCAATCTAAGAGAGCTAACTGATTTCTACGAAAAAAATTCAATTTGCGCAAATATCTACGTCACGGATGATAAAAGCGGTGGTGAGTTTCCATTTACATTGAAACAGAAACATTGCCCAAATGAGAACAACAACAATTACGTTGTAACTATGGAAGGGAGGCACGTCGGTAACTATATGTAGCTCCAATTAGTGAATTCCTTAGTGACAACGTATAGATAAAAATTTGACAACTGAGGAACTATTAGTTAATGAGATATAACATTTTGGGTTAGTTTACAAAAAAATTGATCAAAAAGCATTTTGTGTTTTAATAAAGCATTGCTTTTTGCAATACGAGTACTGTTGAATTTGGGCTCTGCACCAGGAAAATCAACCTTTGAAAAGAGATGACAATGAAGGCAGAGGACACCCTAAAGAGGCGAAAGCTCTGTGCAAAGTGAGTGCCGCGCAAATTCATAATCCAAAAAAACAACGAATGCTGATTCTGAGGAGAGTTTGAGTGCTCTTTAATCTTAATTAAATCGAATTTTTGCGTCGGTGTGTGACAATAGAAATATGGCTCCATCATTTCACACTGGAGTCCAATCGACAACCAGCCTATTGGACTGCACATGATGAACCGGTCCTCAAGCATGGAAAAAAGGAAAAGTCGGCTGGCAATGTTATG
This sequence comes from Bactrocera dorsalis, assembly GCF_023373825.1. Taxonomy (NCBI): domain Eukaryota; kingdom Metazoa; phylum Arthropoda; class Insecta; order Diptera; family Tephritidae; genus Bactrocera; species Bactrocera dorsalis. Next base: position 17,339,179 of record NC_064308.1, on the reverse strand, counting down.
GTATCAGTTTTTTGGCATGCACGTGGCTTAATATTCATCCACTGATTACTGAGCCAGTTATGATCCATTGCACTTCGTATTTGGTTGCAGTTCTAATCTACCATTCCCAATATTTAGCAATTGTATTATTTTTGAGGAAGGAACACTTTTAAATTGTACGCACATTCTTCATCGTTTCCCTTTAAATATTGCTCTGTGGAATGCTTCGAAAATATTCCTGTATATCTGAAGTCATAATTGACGCTTTTATCAATATTGCAGTTATTCTGCTATTTTTTTGTGTAAGGTGACGCATTTGCGTCCTTCTCCCAAAATCTAGCAAAGTAGACGCAATGCCTTGACGACGAAAATATCAATGCCATTTTTTGTTTTGATATTAAAAATATCTGATGAACGTTTGCATGCATACGAAAATTAGTGTTCTTCTTCAAAATTCGAGTTCGTAGATGGGGATAATCGGAAGATATAAATTAAGGGGTCAGTAGGGTAATCTGACATTATTTTTCATTGATATTTTTATTCTACAATAGAACTTTTTTCACATATCACGTATATCGTGGAGTGTATTATCAAGCGCTACTATTATTTTTTGGACCTTTTTCCAAACCTTCCAATGGTAAAGTGGGTTTCTACATTAGTTGTAAGGGTTATAAGGGAACAGAAAATGCAAAAACAAAAAAAAATGGAAAAAAGATTACCCCTAAAGATTAAGCTATAATAACCAACTTCACTGAATACAAATATTATAAGAACTTCTACCGACAGTGAAAATGTTATGAAATCGAAGGATAACCCCGCTCACTCCCCATATAACGGTACAGTAAAAACTTCTAAAAGCGCGATAAATCAATAACTAAATACTCCAGAGATATTAAATTTTACCACCGAAATGGTATGAGAGATCTTTCTAGGAGTTGATGTGAAAATTAAATGGTGCACGTGGCACAGCCCACTCTTTGGAGAAATCTCACATCTTGGGACCCGACAGACCCAATTCGACAAAATTTAGTATGTGACATTCTTCTTATATTCTTCTGTGATATTGTGAAAATGAATGAAATCGGACAACAACCAGGTCTAACTCACATATAGCACATTTTTTAATTCCACTTGATTAGTTCACAAATTAAGAAGCAATCAATATAACCGGATAAAAGTTTGCGCGAATAATGTCTTTAGTGTGTGCTATCTTACGTCCAAAAATTGCCCAAATTCAACAAAAACTCTTCAAGCCTCTAGGTGCCGAATATTTAGATCCCCGAGAGATCTCTATTGGTCCGATATCGGCGGTTCTGATAAATGAGCAGCTTCTTAGGGATTAAGATGTGTGCAACATTTCAGATCGAAATCTTTTAAACTGAGGGACTAGTTTGCATATTTTCAGACTGACTCTGCTTGTCTTGCTGATTATTTAAATTTTATAGGATCACCGACGTTTCCTTCTGGGTGTTACAAACTTGGTGGCAAACTGAATATATCCTGTTCAGGGTATAATAAAGAGCTTTTTGCAAAAACTGCAACTTCAAGGGACTTTTGCAAAAAAAGAATGAACTTCTCATACGAGGGCCGTCCTAATGTATATGCTTTCATGAGTATATTTTACAGATATCAAGGGAGATAGATGAATATTTGTGCATATCTTTTTGACATAAACACAAGTAGACAATTACAGATTCACTCACACATATAGACTTGTTTTTGCATAAATCTTCTTGTTTTAGTACGAAATGCATTCGCTGTTATCAACGCTAATTATCGCTACGCTAATAAAGATAAACGGTTAGCACCATTGTGAGTTTATAGCTCTCCAGGTTATTCTGGCGTATTTTCTTTTATATTCTTCGTCAAACATTAATTGCAGTTTCCGCATCGTTTGTTAATTCCCTACCTACTTTCCTAATGTTCTTGTGTATACCATTTAAAAGAGAATAAACAATAATAACACAAAGTACCAGTAGTTAGCAGTCAGAAATGCGTTGAACTTAGGTCCATGTGATACTCATTCAAAAAACAAAGTTTGCGTAAAATTGAATGCAAGAGTTTTGTCTAATGTGCGGTATTCACTACGTTAAATGTAATGCCGAAAAAGTCATCTAAATTTCGTCATTTGTAGGAACATTTCAATATAATTAAAACTGCATATATAGTCAGGGCCGATACGAGACAATTTGCTGCCCTAGGTAAATGCCAAATTCTGCGCCCTTCTAAGTTTTTTTTTGTCTTAAAAACAAAATTTATATCTTGGAAATTACTAAGGTCATTTTGTTAAAGACGGAATTAAACTCCACTCAATTGAATTGAAGAAACTGTGCTCCCCTCTAGCTACTTGTAAATCAACTGATTACTCGCAATCAGCGTATAGCAACATAGGCTTACACCTGCTAAAAAAATAATAATACTTCTGTTTTGTTTATAATTTGTCTTAGAATTTCAAAAATATAACCTTTGAATATTATAACAAATGAAATAAATAAAGAAATTTTTACAACTATTTTATATTTAGCTAAGAAAAAATAAAACATATAAATAAAATTAGTCAAAATGCCGCTTTAAAATTTTTGTTCTTTTGGCAACTGCCTATATGGACGGGCAGGCCCTGTACACAGCAAATTGCCAAACGAAAGAAAATCAATGGTATCAAATTAATTCAGCTGTCTTTGAGTGGCCATTTCTTGGCTCCCTTCTCTGTGTTATAGTAATCTAGTAAATTTCTTAAAGAGAGTATGCGGATATCTCATTAAAGTGGTATAACCGCCATCTTAAAGTTTTGTTCTGCATAGATCAAATACTCAAATGATAAATGAAATTATTGCAAAAATTTATTTTTTCTTTGAAATAAAATAATAAGTCTTAAAATCAATTATAATAGTTTATAGAAACAAAACTAAGGTGGTTACTAAAACGTTTTTTTGGCGTGAAACAAATAATTTCTAAACCATGAAAGAATCATATGCATAATGGAACGCATTCGCTAAAGGAAAGCGATGGAAAGGTTCATTTAGTTCATATTTGAGCTACAATATTTCAACAGTAAGGGTTCATATTGCCTCGAAGAGGGAGACAAAATTTAAAATTTAATTTCTAAAGTGTCTTAGTATATAACAAATCATGTACTGTTTACTCACTTTCTTCATATTAGGCAATTGTTCTAGACCTAATCCATCCATTACCAATTTAAGCAGCTTTTGATTATTTGCACTAGGCGTTTTTTGATTTGAATCTTCAACGGAAAATTTAATGTTATACCTATTGGTGGTTATATTTGAATTGCCAGATAATTCGCTTTTGAAGGTACGATAGTTTTTACTATTTCTATTGCTATTGTTATCTGATTCCATATTATTAGTTTTAAGTTGTGTAACAATAGATTCGGCTGTACCGCGCTTGCTGCGACGTCTCTGTTGCAATTCTATTATCTTCTGTTGGCGCACTTCAATTTGCTCCTCGTTAAAAAACTTCCTTTTCTTATAGTTATTATAAATAAGTTTACTAAATTGAATCTGGCTGTTGTTGTGCTTGTTAACGTTTTGTAGTTTTGCTGCAGAAACACGTCTGAAATCGCTGTGATGATTACTTTTCCGGACGTCATATGATTTTGATTGTTTCTGTGTACTATCCTGCCTTTTTAGTTTTATTTTTTGAGGTTCGCGGGGTTGTACATTATTTGTTTCAGTTATGTCGAACATATTTTTAACAGTCGTAGAACTCACAGGAATTATAGTTGTTACTCCCATATCCCTCGCTGTTCTGGCCGTTGTCGCAGTCGCAGCCGCTGTAGTTGCAGCTATGGGTAATAGATACTGTCCGCTCACTCGTTGCAGAGTCAATACCGTTAATATTAAAGCGATCATTAAAAATGCATTTCGAACCAAACTTAAAAAGCTGGTTTTGAGTGTTGTTGTTATTGTACTCGGCTTACCAATCTTTAGAGTTGACGGTATTATAGCACGGCTGCAAGTTGCATTAACATTAGTGTAAAAAAGTGTTTCCTTCGACAGAAGTGTGGAGGCAAACTCTTTTTTTGCGGTTGTTCTTTTATCCGCATCAGCACATATGTAAGCACTAGTGTCTGACCGCATAGTTGCAGTCGGGTTTTGAGCAACGCTACCATTTACTGCGATTTCTGGTGCTGCGACTAACTCGACCTCTAGCGCAGTCTCAAATGTTGCCGCAACGACATCGATATTTGGTCGGTATTGTAAGCTGGTGGTTTGCTCAGACAATCTAATTTGCTTTAACCTTCGATGTTGCATACATTTACTGTTTAGAATATTTTGTCGTAGTTTTTGTCGATTACATGGAGTTTTGTAATCGCAAAAACATCTATTCGTACCAACGTCACCATCATCACCACATACGTTTTGTTGGATAGGTGTCTGTCTGCGACGGTTGTATTTGGAATAAATTGCCGCATTGGACAACTGCAACATTTTGGCCGCGAATAAATTGTAAGCATTCTTGGAGGTGTTTAAAATTGCTGCATGCAGAAAAGTTGGTTGTTGGGCCAAACCATAGCTGGCAGTCGACTGCGCTGCAATTGATTTCATTTTAAGACCTTTTTCGCGGCGTTTTAACATCATCCGCGCAAGCTCTAATGAAAGTGCAGTAGACGATGGACTACCCGCTTTTGTTGTTGCTACCAAATTACTGCGAGAGCTGGTGTTCAAAATTTCACGTATTTTCTATTTGGTCTCACTTATATATGTGATATTCTTTCATATATTTATGTGAACTTTTATTTTGCTTTACGTTTTAAATTGATATTACTGAACTTATTTTTTTTTGTGATGAGGTATATCATAACAAAATTATATGTATCCTGCCATGATTCGTACTGTTTTTTCCTGATTTATTATTTGGTTTCGCTTAACATCATTTGATTTGCTACCACGGGCGTCTTTTTCATGTAATCGTTTTATATTTTCTTGACGGTTTCGCCGTTATTTAAGTTAAGTTTTTTGTTTAATTTTGCAGCAATAAAATTTGTTTCTTCTTCCCTGCAAATACAATAAATAAGAATCGTTCAAAAATAACATAAAAACGTCGTTTCGCGAAAACTAGTTAACTTTTCTGCTTAAACCAATTTGTTAAAAAAAAAAACAAGTAAGGAAGTAACCGAATATTTTATACCCTTGCAACTTGCAAGTATTAAAGCCAGGGACCTTCGGGTACATAAGGCTTGTTAGTTATATGGGATCTAGGCCAAATTTCAGCCGATATATATAAGGTATATGGGGCTAAGGGAAGTATTGACTCGATTGAACCCTTTTTGTCAAACAGACATATCAGGAATGAATTCTCTGAATTTCAAATATATATCTCACACCGATACCGATTTCGGCAAAAGGTCGACTGTAAGCACTGGGTCCACATATTGACAACCAAGGCGCGAAAATAGTTTTCGTTCGACTTACGCCGTTTTTAGTCATAAGGTGGAAAATACGCTATTCGTACAAATTATTTCATTCTTGACATGTGTGCTTGAAAATTGAAAGTTTCAAATGGAATTTATATTGGAAGTAGGCGTTGCTGTGGAAACATAGAAGGATAGGGTCAGAGGAATGTTACGTACCAATTTGGTTGAAATCGTTTGAGCGGGTCCCTAGATATGTTATTTCACATAAAAGTGTGCGGTGCCACGCCTAATGTTAAATGTTTACCTACCTCTACAAAGCTTTCTCTTATCATCTCGGGGGTAAAAATTTATGTATCTGTCGTATTTAGTTATTGATTTATCGCGCTTTCAGTAGTACACGCCGTCGGTTGGTGTTTTTATAATATTTGCGATAGACGAATTTGGTTATTGTAGCTTTAGTGGTTCAGGAGGTTAAAAAAAAATCCCTTATGTGCCCCTTACCACTGTGCTAAGTCAAAGTTTTATATAAGAATTTAGTGCATAGTTATGGTCCTGTTTTTGTTTAATAGCGTTTTGTTGGCGTGCCAGCGGTCCGATTTCAACAATCTACGCACTCGATCCTTTCTTTTGCCAAAGTCAAGTTACAGCTTGCACTTACGGATGGACAGACAGTCACTTGGATTTCTACTCGTCTCTTATCCTAGTATATTTATCACGATTAGTTTCAGATGATACATACAACCGTTAAGTGAACAAAACCAACATGTTGAAAGAGTATAAAAAAACAAGAAATAAGCGTCCAAGTACACCGATGCTGTAATACCCTGAACACGAGTATTTCTTATAGCAACTCTACTTTGTATGGCTAAATTTGAAAACGTAACCGGCTAACGGTTTGATCCTACGGAAAACATTTTGTTAGTTTTTATAGCAACTTTGTTTGAAATAAACAATTTTGAATAAGGTCACTTAATGAGATTATTCCATGAAGATCTTAATCATGTTTTTTCTTTCAAATAGCAGCAATGTCCTCTAGTGTGAGGTTCGGAGTTTGTGGCCTTGTCTTGGATAACAGTCTATGCCGAAATTGGTGAAGATATCTTGTGATATAAAAGAACTTTATATACAAGAACTTGGTTTTAGTCGTTCTGTTTGTATGACATCTGAATGCTATAGTGGACCGATATCGGCAGTTCCGACCAATAAGTAGCTTCTTGGAGAGGAAAGAACATGTGCAAAGCTTCAGATCGATATCTCAGTAGCTCTCATATATATAGATAGAGAGAAGGGCTTGGCAAAACCGACTCAGGTCGTCGCGCAAACTATTTGTAGTTATACAAAAATGTATACTTCCGCTTCCTTTTGTGTGTGACATACATGTAAAATTACAAATTATGGTGTAAACATATTGAACAATGCGATTTCCTGAATTAAGTATTTAATTTATTTTAAACACAAAGTGCGCAGGACGAGCGATCGATTCCTGTTTTTATCAACACCCCGAATACGTATTAAATGACAATAGCGCCCCAGCAGGCAATGGTAAACCTCCAATTGTTTATTTGTGCCGAGAAAGCGTTTGTTAAAAATGAATTAGGCATCCTGTAGGTCTCTTGATGATGAGGTTTATTTTAGCCATAATGAATACGTAAATAATCAAATAGCAGTATTTAGAGAAAAAAGACCAATCACGATATACGAGTATATATATATGTATATTGTATGTGTATATTTTAATAATATGGTGGCATGAGAACTTGGAGTGTTTAGTGGTTAGTTAAGCCAAATCAAACACCATATAACACCACTGATATATTTGGGGTATTAACAACGAGTCATAAAGTATCGTAAAATCATAAAATCGTAAATTTTTATACTAGTTTAAAAAATTTGTTGTTGGATTGCATACTGAAATACGTTTACGCAAATACAACTCTGAACGCAATGTTTTCAGATCGTTTTAACTTTATGAGACTAGTATTATATAATTGGGGTACTCACAACGGGTCTTAAGGCATCGTAAAATCATAAAGTCATAAGTTTTTATGCTAGTGTAAAAAATTTGTTGTTGGATTGCATACTAAAATAAGTTTACGCAAATACGACTTTGAACGCTATGTATTCGGTTCGTCAAAACTGATCAGCTGATTTCGGTTTACATAAGTTTGCTTTTGTGTTGTGGTTACATTTGTGTTTGAATTTAAATTTCTTCAAATTTCTTTTGTCGAGGGTTTTCGGAATAATGGAGCAATATAATGTTATACAGGTAATATCAAAATGCAATAAATACAATTTAACTAATTAAATGCGCTTTTAGACAAAACCAAAGCGGGTGCGTTCCAAAACAACCAGAAAGTGGCTGTTTGAAGAAGAAAAGGCGTTCATTGAATTTTTGACACAAAACAGGGATTTTGAGGCAAATCTATTAATTAAAATACAGCTTAGAAGTAATCTATTATAATTTTAATTATAGAAGCCAACGTCTCAAATGTGTTATAGACGATTTTCAAAGAAGAGCAACATTGCGGACTGGAAGCTGACACGCTCGAAGGTTCGTTATATGCGTGCAACATATAACAAAGCAAAAGCATGGGAAGGTTCGACGGGTGCAGGGAGTGTGGAAGGCGAAACTATGAAGGGTAAGATTTTGTTTTGTAAATAAATCAAAATTTTCACGGTTTCTGCGTGCGTATAGAAGTGAAGCAAATAGTATTGACGACAATTGCGAATTTGTGTAAATGGTTCAAACCATAAAATGAAGCGGAACGACTAGTAAATCGCATCAGAACTTGAAAATTTAAATGTTATTCATTCTTCTAGTGGTACTTAGAATAACTGGACATTTTTATTTCAGCCACTTTACTTAAATTGTGTACGTTTTTTTATAAAATGGAAGAAATTTTCGGCAGTAGAGTGGTTGAGTCAGCAGTAATAAACGAAAGTTTGGAAAACAACGAAAACTATTCGGAAGTAGACCTCAACGAGTCAGCTTCTTCTGCGGCTGTATGCGAAGGCGAAGGCATAGATAAGACAATTCGTAAAGGAATATATTCCAGAACTGCGGCATCAGATATTCTGCAATTTCAGTCTGAAATGATACAGCTGAAAAAGCAGAAAATGGAGCAAGAAATGAGTTTTAAGAAGAAAGAGTTGGAATTAAGAGAAAGAGATTTGAGGATTAAAGAAAAAGAAGTAGAGTTAAAGGAAAAGCAAGAATTATTACTAAAAGACAAAGAAATTGAGATGAAACTAAAAGAATTGGAATGTAATGATGTTAATTTGAACGCTTTCTTCGTTTTCAGTTTGGAAATTGATTAGCATGTTATGAAGAATGCAGCATACCATGATCCACTCATTGCATTCTTTTTTAATTTGCTCATTTATCATTCTAAACTTCAATTCCTTCAAGCTACCGAATTTTTCTTTTAAAATGCCAAAACAATTCTCAATTCGCACACGATATTTTGAAAAGTACTTATTGAAACTTTCTCTTTCTTCCGTAGTGTAGTCCGTACTATTTTGCCTGAACGGTGTAAATAAAAATTCCTTGAGTGGATAGGCGCTATCTCCAGCAATCCACTGAGAGTCAGATAAAAATCGCTGAGGATGTTTTGCAAGAGGGCTATTCAAGAAGATTTTGGCATCATGAACACTTCCAGGGTATCCTATTGTGACTTGTCTTATGCGTAGCCTATAATCACAAACAGCTTGTATTTTAATAGCATACTGGCGTTTTCGTGAATAAAAAAGTTCATGTTTTTTAGCTGGCGCTTCAGCCAACTTTAATTCGGATCCATCAATATATCCTATACAACCTGGCATCTCTTTCCGCGTTGCAGTAACAATTTCCAACCGTTCATTTTCATTTGGCCAAAACAGAAACTTCTCTTTTAATTTCAATATTGCTTTAAATACGCGCTTAGCTATAATTTGAATAGTGCCCCCATCACCCACGCCAAACAATGAAGCAACCTTTCGTATGGATAATCCATCTCCGGAAGATCCCAACCTAAATAGCACTATTTTTAATTGTAAATCTAAAGGAAAGTGCGTTCCAATAGAATTTGTGTTAAGTACACTATCGTCCTTTATATAATATAGTATGCGGCAAAATTCGTCCGGGCCAACACGAATCATTTCGTTGAAACGGCTGTCATCAAAGTGCCTAAGCACATTATGTCGCCATTGGGATGACTTTGGTACTCCGAGATGAACACTTATACGAGTGTTTAATAAACAAAGTAAACTCAATGAAAAATTTTCAAAAAATTCGTCCGCATCTTCGTCGTCGCCTGGAAATTAATTTTTACGTAAATAAATATCAAAGTGAGACTTGCTTATAATGGTAAAATTCACTTGAGTCAAGTATTATCAGGTTTAATGCCTGATTCTTGCACAGCGCATCCATTATTTTAAAATTTTCACGTCTCCTTGGCATTTTGACTGCGAAATCTTATTTTTGCAAATATTGTAATTTATGTTTTTTCAATCAGCTGATTGATAAGTGATTTACGACAACATATTTATAACGCCGTGTTCACAACCATTGTATTTTGTCTTAACTTTTGTTTATGACTTATAACTTTATGACACGTTGTGAGTACCCCAAATATATGAAGTCTGTATATCGTATCGTGGAGTATCATACCAAATACTCGAAGCGGTTCAAAGTAAACAGCAATTCTGTTAGTGAAACAATTTTTTTAAAAACTTGGTAAGGTAATTCAATTTCTAGAATATTCATAATATTTATTTAGTAAATATATGTAGTTTCGAAGGTGAGTATTTGTGTTAACGCATAAAATGTCTGTACATGCGTCATGGTATAATCGAAATTATTTCTTTGTAAATATACGATAATACTGGTTCCATTAAGTAACCTGAAGCAAAAATTTCGGAGAAAATTATAAATGCGGGAGAGTCGGTGCGTCACAAGCATTCCGTTAGCCATGTATGCATACCAGAATAGAAAATAAAATTAAACATTTTAATGTTTTTACATCCTTCAATGGTAAAAGGCCAAAAATATAAGAAATCACAGGGCATAAGAGCATAAATTAACCAAGAAGCATGTGGAATTTTATGTATAAAGGTCATTGAAATATTCATTAAAACTACATTGTTGATAAAATGAAAACGTGTTTATGTGGTTCTCTTATATACATACTTATACTTAAATGGATGTAGTTATTTTATAGGAATGCTTGATCATTTGTGCATATAACAAATCAAGCATGCATAAAAATGTAAGGAAATATGTATTTATGTCAATTAGTTTTGCTAATATAAACTGTATTTCTTTATAAAAGCATAAATATTTTATATGAAATAAAATAAATACATAAGTCGCTATGTCTAAAATAAATGTCTTGGTCGAAAATTGGGTATCCCGGTTGAAATTTATTCGTGCCAGCCGCGGCGATCACTTAAAAAACATTAAAATAAATTAAATTCTTCGCTAAAATATTAAACCATATGCGTTTTATTTCTTCTTGAAAACCACATGTCTGAAAACATACTTTGTGAATATACTAATTTAATTCGGAGAGTATAAAATGTTTTATGTTGTTGTTTTTTTTTTAACCAAATGCATATTATTTAAACAATATTGTGCAAATTTTTAAGTTAATTGTAGCAAAAGTAAGGAAGTCACCAAGATTTGTATACCTGTTTTAACAATACATATATTAGATCACAGATTACTGTTCACATTTTTAATTATTACCTATAAGTTTTCAAAAGTCAATTTTTTGCTTTTTCTTAAAGTAATATATTTTAAAAAAGTTCTCTGAAAACTTTACGTAAGTCCGATAAATAAATTAATTATTTTAAAATTATTAAGTTTTTTTTTTTTTGATTTCTGTCAAGTCAAGTGGAAACCTAACGTAATGATGCTATGTTAGTAATAATTTACTGACAAAGAAAATATTATTTCAAATTGTATTTTTTTCATGTATCTGACTGTGCCTTAAAGCGTTTTCTCCGCAACTCACGTTTTCAAGCAGAAACAGCCAAAAACGCTACTCCCTTCTTTCCTTTTCTTTCCTTAGCGAGCAAAATGTGTTAAAAGTTGAGCCCGTGGTAAAAACGCAGAAATCAGCCATCTTTGTTTGTTTCTTTTGAATAATGTTGCCATTGTTCAATACGCATGTATAGTTTTGTACACATCTATGTTTTCAATTACAATTTTTTATAATATACAATATCAAAACTGAAAACAAACTATTCAAAATAGTTTATATGTTTATAAATAATAGCATTCGACTCTGATTTTGAGTTATTTTAAGAAAATTTCAAACATATTGAAGACAACCTTTATAATTACTACAGTATATCGAGATTGGCAACCCTGCGTTGTGAGAGAGCAATCAGCTGACACGTTTCCACGGTAAAACTCCAAATACCGTGGGTTCCCACGGCATCCTATGGCAAAGAGAGAAGGGAGTAGCGTTTTTCGCTGTTCACTTACGGGGCATCTCGACAGGATAAAATCTATGTCTTACTAACTGTATTGCCGTGCCTACAAACTAATTACTTTACCATATATTTTAAGCAATAAGCTGTCACTTCAGCAGTTTGACAGCGCAGTTTCATTTCTATGAAAATTTCGAAGAGGCAACATATCCCATTTACACATATGCCGACGGCATTTTCATTTCGGTAATATGAAATTTCGAAGAGCGAGTAATAAGACGGTTGTGTTGTGTTATATTATAAAAATAAAGCAAATTTTCAAAATAACATTTTCCAAAAAAATTAATATTTAGTTTAATATTGTTAATTTACAGAATAATTATGCAAATTGGGTTGGGAATGAGCGAAGTCTTAAATTTAATAAACTTATACAAGCATAAATCAAAATCATTTCTTATTTTAAATTTATTATTTTAATTGGTCTATAAAATTTATGCCACAATTATTATATATTAGTCCAAAAATATGAATTATTATTTTCCCAGAAATACATTTGTAAAAAAAGGATCTTGATCCTTTTCTTATTTTTCACAGAAATACATTTGTATACAAAAGGATCGTAATCCTTTTTTTTATATTCCTCATAAAAGGTTTAAACAGTTCAAGAGCTCAAAACATGCGCTACATCAGCTATGTACCTACTCGACGGCATTTCGCAATGTGATAAAATAAATTTTTCAAGAGCTCAAAGCATGCGCTACATCAGCTCAAACCTACCTACCCTACGCCTTTGTGCAAATGATTATGTTATGATAACAAATGCCCACATACAGATTTGGAAATGGCAATAGCAATAGATTTGACAGCACATTTTTAGCCCGCAAAGTTTGCAAAGTGCGCACGGGGGCTAGATGAGGGGATTATCAGTTTACGGAGAGAAGGGCATAACAAGTTGAGAAAAGTTGCGAAAAAAAATCAATTACATTCCTCCGTAACTTGATGTTCATCGTAGAGTGCAGAGATAATGAGATGTCCAACTCTTCTCTCACTGGAAGTGAGAGAACAATTGCTAAACGTCAAAACCACCTCAACTTTGACAGTTGACTGGATTGAGGAGGTTTTGACGTTTAGCAATTGGAAACGAGCGATGGCCAGACTGAAATCTTACCAAAAAAATATGAAAACGGAGGGATTTGGTGCCGCCGTTCAAGATGGCTAATAAAAATTTAAAACAATGAAAATCAAAGAAAATGCGAAATTTAAATATATTTCATGAAACGTTTTGTAATTTGAAGCATAATAGAATTAATTTTCTATTACAATTGATTAAAAACATTTATTAATTGAGAACTAACAGGCTTAATTCACCTTATTAAGTATTGAAAGATCGAAAGTCAGTTATTTTAAAATACCAAAAAATCATAAAAAAGGAATTAAGTAGGTTCGCCATATATTAAAAGTCCAATATATAATAATTTGCAATCGTAAATAATGTTGGGTATTTTAATTTAAAATGCCCAAAAATTCTTATTTTGTTCGATCTGGCCATAATGGAAAATGTTATAAAAAACGCTTATTTTGAGGCGCTCTCACACTGGAATAAGTTGGGCATCCCATTATCCCTGGCAGAGTGGTTGCGGCAATACTGACATTGTACACAAATTAAAGAGCGGAAGTTTACTTCATATCGGAATTGTACAGTTGTGTGAACAAAAAGAGGTAAACATAATTTCCAGGGTTTAGAGTTTCGCATTAAAATTTGTTTTTATTTACCTTTGCATGGTGAGAAATTCTAATCACTGTTAGGAAAAAATATACATATAAGTTATACTTGTATCTAAAAACAATTTTATTTAATAAGAAAACAGCATATTTTAAAACTTCACAACACCTTATGGTTGTTCCTATTTTGTTCACACCACTGTACTTGTGATAGATCAGTCAATGGTGGTGATGCCAGTTGTAAAAATTCATTTTAGTTACAATTGGGAAAACTTGTATCAAGTTCTGGGCTTTTATACGTACATACGTACATATGCATATCTGCACATATGTATGTTTAAAAAAAGATACTTATGACCATTATATATATTGTGTTTGAACATATTGCAGTTCCATTTAATGAAAATGCTTATATAAATATATGATTTGTGATATTTTCAGTTTGGTTGTTTTATCAAAATCAAAGAATTGAGGTTTTTTTCTATAATTGTTTTAGTAAATTTTAAAAATCTAAGTTGCCTCTGGAAATGTATAAAAATAATAATATGCGCTATAGAATTGGAACACATATTTTCAAAAATATAAGAAATCATCAAATAAAAATATATTTGCGCGGTATGGCATTATTAATTGAGAGTGGCTAAGCACACAAATAGAATACAAACGCTAATGGCAGAAACATCTTCTCATTTCGCTACCTGCGGCAAGCGTTTTGTTCTCGTTTTCATTCGAACAATGTTGCCATTATTCAATACGCATATGTAGTTTTGTACACATCTAAGTTTTCAATTATAATTTTTCATAATATATAATATCAAAACTGAAATCAAACTATTAAAATTAGTTTATATATTTGCAAATAATAGCATTCGATTCTGAATTTGAGTTATTTTAAGAAAATTTCAAATATATTGAAGACAATTTTTGTAATTACTACACTATATATCGAGCCTGGCAACCCTGCGGAAAACCTAATGTCGTTGGAAATTCTACGATTGGCGGGTGGTAGAAGGGTTGTTGGGTAATTATTTACATTGCGCTCTCATAAGATTCATTTGGTCATATCGCTCATTTGCTGCAAGACCGGCATAATTCAAAAAATGTGATTTTTGAGTTAATGCTGCAGAATTGTTCGTTATATCATACTTCATGTTGAGTGAAAAATTCATATGAATACCTCTTATATGCTCCGCTTGAGAAGAGGTGTAAGGTTGGAGTCACCGTGTAAGGTTGTAGTAAGTTGAAAACTTTAAACGCGTTTTCTGGCGAATCGATTTTTTTGACTTATGCCGGTCTTGCAGCAAATGAGCGATATGTGTTTGAAGAAACAGTGGTTCATAAATTGAAGTTATTACTGAAATTACTTTTTATAAAGAAGAAGTTTAAAGAAATAACCTGGTTTGAAACTTTTTGCTTCGAAAATTATATCTAAAATAAGAAGTAGGTTATCTGATTTAAATTTTGGTACAATAATGCGTGTAGCTATAGCAAATGAGATTAAACCAAACATATAATTTATTATTTCAAATAAACAAAATTAAATGGAGATATAAAGACATATTAAAAAAATGATTACTAAAATCAAATATTTATTATACTTTTTGTTATTTGTCTTACATTTTATAAATTTATAGTAGTTACAAAGAAATTTAAAATTGTTAGGCAATTTTATAATTATTACCCACAGTGCAACTTCCCATATATGCGTGCGCTCTCATTTGTAAACATGGTGTGAGAAAATACGTTGTTCTCATTTGTAAATATGTAGTGGTAAAATACGTTGCGCTCACTTCCCTCTTCATGTTTGCCCGCGATGATCCCCTCACCTAGCCCTCAAAATGTGCACTCGTGCCCGCACGGGCAAAATGCCACTGAGGGCTAATATGCCCATCCCTGCTTTATGGTATACATGCACGTTATACGGTCTTATTGCCGTATTTTTAATATGTCCTTGTAAAAATAATTTATGCAACAATCTTTTAATTTCATACTTTAATACACCTTTGATTTTAATAGAGGCTTAATTTTATCGTCTCAAAATTAACAAATATACACACATATGTATGTATGTGTGCGTTTTTAAACGATTATTTTCAACTTTGTTTTGTAAGAAATATGTATGTACATATCGCTCATTTGCTGCAAGACCGGCATAAATCAAAAAACGTGATTTTTGAGTTAATGATGCAGAATTGTTCGTTATATCATTCTTCATGTTGAGTGAAAAATTCATATGAATACCTCTTATATGCTCCGCTTGAGCAGAGGTGTAAGGTTAGAGTCACCGTGTAAGGTTGTAGTCAGTTGAAAACTTTAAACGCGTTTTCTGGAAAATCGTTTTTTTTGACTTATGCCGGTCTTGCAGCAAATGAGCGATATGTACTTGCTTCACGGCACGACAACACCGGAAAAAGTTACGTACCACTATTCGAATCGAGGTCTCAACACATTTAAGCAATTTTATGCCTTATAATTTTATTTACTTTTTACATTCAATACATATTTTCTGGGAAATCGAAAAACACATTGTAAGACTAAAATTTTTCTCTTTTATGGTATTCTTTATCCCAGCTGTTGTTGTTGCTTTCAATGTGCGCACTGTGTAATAAACTTTTGACTCTATTTCAGCGATGGGCAAATGAAATGTATGGATGTATTGGTAACCGCGAGCGTAAAGTGGCTACCATGGGACAAAGAACATTTGCAGTCAGTTGATTAACAAACAACAGCGAAGCAACATCGTGCGCCGCTTGATTGTTTTATGATACTATTTATGCGCATACCTATATGTGTTTGTTCAAAATGGATGACAAATATTGCTTTATGATTTCCGATGCCTTTGGTAATATGCAATGTCTATTGTGTAATATGTGTGTAAAGGGGACCCGGGCATAGGTATAATTTTAGGAGGCACTATAATACCTTCCATAAATACTTTGAGAAATATGAGGGTATTGAGAGAGATAATATGTTAAAAAAAAAAAAATTTCGAGAACTTCACAATTTCAACTTTATCTTAAAATTTCCGCTAACTAGTTTGCTAGTAAAAGTAGTCAACTCCCAATTTACCCCACCAAAGGTATCTGAAATTATAACATTTTATTTATGTTATACATTTCAAATGGGGCATAAACATCAACATACCGACTACCTATGTTACCTCGTTGCTGTCTGCAGCGCAACTAGCAGGAAAATCAATTCATTATCCCACAGTGCAAAACTGGTTTTTTCGCTCTCAATAGCGACTGAAATAAGAGCGTAAGAATACGTGCGCTGAGAGTAACTGCTCATGTGAGTCAAAACGCCCATGTATGCTCTATTTTCTATTTTAAGCATGAAATAGTTTTGTTTAATAACTTTTGTATTCACAACTTGCGCGTGTTGATTATGTTTTAGGTACATATATGTAAATAAATTCGTTACTAATAAGACAAATTCCAAATATCTAATTCATTAGCCTTCTATATTTGTGTATGAACATACATATGTATGTATATGCCTGCGCACGTATTTATGTGAGTACTTATACATATGTATAGTATATACATGCATATACATAGCAGGCATATAAAAATATACGCATCTGCAGTATCAAGTTGATTTCACACTTAATACAACAATAATCAGTAAATAGAATATTTCTTCTTTGGTATTTTCTCCTCATTAAACAATAAATTGCTGAGGCATTTTACAGCTGTTGAAATGGTTGTAAATAAAATGCTATCTATCGTAGTTCGTAAATTACATGACATTTCCATTCAATTTTGAAAGAATAACATTCGCGACATACACAGAGCTACGCACGCGTAAATGCATTACCGGTGTTTCATGAGTTACTTTATTTATCATTTTATAATTTATGACTATTTGTTAACGTGCATTTCGATGGCGCTTATGCGAATTCAGGATGTAAAGTTGCTATCCTTTTCGCGCTACAGCTACAAAATAAGCACTCCGGTTTGCTTTGTTTACACGAGCATGTACTTTTGTAGACATACTACATATATGTACACGGATGTAGCAACTCATATTTGCTTATTGAAATTTGCCCACAATATACACATTCATGCATACTTACATATATGTATGTATTTATATAGAATAATTTGCTTACAGGCTAATTTGTTGTGCTAGTTGCTGATAAATTGCAAATGCCCATTCATTTAGAGTACATCTGCGTGATCATACATACATAAATACGCCACTGAATTAAGTTACGCAGTACTGCACATCTTTTTAATTAACGTTTTATTATTGCAATTTATTTTCTTAAACCGGTTTTAAGTTTGGCTTAGTTATTCAACAAAATTAAATGATCGGTGTATCTTAGAGTTAATTGGTCATTACGAAAAATGCTTGTATTTATTTCATGAA
Organism: Bactrocera dorsalis; assembly: GCF_023373825.1. Taxonomy (NCBI): domain Eukaryota; kingdom Metazoa; phylum Arthropoda; class Insecta; order Diptera; family Tephritidae; genus Bactrocera; species Bactrocera dorsalis. Next base: position 17,321,313 of record NC_064308.1, on the reverse strand, counting down.
TCTTTGTTAACAAAACTAAAACAAACTAAATTCTTTATGAACACGAAAACACACATCGAAGTGACTGATATCGCAACAGCTTAATACGAACGTCTCAATTGCTGAGGTAGAATGTATGTATGTAACTACACAAACGTCCAATACACACCAAATTAAGAAGTGGACTAACCTTTTAATATTGACATGCCTTGCGCTTGTACTGTACTATGCTCGGCTGTTTTTTTGACGTTTGGCTTGCGCGCTACCAGCTTAGTTTTCATACTCGCAATGCTCATTAAAGGCTCAGTTATTCATACATAGCACAGCCCCGCAAACATTTCATGTGAAACATAGTCCCAGTTTTACTTCACACAGAGCATAGAATTTATCTGTTTTTAATGTTTGTGTTGCCATCTTAGGGGGTTTGGTCTAAATCTAAGGGTCATAAGAGTCGAATTAGATTTTTTGGGGTGTTATATTTCTTGGGCTATTTCAGGGGTTTTATTTACTTTGAATACTAATAATTAACTAAAAAAAATATGTTACAGATTACCTACATACATATCGAGGCGTAGTTAAGCAAAGCGAATCTAGCAATTTTATAGGTATATACATATACTCTATATAACTCATACACTGACCGACAAATTCGGCATAATATTTGAGAAAAGCCAAAGTCATTATATGTACATAGTAAATGGGAGTTGGGGTAGTTTCGACCCGATTTTATCTATTAACTATTTTCATGCCACATACTAAAGAAATGTTCCCTGGGTTTAATTAAGAATCCAGTCCACCAATCAAACAGGGAATAGTCAGCCGGATGTTCGAAAATCTTGATGTTAGTCATATGGGACTAGGTCAAGTTTTCAACCGATTTTATTATTATTATTTTATTTTCAGCACAAAGATACGCTGAGATATGACATGAGTAAAAAAATTTTCTGCAATTTTCATTGAGATAACTGAAATATTGGCATAAAGTCACCTGGAAGTTCGAAAATCTGTATATCAGGTATAAAGAGACTCAGGGAAATATTGACCCGATTCAAACCATTTTTGATACACGGAATAACTATTGTCAGTAAAGGGTTTTATGTGAATTTCAATTATAACTATATCTCACACATCGATCGATATTTTCAGTCAAAAGTAATCTGTAGATACTGGGGTTCACATATTCGGTTCCTACGGACTTCAACAGTTTTTGTTGGATTTTAAAATTTTTTGGTCATACGGTGGCATACTTTAATGGAATTAGTAGTGTAAAATTGTATCCTGTTGTATTAATTACTTCTTGATTTATGTACTGGAAAGTGGAATTTAAAATTGTGTTATATGGGAAGTAGGCGTGGTTGTAGTTCGATTCATCCCATTCTGTCCCATCACTGTGACAAAGGAATATTAGAATAATGCCACGTGTTATATTTAGTCGAAATTAGTCGGCCGGGTCTCGAGGAAGTAAAATTTAATGTCTCTGACATAATTAATTATTCATTTTTTGCGCTTTTAGTAGCGCAGAGGATCGTAGCAGTACTTATTTTCTAAATTACTAAAGCTACAATAACAAAATTTGCGCTAAGCTCAGTACTGTTGCAATCCTCTTCGCCAAATTACAGTTTTATATCATAATTTAATGCTTAGTTATGGAGTTATCTTCCAATTTCATCCATTTTCACAGTGTGGGTAGGATTTGTTATAATATTTGCACTCAGCAAATTTGGTTGTTGTAGCTTTAGTAATTTAGAAGATAAGTACTGCTGCGATCCTCTTCGCCAAAATACAGTTTTATGCTTAATATACGAAATCGATTTTTTTTTTGTACTAAGGAACTCGCACACCAAGCTTCATCAAATATCTCAGTTTTTACTTAAGTTACAGCTTGCATGGACGTACGGAAAAGCAGACTTCCGGATTTAATTTTTCTCGTTATTGTGATCATATGTACATATATATTAGAGTGTTTTTTTTATTAAATTATTAATTTTTTTCAGTCCCAGACCCCAAAAAAAATCCATGAACATTTTTGCTCTTAATATTAACATTAAGAAATGAACCAAAGCCTGTAAAAATTTTCCATAGAAAATTCACCACAATCGCGAGTTTTTATCTTTAAATTCCTACAGATCAGAGGTATTTTATGGCATCGCTTTGATTCAGACGCACATTTCTCAGGATTGTTCACTCTACAAAAATGCCCAGTGCAACAATGTCGTAGATCACGTTCTAAACCTGATTTCAATTTTCACAGATTTTTTAATACATACCAACAGAAACAAAAATATTTAAGAAACTCTGGAGCCTCTTATACATCACTTTCCAAGTCGAAAAAAGAAGTAAATGCCAGCTGTATAAGGCCACCCTGCGGAGCAAAGTGCCGACTTCGATGCAATGAACTAATTTCCGAATCGATGCGCCTTGAAATATTTAAAAAAATATTGGGGTTGCAGTGACTTGCAAAGACAGAGAGAGTTTATAGCCAGGCATATGAAAGAAATTAAACCAAAATACAGATACACCTGTACAGATGGGCTTCGCAAACTTAATAATGCTTTTTTCTTTGAGCTCAACTCAAAGACTATTAGAGTGTGTAAGACTTTTTTAAAGCAACCCTTGACATAAATGACAAAGTTATGCGAAAACTTATAAAAAAAAAGAACGAACGTGGTTTCATTGAGCTGGATCTTCGTGGAAAGCATGATAATCATATTACAGTAAGCCCAGAAATCAAAAACAGTATGAGAGGATTTATTCAAAATATTCCAAGAATCGAGTCTCATTATTTACGTGCTAAAACTTCTCGCGAGTTCATTGAAAGCAGTAAAAGTATAGCAGATCTATACCATGACTACAAAGAATCTCCTGAAGCTGACAATTTGGAGTTTGGGAGTAAACAACACAGAATTCATCATTGCTTTTTTCAAACCAAAGAAAGATCAATGCGATGTTTGCGACTCTTTCCTAAATGCTGATGAAAATGGAAAAAGAGATTTGGTGCAAGCTTACACACACCACGAAGAAAAGAAGCTATGCAGAACCGAAAAAGATAGAGATAAGAAAAAAAGCAATGTAGCTGTGAATGACTTATGTACAGGCTGTTTTACCATTGTCAAAAGGCTATACCTCTTGTTTTTACTACAAAAGTAAAATTAACTGTTACAATTCTACCGTAAGTGACCTCAGTGCCAAATATGTAGAATGTTTTTTTTGACTGAAGTACAAGGAAAACGTGGGAGTAATGAGATCGGCACCTGTGTGCTTTTATATATCGAAAATCTGGTAAAAAGGCAAAAAATGCTCAAGATTTAGATATAATTTTTTATTCCGATAACTGCTGTGGACTGCAAAAAATAAGTACATTCTTTCAATGTATGCATATGCTGTACATAAGTATAATCTGAAAAGCATAAATACCTTATTAAAGGCCATTCTCAAAAAGAAGGAGACAATGTGCACAGCGTTATTGAGAAGCAAGTAAAAAGGCATTTAAGTGGTAATCCCATTTATACGCCATACCAATACACAAGTCTAATAGCAACTGCAAAAAAGACTGGCCCCCCATATAAAGTTCGAGAATTGTCATATGAAGTGTTTTATGATTTAAAGTCTCTTCAAGAAGAGTGGGGTCACAATTTTTCTACAAATAAAGACAATCAGAAAGTTATATGGCGTGATATTAAAGTTCTCCAAGTCAATAAAAAAACCCACATTCATTTTTTTATAAAACATCTTATAAAGATATCGACTTTCAGGAAGTGTGTTTAAGAAACAACTTAAAGCCTTGGAGTTGCATCAAGTAAGAATTGAGAAGCATAATACAAATTGCTTTACTTTATTTCGCTGTTTTTAAAAACATTAAACATTTTTTTTAACAATAATATTTTTAGCTTATGTGCCATTTATTCGGGAAGGCTATCACTTCCACATATAAAGCAAAAGGACATAAAGGAACTGGTGGATAAAAATCATATTCCAAAAAACTTTTATGAGTCATATGACAAATATTTATTTATTACATAGTTTCAATGGCATTTAAAAACCTAAACTTTTGAAGATTTTCTTTTTTAATATAGTGAACTATTTTGATTTATTTGCTTTATTTCAAAATAGAAATATTTAAATAAAAACATACATTTCATTACTCCTGTGATTTTCTTATTATTCTTATTCTTCTATTCAGTCGGCGGTTAGGAAACTTATAAAATTAAATCATTTTATCAGTTAAAAAGGCACAACTTAAGATCATATAACTAGTTAATCGAAAAAATTTCACTTAAAGAGTCATAAATCAAAATTTTGTTTTATTTTCGCAAACATAATATAAAATTGAAAAAAATATAGCAGAACCTTCTTCAATGTCGTATATTTTCATGATGGCACAATATTTTCTTTAAATATTGCAGAAATTTTACATAAAACGTTTTCGTCTCTCCTGAAAATCTTAGTATTTTGAGTTGTGACCCTTTTGTATTTAGGGTGCGATATATGTAAATAACCCTATATCTAATACTATACTCGGACCGACATTGAAAACATTTTGAAAACACATTTCTATGTTGTGGAATATAAGTCGTTCGGACCGACAATGTGTGTTTTCGATGAGTTTTCACTGACAACTATCAATACAGGGATTCTCTTGCTCTTGAAAGATGACACAAAATGCAAAAATCCTATACCAAAATATGCAAGGCCAAGAGAGCACCCATTGCAGAATCTAGGGATATATGACGGCACGAAAATAAACATGGATTTTGATCTGACATGTTTTACAGCCATTGCAAATAAATTTTTGCGTGTGTTTGTTGTGCCAAGAAGAAAATTCTGCAATTGGTGCACCGTACAAGGGATTTGCAAGAACAAGAGAATCCCCTTAACAATGAGAAGCTGTATTTTTATATGGAATGTAAACAAATATCAAGTGACAATTTAGGGCCGGCAAAATATGTCTTCCAAAAAAAACTAGAAGCAGGCACCGATTATAACGAGTAGAATGTAAGTTTTCAAGTAGTTTTCAGCGAAAACTGTCCGATCATAGTACATATATAACTCATTTAGTTTTTGGTGATACGTACAACCGTTAGGTGAACAAAACTATTATCTCTGTAGTAACAGGTTGCAGGAGTGTAAATATGAAGTTTTAAAAAATGTTGCTAAATGATTTTAATTTTTTTTTTACAATTAACAATTTGTTATTAATTCAGTAAAATTTAATCACTTATATTAATTAATATTATGATAATTCAGTACAAACTATTTATTTTAATAATAATTTTAAGGGAAGTTTAGGAGATTTTTTTTTAGTTTTAGGGTAAACAATTTTTTAGAGTTTTAGACTTGGGAAGAAGTTGTTGAAATGTCTTAATAGACGCTATGAGAAAAAAAGAAAATAGAGCCACAATGAAACGTCACAAAGCATAAATATCAAAATTCAATAGATCCGTTCGGTAATCATACACATTAGAGAACGGCATCGACTGAATGAAAAACATTCGTACGCGCTCAACAGCCGAATAATCACACTTCGGATTAGCCGATCAAACTTGCATGCGCTCACATTTTCGTTGTTGATTTTAAATTCGCTCGGGTGTGTGCGATTTTTTGTTTCACTCTGAGTTTGTTCGGCTCGTTTTCAATATAATGACGCTTGCTCATTCGGTTCAACAATCATTGTTTTGAACAAGAACAACACTCAACTCGCAAAAATCAACTCGTATGATTTTACTCATGCGCGCAGCAAGCGGCACTTTTTCTGCACAGATGAAATGTGAGAAGAACGAAAACAAAAACAAGCTACAACAACAGGCTGCAGTTCGTGGAACGCATGGGGCTTGCATAGAAATTGTTACTGTACATGCACGCTCACATCGTGTCGTCTTGTCGCTAATAGTTTACTCATAATCGATCAACTCAAATTGAACCGAATAATGCTTTCGTCAACACATGCTCATTTTATTGAACGCTGACTTTTGTTCAGTGAGTTGAATTGATTGAGAAATTTTGAACCGAAGACCCAAGATCCTCGGAATGATGTGTACGGCAAAATTAGTTGATTTTTACTCATCACTCTGTTTTTTTCAGTGAGTTGGGATGAATGAAAAAGTTCGCGTATGAGTAAATCAAGAAAATAGTGATTTCTGCAGTTCTCTGATACACATGCAAAACGAAGTTAACAGATTATTTATGTGACAGTTGGGTCAAACCACGTCAGGTAGTCCATGAAAATGAATAGCAGTTCATTAGGAAGTAGGGTACCAGACGCATACCCCGCGATATAAATATTTCGTCAAAATTCTACTTTGTTAAAGTTAGGTTGAAATTTAGAGCACGACAAAATTGTAAAATTATTTCCTCATGAACTAATGGAGATAGATGGAAAAAATTGTGTGAAGTCAAAGAAAAACGTTCGTGTTATATTGTTAGGTATACAACTTTGCCGTTTTTTTTTTTTGTAAACTTAAGGCTTTATTTTCTAAAAACGGTTCAAAAGTGTTTTCCCTTATTCCCTCAAAAAGCAATGCTTAATTAACACACGAAATGCTTTATGATCCATTTGTTTGTAAACTAACACAAGTTGCTTTACAAAAGTTCTAAATTTTTTTTAATACCTAATAGAAATCATATAGATGGTAGTAGTAGACTAATAGTATTATCTAAGTAAATAACTATGTCAGCATCAGTAAAGCGAGGACAGGTCCTCAGCTGCACTTTTCTTGGAATTAAAAAAAAAAGCATAATTTCCGCCAAATGTCGAGAATTCGGCTCAAAAAGTTACATTTTCAGTTGAGAATAAGTTTGGGATGCAAACAGATCTCTACAAATACTTTGTTGGGTTAATGTTGACACAAATGTCCAAGATCGATATAAAACGATTTAATCGACCAGTGCTTGAACCTAGAGACATCTATTGGTCCATTTGATTAAATAAAAACACTGGTGGACACATCATGAAATTCTTAGGTGTTTCTAATGCAGTTGGATACCCTGAAGTCGAGCCTTAATAGATTTTACAATTTTACTGTGATCAAATTGAAAGGTGAATTAATTTATACTTCGCGTGTTTTTCGAATCGGTAATTTTTTTTTGTAAGTTGGTAGTACTGTTAATGACAGCTACGCTAAATTTCACGTCAAAATATTCATTAGTATTTGAGATACTGATCGTTTTGTGAGGCCGTAAAAGTGAATTCTTCGATTTTAACTATGTCTGAATTTATTGAACAAAGAAGTGCGATAATGCACCATCTCATACTGCATTGGTTATTCGTGATCATTTCGCCATATTTTCAACTAATATCGTGCCGCAACCACCGCATTCGCCTGATTTACCTTCGTGTAACTTCTGGCTATTCAGCAAATTCACATGACCACTCCGAGCAGTGGCCAGTACGTCAGGCATTCACTCCGCGACCAAAAAAAAACGTTACCAGTGAACCTCTAGCTGATCCCAGAAAGGTATTACTACCACCTTTGCAAATTAAATTGGATTTAATGAAGAATTTTGGTAAGGCAATGGCCAGAAATGAAAGAGGGTTCTTCTATCTGAAACAAAAATGTGCAAGAGTCAGCGAAGCAAAAATTAAGGAGGGCATGAGTCAAAACCTCCTGAACTCGATGAGCTGTCAAAGTTTAGAAGGTTTTGACGTTTAACAATTAGAAACGTGGGATGGCCAGATTGAAATCGTAACAAAAAAATATGTAAACGGAGGGATTTGTTGCCTCGCTCTAGACCGCATAAAATGTAAAACAACGAGAATTAAAGAAAACACGAAATATAAATGTATTTGATAAAAGGGCGCCGCAATATATGAAGCAGCATTTTATTAATTTTCTTTGGAAAATTATTAACAACTTTTACTAATTCAAAGCTAATAAACTTAATGTCCTTATTAAATGTTCAAAAAAAATTATTTAGATATAGCATAAAAATGTTTAAATATTTTTACCATATATTAAATGAGAACTATATAGTAATTATCAATCGAAATAAATGTTGGGTGTTTTAATTTAAATACCCAAAAATTATTATTTTGTCCGATCTCGTTATAATGGAAAATGTCATAAAAACGCTAGTTTTGAGGCGCTCTCTCACTGAAATAAGCTGGATCTAGGGAGAGTATTGTATTGGCTTCAATGCAAATTAATAGTGTCGTAAATTCTTCGTAATTAAATTTGTAGTTTCCAGCTACTCTTTTTAAATGCCATTTGAAGTTTTTTACAGCTGATTCCCATAAGCAACTCATACGAGGAGCTCTTGGGGGGATAAATTGCTAATTAATGCCTTGAGGAGCGGACTTTTTTACAATCTCAGGGGAGACTTGTTTAATAAAGTCCAAAAACTGTTTTCTGCAGCTCTTTGAGCCTTGATAAAGGTTTTTCCATTGCCGCTCATAAGTTTGGAAGAAAAACTGCGTCGTCCGAAGACCATTCGACCAAAGAGCGGTGATGGCAAGGTGCAGAGGCTTGCGCCCTTTTGTATCTAGATCGGCAGGATTGTCAGCACTGGTTACGTGTTGCTAAGTGGCTGATCCCACTAGGTCAAGGATTTGAGACGTTCGATTGGAAATATATATCTTCCATGCATGTGGAGGTTTTTCTAACTAGACTAATACAATTTCGGGATCGGACCGGAGATACAATTTATATTTTGCCATATTTAGATGCGTTTGCACCATGGACATTAATTTGGCAAGCAGTGGCGCATAACAATGTTCCGGTCGTGGCAGACTTATTGTTTTTAGCGGAGCCACCTTTGCCTTGGCTCCTAGTAGATGACTGCTGGTCGCTGTGTCGGATTGTGTGCGCACATAGATGGTGGGACAATATGCCTTTTTAGAGGCGTCACAGAAGCTACATATGTAGTTCGACTTTGTCAGTCAGTTTCGTCTAGCCACAATTCTTGTATTTTTGCTTTTATCATAATTGGTGAAAGCCATCCTGCGGGGTCGAAAAGTTTTGTCACCGAGGATAAAATTTGCCTCTTTGTTATAGCTGTTAGTGCGGGTACTGACTCATTAGTGTATAACTGGTCAGATATCGCATTCCATTGTATCCCCAAAGTTTTGTTGTGCTTTCTTTTTCGAATTTAAGGAAATTATTGTATACAGTAGAGGCCCGCTAATCCGGACACGGCCTAATCCGGATTCTACTGTAATCCGGACAGAGTTAAAAAATTCAAAATTTCTATTATGTACCTTGTAATCCGGACCGACATTCTCTATCCGTATTCTCTAATCCGGATCACATGTTTATTATTCACTACATTCGCTTCGCACTTTATTTCGCCACTTATGCGTGCGCTTTGTTTCATACTTGTGTGAATCCGCAATATTCTGGAAATTACTTCCTGATCAAACATGGGTGTCTGTCTGCTGTAGAAAGAAGTGCTCCAGGGAGAAAAACCTCTAAAGAGAGAGTAACATTTCTTGCTTGTGCAAACGGTGATGGCACACATAAACTTAAAATGGTGGTAATTGGATAAGCGGAAAATCTCAGAGCTTTTAAGAACTGTAGCGATCTTCCAGTTGAATATTACTCGACAAAAAATGCCTGGATGACTTCAACTATTTTCGTAAAATGGTTTCACGAGTCGTTTGTCAAACAAGTAAAGGATTTTCAAGCGGAAAACAACTTAGATGGAAAAGCTATTTTACTAGTTGATAATGCTTCTTGTCACGCATCGGTTGCGCAGCTTAGGAGCGACGATGGTAAAATTATAACCATATTTCTTCCACAAAAACACAATACGCTTAACCAAATTGTATTATCTCAAAAGCCTCTTGGTGCATATCCTGTCTTTGGAAGAAAATGATGTTTCCAAAGTTAATAAAAAACTCACAATAAAGGATGCTGTTTTTTTGCTTGCGAATTCTTGGGACAAGCTGTCGTCAGTAGCAAAATGTTGTCAAAAAATTCTTCCCTATTCAGGGAATAACGATATAGTTTATACCGAAAAAAGTTCCGATGCCGATGAGGATCCAGATGATAGCGTTTTTCTGTCTGTTCTCAAAGAAAGGACGTCACAGCGTGAAGATGCACAAGAGCTAACAGAAATCGGAAATTTTGCAGAGAATGGATAATAACAATCATCAACTGCCACAATCTGAAATTAGTGAATGGCTTATTGGAGATAACGACCATTTACCCCTCCATAGTGACGACGATTCCTTCGTTGAAAAAGTCGAAAACAATGAACCAAAAGCTAAACATGAAGACGCTATTAAAAGCTTCAGCACCTGTATACAGTGGTCAGAGGAAAATAACGTTAAATCGGACAGTTTGTGTATTCTTAGAACGCTACGGCAGCGAGCAATAGAGGCTAAACAAAAAAGCGTTCACCAAACAAAATTAATCGATTTTTTCAATTAAATTTAGAGATTTATTACACCGCTTGCTACATACAAATTTCTAACATTTATTTCCAATGTATTGTTTTAAGTTTGAAACATGTGTATTATTTGTTATAATAAACAAACAGAAATTTATAAATATTTTATCTTAATGCATACATAGTTCTGATATGCCTTTGGTAATCCGGATTCCCTTATATTCCGGATAGGGGTCGGTTTTAATTGATCCGGATTAGCGGGCCTCTACTGTAATAGATTTTCTTTAGGTCTATCCTTTAAAATATTAGGGTGGTTCACTGTCATATGTTTTAACGGAATCCCTGCTGTATTGAGCGCTTGTGTCACTTGTGCTAGTGACTCGTACGCCTGTGGAAGACTGTGGCTTCCAGACAGAATGTCGTCTACATTCGTTTGTGTTTTCTTCACTTGTGTTGCCAGAGGAAATTCTGACTTTGTGTCTTCTGCCAGTTCGTGAAGTATACGAACGGCTAGGTATGGGGACAGTTTACGCCAAAGAGTGTCGTCTACATACGTTTGTGTTTTCAACACTTGTATTGCCAGAGGAAATTCTGACTTTGTGTCTTCTGCCAGTTCGTCAGGTATGGGGCACAGTTTACGCCAAAGGTAACTGATTTTAATTTAAAGTCGCATAGTGGACTATTGGGAGATTTACGGAAAATAATTCGCTGAAAATATTGATCATCTTTATGTACGATTATTTGTAGATACATTTTTTCGACATCACCATTTAAAACGTATTTATACATACGCCAGTTTAATATATTATGAGGAGCATTAAATTTGGCTGAAGCGTTGGTTCCGTAAATAAAATGTCATTTAAGGAATCCTCCGAACCTTTGTGGTATTTTTGTTTGGCTTTATTACTGCGTGATGTGTAAAATGAATGGTATTTACTTTTTATAATTTTTTCGCAAAGGCTGACTTCCTCCATGTGGTCTAAATGGAGTTATTCTTCTAAGACCCTATCGTATTCTGGTTTTAGCTCCCCTTTTTTAAGTAGGTTTTTTTCCATACTTAAAAACTGTTGGATAGCAGAGGTACGAGAATGACCTAAGGCGAGTGTGTGGGGAAATTCTGGCTTTAGTGGTAGTCGTACGACGTACCGGCAATTATCTAATCGAGTAGTTGTGGATTTTTAAAAATGTAGCATACTTTCTGCCTTAGACGCTATAAATGATCGTTGAGATCCTTGGTCTATTAAGGCCCTAAGTTTAAACAGTTCTCCTCGGTGCTCGATGGAGACCTCTGGGGGGTAATAATATACTGTTTGGTTTTCGCTGTGTAGCGTCTGAGTTTTTAATGCCTTTGAGCAGGATGGAGTCATGTGTAGAAGTTCACGCAAGTGAGGAAAGTTCTCTGATCGTCATTCACTTGGGAGTGGCCAGAAACGATTCTTTTACATATGACTCAAGCAGCTCACGACTTCCGGTCTTTGACCAAGTATCCTCTGGGTAGCCTAAGAACATCCGTTTGAAGGCGAGCTAAAGTGAGAAGGCGAAACATCCCCTGCATAGGGTTGTGCGCTGGGTTTGGGACCCGCCACGTAAAGAACACCCCCAATGAAAAGAAAAAAACAGCCTCGGACGAGACACCCCCCTTTTGATGACGATCACGGCAAACGAAACAAGGACTATGATTTGAGGGCATGCACCTGGAATGTCCGGTCCCTTAATTGGGAAGGTGCGCTTCCCAGCTGGTAGATGTCCTCGTAAAGATAAAGGCTGACATCACCGCCGTCCAAGAAATGCGATGGACGGGACAAGGACAAAGACGAGTAGGTCCTTGTGACATTTACTACAGTGGCCATATAAAGGAGCGCAAGTTTGGTGTGGGATTCGTGGTGGGAGAGAGACTCCGTCGCCGAGTACTATCATTCACTCCGGTGAATGAACGTCTAGTCACAATCCGCATCAAAGCGAGGTTCTTCAACATATCGCTGATTTGCGCCCACGCCCCGACGGAAGAGAAGGACGATGTGACCAAAGATGCCTTTTATGAGTGCTTGGAACGCACTTATGAGAGATGCCCCCGCCACGATGTTAAAATCGTGCTTGGCGACTTCAACGCCAGGGTGGGCAAAGAAGGTATCTTTGGCACTACGGTCGGTAAATTCAGCATCCACGAGGAAACATCCCCAAATGGGTTGAGGCTGATCGACTTCGCCGGGGCCCGAAATATGGTTATCTGTAGTACTAGATTCCAGCATAAGAAGATACATCAAGCTACCTGGCTGTCTCCGGATCGAAAAACCACCAACCAGATCGATCATGTTGTGATAGACGGAAGACACGTCTCCAGTGTTTTAGATGTGCGTGCGCTCCGAGGTCCTAACATCGACTCGGACCACTATATTGTTGCAGCCAAAATTCGCACCCGCCTCTGTGCAGCAAAAAACGCACGCCAACAAACATAAGGAAGGTTCGACGTCGAGAAGCTGCAATCACAACAGACAGCCGAAAGATTTTCTACTCGGCTTGCACTCCTGCTCTCTGAGAGCACCCGTCAACAACTCGGTATAAGGGAACTGTGGGACGGCAATTCAAACTCCTTACGTACAGCTGCAACCGAAACCATTGGTTTTCGGAAAGTGCAAAAGAACAGCTGGTACGACGAGGAGTGCCGTGTCGCAGCGGAGAGAAAACAGGCTGCCTACCTCGCAACGTTACGATCGACCACAACACGTGCGGGATGGGATAGATACCGAGAGTTGAAGAGGTAAGCGAGACGCGTTTGCAGACAGAAGAAGAAAGAGGCCGAAATGCGTGAGTACAAACAGCTTGATAAGCTGGCCGACAGGGGTAATGCTCGAAAATTCTACGAAAAAATGCGGCGGCTTACAGAAGGTTTCAAGACCGGAGCATACTCTTGTAGAACCCCCAAAGGTGATCTAGTTACCGATGCCCAGAGCATACTTAGATTATGGAGGGAACACTTCTCCAGCCTGCTGAATGTCAGTGAACGCATAACACCAGGAGAAGGCGAACCCGATTCCCTAATCAATTACGATGGAGCAGACGTTCCATTACCCGGCCATGACGAAGTTCGAATAGCAATTGGCCGCCTGAAGAACAACAAAGCGGCAGGGGCCGACGGTTTGCCGGCCGAGCTATTCAAACACGGCGGCGAAGAGCTGATAAGGAGCATGCATCAGCTTCTTTGCAAAATATGGTCGGACGAAAGCATGCCCAACGATTGGAATCTAAGTGTGCTATGCCCAATCCATAAAAAAGGAGACCCCACAATCTGCGCCAACTACCGTGGGATTAGCCTCCTCAACATTGCATATAAGGGTCTATCGAGCGTATTGTGTGAAAGATTAAAGCCCACCGTCAACAAACTGATTGGACCTTATCAGTGTGGCTTCAGACCTGGTAAATCAACAACCGACCAGATATTCACCATGCGCCAAATCTTGGAAAAGACCCGTGAAAGAAGAATCGACACTCACCACCTATTCGTCGATTTCAAAGCTGCTTTCGACAGCACGAAAAGGAGCTGCCTTTATGCCGCGATGTCTGAATTTGGTATCCCCGCAAAACTAATACGGCTGTGTAAACTGACGTTGAGCGACACGAAAAGCTCCGTCAGGATCGGGAAGGACCTCTCCGAGCCGTTCGATACCAAACAAGGTTTCAGACAAGGCGACTCCCTATCGTGCGACTTTTTCAATCTGCTGCTGGAGAAAATAATTCGAACTGCGGAACTTAATCGAGCAGGTACAATCTTTTATAAGAGTGTACAGCTGCTGGCGTATGCCGATGATATTGATATCATCGGTCTCAACACCCGCGCCGTTAGTTCTGCTTTCTCCAGACTGAACAAGGAAGCAACGCAAATGGGTCTGGCAGTGAACGAGGGCAAGACGAAATATCTCCTGTCATCAAACAAACAGTCATCGCACTCGCGTCGTGGCCCCCACGTCACTGTTGACAGTCATAACTTTGAAGTTGTAGATAATTTCGTCTATTTAGGAACCAGCGTTAACACCACCAACAATGTCAGCCTGGAAATCCAACGCAGGATTACTCTTGCCAACAGGTGCTACTTCGGACTGAGTAGGCAATTGAAAAGTAAAGTCCTCTCTCGACGAACAAAAGCCAAACTCTATAAGACGCTCATAATTTCCGTCCTGCTATATGGTGCAGAGGCTTGGACGATGACAACAACCGATGAGTCGACGTTGCGAGTTTTCGAGAGAAAAGTTCTGCGAAAGATTTATGGTCCTTTGCGCGTTGGCCACGGCGAATATCGCATTCGATGGAACGATGAGCTGTACGAGATATACGACGACATTGACATAGTTCAACGAATTAAAAGACAGCGGCTACGCCGCTAGGTCTAGCGGCTACGCGGCTAGGTCATGTTGTCCGGATGGATGAAAACACTCCAGCTCTGAAAGTATTCGACGCAGTACCCGCCGCGGGAAGCAGAGGAAGAGGAAGACCTCCACTCCGTTGGAAGGACCAAGTGGAGAAGGACCTGGCCTCGCTTGGAATATCCAATTGGCGCCACGTAGCGAAGAGAAGAAACGACTGGCGCGCTGTTGTTGACTCGGCTATAATCGCGTAAGCGGTGTCTACGCCAGTAAAGAAGAAGAAGAGCAGCATGGTGCTCCCACAGCTCTTTTAACATTAGCGTTATTTTGATCAAAGTTGGAAAAATTTGTAATTTGAAGCATTGAGTTATGTCGTTTATTTCAATAAACGCAATTAAATTTGCTTTCGCAATCTTTGAGCGTATGCGCATGTGACAAAAACTGGTGGTACAAATTTTTTTCGTTCTTACCAAATTGTTTCTTTCGTTAATATATATTTTTTTAAATTTCTCGCAAGATTTCAGCTTGGGCACAACTTTACACAGTTCGCATGACATATGTTTGTTTTGTTCGGATGTGAACAATTGTTTTTTCAAAAAGCTACGATTTAAGTTGTTGTTGTTACCCGCTTGGGGCCTAATGAAGCTTCTCTCATGAAAATTCGTTGAAAACCGGGTATTATTTGTATAAATGCTTCGTAAATGTATGCAAAGTATACTGACAGATTGAAGTGGTTATATTAGATAGTTTAATATAATTGTCTTCTTCTGATTATTATAATTATTAAACTATCTTTATTCGTCGATTTAGTAATAGGTTTTTTATGTAAAGGTAAAATATACTTTCTTTCAAAGATTTTCAACACTCAAATAAATATTGTATATTAAATATGAAAAATATACATATATATAATATATATTGAAAATATGCGTAAGCAATTAGAACAAGTTAATGAGGAAATGAAAATGATCAAACATCAGTAATTTATCTCTAATTTTGTCATTCGAACGCTAGTCAATCGCACTGTAGACAATGCTTAATATTATTTGATGTTATTTAAAACAGACTGTATGGAGAATTAATAATAAAAAAGAAGTTTAACTACTATCTAATTGATAAAAATATTAATTATTGGATTTTCAAGAGTAATAAACATTTGATCGAAAGAAACTGATCTTTTATGGATAGTTGGAAATCTGAGAAAAAGTATAAAATAATTGATAGTTCCAAATTCTTACTCAATTCCGGGTATTAGGTGTAAATTATAGCGAACAAAAATTATTTTTAAAATAAATAATTTACAATTATAACGAATTTTTGAATGACAATTATTTTTTTGTAGGTTCTGGAATTTTATTTTCGGTCAGGAAAAAGTCATGGAAAAGTCGGGCAATTTCGAAATTAGTGTTCAGTCGACACCCTGTATATTTATGGTTGTTTTTGTTTTTGTTATTTTTCTTTTTTCTTTTAATTTGCGAAATTGTCTCAGCTTACTTTGCGCAATCCTGCTTATACTCTTTTGAGTATAAGGGGTATTGCTGTCATTGTCAAGTGAATACTTGCGTTTTTTTTTTGTTTTTTATAAAATTTGTGTGTTTGGATACACACGTGTAAGCATAACTAGGCCTTTTTTCAGATATATATATGCCAGTATATATGTATATAATTATATATTATATATTATATATTATATATTATATACATATACTATATACTATTCATACATATATGTGGACGTACATACATATGTAGTGTATCAAACTGTTTTCGGTTTCCGGAAATCAACCTTAAGTTCAAACAGTTTGGTAGCATCGTTCTATTAAAAGTTAACAGGTTTGTATACAGTTTTTAGCAAGATGAACTGTAACTTTCAACATACATATGTATGTATATGCCAATAAAACAAATTTTATAAGAATGGATGGAGTCGATACACTTTGTACCGCTTCAAGGGTCTTCGATAGCGTTATATGTGATTACGTAGGGGGCTTAGGTTATGCCACTGCATCCAATTTGTATCCTCTTGGTTTCCTGCCCGTTTGCTGCTGATGTATATGTTCCGTACTTATGTACATATGTATTGTTCCCAATATGTTGGTAGTCTTTGTTTTCCCATTTTTTATTTCCGAAAATTATTGTATTTTTAAGCTTCGCGCCCGTTTAGATTATTTTATAAATTATTTTTTGCGCCCGGTGTTTTTATATATACACATATATACTAAATTAGGGTGTTTTTTTTTTTTGAACTATTAATTTTTTTCAATCCCGTCTCGATATTTCCTTGGAAATACCCCCAAAAAAATTCCCTGAAAATGTTATCCCTTAATATTAACATTAAGAACTGGACCGAGCCACGTAAAAATTTTCCATAGAAAATACACTACAATCGTGATTTTTTTATTTAAATTCCTACAGATCAGAGGTATTTTATGGCACCGCTTTTGACTTTAGACGTATATTTCTCAGAATTGTTTATTCTACAAAAGTGCCCAGCGCAACAAAGTCGTAACTCACACCGGCGAGGTAGTACGGGGCTCTAAACCTGACTTTTTCACGAAACTCGCATTTTTTTGTCTATATCTCGTAAATGACAAGAGCTATAGAAAAAATGTACATGATAAGCTTGTAGAAAAATCGCTATCATTAATATTTCTCGAGATATTCAGCTTTATAAGTAAGGCTGTATAGAATTTTCATAGATTTTTTATTACATACCATCTATGGAAATTCTATAAAGCCCAATAAAACATATATCGTTGGTTTTTAGCACAGTATTGTATATATACGTACATATATGTATATATACGTATTTATATGTGTTTTTTTTCCCTTCTTTTTTTATAACTGCACACAATTTAAATTTTTCTTAACCGTTTTGTGTTTTCCGTTTTCAACCTGTTTTTTTATATGTGTAGTTGTCACTGCACTTTAATTTTTCTGCATGAAATGTTTTTTTTTTTTGTATATTTGTGCAGCTCTGTTCAAATAATAGGAGTGCCCCTGAGAAAAATATTTAACTATCATGTCAGACTATGAACGTCAAGCACTTTTCAAGAAATATTTCTTACGGTATTCCTCGAGTAAAACACAAAGCATAAACTTCATATGTTTAGATTATTTCCAATGTTATGAGTTCAAATCTGTGTCGGTCACTGAATTGCGCTGTTCACAAAAATAGGAGTGTGAGCTCCCAAATGGTATAATACATTTTTATTTAAACAAAATCTGTAAAAAACTAAAAAATAAGCACAAAAAATAAAAGCGATGGGATTTTTTTTAAAGGATAAGTCATTTATTTTAATAAATGGGTAGAGGAAAACATCGCTGCGACAATAAACGTGAAGTCATTAAAAATCTTAGCAAAGAACGGGAAAATTTATAAAGAAATACTCGGGTGCTCTGATCAACTCATTTCAAATTCGCTGTCCTACAAAAATAAGGCCGGATCACATGGACGAAAACTCAAAAGTACTAAAGATCTTGATGTGAAGTAACAGTTCGTAGACGTTTATTGAAATATAATTTATTTGCGCGGAGTCCGCGAAAAGTTCCATTGTTGACAAAGACACATATTGAAGCACGGCTCCAATTCGCCAAGGAGCATGGAAACTGGTAACCGGAGAAATGGAGAATTATTTTATGGACAGAGGAATGTAAGGTAGTTTTATTTGGTGGCACAGGGTCTAGGCATTATATCCGTCGTCCACCAAATACGGAATTTAATCCGCAATACACTCTTACGACCGTCAAACATGGTAGTGCATAGTGGGAAAGTTTCTCGTATAACGGCGTCGCATCAATCCATTTAATAAAAGAAACCATAGATCAGTACATGTACGATATGTGGATATATGGAAAAAAGTTATGCTGCCATACGCGGAATGGAATATGCCATTAAAGTGGTTCTTTCAGCAAGAAAACGACCCGAAACATACAAATAAATCTGCAAAGGAATGGCTTCGGGTCAATGAAGTTGAGGTTAGTCGAGAAATATTAATGATAGCGATTAGAAATATTAAAGATGACCTTGGATCTTTTTTTTAGCGAATGAAATTTCCTACAAATTTGTCTATACAAAGATTTTCTATAGCTCTTGTCATTAACGAGATAAATACAAAAAAAACGAATTTCTTGGAAAAATCGGATTTAGAACTCCGTATTACCTCGCCGGTGTGGGTAACGACTTTGTTGCACTGGACACTTTTGTAGAGTGAACAATTCTGAGAAATATGCGTCTAAAGTCAAAGCGATGCCATAAAATACCTCTGCTATTAAGAGCTAAAATTTTCAGTGAATGTTTTTTGGGGTATTTCCAAGGAAATTTGGTGACGGGACTGAAAAAAATTAATAGTTAAAAAAAACACCCCAATGTACATACATATATGTCACCTCACTTGAATTTTGTGCTTAAGTTTTTTTGTATATATTATATGTATGTACATATATGCCACCAATTTTTTATTTCTTTTTTCAATAGTGCCTTTCTTTCCGGCTCGAAGGACCAATGTTTAAGCCGTTTTTCACTTCACTTCACCGTGCAGGTTCAAATGCAGACGAATAATAACTGAACTGTTGTTTTTTTTTTTTTTTTTTTTTTTTTTTTTTTTGAAGAGATGTGGGGGGGGGGGGTAGTGTCGGATTCGCTTGATGCGCCTACCGACTAAAACCCCCCCACACCGGTTGCCAACCATATGGTTATGAACCTAGAATGTAATTTGGGGGAGAAGGAGGAAGATTCATTTGTGAGCGGTAGTGGCCCTCAAAGGAATCTGACGCTAATAAGCGAAGCTCGAATTTTTGGTTAGATGGGAGCGGAAGGGTTTGATAGGATGCATGGCCTTCTGAAACGGTCGGTTTTCTTGCACCTGAGAGTGGCAAGACAGTTGATGCTGGGGTTGGCGTGGGTAGCTACTGACGCCCGGAGATTTGCAGCGTAGGTAATGGCTGCCGATTGAATGGAAGGAAGATTTGTTTCCTCTAGGATCTGTTTGTTTCTAACATACCACGGGAAGTTAAGAGCAGATCGTAGTAGACGCATGTATGTGGATTGAAGCCTGGACACTTGTCTGGGTGAGGCAGAGCCCCAAATAGGGATGGCGTAGGAGCAGATGCTTCTAATGATGGCATTGAAAGCTCGCTTTTTGGTGCTTACTGAACTGTTGAGATGCTGACCCTTTTTGTAGAGTGCTTCCCAGTGTGGTGTGTCTTTGCGTGTGTGGATGTGAGGTGCTCTCGCTTGTGGGTCCTGTGGTATACGGTTTCTGTGTGTGTGGTGTATTGGAGTGTTGGCAGTGATGGGTCTTCGTGTTCTGCTGTGTTGAGGTAGTGGCTATAGAAGGAGGCTTATCTCATTTAGCCATTTATAAAAAAATGGGTTGCAACATGCCCCTTAAAATTCATTTTCTGGACTCCCATCTGAATTCTTCCCCGAAAATTTAGGGGCCGTAAGTGACGAACATGGGGAACCGTTCCACCAAGACATTTCTTCTGTGAAGAAACGGTATCAAGGCAAGTGGAGTGCCAGTTTGCTTGCCGATTACTGCTGGACATTGTTAAGGGATACTCCAAAAACAAAATATCGGTGAAAAACATCGACAGTAACATTTTAAGGTCCTCTTTAGTTAATAAAATAGTATATTTGTCGCTGTTTTTTTTAACGAAAATCCTCATAATAACTAAACTATAGGTGATAGTAGAAATATGTAGGTATTTTCTGCATTTGTGTCAATTTCTACATAATAAACACTTTGTTCTGTTCATGTCACAAAAAACAAGTGGATTTTTGTTTACCAGTGTAATATTTCACATAATTTTTTGTTAAGCAATTGAAATTTTTCTTGCCTTTTGCAGGCCAAAAAATATGAAAAGTATGTGACACAACGGAAAACAAGATGACGCCAAACTATTTCATGTGACGTTATTTTTCAAGAATGAGAAGAGACAACAAAACAAATATTTGGATAATTTTAAAATATATTACTTTATATAATGTGTTGACAACATTGTTGCCGATGAAGTGAATGATTAATATGGGTTGTGATTATGCGACATCCAAGAGTATTTTTTTTATTATATATTTGCAAAAATTAGCTGGTATCGAAATTGTAACCATTCGAAATCAAATAGAATGTCGTTCGAAAAAAATTCCTGAAATCAAAACGCCTTCACCTTCGTACTTATATTTATTTTCTCCACCGCAAATCAGATGCCATTACAATGTAGCTGGTTTATATTCCGCAGTATAATCATACCGATCCGATTGTTAGTTGCAGATTATGAAATGGTAAACTAAGCAGTTCCAGCGAATTAATCTTTGAATAGATGACATCTTCGTCTTGGTTGGCAAAGAAAGCAGTCGATTGTAATTTTGAGCATTTTTTTGGGTAAACTTTTTTGATGAGCTTGGTCTTTGTTTTTGATATATTCCGATGATGCTTTCGTATTACGTATCTCCGTTCTGGCAAAGTCATCATTCTGTCACATTTCAAATACAAGGTAAAGTTTCTCTATTGTACCTCAAAAATTTACCGATATTATCCGTAAAAAATAAGCTATTGGCATTGAAGTCTACATGTTACGAATATGAGGTTTAGAGAGTCTAAAGTCCGATTTTGACTATCTTTGAACGTGAGATGGTGTACCTTAAGACACTATTTGCATTAGGTTTTATTCTCATTACTTTCTTGGTGCTTGCTTTATATGCTATAAAGTAAGGGATTCATAAGGTATTAACATTTTTTATGTACTTATGAGAAGTAGGCATGGATGTTGCATTTTCACATTTGCATGATGCAATGGTTGGAATAGTATCATGCACCGAATTTGGTTGAAATTGGTCCAGTATTTCTTGTAATCTGAAATTTCCCCAAAGGTGAGCGGACCATTGTCCGAATTTTATGCCGTTCATTCCGAATTTCGTGAAAATGTAGCATTAAATAAAATAGCTTTCGATGGTTGTTTGTATGGGAGCTATGTATATGCTAAAGTGATTTGATTTTGGTGTTTCTGATAAATAGTCAGCTTTCTGGGGAGAAAAGAACACGTGCTCAATTTATACGCCGATAAAAAACGAGTGTATACAGACAGACGGAGATGGCTACATGGTAACGCTGATTATAAACAAGTTTTATAGGATACTGCCGTTTCCTTTTGGGTGTTACAAACTTTGTGGCGCTTCATAGCAATATTTTTACAAAGTGCGTTCCAAAGTAAACAGGACTTAAAAAAAAGAACGAATGGTTTTTTCGGCAAAATCAATTTATTTTATTCAAAATAGTCTCCTTCTGCCTCAAAACAGATTTTTGCACGGTCCAAAAGCATGTCGAGCAAGTGTTTTAGCACGTTGGCCTGTATGGCCGCCAGTATGCAGCCTTTTGAATGGCCTCTACGTCTGCATAACGCTTTCTTTTCATAGATAAATGCATTTTTCCGAAAATGAAAAAGTCGCACGGTGCCACATAAGGTGAATACGGGGAGTGGTTAATGGTTAAAATGTGATTTTTGGTCAAATAATCAGTCACAAGCGTCGATCGAATGTTGGATTCTGAGCAATTGTTGGTCGTCAGTCAATTCGTGTAGAACAAACCGTGTACACACCTTTCGTAAGCCCAAATGTTCGGTCAAAATGCGATAAATCGATGTTTTGGAGATGTTCAATTCCATTACTATGAATTTCAATGATAATTTCGGCTGATTTTTAATGAATTCACGCACAGTTTCGATGGAATTTCCGGTGATCACGGATTTTGATTGACCCAAGACCACTTTGGAAACGTTGAAACCACACTTGCTTTCTGCTAGGGGATAGGCAATCATCGCCATAAACTTGTTTCATCAATTGAATCGTTTCGGTAAAAGTTTTACCAATTTTAAAACAAAATTTAATGTTAGCTGGCTATTTGTTCGAAGTTCATTTTCGCACCGATAACACAAACATACTGACACTTAAAACGCAATAACTTCACTTCTAATCGATGAAATGTCATGAATGGACAATCGATAAAGATAACAGATTCTAATGCACCAGTCCACAAATAGATGGCGACATAAGGGCCCGCTAGAACGCACCTTGCAGAGATAAAGAGATGTTTAACTCCTCTCTCTGAGAAAATGAGATAGCAATTGCTAAACGTCAAAACTACCTAAACTTTGACAGTTGATCGAGTTCAGGGGATTTGACGTTTAGCAATTGGAAACGAACGATGGCCAGATTGAAATCTTACCAAAAAAATAAGTAAACGGAGGGATTTTTTGCATCGTTCAAGATCACTTATAAAAAATGTAAAACAATGAAAATTAAATAAATTTATGGAATTTAAAGGTATTTGATGAAACGTTTTGTAATTTGAAACATCATATTATTATTATAATTGAGAGCTGACAAGCTTAAATTCTTTTATTGGGTATTGAAAGGTCAAAAGTCAGTTGTTCTAATATACTTCAAAAGGATTTAAATAGTTTCTCCATATAATAAATAACCACTATATAGTAATTTTTATTCGTACTAAATGTTGGGTATTGGGTTGATAAATACCCAAAAATTATTATTTTGTTTAATCTGGCCATAATGGAAAATGTTTCCCTTTATGCCTGCACCTTGTATAAGCCAACTGGGGTTTTTACTACGTGAAGTCTTATTCAGGTATAGCAAAAAAGCACGCTCTGAATAAAGGATGATAGAATACGAGATTACGACAAGTATTTATCCTTATCTCTTTATTTAGGCTGTTGCAATTGTTATAAAAACAACCGTCATATTGTGATATATTTTTTTTGGAATAACAAGAAAAATTATAAAACAACACGTGAAGGGTTTACCAACAAGAACGACGTGATGTTAAAATGAAATAAAACACTAAAATCTGGTCAAATTGCGTTATGCTTTTTTTTTTTGTTATGCCGATAATTTTATGTCATTTATGATTTAAACAAAATGTCGGTCAAATGATCACCACGGCACTGTTTGCAAATCTCTACCCGTTACTCATAGACTCCGAAACAGCTGGCCGATTTTAATGAAATTTTATAACGATCTTCAGGATGGCCCAGGGCGTGCAGTGATCTGCAGTGAAAGAGTTAAACACAACTTTGAGCCACTTGAGAAAAATTGAGCATAAAGCAAGCAAATTATTCACGGAATGAGTACAAGTGTGATTACTGATCTCTTACAATTATAAAAGAGAGAGTTTTGGCTTGTGAGCTGCTTAGCTTGTATAAAGCATACAATATATTCACAAGTGTTTGGTTATGAGTTCACAATACTTATGAATCTTTGCTTACGGGGCATCTCGACGGGCTAAAGTTTATGGCATAATAACTGTCAAGTCTATTGCCATTGCCATTGCCAAATCTGTATGTGGGCAATAAATGAGCATCCTCCCCCGGACATCCACACATGCACCGCACTATCACACCACATCAACTCAACTTCACAACACTGACACGCACCTTCACCATACTCTCTTCACAAATCATCAGGGCTTACAACCCACATTCCACACTACACATGAGAGCACCACACATCGGCACTCACATACACGTACACCAACCAACCACATCACACGATCTGATCCCACACAGCAAAGGGAAAAAAGAAACCACAAGGAGATCAGCAACTTCACTTCGCTTTCGATCTCAGTAGCGACCAGTACGCGTGTGCGAACTCTTGAACGGAGTTTTTCCCTCCTCCAGTTTCCTTCATTTTTCATCCCGTGTCGGAATTATCAACCGCTAATTATTATTATTTTATAAAGTGTTTAATAAAGTGAACATTAAAATTTTACATAAACAAAAAAAACGCAATATACATATATACACGCGTATGCGCATTGAAGCAAATCCATTTTTCAATTTTTTTTTTCATTTTTTTATAAAACAAAACTTTGTGGTGATCGAGAAGGTAAGTGCGTGCGAAAAAGAAAGAAGAATTTGAAGTGCACAGCAAAAAGGTGAGTTAGTGGTCCTTCGAAGCCAAAAAGAACGGCACATTGGTGAAACGATAAAAAAATTATATATGCATATATATATGCATATACGTAAAAACAACAACAAAAAAAGTTTTACATACATATGAAAGTGCAGTGACACCAGAATAAAATATATTAGAACGAAGTGGTACATAAATCTACATACATACATGCGTATTTGTATATGACAAAACAAAAAGAGTGGTGAAAAAAGAACAAAAAAAGGCAAAAGCAGAAAAATAGTGCAGTGAAATAATATACATACATACTAAAACTAACACATGTGTACAAAATTGTGATAATTAACAATAAAACATTAACCAAAAGTGGGTGCAAACTAACACTAAATAAAATACGGGCGCGAACTCATAATAAACAAATAAATAAAATAGCCAAAACACAAATTAAACAAAAAACAAAAAAAAAGAGAACCATCGACACAACAAAGCGGAACGCAGCCGCCGTTGGAAGGAATTCCCACCCAAAGAAGCTAGAAAAGGAAACACACCACTTTTCACCAAAATTCTATATCTAAAATCAGAGTGAGTGTATCAATTCCACTTTTGATTTTATTTATTATAAGTATGTATACAAGTTAATGGTTGCCACCAGATGATTAATAACACGCTGTGTTGAATGGTGAAGTTGAACTCAAATTTCTTTATTGAACACATTTCTTTTATACAGAATTTGCTTATTTAGTATAAACTTACATATGTACGAATTCTTACTTACTAGTACTTATTTCTATATACTCTATAATGATAACGTAAGAAATAATTATAGCAAACCTCAGTTTGGTCGAGAAACGACTTACATTGCGGCGGCACGGCTTCCGTTCTGGTTTAGTGCCGACGAAATGTGGTGTTGTTGTAAATTTTGGGAATTAACTATATTGAGCAATGATATTGTATATTTACAGAATATTGCTGAATTGAGTAATATCAGTATATTTTATAACGTTATACAAAGTTATAGTTTCGTTAAAGAAGTTTATGAGAAAAGTACCATTTATGTATTATTATAGATAATATTTCCAATAAAATTTGAAAGAAATATTGTTCCTTCACTAATTAATTCAATTATAGCTTGGTTTACATATTGGTAATCGCAAAGCGCTTTTTCTCCGCTAAGGATCTGTGAAATGCAATGGGTTTTCTTTAGTTTTTTAAGTTGGTTTCTCTTGTATATAGTACTCGTAGTATCATCTACTTCAATGCAATTTCCAAATATGCCATACTTGTCGTTTTGGGATATGAAAAGATTGGTGAATTCTATGTATACTCGTTTAAGGTGTTTTACAGTCGAACGTATGATAATATTATTGTAAAGGGTATCTTCGGTTTTTGGAAGTGAAATTACGAGTACATGTAAAAGAAGTGAGTCTTTAATAATCATAGAAGGTTATGCATATTTGAGTGCTTGTAGTTCATTTTTAAAAGGTAATGTCTCAGTTTGAGAGATAATATTTGCGATATCTTCTTTATTTAGAATTTGAGAATGAACGATTCCTTGTTTTGCTAATTGGGTAGCCATTATAATTTTTGCAATTTCGTCTTTTACGATACCTAACCTATTACATAATTAAGGTGTTCACAGTTCTTTATTATCTGATGTGTTAATTTTGCCATCTGTTAACTTCAAAACATTTTACCACGTGGTAACTTTGTTTGTTGTTGTTTCCTATACAAGTTCGAAATAACAGTCTTAGGCAAAATTACTCTACTTCACTTCGTGTTTTTGTTTCCTGCTAAACTCGCAACTTTGATCAGCTGACTATTCGCGTTTAGAAAAAATGGAAAGCAACACACAAATACAGAAGGTAAACGCAATTCGCAATATTTTTAAATATAAATATGAAAATATTCTGCCTATAATTGTTCTATTGCAGGTTGTACATAAACGTGTTCGAAAGGCTCCCTACAGAAAGTGGACCGACAACGAAAATGAAAGTTTAATCAACTTTTTGACGGACAACAGGCCACTAGAGAAACCAACGGCCCAACATTATAATAAAAGATTTTTGAACCAAACTGGCAGCGACTTGCATTGGACTCTGGTGCGTTGTAAGGTAAAAAACTTAAGATTGGCGTACACCAAGGCCAAGTCCTTGGGAAGTAGCACCATGGATAATTGTGACACTACCAAAAGTAGGTTCTACACATCATAAATTTTTAAATGTATATATCCTACAAATACACTTTATTTTTAGACGCGATCGTAAGGATGTGTCCCCGGTACGATGACTTAGAAGACATTTTTGGCTATAGGGAGCTCACTTCAAACTTCCTTGTATTGGATACCGAGGACATTGCATGTACTGGTTCACCAGAAGTTCACCAGAAGTTGCCACGTCCTCTGATATAACCGTCGATGAAATCGTGGCATTATCCGAGACTCTGGTCACCCCTTCTACGTCAAAGGCTGTCCGAAAGGGTATATATTCGCGTACAGCCTTATCAGACGTTCTCGATGTACACTCCAGCTTATTGGATGCAAAAAAAGACAGAATCGAGAAGGAATTTAAGATGAGGGAAAATGAATTAATGCTAAAAGAGCAACAATTTTTGTTTGATAAAGAGTTGGTAGAAAAAAAAACTGACAGGGAAATTCAAGTTATGGAAATTCAAATGAGGGAGAGAATAGCTATGAAAGAACTGGTAATGAAAGAAAGAATTGAAATGGAAAAAATGAAAATAATGCAATAAAAATCTCGCCGTGCTAAGTATTTTCTTCCATATAGAAAATAAATCGCGTTATATGAAGAAAACATGTATAACACCTTCATTAGAAAAATATTAAACATCTTTTATTTCAATAAAATTTAATAGGCTATTGAACTGCATACCAAAAAGGCTAAAAATGTCGACTAAAAGTTAATATTTCGATGAAAATTTGTAAAGTTTAGATTTCTATACGAAACTAATTCAATTTAAATAACTAAAGCCTGTGTTGATAAAAACCTGTTTTGCAAATCAAGCGTAAAGAAAAACACGTCGTCGGAAACACTGCTACATATTCTTTGGCGGTTTTTATTTTCTGTACTTTATAATTTTTAACCCATTCCGAGGATACACCAAGAAAGCACTACGAATATGATATAAACAAAAATTACTAGTCTATTTATTAATTACATTGGAACTCTTCCTTTAAATATTAAGATAATTGTCTTTACAACTAAATGGTATTTGGTAAAAAAAACACATTTAGTTCTAAAAATTAAAAAAAAATCACTTAGAAACTTTTATTGGGAGCTCCGATTATTAACAAATTCAGCCAATGCAATTCGTAATTCGTGTTGTTCATAAATTTCTGGAGGATAATCAATTTCTTCCCCATCACAGCTATTATCGTCGTCATTGTTAAAGTCTTGCAATATATTATGCAAAATGCTGCAGGCTAAAATTCATCTGCAACAGCTCTTGTAATTATTTTCGTTGGACAATCGAAACCGAAGCACTTTTAAGCTGCTAAATCTTTCTTTTAATTTGCCGAAACAATTTTCCACTCGTACTCGATATTTAGAAAAGTATTTGTTGAACCTATCCCTTTTATATTGTGACAGTTCGTTGCTATTTTGCCGAAAAGGTGTAATTATATTTCTATTTAAGGGATACGCAGAATCACCGGCTATCCATTGCCTTTCATAAAAATAATTTCCAGGTGCTTGTCCAATAGCTGATTCTCCAAAAATCTTAGCATCATGTACACTGCCCCTATATCCAATTGCTGCTTGTCGAATTCTCAAAGAATAGTCGCACACTATTTGCATTTTCATGGAATACTGTTTTTTCCTGGAAAAATAGAATTCATGATCCTTAATTGGAGATTTCGACAAACGTATTTCAGTGCAATCGACATAGCCAATGCATCCTGGCAGCTCGTGCATTGTATTGGCTACAAGTTTGCGTCTTTCTTCCCTAGTTGGCCAATACAAAAACTTATATTTCAAATTTACGATGGCAGAAATAATGCGGTCTGTAACTGTAATCACAGTTCCTCCATCTCCAACTCCAAACAAGGTTGCAACCGTTCTGATGGATGCACTATTCCCACTAGAACCAAAACGGAAAAGTGCGATCTTTAATTGCAATTCCACTGGCATTTGAGGAACCAAATTTTTATTTTTAAAAGCAGTGTCTTCTTTGATTAAGCTTAGTACGCAGCTCTCAAGAAACGTAAAAACTTCATATGAAAAAACGCTTAAGAAACGGTCCAGAAACGTTCCTGCGATAAAGTTACTTGTGCTAGTACGCAGCTCTCAAGAAATCTAGTACTAATTTTTAATACTTTTTTTTCAATAAAATGTGAATATGGCAAACCTGGTTTTGCGACGAAACATCAAATCAACAATTGTTTCTTGAGGGAAATTCGAAGTAATCGTCAAATTCATCCTAAATTAGTTGAAATCATTATTGTAAAGTATATTCCAATTTGAAATATTGTATAAAACCAACCAATCATCAACAACATTCCTTAAATCTCAATGAAAATATTTGTGTTACCATACACATACATACATACATACATAAGCTTAGTACGCAGCTCTCAAGAAACGTAAAAACTTCATATAAAAAAACGCTTAAAACGGTCTAGAAACGTTCCTGCGATAAAGTTACTTGTGCTAGTACGCAGCTCTTAAGAAAGCTAGTACTAATTTTTAATACTTTTTTTCAATAAAATGTGAATATGGCAAACCTGGTTTTGCAAAGAAACATCAAATCAACAATTGTTTCTTGCAGGAAATTCGAAGTAATAGTCAAATTCATCCTAAATTAGTTGAAATCATTATTATAAAGTATATTCCATTTTGAAATGTTGTATAAAACCAACCAATCATCAACAACATTCCTTAAATCTCAATGAAAATATTTGTGTTACCATACACATACATACATACATGCATACGCACAAAGTTTGTTTACTTTGTTTATTCTCTCTTGCTCTTCTAATGTGGATCATTCACAATGCGTAACCAGCTGTCAACATTACTTGAGAAATAATGTATTTTTGTTCTTGAGCAATTACTTGAGAGCTGCGTACCAACCTTTAAGCTTAAAATATGTTGAAATTCCGGAGTTTCCAGTCGTAACATTTGCCGCATACGATTGTTATCGAAGTTGGGAAGGATTGTGTCAATCCAATTTGTAGATTTTGGCACATTTACGTGGCTGCATCTTCTTGTGGACAAAATTATTGCTGCACTAACATTAAAGTCCATTAGAATATCGCAGTCCTCATCTTCACTGCCTAATCAATGCGCAAAATTATAAAAGTTATATGAATATAGAAATGTGCACCTACTTGAATTTTGGAGCAGCAATTCCAACATGTTTTTTAAGCACAGTCCGTTTAGTAATTTTTCTTTTCCACTTCTGCGAGGCATTGCTTACATGTAAATATTTTTGTAACTACACAATTTTTGACAGTTCGAATCAGCTGTTTGAAGGGTTGCTCACAGTTTGAATGTGTTATCTTGTTAAAGTTGCCACCTATTAACTTTAAAAGTAAACTCTGAATAAATGTTTGTGCGAATAATTCTTTGTTATTCTTACTTATTTCATCCACAATCATGTTATAACTATCTAATATTTTATTATTTGTCTTGATAAGGTATTGCTTTGTGGTGTACTGTTACTGATTTCAGTCAGTTCATGTGTTGTGGAAAGTATTTGGTCCCAGTCAGTGGCATCGGGATTTCCTGCTAACCATTTCCAAGCAGATTCTATCCAATTGATTGATCTCTTTTGAATACTTGCATTTTTTGTTCGCAGTTTGCTTAATAAGCTATCTATCTCGGAAAGTTGATGTTTTAATTGTGGAAATAAAATATTTGTTTTACTAATTTCGTGGTACATAGTAAGTCTGACGTCGTTGGTAATTTTTTCGTAGTCGTCCAAGTCGATAGTGTGGATAATTTTATACGTCCCTTTTGTAATCTTTCCTAGTCCTTGTTTGATCGTCACGAGCGGGCTGTCATATTCGTAGGTGTCCAGTAAGGTAAGAGTCTAAATAGTAAATGTCAGTTAGTTTTTTAAGTGGGATTTATGAATCTTTCTGTTATCTTTAGTAGTTATTGTGACGGTATTGTCTTTAGCGACAGTTTCTTTTTTAAAAATGGGTTTCGTTTTCCCTTTAATTTGTTTGTTCTTTTTAAATACAGTATCACCAGGTTCGTAATTTCTTATTTTTGACCTATTTTTGTTGTGATAATTTAGTGTATTTTTTTGGTTTCTGGCTATTTCATTTCGAAGGTCAGAATTAACTATTTCCTTAAAGTTTGTTAAATCTTGGTAGTTGATTCTCTGTGTTCTTCCAAAGAAAATATCAGTTGGTTTCGTTTTCGTAACTGAATGTATCGTGTTATTATACGAGTATCTGTCAACGGCAATGTTGACAATTTCTTTAATAGAGTAATCAGGATATTCCACTTGGAGACATCTGATTATTTCAATAATAGTGGAATGCACTTCTATCTCACCATTGACTTTGCTTTTCTGAGGTAGTGCTAGATAGATTTCAATTCCTAACCCTTCTAAATAGTTCAGAGTTATTGGGCTTATAAAGCTGCCTTCATTGTCCATGACCAAAGTCTTTGGTACAGTGAAATAGTGTAGA
Organism: Bactrocera dorsalis; assembly: GCF_023373825.1. Lineage (NCBI taxonomy): Eukaryota > Metazoa > Arthropoda > Insecta > Diptera > Tephritidae > Bactrocera > Bactrocera dorsalis. Next base: position 17,290,070 of record NC_064308.1, on the reverse strand, counting down.
AGCTTTATCAATTTATCCATGATATGCAGTACTGATTTATTTTTTATCCTGAAAAATTTTACAAATTTAGTGAATTTGTCAACGCACGAGATATATTTTTCGCCGGACATTTCTATAACGTCGATATGCAGTATTTCTGTTGGATACGAAGGTATGGGTGTTGCCTGTAACTTGGGTTTTTGTGGATGCCGGTCGTACTTATTACATCCGCAAATCTCACATGATTTAGTATGTTTTTTAATAAGTTTAGTCATTTGTGGAAAATAGTATTTTTCCAATATCTGGTCTTTATTTTCTTTACCATTGCGATGGGCTCTTTTGTGTTCTTGTTCTATTATTTTAAATTTGACATCTTCGTCTGATTTGAAGAATAATTGGATGGCCCTACTACTATAGGCGTATTGTTCGGTCGATTCATATAGTTTATTCTTCGTGAGTGTATTGAAGGGTCCACCTCCATAGGGATTGGTGGTTTAGGATTGGTTGGTCTGGGTGGTGCTTGATTTTGCATGTTTTTATTATAGACTTAATTTTTTCGGCAGAGTTTAATACCCTTGGTACAAATATTGGTTTTGGATTCATTTGATGTTTTTGCATTTGATTAGAGCTACCACCGTTTTTTGTATATGTTGAATAGTTTCTTAAGTTAATGTTTTGAATTTCAAGGCAGGAAGCGTATGCTTCGGGTAGGTTGCTGGGGCGTTGAATGATTAGCATTCTAGACAATTCACCGTTTAGGCCTCTGATAAATGTATCAAGGGCTCGATTCCTATAGGTTTCCAGTAGAGCATTATCAGCGATAGTTGGTGATTGACTCTTGCGTAGAATTCCTCTACGCTGAAGCGTTTTTGGGATAAGGTTCCTAGTTCATGGTCTAGAGTCCTTAGATCGCGTTTGTCGGCATAGTGTAGTGACAAACAATTTTTGATTGTTCCCCAATCTTCATTGAATATGTTGTATGAGATTAAGGCCGTATCTGCAGGGCCTTTAATTTTCTGCCTAATATGTCGTAGGATGGCTCTATACAGTGGCTTTGTTCTGACTACTTCGTAGTCCTGCAAAACAAATTCGACGTTGTCGATTCAGGATATGAATTGGATCGGATCTCCTTCGAATGTTGGGAGGTTCTTCATGCTGTCAGGTAATCTGCTAATTTCTATTAAATCTGACTCAGTTAAGTGAATATGGTTATTTGAAATAGAACTTTCGTTATGGAGACTAGTTCTACTTTCTAACTGATTTATCCTATTGCTCAATATATTTGATTGTTCTATTTGTGCATTAACAGCACCTGTTAGGTGTGTAATAGCGTCTTGAATTTGCTCCATTACTGTGACTTACAATTTCGACTATTTATTGCTTTAACAATATGATACTTTATATATGTATATTTATTGCTATAACAATTTTTTAGATTTTTTATATATCGGGTATAAATTTTATTTGCTTATTAAGATTTTTAATATTTTTTTGTATATCGGGTACTTATTGTAATACTTAAAATTTATATGACCGATATTTATTGCTATGCAATATTTTTAATATATCGGGTAGTTATAATTTTTATGTAAGCTTAATATTAACTTACAGGAGTATCAGCATCAACTTTGTCATTCTCTTTAGACGGTCCACTTGGTCCTGTTTGAAGCGTTAGTCCTCTACTGGGGGGTGGATGACGTCACTCCAGGCGTTAATTTGGCGGCTTCTTGTTTCAGTTGCCCACTTTATAAGTATTTTTATTTTGATTTGTCGAACACTTAGCTTTATTGTTTAACAAGTCTTATAGTCTAAGAGCCAGTGAATGGCAGAGTGCATGTATTTTACCAAAGATGATATTTTGTTTGTTGACCCTTCTATACAGACCTTACATGAAATGGGGAACAGCTAAGTCCAGCGAAGGTAGCTATGACGTCTCCCAGGTAAGACAGGTACGTAAATCAGACCAAGTTCGCAAGTATTTTAACAAAGCTGGCGTTTGGTCATAGCAAATAATATGGTAAATATAACCAGAAAAATAAATAGCAGACGATTTTTTCCGTTGAAACTTCGTGGCAGACGTTTTTGACATTAAAAAAAAAAAAATTCGAAAGTATTTAACCAAATTTGATTTTTATATATGTTATTTGTAATAGTATTATTAGTTTATTTTTCAAACGGCGGACGTTTTCTCTAGTTAAAATACTCCGGCAGGCGACAATATATATTGATAGTGTGATTATATGTACCTACTGTGATACCAACCAACCAACTTAGCAAATTATCAAATATATTTGTAGCAGGGTTTGTTAAAGTTCGAGATCTAAAAGATTGTGGATTTACTGTTTGCCTTACACCACTTCTGATTATTTTAATACATAGGTATATTTTTAATTTAATTCATGTAACTGATTCGAAATAAAAAGTGAATTATATATTTTTTTCAATTTATAAGAAATAATAATTATTATTAAATAATAATTTTTTTATTATAAAGAACCCAAGAACATGGGCATACTTAATTGAATCTATGTAACTGATTGGAAATAAAAAATTAATTTAATTTTTTTAAATTTATAAGCAATAATTAACAATTTTTATTTTCTCCCGTTTTCCCGGGAATCCCGGGAAATGAAATTTCGATATCCCGAAATCCCGGGAATTCGAAAACACTCCGGGAGTGGGAGCTCTAATAGGCATGCCTCTACCTGAAGGTATGTTACATGACGGTCTTGCCTTATCAGTTCACGTACGGCATCGATGTTTTCTGGCACAACGGCTGTTTTTGGACGACCTTCACGGAATTCGTCTTTGAGCGAGCGTCGGCCACGATTGAATTCGTTGAACAGTTTTTCACAGAGCTATAGGATGGTGCCTCATAGCCATACAAAGATTTTAGTTCATCGATGCACTCTTGTCGTGATAATTCACGTCGAAAGTTGTGAAAAATGATCGCACGAAAATGTTCACGAGTTAATTCCATTTTTTGGGAGAGATGAATTTTTTAATTCCCTGTAAATAAAACAATTCACCATTAAATGACAAAACGTTCTGAGTGATGTTATGCTAAAAAATGTCAAACTTTCCAATGGAAATGTCAGATTGCACCTGGCAACACTTAGTGTTGCCTAGTCCAGAAATATATATTGCAGCCTATGTATACGAATGTACTATTAACTATCGATACTATGTATGTATTCATCTACTACCCATTTCCATCAACATTTATAATTAATTGAACGTTAATTTCAGGTATCTTAAATAGAGACTATGGTATTCGTAGTATCCAATACAAATACTGCACTGGCTATGTACAGGATAACACATGATAATACCGAAATAAAATAACAAGAAATAATTGTGTTATGTGGTTGAGAACACTCATGATTAAGATACATATGTACGTACATATATGTACATAATGTCCCTATGTGTAGTAGATTAGTAACGGGGTTTTCAATTGGGACGCTACAAAAGTAGACCGGTAGGGGCAAAAAATGACGCCATATTTTTTCGCTCTTTTGACATGTGTCTTCAGTATGGTTTGTCATTTCATCATGAAAAAATATTCGATCCAACAATGACGTGAAATTATTAAAATTTACTACCGAAATTCAAAGTCAGTGGCCTCAACTTTAAGAGCGGGTTTTTCAATAAGAGCGATACAGAAGTTGTTTTTAAATAAAACAAAAACGGTTTGGGATATCAATGAAATTCTTTACTACTGTGAAAGTACATTTATGCGTATTTCATGAGTCATGGGCCGATGGCGTCAAAAGGCCGTACTTCTTGCGTGATGATCAAGACCAGCTCGTTACCGTGAATGAGAATCGCTACTGCTGAATGATAACCGAATATTTTTGACCCGAATTGGATGAAAGGGACTTGGGAAATATGTGATTCCAACAGGCCGGCGCTACAAGCCACATAGCGAATGTCACAATCGTTCTATTGAAAACCAAGCTTGGCGAACGTGTTATCTCACGAAATGGCCCAGTCAATTGGCCGCATCGGTAGTGATATTTGACGCCGTTAGATTATTTCCAGCGGGGCGTCGTCAGGTCTATGGTCTTTGTCAACACCCCAGCGACGATTGATGAGATTCGTACCAATTTTCCAACGTGAAATCGCAGCATTATCGGGCGATTTATGCCTGAAAACTGTCAAAAATTGAGTTCAGCGCCCGTGGTGGCCATGAAAAGAAATCGAGTTCCATACATAATGGCATTAGATGTACTTTCCCAGCAATAAATAATTTCATTGTTATCCCAAACCGTTTTTGATTTAATGAGTTTAACTTTTTAGCGCTGTTATTATAAACCCCGTTATTAGGATATGTGCATGTGGTGTTTACATAAATTAAAATAAGGAAAATTTATACTCGTATATAACAAATTGATTACCCCGATTTTCCTTAAACACGTAAGTGAAAATTAAAAAAAATTAATGAGTAAAAAATAAGAAGAATTCGTTTTTAAATACAGGAGTGAAAGTACAAAATTGAGAATTTTTTTTGCAAATAGGTGAGTGAAATTAAAAAAGTGTGTGTTTAAAAAAAATAACAATTTAAAAACAAAAAATTGTCTTCACTCCATCGATATACCGACAAGAGAATATTTTTATTTTTTTTCTTAAATATCTTCTTAACTTTATATATAAATGAACTCCTAAACTACTGAACCGATTTTAGTTAAATTTAGCATTTAGAAGATAGGATAGTAAAAACAATTCATAAAAAATACAGTGAAATCTCTATTAAATGAACGCTCTATTAAGCGGACGTCTCCATTAACCATGCAGATTGTTAATAGTAGGGGAGCCCAAGAGGGGATTTTTGCAGTTACTTAAGCGTGTCAGAAAACTATATGGGGAGAAACATTGCACCTTTTTAGGTACCCCTACCAAATATGAGCCCTTAATATGGGGGCGTGCGTTGGGGGAGGTTCGTGAGATTAGAGAAAAAAAATCGATCCTTCGGGAAACTCGAGCGCGTCAGATTAAGAGATGGTATGTTAAATGCATGAAGACGAGTGTATATTTCAATATTCTGACAGTTTGAGGGTGGCTTAGAGATAGATAGATTTTTTTTTTTCATTTTAAAGGTAATTCTGTCAGAATCACGAAAATCATATAATCTGACAATTTCCGTGGGGCGATACAGGTAAAATCGTCGACAAAAGGTCCGCTTTTAATTCGTTTTTTTTTGCTAACAAAGTCGTCGCCAAAGCAACGGGTAAGTGCCGCTATTTTTTTTATAATCAATCTTTCTAACATCCATTGTAAAAATGAGTGACGTTAGTGTAAAATGTGTTTTCTGTGGCGAAGAAATTTGCGGAAAATTCAAAAAGTTTACTCCACAAACTTTAAATAAATGTATAACTGTTTTGGAGTATCGCAAAGCGAAGCCGGTTGTCAGGAAATCGAGCAACGTTTATGCTACTGTTGAACTGTCAGAAGAAACCTCATTGAACGATGGCTATCATACCCAGTGTTATAAGCTTTTTACAGCACTTAAAATACCATCTGATTTTGGGAGACAAATTCAAATTGGTACAGATAGTGAGCAGGCACGTGTTAATGTACCAGAACTTTCTGGAGAGAGTCTCGAGATATCTACTACTAGCACTTTCATAATAGGGGCTGTTGATACAATAGACGAGTAAGTGTTAATGTAATAGATTATTTATTATATTGTATTAAATTGTGATGTTGAAAAAAAAAATTATTCCTTTCAATCTATATACATAAATAAAAATGAATCGCCAAAATGTATGTACGCTCATAACTTTCATACGACTGAACCAATATTGATGAAATTTTAAGAGGTTGTTCGTTGTGGATCGGGAAAGGTTTAGAAATAAAGAACCTGTATGTCTTTCATGAGGAAAAATCGCTTCGTTGAAAAACTGAATGGAAAAGATACTCTTCATGACACGGTGGGGATAATTTTTCAAAACATTACTCCAAATGAGGATACGATGTCTAAAATACCTTTAGCTGCTAATGAAATCGAAAATCTAGCTCCTAGTCAAACTGAATCCAGCAATACTTCAGAATCTACGCTTTCGACGTCGAGAAATCGAAAACGCCGAACTTTTGAAGAAATAACTTTCGAAATGCGTCCATTCACAAAAAAATTAAAAATAGCAACTTGGCATCAGCTTGACATTTCTGCACTCAACAAAGTTCCTGGAAGTTTAATTACATCAAAGCAATTGGATGTGATGTGGATGCTATCGCATAAGCTCAATGTACGTGATACTCCAATGTGGGTTGGATATAATAGTAAAATTGTTATTGGCAATTCACCTGTCCAAAAAATTTCGTATTTGACTCCCATAAACGAGTCTCCCACTAAGCATTCCACCGTTTTGAAAACTTTAGAATTGTGTCAAGAAGTTGCAAACGAATGTAATGCTCCATACATTCAGGTTACATACGATTTAGCAATAGCTCGAACAGGTTATTGCATTCAAACTCAAGAATCGCCGAAGTTCGATAACATTTTTATTCACTTGGGGGCTTTCCATATCGAAATGGCTTTTTTTTAAAGCAGTTGGCACTTTTATTGAAGAATGCGGACTCACTAATATCATGATAGAATCCGACCTAATTGCTGGAGGATCAGTTTCAGGTTTTATTATAATTATAATAGGTGTAAAAGATTACACTCTATAATGGCGTTATCGCTGCAAATATTTCACTTTAATTCTTTTATGTTAAACACAAATTTCACTGTTGAAGATTCTGTAATTGAATATCTTGCTGTCTTGTCGCAACTGGAATATAATTAGCCTCAAATACAGCACCCTGAAACACAAAATCTTCTCCACTTATATGATCAATATACAGCAGAAACATTACAAGGCAGGCACGGCAAAACGGCCCAATTTTATGCTATGTACATATATTGATTTCATTAATCTTTACCATTTATTTATCAGAAGTATAAGAGTTGGAGACTTAGACCTGTACATTTATGTAGTTGATTTAACGTTGGAGCAAACTATCAGTGGTGAAGCAGCACGTCGGCTCAGAGGAATCGTGAATCTCACAAATTCTATTTCTGCCAGACAACGTTGGGCACGAAATCACGGTGCTCGAACTCGAATTATTTCGCTCGTTTTAAAACGTGCAGGGATGAGTAACAATAGGGAAGACGTCGCCGCAGATCTACATCCAGATAGACTTAAAGAACATGAAAAACAAATCGAAGCTTTCATGCATAGCATCGAGCAGACCACAAATCCATTCACTTTCTCGATAGATAAAGATCAACTGTACAATATCTCTACTGGCCAGGCTACTACCCCACAAATTGCTAATTGCTTGCTAAACGCTGTTTCGCCTGGGATGTTTCTTCGCGATCAGCTTATAACGGAATGTAATATGAATCCGGATAGATTTCACAAATCTCTAAAGAAAAATCCGATACTTATTTTTGCAAGTTTAAAGAAGAAGAAGATTATGAAGATTGGACAAAAAGTTCATGAGGTCAAACTGGAGCGGGATTTATTCGGTAGATTATTAGCTCTGTCTCTGATTACTAACTTGGATCTTGAAAAAGTACTGTGTTTTCCAATAACACCAGTCCCTTGTCGCTATGTCATATAGATCGTTCTTTTAATAAGACTACAAAATCAGTACTAGCTCAAGAACTCGAAAAAAAATTGAAAAAATGGATCAACTGCCACTTCAGATAGACTGTGTAATTGTAGATGGATTCTTCTTTTTAAACACCTTCCAACAAATGCCACGCAATTTTAGAGACTTATCAAAGAAAATTTTACAAACACTTGTAAAATATTCAGCAGATAGTGTAGCTATTATATTTGATCGTTACTTCATGCCTTCGATCAAAGATTGTGAACATGCTCTCCGACGCAATGTAGATGACAAAGATTTTTATATTGCTGGTCCTCAACAAAGTAGAACTTCTGATTTCGCTAAAGATTTAAAAAACATAAAGTTTAAAGAAGCATTAGTAAAATTTTTTATCGAGCATTGGGCTGACCAGGAGATGAAATCGATAATTGGTAACAAGAAAATATTCCTAATTCATGATTTGTGTTACGTATACTCTGTTATTGATAATAAGGTATCACGCATGATTGATCATGGATTATCATGTCCCGTTCATGAAGAAGCGGATACGAAATTTTAAGAGCCGGTTCTGCAATTCCCAAGACAGCCGGTTCTCAATTCCCAAGACAGCCGGTTCTACGCACCGGAATTGACTCGGATTTTATCCGACCAAGGGCTGTTGTTTCGGCGATTTAACCCCGTTTGGATCGGTGAGTATTAATTTGTGTTTGTCGTCATTGGAGCAACGCCTTGCAGCAGGGTTGCTCCGTATCCTCCTGAGTCGTGCTGGCATTGAGTCCAACCCGGGCCCGAAGGAATTCTTCTGCTGCGTATGCGCAAAAAGGCTCTATCCAAACTCCACCTCGGTCAAGTATAATACATGCAATGGATGGAGCCATCTTAAGACCTGCTCAGGCTTTAAGACTCACAGGGAGTAGACCACGCGTTACGTGGCCCTATGTTGCCTGCGCAATACTACGACACAAGCCTCTATGGCTGTGCAATCTGCACTTAGTTCGCGCGCCGCGCCACCACTCAACCTGAGTGGCAAACAGAGGACCTCTACGGTCTGGAACTCAAATAGGCAACATAGCTCCCACCCGGCCGAAGCAGCTGTCTTAGCTAACGAGCGCGACACCTTACGCCATGCCGATCCCGGGGATCCCCGAATAAGAGATCTAAATTTGGAGATTCGGCATATGGTAAACCAACATAAGCGGACGAAATGGATAGAGCACCTGAAGTCCTGCAACCTCTCCACCGGCGTGAGTAAGCTTTGGGCTACTGTCAAAGCTTTGTCTAATCCGAAAAGACATGACGACCGAGTTGAAGTTCAATTCAATGGTCACGCCTCATAGGACCCGAAGACGTGCGCGAGCTATTTTAGCCGGCAGTTCACACTGCACCCTTCAGTAGACAAAGAAAAGAGATGTGTTAAGCGACGGCTGCGCAAAATGCCAAACAACTGCGCGCCGCTTACTTTCACCGATGAGGAGGTTCAGAGTGTCATCAAAAAAGCAAAATCATCCAAATCCATTGACCCTGATGGAATCAACATGCTAATGCTAAAGCATCTAGGCTCGACGGGAGTAAGTTATCTCACCAAGGTCCTCAACCTGTCACTAACCACTCTTCAAAAACCCGATGTGTAGAAAATCGAAAGATTGGTACCACTACTGAAACCTGGGAAACCCGCCAACAAAGGGGAATCTTATCGCCCGATAATTCGGCTATTACACGAAGCAACTTTTGTTGAGGCAACTCTTGGTTTATGGGCGAGGGGGCGACGAAGAGAGGAGAATCGCGCCGAGTTTCCAGTGTTCAACAACTCGCTTTGTGTTCTTATTCGTAACAGTTCGCTGCGACGTTTTTCGGCATTCGTGTTCTTCGCCCAGATAGTCCGTGGCCTCAACCAGAAACCACCCTACGAAAGAACGATCCTCGTAGCGTTGGATCTGTCAAAAGCTTTTGACACGGTCAACTACACAACACTACTGCAGGACATTGAAAATACCGTACTTTTTCGAGGTGAAACATCTAAACTGAGAAGAATTTAACAAGGGCTTCCAAAATCCACAGCGACCATATTTACAAGCTGGACAAAGGAGTATAGACTTGAACTTAATATTGCAGTCGATGGCGTCAAAATTCCGACTGTTAATAACCCTAAGATTTTAGGCGTAATCATCGATAGTCTATGCTCCTTCTCTCCCCATACGACCGCGATTATCGCCAAGGTACAGAGCCGCAACAAAATTCTCAAGTCGCTAGTCCGCAGCACATGGGGAAAAGACAAGGAAACGTTGTTGACAACTTATGAAGCAATTGGCCGGCCGGTCCTCAACTACGCAGCGCCAATATGGTCGCCTGGATGCAGTGGTACGCAGATGAGGAAACTTCAGATCTGCCAGAATACTGCACTCCGGACCACGACGGGATGCCTTTTGATGTCTCCCATTGAACACCTCCACAGTGAGACGCGTATGCTACCTGTAAAGGAGCATAATGAACTCCTTTCCCAGCAGTTCCTGCTGGGATGTTTCCGTAGGAATCGCCCTGGCAGCCATCTGCTTGGAGCAGAACCGCCTCCTAGGAGCATCAAAAGGTCATTCCTCGACTTCGTCGACGACATCGAACAGTACGCCGACCGGACTTCGGACGCAACTGACTTTCGGCAGGTACTAACCGCCATTCACAGTGGAACCATCAACACCTTCACCGCTTCCCTTCCCGTGAATGGCGTTCTTGAAGTCAAACCACCACCTATCGCAGACGAAGAGCTCCAGTTGCCGCGAGAAACGCGAGTGACCCTAGCGCAACTTCGTTCTGGATATTGTAGCAGGTTAAACTCCTACCTATCCAGAATCGACTCTGACATACCTAACGTATGTCCTGCATGCAACGAGTCTCCGTATGACACTGGCCACCACTTTGCATGCCCTACAAACCCTACTCATCTAATACCCTCTTCCCTTTGGTCCGACCCCGTCGAAACAGCACGTTTCGTGGGCTTACCGTTAGATGACCTCGACAACAACGCAAACGACCTTTACCATCTTAACGGGGATTAGCTAAGCCGTTAAAACAACAATAACAACATCAAGAAGAAAATGCCCAACGTGGCAGCAGATGAAAGATTTCTTAACTACCCAATACGAAATTGCGGAAAGGGTAGATAAAAAAGTACTCAGAACTAAAAACGTTCAACAAGACCTAAATCGAAGCTTTAATAGACCCCACGCCGGAAGCAACAATCATTTAAACAGAAGTTTTTTCAAAACACAATCGTTCACATCTGAACAAAATAAATACACGTCATGCGAACTATGTACTGGAGGGCATAAGCTAACAGCTTGCGAGAAATTTAAAAAATTGAATGTCAATGAAGGGGACAACTTTGTCAGGTCAAAAAGACTCTGTACAAACTGCTTGTCCCACTCACACAATCTTAATACTTGCGAAAGCAAATTCAATTGCGTATATTGCCACAAAAGGCATCATTCTATGTTACATCTCGATAACTTTCCCAACACATCTCAAAGTAGCGCTTTCTCAAAAAAAGCCACGGGTTTAGTTGCAACAGCAACTCCCGAAACAAAAACTCCAGCAATTTGCCAAGAGACACCATGCTGTTCAAATGCATTAAAAACTCAAACGCTACACAGCGATAATCATAGTAGAGCACTACTACCCACAGCAGTTGTGTCCATCGAACATCGAAGAGAACGGTTCAAACTTAGAGCCCTAATAGACCAAGGATCACAACGATCATTCATAGCGTCTAGGGCACAAAATAAGCTAAAACTTCCACAAAACATGCCAACTATGAAATTGCGGGCATGGGCGGACGCGTGGTACAAAACTCAAATAAAATCTGCTTCATTACCCCAATTTCCCCTCAAGCGGATAAGCGCGTTCAAGCAGAAGCCATAGTCTTACCGCAACTTTCCAAAATGCTTCTAAGCTATCATATAGATAGCAAACATTGGCATAAGGTTACACACCTAAAATTAGCAGATCCCAACGGCAACACCCCCGCTCAAATAGACCTTCTATTAGGCAGCGATCTTAAATATATCGCAAATTATACTAGAAGGTGTTGAAAAAATTTCGAAAACACTACTGGCGCAAAATACCATTTTCGGATGGGTCCTAGGTGGACTAGTTGCGGAACCAGTCACAGCAATGACCACTCAAGTTGAGGAAATCTCAAACGAGTACCTCAATTCACAATTGAGAAAATTTGGGAGCTAGAAAAACTCCAGAAGATCAGTATTGTGAAGACTTTTACAAAGCTACAACTACTCGATCAGATAATGTTCGGTATGACATACGACTACCACTAAAAAAACACTCGCCTTAGGTCACTCTCGCACCTCTGCAATACAGCAGTTTCTAAGTATAGAAAAAACCTACTTAGAAAAGGTGAGCTCAAACAAGATTATGATGGTGTCTTAGAAGAATACCTCCATTTAGACCACATGGAGGAAGTAATTTAATGCTCCTCATATTAAATTGGCGTATATACAAATACGTATTCAGTGGGGATGTCGAAAAGATGTATCGACAAATGCTCGTATATAAAGAAGATCAAGATTTTCAGCGGATTATTTTCTGAAAATCTGCCAGTAGTCCACTACCCGACTTTATATTTAAAACAGTTACCTTTGGCGTAAACTGTACTCCAAATCTAGCCATTCGTACACTACACGAACTGGCAGAGGACACAAAGCCAGAATTTCCACTGGCAACACAAGTCTTAAAAACACAAACGTATGTAGACGATATCCTGTCGGGAAGCCACAGTCTTCCACAAGCATACGAGACCTTATCACAGAAAATAAATGCCCTCAACACCGCAGGGTTTCCATTAAAAAAGATAACAGCTAATCACCCAAATATTTTAAAAAAATATTCCAAAAGACCATTGGTTGGATACTAATTTCCTTATATTCGAAAAGGAAAGTACAACAAAAACACTGGGCATCCAATGGAATGCGATATTTGACAAGTTTTCGTACACTACCGAGTCAATATCCGCATTATCCGCCATAACAAAGAGACAAATTTTATCCTCGGTGGCAAAACTTTTCGCCAGTTATGATACAAGCGAAAATTCAGATACAAGAATTATGGCTAGACGGAACAGACTGGGACGAACAAGTAAAACCTCTTCGCTTAGAAAAACGGTCCCAATTCGCTAATAATTTGAACGACATCTCGCAGATACAAATTCCACGGTGGGTAAACTATTCCCCCGAATACAAAGTGGAACTACACGGCTTCTGCGACGACTCTGAAAAGGCATATTGTGCCACTATATATGTGCGTACACAAAGCGATGTCGTAACTACAAGCCATCTACTAGCGGCAAAACCAAAAGTTGCGCCTCTAAAAACGCTAAGTCTCCCACGACTTGAACTCTGTGGCGCTCTGCTGCTAGCAAAACTAGCGTCAAATACACTACAAATTATATTTATGGTCCGATTCCGAGATAGTTCTAGCCTGGTTAGAAAAACCACCATATACGTGGAAAACGTATATTTCTAACCGAACGTCTGATACACTTGACCTAGTAGGATCAGCCACTTGGCGACACGTAGCCAGTGCTGACTATCCTGCTGATCAAGCCTAACGTACAATGAGGCCACCCTATAATCATACCCGAGAGGTGTTCGTTTGCCACTTTATTTATTAATATATCCACATACTAATGCTCCACGCCGAACATCGCCTCATGCAACATATGGTCCGCCAAGAGCTGTACATACCCCGACTGAAGCCCCAAATAAAGAAGGTCATTTTCATGTGTAAAATCTGCACTATGCATAAGCAGAAAATGCCTTTTATGATAAAGGCATCCATGCTAAGGTCTCCTACCCTCATGAAAGGCTATGTTGCTGTTTTTGTCTGTTTCACGACAAAAGCACTACATCTTGAGCTATGTACGAAACTGACGACGGAGGTTTTTCTCGCGGCGTTTGCTCGTTTTGTCGGACGACGAGGCTTTCCATCAAATCTCATGAGCGATAACGGTAAAACCTTTATCGGAGCTCAAAGAGCTACGGAAAGACAGTTTGTGGACTTCACAAGACAAGTCTCGCCTGAAATTGTCCAAAAATACGCTCCTCAAGGTATCAATTGGCAGTTTTTCCCCCCATGCGCCCCTCATATGGGCGGCTTATGGGAATCAGCTGTAAAAAGTTTCAAATCTCATTTTAAAAAGATTGCTGGCACCAAAAATTTAATTATGAAGAATTCACGACACTCTTAACTCGAATTGAAACCGTTCTTAACTCACGACCACTCGCTGCACTCTCGCAGCGTGCCAGGCGTGCAGTCGCTTTCCTTATTAAACCGTTGGGAAAGAATTAAAATTCTCCATCATGACTTCAGTCGCCGATGGAAAAATGATTATTCAAAGGACCTCCACAGAAGGTACCAATGGAAAATCACAGAAAATGCGCCTAAGCTTGGAGATTGTCTTTTAATCAATGGCGATTGTCTCCCCCCTACCGAATGGCGGCTTGGCCGCACAGAGAAGCTTTTCTATGACTCCGACGGTCACATTCGCATAGTCGATCTTCGTACACAATCGGGAACGCTAACCAGACCGCTCGTTAAATTATGCTTTTTGCCAACCGCAGATAAAATCGAAACTTAACCGCAACTAGCAAACAAAGAAATAAAAAAATATATATATATAACAACAAACTCACCCACTATAAATAAATACCCACCAAAAACCCAAACCAAAAAAAAGGGGTCAATCCACATGACGACTCACTCGTGCCACATTACGTGGCACCAACGCACATATGAGTATATACAAACATAATAATTAACATGATATCTCTTAACAGATAAATATGGATGCCGAGGAACCCACTGTTCCTACGTCCACTGTACGTTCGGCCGTCACTGTTCCGCGCCCGAAAGCTACTCTAGTAGCAGCCCCGCGCAGTGACCCGCAATCAATGGCTCCGGAACAGCCACAACTTCAATGCGCGCTATGTCACCGACGACATCGGTTGCCACACTGTGGCATTTTCAAGGGGATGACACCCTTGCATCGCCAGCAGATCGCGCAGGCACACGGCCACTGCCTGAATTGCCTGGCGGCTACCCATCTCACGCGCGAATGCGCGACCGGGTATCAGTGTCAGGTATGCATGCGGCACCATCACACGATGCTGCACCACACCGCCGAACCCGACGTCGAGCGTCGTCATACCCCTCGTGGCCGTACTGCCAGCCGACGACTCCCGCGACCGCAACCGCGAAGGCAAGCCTTCCCTTCGGAGGAGTCCCGCTCCTGGCGCCATCATCATACCACCCCGCATTGGAGGCGCCATCGTAGGCAGCAAGCCCGTCGTAAGACAGGCCAACTGCAACACTGCAACAACTTCAGAGGCTACTATGCTGAATACTCGCCTAGGGGGGCTAGAAGGTATAAATGAGCATCCTCTCCCGGACATCCACACATACACCACACTACGAGTATCACACCACATCAACTCAGCCTCACAACACTGACACGCACCTTCACCATACTCACTTCACAAATCATCAGGGCTTACAACCCAGATTGCACACTACACATGAGAGCACCACACATCGACACCCATATACACGTACACCAACCAACCACATCACACCATCTGAAAAAAGGAACCACAAGGAGATCAGCAACTTCACTTCGCTTTCGATCTCAGCAGCGACCTGTACGCGTGTGCCAACTTTTGAACGGCGTTTTTTCCCTCCTCCAGTTTTCTTCATTTTTCATCCCGTGTCGGAATTATCAACCGCTAATTATTATTATTTTATAAAGTGAACATTAAAATTGTACATAAACAAAAAAAAACAGCAGTATACATACATACACGCGTATGCACATTGATGCAAATTCATGTTTCCATTTCTGTTTAATTTTTTATAAAATAAAACTTAGTGGTGATCGAGAAGGTGAGTGCGTGCGAAAATATAAAGAATTTAAAGTGTAAAGCAAAAGGGTGAGTTAGTGGAAAATACAGTTATCATAACATAATCATTTGCGAAAGGCGTCGGGTAGGTAGGTTCGAGCTGATGTAGCGCATGTTTTGAGATCTTGAACTGCTTAAAGTTTTATATGGATGACAAACATTTATGTGGAAAATAAAAAAGGAGAAATATACTTTTTTCTAGAAGTGTTTTTCTTAAAAAAATACTTTTCATATTTTCGGACTATAATAATTGTAGTATAAATTTTATATACCAAATAAATAATAAATTTAATATGCTTGTATAAGTTTATTAAATTTTAAACTTCGCTCATTCGCCAATCCATTTTGTATAATTTTTCGGCAAAGTATCAATATTAAACTAAATATTACTTTTTTAGAAAAATTTGTTAAATTATTTTAAAAATGTACTTTATTTTTATAATTTAACACAACCGTCTTAATACTCTCTCTACTAAATTTAATATTACCGAAATGAAACTGCCGTCGGTATATAAGTAAATAGGATGTGTTGCCTCTTCGAAATTTTCATAGAAATGAAAACTGATCCGTCAAGCTGCTGAGGTGACAGTTCATTGCTTTCAATATATGGCATACTAATTAGTATTCCATAAGCAATTTGAACTCACCACACGCAATACGCCCAGCAATACAGTAAGTACACAATAAATTTTTGCCTGTCGAGATGCCCCGTTAGGATTCATTGACAATTATGAATACAAAACAGTTGTGAATATACTTACTTATGTACAAGCTACTTGAGCCTTTTGAGCCGTAATGCTATGAACCAGGAATAATGGGATGCCCAACTTATTCCAGTGTGAGAGCGCCTCAAAATAAGCGTTTTTTTTATTCATTTTCCATTATGGCCAGATCGAACAAAATACGTGGGCTGCTATATATATTTCTGGCCTAATAATGAAAATAGGCATATTTATCAACGAAAATGTTTTTTTTCCGTTGGATTTGGCTCGTCTTGGAAGATGAATCGCACGAAAATGTTCACGAGTTAATTCCATTTTTTGGCCGAGATGAATTTTTTAATTCCCTGTAAATAAAACAATTCATGATTAAATAACAAAACGTTCTGAGTGATATTATGCTAAAAAATGTCAAACTTTCCAATGGAAATGTCAGATTGCTCCTGGCAACACTTACGGGGGATCTCGACAGGATAGAATATATAGAATACTAGCTGCATTGCCGTGCCCATTGCCTGTGGAGACTCCACATTGCCCATAGCTTACTAGATATAGAATACTATCTAGTTTGCCATGTATCTTAAGCTAGAAGCTGTCACTTCAGCAGTTTGACAGCGCAGTTTTCATTTCATGAAAATTTTGAAGAGGCAACATATCCCATTTGCACATATGCCGACGGCATTTTCAATTTGGCAATATGAAATTTAGAAGAGCGAGTATTAAGACGGTTGTGTTATATTATAAAAATAAAGTACACGTTCAAAATAACATTTGTTCAAAAAATTAATATTTAGTTTAATATTGTTAATTTACAGAAAAATTATGCAAATTGGGTTGGGAATGAGCAAGTCTTAAATTTAATAAACTTATACAAGCAAAAATCAAAATATTATTGCGCATTTTAAATTTATTATTTCAATTGGTATATAAAATTTATGCCGCAATTACTATATAATAGTCCAAAAATATGAATTCTTATATTTTCCAGAAGTACATTTGTAAAAAAAGGATCTTTCTCCTTATCTTATTTTTCCCAGAAATACATTTGTAAAAAAAAGGATCTTAATCCTTTTTTTATTTTTCACATAAAAGATTTAAGTAACCTACCTCTCATTTACGTATATATACCGACGAAAGTATTATTTCCGACTGCATTTCGCAAATGATAAAATAAATTTTTCAAGAGCTCAAAACATGCGCTACATCAGCTCGAACCTACCTACCCTACGCCTTGCGCTAATGATTCTATCATGATAGCAAATGCCCACATACAGATTTGGCAATGGTAATAGCAATTCGTTTGACAGCTAGTTTTCTATAAATTCTATCCTGTCGAGATGCCCCGTTAGTGTTGCCTAGTCTAGAAATATATATAGCAGCATATGTAAGAATTTTTGGGCATTTAAATTAAAACACCTATCATTTATTACGATTGCAAATTATTATATATTGGACTTTTAATATTGTACTAGAGGACCCGCCCAAGTTTTACTGTGGCTGTTAGATAGGTAGTACTAATAATACCATCTATATGAGTTCTATTAGTTAGATTATAAATATTATTTAAGGAATAATCGCATTTTTGGTGAAGCAACTTGTGTTAGTTTACAAAAAAATGAATCATAAAGAATTTCGTGCGTTAAGAAAGAATTGGTTTTTGGGGTAAAAATACTATTGAATTTGGGATGTGCATCAGTGAAATCAATCGAGTCCAATCGATTGTCAGCCTAGTGGACTGCATATTAAGAAGCGGTTCTCAAGCGTGAAAAGAGAAAAAAACGGCTGGCAAGGTTATGGCATCAGTCTTTTGGGATCGAAAAGATTTCTGTATATCTCAAATTTTAACAGACCTTTTTATCAACACTTCAGTTATGCCACTATTTTTTATGCCAGACCTTTTGCAATTGTAAATTGCCTGTCAAGATACCTCCTCCAATAGTTAGCAGGTATGAAAAAAATATTACAGCTACCCATAGATGTATTGAATAACCCAATTTATTACTTAAGAACGAACAACTCTGTCCACAATATGAAAACTTGATCTACAGATGTCGCCTTTTACTTTGGCATGATTTTGTTTAATGCACGTTTACGCCAATTTAAGGTTTGAATATTGAATACTGCGATGGTAGCGCCATCCATCGGTCAAACATTTAAAATTAGCAATTAATTACAAATGAAAAATTAATTTAAAAAAACATTTTCCAGTGGACCAAATTGTAAATCTAAACCATTCTCGAATCTCCTTGAACATACACACAAAATTTCATCAAAATCGGTCCATCCGTTCAGGAGCAGTTCAAATGCAAACACACGGTCAGAAGATTTATATATATAAAGATATGGCGAAACTACTTAAGTCCTTTTTTACGATTTTATGGTTTATTGAAACAACTAACTTTTGGTCTTTCAATACTTAATACGGTGAATTAAGCCTGTTAGTTTTCAATTAATAAATGTTTTTAATAATTTGTAATTGTAATCGGCAACAAATTACTCCGTTCGCCTTTTTTGATGTTAAACAATTTCAATCTGGCCGTTCCAGTCATTCCAATTACAAAACGTCAAAACCTACCCTTTCCAGTCAACTGTCAAAGTTCGGAACCAGAGGCTAGAAAATCCATTACGAAAGTACTAAGAGTTACTATTATATTATACAACAAGGATTTTGTAACTGGTTCTAACAATAACTATGTATGTACATATAATGAAATGAAAAACGGGATTTTCATATTTTTATTATTAAAAAAATCACATATACTTGCACATATATTAATGTTATCAAGTATAACATTACATTTTATTTTATAAAATGATAATTCAGTTCCTTTGAATGTCATTAAAATTGAAAATAAAAACCACGTCAGTTCAATTGTATAAAAATTAATTATTAACAAAATAAAAATAAATAAAAAAATAACACTCTTCAGTTCATTTCGGTAAGAAATAAAAATACTCAAATTAAAATTTAATTCAAGACATACATATGTATGTACAAACGATTGAGCTCCAAAAATATATTCTACATACATAGCTCCGAAATATATCCTTATATTGAGATATAGCATAAAATTACTATTCAATATCATTCCGTATTTTTGCTTTTAACGTTTCGAATTTCTTATTGCCATATTAATTAATCTTAAATATAGAATTAAGGAATATTATATTATTTACTTTTCGGGTGCAAGTTGATTTCTTTTATCAGTTATTGAATTGCCTGCCAAGGAAAATACACATTCAGACGCCGCACTACTTGCAGGTATAGTTACTATTTTAAGTGCAAGTTTTGATTTGCGTGAAAGGTTAGTTTTATGTTGCTTCCACCATTGATTTACGTCAAAGTCATTATCAAATAGTATTCTTTCTGTAAAATATCGATCTATCTCATATCCGATACGTTCCTGCGCGCCCATGTTTGAAATATTTGTTAGAAGTTGTGTCGAAGTATTCGCACAATTCTACCAAAGAGTTGAAGATTTATTATATATGTAGATTTATATCAAACAAACGACTTTGTTGTTTATTTGCTGTTAAAATACTATCGATAGTCGGCCAATTGTCTGAAATGGACATAAGCATTACCAAGTAAGAGTTCCATGGTGTGGGGCAGTGACTTTTCAATGATGTTTGCAATGTATGTTAGAGATTAAATTTTTTGAAATATTTTACAAGACTTTTGCAAGAACCAATTAAAGGTTTTAAATCATTTGTATTCTGAAATGTAGTTTTGTAATGCGATTTTGATATTACTTCAGTCCCTATCAGTCGCAAATATCACTGATTCAAGGTTAAATTGAGAAAATATATATTTTTTTTCAATATTTCTTAATTCATTGGATATGCTTGGTAAAGCTTAACAATAAGTATTCAAATCTTAAATGCTTTTTAAACGCGTTTGATTCCAGGAATATACCAAGGAATTAGCCAATGGGATGTCCCCGAAGTTTAGAAATATAGTACATATATCTTATTCTGCTGTCCTCTATCTCCTTCTTTAGGAGGAATATCAATATCTTTATGAATGTTTTCATTACATATGTACCATGGTGCACCCGCGATTGTTCTAAGCATTTTAGGTTATATATATATATATATTTTCCCGTAGTTCCTAGGTGGAACATACGGCCTCAATAAACAAATTATAATTCATTTTATTTACAGCTATAAATTTAATTTCGCTCCAAGAATAACCACTTCTCTGTTCTTTTGCTTCGACTTCCTGTCTCCAGGTGTTGGCTGGTCTTCCACGCCTTCGGCTTCCTTGCGGATTCCAATCTAGCGCTGTTCTGCTAATGTCGTCGTGAGGTTTACGCAGAGTGTGGCCGATCCATTTCCATTTACGACGTCGAATTTCGATGTGGACCGGTAGCTGTTTGGTTACGGTCCAGAGGTTAGCATTGCTAATAACGTTAGGCCAGAATATCCGCAAAATTTTTTGAAGACATCGATTAAAAAAGGATTGCAGCAGTTGTAAACCATTCGCTGCAATATTCCACGTCTCGCAGCCATATAATGTAACGGATTTCACGCTTGAGTCGAATATTTTTAGCTTCGTACGTATGGATATATGTGTGGATCTCCAGACTTTATCCAACATTCCGAAAGCAGCGCGACCTTTGGATATACGGTTTTCCGTTTTTAGATATGATACTACCTAATTAGCAAAACTCGTCGACCTCTTCGAGGCATGTTCCAGCGATCTGTAGGTTTGGCGCTTCGGTTGTGTTGATGCGCATGAATTTTGTCTTCGCTATATTAATTTTAAGTCCAGTTTGTGCGGCGAGATCACTGACAGCTTCAAGTTTCACGGAAATGTGCGAATATTTATGTGACAACACACATATATCATCCGCATAGTCCAAATCTTCAAGGCTACCGCTTAAACCCCAAGATATTCCTCTATTAGTCGCACACGCTTGTCGCATCACCAAATCCAATACCAAATTGAATAAAAGGGGTGATAGCACGCACCCCTGCCTGACACCAGTCCTAACTTGGATGCCGCTACTTAAAATATTTCCACACCTTACTCGACAACTAGCTCCTGAGTACAGCTGTTTTATTAGGTTAATTAATTTTTCCGGAACTCCTTTGCACACTAGGGCTCTCCAAATCGCATCATGTTTGAGAGTGTCGAACGCTTTCTCAAAATCGATAAAGCAAAGGTAGAGAGGAGTTCGCCACTCTACCGACTGCTCTACAATCACTCGTAAAGTATTGATGTGATCGACACATGAGCAATGGGGTCTGAAACCAACCTGCTCCTTACGCAGTCCATGCATCAGCGAATCAGATAACCTTTTGTGAATTATGTGCGTTATTATTTTATTCACCATACTTAATAGTGTTATTCCTCTCCAATTCTTACATTCCGATAAATTTCCCTTCTTCGGAAGAAGAGTAATAACACCTTCTTTCAACTCGTCTGGTATCTTTTCTGAGGCCCAAATATCTTTAAGTAAAGGAAACAGTATCCGCGCAGTCGTCTGAGGGTCAGCTTTTAGGAGTTCTGGGTTGATGTTATCCGGCCCAGGAGTTTTGTTGTTCTTTAATGCTCTGATAGCAGTCATTATCTCCGTCTCATTCGGGTACGAGGTGTGAATGTCACGTCTTGGTATGTGACGTTGGCAACCACATGCCTGAATAGCCTCCGACGAAGTTGGTGAAAGCAATTTTTCATAATAACGCTCCCAGATGGTAATCTGCTTATCTTTGGCCGTTGTCAATTTGCCATCTTCATCTTTCAGCGGTTTGGAGGTTTTGAGTGTTGCGTTGGTCAGTTGTCGTATCGTTTGATACAGGTCACGAGTGCGGTACGTTTCCGCGGCCTCCTGTGCTTTTCTAGCTAAGTTGTCACTCCAGATTCGTTTATCCGTTCTAGCGCTTTTCTTTATCAGCTTGTCGGTTTTGCTGTAAGTATGCCGCCGCCTTGGCGGATCTCGTCTTAGCGGAATTTAACTGATTTTTTATATCTCTACGTTCGTTTATTAACCCCCATGTGGAGTCTGAGATCCAGGATTTTCGTTTATATTCTTTGAATCCAATACAGTATTCCGCTGCTTTTAGGAAAGTTTGTTTTATACTTTTCCAGTCGTTAGTTAGAGTGTATTCTGTTTCATTTAGCGATTCGATAAACCTTGCGCGGGTAGATTCATCTTTCAGTTTCTCTACGTCGAATTTTTTCTGTGTCTTCTTTTTCGAGTTGCTAATTGCCGCAACTTTGAGTCTGACTGACGCAATTAGGAGATGATGGTCACTGGCAATATCAGCTCCACGTTTATTCCGCGTATCCATCAGGGAACCACGCCATTTACGACTGATTGCTATGTGATCAATCTGATTTTAGGTTGGAACCTTTGAATTATATCAATGTTGGTTGCACAGGTCATACCCCACAGTTGAATGATATACACATCTAAATCGGTTTTATGATTTAAATTTGCTGCTTTTAACATCTTGCAAGTTATTTTACTCTCTTTATTTTTGGCACGTGAGCCTTCGATCCAGGTGAATCCCAAGATAAGTTACTTCATTAGCTTGGGGTACTAGAACATGGTTTATTTTAATTGTCCGACATGTTTCTGTTCTTAGCGAGAATGTAACATGCTTGCATTTTTGCTCATTAATATTTATACGCCAGTTGGGTAGCCATTCTTCGACAAAAGTGTAGTGCTGCTTTAATACTCTTGATGCTCTGATGGGACACTTGTTACGGCTTACTAGAGCTGTGCCATCCGCGAAAGTGGATGTCAGTACGTTAGTAGCTGTTGGAATCTCTGCTGTTGTACAGAGTTGGGTCTAGCATGCTACCCTGAGGTAAACCAGCCCTTATTACTGGTTCTTCTGAAATAAAATATGCAATTTTAACTGAAAATTTCCTGTTTCTTAAATATGACTCAAAAGTTTTATGCAATTCGTAAGATAAAACATTTTTATTTTCCATAAAAGGCTTTCATGCCAGACCTTATCGAACGTCTGAGCTACATCAAGAAAAATAGCTGTACATTACTCTCTGTGCTCGAATGCTTTCCTGATTTCGTTGGTAATTGTATTGACTTGCTCTACAGTGCCATGTTTAGCACGAAAACTGAATTGGAATTGGAATCTACTGGTGGCTTAAAAGACCTTTGGGCTTTTCAAAGAGAGTTTTGAATAAGTCCTAACTTCGAAGTTGTAGATAATTTCGTCGATCTTGGAACCAGCAACAGTAATGTCAGCCTCGAAATCCAACGCAGAATAACTCTTGCCTACAGGTGCTACTTTGGACTGAGTTGAATAGGCAAACTCTATAAGTCCTTCATTATTCCCGTCTTGCTATGTGGTGCAGAGGCATGGACGATTTCAACATCTGATGAGTCGACGTTATGAGTTTACGAGAGAAAGGTTCTGCGAAAGATTTATGATCCTTTGCGCGTTGGCCACGGCGAATATCGCATTCGACGCAATACCCGCAGGGGGAAGCAGAGGAAGAGAAAGACCTCTACTCCGTTGGAAAAGGACCTGGATTGCGAAGATACTGCGACTGGCGCGTTGTTGTTTACTCAAGCTGTAAACACAAAACGACGACAGGTCGACAACGACATCTGTCAAATATTACACACGTTCTTATGGACACTTATTTTGACAACGACACGAAAACACGGCTGTAGGCCGACAGTTGTCATTCTCGCTAATTCCTATTTGCCAACGAGAGTAGAACGACAGTAGAATGAAGAAGAGAGATGAGGAAGAGTGGTGATGCCACTAATATGTAAAATGTAAAATTATTCACAGCTCTTACAAACTTGATGTTATTTTACAAATAAAAGCATAAAATAGCTCTATTTTATCATTTGTAATAACAATTGATAATTTAAAACAAAAATATATACCTATTTACTTATTTTTTGCATAAAAAATTTAACTTTGAACAAAATATTAAAATTTCATTGAAGTGTACACGAAATTGTGTACATGCAAAATGGACAGCTGCGTTGTTTGTGTACATGCGTTGTTTTGTTTTCATTTCACTTTCGTACTCTCGTTTGTCGTTTGTCGTCTGGTCGTCGTTATGTGTTTAGTACTTCAGCTATAATCGCGTAAGCGGTGTATACACCAGAGCCGCTCAAAATAATGCGCAATTTATTTACCAACGCATATAATCACACACACGTCATAGCGTACATGTTTCGACTGCATTTGCTTGCCTATACTACGAGTATAGGCATGAAAAATTGCGCATTATTTTGAGCGGCTCTGGTATACACCAATAAAGTAGAAGAAGTTCTTTGGCAAATATTATGCGTCCAATAGAAAACGTTTTGCTTGTTTTTTCTTGCCATGTTTGATATAAAAAACTTTTAAGTCGAAGTAAGGGTTTTATAAAGAAAAAATGTTATGAAAAAATCCTTTAGTTAGAATGGTAGCTATTTGCTAGAGAGGACCGATTATTGTAATTTGTTCGCAGTTGGAAAAGTTGCTTTGGTCAAAAATCGTAATATATCTGAAGTGATCTATATTATTTTCCTTTTAATATTATTGGGTTATTAATTTTCGAGTTAAGTATATTAGTATTTTTAGTGAGTGCATGTATTTCCTTAATACTCGTAATCTATGCTTAAGTATGTTGCACATTAGCTATTGCACTTGCATGGAATCCGAACTATATCTTTGCTTACTTACTTATATTAATTGCAGCTTGAAAGCAGGTTTTGTTTATGCACATATAGTATTAAAACTTAAAGTAGTCATTATCATTACGCCATGGCATTTTTCAAAAATACCTTTAAAAAATTTCGAAAAACCCCTATTATTTGGAAAGTTAAAGACTCATCAATCCTTCTAAATAATTGTTGCTCACTATGTTGCAACTACGTGTGGGGTGATTGGTTGGTTGCAAAGGGGAGGCGCGAGTTACGATTTCTATTATTTTAACAGAAAATGTATTTTAGTTGAATAAAGTATACCCCGATTTACCGTACTGAGTGGTTTGTCGTCTTGTTCTTTATTGATTATGTTCTTTCATTCTTAAACTATATTTAGCTTACTTTACATAGAGCCCTTGTGCTGACTCGACATTTCCCGCTATCAACGACACAGCATAACTTATGTAAGCAATTTAATACTTATGTAATACGATACCAAAAACGTTTAAATATGCTACTGTGATCAGCTAAATTTTTAATTTATACTTCGCGTGTTTATCGAATCGGTAAATTTTTTCTATGTAAGTTGGTAGTACTGGTACTACATCTATGCTAAATTTCACGTCAAAATATTTATTAGTATTTGAGATACGCCTAGTTTTGTGAGGCCCTAAAAGTGAATTCTTCGATTACCATTGGTTATTCTTTACCATTGGTTATTCGTGATCATTTCACATTTTCAATTAATATCGTGCCGCAACCCTAGCATTCGCATAACTTACCTTCGTGTACCTTCGGGCTATTCAGCAAATTCACATGACCTCTCTGAGGACACCGTTTTGACTCAATTGGGGATATAAAAGCTGAATAGAAGAAGGCTCTGATGGCCATCACGACGGAGGATTTTTCAAAGTGCTATGATGCCTGGAAAATTCGTTGGCATAAGTGTATTGCAGCGGGAGGGGATTACTTTGAAGAAAATGAAATGGACAAAATTCACCTTTCAATTTGATCACAGTAATATAATTTTCAGCGTTGCGTTCTTCCTCGCATTTCAGCGCTTTTTTTAATTTATGTACATCAGATTTGAGTTGAAGCAGAGTTGAAGGGGTGATTTCCTCCACAATTTCTGCATTTTTTTATTTAATTCGCCTTTCCTTAGGGTGCATTTAGAAGTGGGATGTAAATCACCACATACCAAAAAAACACTGTGTAGAGATCAATATGATTTGGTATGCCCATATTCTTGGCAGTTAGTACATTGTACCTTCTTTTATGTGGTTCTTCAACTGTTACTCTGCGATGCAGCAAATATTTCAAATTACAAGCTGCGTTCTAAAGTAAACAGGACTTTTTAAATCTAGCGCCCCCTGCTAGCGACATCTATATGTCGACTAGTGCGTTAGAAGATAGCATCTTTATCGATTGTTCATCGATTTCGTGACATTTCATCGATTGGAAGTGAAGCATTTTAAGTGTCAGTCTGTTTGTGTTATCGGTGCGAAAAAAAAAAACTTTTACCGAAATGTTTCCATTGATGAAATAAGTTTATGGCGATGATTGCCTATCCCGTAGCAGAGTGCACGAGTGGTCGTGAAGTCAATGACGATTAACATGTGGGTCAATCAAAATCCGTGATCATCGGAAATTCCATCAAAACTGTGGGTGAATTCATCAAAAATCAGCCGAAATCATCATTGAAATTCATATTAGGTCTACAAGTTTGCTTCCGCCATTTTTTTTTTTGTAAATTTGAGTCTTAATTGTATAAAAACGGTCCAAAAGTGTTTTCTCCTATTCCCTCAAAAAGCAATGCTTAATTAACAGACGAAATACTTTATGATCAATTTTTTTTTGTAAACTAACACAAGTTGTTTTAAAAAAATTCTATACTTTTTTAATACCTAATAGAAATCATATAGATGGTAGTAGTAGAGATGGCAAATATTTCAGTACCTGTGATTTTGTCACTGCTACTTAAAAATCACTGGTCACAGCTGTGACAAGTTTCCTAAAGTAGCAGTGACGTGGCAAACTTCAACAAAGTAGCAGTCACAGTATCACATGAAAAATTGCGACTGTGACAAAGTAGCATTCACAGTGAAACATGGAAAATTGCGGCTTTGATGAATTCATATTCATTAAAACTATGAATCCTCTTCAATTTTAGATAAGTAAAAATTGGTTGACATATAAAATAAGTTAATTTACATAGCTTTAAACGGGTAATACTTATGTACAAATTAAATTGATTACAGAAACCTCGATGCGGTACTAAAGCCAAAACTTTTAATCTTAAAATTGTATCAATTTTATATACATACTATATATATTGGTACTGTAAATATAAGTAAGGAAATATGTTTAAAAGTTTTCGTTTCCTTTAAATAGTTTCTATTGAGTATCCTTATATTGAAAAAAAAACCTTCAGAGATTATATTTATTGTGACTTAAAAAGTGTGCTTCTTAAAAAATAACGGATCACTTACATTAATTTTTGTACGAAACGGTTACAAATCATTTTGCTTATACTTAATAAAAATTAAAGATGTATATATCAAAAAAAACCAAAAGGAGGTATGTGTGGCAATTTTTTAAAGAAGTGGATGCTGTTTTCGCAAAATGTGATATTTGTAAATCCAAAATATCATATAAAACGTCAACATCAAATTTAAAAAAACATATGGAACGGAGGCATCCTACTGTTCAATTGGATATGCTAATATAATTTGGAAGTTATATCAAATTGGTATTGTGAAAATGTTTTTGCAGTCGGAAATAATGCCAGGCCGCAAATTGTGCCTGTTGCTTTTGAAGAGGATATTCCATCAACTTCGACTGCATTACCAAAGCCTTTAACACAAACTAAGCTTTTAAATGTCGAGCGGCTAAAATCAAAAATTGAAATTACAAGCAATTTCTTGCAACCCTTTTCGGTGGATTTGCAACCTTTCTCCTTAGTTGAGGACAAAGGTTTTCGGGAATTTGTAACAGCCCTAAATCCATCTTATGATATTCCTAGCAGACGTGTGATTTCTAAATCAATTATTCCTGCATTGTATGAGGAATGTAAACATAAGGTGCGAGAAAATATTAGAAGTGGGGAAAAGTTTGCATCACCAATGATTGTTGGACAACGCGCAACACGTTTACCATGCCCAACTTATTCCAGTGTGAGAGCGCCTCAAAATAACCGTTTTTATAACATTTTCCATTATGGCCAGATCGAAAAAATAAGAATTTTTGGGCATTTTGAATTAAAATACCCAACATTTATTACGATTGCAAATTATCATATATTGGACTTTTCATATATGGCGAAACTACTTTACTCCTTTTTTACGATTTTATGGTATATTAAAACAACTGACTTTCGATCTTTCCATACTTAATAAGGTGAATTAAGACTGTTAGTTCTCAATTAATAAATGTTTTTAATCATTTGTAATAGAAAATTAATTCTATTATACATCAAATTACAAAACGTTTCATGAAATATTTTTAAATTTCGCATTTTCATTAATTTTCATTGTTTTAAATTTTTATTAGCGATCTTGAACGGCGGCAACCAATTCCTCCGTTCACATATATTTTTGGTATAATTTCAATCTGGCCGTTCCAGTCATTCCAATTGCAAAACGTCAAAACCTACCCAATCCCGTCAACTTCGGTAGGTGAGCGGCTCTCACTTTTCCAGTGATAGGAGAGTTGGGGATCTCCTTATCTCTGACGTTTACTTTCATTGCTATAACGGTACATTATGTCTCCTAACGACTAACGTCAGTACTTTTATCGTCATCCCAACTAAAACAAAATCATACAGCTGAAAACTTAGGTGAGGCGATACAACAAATCGTAAGTGATTGGAAAATTAACTATTAAATATTTCTAACTGTTTCGGATAATGCTAGTAACATAAAAAGTGCAATAATTAATAAGTTAGGTTGGAAGCATTTTGGATGTATGGCTCACAAAATTAATTTAATTGTAAAAGAAGGATTGCGTATTCCTGAAGTAAAACAAGTAACTGATAAAGTTAAAGTAATATTTAATCACTTCAAGATAAGTACTTCAGCAAATCAAGCATTTGAAAATTACCGGCACAACAGCCGTAAAAAATCTCTAAATTAATTCAACAGGTTGAAACGAGGTGGAACTCCACATTAGCGATGTTGCAGCGCTTTTCAGAGTTGGAGGAAGCGGTGAAATGTACATTGGTAATTATAAATAAAAATTTACCAATATGAACCATCGACGAGTGGGCGACTGTTGCTGCTTTGTGCAAAATTTGCAAACCATTCAGAGAGGCTACAGTAAGCTTAAGTGGTGAGACGTATTGCACAGGTTCGCTGGTAATACCAATCGTTAATGGTCTATTAGATGAGTATAGACACTTGCGAACTGAAACATTTTCAAATACTATAAAAAATTATTAAAATTTTTGTAAATGGAATTAGAGAATGTTTTAGCAGTTTGCAACACAGCAATACACTTACGGTTGCTACCTTCCTCGACACCAGATTCAAATTAGTGGCGTTGACTGATGAATCGGCAGCACATAACACAAAAAGCTTATAAAACGTTATCTAATAGAAATGCAAAGGGAAGAAATAGAAGAAAATGTAGAAAAATCGGTATCAATATGGAGTTCTTTTGATAAATACGCTAATGAACATAAACCACATAGTAGCGTAGAAGCAAAAGCAATTACTGAAATTCAGCGTTATTTGGAAGATGGGCTGGTCTCCCGTAGTTGCGTCCCATTTCATTGGTGGCTTGAAAATAAATACAGACACCCTAAGATGGCAGAACTAGCAAAAAAGTATTTATGTTCCGTTCCGTGCGAGAGAATTTTTTCCACAGTGGGGCAAATTGTAAGTGGTCGTCGGTCAAGAATAAGCACTCCTGAATTATTGTTGTTTTGGAATACAAATGTAAAATATTTATATAGTCACAGTCACAAGTAGCAGTGTTCCTTAAAAGTCACAACATCGCCCATCACTAATGTATGTGTCAGCCTCAGTAAAGCCGAAACGGGTCCTCAGCCGCACTTTTCTTGGAATTAAAAAAAAAAGAAAAATGTCCCTCAAATGTCAAGAATTCGGCTCAAAAAGTGACATTTTTACTTGAGAATAAGTTTGGGATGCAAACAGATCTCTACAAATATTTTGTTGGATTAATGTTGACACAAATGTCCAAGATCGATATAAAACGATTTAATCGATTTAAACGACCAGTGCTTGACCCTAGAGACATCTATTGGAAGTAATAGTAATGAAATTGAACATCTCCAAAACATCGATTTATCGCATTTTGACCGAACAATTGGGCTTACGAAAGGTGTGTGCACGGTTTGTTCCGCACAAGTTCCTGATATGGCACCGTGCGACTTCTTCCTTTTCGGAAAAATGCATTTGTCTATAAAAGGAAAGGTTATGTAGACGTAGAAGCCATTCAAAAGGCTTTCACCTGCATACTGGCGGCCATAAAGGCCAACGTGCTAAAACACTTGCTCGACTTGCTTTTGGACCGTGCAAAAATCTATATTGAAGCAGAAGGAGACTATTTTGAATAAAATAAATTGACTTTGCCGAAAAAACCATTTGTTCTGTTTTTTTTTTAAGTCTAAGTGTTTCTATTTAATATATCTACAACAATTTTCTGGTTTTTTCCGTTTAGGACTGAATTTTTTTTTCATCTATATTGCCTTTTTTCAAAGGTACTATATGAAAATTATTTGAGCTCCGCTCCCGCAAGTAAATTGGAGGGGGTTTGGCATTTACGGCTGTGGTGGTACCCTTTGCATCGTCGTTAGGCTCTGTGGTCAATAAGGCAAATCTGTTGCCATTAAGAATTTCTGGCTTTTTACTTTTTGGCGTGGCTTGTTGAAATTTTTTGGTACTGACCGCTGATTTAATAGACCTCGATCTCTTTTTTGAACTGATTTTCCTTTTTTGCTTGGTACATTCTCACCTTGCATTTTGTTTTCTTTCGCTGTCCGGGAGCTTTCTGGTACCTGCATAGTGGCTGCTGTCAGTGGATTTGTTGTTGCCCGATTGCTGTTTACAGCTGCCTCTGCTGACTGCGCTTGCTTGGTTTCATCATCAGTTGCTTTTGTTGGCTCGACAAAGCTGAAGTAGGCACTTAAAGAATGCCTACGGTTTTGCTGGTGATGCTGCGAAGCCCTCATTATTGTTTGTTTTGTTTTCTGTTTTGTGCACTATTTATTAATGTTTATTATTAATAGTTTGTGTACACTGGTTTTTATTTGACTGTTTGTTTTATAATTTATTATTATTTGTTGTTTTCTGTTTGCAAAAATCAGAGTACGCGTAGCGAAATCAAAAACTCATCCCTGCACCTTCAACACTTATTCTTCTGTCTTAAATATGCTGAGTATTTTGTTTTGAATAATTTACACCTGTTGATTTCTCGAAGTCCAAAGACTTGATACCAAAACTAGGTAAATTGGAACCGTCGAAAAAATGAAGCGTTGTATATAAAAAATGTATGTTCACACAATTGTCAGTCCAGAGATCCGTGGTTACAGAATCATTTCCTTCATCAACAATTTTTTTTTAAATACGATTTAATTTCGGTTTTCTCCTCCTGAGCCATTTTATAAATCATCCGCGAGATAGTAGATACATTAGGAATCAGGATGTATATTAACATTTAATTAACATTTCCACCGTATTTCGATCAAATTTCAATAAAAAAATCTTGCTTATTTTTCAAATTCAGATCCTTCAACGGCAATAAAAGGGCTGCAATCTTCTATTATCCATTGTGAATAGACATTGATAGCGAATTCCTTGTCTTCTTGGCTTACATTTTCCATAACCACTTCCTGTCCAGAAGTGTTAGCGAAGCATTTGTGACGCATCAAATGACTGCTTTGCCATTAAACGTCAACAAATTCTTGCATTTGCGACTGTAAACAAACTTCCAATGTACTTCCATCTTTTTTTGTTTTATTTCAGCAAACACGCTCCAAACTGCACTTTTACTACGTTTCTGCGTTAATTGATAATTATCATTACCAATGTTCTCTATTTAGTTAAACGGGTGCAAGAAAAAAGCACTCTTATATTTTTTAATACAATTTAATTTATTAAAAAGGATCAATTTTGACACTTCACAGAATAATAAAGATGTATAATAAGTATATAAAGGCATTCGGTACATGCCATGCAGGATCCCGGTCGAATTTATTGGTATAATTATTGGTTTATTGTTGTACGCCGCATGCAGTATAGATCCGATTTAATGTGTATTAGCGAGAGTCAATTGTAGCGCGCGGGTTGAGTGTCGAAAAAAAAGGAAAATGGAGATGCGAAGTTTATGTGACGAATGTTTAGAACGGATTGGGAGGCGCCGACGAGGCGTAGTGTACTTGCGCAAGTTTATGATCGAATTACATGAGAGTCGAATTGTGTCCGCTTTCCCTTTTTTTCTATCCCTTTCGATGAGTGGGTTGATGTACAGCTGTAGTGAGATGTGTTGGTGTTCTGTTGTGGTGTCATCGGCTGTGGTGAATTGCGTGGTCGTATTAGGGTGCGCCAGTTTTTTCGGGTAAAGTAGGCGGATGCTTAACTCATTTAAACATCCTGGGCCCCCTAGGCGAATATTTTGCCCAGTGTTGTGTACGTACATCTATGCGATGGAATGTATATCGCTGTACTGCTAGTAGAGTACCCGAGGGCTCAGAATAAATGCTGAAAATGGCTTTGGTTTTAAACATACGTATGTATTTGTTTTTACGTTCATACGATATGAAACTATATGATGCGCATTTACGAGTTTGTAACTGCTTTTCGTAGTTATTATATAAAGCGGTTGTTTCTTTGATAGTTATTATGCTAATCATTTATTACTTGATTTTTCTGTATTATTGGCAATTGTTGCAATATTTTTATGATATTTAATTTACGATCGGCTTATGAAATATAGTAACTCCACGTCTGGCTCGGATATGGCCAGAATGGGTACTCCTTAGCCCTGGGGTTAGGACTGTGACAATAGAGGAATCTTGCGAGGGAGTGGCCGTGAATAGAGAACGGCTTCGATTCGTGGAGTAGATAATTTTTTTATATTTAATTTGAAGCTTTGTATAGCTGATCCCACATAGATACGATAAGAGCGACCTTTGCTTTTTGTAAGTGTAGGTGCATCACTTTATCGCATTGATAGTATGGTACTCGTTGAACCTTAAATTTGTTGAAGATTTTATTTATTTTGAAAATTTACGAAAAAATGTCGATTTTTCGACTTTTGATACAACTGTGTTTATTATTTATTTTTATTTTATGTTTTTATGTATGTACTAATTTGGCGTTTAGTAGGCCGCCACCGCTCTAGGATCTGTTCAGATTTTTTTTTTTTTTCATTATTGGCGAAAGCCATCCTGCGGGGCCGAAAAGTTGTATGTGCTTTTAATATAGGAGGAAGTTTCCCTATATTTCGAAATTTCCTTAATTGTGAATTAAGGTATTGATTTTGTTTTTTCTCAACTTGAGTTGGTGTGGTGGTAACTGGTTCTGCAACTAGTCCACTTTGTGTTTGACTGTGCAGCGTTTGAGATCTTTGTGCCTTTGAGCAGCAGGTGTCTGTTGGCAACTTTTAGTATTTTCAGTTTCCGGATTTGCTTTTGCAATTAAACTCTTGGTTTGTTTTATAAATGCGCTTCTTTGGGGTGAGATGGGATATCTGATGTAATGAAGCATTGTGTGATGTCTTTTATGACAATATAAGCAGTTAAATTTGCTTTTGCAATTTTCAAGATTATGTGTATGGGACAAGCAGTTTGTACAGAGTCTTTTTGATCTGACAAAGTTGTTCCGTTCGTTTATATTAAGTTTTTTAAACTTTTCGCAAGATTTTAGCTTGTGCCCTCTTGTGCATAGTTCGCATGACGTATGTATTCTTTGTTCGGATGTGAACGATTGTATTTTGTTAAAAATTATGTTTGATTTGTTTTTGCTTCTAGCTTGAGGTCTATTTAAGCTTCTATTTTGGTCGTGTTTAATTTTTTTCTTCTTCTTCTTTCATATTGGGTGGTGAGAAAATCTTTCATTTGTTGCCACGTTGGGATTTTTTTTCGTGATGAGAGCGATTGCTCCCATAGTAACGACTTTTCTGGTAATGCGGCGGTGCAAATGTTTACCAGAATAGGATCCCAGCTGTCTGTGGGGATATTTTGGGTCGACAGAATCGACAAACAATTAGAAACAGTGGATTGTAGTGTTACAAATTCTTCACTTGTTCCTTTCTTGATTTTAGGCAAGTTTAGTCGTGTCGTTACTTGTTTATCGACCAGTATTCTTTCATTTTCGTATCTAGCTTTTAGAGCTTCCCAAGCCAAATTGAAATTATCGTCATTAAGAGCGAACTGTTTTACTATGATGCCTGCTTGACCTTTAGTTTTGTATCCGAGGTGATACAATTTTTGCGCTTGTGATAATTGAGGATGGTTTATGTACACGGCCGTGAACATGTCCCGGAAGGACGGCCATTCTTCATAACCTCCGTAAAAGGTTTCTGTGTCACAAGCGGGCAACTCGAGTTGGATTCCTGAACTTGCCTCTTGATATTGTTGCATTTGTAGCAGCTCTACTCTCGGATGTGGAGTAGGTGCAATTGCTTTTATTAGCTTTAATTGATCGGAGATCATAGCTTTTGTTTCTTCATATTGGTCTAAGCAGTTTTCATATATTGCGTAAGCCGATTGTTTCAAATTTTGTGGTACGTTTGAATCGTCAGATTCTACTATGGCGTCATGAGCCGCTTGGAGACGAGACCAGAAATTTTTAAGATTTTGGCTTTTTATTTCTAATAACGATTCAGAGTTTTCTTGAATCGGTGAAGAGGCAAATCTAGTGCAGTATCTTGTTAAACTGTCACTTTCTGAAATAAATTTAGCAATCTGTTTTGGGCGTGTAGCTCCTGCAGGTGTATTTTGATTATTGTTGTTGTTAACCATTTTTGCGAAATAATATTATTTATTTATTTTAGTAGAAAATACTCGGATGTGGAGTAGGTGCAATTGCTTTTATTAGCTTTAATTGATCGGAGATCATAGCTTTTGTTTCTTCATATTGGTGTAAGCAGTTTTCATATATTGCGTAAGCCGATTGTTTCAAATTTTGTGGTACGTTTGAATCGTCAGATTCTACTATGGCGTCATGAGCCGCTTGGAGACGAGACCAGAAGTTTTTAAGATTTTGGCTTTTTATTTCTAATAACGATTCAGAGTTTTCTTGAATCGGTGAAGAGGCAAATTTAGTGCAGTATCTTGTTAAACTGTCACTTTCTGAAATAAATTTAGCAATCTGTTTTGGGTGTGTAGCTCCTGCAGGTGTATTTTGATTATTGTTGTTGTTAACCATTTTTGCGAAATAATATTATTTATTTATTTTAGTAGAAAATGTACTTTTTATCAATTAAAATATTTTATGTCCGAATATTTTGTATTTAGGTACACCCTAATACTTGGACTTATACGTGCTTATGTTTTATGTTTTGTGCAATTGAGAGCTCGTTGAAGAGATCAATGCGCTATTTACCTAAATGCACGAATTGTTTGTGTGCTTATTATGCTTTTCCTTATACAGTAATACCCCGGACTTACGCGATAGGTGGGTCCGAGCGGTTGCCGTGTAAGTCGAATTCGCGTAAGTCGGGGTTCAACGTTGCATATA
The DNA here is from genome assembly GCF_023373825.1 of Bactrocera dorsalis. NCBI lineage: Eukaryota > Metazoa > Arthropoda > Insecta > Diptera > Tephritidae > Bactrocera > Bactrocera dorsalis. Next base: position 17,254,482 of record NC_064308.1, on the reverse strand, counting down.
AATACATATAAAGTTTGTTTAATCGGGACCAGAGTTTAAAGAAAACAATAATTTAGAAGAAAAATGTTTAATAAAGTGTAGGATAATAAAAAAATATTACATTGTTATGAATAAAGTAAGCTAAACCGAAGTTATTTTGATGTCGAAGGCTTCATATATTCTAACAGTGTTGCCTGACGAGTTAAATTTTTCTTCTTTTCACGTAAAATTTCCTCGTAGCATACCAGTAATTTTTTTATCCCTCGTTTTGTAGTAGAAATGCGTTCTTCATTAGAATCAATTTTTTCTAAAATTTGTAACCCCTTTTCAATTGAATTGAGCCCTTCTGTTAAGTTTGCAATTGTCATTTGATTTACCGATTCAACTGGGTCTAGCGAATCAGTTTGGTCAATACCTTGCTCATACTTACGCATTTCTATTTATAACCTCGTCAATTGTTAGCTCTTGATTGTGTGATTCTAGCAATTCTTGAACGTCATCATTATCGACCTCTAAATTTAATTGCTTGGCGATATCGACCACTTCTTCTATTATGCTATCGATTTGTTCAGGATCTGAAATGGTTTCTCCTTGGGTTTCAGAGGTGAAAAAAAATGGACACAGTTTTTTCCAGACACCATTGAGAGTTTTTTGTGAAACCTCATTCCAAGATTGTCCAATAATTCTTACAGCATCTAAAACATTGAATTGCTTCCAAAAGTCTTTAACAGAAAGCTCATTGTTTTGTCTCATAGCTTCATGTAGATGTGCAAATGACCGCCTTGTGTAGTAAGCTTTAAATGTTTTAATGACTCCCTGGTCCATTGGTTGAAGCAAGCTGGTAGTGTTTGGTGGCAAAAATACAACTTCCACACGTGGATCGAAATTAATTAGAGTTGCGGGAGGATGACCTGGCGCATTGTCAATTAGTAGCATCACTTTAAATGGGATTTCTTTTAATCGGCAGTAACGTTCGACTTCAGGAATAAAATGATGGCCAAACCAGTCTTCAAAAAGAGAAGCTGTCACCCAAGCTTTTGCATTAGACTTCCAAATGACAGGCAAACCAGCTTTAGATTTATTTTTTAAGGCTCTTGGATTTTCTGAGCGATAAACTAAGAGAGGTTTTAATTTACAATCTCCAGCTGCATTCGCACCAACCATCACTGTTAATCGATCCTTGGCGGCTTTAAAACCTGGAAAAGTTTTCTCTTCACGCGCAATAAAAGTTTTTTTAGGCATTTTCTTCCAAAAAAGACCTGTTTCATCTACGTTGAAAATAGTTTGACTAGTGTAGCCACCTTCATCTATCATTGTTTTGAGTTTTTCTGGATAGAGAGATGCAGTTTCTTTATCAGCGCTTGCCGCTTCTCCACTCTCTGCGATGCTATGCCAATTACAACGACTCTTAAATCGGCTGAACCAGCCGTTACTAGCTTTAAACACTTCATTTTCAGCCGCCTCCCCAGCTTCTTCTTTTAGTTTTTCAAAAATCTGCTTTGCTTGAAAGCACACTGTATTTTGATCAACAGGACAATTTTTCACTCTTACTTGATTATCACACCATGACTGTAGCAATGTTTCCATCTGTGCGATAATACCGTGACGCTTACGGATGATACTTGAATTCAAAGATTGAGAGTCTTTCACAGCGGTCATAATTTTTTCTTTACCTTTTACAACTGTTCGGACTGTTGATTCCGGTAGGTCAAATTTCTTTGCCAATTCACAAATTTTCATTTTTGCTTCAAAGTCTTTAATTATATTCAGTTTACACTCCAAAGACAGTGTTTTTCTTTTCTTGTTAGGCTCAAATGACTCATTTTTCGTTCTTTTAGACGGCATAATTAGAAATTATAAGTAAAACGCACTGCGCACTTAAAACAATTTCACGCGGAACACGTTTAAACCTGTCGCAAATTGAATACTGAGTGGGCGGAGCGAGAGAGCCGATGCGCGCGGCAATCAAAATGAAAAACCGCGTATCTTCGAATTCGCGTAAAACGGGGTAGCGTAAGTCGGGGTATTACTGTATTCTTAAGTAATTGAGAGCTCGTTAGAGAGATCAATTCGCTTTTTTGATTAGTATGCACAAATTGTTTGTGCTAATGTATATGACCAAACAATATGCTGTAATGCTTGCGTAATTCTGTTTGGTTTGTTTTTGTTTTAAGCAATTGAGAGCTCGTTAGAGAGATCAATTCGCTTTTTGTATGCAATCCTGCTTGTTTTTGGTAGCCAAAGAACAAGGGGTATTGCCGGATAATTGCCAATATGGTCTTTGAATATTTGTTTGTACTAATGTGTTAATATGTAATATGAGATTTTGCTAGTGTCACTGGCAGATTCTTTTCCGTATATTTGTATATAAATGTTATTATATTTTTTCCAAAAAGTGAGAGAGAGATTTTAAACGGAATTCAAAAAAAGTTGCACACCTTTATATGTGAATATGCACTTTGGAAATATTTTTGGCTGTATATGTATATATGCAGATATAATATACTTATTTTCCGGTTTTGTCTTTTATTTTATATTTTCGACTATTGTTGCCTTGGTACTTGTTGTATGCGGTCCTGCTTAATGCTTTATAAAACCTAAGGGGTACTGCTGGAAATTTTTCAGAAAGAAATGTTTGAATTTGTACGGTTTTTTGTAAGTTAAGCTAGTAAGTAAGCTTCGAATAGTTAGATATTTGATATTATGTATATGCTTCTCTCAGTTGGTTGGACCTGTTGTGTTTGTTTGTTGTTTGTAGTTTGTTTTTTGTTTCTGTTCGCGCCCGAATAGTGTTTGTTGTATTGATATACTTTTAGGTTGGTGGTTTCGCGCTCGTTTTCTGCGTTGTTTTGCACCTAACAGCTATACATTTCGCGCCCGATTTATGTTTTTCTTTCTTGGTTTTTGTTTTGTTTTTCTTTGTAATTTGTTTTTGTGTTTGTCACTCCACCTTTTTGTAATCTTTTTTGGTACATATAAATATATTTTAATTTGTTTTGTTTATTTTAATTTGATTTTTTGTTTTTCTATTTGAGTCACTGCACTTTATGTTTTTTATTTATTTGTCTTTTTGTTGTTATGTGTTTAGATTTGGCGCACGTTACTTTTAGTTCGTTAAATCCCTTTTTTGTTTATTATGTATATATGTTTTTTTTTTGGCTGGGTCACTGCACTTTTTTTTTTGTCTTTTTTCCACTGCACTTTTTTTTAAGTTTTGTCACCACAATTTGTAGTTATATACACATTTATGCACTTTGGCACTGTATATATGTATTTAATGTTTTTTTTTTTTATAAATTATCCGAGGTGCCTTTCGGTAAGGCTCGAAGGACCATAGTTACACGGGTGCAAGAAAAAAGAACTCTTATATTTTTTAATACAATTTAATTTATTAAAAAGGATCAATTTTGACACTTCACAGAATAATAAAGATGTATAATAAGTATATAAAGGCATTCGGTACATGCCATGCAGGATCCCGGTCGAATTTATTGGTATAATTATTGGTTTATTGTTGTACGCCGCATGCAGTATAGATCCGATTTAATGTGTATTAGCGAGAGTCAATTGTAGCGCGCGGGTTGAGTGTCGAAAAAAAAGGAAAATGGAGATGCGAAGTTTATGTGACGAATGTTTAGAACGGATTGTGAGGCGCCGACGAGGCGTAGTGTACTTGCGCAAGTTTATGATCGAATTACATGAGAGTCGAATTGTGTCCGCTTTCCCTTTTTTTCTATCCCTTTCGATGAGTGGGTTGATGTACAGCTGTAGTGAGATGTGTTGGTGTTCTGTTGTGGTGTCATCAGCTGTGGTGAATTGCGTGGTCGTATTAGGGTGCGCCAGTTTTTTCGGGTAAAGTAGGCGGATGCTTAACTCATTTAAACACTATTATTCTATTTTGATCAGTCATAATTTTTTAACCCTTTGTTCTCGCACTATTTTAGACGTTGGCTTTCAGCTAATCAGCTCCACTTTATAGCTGAAACAAGCATTTACAAACCCTCGTATAACTTATTATAATTTTAGAACTACATAAGTAGCGTTATTTTATTATTATTACTAATTCACAAGATGATATTTACCAAAATTCACCAAACAATTTATTCACTAAGAACGAATCATGTTTCCGCTTTTCTCATTCTTAGATCTGTGTACTGTTCAAAGCTTCAAACCAAAATGAACTTTGCTTTGAAAATCTTTTCTCCCTTAATGCTATTTTCAAGTGGTTGCGAGAAGTAGAGATGAGAAATAAAGAAGTTTCAGTTTTGTAGTTTTTACGATTTATTAATATTTTGAATAGGCTCGGAATTTGTGAATGTTAGTGAATGTATTCATGAATAAACTATGAACCTTTCAACTCATCTAATGGTATGCAGCGAATAGCTTAAACAATTGTATGGAGAGAAGCAAGCCAAGCCAAGTGTAAACGATAAGTGGTTGTGAGACATATTCACACTCATTATTAAACAAGCAATTCATGCGATTGTGAGAAGGTAATATTTTTTTTTTTTTTGAGAACAAGTATGAGTAAGGAGTAGAGGAGATTCATGATTTTGAGAGTAGCCAAGTATTCACTGCAGATCACTGAGGGCGTATTCCTGAAAAGTTTGGTGGCAATCGATATTTTTATGTTCTTAAATATTTTTATGCGCGTACCTATTAAGATTTTAAATACATGTACCCTGTCACTAACTTATCCTTGGCTATGTTGGCTATGTTTACATTTTTGTTCATTTTGCAGTGCTTTTATATTCAAAATTGACTTATGCTCTTTTCAAGTACTACGATTTTTTGATTGGGCTGCATTTTCTTAGCGTGGAATATATAAAATGGGCTAAATCGAAAAACTGTGAAAATATATATTACGTAAAAATATAAAATAATTATGTTGCAGGATACAGAAGTTCATATAAATAGTATTTTTTTAATTCAATACCACATACATATACATGAAAAAATAAATAAATGAGATAAATTTTGAGAGTCGCCAATGAGCCACTTTGCGCTTTTTTTCTGAAGTGAACAACGATTCTTCAATTTCTGGACAACATGCAAATATGAAGTTTTCAAGCTATTTTTCTTCTCAATTTTATTGACATTTTTTTATTAAATTTTGTTTCAAATTCTTTTTGTTATTCTCGAGCATTTGAGGGGAGGTTCCTTGTGAAAATGAATTATGGTTGAAAGAGGCGCACAGGAAAAAAACGGCAGAGTTATGAACTCACTTGACATCGTGGAACGTGCGCGTTCCTTATGAATAAATTTGATTTTGTTGTAATATTACATACTAGGAAATAATACACAGCTTGCTCGAATCTTATTGGTCAATGACGGTGCGTCTGTGCCTTTTTTTGTCGCTTGCGCGAATTTTTGATAAGCATTAGTTAAGCATTAGTTCTTGTATGCTTAATTAAAGCCAGGCGGAGCGTGCTGAATATGAAATTTATTTGTAAATATGTACAAACATACTCGTATGCCCGCAAAATCAATATTATTTTTAACACTATCCACTTTTAGGTAAATTTAGCACTTTATTTTCAATCGAAACAACCGGACTACACTAACGCCCGAAATTCTAAAATTTCACCAAGTTTGAAGATACAAACCATACATACGTGGTTTATTGTCTTACGGACGTAGTTTATAGAGCACAAAAAAAAATATATTTTTTTTTCCGGAATCAACTTTATAAATAATAGTTTCAAATACAATTTTTATTTTTTTAGTATGAACGTTTTTTTTATCAAGAATGCCAACACTTTGGCATCTTTGTATTATTAACAAATATGAAGGTCTTAGCATAGTTGAAATATAATTGAATCTTACTTACACTATTTTTCATAAAAAATTAATTGAAAATGGGATATGTCACATTAAATTATGCTTGAACTTTTTCATAAGACTGTAGTTATTCCGCTATTTTTTATATTTCATGTTCTATTTGGTTTGTAATGAATATCTCTGCGATGCATTTACCAATGCGATTTTCTGTTTTGATATTACAAATGTGCCTTGTCCAAAAAAACCGCCTTGTTCACTACCACCAATCACTATAATTCATATTTATATGTGTGTATACAAAAATTTGTACCCTAGCAGTAGCTGTGTGAAGTTATTTTTTTTTTAATTAAAAAAAATACTAAAATGATATATGATTTGAAATATAATTTTTATATATGAATTTTTTTGACTTTTAACATAAAAATATAAAAAGTAGCTTATGTCCGTCTCTTGATTTTAAGTTACCCACCGATTTCAACCAAATCGGTTCAGCCGTTCATGAGTTATTAATATAAAAAGGCCTCCGCTAGGATCTCCAGGACTAATACCAAATTCAAAAAATCGAAAATTGTGATTATGAAAATCGAACTTGTTGAAACGTGCAATTAGCGCAAATAAAGTAAGTTTTAATAATATATCAAAAATCAAAACCTCAGTTCAATTGAATAGTACCCTTTTTCTTAAAACACATTTTTTTAATTTTTGATATGCATTTTTTACGTCCGTATTTTTCTCACAGCAAAAAACAAAAACATCTACCTGATACATGAAGTATTAATTCTACGCTTCACTATGCCGAAAAATTTCGGTTTTCCGCGTCGTTTGTGCACTAAGATTTTACGAATTTTAAATAGTTCGACTGTGGCATCTAGGTATGTGCACATACATGCATGTATGCATGATATTGTAATTTGTACATTTAATTTTGGCCGAGTGCTTTTTACACTACTTTGGTTGAGCAAATTGTGCACTGTGTGCATTCAATCAGTTTGGCGTAGAGCTCGATCATTCGTGTTGCTCCAATAGTGACAGCAACGGCGGCTAATTCGAGAGTAGCTTATTCATAGTTCAAATTTGGCAGATCTGTAATTTGTTGGAAGATAAAGTAAGTGTACTCGTATACAAATTGACAACAAATTTAGTTCATATGTATTAAAATATAGAAAATTTGGGTGCTATTGTAATCTGTACCATAATAATACATATGTTCGTAGAATTAACGATATTGTGGTACGCAAAATAGCGATTTTGTGCAATGCCTACTTACTGTAAACGCAGTTATGTAAGTTTTGAAGTAGTAAAGCTACTTAAAGAATTGCGGACAACCGGGCGTATTAGTAATCAGTAATATTCTGAAGTCTTCATACAAGTACATAAATAGATATTTAGTACATGCGAACTATATTATTATTAACATATAATTAGCATTTTAATGAGTGAAAGAATAAGTTGTCATGATAAATTCCAATCCACATACAAAAATAAACATCGACCTACATATATGTCTATACATAAGTATATATCTGTATAAGTATGTACAAACATCGCGACAGGCATTCCTAAAGGTATCAAATTTTACGGAAGATCGACATCGTTTCACTTGCCTTTCATAAATATACTTAATTTGTACCTATATATAGTATACCTGCGTTGGTATATTTAAATAAGACGTTGCTCGATATTGCAGAGATTTGGGATACATATACATATATATTTTAGTAGCCTATTATTTATATTTTAGTATACATATATATTTCGGTTTTTGCAGACCTTGATGTATTAAGGGTGGGGGGATACTGGAGGGGTGGTGTTGTTTGATGTAAGGTTTTTAAGGTAAAAAAATAATTTTTTTGCGAATTTATTTCTTAAGTATCGATTGAGTAATTTTATTCGGATCTTTTGTACATTATAGAGCATACTTTTGACAATATATAGTAATTTTTTTATGCAGCAATATTGAAACATAAGCCGATAACAACTTCTCCTAGAACATCTTGAGAAAAAACACTTTGGGGAAACTATACACGGCTGGAAATTATTCGAGAATAAAAAACAAAGAAAAATTAGTCAAATTTTAATCAAAATTTCCCCCAAAGTCCTCCGGTAATTTTTTTTTCATGTAAAAACTTTTGGCAGACATTTAAAGTGAAAACTGTTATTTTTCACTTAAACATTCCGCCATTTTGTGGGTGGAAAACACCCTTAATGTAAAATAAAAATCTAAAAAACGTCGGGGGAAGGTATTTTATATGTCAAAAATGTGTACAAAGTTTGAAATGAATCGGTTAAGTAGTTTTATTACATATTTAAGAAATAAATTCGCAAAATAAGTAATTTTTATCATAAAAACCTTAAAATCTCTTAAACCACAGCATTTATTAAACCATAGCAGTATCCACATTTTGCTGCACTATATTTTCAAAAAAGAAAATAACGATTTAAAGGAAAGCAAAGAAATTTCTTTTAAAATACATGCTCAAATCTAAGTGTTTTTCTAAAAATAGGCTTAAAATAATATCGACGGTAAGCCCGTGAAAGGCGATATAGGCGATATCTCCAACTTAGCAATATGTTCAGGATATAATTGAAACAATAGTAATCTTGTGATCACAAAATCAAAGCAATTTTTATCCAAACTTCAAAGGGAATATACAAGTTGAGCCATATACATAGTTGTGTTTCAATATTTGCATTGACGTTTCTATAATATAGGTAATTAGTTATATAGCCAGTAAGTTTAGTTATAGTTTAAATTTGCCGAATTTTAATATGTACAATACATATTTGAAATTTGGTATACATTGTAAAAAGAATGTGTGAGATATGAGAATGGCCGATGCCAGTCCCATATCACAGTTAAACTGATGAGCAAGTAAATACCAAAATTCGTTTTTGTGACAAGTCTTTTTAAAGTGATAAAAATATTCATATTGAATTTTAGTTATAATTGGTTTTATCCATAGCCAAATATTCATTACAGGTATATACCTCGAAACTTATATTGGCGGCTGTATATGAATAATTTTTGTATATACATTACGAAATGTAACAGAGGAATGCTTTTACTTAAACTGTTGTTTTACATGCAGTACTGATATTATTGAGCAATAGTCGCAAGATTCCATTGAACCAGAGTGCTCTTATAAATAGCTAGTAAGTAAAATTTTAAGATAAAATGGTTCGTGCAATGTATAACTCCAAAACGGAGTGAACATTGTTTAATAGTCTGTCTTATGTTTGATTACGGTATTCTAAAAATAAATTACAACATAGAGAATGCTGGCATGAATGACCTTGTTTCCGTATAATATCTATGTCAATGTACTTCAGAGAATTTGCAAACTAATTACATTGTCTACATACTTGTATGTATGTATGTATATACTTTGAAGAATTCAAGAATATTCATTACTAGAAAATTGTGCATTCCCTAAAAAATTGATTTGTGTGAAAATGGTGTTTTATTTTCCTTCAGGCATGAAAATTATTTCCTTCAAGGGGACGATGTGCTTTTAAAGAATTTCTGTGTTCGATTTATTTTTGACTTCTACCGACTTATTTATCCTGTTGAATTAAAAACATGTGGATAACTGTTACTATGATTATAGTCTCATTTTTTTTTCGAAGTACATATATGCTGTTTTGCCATATATGACAATTATAATCGCCTTTTATCTTACTATTTGCAATATAATACTTAAAATTAACTATTAGAAATCAGTACTAATGAAAATTTGTTCATGTCGCAATTTCTGCAGAAACATCAAACCGTTTTCAAAGTTGAGAAGCAAATCTTAGTAAATATGTCTACTAGCTCAACCACGTCCTTGGCATTCACAAAAACTTCACGCAAAGTGACGAAAAAGTCAACAATCAAATCGTCTAAAAGCCAGAATATTGAGGAGGCAATTACCGTTGATTTTAATAACAGTATTCTCGACGACGTCGACGGCAGCTGTGAAGAGAATGCCAATACGCCGGTTAAAGTTAACAAGAAAAAATTTCCGGGCGTCGGTACAAAAAGCTCTGTGTCCAGTTCAACAACCACCAAAACTAAAATTTCCGCAATCATAAAAGAGCAGACCGAGATCCTGCAAAATGAAGACGTTGCAAGCGTCGAATGTAAACAAGAAATAGCGACAGCCAAAGGCAAAAAGAAAGCAAGATCTAAGAAAAGTAGAAAAGGTGAAACGGATCATGAGAATATATCGGTGGTAAGTTGGAAAGCTTTAATGATAAAGCGGAACTTGAATTTTTATTAATTCTTTCAATTTGATTTAATTTTATTGACAACCATTAAAGGTGTATATTAGAATAATTTAAAACAAGTAAGGAAGGGCTAAGTTCGGGTGTCACCGAACATTTTATACTCTCGCATGATAAAGTGATAATCGAAATTTCATTATCCGTCATTTACACATTTTTTTATTTTGCTGTAAAATTAATTAGAATTAAATTCTGAGAGATTTACCGATATTTTCGGTGAAAAATTAGGTTAGGTTAGGCACTGAGTTCTTCGTGTTCGATATCAGGGACCTTAAAAAGTTATATTCCGATCACGACAATTTTTCCACAAGGGATACCTCAGCTCAAATAGCGTATTTGTGTAAAGTTTTATTCCGCTATCATCATTGGTTCCTAATGTATATATTATACAGAGAAGGCATCAGATGGAATTCAAAATAGCGTTATATTGGAAGAAGGTGTGGTTGTGAACCGATTTCACCCATATTTTGTACATGTCATCAGGGTGTTAAGAAAATATTATATACCGAATTTCATTGAAATCGGTGGAGTAGTTCCTGAGGAATGATTTTTGATCCATAAATGGGCGACGCCAAGGGTGCAGCTTCCTTCTGCCATTTCTTCCGTAAAATGTAGTGTTTCTGACGTTTTTTGTTAGTCGGGGTGTTAAGAAAATATTATATACCGAATTTCATTGAAATCGGTGGAGTAGTTCCTGAGGAATGATTTTTGATCCATAAATGGGCGACGCCAAGGGTGCAGCTTCCTTCTGCCATTTCTTCCGTAAAATGTAGTGTTTCTGACGTTTTTTGTTAGTCGGTTAACGCACTTTTAGGGATTTTCAACATAACCTTTGTATGGGAGGTGAGCGTGGTTATTATCCGATTTCTTCCATTTTTAAACTGTATATGGAAATACCTGAAGGAAACGACTCTATAGAGTTTGGTTGACATAGCTATAGTAGTTTCCGAGATATGTACAAAAAACTTTGTAGGAGGCGAGGCCACGCCCACTTCTCCAAAAAAATTAGGTTCAAATATGCCCCTCCCTAATGCGATCCTTTGTGCCAAATTTCACTTTAATATCTTTATTTATGGCTTAGTTATGACACTTTATAGGTTTTCGGTTTCCGCCATTTTGTGGGCGTGGCAGTGGGCCGAGTTTGCCCATCTTCGAACTTAACCTTCTTATGGAGCCAAGAAATACGTGTACCAAGTTTCATCATGATATCTCAATTTTTACTCAAGTTACAGTTTGCACGGACGGACAGACGGACGAACGGACATCCGGATTTCAACTCTACTCGTCACCCTGATCACTTTGGTATATATAACCCCATATCTGACTCTTTTAGTTTTAGGACTTACAAACAACCGTTATGTGAACAAAACTATAATACTCTCCTTAGCAACTTTGTTGCGAGAGTATAATGAATCAATCGCTTAAGTAATTTTTACAAATTTGATTAGAAACCAAATATTCATATGTTTCCACAATACCAGTTTAGCGCACATCTTAAGACTTGATTAAGTTTATCAAATGGTTGGAGCAAATTACTTGCTGATATTTGAATTAATTTGAATAATGGTTGATTGATTTTTTTTAGAAATCCAGCTTTAGCAAATTCGATGCTCTACAGAAGCGCAATTTAATTCATGTACGTTCAAGTGACGCTGGTAAAGCACAAAAAAAGTTCAGTGTAAGCATTCATTCATTTTTAACCCAACCATGTTACGATATCATCTTTTTCAAACAAAGTAAATGTTTATTATATTTAATCTCTAGTGATATTATCATTTTACTAACAAAAATGTTTATATACTCTCGCAATACACGAATGTACTATACTACACATTATAAAATCTTGTTGTTGCAAAAAATTGCTAAACTTTAACTGAAATAACTATAGGAAATGTTTTGTTTGGTTTTGCATTTAACTAAACTATTTTCGAAATATGTTTAGTATTGATACCTTACGAAACGAAAGTGCATTTTTTATAAATGGTCTCTCCATGAAACTTAAATACCCTAAAGCGGGAGGATTCTCGGCCCATGATTGGTCGTTGTTTTTAATAATTTCCGTAAATTACAATACAAAATGTGGGGATTCGATTTTCATAAGCTTCTCTTGAGGCAAATTTTTCATTCGCCATGGATAGGAATAGGTATTAATTGTTTGGAGCTCCGGACTGTAAGGTGGATGCTTAAAAACCTTCCTCCGAGGCTTCCGACGAATCGACGTTTATGGTTTGACGTTGTCCTCGTGGAATACAATTGCCAAAGCTAGCGTCTTTTGAGCGATTGATGCTACAATTGCTGTAAGTACAGTTTCGAATTAAAAGTTGGACGTAAGGAAGCAGCTCATAGTAGATGTTTCCTTGTCAAACGCACTAAACACATCCCGAAACCTTCCTGCCCGTCAATCACCTATTGCGCCGGCTCACCGCTCTTCGACCGTGGCTATTTTTGCTTAGCGTTGTCATAACTGACCAGTTTTCATCTTTAGTAATAACCCGCATTAGAAATTTTGTTGCGATTCATATGCACCGATTCAAAGATTCGGTCGATGAAATTTTTGTCTTAACTGGTGTTCCACGTTTACCTGTTCGAGGCAGACATTGCTCTATAAAAATCCTCCTCCTTATTCTATCGTCTTATGATTTCCGCACTGAACCAGAAGTTCTGCGATATATCTCTTGCGAATTTTTCGGAAAGACTGATCCCCAATTCCAATATTGAGGTGTATCTGTATCTTCGTAATTTCTGTTTCTTAATCACCAGACCCAGGTGTTTAAGCCCTTATTTTTTCAGTAGTCTGAGGTAGTAGCATAGATAACTTGATACGAATCTCTTTGGTTCGAGAGAGAGCTGTCAAAACTCGCCATTTGCCAATAATGCCACTGCTGGAAAATATTAGATTGGGCATTTCCTCGTAATAAACAACTTTTGGGTAGTTTGAGTTTCCACATTACCACTGAAGTATGCAAAAAGCGCGTTACTGATATTATTTTTGGGTGCTCGGTTCTCCAGTAGGCATATATCACTAATATATATAAATAATTTTACATACTACTAACATCTAATTTTACAAAATTTTAACAACGCACTAATTTTGGCAGTTCGTTTTAACGCTGCTCTTCTGGCATCCCGCCTTTTTCACTAACTGCTGGTTGACGGGACCCTGATTGTGCTTTGTTGTCAGCTCAGAAAAAAGATCAGGGTCCGCTGCCAGCTGACAAGCGAGAGACTAAGAAAAAAGATTCTGATCAATTTATCAATGGTAGTAGTCTGTAGAAGCCTGGGCAGAACACTATTTTATTATTTATTAGTGATATTTTTTCTGGTACAAAGTGCTGGTACTGTCCAACATTCTGTTCCCTCATTTCTGCAGTTTATTAGCAGCAGTCCTGACATGAAAAATACATTTTTGGCAGTACCGTCATTCCAATGGTTTTGTGGGCATGTGCTGACTATCCCTTTGATATGTATTTATTTAAGATTCGGGTTAGTTAGGTAAATTTTAATAAACAGTTGCTCACAGTGAAAATGGTTCACCAGTAACATAACCCCCATTCCAATGGATTTGAGGGCTTGTGCTGTCCCTCCCCTTGGTATGTATGTATTTAGGATTCGGGATAGTTAGATTGATTTTAATATACAAGTACAGTTGCTCACAGTGATTCATCTGTAACAAAAGCCCTTTAACTGAAACCAAATCTGTGAAATTTATACATATGCCAAAAGCTTTATATTTTATTAAATCTTTTTATTAAAATAAGTTTTAAAAAATAAGAAAAGAATGCATGTAACAGTGAAAATTATCCACCCTATCAGAGCTACGATAGATAACGAAACTTTTTTGGAAACTTATGTTATTTTGATATGTATGTTTACTTCAATTTACATTCTTGCGCTGAAATGAACTCTTGTTTAATCTATTAATAAAATAGTTCAGTTCTTAATTTCAAGATGGGCCGCCATACTACAATTGAGTAGCGAAATTTAGTTATTAATTAAACATTATAAAAACTGAAATGTCTCAAAGAAGCATTGCCAAAGTTGTTGAAAATCCCGAACAATAGTTGGTTGGTTTAAAAAAGAAAATCGAGTGATAAATAAGCCGAAAATTAACCAAAAAAAGGTTTTTCAGTGGCCGTCAAGAGTGGTGGATTCTAAAACAAAGCAAGATTGATCGACTGAGTGCACCAAATGGTATGGTGGAGAAACATTTTAAAATAAATTGTAACGTCAACACTATTCTAAGAGTCCTGCGCGAAATGGTAAAATTGCACAATAGAAATCGTTTGCTAGCAAGAAAAATAAAAACTTGAGATTGCAGTTTTCCCATAATTACATTCGGAAATTCTTTCTGAAAGCACGTGATATTCACTGATGACAGCAAATGCAATATTTTTGGATCAGATGGCAGACTGAACGTTCTCTTGATTGGGTTTTCTTTCTGGGCTATGTGATGATCTGAGGTGCTCGTTCAGCTGTTGGTGTTGGTGAATTACACTTTATCTAAGGGATTATGGACAAATATCATTATCCAAATACTTAAAAAATATCATACAAAGTGCCGAAAACCTTTAAAGGCAAAAAAAGGATATATTTTTATTAAATTTAATGACATATTATTGTACCACTTTTGAAGTATATTTAAAAAAAATTTTAATGAAAAATATTAATAAATAAGCCTGTGACGGTGAATCTCCACAAACGCAAAAAGTGGTGAACATTAACACTCGTTACCGGATCGTCTGAAACAAAAAAATTGATGCTTTAATAGTTATAAGTTTTATATACTATGTACGAGTAGTTTTATAGTACTTTATATAATAGTTGCTGAATGGTCCACTCTTACTGTGACATGCATTTTTCTCCTACATATTTGGTTAAACTCACATTTTTATGAAAAATGTAATCGAATTAATAAATGTTTTGTTGTATTTATAGTTTTAATAAAGTGAACTCACCAAATTCACCTAAATATGTTTTATTTATAATGATTTTCCAGATTTTTTGCAGTTAAAAGCGTTTGTTTACAGGTGGACTATTTTCACTGTGAACCACTGTAAATGTTTCGAATATAGGAAGTAGTAGTAAAGTAATGAAGATAAGTGAACCCAAGAATGAGTAAGTGAAACATTTCACTCACATTTAATTATTTCAAAAAAGTGAGAATATATAATGTTCAACTGCTTATATACGAGCATAACCCTTCATTAGTTGTTTTTAACGTTATAACAGTAAGAAATGTATTTGCCGTCGCAGAATCCCCAATGTGATAAAGAAATCAACTGTCACCTTTGCGCTAAACCTGTTTACAAAATGGAGGAAATCAAGGCCGAAAAGAGCATTTATCATAAGAATTGCTTCCGCTGCCGTGAATGTAATAGACAATTGAAGTAAGTTTTTCTACTAATTTCATAAGTATATACAAATTTGTCTAACTCAGTTGCTCACTATATACTATATACTAACAGGGATAAGAATAATTGAGCTGATTCCTCGTATTATTATTATCATAGGGTCGACAACTATCAGAGTCATGAGGGAGTCCTATACTGCATGGTGCATTTCAAGCTATTATTTTACCCGAAATGTGTAGAAGATTCTGAGACCTATTCTCCAAGTAAGCCGGAATTAATCGTTAGAGAAAATCAACCACTTGAGTTACCTCCAGATGTTGTAAGAGGTATATTAACCAACAACTTTTTTAAACGCTTTTCATGTTAGCACAAAGTATATTAATTGTTTACAAAAAACTAGCTTCAGATAAACCTAACCTCGGCTTGGAAGAATTACAACCGTTTAATGTTCGTTCAAAATTTCAAGTTTTTGAAAATGCAGCACAAACCCATAAGGAACAAGAAAAGTATCGTGAGGAGCGAAACCCTATTAAACACACCAATTCGATATTATCCAAAATAGCGAAATTGAAAGCACACGGAATTAGTTCAGATCTAAGTTTAAAAGCGATTGGCGATACACAGATAAACAGTGTGAGTGATTACTCATCGAAGAGCAACAGTGATGTAAGCGATGCAGAAATTGCAGAAAATATAAATGAAGATTATGATGCGGACCTAGTTCGCTCAAAAAAACGAACACAACGTGAACGACCAGTCGGACTTGGTCATGTCATGTACGATATAAAAACGAGGTTTGAGAAGGGACACATGATGTCCAAAGAGGAGCGGCGGGAAGAACGTAAACAGGAAATTCAAAACATACGTTCACGGCTCTTCATGGGAAAACAAGCTCGTATCAAAGAGATGTACCAACAAGCTGTCGCTGAATCAGAGCAAGGTAAGTTTATTAGTAAAAATATATTCTAAAGATAAAGGTTCATTAAGGATATGCAAAATTGCATAAAACCTATTCTCCTACCTAGAATTACAATTAAAAAGGTTTCAAGCCGTTACGGAGGATTTCGATAACAAACACCGTGACACAGGATTTATATACCATATATTAAATAAATGTATAGATTATGTACGGTTCATTGTGAATATACTCGTATTTGTGCTAGTTTCTCTAAAAGGTCTTCCTTACCTAAAATTACGTAACTCATGTAAAATATATGTATATACACCAACTCTTTTTTTACACGGATTTGAAGTTACACGGTTCAGAATATTTTTTTTCTTTAAAAATTTTTTAATCTATTACGGTTTTTAAATCACTGTCTTGTAATTATGTTTGTTGTTACCACACTTAGCACCATTGCTAAAATGAACATACATAGTAGTAACTTGGAAATCCCCTTATTCTATAACTCTTATCTATACATTTTGTTCGCATGATATTTACATTGCTGACATGGATATCTCCAACGAATATACCGACTTGAGTCCAGTTCGTCACAAACAATGGCGCTTGTTATCAAGTAGCGATGAATAATTATGTACCATTGTTAATATTTATTCCTTATTTATATTCTAATTTTTCTGTTCTTAGTTCTGAATTAACAGATTTCTTTTATTTTTTGCTTAATCTACCAATTTTTCACCTGTATGAATTATGTATTTTAAGTTTTAATGCTCAATAAAATGCCATATGAACATACAATTTGTATGCATATCCGAAATTTTATAGTTTTCAACATTTTTTACACGGTTTTTCAAAGTAAATACAGTTTTTATTTCATTTTACACGGTTTTCAGACGACATGCAACGTATTCCCCCTTTTTTCTATAGGAAACACCTCTTTTTTTACACGGATTTCTGAGGAACGTATCTACCGTGTAAAAAAAAAGAGTTTGGTGTATTCATTTTTGAAGTAGCTTAGAATTGATCCACTGGCTATGTTAATCCTATTACAAGTTTTAAATATGGAGGCAGTGTGCAGAACTTCGTTTCAAAATCAGTAAACCAAACTTTCTCCCCAACTAGATTTAGTGAAAATAAAAGTTAACGATTTTATAAAGAAGTATTGGACATTGTATCTATCATATCTCTCAAGCTCTAGCACCACATCTCAATGATTTGTTGGAATTCAAGTTGAACATTTATTCACTTTTCTTCTTGCTATATTTCAGCTGTGCTAGAATTAACAAATAGATGTAAATAATTATGATTTTGTGTATTAATAGGAATTACGGCATCTGACAAAAAACTCGCCATAGAGCATGAAGGGGCTGCTCGTTCGCTTAAGGAACGATTCGAAAAAGGAGAAGTATTTAAAAATTCTCCCGATAATAGCGAAGATAGTTCGACATATCACAAGGCTTTACAGAATGAAGATGTTTTTGAATCAGGTTAAAAAAAATATATATATATTTTATAATATTAATATTTGTTATGGCAATTTCATTTCAGCGATTAGTAAAAAATCACGGAGCATATTTATGGAATTGGATGCTAATGTGGTTGCTAACAGGAAAAATTTGAACTCACCAAAATCGCCACAAGGAGATAAACTACACATATATAACGCAAGAGAACAGAATAGCGAAAATGAAAACGAGGTGAGAGAAAAGGAATCAACTTAAAAATCCTGCCATAAGTTCTGTTACAATTTTAGGCTTTTATAAAAATGAAACCGTAACTCTTTTTTCAATAGAATTCATTTAATTTAATAATACATACAGTATCTCCCACTTAATTGACTCCCGGTTAATTAATTTTCCAGTTTATTTAATCACCTGATCAAAAATATTTATGTACATAATACGTGTAAATTTTCCCGCTTAAAAAAAATTTTTAATTTCCCCCCGTTAATTGCACCGAAAACTTACGTTAAAAAAATAATCTCTAGTATCCGCATTTAAAAACATAAGTTTATTGGTGAATATGTTTTGGATGGTGCTGATAAAAATAAAGATGATCATTCAAAGCCCTCGTCAGTTCTCGAAGTTTTCAAAGACATACAAGAACAGTGTGAAAAGGGGAATATGGAATCGCATATGATATCACGTAGATTGAATAATATAGAAACAAAAAATTACAAACTTCTTCAATGAAATTAAAAAAAAGAAGCAGCGCAAATGCTGCTTATAAATAATAATATGCATTGTTTTTGTTCTATAACTTTATTTTTGTTACAACTATGACTTCTAATTATATAAGTGTATTGTATTTTGTTCATTTAAAAAAATTAAAATTTAAAAATTCTATTTACATACCATTACTAAAGTATTGTATACTGAATGTAATTAAAGTACTTCGGAGCTTAATAAATAAATCAAGAATGTAGTTCTACAAATATTATGTTTAACCAAATTTTATAAAAATGGCTCGGCTATTTACAATTTGATTTTTTCGATTTATTGAAGTAATAGGGTTCCACAAAGGTCATGCGTGTAATAATAACATAATAAGAATCGAATCGAATCGAATTTCGAGTTTCCAGGAGTACTATTTTTTCAGTATATTGTATTAGAATGTTCTTCTAATATCATATATAGCTTATTGCGGTACAACCACAATTACAAGCTTAAAAGTTGTAAAATAGCTTCTTCGGTGATCTTGCTGCCATATATTTTTTACGTTTAAAGTTTAAAATACACTTGTATTTTAAATATCATTACTAAAAACTAAGTAAGTACTTAAAGTGCACAGATGAATTTTTTAAAATTTATTGTCTAATTAAGCAAGATTTTTGTAATTAGACGAATTGTTAGTTAAACGATTATCGGTTTATTGATTCTTTGGTTAGTTTGGCCAGACGTCGTGTGATTTTTGAATTGCAATTATGTGGGAAATGCGGTGTATTAAATGATCGGTGTAGAAAATCTTACTTGAAGTGGCCACCTTTGCTTTCACACAATCTCTCAAATGATTCAGACATTGATCAGTAGCGCCATGCGCAGTTTCTATTGCCACTTCTGTGTGTATTCGATAGGTCATATTCTAAAACTCTGACCACAAACTGTGGAGCAATCGATTCAAATCTGAACGCTTTTAAGCTGCGTGTTTTCCCTTGTGTGCTAGAGAATAATCTTGTTGGAAGATTCAATGCTCTCTATCGAATAAAGTATTACTTAAGGTAGTAGTCTGGTAACTTATGTCTATTTTCATGACTTCTTTGGAGGGAAATAAAAAGGAATTATCTTCAATATTTAGAGAGTTTTATTTACATATTGAAATGAAAAAATTTAATACTTTATTACTGTTATTATTGTCACTCGAAGTTGGATTCTTAAAAAAATGCACGTGGGTGGCCCGGGTGATTTTGACTCTTGATGTCATCTGAAATTAAATATTCTTGATTATTTCTAATCTATAGACATGTCATTCTGGTCGGAACTACTGAAGTTAAATTTCAAGGGTAAATAACAAAATGGCGGACGTTAAAAAAAATGTCCTTTTATTTTAGGGGTTGTAAAATAAAAAGTTAAAATTTGAAAGCAATCGGTTCAGTAGAAAAAGAGTTAAGACCCGGGCCGACCAGAAAAATAATGTTTTGAAAAAAAAACGCGTTTAAAGTTCAACAACTCCGAGAGAGAGGGCTCTGAGACGCTCTAGGAAACTCGTTATAACTCCCGAAATATTTCGAATTTCTGTCTGAAATTTTCAAAGTATATTCTTAAAACATTGTACTTTCAAATTAAGCAAACAAAATTTTCGATTTTTTCAACCCAAGCTTCCAGACTACTACCTTAAATGCTTTACCACGCATTCTAAAACATTCTGCTGATACACTTTTGCCCCAGTTTTAAACCCTTTTTCAGAGAAGTGAAGAGGTGTAACGCATTTGTTGAGCCTAATCTACTTCAATCGCATTGTCAGCAGATAACCAGTTAAGTGGCGATAGGCTTTCGTGTGCAGATCATTTCATTGATCTAGTCGATATATCCATTTCCCTTGACATCATTTTCTGGTTTTTTAACGGATTTCTGCGAATCACACCACGCGAGGGCGACTGTTTAACTTTATTCCATCAACTGTAGACGTTAGAGAAAAGCGATTAGTACACTGCACACAAATGATAATAAAAAATAACTGCAGGTTTTCTTGAGAATTTGTCCACACTGTATGCATTGTAAATTTTGTAACAGAATTTATGGCACGAATATATATAGCTTATACGTTGGACATTTGGATTCTTAGTAAAATCTGGAAATAATTACCGCCTATATTTTATATTTTTGGAACTTCAGAGTATATATCCATAACTTAAATGATCGCTTTTAATATGCAAATGTGGTACATAAGTTACTTAGCATTCACAGAATGTTTTTGCTTAAATTTTTGTACACTTAAGATTATTTTGATAATAGACTTATGATATTCCATAGTATGTTTCTCTGTTTTCCATATCTTCTGGAATGAATATATTTTAACAATTTGATTTCTATACCTTTGCTCGGGTAGTTTGTACTTGTTTGTGTAATGTCATTTATAAGAAATTCATTGCTTCTATTGGTTTAACCAAAAACAGGACATCGTTAAGTATGATGAGAAACCAGAGGATATAAAAATCGAGACCTCAGAAATAAGTTCGAAATTTAAATTTTTTGAAACATATCGTCCAACCGAGCAAAAAAGAAAGGAATTTCGTATAACTCCGCCAAGGGAGGGAGTTGTGAAAATGCCCACGCCTGAATCGGAAATTGAAGACTCAAACGATACTGATAAGCTAGAGGAAGAAACTCACGTACTCGAAAAATTTCACACTACCGCAATGATTTTAAATAAGTTTCGTGAAATTGAACAAAATAGTAGTTGCCAAAAAGCTGGTCCCAGACCCCTGAAGTGTTTTACACCTCCTTTAGATGATAGTAACAGTGTGTATGATGATGACAACAGCACCGACTTAGAATCACAGGATGAAAACGAAGACTTCGAGGAAGTGGATGACGATGAAGATTACTATTCATCAAGTAGGAATTACAAGTGTTCTCTGGATGACGAGGCTCTCAAGGAGGTGAAATACATGTGATCTACTTTTCTTACTATGTATTACCGTATGCATTCGCAATAGGCAAAAACAGCAGCACGTGCTAAACAATTGCGAGTGAAATTCGAGAAGTGGGAGGCCAATGAGAAAGAGCGAGAATTGAATGAAGGACGCATTGATATCTACTCTAAGGAAGTATCTGATAACTCAAATATCGAAAGCACAAAAATGTGAGTTTGTACTAAATCCGCGATTTTTTTAAGTTAAAATGTTAATATTTAAACCTTCAGCATACGGGAGCGATTTGAAAATATGAAAAACTCAACACAGACCACTCAACAAGCAAGGCCGCGGTATCAAATTAACCGTTTCGTGGTAAATAAATATAAAATATATATGTATTAATGAAAACTTAAATTGCCATTTAGAATTTAACTATATTTCTTTTTTTTTAATTAGTAAAAACTCACAAGATCAAGCGTCAGTCTATTGAAACTGCTGAATTAGGTAGCTGCTAATGAGTATCTGTACAAAATGCTATGAAATAAATTTATAAATTTATAAATTATTATATTTTTATAGTGTATTCTTTTATGATGGAAGCAAACTTTTGCCGGCTTCATACAAGGCTTGCCCGTACATATAGGAAAGATTGGCAATTGCAAGAGCGGCATTTTGGCAATTTTTCTTTAAATATTTTGTTTATTTGTTAATTATTTCTTTTTTTAGAAAAATACATAGACATCTGTCAAATATTCAAATATACACGTTCTTATGGGCACAGTTATTTAGACTGCTGCATGACTACATGACAGCAGGCTCTCAGTTGTCGCTCTCGCTAAATTAAAAATATTTCTAATTTTGCCGGCGACAGTAGTGAGGATAGTAGAGAGGAGTAATGGCACTATTATGTTAAATGTAAAATTAATCAAAGCTCTAAAAAAAATTTACAAAGAGAATCATAAAATAGCTCTGCTATATCAATTGATAATTTAAAACAAATAAATTTACCTATTTACTTATTTTGTGGATAAAACATTTCAACAAAATCGTAAAATTGCATTGAAGTGGAAGCTATTAGTATGGCAATAACGAAATTGTACACATACAAATGGACAGTTGTGTTGCTTTTGTGTACATGCCGACCATTGTTATATCGCCTGGCTTCTTACAAATGTTTGTAGCAGGCTTAACGACGTCATTTACAGTTCATTCAGAAAGTGCAGCATTTGTCAGTATGTTTACGAAAGCAAAAACGAGCCACATATACAAATATGTATGTGTCAAACGATTTTAAAAGAATTAAACCAGGTGGTTTGGATATTGGAATCAGACTAAACTTTCACTTTATTAATTATATTCATTGGAGTTACTATTGCAATGAATTATTGCTTAAAAATCATAAATACTTATTACATATATTTTGCAAGAAAGTAAGTGTTTGCTTATATATCATATTTACTTAAATGCTGATTAAAGTAATAACCTCATAAATTAATAGTTCATACAGATTCTCGGAAATATTGTTAACAAAGTGATTTTGTTTTGTATCATTTAATTTGATTTTTGCAATAGCAAAGCAAATGGTATCATATTACAATTTTACTGATTTCCGGTTGTTCTATTTATTTCATTAAGAAATTCAGCAAATTTATCGGTTTTACTGTTTGTTGTTGGGTTATTTATATATGTAACTATTCCCCCTTTTAGATTAGAATTCCCCTGAATTCTTTTACTTAATGTTGTTTTTATATATTTGTGTTTTTTGATAAGGACGGTAGCTACTAACAAAATTATAATCATGCTTAATATGTTGCAAATATGTGATACATTTGTATAGGGGTATTCTCTTGCGGGGAGGATGGAGTCATGTGTAGAAGTTCACGCAAGTGAGGAAAGTTCTCTGATCGCCATTCACTTGGGAGTGGCCAGAAACGATTCTTTTACGTATGACTCAAGCAGCTCACGACTTCCGGTCTTTGACCAAGTATCCTTTGAGTAGCCTAAGAACATCCGTTTGAAGGCGAGCTAAAGTGAGAAGGCGAAATATTCCCTACATAGGGATGTGCGCTGGGTTTGGGACTCGCCACGTAAAAAAAACACCCCCCAGCGAATAGTAATAACCAGCCTCGGATGAGAGACCCCCTTCTGATGACGACCATGGAAAACGAAATAAGGACTACGAATTGAGGGCATGCACCTGGAATGTTCAGTCCCTTAATTGGGAAGGTGCCGCTGCCCAGTTGGTTGATGTCCTCGTGAAAATAAAGGCTGACATCACCGCCGTCCAAGAAATGCGATGGACGGGACAAGGATAGAGACGAGTAGGTCTTTGTGGCATTTACCACAATGGCCATATAAAGGAGCGCAAGTTTGGTGTGGGATTCATGGTGGGAGAGAGACTCCGTCGCCGGGTACTATTATTTACTCCGGTGAATGAACGTCTAGCCACAATCCGCATCAAAGTGAGGTTCTTCAACATATCGCTGATTTGCGCCCACGCCCCTACGGAAGAGAAGGATGATGTGTCCAAAGGTGACGCGCTTGGAGCGCACTTATGATAGCTGCCCCCGCCACGATGTCAAAACCGTGCTTGGCGACTTTAACGCCAGGGTGGGCAAAGAAGGTATCTTTGGCAGTACGGTCGGTAAATTCAGCCTCCACGAGGAAACATCCCCAAATGGGTTGGGTCCACCAACCAAATCGATCATGTCGTGATAGGCGGAAGACACGTCTCCAATGTTTTAGATGTGCGTGCGCTCCGAGGTCCTAACATCGACTCGGACCAATATCTTGTTGCAGCCAAGATTCGCACACGCCTCTGGGCAGCAAAAAACGCACGCCAACAAACACAAGGAAGGTTCGACGTCGAGAAGCTGCAATCACAACAGACAGCCGAAAGATTTTCTACTCGGCTTGCACTCCTGCTCTCTGAGAGCACTCGTCAACAACTCGGTATAAGGGAACTGTGGGACGGCATTTCAAACGCCTAGCCTAGCTGTACGTAAGCTGCAATCGAAACCATTGGTTTTCGGAAAGTGCAAAAGAACAGCTGGTACGACGAGGGGTGCCGTGTCGCAGCGGAGAGAAAACAGGCTGCTTACCTCGCAACGTTACGATCGACCACAACACATGCGGGATGAAAAGGGAAGCGAGACACATTTGCAGACAGATAAAGAAAGAGGCCGAAATGCGTGAGTACGAAGAGCTTGACAAGATGGCCGACAAGGGAAATGATCGAAAATACTACGAAAAGATACGGGGACAAACAGAAGGTTTCAAGAGCGGAGCATACTCTTGTAGATTTCCCAGAAGTTATCTAGTAACCGATGCCTAGAGCATACTAAAATTATGGAGGGAGCACTTCTCCAGCCTGCTGAATGGCAGTGAAAATATAACGCCACGAGAAGGCGAACCCGATTTCCCAACCGATGACGATGAACCTACCGTTCCATTACCCGACCATGAAGTTCGAATAGCAATTACCCGCCTAAAGAATAACGAAGCAGCAGGGGCTGATGGATTGTAGGCCGAGTTATTCAAACCTGGCGGCGAAGAACTGATAAGGAGCATGCATCAGCTTCTTTGTAGAAAGTAGCCAGAAGCATGCCCAACGATTGGAATTTAAGTGTGCTTATTTATCCCATGTCTTGACACCATCATCAACACCAACAACAACGTCAGCCTCGACAGCCAAAGCAGGAAAACTTCCGCTCCGTTGGAAACACCAGGTGGGCCACTATGCGAAAGAAGAAACGACGGTTTCTACGCTAGTAAAGAAGACATACTATGTAAAAAACGTATAGTGCAAAGTAATTGATTGAAATTACACCCCAAATTGTTCCCCTAGCTTTGACTCTTGCAAGTTGCAAGAGCATAAATTCTTCGCTTGCATCCGAATTTAAACCTTCTTTACTTGTTTATATTATTTTCCTTTATTTAATTGTTAAAATATTTACTTAAACTAATTGTAATTGTTAAATCAATTAATACCATATATGTATACATAGCGTGTGAGGAATAATCAGTTTTATAAATACGGGTTATTAATATAGACAGTCGCAAGCTTTTAATGAATTATTTGAGCAACCTGTAGTCATTTTAAAAACCTAAATTAAAAGGATTGGCTGTAGGTTGTATTGCAAATCTACCTTCAACCTCGACGAATTTTTCTGTCCCCTGGTACCCTAATGAAAAACTTAAAAGTAAAATTCTATTAGAAATTCATTATTTCAAACAAATGTTAGGTGCCCCAGCAGTGAGTGAGATTTCTTTTAGTGTACGAAAATTTTAAGAAAAAACATTGAAAATGGGAATTTAAAAAATGATTGTGAATATACCCATACCCCACAATTAACATATGGTTGATAGCGCAATAATAGACCCCTATAAGCGAGGGTCAAAATTAGCTCGAACACCAGAAAAGGTTCTTTTCATGAAAAGGCCTGTACGGGCAAGAACGTCGCCGCCCTCGCTACAAATAGGTGGCACGCCTACAGTAAAAACTGTGCAAGCGGGTAGGGGTTATGTAGCAGAACTAGGGACAGCATCAATAAGCTCTTAAGTTTTATATGTTCAGCTCAACGTTCTATTAATAATGGCATGCGAGAACTTATAACTGCTATTTCGAGGCTGCATACACGTGCACGAGAGCAAAATGCAATGAAGGCAAAATAGAGATGAAAAAAATTCTAGGCAACAAGGTAAGAAACTAATAAAAATTTGGGACTTATACGATGTTACTACAAAGAACGATGTAATTCAGGAACACAAAAAGCAGTTTTAAGTCTTCCAGAGAAAGAGGCAAGGCATATACTTCTTCTTCTTCTTTACTGGCGTAGACACCGCTTACGCGATTATAGCCGAGTCAACAACAGCGCGCCAGTCGTTTCTTCTCTTCGCTACGTGGCGCCAATTGGATATTCTAAGCGAAGCCAGGTCCTTCTCCACTTGGTCCTTCCAACGCAGTGGAGGTCTTCCTCTTCCTCTGCTTCCCGCGACGGGTACTGCGTCGAATACTTTCAGAGATGGAGTGTTTTCATCCATCCGTACAACATGGCCTAGCCAGCGTAGCCGCTGTCTTTTAATTCGCTGAACTATGTCAATGTCGTCGCATATCTCGTACAGCTCATCATTCCATCGAATGCGATATTCGCCGTGGCCAACGCGCAAAGGACCATAAATCTTTCGCAGAATTTTTCTCTCGAAAACTCGCAACGTCGACTCATGGGTTGTTGTCATCGTCCAAGCCTCTGCACCATATAGCAGGAAGGGAATTATGAGCGACTTATAGAGTTTGGTTTTTGTTCGTCGAGAGAGGACTTTATTTTTCAATTGCCTACTCAGTCCGAAGTAGCACCTGTTGGCAAGAGTAATCCTGCGTTGGATTTCCAGGCTGACATTGTTGGTGGTGTTTACGCTGGTTCCAAGATAGACGAAATTATCTACATTTTAAAAGTTATGACTGTCAACAGTGACGTGGGAGCCAAGTCGCGAGTGCGACGACTGTTTGTTTGATGACAGGAGATATTTCGTCTTGCCCTCGTTCACTGCCAGACCCATTTGCGTTGCTTCCTTGTTCAGTCTGGAGAAAGCAGAACTAACGGCGCGGGTGTTGAGACCGATGATATCAATATTATCGGCATACGCCAGCAGCTGTACACCCTTATAAAAGATTGCATCTGCTCGATTCAGTTCTGCAGCTCTAATAATTTTCTCCAGCAGCAGATTGAAAAAGTCGCACTATAGGGAGTCGGCTTGTCTGAAACCTCGTTTGGTATCGAACGGCTCGGAGAGGTCCTTCCCGATCCTGACGGAGCTTTTCGTGTTGCTCAACGTCAGTTTACACAGCCATATTAGTTTTGCGGGGATACCAAATTCAGACATCGCGGCATAAAGGCAGCTCCTTTTCGTGCTGTCGAAAGCAGCTTTGAAATCGACGAATAGGTGCTGAGTGTCGATTCTCCTTTCACGCGTCTTTTCCAAGATTTGGCGCATGGTGAATATCTGGTCGGTTGTTGATTTACCAGGTCTGGAGCCACACTGATAAGGTCCAATGAGTTTGTTGACGGTGGGCTTTAATCTTTCACACAATACGCTCTATAGAACCTTATATGCGATGTTGAGGAGGCTTATCCCACGGTAGTTGGCGCAGATTGTGGGGTCTCCTTTTTTATGGATTGGGCATACCACACTTAAATTCCAATCGTTGGGCATGCTTTCATCCGACCATATTTTGCAAAGAAGCTGATGCATGCTCCTTATCAGTTCTTCGCCGCCGTGATTGAATAGCTCGGCCGGCAGTCCGTCGGCCCCTGCCGCTTTGTTGTTCTTCAGGCGGGCAACTGCTATTCGAACTTCTTCATGGCCGGGTAATGGAACGTCTGCTACATCGTCATCTATTGGGGAATCGGGTTCGCCTTCTCCTGGTGTTATGTGTTCACTGCCATTCAGCAGGCTGGAGAAGTGTTCCCTCCATAGTCTAAGTATGCTCTGGGCATCGGTGGCTAGATCACCTTGGGGGGTTCTACAGGAGTATGCTCCGGTCTTGAAACCTTCTGTAAGCCGCCGCATTTTTCGTAGAATTTTCGAGCATTACCCCTGTCGGCCAGCTTATCAAGCTGTTCGTACTCACGCATTTCGGCCTCTTTCTTCTTCTGTCTGCAAATGCGTCCCGCTTCGCTATTGTCTGCAACAATATAGTGGTCCGAGCTGTTTAACAAAGCCAAGCACACGGGCAGCTGGGAAGAATATAAGCGGCAGCTAACAATCTACAATAAGGAGATTAGGCTTGCCAAGACAAACAGTTTCAGGAAATTCTGTGAGAGCGTCTCCTCGACCCCGGAGGCAGCAAGACTGCACAAGGCGATGTCGAAGGGTAAGACGGACACAGTGTTATCCCTAAAAAGACAGGACGGGACCTATACGACAAGCGCGGAGGAGAGGGCGGAAACACTCCTACAAACGCACTTCCCGGAGACAGTTCAAGTTGACCTAACCCCAGCTTCGGTCACGCGTAGGCCAGATCGCTCAGACTGGCTGACTGCAAGGAATCTGTTCACTGCAGACTCAGTCAGATGGGCACTGGCCTCCTTTTCGAGCTACAAGTCACCGGGAGTGGACGGCGTCTTCCCGGCCCTTCTGCAGCAAGGTATGGACATTCTCCTACCGCACCTGCTAGGGCTGATGAGAGACAGTCTGGCGATGTCGTATATCCCCGAGCCATGGAGAATTGCTAGAGTAATTTTCATCCCCAAGATAGGAAGAAGAGACTATTCGGTAGCCAAATCATTCCGGCCCATAAGTCTGACCTCCTTCTTTCTGAAGGGGATGGAAAAGGTAATTGACAACCACATAAGATCGAAGGTGCTGAAGGTCGCACCCCTGCATGACAGACAACACGCGTACAGAGCCACAAATACTGCTCTGTACCAACTCACGTCTGAACTGCAGGATTCACTAGTCAATGCACTATAGCCGAAATTGCGATTTTAGCGGCAAAAAGTCAATTTTTCAAATTTAAATTTTTGGAATTATTTTGATGGTGTTCAATACCCAACATATTGCTAAGAAAAAATTAAAAAAAAAAATACTGTTGGCAACCCTGTTTAAGTACACACATCTGGTAATAGTGGGCGCGGGCCGCCCATTTTTTCTAAAGCTTTTTTTGTCAGAAGAAGTCCGTTTTCAAAATTTGATGAAGCCGGCGTTTTGGTAAGTATTTTTGGCGACAATTTGGGTTTTGGGTATAGGAAAAAGAGGGCGTGGACCGTTCAATTTTTTCTCAAGTTGCTTTTTTGTACCAGGAAGTACGTTTTGCCACTACTTTGAAAAAAGGGGGCGTGGCCCGCCCATTTTGTTCTCAAATCGATTTTTTTATCATTAGAAGTCTACACACCAAATTTGGTGAAGCTGGCTTGCCAGGAAGTATTTTTTGCCGCTAAAATCCCAATTTCGGCCATAGTGCAATGGCGAGGTAGCGCTTTGCGCCTTCCTAGACATTGAGGGTGCCTTTGATAATGCATCTCACACAAGCGTGATCAAGGCACTCGAGAGAAGGAATGTAACCCTCCCGATACGCAGATGGATTGAAGCCCTTCTGCGCACTAGGGTAGCAGAAACAACAGTGGGAGAAAGTAAGATTCGTCTTAGCACCACGAGGGGATGCCCACAGGGCGGAGTACTATCCCCTCTGCTATGGAGCCTGATAGTAGACGAGCTACTCGAGCTACTCACAAGCAATGGAATCCGCTGCCAAGGGTATGCGGACGACATCGTCATAATGGCGAGAGGCAGATTTGTGAACACTCTCTGTGACATTGTTCAAAGGGGCCTAAACTTGGCGAAAGGATGGTGCACCACGGTAGGGCTAAACATCAACCCAGCAAAGACCACCGTGATCCCATTCACAAAGCGGAGATCTCTTCCGGGCCTGAGATCCCTTACAATCGGAGGCACAGAGGTGGAAATGTCAAAAGAGGTCAAATTCCTTGGCCTCACCTTAGACTCACAGCTAAGATGGAGTAGGCATTTGGACCTAACGCTATCCAAGGCAACAAGAGCACTTATGATTTGTAGACGCCTGGCCGGCAGATCATGGGGATGCAAGCCAAGCATCATTAGATGGCTGTATACCATGATAGTAAGACCTATCGTTACCTATGGAGCGGTTATATGGGCCACCAAAGCGGCGCAGTCATCGGTGATAGGAAGACTGTCAAAGCTGCAAAGACTTGCATGTGTCTGTGCTTCGGGGGCAATGCGCACATGCCCCACGGTGGCACTGGAAGTCTTACTAGAGCTCACACCGCTTCATCAGGTGATCAAGCTAGCAGCAAAGCACACCATGCTGCTAATGTCAGCAGAAGGCTATGGAAGAGGGAAGATCATGTCCTCTAAACAGATGGACGCCCTAGCGGAAAGCACACCGCTGGCCCTCCTCCCACGAGATGGCACAACAAAGAAAATTAATCTCAAAAAGAAATTTAAAGTAACTCTAGGCAGCAAGATGGAGTGGAATGATTCCACTCTGGAGAAGCTACTGGAAGACAGTACCATTCAGTGGTACACTGATGGCTCAAAAACACCGGAAGGTATTGGGGCAGGTATTGCGGGACCGCGTACTAAGCTGTCCATACCTATGGGCAGCTTCCCAAGTATCTTCCATTCTGAAGTTTTTGCCATCAGTCAGTGCGCGGAAGTCAACCTCAGCCGCAACTATCGCAACCAGCGCATAGCTATTCTCAGTGATAGTCAAGCGGCACTAAAAGCGATTCTATCATACGAGACCAAATCGCTTTTAGTCGAGGAATGTATAGAAAGGCTAAACCGCCTGTCCCTGTGCAATCGGGTACATCTAATCTGGGTACCAGGGCACAAGGGAGTAGAAGGTAATGAGAAGGCCGACGAGCTGGCCCGCACGGCAGCAGCATCCAAGATGTTGGGACCAGAGCCATATATAGCGGTAGGACCCCACACTCTTAAGGAGCTGCTCCGCACGGAGGAAAGAGAGGATAGAGAGCGGCACTGGCGGCAGGCAGCAGGTATGCGCCACGCTAAGCTGCTCATGGGAGGGTATAACCTCTCCAGGTTTAAAGCATTAATTAACCTACCTCGTGAGAAATTCCGTCTCCTCGTCGCAATATACACCGGCCACTGTAAACTCAAGAAGCACCTGTCCAACATGGGCATGGTCTCCGGTGCCAACTGCCGGTTCTGCGACCTGGAACAGGAGACACCAGCACACCTTATCCAGGATTGCACAGCAATCTGTGGGAAAAGGCTTAAGGCCCTGGATTCAGTGTATATCAGCAGGAATCACATAACCTCAGGTTCAGGCTGCTTGGGCTCTGTGAGGTCATGTGATATAGGAGAGGGCACAATAGACCCTAGGTCGCGGTGCATTACCTCATTTAATAATTCTAATTCTAATTCTAGTGGTCCGAGTCGATGTTAGGACCTCGGAGCGCACGCACATCTAAAACACTGGAGACGTGTCTTCCGTCTATCACAACATGATCGATCTGGTTGGTGGTTTTTCGATCCGGAGACAGCCAGGTAGCTTGATGTATCTTCTTATGCTGGAATCTAGTACTACAGATAACCATATTTCGGGCCCCGGCGAAGTCGATCAGCCTCAACCCATTTAAGGATGTTTCCTCGTGGAGGCTGAATTTACCGACCGTAGTGCCAAAAATACCTTCTTTGCCCACCCTGGCGTTGAAGTCGCCAAGCACGATTTTGACATCGTGGCGGGGGCGTCTCTCATAAGTGCGCTCCAAGCACTCATAAAAGGTATCTTTGGTCACATCGTCCTTCTCTTCCGTCGGGGCGTGGGCGCAAATCAGCGATATGTTGAAGAACCTCGCTTTGACGTTCATTCTCCGGAGTGAATGATAGTACTCGGCGACGGAGTCTCTCTCCCACCACGAATCCAACACCAAACTTGCGCTCCTTTATATGGCCACTGTAGTAGATGTCACAAGGACCTACTCGTCTCTGTCCTTGTCCCGTCCATCGCATTTCTTGGACGGCGGTGATGTCAGCCTTTATTTTCACGAGGACATCAACCAGCTGCATGCCCTCAAATCGTAGTTCTTATTTCGTTTGCCATGGTCGTCATCAGAAGGCGGGTCTCTTATCCGAGGCTTATAGTTGATTTTCATTGGGGGTGTTTTTTTACGTGGCGGGTCCCAAACCCAGCGCACAACCCTAAGTAGGGGATATTTCGCCTTCTCACTTTAGCTCGCCTTCAAACGGATGTTCTTAGGCTACCCAGAGGATACTTGGTCAAAGACCGGAAGTCGTGAGCTGCTTGAGTCATATGTAAATGAATCGAATGGAAGGAGGTAAATTTGAATTATATTAAAAAATATAAAATAAGAAAAAGAAGAAGCATTTGCGAGCGCTCAATACTAGACTCTCCGGCATGCGGTTGTGATGCGTATTTTTTTCGCTATATATAAGTATGTTTTTTAAAATGAAAAAACACTTTATTTCTTGTCATTGACTCCTTTCAAGTACCAGCGCTTATTATTAATAGGAGGCATCTTGATAGGCAAAATATTATTTGGAGATGAGCTGGAATAAAATGTAGGTAGGAATGGTAGGTAAATACATACATATGTGAGCATTTTCTATGTATGTTTACAGTGAATATTTTAATGCGAATTGGCATAAGTGTACATATTTTTTACTGAAATTAGTACCTTCAAATCCTGGAAAAATTATTGTAATTAGTAATCCTTTAAAATGATAATATATGTATTTAATATATATGTGTTTTAAAAATGCAGTACTTCGTATAAATAATACTAACCTTATTCATTCTTCTCAAATTTTTAAACGGTTCAAAACCGAACCAGCTCGGCGTGATTTTAAAAGTCAAATATCAAGATATCAAATGCCCACATAAAGTATTTCCCAACTGCAATAACAATCGAGTTGACAGTTAGCATTTTTTTTTTTTATTTGACAATTGTACCTAGTATAAAAAAATAAAATACTAACAACGATTCTAGTCTAATTAGTTAGGAGAAATACGTAGAAGCTTGATGTTAAGATATACATTTGCTGCTCCTGTTTTCTTACAAGGTCGGAAGGCTTCTTGCGTTTCAACCGGATTTCTCGCCCAGTAGTTTCGAAGAGTCTGGAGGCTTCCTCATTAACGAGCTGTCAAAGCCTCAGTTCGTGAGACTTTGCATTTTTGGAGATTTCATTTACCACTGAATTCACGCCTAGGCGCAGGTCAGCAGATCTAACGTACCAAGGAGCATTAACTTAAGTCCTTAGTACCTTACTTTGAAAGCGCTGAATGCTGGCAATACAGCTAAACTGGCTTTAGAACTTGATTGTATACTAACAGTTTGTTTAGATTTGATAGAGTGGATTTTCTGCCAACTAGGTGGTAAAGTTTAGCAAATTTCATATCAGCTCACTTATTTTTTTTGACATGCTCTTTCCAGCGTAGCTTAGCATTTAAGATGACACCTAGGTACTTAGAACCAAGGAGAATGGGATGCCCAACTTATTCCAGTGTGAGAGCGCCTCAAAATAAGCGTTTTTTTTATAACATTTTCCATTATGGCAAGATTGAACAAAATAATAATTTTTGGGCATTTAAATCACAACCCCCAACATTTAGTATGATTGCAAATTATTATATAGGGTGATTTTTTAAGAGCTTGATAACGCATAAAATTTGCAAAATCTCATCGGTTCTTTATTTGAAACGTTAGATTGGTTCATGACATTTACTTTTTGAAGATAATTTCATTTAAATGTTGACCGCGGCTGCGTCTTAGGTGGTCCATTCGGAAAGTCCAATTTTGGGCAACTTTTTCGAGCATTTCGGCCGGAATAGCCCGAATTTCTTCGGAAATGTTGTCTTCCAAAGCTGGAATAGTTGCTGGCTTATTTCTGTAGACTTTAGACTTGACGTAGCCCCACAAAAAATAGTCTAAAGGCGTTAAATCGCATGATCTTGGTGGCCAACTTACGGGTCCATTTCTTGAGATGAATTGTTGTCCGAAGTTTTCCCTCAAAATGGCCATAGAATCGCGAGCTGTGTGGCATGTAGCGCCATCTTGTTGAAACCACATGTCAACCAAGTTCAGTTCTTCCATTTTTGGCAACAAAAAGTTTGTTAGCATCGAACGATAGCGATCGCCATTCACCGTAACGTTGCGTCCAACAGCATCTTTGAAAAAATACGGTCCAATGATTCCACCAGCGTACAAACCACACCAAACAGTGCATTTTTCGCGATGCATGGGCAGTTCTTGAACGGCTTCTGGTTGCTCTTCACCCCAAATGCGGCAATTTTGCTTATTTACGTAGCCATTCAACCAGAAATGAGCCTCATCGCTGAACAAAATTTGTCGATAAAAAAGCGCGAAACACATTTCGAACCGAACACTGATTTTGGTAATAAAATTCAATGATTTGCAAGCGTTGCTCGTTAGTAAGTCTATTCATGATGAAATGTCAAAGCATACTGAGCATCTTTCTCTTTGACACCATGTCTGAAATCCCACGTGATCTGTCAAATACTAATGCATGAAAATCCTAACCTCAAAAAAATCACCCGTTATATTGGACTTTTAATATATGGGTGTTTCCATGAAATGGTCCACCATGACTTAAAAAATCCAAACGCTCGCAAAATTTTTTTATGCACAGAAAATGGAAGAAAACTATTGATATTTTACAATGCAAAAAAAAAATTTCAGCTCATTTTAATTTTAAAATAAAAAAAAATTTATGCAAAACTTATGATTCTTTTATTCACTTTAAAAGCTGTATAATGTATTACTTTTAATCGCTGCTGACGAAAGAATGGTATACATATGTTATATCGCAATTTGGTATATAAGTAATTGATACAACTACAAATGAATATAAAAATGAGAGAAAAGATCAAACTGCACATCGATAACGGTATTTTTTTCAGTTCTATTTCGGCAACATTCGTATGTTACGTGCGTAATGCAATAGAACCACATGGTGCCATTATTCGCGCATTATCAGTTTAAGTGTTTTTTATTTAGTTTGTAAAGCAAGTTTAGTATTTGCTAAAAAAATGTATTAATACAAATAGCGTTCTACAAAAATTAATTTTTTTCTTTTTGAAATTTGTCACGTGCGTAATGGTAAGTACGAAAAATTTAATTAAATTATTAAATTTAATTTAATTAAAATTAAATCTTAATTAAAGTTCATTTGATAAATATTATTTTAATATTACATAACATATTACACCTAGATGTCACGTAATGCTAAAAAACAAAATCGGTGGAGGGAGAGGCTTAAGCAAGATGAAAATAAGCTTAAGGAGCATAAAGAAAAACAAGCTGAAAGAATGCGTGAATATCGGAAGAGGAAGGCATGAGAGGCCAAAAATAATTCAAAAATATTGAAAGAAAAAATAAATAGAGATCGCGTTCGACAACAAAAGTATAGAGCAATGAAAAAAAATTCAAATACCCAATTCAAAAGTGGATACAAGTGTAAACAAACACTAGCCAAAGCTATAAAAAAGGTAGAGAGGGCGATGAGAGACCAATGAAGGCAATAAAGAGAGATGAAGTTCTACAAGCTTTTTATAAAAAGTATCCCAAGCTCTCGAATAATGAAACTGAGACACCAGTATGTTCAAATGATAATATGCCAGAAAACATTAAAGCAGTCCACGAGTTTTATATCCGAGATGACATAAGTGTTCAAGCTGCCGGCCGGTAGGATACTTTAATCAGCAATAAGCTAGTAGTTGCAAAGCGTTTTATGATTGTATCTCTATCAGAAGCTTATCAACTGTACAGAAGCGAGGTCACTTCAGAATATCTTTGTAAATCCCATTTTTTTTCACCATCGACCAAAAAACGTCAAATTAATGGAGAAACTTCCGCATAATATGTGGGTATGTAAATATCATGCGAACTTCGCATTTTGTCATAAAGCTATGCCTCAGTTTCCATCTCATTTTGAATCTTTTTTGAAATTAACATGCTGCAATGTATTGAACGAAAAGTGCACGATTAGTGACTGTGATAAATGTATACGGGATCTAAAACATGATTTGGTGCATATATATTTTCTATCCAAAATGGAAGAAAATGTTAATTGGAGCTATTGGAGGAAAGTTAATGATCGCTTAACATTATGCGATGCAAATGAAGATCGCACACTTTTCGCGATAATCATTTCGACATATCAGCCTTCAAATCCGCGCCAATTATGGAATACGAACAAAAATGACATTGCCGAAGACATTTTAAATCGTATTCGCTAAGAATTGGAAATGGGTCAATTCCGATTGATACTTCTGGTGGTTTGATATGAATTCCATCTGCCGTTTAACAATTCACGAAAGATGAACTCATCACGAATGTTTATCCGAACATTGACAAAATTATCGTAACTATGATTCCTTAAGTGCACGCGAAACGTTAGCTGCCAAAATTACCGATGTTGTTGACTTAAACTGGAAGATTCAAAGTCAAATTCTGGGAGACTTGCGCTTATACAAATCGATCTATCGTCTTGACAATGAAGAAGTCGCCGTGAATTATTCCGCGCATTTTCTAAATTCTTTGGAGGGGCTTAGTATACCACCGCATCATTTGCGTCTCAAAGTAGAATCTGTCGTTATTATGTTTCGCAATAATATATTTAAATAATAAATTCAATTTTTTATTTCAAATTACATAATTTCACGCAGGACAACGGCTGCGGGGCCAGCTAGTCTATAATATAAAAATTAATTTCAAAATGTGTTGCTAAGCACATAACTCAACAACGCCTGGACCAATTTGACCAATTCTTTTTTTAAATGTTCGTTTAAGTTCAATGATGGTTTTTACAGCGAGAATATTTGCCGGAAAAACCCTAAAAACAGCTCTTTTCCTTTTCCCATACAAACGAATGAATGTTCGTTTGTTAGCAACGCTAAGGCAATTCTCAGAGGTTGTTCACTGTGGATCAGGGAAGGTTTAAAACTAAAAACAAAACCGTTTGCTTTTCGTGAGGGAAAGTCGGAAAATTGGACAGCTTCAAAAGGGCAATTTTGTTATACACATTTTTTTCCATTTTGTTTTGTTTTGTTTTTCAATTATTTGGTTCATTCAAATTTGTCATTTGCTTTCTTTATTCCGGCTATTTAGAAGGTAAATTATTAAAAATTATTCAGTGAAATTCGGCGTTCTTTCTGATACCAACAAACATTGGCAGCTTAAGGCAAATGGCCGAGTACTCCCAGGATGCGATGACATACGTGCGGAATTATGGATCGCGGTCAATTAGAAAGCTATCGTCACGATGTCACAGCACGACTTTTCAAACAACAGTTACGATGTTTGATGGACTTTATCTTGAAGCAACGTATATATGGTGCTGTTAGATGATTGGAGGATGGAGTCATGTGTAGAAGTTCACGCAAGTGAGGAAAGTTCTCTGATCGCCATTCACTTGGGAGTGGCCAGAAACGATTCTTTTACATGTGACTCAAGCAGCTCACGACTTCCGGTCTTTGACCAAGTATCCTCTGGGTAGCCTAAGAACATCCGTTTGAAGGCGAGCTAACGTGAGAAGGCGAAACATCCCCTGCATAGGGTTGTGCGCTGGGTTTGGGACCCGCCACGTAAAAAAACACCCCCAGTGAATAGTCATAACCAGCCTCGGATGAGAGACCATGGCAAACGAAATAAGAACTACGAATTGAGGGCATGCACCTGAAATGTCCGGTCCCTTAACTGGGAAGGTGCCACTGCCCAGCTGGTTGATGTCCTCGTGAAAATAAAGGCTGACATCACCGCCGTCCAAGAAATGCGATGGACGGGACAAGGACAGAGGCGAGTAGGTCCTTGTGACATTTACTACAGTGGCCATATAAGGAGCGCAAGTTTGGTGTTGGATTCGTGGTGGGAGAGAGACTCCGTCGCCGAGTACTATCATTCACTCCGGAGAATGAACGTCTAGCCACAATCTGCATCAAAGCGAGGTTCTTCAACATATCGCTGATTTGCGCCCACGCCCCGACGGAAGAGAAGGACGATGTGACCAAAGATACCTTTTTTGAGTGCTTGGAGCGCACTTATATGAGATGTTCCCGTCACGATGTAAAAATCGTGCTTGGCAACTTCAACGCCAGGGTGGGCAAAGAAGGTATCTTTGGTACTACGGTCGGTAAATTCAGCCTCCACGACGAAACTTCCCCAAATGGGTTGAGGCTGATCGACTTCGCCGGGGCCCGAAATATGGTTATCTGTAGTACTAGATTCCAGCATAAGAAGATACATAAAGTTACCTGTCTGTCTCTGGATCGAAAAACCACCAACCAGATCGATCATGTTGTGATAGACGGAAGACACGTCTCCAGTGTTTTAGATGTGCGTGCGCTCCGAGGTCCTAACATCGACTCGGACCAATATCTCGTTGCAGCTAAGATTCGCAACCGCCTCTGTGCAGCAAAAAACGCACGCCAACAAACACAAGGAAGGTTCGACGTCGAGAAGCTGCAATCACAACATACAGCCGAACGATTCTCTACTCGGCTTGCACTCCTACTCTCTGAGAGCACTCGTCAACAACTCGGTATAAGGGAACTGTGGGACGGCATTTCAAACTCTTTACGTACAGCTGCAACCGAAACCATTGGTTTTCGGAAAGTGCAAAAGAACAGCTGGTACGACGAGGAGTTCCGTGTCGCAGCGGAGAGAAAACAGGCTGCCTACCTCGCAACGTTACGATCGACCACAACACGTGCGGGATGGGATAGATACCGAGAGTTGAAGAGGGAAGCGAGACGCATTTGCAGACAGAAGAAGAAAGAGGCCGAAATGCGTGAGTACGAACAGCTCGATAAGCTGGCCGACAGGGATAATGCTCGAAAATTTTACGAAAAGATGCGGCGGCTTACAGAAGGTTTCAAGACCGGAGCATACTCCTGTAGAACCCCCCAAGGTGATCTAGTTACCGATGCCCAGAGCATACTTAAATTATGGAGGGAACACTTTTCCAGCCTGCTGAATGGCAGTGAACACATAACACCAGGAGAAGGCGAACCCGATACCCCAATCGATGACGATGGAGGAGGCGTTCCATTGCCCGACCATGAAGAAGTTCGAATAGCAATTGCCCGACTGAAAAACAACAAAGCGGCAGGGGCCGATGGATTGCCGGCCGAGCTATTCAAATACGGCGGCGAAGAGCTGATAAGGTGCATGCATCAGCTTCTTTGCAAAATATGGTCGGACGAAAGTATGCCCAACGATTGGAATTTAAGTGTGCTATGCCCAATCCATAAAAAAGGAGACCCCACAATCTGCGCCAACTACCGTGGGATTAGCCTCCTCAACATCGCATATAAGGTTCTGTCGAGCGTATTGTGTGAAAGATTAAAGCCCACCGTCAACAAACTGATTGGACCTTATCAGTGTGGCTTCAGACCTGGTAAATCAACAACCGACCAGATATTCACCATGCGCCAAATCTTGGAAAAGACCCGTGAAAGGAGAATCGACACTCACCACCTATTCGTCGATTTCAAAGCTGCTTTCGACAGCACGAAAAGGAGCTGCCTTTATGCCGCGATGTCTGAATTTGGTATCCCCGCAAAACTAATACGGCTGTGTAAACTGACGTTGAGCAACACGAAAAGCTCCGTCAGGATCGGGAAGGACCTCTCCGAGCCGTTCGATACCAAACGAGGTTTCAGACAAGGTGATTCCCTATCGTGCGACTTTTTCAACCTGCTTCTGGAGAAAATAGTTCGAGCTGCAGAACTCAACAGAGAAGGTACCATCTTCTATAAGAGTGTACAACTGCTGGCGTATGCCGATGATATTGAAATCATCGGCCTCAATACCCGCGCCGTTAGTTCTGCTTTCTCCAGACTGGACAAGGAAGCAAAAGAAATGGGTCTGGCAGTGAACGAGGGCAAGACGAAATATCTCCTGTCATCAAACAAACAGTCGTCGCACTCGCGACTTGGCACTCACGTCATTGTTGACAGTCATAACTTTGAAGCTGTAGATAATTTCGTCTATCTTGGAACCAACGTAAACACCACCAACAATGTCAGCCTGGAAATCCAATGCAGGATAACTCTTGCCAACAGGTGCTACTTCGGTCTAAGTAGGCAATTGAGAAGCAAAGTCCTCTCTCGACAAACAAAAACCAAACTCTATAAGTCACTCATAATTCGCGTCCTGCTATATGAAGCAGAGGCCTGGACGATGTCAACAACAGATGAATCGACGTTGCGAGTTTTCGAGAGAAAAGTTCTGCGAAAGATTTATGGTCCTTTGCGCGTTGGCCACGGCGAATATCGCATTCGATGGAACGATGAGCTGTACGAGATATACGACGACATTGACATAGTTCAGCGAATTAAAAGACAGCGGCTACGCTGGCTAGGTCATGTTGTCCGGATGGACGAAAACACTCCAGCTCTGAAAGTATTCGACGCAGTACCCGCCGCGGGAAGAAGAGGAAGAAGAAGACCTCCACTCCGTTGGAAGGACCAAGTGGAGAAGGACCTGGCCTCGCTTGGAATATCCAATTGGCGCCACGTAGCGAAAAGAAGAAACGACTGGCGCGCTGTTGTTGACTCGACTATAATCGCATAAGCGGTGTCTACGCCAATTAAGAAGAAAAAGAAGATGGTAGATGTACTCTGTTGAGTGGCAAAAGAGAGGTTTGCCGCACGCACATATTCATTTTTGGATGATGGAAATTGATGAAATCCACTGAAGTTCGCACACTTTTAGCGAAGATCATATCGACATATCAGCCTTCAGACCCGCGTCAATTATAGGGTGTTTAAAGCAGCAGTGTCCATTCACCTTCTATCCTTTAGCACACTTACCACTTTCACTTTTAAATAAAACCACTCGGTTAAGGTATACAAGTAATCACGGTTTTAATGATGTTATTGATTTATGTGTTTACAAATTCGGTAAATCGAGGTTTTTGAATAGTATTGCCGGAATACGGGGCAATTAAAAGCAAACGTTAATTTTAATTATTATAATGTTGAAAAGATATGCGGATGAGCCAAAAAGGCGCGAGGTCAAGCGGCGATGCGTAAGCTCCGTATGTAGGTCAAAACGAGACTGATCTTAACTTTTTAGTTGACCCCCTTTTCACCAGTGTGGTATGTGTTTGCGTGTGTGGATGTCCCCTCGCGTGTGGGTAGTGGAATGTAGCTTCGGTGTGTGTGGTGTATTGATGGTGGTGGTGTATTTGTGTAGTGGCATTAGGGGGGGGGGGGGGCGGCTTATCTCGTTTAGCCATCCCGGCCCCCCAAGGCGAATATTCAGCCTAGCAATCTTTGCAGTTGCTGGAGTGTGGCCACTACGTTGCTGAGTCCAGTGGCGGGGCGATGCTGTGGCGCTTTTGGACGACGCCTGGTTGGTGCAACGTGCTGCGAACGCCGTTGATGGGGCGCAGGCCGGGCTGCTGTAGTTCGGCGTCGCACCGTCCGGTTTCCTTGCGTGGATCTACCCGTGCTTGAGGCAGCTGGCCGACCTACATCGCGTCGGGGGGTCCTGTGCAGCAGCGTGTGATGTGGTCTGCCACACGTGTGGCATAAATCGGCTGAGACACACTCCTGCGTCCCATGCGTGTGCGACAGGCAGTTGAGGCAGTGCTCATGTGCCTGGGCCACACGCTGTCGTTGAGTTGGTGTTAGCTCCTTAAAGAGCCCACCGTGTTGGAGTCGATGTTTCCGGCGACATAGTGGGCATCGAATGCGACGCGGCTCGACTTGAGCGGATGGCGTTGATGGGGCTGCTCGTGAACCACTACCAGAAGCAGCAGTCGATACTGTCGCCTTGGTTGAGCGGGGCGGAGGAGTAGGCCCAGTAAGTGGCCCGTTGGTGGCTGACCGAACAGTTGGTGTTGTAGGCATGTCCACTAGACCTGTCCTTAAAATTCAAAATGTATTCTATGTTTACAGAATGGGTTATTTTTTTTCCTTTTTATGTAAAAATGTTAAACAAAAAATTTGGGGACAATCGGATGATGGGAAGACGGCGCGGAAACGTTTTAAAATTAAAAATTTCCTTCCTATAGCAAAAAACAAGTTCTATGTATTCAAGTATCAATTTTTCTTTTAGTGTATTATTTTTCTCCAATTTTTTGCATTATATTAACTTAAAACTACTATTTAAAGGAAATATTTTTATTCATATCAATTTATTTAATACATCTAGAAATATTAAAACTTAAATTAATTCTGATTTTTTATAGATCTTATATTTTTTTTTTGTGTTCTTCAACAACTTTAAGGAGGAACTGTTTTTCTTCTTCTTTATTTGTAAGAAAAGTATTGAAATCCTTTATAAATTTTAAACCTCTTTCCGCTGTATCATTAGTAACAAGCAATTTGTGGCATATTGTGCGACCATTTTGGAATTCCTCGTTTGTTTCCCAAGACTCTGGATCCAAATACAAAAAGTTGGTTGACAACTTGTACATCATAAAAAATGTTAAAGTTCTTTTGGATACAAATCCGCTTAAATCCGAATTGCCTAAGTCACTTAATTTTTTTGAAGTTATACTTCTTATACGACGCCGGAAAAGGTTGCGATAGATTCTGGTTGCGCAACCTTCCATATAAAAGTAACGCAAAGTTGCGCAACCTCGCTCCATCCATATGAATGTAACGCAACCTTGTCTGCGAAGATGTGCGAGCAGCAAGCGAAGCGGTGACAATCGGCAATCGTTTGTTCGTTTCTTTCGGCACAGCTCGGCCGACACAACAACACAACACAATGTTCCATGCTTATGCTGTTGTTGTTTTTGTATAACAATGTTTCAATTTTTGGTTGGTGACATATTCACATGTGTGCGCATATGTATGTTTGTATGCTTATGCATTATTGAAGTTATACTTCTTTTTCTTTCGTTTGTCTTTCATTTCTGCGAATTCTCAACTATTTTACGTATGTTTTGGTTGAAATACTCTGCGTTGGCCTTTCAGAATCACACAGAATCATTTCTGTGGTTTTTGAAACTGACCCACGAGGACGAGGTATATGGTTTTATCTGGGAGCGTGAGATTTAAGAAAATCGCTCGCTTACAAGGGATAAAATGACTTCTGAGTGGCGATTTTAATGAATAAATTCACAGAATCATTTCTGTGCTTTTGGAAATCTATATGTACTATTAAATATTTTTTTCTTACTAATAGAAAATAAATTTATCACAGCAATATACATAAACATATACATAATATTGCTGTGATAAATTTAATTTCTAATTAGTAAGCAAAAAATTAATAATAAATTTATTAAGACTATACTTCTCAGGGCATCACAGCAATGTTATGTATATGTATATACATATTATGCATATCTATTGCTGTGATAAATTTATTGCGAAAGCAAATGTTCTACAAAGTATGTATATTTCTATACTTAAACAAAATTATTAGAACCATCGTATGTTTCTTGCATTCATAACCAAATCATACTTAAGTCAGGGCAACCTAATTGTCAATGGTGGTGTTGGTGGTAAGCGCTTGGAAGGTCAAGATGCTAACACAGGTCCCAGGTTCGAATCCCGACAGAATAAATTTTTAATTTTTTGCTTTTAACATCGTATACTATAAAAATAAATATTTTTCTTTATTTTAATTTCTATTAGTAAGAAAAATATTTATTTGTATAGTATACGATTTTAAAAGGCATACATCTTCTATCCTATCTTGTGTATCTGCACATGCTCATATGAGTGTATGTATACGCATGTGCGCGCATTGACTTGCATGTTCATACATTCATATATACTTATATGTACATATATTTGCATACATTGCCGAACAAATAAATCACAAGCATACAAACATATATACATATGCGTACACATATGAATATGTCACCAACAAAAAATTGATCTTCACAAGTCAATCCGTCAGCCAAATTGGC
Source organism: Bactrocera dorsalis (assembly GCF_023373825.1). NCBI lineage: Eukaryota > Metazoa > Arthropoda > Insecta > Diptera > Tephritidae > Bactrocera > Bactrocera dorsalis. Next base: position 17,210,702 of record NC_064308.1, on the reverse strand, counting down.
GAAGAACAAAAGAGAGATGATTACGCTGCATATTCTCTTCCGCAACGAAGAGACGGAACTACTTTTTGAGTCAAAATTCATTCATTTAGACTTTGCTTTATTCTTCATTTTATGTGCATAATAAATTTATAAAATGTGAATTTAAGTTTTCTAGTTTTCTTTCATACAAAATGATATGCATTTCTGAATATCACTAAGAAGTATAACTTCATCCGCGCGTAGGGACTCCACGCACCTTTTTTTTTATTTTGCGATTGTTTTGTAGTTTAATAGTTGGCTCTTCTGATTTTAAATTTTTTACCATTTTTTTCTTAACATCTACAGAAACATTGAAATCAAAGAAAGCCATTGCGACGTTTTCCTCTGACATATACCACATGTGTTGTTGCATTTTTCTCAGCAATTCCGAAGAAATACTTGGGTCCACTTTTTCATAATTAATACATTCTTTTACAAAGTTTAAATCATGCAGGGGAGAGGTAATTGCATTAGAGCATTTGTACCAAGCTTTTATATATAAACGCACTAAAAAAACGCAAATTTGACTTAAGCCTTTTAATTCAGCTTTACTCAAGTGAAATTGATCACGAAAAAGAAATATTTTCAAGGAATATATTCCCTTTGTTATCCAACGTGCATGACTTGTAACTCCGGGTGTTTTAAATTTACCACCTTTGTCACCAAGAAATGTAAGTACTAGACGTAAAAATTTGTAGTCAGCACGAACAAAAGTTTTTTGTAATTGTGAATGACAAAATTGTTTGATGTCATTGCAGATGCCATCACTTATATGAGATTTTATATCTTCACAGTCGAGCCCACTCTTAAATGATGAAGTGTCAATATTTGGCCAGGCTTTGGCAAATCTCTCGAAAATTGAGACTTCTGGTGCTTGAGTCACTTTGAAATGCAGGTCGAATACACTACGTAAGTATATTTCTAGAATATGGTGACGGCATGGTAACGTCAACAAATTTCTTCCTAACATGCGTTGCAATTGAGCGCATGCTCCATTCATTGGACCAGTATTAGTGGACGTGGTGTCAAAAGACATGCCTTCTACGCGATCTAAAATATTCCATTTACTAAGTGTATCAAAAACGGCTGTAGCTATATTTTCACCAGTGGCAGATATAAGTTTTGGAGCGCCTAGAAATTTGGATTCGCCATTATAACTAACAAGCACTGCAATTAGCTCAACTTTTATTTTTTCAATTAGATCTGGCAATACTTTACCATCCCAGTGGACGACCATTGCTTGTGTATCACTTATCTAGAATAGAATATTATTAGTATTTAAATAACCTATACGTATATTTTCAATCATGGTATACTTTGTCAATAAAACTCTCTTGAATCCTCTGTGTTTCTTTTCTGCGATGCTCTTCCCTCAGTCTATGGAGAGTAGAACGATTGACTACCAAGTCGCTAGTGCAATGGCCCAATGCTTCTGCAGTCGCCATCAGAATGTGCATCGCCTTTCCATCGCTTACTTTGGCGCTATCAAGTGCTGAAAGCAATCGCGGTGTGATAAAATGTTTTCTTCCCCTGTTAATACAAGTTGAAGCAGTTTGTTCTGTATTTTTTTCACATTGGTTTCCGCTACTTCAGGCTCACTTTCACCAATATCTTCTTCATAGTCCATACCAAAATCTTCGTTGAGTTCGACTACACAATATCATTTTAAAATTGACCATTACCACTATAAATAAAATTAATTTCATTTGATAAACTTACGATTCACTTCCGACATTTGTTGATGTTTCCTTTTTCTAGACATTTCTTTCTCAATGCGGTGATCTGCTCTGTTTTGTCGCCGATACAATACCATGTCAGCACCGGCCATGCTACCAGGGCGACCTTTTTGCCTTTGTAGAATCAAAAATTCCTTGTCTTCGCTAATACGCATGTTTTGTAAGGCATCTCTATGAGCAATGTCAAACAAATTATCCAATACTGCAGAAAAGTCTTCAACAATTTTTTCTGAGCATCAGATCTCTTATTTGGTACGGGTTTTTGAATCTTCTGCCATAATTTGTACAGAGATTTTAATTTATCGACACACCTAGCTACATCTTTTGTCGGAATTCGAGCTTGTTGCCAAATTTTAATACAGCATTTATTGTTAATTTTGCACTTTCTCTCAATTGCCGATACACAAATCTAATGTTATAAAATAGTAATTGCAGTACTTGTTTGTTCGATGGTAGTTTAGCACCTGTTATCTGATGAGATATTCTTCCAATTAGTTCAATATTCACAACTTGTTTAGAACGTTGTCGTGTTTGTATATGTAATGTACTCGCAGTTGCTGGTAATTCACTCATTTCTTTTTTTTATTAAATAATCACAATTTCGCACAAATTAACACAAATTAACACATCTGATTTCAAATGCCAAACAAACGAGAGTGACAATTATTGAAAAAAGAACACAGTCCATTTACTGTTTTATTTCGCTGCCCAAAAATACCGTTAACAAAGTCTGCAGTCGTTCGTTTTTTATTTTTGCAAATATTGCTGGTCCACAGTCCATTTACTGTTTTATTTCGCTGCCCAAAAATACCGTTACCAAAGTCTGCAGTCGTTCGTTTTTTATTTTTGCAAATATTGCTGGTCCACAGTCCATTTACTGCTTTATTTCGCTGTCCAAAAATACCGTTACCAAAGTCTGCAGTCGTTCGTTTTTTATTTTTGCAAATATTGCTGGTTCATGTTGCAAAAATAAAGCAATCGTCAGTTACGACGATGGTGCGATAAAAAAAATATTATTTACCGTTTTTTCACTCGAAATAAGAACAAAATATTATTAAAATTATTCTTTATATCGTGCTAGTTGAGACATATTAAAGCATACATATTCATTTAATAAATACACTAAAAGAAAAATTGATACTTGAATACATAAAACTTGTTTTTTCCTATAGGAAGGCAATTTTTAATTTTAAAACATTTCCGCGCCGTCTTCCCATCATCCAATTGTCCCCAAATTTTTTTTTAAACATTTTTACATAAAAAGGAAAGAAATTAGCCCATTCTGTTAACTTAAAACACTATTTCAAAAATCTCCATATAACGTGGAACACCTCTAATATATATATATATATATATAATTGTATATATACTGGCATATACATATCTGATAAAAGGCCTACTTATGCTTACATTTGTGTATCTAAACACACAACATTAAAAATCAAAAAAAAAATTTTTCAAGTATTCACTTGACAACATTTTCCGGCAATACCCCTTATACTCAACAGTATAAGCAGGATTGCGCAAAAAGTAAGCTAAGGCAATTGCGAAATTCAAAAAGAGAAAAGAAAAATAACAAAACCAAACATACATACATATATGCCAATAGTCACCACTCTCATATGTACATACCTTACATATCGAAACAAAGTGAGAAACAAAATTAATGCGACATACGCCCACATGTATGTATAAACAGTAGAGGTGTTCTACGTTATATGGAGATTTTTGAAATAGTGTTTTAAGTTAACAGAATGGGCTAATTTCTTTCCTTTTTATGTAAAAATGTTTAAAAAAAAATTTGGGGACAATTGGATGATGGGAAGACGGCGCGGAAATGTTTTAAAATTAAAAATTGCCTTCCTATAGGAAAAAACAAGTTTTATGTATTCAAGTATCAATTTTTCTTTTAGTGTATTTATTAAATGAATATGTATGCTTTAATATGTCTCAACTAGCACGATATAAAGAATAATTTTAATAATATTTTGTTCTTATTTCGAGTGAAAAAACGGTAAATAATATTTTTTTTATCGCACCATCGTCGTAACTGACGATTGCTTTATTTTTGCAACATGAACCAGCAATATTTGCAAAAATAAAAAACGAACGACTGCAGACTTTGGTAACGGTATTTTTGGACAGCGAAATAAAGCAGTAAATGGACTGTGGACCAGCAATATTTGCAAAAATAAAAAACGAACGACTGCAGACTTTGGTAACGGTATTTTTGGGCAGCGAAATAAAACAGTAAATGGACTGTGGACCAGCAATATTTGCAAAAATAAAAAACGAACGACTGCAGACTTTGTTAACGGTATTTTTGGGCAGCGAAATAAAACAGTAAATGGACTGTGTTCTTTTTTCAATAATTGTCACTCTCGTTTGTTTGGCATTTGAAATCAGATGTGTTAATTTGTGTTAATTTGTGCGAAATTGTGATTATTTAATAAAAAAAAGAAATGAGTGAATTACCAGCAACTGCGAGTACATTACATATACAAACACGACAACGTTCTAAACAAGTTGTGAATATTGAACTAATTGGAAGAATATCTCATCAGATAACAGGTGCTAAACTACCATCGAACAAACAAGTACTGCAATTACTATTTTATAACATTAGATTTGTGTATCGGCAATTGAGAGAAAGTGCAAAATTAACAATAAATGCTGTATTAAAATTTGGCAACAAGCTCGAATTCCGACAAAAGATGTAGCTAGGTGTGTCGATAAATTAGAATCTCTGTACAAATTATGGCAGAAGATTCAAAAACCCGTACCAAATAAGAGATCTGATGCTCAGAAAAAATTGTTGAAGACTTTTCTGCAGTATTGGATAATTTGTTTGACATTGCTCATAGAGATGCCTTACAAAACATGCGTATTAGCGACGACAAGGAATTTTTGATTCTACAAAGGCAAAAAGGTCGCCCTGGTAGCATGGCCGGTGCTGACATGGTATTGTATCGGCGACAAAACAGAGCAGATCACCGCATTGAGAAAGAAATGTCTAGAAAAAGGAAACATCAACAAATGTCGGAAGTGAATCGTAAGTTTATCAAATGAAATTAATTTTATTTATAGTGGTAATGATCAATTTTAAAATGATATTGTGTAGTCGAACTCAACGACGATTTTGGTATGGACTATGAAGAAGATATTGGTGACAGTGAGCCTGAAGTAGCGGAAACCAATGTGAAAAAAATACAGAACAAACTGCTTCAACTTGTATTAACAGGGGAAGAAAACATTTTATCACACCGCGATTGCTTTCAGCACTTGATAGCGCCAAACTAAGCGATGGAAAGGCGATGCACATTCTGATGGCGACTGCAGAAGCATTGGGCCATTGCACTAGCGACTTGGTAGTCAATCGTTCTACTCTCCATAGACTGAGGGAAGAGCATCGCAGAAAAGAAACACAGAGGATTCAAGAGAGTTTTATTGACAAAGTATACCATGATTGAAAATATACGTATAGGTTATTTAAATACTAATAATATTCTATTCTAGCTAAGTGATACACAAGCAATGGTCGTCCACTGGGATGGTAAAGTATTGCCAGATCTAATTGAAAAAATAAAAGTTGAGCTAATTGCAGTTCTTGTTAGTTATAATGGCGAATCCAAATTTCTAGGCGCTCCAAAACTTATATCTGCCACTGGTGAAAATATAGCTACAGCCGTTTTTGATACACTTAGTAAATGGAATATTTTAGATCGCGTAGAAGGCATGTCTTTTGACACCACGTCCACTAATACTGGTCCAATGAATGGAGCATGCGCTCAATTGCAACGCATGTTAGGAAGAAATTTGTTGACGTTACCATGCCGTCACCATATTCTAGAAATATACTTACGTAGTGTATTCGACCTGCATTTCAAAGTGACTCAAGCACCAGAAGTCTCAATTTTCGAGAGATTTGCCAAAGCCTGGCCAAATATTGATACTTCATCATTTAAGAGTGGGCTCGACTGTGAAGATATAAAATCTCATATAAGTGATGGCATCTGCAATGACATCAAACAATTTTGTCATTCACAATTACAAAAAACTTTTGTTCGTGCTGACTGCAAATTTTTACGTCTAGTACTTACATTTCTTGGTGACAAAGGTGGTAAATTTAAAACACCCGGAGTTACAAGTCATGCACGTTGGATAACAAAGGGAATATATTCCTTGAAAATATTTCTTTTTCGTGATCAATTTCACTTGAGTAAAGCTGAATTAAAAGGCTTAAGTCAAATTTGCGTTTTTTTAGTGCGTTTATATATAAAAGCTTGGTACAAATGCTCTAATGCAATTACCTCTCCCCTGCATGATTTAAACTTTGTAAAAGAATGTATTAATTATGAAAAAGTGGACCCAAGTATTTCTTCGGAATTGCTGAGAAAAATGCAACAACACATGTGGTATTTGTCAGAGGAAAACGTCGCAATGGCTTTCTTTGATTTCAATGTTTCTGTAGATGTTAAGAAAAAAATGGTAAAAAATTTAAAATCAGAAGAGCCAACTATTAAACTACAAAACAATCGCAAAATAAAAAAATTAAGTGACTTAGGCAATTCGGATTTAAGCGGATTTGTATCCAAAAGAACTTTAACATTTTTTATGATGTACAAGTTGTCAACCAACTTTTTGTATTTGGATCCAGAGTCTTGGGAAACAAACGAGGAATTCCAAAATGGTCGCACAATATGCCACAAATTGCTTGTTACTAATGATACAGCGGAAAGAGGTTTAAAATTTATAAAGGATTTCAATACTTTTCTTACAAATAAAGAAGAAGAAAAACAGTTCCTCCTTAAAGTTGTTGAAGAACACAAAAAAAAATATAAGTCCTATAAAAAATCAGAATTAATTTAAGTTTTAATATTTCTAGATGTATTAAATAAATTGATATGAATAAAAATATTTCCTTTAAATAGTAGTTTTAAGTTAATATAATGCAAAAAATTGGAGAAAAATAATACACTAAAAGAAAAATTGAATACTTGAATACATAGAACTTGTTTTTTTGCTATAGGAAGGAAATTTTTAATTTTAAAACGTTTCCGCGCCGTCTTCCCATCATCCGATTGTCCCCAAATTTTTTGTTTAACATTTTTACATAAAAAGGAAAAAAAATAACCCATTCTGTAAACATAGAATACATTTTGTATTTTAAGGACAGGTCTAATATATATATATATATATTATACCATATACTGTTCATACATATATTTGGATGTACATATGTAATGTACCAAACTGTTTTCGGTTTCCCGGAAACCAACGGTAATTTGGAACAGTTTGGTGGCATCCGTTCTATTAAAATTTACAGGATCGTATACAGTTTTATAGAGATCAACTGTAACTTTCAACATACATATATGCAAATAAGTACAAATTGATTAAAATAATAAATGGAGTTGATACACTCACTTTGTGCCGCTTCAAGGGAGTTTGAGGGCTTTATATATAGTTTTGAATGGGGAAGTGGGAGTAGTTTGCCACTGCGTCCAATTTGGTTCCTCTCTGTTTCCTTTCCTTTTGGTTGCTTGTTCCACAGGTTTAAGTTTCTCTTCGTTGGTTGGCTTTCCCCCGTTGGTTTGATTTCCTTCGTTGGTGGGCTGTTCTTTTTATTATTATTATTTTTAAAATTATTTAATTTGGTGTTTTTAATTTTACGTTTATTTTGGTTTTTCACAAGGAAATTAGATTTTTTTTAAAAACAAATTTTTAAATATATGTCAAATTCGCGCCCGGTGTTTGATTTTTTTTTTTTTTTGGTTTAAGCACTGCTTTGTATGTATATGTATATTTTTATGTATTTTGCACTTTGGTTTTTTTTTTTTTGATTTTGATTTGGGTGTCACACAACGGAACTGTGTCCGTTTTTCAAACCGTTTTTTTTTTTTATATACATAGATGTATATGTCACCTCACGGAACTTTTTTTTTTTTTTTTGAAAAAATTTTTTTTTGTATGTGTATATATGTATATGTACAGATATGTCACCTCACGGAACTTTTTTTTATTCTTGAAAATTTTTTTTGTATGTGTATATATGTATATTCATATGTCACCGCACCTTTTAGTTTTTGGATATTTGTATATGTCACTTTTTAATTCTTTGCCGCTTGAATCTTTCTTTTTTATATATTTTTTTTTTCCAAATAGTGCCTTTCTTTACGGCTCGAAGGACCAATGTTTAAAGCAGCAGTGTCCATTCACCTTCTATCCTGTAGCACACTTACCACTTTCACTTTTAAATAAAACCACTCGGTTAAGGTATACAAGTAATCACGGTTTTAATGATGTTATTGATTTATGTGTTTACAAATTCGGTAAATCGAGGTTTTTGAATAGTATTGCCGGAATAAGGGGCAATCAAAAGCAAACGTTAATTTTAATTATTATAATGTTGAAAAGATATGCGGATGAGCGAAAAAGGCGCGAGGTCAAGCGGCGATGCGCAAGCTTCGTATGTAGGTCAAAACGAGACTGATCTTAACTTTTTAGTTGACCCCCTTTTCACCAGTGTGGTATGCGTTTGCGTGTGTGGATGTCCTCTCGCGTGTGGGTAGTGGAATGTAGCTTCGGTGTGGGTGTTGTATTGATGGTGGTGGTGTATTTGTGTAGTGGCATTAGGGGGGGGGCGGCTTATCTCATTTAGCCATGGGGTATGAACAAAATTGAAATTGCCGATGATATTTTACATCGTAGTCGCTACGAATTCGAAGTGTGAAAATTCGGGTGACACTTCCAGTGGTTTGATATCAATTACACTTGCCTTTTGTCAATTCACTTCAACGATCACGAATTTTTATCCGAACATTGGCCAAATAATCGTAACTAGGTTTCCTTGAGGATGGAGTCATGTGTAAAACTTCACGCAAGTGAGGAAAGTTCTCTGATCGCCATTCACTTGGGAGTGGCCAGAAACGATTCTTTTACATATGGCTCAAGCAGCTCACGACTTTCGATCCTTGACCAATTATCCTCTGTGTAGCCTAAGAATATCCGTTTGAAAGCGAGCTAAAGTGAGAAGGCGAAACATCCCCTGCATAGGGTTGTGCGCTGGGTTTGGGACCCACCACGTAAAAAAAACACCCCCAAAGAAAATTAACAATTAGCGTCGGATGAGAGACCCCCCTTTTGATGACGACCATGGCAAACGAAATTATCCGAATCAAAGCGAGGTTCTTCCACATATCGCTGATTTGCACCCACGCCCGACGGAAGAGAAGAACAATGTGACCAAAGATTCCGTCTATGAGCGCTTGGAGCGCGCCTATGAGAACTGGCCCCGCCACGATGTCAAAATCGTGCTTGGCAACTTTAACGCCAGGGTGGGCAAAGAAGGTATCTTTGGAACCACGGGCGGTAAATTCAGCCTTCACGACGAAACATCCCCAAATGGGTTGAGGCTGATCGACTTCGCCAGCTCCGAGGTCCTAATCTCGACTCGGACCACTATCTTGTTGCAGCCAGGATTCCCACACGCCTCTGGGGAGCAAAAAGCGCACGTCAACAAACACAAGGAAGGTTCGACGTCGTGAAGCTGCAATCACAACTGACAGCAGAACGATTTTCTACTCGGCTTGCTCTCCTGCTCTCTGAGAGCACTCGTCAACAACTCGGGAATTGTGGACGGCATTTCAAACTCCTTACGTACAGCTGAAACCGAAACCACTGGTTTTCCGAGAAAGCAAAAGAACAGCTGGTACGACGAGGAGTGTCGCTGTGGCGAGAAAACAGGCTGCCTACCTCGCAACGTTACGATCGACTACAACACATGCGGGATGGGATAGATACCGAGAGTTGAAGAGGGAAGCGAGACGCTTTCGCACACAGAAAAAGAAAGAGACCGAAATGCGTGAGTATGAAGTGCTTGACAAGCTGACCGACAGGGGTAATGCTTGAAAATTCTTCGAGAAAATGCGGGGACTTACAGAAGGTTTCAAGACCGGAACATACTCTTGTAGATCCTCCAAAGGTGATCTAGTCACTGATGCCCAGAGCATACTTAAATTATGAAGGGAATACTTCTCCAGCCTGCTGAATGGCAGTGAACGTACAACGCCAGAAGAAGGCGAACCCGATTCCCCAATCGATGATGATGAAGCAGACGTTAAATTGCCCGACCAAAAAGAAGTTCGAATAGCAATTACCCGCCTGAAGAACAACAAAGCGGCGGGGGCCGATGGATTGCCGGGCGAGCTATTCAAACACGGCGGCGAAGAACTGATAAGGAGCATGCATCAGCTTCTTTGTAAAATATGGTCGGACGAAAGCATGCCCAACGATTGGAATTTAAGTGTGCTCTGCCCAATCCACAAAAATGGAGAGCCCACAATCTGCACCAACCACCGTGGGATAGGACTCCTTAACATCGTTTATAAGGTTCTATTGAGCGTACTGTGTAAAGATTAATGCCCACCGTCAACAAAATGATTGGACCTTATCAGTGTAACTTCAGACCTGGTAAATCAACAACCGACCAGATATTCACCATGCGCCAAATCTTGGAAAAGACCCGTGAAAGGAGAATCGACACTCAGCACCTATTCGTCGATTTCAAAGCTGCTTTCGACAGCACGAAAAGGAGCTGCCTTTATGCCGTGATGTCTGAATTTGGTATCCCCGCAAAACTAATACGGCTGTGTAAACTGACGTTGAGCAACACCAAAAGCTCCGTCAGGTTCGGGAAAGACCTCTCCGAACGGCTCGATACCAAACGAGGTTTCAGACAATGCGACTCCTTATCATGCGACTTCTTCAACCTACTTTTGGAGAAAATAATTCGAGCTGCAGAACTTAATAGAGCAAGTACAATCTTTAATAAGAGTGTGCAGCTGTTGCAGTATTGTGATATCATCGGCCTCAACACCTTTAGTTCTGCTTTCTCCAGACTGGACAAGGAAGCAAAGCAAATGGGTTTTTCAGTGAACGGAGGCAAAACGAAATATCTCCTGTCATCAAACAAAAAGTCGTCGCACACGGGACTTGGCTCTCACGTCACTGTTGACAGCCATAACTTTGAAGTTGTAGATAGTTTCCACCAACAATGTCAGCCTGGAAATCCAACACAGGATAACTCTTGCGAACAGGTGCTACTTCAGTCTGAGTAGGCAATTGAAAAGTAAAGTCCTCTCTCGACGAACAAAAGCCAAACTCTGAAAGTCACTAATAATTCCCGTCCTACTATATGATGCAGAGGCTTGGCGATGACAACAACTGATGAGTCGACGTTGCGTGTTTTTGAGAGAAAGGTTCTGCGAAAGATTTATAGTCCTTTGTGCATTGGCCACACGATATATGGAATATCGCATTCAATGAAACAATGAGCTTGGCTAGGTCATGTTGTCCGAATGGGCGAAAACACTCCAGCTCTGAAAGTATTCGACGCAGTACTCACCGGGAGAAACAAAGGATGAGGAAGACCTCCACTCCGTTGGAAGGACCAGGTGGAGGAGGACCTGGCTTTACTTGGAATATTAAATTGGCGCCACGTAGCGAAAAGAAGAAACGACTAGCGCGCTGTTGTTAACTCGGCTATAATCGCGTAAGTGTGTAAGGGTGTCTGCGCCAGTAAAGAAGAAGAAGAATTCCTTGAGTACTCGCGCAATTTTTCCGATGTCGTTGACTTCATTAGGAAAATGCAAAGTCAATTTCCGGGGGAGTTGCGCTCATACAAATAGTTCGATCGTCTTGACAATGAAGACCACGCCGTGAGCCATCCAGAGGAATTTCTAAACTCTTCATTTCAGTTCAAACCTATTCAGTTTCCAGTGAAAATTGCATTTGAGATGACAATCAAAAGGACACAAGGATAGTCGAATAGTGTGTGGTCACACGACCAGATACACGTGGCGTACTCACGAGTGGGAAAACCATCTTCTCTGTACATTTACGCACCGGAACAGAAAACAAAAAAATGTTCTTTATTAAGGTGCGTTACATTGAAAAAATTGTAGAAAAATCGCAAATAAACGATTTTCAACACAATATAAATTAACCTTTCTTTTGATTTCAAAAGACATAATTTTACGCAGGACAACGGCTGCGGGGTCAGCTAGTTACCAATAAAAACATAAATATATTTTGACCTTCTTTCATAATATTTTCGAAATTTATGTAAAATTGATTTATTTCGTGTTTGAGTTGCTTACAAAATATATAAAAACGAAAAACCATTATTAGCCCTGATGATCTCTATTCAGTATATTCAAAATGGCAAACAAGAGTTTTTTTTTAGTTTTGTGACCTGCTAACTATCAGGAGGATGTAGTCATGTGTAGAAGTGGAGGATAGAGTCATGTGTAGAAGTTCACGCAAGTGAGGAAAGTTCTCTGATCGCCATTCATTTGGGAGTGGCCAGAAACGATTCTTTTACATATGACTCAAGCAGCTCACGACTTCCGGTCTTTGTCCAAGTATCCTCTGGGTAGCCTAAGAGCATCCGTTTGAAGGCGAACTAACGTGAGAAGGCGAAACATCCCCTGCATAGGGTTGTGCGCTGGGTTTGGGACCCGCCACGTAAAAAAACACCCCCAATGAAAAAGCAAACACAGCCTCGGATGAGAGACCCCCCTTTTGATGACGACCGTGGCAAACGAAATAAGGACTATGATTTGAGGGCAAGCACCTGGAATGTCCGGTCCCTTAATTGGGAAGGTGCCGCTGCCCAGCTGATAGACGTCCTCGTAAAGATAAAGGCTGACATTACCGCCGTCCAAGAAATGCGATGGACGGGACAAGGACAGAGACGAGTAGGTCCTTGTGACATCTACTACAGTGGCCATATAAAGGAGCGCAAGTTTGGTGTTGGATTCGTGGTGGGAGAGAGACTCCGTCGCCGAGTACTATCATTCACTCCGGAGAATGAACGTCTAGCCACAATCCGCATCAAAGCGAGGTTCTTCAACATATCGCTGATTTGCGCCCACGCCCCGACGGAAGAGAAGGACGATGTGACCAAAGATGCTTTTTATGAGTGCTTGGAGCGCACTTATGAGAGGTGCCCCCGCCACGATGTCAAAATCGTGCTTGGCGACTTCAACGCCAGGGTGGGCACTACGGTCGGTAAATTCAGCCTCCACGAGGAAACATCCCCAAATGGGTTGAGGCTGACCGACTTCGCCGGGGCCCGAAATATTGTTACTACAGATAACTAGACTAACTAGACTAGACTAGATTCCAGCATAAGAAGATACATCAAGTTACCTGGCTGTCTCCGGATCGAAAACCACCAACCAGATCGATCATGTTGTGATAGACGGAAGACACGTCTCCAGTGTTTTAGATGTGCGTGCGCTCCGAGGTCCTAACATCGACTCGGACCACTATATTGTTGCACCGAAAATTCGCACTCGCCTCTGTGCAGCAAAAAACGCACGCCAACAAACACAAGGAAGGTTCGACGTCGAGAAGCTGCAATCACAACAGACAGCCGAAAGATTTTCCACTCGACTTGCACTCCTGCTCTCTGAGAGCACTCGTCAACAACTCGGTATAAGGGAACTGTGGGACGGCATTTCAAACTCCTTACGTACAGCTGCAACCGAAACCATTGGTTTTCGGAAACTGCAAAAGAACAGCTGGTACGACGAGGAGTGCCGTGTCGCGGCGGAGAGAAAACAGGCTGCCTACCTCGCAACGTTACGATCGACCACAACACGTGCGGGATGGGATAGATACCGAGAGTTGAAGAGGGAAGCGAGACGCATTTGCAGACAGAAGAAGAAAGAGGCCGAAATGCGTGAGTACGAACAGCTTGATAAGCTGGCCGACAGGGGTAATTCTCGAAAATTCTACGAAAAATGCGGCGGCTTACAGAGGGTTTCAAGACCGGAGCATACTCCTGTAGAACCCCCCAAGGTGATCTAGCCACCGATGCCCAGAGCATACTTAGACTATGGAGGGAACACTTCTCCAGCCTGCTGAATGGCAGTGAACACATAACACCAGGAGAAGGCGAACCCGATTCCCCAATAGATGACGATGGAGCAGACGTTCCATTACCCGGCCATGAAGAAGTTCGAATAGCAGTTGCCCGCCTGAAGAACAACAAAGCGGCAGGGGCCGACGGACTGCCGGCCGAGCTTTTCAAACACGGCGGCGAAGAACTGATAAGGAGCATGCATCAGCTTCTTTGAAAAATATGGTCGGATGAAAGCATGCCCAACGATTGGAATTTAAGTGTGGTATGCCCAATCCATAAAAAAGGAGACCCCACAATCTGCGCCAACTACCGTGGGATAAGCCTCCTCAACATCGCATATAAGGTTCTATCGAGCGTATTGTGTGAAAGATTAAAGCCCACCGTCAACAAACTGATTGGATCTTATCAGTGTGGCTTCAGACCTGGTAAATCAACAACCGACCAGATATTCACCATGCGCCAAATCTTGGAAAAGACCCGTGAAAGGAGAATCGACACTCACCACCTATTCGTCGATTTCAAAGCTGCTTTCGACAGCACGAAAAGGAGCTGCCTTTATGCCACGATGTCTGAATTTGGTATCCCCGCAAAACTAATACGGCTGTGTAAACTGACGTTGAGCAACACGAAAAGCTCCGTCAGGATCGGGAAGGACCTCTCCGAGCCGTTCGATACCAAACGAGGTTTCAGACAAGGCGACTCCCTATCGTGCGACTTTTTCAATCTGCTGCTGGAGAAAATTATTAGAGCTGCAGAACTGAATCGAGCAGGTACAATCTTTTATAAGAGTGTACAGCTGCTGGCGTATGCCGATGATATTGATATCATCGGTCTCAACACCCGCGCCGTTAGTTCTGCTTTCTCCAGACTGAACAAGGAAGCAACGCAAATGGGTCTGGCAGTGAACGAGGGCAAGACGAAATATCTCCTGTCATCAAACAAACAGTCGTCGCACTCGCGACTTGGCACTCACGTCACTGTTGACAGTCATAACTTTGAAGTTGTAGATAATTTCGTCTATCTTGGAACCAGCGTAAACACCACCAACAATGTCAGCCTGGAAATCCAACGCAGGATTACTCTTGCCAACAGGTGCTACTTCGGACTGAGTAGGCAATTGAAAAGTAAAGTCCTCTCTCGACGAACAAAAACCAAACTCTATAAGTCGCTCATAATTCCCGTCCTGCTATATGGTGCAGAGGCTTGGACGATGACAACAACCGATGAGTCGACGTTGCGAGTTTTCGAGAGAAAAATTCTGCGAAAGATTTATGGTCCTTTGCGCGTTGGCCACGACGAATATCGCATTCGATGGAATGATGAGCTGTACGAGATATACGACGACATTGACGTAGTTCAGCGAATTAAAAGACAGCGGCTACGCTGGCTAGGCCATGTTGTACGGATGGATGAAAACACTCCATCTCTGAAAGTATTCGACGCAGTACCCGTCGCGGGAAGCAGAGGAAGAGGAAGACCTCCACTGCGTTGGAAGGACCGAGTGGAGAAGGACCTGGCTTCGCTTAGAATATCCAATTGGCGCCACGTAGCGAAGAGAAGAAACGACTGGCGCGCTGTTGTTGACTCGGCTATAATCGCGTAAGCGGTGTCTACGCCAGTAAAGAAGAAGAGAAGAAGAACTATCAGGAGGCGAAATTGAGACTAACGCGAGAGACTGTTTAGTGAATAGTATCTTGTTACAAATTGAGACTTTATCTCAAAATGTCTCAAATAACTGCTTACAGAATCGCGCTATTAGAGACAGTTTTTGTGACTTGAGAAAATTTAGCTATTCTGTAAGAGACAGTCACAAAATCTATTACATTACATTATTCAGAGATGTTTTTACACTTGAATGAAAATAAATTTGTCGATAACAAATATTAAATTTTCTATACTATACTCAAAAAACATAATTACCAATAATAAAAAATATATGTTGACTTTGTTTCATAATATTTACCAAATGTATGTAAAATTGATTTATTTGTAAAATTTTCGTGTTTGAGTTGCTTACAAAATATTAAAAAACCACAATCGATTAATATCAATGTTTCCTTTAAATAAATAGTAGAGTAGATTCTGAAGTTACCAGCTGCTAACAAATCTGAGTCATCCGCTCGTGTCGCTGTCATATAACTAGAGTCAGATGGAAAGTCACTGGTAAAAAGCAATCAGTTAGTATGCTATAAACTTTTGCCCTGTTATAGTGCCGCCTAACCTGGCAGCTTGAGCAGCAACCATTCGACATTTCTCAAATAACTTAGAATTTTGACCATGCGATATCTTTCGAACGGAATGTCCAAATTTAATATTTCGAAAAGTTATATAATGGTATTGAAACACACTTACAGCCCTATTCTCATGCCCTCACAAAAGTCACCAACCTCACTACAGTGATGTTTCTCACTATAGTGAGGGTTACCTTATTCTGGCGAAAATTCAAAAGCTCAAATGCTCACTATTATCACAAATATCTGTGACGTGTGAAAGCAGCCATCATAATAGAAAACATCTGTGTTTGTTTTGTTTTAAATCAATATTTTACATTTTTTAAAAATTGAGAATTGAGTGTTATAATTAGCATGGAGGAACTATTATTTGTGTATGCGGCAATTGTTGAGGAGGAGGAATCGGGGAGTAGGAGGTTGTTGAAGGGTTTGCGAAACAAAAGCGATCCTTTTACTATGCAGGACACAACATTTGTCAATACATTTCGATTCCCAAAATCGCTATGTAAATGATGATGTGCAGAAGTCAAATATACTCGTACCTTTTGATCTGCGTTTATTGGCGTGTTTGTATTTTTACGGGCATGGCTCTTACCAAAAATGCGTTGGTAATAGTTATATGCTCTCTATGAGCCAGCCCTCTGTGTCTAGAGCTCTGCACTTTATTCCGAAATTAATTGTGGATGTTAAGGGCAGTGAAATTTATTTCCCTTCAAGCGCGCAGGATGTTTCAGATACAAAGAAGGGGTAAGATAAATAAATAAAAATAAATATAAATAAATAAATAAATAAATTTTTTCTTAAAGATTTTACACGAAATTTGGGATGAAGGGCACAATCGGCGCAATCGATTGTACCCATATTGGTTTTGTTTCACCCTCAAGCACAGACGCCACTACTCCTCTCTCACTTTTCATGAACCGGAAAGGATTTTACAGCCTTAATGTAGAAGCAGTACGTAATGTTTTATACTATACAAACTATTTACCAATCTTTCTATTAATACATCTTAATATATAAAAATCACGTGTCACGATGTTTGTTTTCGATGGACTCCTAAACTACTGAACCGATTTTAATGAAATTTTCAACACTGTGTGCAGTTTGGTCCAACTTGAAAGATAGGATAGTTTATAACTCTCCTTATAGTCGCATTATTTATTTATTGCAAATTATTTGTTTATTATTAGCAAAGAGCTATCCACTAGTTGGTGGCGCTAAGTGCGGTATGTTACAATAGATGGCGCTACATTTCTTTCTAAATTTTCATGGATTTAGGCTGTCATAACAAAAGCTGCCACTTGCTAAAAACATTAAATGAAAATGCGTTGTTTGAAGTTTATATTATTTGTGGTAAAGTTATACGAATCTATGACTTCCAATATTTTAAATTTAAGAAAAAATCCCATACAATCCGTGAAATAAATAAAGTTATGTACATATGTATGGTCAGACAAATAAGCAATGCTGCCACTCTTTTCCAGTAAATCTTCCTCGAATTTGGGAGATTTCAGAGGAATTTAGGAAATCGCAGAGTTGATTTCTGCATGTATTTCCTAAATGCAAAAAAAAATTTCATTTATTTGCATTTAGGTATAGAATTTTGTATGGCTAATGCCCGGTTTCACAGTCCATACTTAAGTTGTGCCTAAATATTGTGTATTGTTGCAAACTGAGTAGTCGTTTGCGTTTCACAGTCAATGCTTAATTTCTATAAAATTTTATTATGATATATGGCAACGTTATGGGCAACATATGTTTTACAAATGTCATTCATAAAAATATGTTTGAAATATTTAAATTATAACAGACAATACATAAATTTGCGAGGAAAATTATATCAAAAATTGATGAAAACAACAAAAGAACCCCAAATTTCATCACTAGCGAGTCGGAGCACCTATGGGAACTAAAGGAAAAGTATAAGCTGTTATTGAGTGCAAACGAACGGACACTTGCCCTACGCTACGAAAGATGTCGCTGAAAATTCAAAGCAAATTCAAAACAAAAATCAGCTGTTATTTAAGCATTGCTTAAGCCTCCCATTTTCAATGCTTAAGCATAACCTATGTATGAACTGTAAAACACTATTTTCCTGTTTTATCTTAAGCACAACATAAGTATGGAGTACATTTGGAGTTAAATTTAGAGCTATATGTGCTATTGCAGTAGATGGCGCTACATGAGAATACATTTATTGACACTTATTTGTGATACTAACGGCTGACGTTGTAAGGTAATTGAGTAAGTGCGCTGTATTAGGCTAGATGGCGCTATAGAAGCAGATGCTGTTATATTAAAAGTCCAAACGTTTATTTTAGCTAAAATTTATTAAATGTAAAACGTGTGTTTAAAATTTACCATTTATTAAACGTAAAACGTGTGTTTAAAATTTACCATTTATTAAACTTAAAACGTGTGTTTCAAATTTACCATTTATTAAACTTAAAACGTGTGTTTAAAATTTACCATTTATTAAACGTAAAACGTGTGTTTAAATTTTACCATTTATTAAACGTAAAACGTGTGTTTAAAATTTATCAGACTCGGCACGCTTTGCTTTCTTTTTATTGTTTAAAACTCTTTAAACGAATTAAATAAAAGTAAGTATTATTAGCTTGCTTTTCATTTTATTTATTAAATCTTATTTTGAACTTTGAAGTAATATTTTCAATAAAATGCCACCGAAAAAATCGAACCTCAATAATGCACGGAATAAAGCTGCACAACGCCAAAGAGTTCAAAGAGTTCAGCAGTCTGCAGAACAAATCGCAGCAAGAAACTCAGCTCAAAGAATCAGGACAGCAGAGAGTCGTGTACAAGAATCCCAAGAACAGCGTGATAGACGTCTGCGACAAAATGTTACCAGAACAAGAGCGACGCGTGAACAACACATAGTTACAGCACGATTACGAGATGTACAGAGACAGCGGACCAACCGCTCATTAACACGTTCAACATTTGTTCGTCTTGCGTTCGAATATGAAGCAGATATTGATTACTCTGCGCATTCAAAAATTGCCAACGGGAAAATGGATAAACTATGTCCATATTGTCATGCATTAAAATTTCGCAATGAAACACCCGGCATGTGTTGTGCATCAGGAAAAGTTCTGCTGCCACCTCTTCCCACTCCGCCGGAACCTTTAATATCGCTTCTTGCTGGCGATTCAGATAATTCAAAAATATTTTTGCGAAAGATACGCAAATTTAATTCTTGCTTCCAAATGACATCATTTGGGGCAACTAAAATTTGCGATCTCGCATCCGATGGACGTAATTCTAAACCTACATTTAAAATACAAGGTCAGGTGTACCATAAAATTGGGTCACTGATGCCAATGCCTGATGATAATCCAAAGTATCTACAAATTTATTTTATGGGCAGTTGTGAAGAACGCGTGACAACTCGGTGCCAATATAATTTCATTGAACAAGCAGAGGAAAGAGCAATTGTGATATTGTTGGAAAATTTTTTAGAAACTCAGAATAAACTCATTCAATTGTTTAAAAGAGTATCACCACAATTGCTAAGTGACAACTATCAAATCGTCATCAAAGCCGACAAAGTTCCATCAGGAGAACATGCTGGAAGATTTAACGCGCCAACTGTTGATGAGGTAGCTGTTATTATGGTTGGTGATCCAGTTGAAAATAGAGCTATAAAAATTACACGGCGGGACAACACTATTAGTATGATTTCGGACCTGCACCGTTCATATGACGCACTCCAATATCCATTAATATTTTGGCAAGGACAGGATGAATATCAGCTTAACATCAAACAGTGTGATCCAAATACTGGTAAATTTGACAATTAACTATTTAATTTCTTACATATGTATTGCTTTTAATTTCTTATTTAATTTCTTTATTATTCTTTTTAGGTAATACAAGAGATAAAAAAGTAAGTTTAATGAACTACTACGCAAGCCGATTGATGATTAGGAATAATCAGGATAACTATATTCTTCGATATCGTCAGCTATTCCATCAATACATTGTGGATATGTATGCTAAGATCGAAAGCGAACGCTTGCGATTCATTCGATACAACCAGCAGAAATTACGATCAGAAGAATATATTCACTTACGAGATGCTATTGTCGGAAACATCGATGGAAACTTAAACCCCAATGACATCGGTAATGCTTTCATTTTACCTTCAAGCTACATCGGTAGTCCACGGAACATGCAGGAATACATACAGGATGCGATGACTTACGTACGTAATTACGGTCGTCCAGATTTGTTTATAACTTTTACATGTAATCCGAATTGGGAGGATATACAAACGTTATTATTACCAGGACAACAAGCAATACATCGGCATGATATAACTGCGCGTGTGTTCAAACAAAAACTGAAATCCTTAATTGATTTCATTGTTAAATATTCAGTTTTCGGTAACACACGTTGTTGGCTTTATTCTATTGAGTGGCAAAAGCGAGGTTTGCCTCATGCCCACATTTTAGTTTGGCTTAAAGATAAAATCCGTCCAGAAGAAATTGATCAAATAATTTCAGCCGAAATTCCAGACCCATCAATTGATCGAGAATTGTTTGATGTTTTTACCAATCAAATGATCCACGGACCGTGCGGTACTTTTAACATGGCATCGCCATGCATGGAAAATGGAAAATGTAAGAAGCATTTCCCAAAGAATTATACGAATGATACAATCACGGATACTGACGGTTATCCTATGTATCGCCGCAGAAATGTTGCGAATGGTGGCCACACATTCACAATCCGGCAATCAAATAATACAAATCAAGTAGAAATTGGCAATCAGTGGGTGGTACCATATTCACCATTACTTTCAAAAACGTATAAGGCTCATATCAATGTCGAGCTTTGCAGTTCCGTAAAATCAATTAAGTACATATGTAAATATGTCAACAAAGGTAGTGACTTGGCCGTAATTGAAATACAAAACCTAAATAAGAATGATGAAATAACACGATACCAAATGGGTAGATACATCAGCAGCAACGAAGCAATTTGGCATACTCTTAGCTTTCCCATACACGAAAGATACCCTTCAGTCCAGCATTTAGCAGTGCATCTTGAAAACGGTCAGCGTGCATACTTCACTGAAGAAAATGTTCTCCAAAGAGCGCTTGAGGCTCCAAAAACGACACTAACTGAATTTTTTACATTGTGTCAAAAACCTGGTATTTTAGGCCAATTCGCAAAGACGCTACTATACACTGATGTTCCACGCTATTTTACATGGAACAAATCAGGTAAAAAATGGGAACCACGGAAACAAGGAAAACCACATCTTTCTATTACAGGCATATTCAAAGCTAAGACATTGGGACGACTTTACACGGTACATCCAAAACAACGTGAATGCTTCTATTTACGTTTGTTATTGGTGAATGTTCCCGGACCAACGTCTTTCAAATTTTTGCGAACAGTTAATGCCCGAGTATTTAATACATATCAAGATGCATGTCGCGAACTGCAATTGCTAGAAGACTTGCCGATGCTGCGTTCACATCAACGCCAAATAACATTCGTCACCTGTTTGCAATTATTTTGACGACGTGTTATCCATCACAAGCAACCACTTTGTGGGAAAAATATAAAAATTGTATGACGGAAGACATATTGCACCGAATTAGACAAACAGAGCAATGCCCAAACATAGATTACACGCCAGCGATGTATAATGAAACGTTAGTGTTGATCGAGGATTTATGTATTTTAATTTCAAATTCACCACTAAATTATTATGGTATGCCATCACCTGATCGTCCGACCACCGACTTAATTAACACCGATTTACAACGAGAAAAACAATATGACCATGGTAGTTTAGCTACAATTATCGCGAACAGTGAGCCATTATTGACAGCTGAACAAAAAATTATTTATAATCAGATTATGCTGACTGCGCTAAACAAGGCGGCTTTTTCTTCTTGGATGCACCAGGTGGAACCGGTAAGACATTTTTAATATCGTTGATTCTTGCCAAGATACGGTCACAACAGAAAATCGCATTGGCAGTTGCATCATCAGGCATTGCGGCTACTATGGTAGATGGTGGGCGAACGGCACATTCAGCATTCAAGTTGCCATTACAAATTCATAGCAACCCAAACGCAATATGTAACATAAAAAAAATAGCGCAATAGCTGCAGTGTTGCAAAGAAGTTCTATCATTATTTGGGATGAGTGCACAATGGCTCACAAATATTCACTCGAGGCATTGCACCGAACTATGCAAGATTTGAACGGCAATGATAAACTTTTTGGAATGCTGTCATATTGCTATCTGGTGATTTCCGACAGACGTTGCCGGTCATACCTCGCTCTACTTTCGCCGATGAGATTAACGCATGTTTAAAACAATCATTTTTATGGAGAAATGTTAAAACACTTCGATTGACTATAAACATGCGCGTACATTTACTAAATGATCCATTAGCACATATATTTTCGGAACAATTGCTAGATATTGGGAACGGTACAATAGAACGGCAACCAAACACGCAATGCATTAAACTGCCAGACAATTTCTGCACTGTTGTTCACACAAAAATTGAATTGATTCAAAGTATTTTCCCGGATATACAAAATAATTATTTAGATCATAACTGGCTCAGTGGGCGGGCTATTTTGGCAGCCAAAAATGTTGATGTTGACGAAATTAACTTCCAGATACAACAGTTGTTGCCAGGCGATCTGATGTCATTTAAATCAGTCGATACTGTTGTTGATGAAAATGAAAGTGTAAATTTTCCAACTGAATTTTTAAACTCTCAAGATATACCCGGAATGCCACCACATATTCTTCGGTTGAAGATTGGTTCAATTATTATTCTTCTGCGTAATTTGAATCCCCCTCGGTTATGCAACGGTACACGTTTGGTCATCAAAAAGTTAACAGGGAATATTCTTGAAGCAACCATTTTGACTGGAAAGTTTAAAGGAGAAGTGGTCCTGTTTCCCCGTATTCCAATGATACCGTCAGAATCTACGATACCATTCAGAAGACTACAGTTTCCTATTCGATTAGCTTTTGCCATGTCCATTAATAAGTCTCAAGGCCATGTTTTTCCCATGGGCAATTATATGTTGCATGCTCACGTGTGGGAAAACCATCAAATCTATTTGTGTTAGCTCGAGACAGGTTAACCAAAAATATTGTGCACCAATTAGTGCTAAGTTAAATTAAAATGTTTATAATTCAAAAAAATAAATACTACTATTAAAAATTAAGAATTATCTATCCTAAGATTATAAAATTAAATGTTACATGTTATCAACTAACAATTTTGTAATTAACTTATTTGTTAAAAACTTGAATATAAAATCAAAAATGAACTATTTTATGAAAATTTGTGCTTATTATCAACTCTACGAAAATTGTCATCAATAATTTTAAAAATTTTGACCTCAAGTTCAAATCTCAATCCCGTGGATTTTTATACCAGATATATACTAAGGTTTCCGTCTTTATTCATAAATAATAATTTCACTGTAGTGAATAGTTTACTACAACAGAGCAAATCTAAAAGTGAGGAAATGTTTATTCTGAGAATTCGAATGATTCAAACCGATTTATCGTTTAAGTTCAAAATTTTACAGTTTCATATGTACATACATAGGTACTTATGTATGTGGCATGTTATAGCCCTGACAGACGAGCAAAATTAATGCGTCTTAATCAACGCTAATACGCATTGAAATTTTATGGTGACAGACGGCAGGCTTGTGCATTTAGACAGCTGATAGTGAAATTTGTTTCTTTATTAAAAAAAAAGTGAAATAAAAATGAATAAGATAAATTATTAAAAGAAATTGTGGTAATTTTGGAAAATCAATATAAATTTAACGAAAAAAATTCGTTTATTATTATCTACGTTAAAAGATAATAGAGTGAAATTAAGAGCAATAATTGATTGTAATACGGAAAAAGTGTGCAAAAAAGTTAAGAATATTGGAAAAATAGATAGCAACAGTGCGACATCTGTCAATAAATAGCAAAAATCGCCCATTTTTGATCAGAGTTGCCTACTCAAATTTAGTAAAATCAACCAAATGCACGGAATTCTTATGCATTACAAACTTGCATTAACATGGGTCAAATGCACAAATAAATGTAAATTAAGCCCGCTAATGCATATTAGCGCTGTCGTCTGTCAGGGCTATTAGCGTGTTGGAGAGACATCTTCTT
Organism: Bactrocera dorsalis; assembly: GCF_023373825.1. Taxonomy (NCBI): domain Eukaryota; kingdom Metazoa; phylum Arthropoda; class Insecta; order Diptera; family Tephritidae; genus Bactrocera; species Bactrocera dorsalis. Next base: position 17,186,594 of record NC_064308.1, on the reverse strand, counting down.
TATTTGTTTACACGCTACACAACAAAACAAAGAACGAACTTCGCCAAAAATATTTAAATTGATTAGAGACGTTATTCCCTGAATATATTAACATTCCATACAAATAAATGGCCTTGAACAGAGTTCAAAAAGCGTTTTAACTATTTCAAATAAAAATTGGGCGGGGCGAAGTTCGCCGGGTCAGCTAGTATGTATATAAATATTTGCATTTTTGGCAGGTTTGTGATCATCGACTTCTGTTCACCGCTGTCAACGCGAGATATCCCGGGTCTTGCCATGCATCTCATAAGTACCTATAACACGCAAAGTGAATCGTGGTTGTTAGGTGACCAAGGATATCCATTGGAGCCATGGCTGTTAACACCAGTCGCTGAACCTTCAAATGCAAGGGAAGTGTGTTACAATAAGTTGCACGCCAAAGCACGTATTACCATCAAGAGAGCTTTTGGTGTTTTGAAGTCACGATTCCGATGCCTCTCAAAGCACCGCATTCTTCATTACAGCCCTGAAAAAGCGTCTTTGGTTATTTACGCGTGTACAATTCTTCACAACATTTTACTGAAGCATGGTGTGGCTGCAGACCTTGGCTTCGAAGAAGTTTTAGAAGAATCACAAGACACCGAAATTGTTTTCGAAAACCCCAAATTTAGGGAGGGTGCTAGAGTAAGAGAACGTTACATCATGTCTTTATAATACACATATGTATACATATATTTCCAGTGGAGTTATGTACTATAAATATAAGTACATATGTACATATAGTTAGTATGTAAGTTACTTACTGTCTCTGTACATTTTACTTCCTCTAAGAATGAATAAAAAGACATCTACATACATATGTTTAAATAATTCATTTTATTTTATTTTATTTTATTTATTAAAAAATGTATTTTATTTTATTTATTAAAAAATTTATTTTATTTTATTTAATTTTTTTAATTTTTTTACATTTTTATTTCAATTTTTTTTATTTTTTTACATTTTTATTATTACTTATCTAATTTTTCAGACAATTTAGACATAACCTCTGACAGCGAGGTTAGTGCTTTTGTCATTTGGGTCAGCACCCCTGTCATCTGCACATTTTGCTCTACAATTTTTCTTTATAGAGCAATGGTCTCCTCCTCTCGCTTTTCCCGATCCTCCATTTTCTTTAGCACTGTCCCAAGCATCTTCGCTGCAGTCAATTTTTCAGGAGGGATGTAAGAAGGAGATGGCATAGGAGAAGATAAGATGGGAGGAGATAAGGAAGAAGATGGAGGTGATGGTGAGGAAGAAAAATGAGGTGATGGCGAGGAAGAAAAATTTAAAGTCAGAGCAGGAAAAGCTGGAGCAGGCGATGTGACTGCTAGCGAGGGTGCTGGATGTGACTGTTGGTGTTGGCGTTCCCTACGGGGTTGGGAAAAGAATATTCCCGCGGTAAGGCATGCCTGTCGTAAGAGGCGACTAAAATCCAAATGCACTATGTCCGACATTCACATGTCTGGTTTAATTGAATGTCGGCATGGTCAGAGATGTCAGAAAAGTGCTATATTGAAATGAAATCATATTCTTTGAATGGGTTTGCGATTGTATGACAATCACAAAAATGAAATGACACATAACACATCATACAGCCGGGTCCTTAAGAGCTCCTTGGAGTTCTTGGGGTCCCCGACTGGCAGTAGGTCACAGGTGATACTGTGATATACAGGTCACACCAAAGTCTAAAACATGGTACTACGGGGAGCAGTTTGCCTTTGGAGTTCGCTCCAATCTGCTCATTGGGTTCGGCCCTTTGGGGAGATTCGTGGTGGCTGTGGTTTCAACCTAAATGCAGGAAGGGCTTTTGTCCAATGTGGAGTCGCACTGCCGGTGGGTGCCGGACCCAGAGTACGGCAAAGGTTTGGGTAGGCCTCGAACCCGACCAAGGTGGATAGGGTGTTTCCTTTGGTTTTCACCCGAACCGATTGGAACCAAGGTATAGGTGTATGTGGAGCACTATGCTTTGGTTCTCCCATTGTATGGTGTTGTGCATGCACTTATGCTTTGGGGCTTTGATCGGCGCGTTATACTGATCTGCGTGTTTCTAGAAATAGAAAACACCATGGATTTGAGCCTTCGTAGGCAGATACTCACGTAAAAACACATTGACAGTTGTTGGTGTTGGCGCTGGAGCAGGCGATGTGACTGTATTTAAATACAACGGCAAAACCTGTAAGTATAAAACGGACCAATTATTGCCTCATATATAGTCCGACAAATATTAAATTAAAATATTACCTTGTGACCCAAAGTCGCAACACCCGGCAATCCATCCACCGCTGCTGCTCTAAAAGTTGAAATAGCTTGCTCCTCGAATTCGCTCATTCCATTTATCGGAGGGCCTCCACCAGTCGCTTGCGCATGTGCCTTCAGTTTGCGCGCTCGCGATCGCAACTGATGTTTCCAATGCATCAATGACTATGGAAACATATTTTAATAATGTGAAACATACACAAGCATTTATGAACTTACCTCCCTCCACTTGGCTGCCGACCGAGTTGGACCTCTTAAAGCATTTAAATTATCTGCTAACTCCGACCAAAGTATTTGCAGCCCTTGAGGGTTGGTCGCAGTTAGCTTCCCCCGTTGCAACTCAGGATGCTGCTTGCAAAACATTATGTAATGTTGCAGCTGCTCCTAAGTTGTCCATTCCGTTTTTGTATGCCTAGGAATATATGAAATCTATATAAATAAAAATGAATCGCCAAAATGTATGTACGCTCATAACTTTCATACGACTGAACCAAATGATGATTCTTTCTTATAATGTTCGTTGACATTCAGGGATGGTTTCTGCGGAGAAAAAAATTCGAATAATTGCCAGAAAACCCCTGAAAACAGCCCTATTCTTTTTCTCATACAAACGAATGAATGTTTGTTCGTTAGTAACGCTAAGAGAACGGCTGAACCAATATTGATGAAATTTTAAAAGGTTGTTCGTCGTGGATCGGGAAAGGTTTAGAAATAAAGAACCTGTATGTCTTTCATGAGGAAAAGTCGGAAAATTTAAAAATTCCAAAAAGTTAATTTTTTCCATACAAATTTTTTTATTCAATTTTTTGTTTTGTTTTTCAATTATTTAAATCTTTCAAATTTGGCGTTTGCTTCAAAAATTTTTGAAAATTATTCCGTTGAAAATGTTATGTGTGTTTCACACAAAGTGTTCAATTACAGCTTGCAATTTGTCACGATGCCATGAAGAGGTCGGCGTTCTTTTTGGCATCAACATACATTAGCAGCCTAAGCCACATGAACGAGTACTCCCAGGATGCGATGATATACGTGCGGTATTATGGGTCGCGATCAATCAGAAAGCGATCCTCACTATGTCATAGCAAGACTTTTCAACAGCTTCGATGGCATTATCTTGAAGCAACGCATATATGGTGCTGTTAGATGCGATGTACTCTGTTAAGTGACAAAAGAGAGGTTTGCCGCACGCACACATTCTTCTTTGGATGGTGGAAGGTGGTTACACCAGATCAAATTGATGAAATCATTCAATAATGCGGCAATTCCTGATGCAAAGAAAGATCCAGTATTATACGAAGTGATGAAAACCAATAAGGTTCATGGACCTTGCGGACACCACAACCCCACTTCGGTTTGAATGTCTGTCAATAAATGCACGACACAGTATCCACGTACTTTTCTTTCGGAAACACAAGCTAGAAATGATGGATATCCACTCTATCGGCGTTGCTCACCAGACAATGGCAGAACATTTAGCATTCAATTTAGAGGCGTGAGTATCGAAGTTGACAACACATGACACACACAACATAATTCACATTCATAATTCATGTCAATGTTGAGTATTTCAGTTTGGTGTAATCGATAAAATACGTTTGTAAGTACGTCACCAAAGCAACATGGCGATTATTGGTCTTGAACTATACGGTCAATACATGAACTGCAATAAAGCGCTTTGTAGGGTATTTAGTTTTGCAATTCATGTTTTCCGACTGTTGTGCGTCTCGCAGTTAATTTGGAGAATGGCCAAAGAGTATATTTCATCCCAGAGAATACAGTATAGCCAGTGGAAACATCGCCAGCAACAAAATTAACATTTATAAGTTTTTTCTTAACTTTCGTCAGTGATGTGTTTGTGAGAACATTGCTCTATTCGAAAATACCATGATATTGTACATGGAATGCATCATCGAATAGTTACACAGAAAGCAAGGCCAACCAGTAGATTCACATCCAGGTGTCTTGTCAACTAATGCATTAGGACGAATTTACACAATCCACCCGAAAAACGACGATTGTTTCTACCTTCGGTTGCTATTTATTAATTATAATCAAATGCTGGAACACGCTAATCACTGCAATGAAAATGAAGTTCGCATACTTTTCGATATAAACCTCGACATTGTCAAAGACATTTTACAACGTCTTCGCTAAAAATTGGAAATGGTTCAGTTTCGGTTGATACTTCCGGTGGTTCGATATCAATTCCATCTTCCCTTTATCAATTCACGAAGGATGAACTCATCACAAATGTTCGGACATTGGCCAAATTATCATAACTAAGATTCCTTAAGTGCACGCACAATGTTAGCTGCCAAAAATACCGATGTTGTTGACTTCAACTGGAAGACTCAAAGTCATGTTCCGGGACCTCATACAAATCGATCGATCGTCTTGACTATGAAGACGATGCCGTGAATTATCGAGTGGTATTCCTAAATTCTTTGGACAGGCTTGGTATGCCACCGCATCATTTGCGTCTGAAAGTAGGATCTGTCTTATTGTGTTTCCCAATCTTCATGCGCCGAAACTGTGTAATGGAACCCGATTGATTGTGACGCACGTATCGAGTACAAAGGGACAGAATGCTTTATCCTACGAATTCCTTTGAATTCTAACGATTTGCCATTTCAGTTCAAACGTATTCCGTTTTCAGTAAAAATTGAATTTGAGATGACAGTCAAGAAGACCTAAAGATAGTCGCATAGTGTGAAGCATAATTTTGGAAATACTATGTTTTTCACATGGCCGTAGCGTGCACACGACTTGGAAAACCATCTTTTCTGTACACCGGAACAGAAACCGAAAAATGTTGTTTATAAAGCTGCGTTACATTGAAAAAAAAAAATGAAATTATAAATTTAACTTTCTTTTCATTTCAAACTAACGGGTGATTTTTTTGAGGTTAGGATTTTCATGCATTAGTATTTGACAGATCACGTGGGATTTCAGACATGGTGTCAAAGAGAAAGATGCTCAGTATGCTTTGACATTTCATCATGAATAGACTTACTAACGAGCAACGCTTGCAAATCATTGAATTTTATTACCAAAATCAGTGTTCGGTTCGAAATGTTCGAAATCGACAAATTTTGTTCAGCGATGAGGCTCATTTCTGGTTGAATGGCTACGTAAATAAGCAAAATTGCCGCATTTGGGGTGAAGAGCAACCAGAAGCCGTTCAAGAACTGCCCATGCATCCCGAAAAATGCACTGTTTGGTGTGGTTTGTACGCTGGTGGAATCATTGGACCGTATTTTTTCAAAGATGCTGTTGGACGCAACGTTACGGTGAATGGCGATCGCTATCGTTCGATGCTAACAAACTTTTTGTTGCCAAAAATGGAAGAACTGAACTTGGTTGACATGTGGTTTCAACAAGATGGCGCTACATGCCACACAGCTCGCGATTCTATGGGCATTTTGAGGGAAAACTTCGGACAACAATTCATCTCAAGAAATGGACCCGTAAGTTGGCCACCAAGATCATGCGATTTAACGCCTTTAGACTATTTTTTGTGGGGCTACGTCAAGTCTAAAGTCTACAGAAATAAGCCAGCAACTATTCCAGCTTTGGAAGACAACATTTCCGAAGAAATTCGGGCTATTCCGGCCGAAATGCTCGAAAAAGTTGCCCAAAATTGGACTTTCCGAATGGACCACCTAAGACGCAGCCGCGGTCAACATTTAAATGAAATTATCTTCAAAAAGTAAATGTCATGAACCAATCTAACGTTTCAAATAAAGAACCGATGAGATTTTGCAAATTTTATGCGTTTTTTTTTAAAAAAAAGTTATCAAGCTCTTAAAAAATCACCCTTTACATAATTTCACGCAGGACAACGGCTGCGGGGTCAGCTAGTTATTGTATATATATATATATATATATTTAAAATTTGCAAAATTACTTACATATGCTGATTATCCATTCTTGTGTACTTTTTTGTTTGCTTATTTTTCTTAAAACAGCCGTTTGACAGCTAAAAGCTTTTTTCCTCACGTGGTGACTTTTTTAAGCTTTTTTCTTATGAGGTTTGAGCAAGAATAGCCTCACAAAATATGCCTCACAAGAAATCTCTCAAATTTTTCCTTTAAATTCCTTTATTCCTGGGTTGAGATTTGTGGTTGTAATGATGAGTTGAGGGTTTTTCCTGTGTTTGTTCACTTGGATATATCACTTGGTACACTTGTGTTTGTTTGTTAATAATAACTTTGTAGAATACTAGTAAATTTCGCTTAGTTTTGTTCTCCGTGTTCACTGTCTTTTATTTATTGAATGTCTCACTATTCGCTTGTGTTTCACTTGTTGTATTGGCGGGATAATAATATGCCTTAAGGCAAAAAGCGCGGGAAAGTTATTCTCTTTTGTCCTTTTTCGCCTGCTGAATTAAGTTGGGGCGATTGATATTCCTCTGCATTACGCCTCTATTACTTTATGTAATTTGTGGGAGTAATGCAGAGGAGTATTTGTTTGGATTAAACATCCCGGCCACCTTGCAGAATCTGCGAAATAATTTTAGTATTAATAGGGTAATTGATTGGGTATTGAAAATTGAGATTTTTTGAGTATTTATCAGCAGTATACTTAGGGTTATATGGTGCCAGTAAGGGTCCAACCAAATGCTGTATTCTGCGCTACCATTGTACCATTGTCTGGTTTGAAGAGTCCACTTCTGATAATGTGTGGGTAGATATCCGCTCCAATCTCCAACGTTAGCTTTTCGTTGCTGTGGAATTGAGGGTCAGCGAGAACTAAGTGTTCAAAGCGCATTTGCACATCGTCACTTAAGTTTCGCTCATGGTTTTTTGGGTAAGTTGTGGGTGATAACTGCGTTACATTCCAGACAAAACTTTGGGTCATTATTTGAGCTAATTTTTATGCTTCAAATACGATAAGTGTTGAGGTATGCAATTGGTAGTTTGAATTTTTTGACGAGTTCGGCCGCTATATTCGTAATTTTAAAGGTGGGGTTCAAAACGGCTAGAACTTTAATCCATTCACCATCGCAACTTAAGTGGATCTTCAATGTGGGTTCTAGGGTCTGCTTAGTCGATGCCAGTGGAAGAGCTGCCATTATTTGGGTTTGTTGAGCCTTGTTGTGTATAATGCACGTTTTGCATTGATGAATTATTGTTTTAATCAGCATCTTTGCTTTGGGTATTCAGAATTCTGTCCTTAGGAGTTGAAGAACTAGCTGATTTCCGCCGTGTAACGTTGCTAAATGGGTAAATTGAGTTAGTAATTTTGTCATACGACTATGATAGGATAGGGTGACGCTCATTATATGATAGTGCTGCGGAATTGGTTAATCTTCCGTCACTTCGCATAACTCCTTCAGGGTCAATGAATGGATTTAAAGTCAATAATGAACTTTTCCTGTGTATTTGGGTTTTACGAGTCAATGCATCATATTCTTCTCTGAAATGTGTTTTTTGGGTGTGAATAATTAACTTCATTCGAGTTGTTTTGAACTCTTCCGGGGTTATTTCGTGAGGTTGAGGCTTTTATCCCAGTCAGATTTATCTACCCATATTTGTTGCATTATTGTTTTTGCAGTGATTATTATTGGACTAAGCCAACCGGCTGGGTCAAACAATTTTGCTATGGCTGATAAAACTTCACGTTTGGTGTATGCGGGTTTTTTCTCCATTGGGTTGACGAGGAAGAAAAATGAATCCTTTTTGGTGTTCCATCGAATGACCAGGGTTTTGGTGTTCTCGGGTTCCGAAAGGTTGAGTGTTTCCGTCTCTAAAAGATGATCCTATGGAAGTCCTTTCAGAATGTGTGGGTCATTGGAGGTCAATTTTCGCAGAGTGAATCCTGGGGACTTCAGAGCGGAAATGAGTTCATCTCGTGCTGACTTTGCCGTGGTCAGGTCATGTGTTCCAGCTAAAATATCGTCTACATACATTTTCTGGCGAAGTATTTTGGCTGCTAATGGGTGGGTTTCTTCTATATTATCGGCTAACTTCAAGCGGGTACGGATCGCTAGATACGGCGTACAATTTATGCCGAACGTGACTGTTTGCAATTCGAAGTCTTCTATTGTGTCTTCCGGGGACTTCCTAAATAGTATCCTTTGGAACCGAGTATGATTAGGGTCTACGAGTATTTGCCGGTACATTTTCTGAATATCCGCATTAAATACGATTTGGAAGAGTCGCCAATTTGTGATCAGAATAACAAGATCTTTCTGTAAAGTAGGCCCGATATGTAAGACGTCATTTAAGCTTTTGTTATTTGACGTGGGGCAAGATGCATTAAATACCACACGCAATTTCGTGGTTATACGATCGGGTTTAATGACTGCGTGGTGTGGTAAGTAATACTGGGTCGCCTTAGCAGAAGGGTCATATTCTACTTTCTTCATTTGTCCGAGTTCCAAATATTCCATAATTGCTTTGTCATATTCTGCCTTCACTTCGGGTTTTTTAAGTAAAAATCGTTCATTTCTGAGGAATTAGGCCAACGCTATATGTCTAGAGTATCCGATATCAATATTGTCGGGTTCTTTGAAGGGTAGGGTTACTATATAGCGCCCATCTGGATTACGACGGATAGTTTTTTGGAAAATTTCCTCACAAATTTGGTCCGATTTGGAAACTACGGATTCCTTTGGGATTTCCTCCACCTCCCAAAAACGTGTGAGTAGATTCTCAGGGTTCATTTTATTGTGAAATGAAACTATGGCGGAATTTTAGGAGGGTTGGGTTATGGGTCCGGACAATATCAATCCGAATTCTGTCTCTTGAGCTAAGAGTGAACCTAGTACGTTTCTCTTTACTCCATTGAGTAAAATACTTGGATAGATATCACTACCGATTAGTATATCCACGGGTCTGGGTTTGTGAAATTGGGTGTCGGCTAAAGTGAATCCAAGATTTTTAAGACACTGCATTAGATCTATGGGGTATGAGGGTAAATTATCAGTTAGGCTGTTTAGTATAATATAAATGCCTGTGCTGATAGCTTATAATTTGAGTTTAAGGGTGAGCAAAGCGTGATTTCACAAATATTCGTTGGTGTTGCTAAAAGTGCATTGTTTAGTCCGGTAACTTGGGCTGATACAGAGTGGCTGGGTATATCCAAACTTCTCTGAAGTCTTCGAGATATAAATGTGGCTTCCGATCCTGAATCAATAAAAGCACTCGCGGAATATCGCTGGCCATTATGTTCTATTTGCACCATTGCAATACCGTGTAATATTTGCTTCCTACTTGGGTTGGGTGGGTCTTGGGTTGATGATTTAGTGGACTGTATAGTTGTTAGGATTGCAGATTTATATTTGTGCTTTGGGTGGGTAGTGCGGTACTTGAAACGTTTTCAGGGTTCGAACTAGTGACGTTTGGTATTTCCGGAGTGGATTCAGGTCGAAAGCTGGATTCTCTGTGTATCAGAGTATTGTGTTTTTTGTGACACTTACGACAGGAGAATTTCCTCACACAGTTCTTGTAGCTATGTGAAATGGCCAAGCAGTTATAACAATAACCATATTTTTTTATTGTGGAGATACGTGTCTCTACATTCATTGCGAGAAATTTGGGCCATTCTCGAATAGGGTGCTGCTTTTTGCAGAGCTTACAGCTTTCGGTATCTATATTATGTTGGGTAAAGTTGAAATTAGTATTCCTTTGAGTATTAGAGGGTCTAGCAATTTGCGTTTCAGCCACGTTAGCATGAAAAGTGATATATTTCTTTTCATCTGTTCTTTCAACTGTACCGGTGTGGAATAGGGGTAATTTTGCTACTGAAGCTTTGAAATTTCCAACAGATTCGAGGGTTTTGTATTTGTTGGTTAAAAAACTGTCGAAATTTGTCCACGTCGGTATATCTGAATTATCTGCTAGGGTATATTCAAAGGTTTCGAGAGTTTGTCTAGGTAGTTTTGAACTACAAAGATATATTAATATCGGATCCCAGCTTTGTGTGTCAATCTCAAGAATGTGTAAATTGGTTAAAACGTTATTAACCGAACGTTGTAAGCTTTTTATAGCACAACCGGTTTCTTGGGTTACTTGGGGTAGGTTAAACAGGGTCGTTAATTGTGTGTTTACCTGCAACCTTTTATTTTCGTATTGGTCGACTACATTTTTCCAGGCAAGTATGAAACCGTCATTTGTTAGGGGTGCGCTTTGCTTCTCCTCGGGTCTTCTGAGTAAGGTGAAAGAGTCTTTCAACATTACTAATCCTTGGGTTACGGATATACAGAGCTGTAAACATATCCCGAAAGGTGGGTCAAGTTGTGTAATCTCCGTAAAAGATGTGGTGTCGCAAAGATGAACTGCAGGAGCGAAATCCATCATTGTGGCTTCTGAAGTCCTTTCCTTAATGGGTTGGGTTGACACCTGTGTTTTACGCGTATCTTCGTTGATGGAAGCTAAGCAAGAGAGGTACATATGATAATTTTTTCGGTATTTTTCTTTCACTTTAAAGAAATCAATGGTTTCATGACTTTCGCGGGAAATTCTTTGGTCGCATCGTATGAGTGCTTTGCTTTTTCATAAAGCGAATTTAGTTCGACCCTTTTAATTTCTAGGGTATAGACCGATTCATCTTCACTTTGGGTCTGAAGATGGTCTTCCACGAATTCAATTAAATCCGTTGTTGTGATTTTGAAATTTTCTATTTCCATTTTTGGGTAAGATATATTTGATCTTTGGGTTGAACGAAAAAAATAAGTCGCGTAGAGTTACGAAAATTTAAGAAAACAAACTTTAAAAACTTTTTGTATAGTGATTTATTTAGTTTAATACTGATGGGAAATTATTAAATTTCCTATGAATCGTAGAAAAAAAATCGATAAATAAAAAAATTGCAGGGTTTTGCACTTTTTCCTACTGGGTAACCTTTTAATTTCCTACTGGGTAATTGTTTTTTGATGTGCTGTTCGCTAACAATTTTCGTTACCAACAAATATAATGCGGATGGGTGCCCTATTCGTAGGTATTCGCGGATGTATATTTATTTATATGTAATTTTAGTTTAACTAGAAGAATGCAATGGCCGGCGGCAAAATATATGCATATATTTTATTATTGCACTTCTTCTCTTGGGTAAATATATGAAAATATGTGTGCATAATTAAATAGTGCAGATCAAATTTTTGTTAACCCAATAAAATAAATAAATTGTGCTTAAGTCGGCTTAAGGACACAATTTGACAATTGGGTGTTTTTTAACAAATATGATTTGCACTTTATATTGTATTATTATATTGAAAAATATGTGGGTTGCACTTACAAATTTTTTCCGGTTTGTTTTTAGTTATAGTTACTCGTTTGGGTATTTGTTGATTTAGCTTGCGGGCTTTTTGTTTGTTAGGTGCACTCTTTGGGTTGGGTTCTGGAATTCCAACGTTGATGTTGTTGTTAAAATTCCCACGAAGACTTTTTCTTTTAATTATCGCGGCTCGATAGGACCAAAAATGTCGGGGTATGTCGACGTAAGGGGGCCGATTGCATTTAATTAAAAGATATTTCGTTTAGTATAATCGTTATAAATTGTGAGTTTAATATTTATTGTGTATATAAGTTTGGGGGGGGGGGGGGTGGGGGGGATTGTAAGCTTGAAGGCAGGTAGTTATGTAACAACAGTTTTTCAAAAAAATTTTACAGTTGATTTATGTATGTACCATATGTCCATGAATATACAGTGTCGGACAAAACATATTGGACTCATGTCAACGAATTACATTTCCAGCTCCTATTCTCGCAATTATCATTTTATATATGAACAAATGGCTTAAATTTGAAGAATAACTATTTATTTTATGAAAACATACAAAACCGTAGAAATTATTTGATTCCTTGCCATTTTATACGAAAAAAATTAAATATATTCAATATTCAGTGCGACAAAACATATTGGAATAATGATTGTTATTTAATATTTTATAGCATAACCGTAATTTTTTATTACTTCACTGCATCTATTTGGCATAGAAGTTATAATATTGTTAATAACTACTTGTGGAATGCTTAACCAGGCTTGTTTTTCAGCTTCGAACAATTTGTTTTTATCTCAATTCACTCCTTCTCTGTTTATCCTTCTATTTGTTATATACCAAAAATTTTAAAAAGGATTGAGATCCGGCGATTGAGCTTGCCACTTTAGGACAATAATATTTTGAGCTATGAACCGGTTTGCCACTGGTTTCGACGTGGGCTTTGGGTCGTGTCGTGTTGAAACGACCATGAAAGTGGCATATACCCCTTGGCATGGGGAAGCATCACGTTCTCAAAAATATTCTTGTATAATAATCGATCCATATTGCAATTGATTCGATGAAGCGGTTCAACGCCAAGCCCGGAAAAAACATCCTCATTCCATAATGCCACCTCCAAGATGCTTAACCGAGCCTTGGCAGTATTAGGGATCTGACCTCTTATTTTTGGTTGGCGAACTCATCTCATTCCGTCTGAATTTTTCAAATTAAATTTTGATTCATCAGGGAAAAGAATGGTTTTTCATTGTTTCACTGATCAGTTGATATGTTCCCGAGTAAATTGTAATCTTCTTTGTCGATTTTTTCTTGATATAAAACGTTGTTTAGTTGTCCCATAATTTGTTAGCCCACCTGCACACGCTCTTCTTTGTACAGTATGGCTTGAACTTTCAAATTGAAAGCTTTAAACCCGCTCGCTGCCGACATATAAGGAATCTGTTTTAGTTCTCTAAGTTTTTTTGAATCATCATGTCGTGTTCTAGCTTTGGGTCCTCTTTCACGATGTCTAGTTTTCACAGATCCACTGTGGCTAACTTTCTTTATAATAAAGGTCACTGTGGATTTGTTGATATAAAATTTGTTACAAATGTCTTTTTGTGATAATTCATTCATGTAGTCTTTACTAATTAATTGTTTTAATAGAATTGAGTGTTTGTTTCTAGCCATGGTCACTTTTTGTTATTAATTTCTTCGAAATAAGTAGAATTTTAATCACGTCACAACTTTTTATATAAAGAAAATTAGTTAAACTAAAATGATGCTGATTTTTTATGTCGTTGTTCAAATTGCGGAGAGAATGCAAAATCGTCAGAAAATAACGGGATTTTCGACCGTTATCACGAAAAAATCCGACTAGTCCAATATGTTTTGTCGCAGTAAATATTGGGTACTTGTAATTTCTTTCGTATAAAATGTAAACTATTAAAAAAAATTATATGGTTTTTCATTGTTTCACTAAATAAACAATATGCCTTTATAATTAAGTACTTTTTTGATATCCAAAATTGTAATTTTTGTGGTATACTACATGTTTTTAGCATTCATAGCCATCAGTCCAATATGTTTTGTCCGACACTGTATGTATATTAATTACGGCATATAAAATTTGGCGCGGAAAGTTCGATTGCCTATAAATCTTTGTATGTATGTATATGCCCATATGTATGTATGTATCTCTTACACGATCGAGTACCTTTACTTATTTTTGTACATATGTATGTATTTGCATGTTCTTTTTTGGCTCGCCTTTGCTTATTTATTATAGGCGATCCTGCTTGTTGCTTTTTTAGCCCAAGGGGTATCACCAGAACATGCAAGTAATAATACTTGACTTTGAAAGCAAAATTTTTTTTTTTTTTTATTTTGGAAAACTACAGTGTGTTTGCAAACACAAAATAAGCGATAGGCAGGTACCGAAATTTTTTCAATTATTTCGGTACCTATACATAAGTACATATGTATATACCGAACTGTCTAACCGATTTTTCGTATAGAACAGTTGGGTTATTTCTAAATAGCTGTATGCCGTCTTACAGCTTCAACTGTATATCAAGCATACGTAATGGACTCACTTTTTCTTCCGTCAAAGGTTTTTGGGCAATACTTTGTGTTCTCCTTAGTCGTTTTCCTCTTTTTGGTTTTTATTTCTTCTCTGATGTATTTTGTGTTGAGTTTGTATTCTCCTCTCTTCCCACGTTGCTTGAAATCCTTGTCTGCTTCGCCAAATGTTTTTGGGTTTTTGCACGTACATATGTATGTATGTACGAAATTTTCGTTTTTTTTTCACTGCACTGCACTCTAGTTATATATGTGCTATGTATTTTATATGTATATGTACATGTGTACTTCGTTTTCTTATCACACACTTTTTAGTATTTTTATTCTTACACTTGTAGCCAGTATTCGCACTTTGGTTTTTACTTTCTTTAGTTAGTTTTTGTATTACTTATTTCGCGCCCGTTTATGTATTTTGTATAATTGTTTTATGTTATAACGCGCCCGTTTATGTATTTAAAAATATGTATGCCCGCAAATTTTTTTTTTTTTTTTTTGCACTTTTACTTTTTCGTTTTATCTTTTAATCTTTAATTTTCTATTTTTTGTTTGTGGTGTTTAACTTAGGTGCCTTTCGGAAAGGCTCGAAGGACCATTTGTTCGTTGCACTTAGTTTTACAGGGTATACTTACGTGTGCCTTGGATTATATATCCATTTTTGTTCGCGCTTAATTACAAAAAAATTTATAATTTAAAGATAAAAGTGTAACAATTCAATTCACGTATATTTTTCGTTTCGGGGGAAACTTCACCAGGTTGGCACTTTAGTATTCACAATGTTTGTATTTCTTATTAACTACGTATGTACAATATATGCATATGGTTTATTGTGATTTTCGTGTATCTTCAACAATAGATATACATATGTTTTATTTGTATGCTTTATTCTTCACTGCTATTGCTGCCACTGCACAACCACACACGACCGAACTGAATTTCTTTAGAGTTTGGGCACAATTTCGACGAAAAAGGAAACAAGAGCTGGCGAGACGCGTGCTAAGTCTTCGGGCGTAAAAATCAGGAATAATGGGATGCCCAACTTATTCCAGTGTGAGAGCGCCTCAAAATAAGCGTTTTTTATAACATTTTCCATTGTGGCCAGATCGAACAAAATAAGAATTTTTGGGCATTTAAATTAAAATGCCCAATTGCACTTTCCACACCACCCAGGAGGTATGCAAAGCGGCGCGTTACCGAAGTTAGTTTTGGGTGCTCGGTTCCCCTATAGGCCTATATCACCCATTAATAAATTTATTTACATAAATCAACAAAACGATAACAATAACAAGTGTATAACGAAAAAAACTAAACGATAAAATTATACATATAACGAATAAAACAAAACAATAACAATTCATATAAAAAATATATAAAAATATCACAACATAGTTATTTACATACATATATACAAATGCCTACATTTACATCCCAAATTTTAATTTTCCTTAAAAAAAAATGCTTTCTTATTTTAGAGCCTCTTTATTCTAAATGTTTACAAAATTTTTACTTTTTTATTTTCTATCGTAAGTTTAAGTTCGCTTATTGTAACCACTAAAAAATAAAAAAAAAATTGAAACCTATAGGTGTGAAACACACAAAATTTTATTTTTAAAATTAGGGACAGAAAGGTCTTTATTTAAAAATTTAGTTAAAAAATATATTCTAATTCTAATAAAACGGGCTAAAACTATTTTTGGGTCACAATTATCGCAACACAAAAAGGGCCTAACATCTTTCATTTTATTAAAAAGAATATCTCCTAATCCTATTTTATGACAATTACTGTCGAATTCTTCTAAAAATCTTGTTTCCAAAATTTTTACAAATGCAATAAAATCCTCAGGCGGCTTGACTAAGTTGCATTTGTCTATTTGGTTTTGATGCATGAAGATGAATTCGTCCGAAGGAATTTCATCTCCTAAATATGGTAAAGGCAAGGAACATGTGTGTAGTTTGAAAATTTTTAAATAAAAATAGCCGCAAAAGTAGTTAAACGCATTTTCTTTCAAAAAATTAATTTCTAAACTACTATCTAATGCGATTGAACTAAGGAGAGAGTGTTCAGGCCGTGGTAAACCTTGAAAATCCTGCCAAGAAAGGTCATTCAATAGTGAATCATTACACACATTAAGTAGAACATTATTACTATGTTCCGAAATTACTGTAGCATCAGGTTCTAAAGGCAGCTCACAGTTTCCTTTTGTTACGACGTTTACGTAACGTAAGCCCCACGATTTCCTAAACAAACTAGAGAACATATAGGGCGTTACTCTAGTACCTCCTCTGCTTCGAATCTGCCCAAAAAAATGTTCTAAACTGTCCTGACATAGTCGTCTCGTCTTCAAGTACGGAAAACCTGAGTGTGACAAAAATCGCCACAATCGTCTTAAACTGTTAATATTTAACACCCACCCCTTTATAAAACTAAAATTATTAGTTGTGTTGCTTTCTAAATCGTCTACGACGCGAATAGTATTTAAAACTTGTTCTGCCTCATTTAAAAACTCTAACTGTTCAGGGGAACCTACAAACACTTTTTTAGTGGGTACAACAGCCTCAACGAAACTGCTATTTAAAATATCAAATAATTTATTAAAAAACGAAACGAATTCCACGGTATTAATAAAGCTCCTGCTATTCGAGCTTAAGGCTCCTGAGCTATATAGGGACAACATACCAGAAGCGACCGTATTACTCAATACTTGAGACGCGAATTTAACCTTCATCTTTTGGAAGGTATTTGGATAAATATGAGCATCGGTTAATTTATGCGCACACCGATAACTCGACTTAGAGTCGGTTTCATAAAAATGAACAATATCCGACCAACTTACCCGACTATTTTTAAAGAAAACCGTATTTTTTAAATTTTGTAAACAGTTACGACCACTTTTTATCAAATGGGGGCTATCGTAAAAAAAATACACTTCCTTGCCATTAACATTAAAAAAAGGCCGTGACGCTGAAACACCTAACAAATTAGCGAAATTCTGAAAATTGGTGCCCTGGGCCCTATTCCACAAAACAACTTATCAACTTTTCACTTTGCACTTATCAATTGATATTGTACTGCAAAGTGAAAAGCGTTTCTGTTCCACAATATTCTTTGCGAATCTCACTTTGCATTGAGTATATTTTGGCAAAGACTTTACGCTCTTTCCGCTCAGTGCAAAGTCTTTGCGCTTTATTGGCAAAGTCTTTGCACTCTCTTGCAAAGTGAGTGTGCAAAGTGTTCTACAAAGCGTTTTATCAACTTTGCATTTCTGTCTCATCACTTTTCACTTCGCATTGCTTTATATGTGTTGTTAAAATGAGCTGCAAAATACAAATTAAAAAAAAAAACTTGCTGTTTTAAATGTGATAAAAGAAAAAAAAAGCATTTTATTTGCTAGTTTTAAAAACAACAGAATAAGTATTTTTTAAATAAATAATTGTAAATTTCAAGCATATTTAAGTATACATTTCTTTGTGAAGGTTAACAAATTAGATAAACGGGCAGCATGGGAGGATGTGTTATAAAAAGCCCAATCCCTACAACTGGCGTCAGCACAAAAAACATGGACCTATGCAAGGGACAGTTTGTTTGGGCTCTGGAAGAGCCGGACAATGCACAGTGGTCGGGCTTGTATGAAGCGAGCGGCCAATAATGCTTCTAGTGGAGATAAAAATTCTAAATTTTTTCCGAAATTCTATAAAAATATAAATAAATAAATAAACATAAAATATCGTTCACATTCAACTCACTCCTTAAGTTACACCCCCTGCTCGTAAGTCCCCATATCACAGAATAATGAATTTGTTTGTAATTTTAACAAGTACTAAGCATATTATTGTATAATATATTATTCTAAAAGATCATACACATATTTATTTAAAATTGACTTCATTTTAGGTGGTATCTTTCGTTGTCCCGTTATGAAAGGATCCGATGAAAGGAGTAGACGATTGAGTAGGTCTTCATTTGTTGCTACTCGAGAAATTTTCCTTGTATGCTGCAGACGAAATTTTTTTATGTCCTTATTTCTTGACTCAGCAGCTTCCTCCGACAATTCCCCAATCGACAACAGAGCGTTTTCAATTATGGATGGTCCATGAATTAAAATCTTATGAACAGTAGGCGGAAGGTAATACCATGAATATGTCCTTGTTAAATCAAAGGCTATTTGGAGTGCAAATGTCCTAAATTTTTCAATATTAATTTTGTATCCTGAACAGAGTGCTTGCAATATTGTTGCACATCTTTCAATAAGGTCTTTATCTAGGCCTGTAATTTCCGAAGATAACCCAGGATTACTGAAGAATTGTCTGGCAGTGTTTCCATCATTCGATGTCCCACATCCACCAATCTTCGGCTTATCGACAATCAATCCCATTTTTAAGCGAAATTCTGTTTGCATTTTTCTTTTCCTTTCAATAACTTTTTGTTTTTCTTCGGCGCTTCGAACTTGCCAGACTTGTACATCAAGTCTGTATGACAAATGAACAAAATATTCAAAAAATCGTATATATGCATGAAGTGGTGACAATCCAAATTGAAATCGATCCTGATGAACTTGCCTTTCTAAACTTTTTTCAATATTGTTCATCTCTGTGGACCTCGCGTTGCATATATAGCATTTTGAGGACGATGTTTGGGTTAAGGCATTACAAATTTCGCCATCAACCATTGTGAGCTGCAAAAAATGCTGAACACTTATTGTTTTATCACCAACAGTTATCTTCGTCGGAACAAGATTCTTAATTTTTTCCTTAAAGTATTTTTCCTCCTTGATACTCAATTCAGTTGATTCCTTTATAAATTGAAACCGCACAGGTCGACAGTATCGTGTGGATGCTGGTCGTGGGTTTTTCCATATAATTTTCGAAGCATCTTCAGTTACTAACAAGGCAAGAGGAACGTATGACGTGACAAATAAGTGGCTGTCTTCCAAACTATTGTTCGCCACTTTCTGCTTGTATTCACTGTATCCAGAGCTTCCGTCGAAACCCCATTTCCCTATAAGTTTTAGGTTGCAAACAGGATCGGCGACAACATCATGTATTACATTATCCTGCAACTCAATAATGCGCTTTGTTGTGTGGTCCAATAAACTTTGAAGCTCCACTTCTGCATGTGCTTCACTAACACTTATGTTTTGCGGATAACATTTCTTTTTTTCTTTTAAAACATTATCATAGCTACAAAAAAGCTCTGAAGAAATTTTGCTATTGACAAACTCCCTAATGAGGATATATTGGTGCTTTGTTAAATTCGCTTCCATTATAAGCGAAATAATTTCATTAGCACTTGCAGGCGAGATTTTTTCTACAACAGCAGTAGAACGCAAATATTCAGCAGCAGACTCATCCAACTCAGCAATCTCAGCAATCCGTCTTCTCTTTGTTCGGCTTGAACACTCAGAGAAACTAATTTTGTGACGACCACGTTCAATACTATTTTCAGGTGAAGTGTGTAGATCGGAATTGAATGAAAACGATTCATTTTCGAAAGCCAATCGGAATACTTTTCCAAAACGAATGTTTTATTTCGTTTGCAGTCACTCCAAAATATTGCAATTCTCTTGCAGCAGTAATTAACGCGTTTTTCCAATTGATCCAAATATTCCGCTTTCATTATATAGCCATCATTCTCTATTTTCGATTTCACAGATTGAAATATACTTTTAATCTTGACTGAATTTTTACCTGCCACGGAACACCACTTATTATATATATAAATGCGGCTTACTTCGCATTCGTAAGAAGCTCCTATATAAAAAGTAAAGAATAATATAATTAAAAATTATAAATAACTTAAGAAAAAAAAATTAACGAATGAACGGAATTAAAAAACAACACAAGAAAACGCACAAAGACAATCACGATATTAACAACACACACCACATAAAGCACAGTTACACAAACGAAAAAAATGCTCAAAAGCGGCGAGACCACGTTGTTCTTTTCAAGTTTACGCAGCGGCTAGCAAAAACTAGCAGCTAGAATTTTCTATATCTAATCTGTAAATATTGGCTTATATTCCGATATAAGTTTGATCGTTAACTTCGATTAACTTCACAACTAAAAGTCTAAGTAAAAATTTTGTTTACGTATAAATTTTTAATACAACCCAATTTTACATTACATAAATTAAGCTAATTAATAAAAACTAACACAACATTTTGAGTACATAAATATAATTAAATATAATAGTTCATACCTTTATTTACAATATTAAACACTTCCATCATTCGTCTTATCTTTTTTTTTAATTATTTTAATTTTTTGTTTTAAAGCCTCACTTGCACGTTGCTGACACTGCAGCGCATTGAAAACCAATAAAATGTTTTGCTCTATGTTAAACAGTTATTCTTGCAGAGTACAGCTGGAACAAAACAAAAATAACGGCACATTA
This sequence comes from Bactrocera dorsalis, assembly GCF_023373825.1. Classification (NCBI taxonomy): domain Eukaryota; kingdom Metazoa; phylum Arthropoda; class Insecta; order Diptera; family Tephritidae; genus Bactrocera; species Bactrocera dorsalis. Next base: position 17,166,144 of record NC_064308.1, on the reverse strand, counting down.
AAAAAGTTTGAGCTATTATGAGACAGTGTTGGCACATTTTTAGCGAAAACTTTAACATAATTTTTTTTTATTTTTGGCCTATGGGGGCGACCACTGTGCAATGGTAAGTACAACAATTTTATGCCTACACATATCAAATAATTATATTTGCATCATTTGTTGTTGTTGGAATTATTTTATTGTGCATTGCTAATAACTAACAAGCATGTTGTTGACAACAACAAAACAAAACGTCATCATAGACATTGTTGTTGTGAGTTAACAGTTGAGTACACTGTACAACAACTCTTGCTGATAACAACCGGTTTAACCAAAATATTACTAATTGCTATGTGTACTAGAGTGGATCTATTTTTTTTCGACGAAGCGGTTATCAAAATCGTAAGCTACGATGAGTTCTAAGAAAATTTGCCCAAGAAACCATGGCTTTAAAATCAAAATCGAGCTTCCGGTTTTTGACGAGAAACTTTTTGTATTTTTGCGAATTTAATTTTATTAATTTGCAGAGTAAAAGGGATAACGCCCGAAATACTGGATCCGGAGGTGGGAAGGAGAAGGTAATGGATGAAGCTGACTTGGCCATACTCGATATTCTGGAATCAGACTCAGCTGTGGTAGATGGTTTGAATTTGCCAGAAAGTTATGGCAACTCAGAAAATCTACCGTCAGCTGAGAATGATTCCAGAATATCTATTTCAGAAGAAACAATTGCCAATCCACCTCTAAACCCAAGAAAGAGGAAGCGCTCTACCAAGTTTCCAAGTGAAACTTTGGATAGAGAGAAAAAATGCCGGATGGAGCTCCTTGAGGTTGAGGTTTACTACCGGAAACTTCAATGCCTAAAACTGGAGAGGGAGCTCCTATTTCCACCCTCTGCTATCACACAGGGAATTGCAACGGCAGAAACAGAAAATGTATCGCGTCTGTTATTTGAGGAGGTTTGATTACCGAAGGCCAATTTTTCATTTGTGTATATTTGATTTCTAAACATTTTATTTTGAAATAATTTGTGATAAAAACAAAAAAGCTCTGAAATTAATAAAATGATGTAAATAAATACAAAAATACTTCCTTTTTTATTTATTCCCTGAGACCTTAATCTCAAACCCAATAAGATACAACGCTTTTGCAGTGGAAAAAAGTCATGGCCAAAACACCACTTTTATTTTAAAACAATGCTATAATAGTTGGCATTAGGTAAAGTATTGTAGCAGGGAAGTAACCCTTTCCATTCCACTCTCTTGATCTATATTATTAAGGGCATCACTTTATTCTTCAGCATTTTCATCCAATTCCTCGCTTTCATTGTCAGTGTTTTCAGTGGGTTGCATATTTTCACTACTCCTTCCGAAGCTACAGGCAATATTGTGTAAGATGGCACAAACTATGACTGTCTTTCCTGCAAACTAAGGCCTCAGTCGCAAATAATTTAGACACTGGAATCTTTCTTTAAGAATGCCAAAACTATTTTCAATTATGCGGCGTGTTTTTTTGTGGCAACGATTGAAAACTTCTTCAGCAGGATTATTGGGATTTCGGCGTAATGGTGGTATCAACCAGTTTTTCAATCCATAACCACTATCACCCAAAACAACAGCATCCGGAAATGGTCTCCATCCATTGTCAAATCTTCGACTTACAGCCGAATTCCGTAGCACCCTTGAGTCATGAACGCTGCCCGGCCAACTTGCATTTACACTGTAAAATGTGTAGTCTAGCCCACATATCATCATCACAGTTAATGAGTGGTTTCCATGCCGGTCAACATATCCTTCCTCGTGTAATGGAGGCGCATCAATTTTAATGATTGTGCCATCAACGCAACCACACACAGAAGGGAATCCACCCATCAGAAAAAACTTTTCGGCAATACCACTGACATCATCGGGCCATCGCACTGTTTTTTGAAATAAAACGTCTATTATAATGTCGACAACTCTATGGATGGTTCTGCAAACTGTGGATTTTGCAACACCATGCAAAGCTGCAACTCCATGGTACTGGCAACCATTTCCGAGCCAATGCAGGCACAGTAGCAGTTGATTTTCAGCCGACAAAGTATGACTGCGCTGTATATTGTGCTCTAATTTTTGTCCAACATTATTTAAAAGAAAATCTACCTCGATTGGATTTAAACGGAAGCACTCTTTAAAATTGAAATTTTGTAGTCCCGAAAAATTAATTCGGTCTCTATAATTTCTAGCTTTAACCGCGTCTTTACTATTGTCGAACAAAAACTCATGTCTTAACATTTTGAAAGCTTGACTAGTTATGATAATACGAATTTGCAAATCGATCATTTACCTTGCAAATTTTTGACAAACTTATCAAATTTTGCTTTGCAAAAATAGAGTTTACAGTTTTTGTGGAACGGAACAGCATAATTATATGCAAAGTCTTTGCGAATTACACTTTTCAATATAAGCTTTGCACTTTGCACAAGAGAACGTACGAGGAACAGAAATTACACAGAGAACATAAAAATTGCAAAGACTTTGCAAATTACACTTATCAATTTCAACTTATCGTTTATCAAATTTGATAGTTCTGTGGAACAGAAAGCTTTGCAAATTGACGAAAAATTTGCAAAGTACAAAGTGAAAAGTTGATAAGTTGTTTTGTGGAATAGGGCCCTGGTCGCAAACAAAATGGCAAGGAATTAGTCCTATATTTTGCAGTTGGGTAATGGCTTCAAGAATGTATTTCTTGAGGACATCCCCTTTGCAGGAACCTTTAACGAAAAAATAAGCCAATGGGTGGGACCAAGGCTCTCCACCTATACCTTGCACCATTATAGTCATTGCAGTAGTTGCTAATCTAGAAGTGCGATTTTCATCGCCATAATCCTCAATACCTATCACCCTATCCAATTTCCTATCATACTGCAAATGACATTTCAGTGACATCTCATCACATGAAACCGACACGAACTTTTGTTCGAAAGTGAATCCCCTACTCCTAATCTCTAAAGATTTTATGCTACTTTGGGTGCAACCTGGGAGACGGGGCCAGTCTGTAACAAAGTTTTCCAAAGTACTTTCGGATGGAAAATCTAATAGGTGCTTTAAATGCCAATAAGCAACTGGCGATAGAAAAAATACACCCAAAGCTATCGTTTTCAAAAAATTGTCATATCGCCGACCATGGGTACGGCGATTACTATTAATAAAACTACTCCTAATGCAAGTACCTAACTGAGGAGGAACTTTGCTACAAACTAAAGAAAGAGGGTCTGACTGTTCCCTCAAAGAGCTATTCCTTAGCTGTTCCCTACATCTTTCTAATTCTGCGGCCATTTCAACTAACTGGGCCTTTAAACTTCTATTTTCCTGCTTTTTTTCATCTAACTTTATTTTCAAAACCCTATTCTCTTCCCTCAATATCTTCTTCCTTTCTGTTCCTGCGGTCAGACCCCTACCTGTTTGCGCGGCCTTATCAATATTAAAAGATACATCCTCCTCAAAAAATGGAAGAGGCTCTAAAATTCCATCTTCAATTTCATTTTGAATACTTGGAAAAAGCTGCCTCGATGCATTTTGTGCATTTAAGACAGCTTCTTCAACTTGGGGAGCAAAATCTTCTAGACCCAATAAAATTGTATTTTTTAATTTCGAATTTGGGACGTGAAATGTAGGCTCAACTTTTAAATTTATATCGGGAACGGCCCCCGAACGCAATCGTTTTTCAAGGCGCATTTTTGCCGAAAAATGCCGCTCACAAGCAAAAATATTTTTAGGTGTTTCATCGGAAACACCTAAACGGTTGAGCCAACATTTACGCCTATTAAAAGAAACAAAATAGAATACAAAGGTAAAAATTTAATTATAAAATATATGTAATAATAATAATAATAGTGCAAAAAGTGTATATTTAATGAATATTTAAAGTACGACTTTTTATAACTATCATAAATATTCAATTATAAATTGTTACATTAAAATAAATTATTTAATTAATTAACGGCAATGGCAATAAATTGACAGTTACGCTCTGAACAAGTAGAGCGCGACAGACTGCAAGCGACATTTGTCAAATATTAAAATACACATGTTCTTAAGGACACAGTTATTGAGGCAGCTGCACGACTACATAACTGTGTCCATAAGAACGTGTGTACTTTAATATTTGACAGATGTTGCTTGCAGTCTGTCGCGCTCTACTTGTTCAGCACATCACATTTAAAAACACACGGAAATTCGATTTAATTATCCAAAATTACTATTTTCATTGCACATTCTCATTTTCACAAATATTTAACAAACACAAACACTTTTTGCACTATTTAATGTTTTTCACTCACCGTTCGAGGTCCGTTCCACTGTTTGGAAATCCAAATGTTATTCCTCCCTCGTTGCAGCCAACAATACACTTCCTCCAACTGCTGGTTGTTTTCGGCATTTTATCTGCAAAATAAATAAAAAAAGTATTAAATAAATGCAAGTTTATTTAATAAAAGTTAAAATATACTCACATCTTTCAATTTACGTGCTGTTGCGCTTTCCCTATTCTTCGAACTAATGGCCGTTAGAAATGGAGACAAAAAAATGAAAAACGTCTCCATTCGAATAATAATTTGGCGGGATTTCAATCTGGTCATCGCTCGTTTCCAATTGCTAAACGTCAAAACCTCCTCAATCCAGTCAACTGTCAAACTTTAGGTGGTTTTGACGTTTAACAGTTGTTCTCACACTTCTAGTGAGAGAAGAGTTGGACATCTCATTATCTCTGGTAAAAATCGACTGGGGGCCGCCCCGATCTGGCCAATCCTTTTTTACTCAGTTGGGTTGTGAGAACGATGTATGTTGTGGTATGGTGGTGTTCGGTGCGTGGGGTTGCGTGGTGTGATGCTGTATGTTGTGTATGATGAATGTCGTGTTGCGGGATGAATGTTGCGTTGTGGGATGAGTGTTGCGAGGATGAAATATCGCACGATTGGATGTCGCATAAACACTTCTGATTTATGTGTTCAGTCAATCCCGGCTAAGTAGTACTCCACTTAAATTAAAATCATCCCTCTTAACCGCCTAAATCTTGCTGCATCTCACGGTTTGTTTTTTGAAATACATAGAAATTATTGTTTTAAGTACCACTCGCTTAATAGCCCTGTCAGACGACAGGGCTAATATGCATTAGCGGGCTTAATTTACATTTATTTGCGAATTTGACCCATGTTAATGCAAGTTTGTAATGCATAAGAATTTCGTGCATTTGGTTGAATTTACCAAATTTGAGTAGGTAACACTGCTCAAAAATGGCCAAGTTTTGCTATTTTTTGACAGATGTTGCACTGTTGCTATCCATTTTCCCAGTATTCTTAACTTTTTTGCACACTTTTTCCGCATTACAATCAATTATTGCTATTAATTTCACTATATTATCTTTTAACGTAGATAATAATAAACGAATTTTTTTCGTTAAATTTATATTGATTTTCCAAAATTACCAAAATTTCTATTAATAATTTTCCTTATTCATTATTATTTCACTTTTTTTAATCATAAATAAATTTAACTATCAGCTGTCTAAATGCACAAGCCTGCTGTCTGTCACCATCAAATTTCAATGCGCATTAGCGTTGCTTAATCCTCTAATAGAAACGAGTGCCTCTCCAAAAAGAGGAACGTTTCGACAATCGGCACACCATGAACCTTCTCTATAATACACGTTCTCTGGTTTGTATATAAGTTAAAAAAGGTTTTGTTATTTTTATTAAAAAAATATTTTCTGGGAGCTATGCTCCTTTATTGAATTCCACTAAAGAACTAACTTTTACAATTAATTATACTTAACTCTAGACCTATGTTTGCCGCTGCAACGGGTACGGAGTTAGCTGACGCTGCGCTTCCCACAGGTTGGCACTTCGCTGACGTTGCACTTCCCACAGGTTGCCACTACACGTGTCGCGCTCTCAGCGATTTAGTGGTGTCATATTATATTATATTACTTCAAAAAGTAAATGTCATGAACCAATCTAACGTTTCAAATAAAGAACCGATAAGATTAAAAAAAAAGTTATCAAGCTCTTAAAAAATCACCCTTTATTACTTTGTATACGATATGATATTAATGCATCACATGATCATATGCTACTTTTTGAATGTATGGGGTGCTAACTAGTCCCCCCTTGAAATTCAAACGTCCTCGTTTGAATCTTTTGGTATATTGAAAATTTGGTTGAGTCCTTCTATTGCCGGTTGTGAGAGTTTGTTGGGTTTATCTTCTTTTTGTTTGATCAGAAGTTTCTTCCCGAAAAGTAGGGCGATGAATATTAAAAGGATGATTAGCGTGATGCTGGTTCCGTTTTTTACTCTGTTTGCTGCTTCTAACAGACTTACTGCTTTTGTATAGTTGAAGTTAAGCTGTTTCAGCATATCCAGCGAGAGGAATTCTTCTATATTGAGTGGTGCGGATGACGGTTGAAGGATGGCTGGTAGTGGTTTACTTGCTGCTCTTTCTTCGTTATAGAACTTTTTTCCATTGATAACAATTGTTTCGTTGGTATACAAAATGATGAAGGTCCCGCTTAAAAACGTAGGTTCGTTATTTATTGAAATTTCTCCGTTGTATTGTATTTAGAAATATTATTCCTGGTCCCATTTCCTCTATGGTTGGAATATGTTGGTTGTTGACCTCCGTGCAGTTTGGCAAACGACTTTTTAAAAGATTATTTATACAAGTATCATTACATAAATCTATTACATTATTGCTTAAGCATATTTGTAGGGAATTGTATTTTTTACAATAATTTTCTATTCCATAGATTCCCTTTTCACAGTTTAAAATTGTATTGAAATTGAATTCATTGATTCTCCCATTATTTTTTACTGCTCTAATATCTAATGTTTTACAATTTTGGTTATCTACGGTTGGGAGGCTAACAATATAAATTATAATTTTGCCATTAGTTGCAATTTTTATTTCGGAAAATTCGAGTGCTTCATCCAAATTAACATATGGAATATAGTCATTGTCTATTACTTCTTTCACAATATTTATTTCTTCATTTGATAAGATAAAAGAATTTATTATGTTGGCTTTTGCCCAATATATTGCGTATGCAATATTTGAAATTTCTTCCTTAATTATTTCTAATTTGTATTTTAGCTGTAAAAATGCTTCAATTTCTAAACTCTTTTCATTTTGCATGGTTTTAATTATATTATTTGTAATATTTGTTATCTCGCTAATTTTGCCTATTGTAAGTTTGTTAATTAATACCTGATTATTGTTTCTTTGTAAAACATTATTTTTCTTACTTGAAATTATTTCGTAGTCTTCATGGTCTGGACTTCCTGCAATTCATTTCCATGCGCTACCTAGGAAATTTATTGATCTTTTAATTTTTTGCTCTACTTTTAGATTGTTAGGTTGGGCTCTTATCTGTGTTATTAAGTAGGATAAGAAGAAAGAAGTTTTTTGCGGATAGTTTCAGTTTTAATAGTCGCTTCTATGTGGCCTAGTGTGTCCGTATATTTTTATACTCTCGCAACAAAGTTACTAAAGAGAGTATTATAGTTTTGTTCACATAACGGTTGTTTGTAAGTCCTAAAACTAAAAGAGTCAGATATAGGGTTATATATACCAAAGTGATCAGGGTGACGAGTAGAGGTGAAATCCGGATGTCTGTCTATCCGTCCGTCCGTCTGTCTGTCCGTCCGTGCAAACTGTAACTTGAGTAAAAATTGGTACACGTATTTCTTGGCTCCATAAGAAGGTTAAGTTCGAAGATGGGCAAAATCGGCCCACTTCCACGCCCACAAAATGGCGAAAACCGAAAACCTATAAAGTGTCATAACTAAGACATAAATAAAGATATTAAAGTGAAATTTGGCACAAAGAATCGCATTAGGGAGTGGTATATTTGGACGTAATTTTTTTGGAAAAGTGGCAGTGGTCCGCCCCCTACTAAGTTTTTTGTACATATCTCGGAAACTACTATATATGTCAACCAAACTCTATAGAGTCGTTTCCTTCAGGTATTTCCATATACAGTTCAAAAATGGAAGAAATCGGAAAATAACCACGCCCACCTCCCATACAAAGGTTATGTTGAAAATCACTAAAAGTGCGTTAACCGACTAACAAAAAACGTCAGAAACATTAAATTTTACGGAAGAAATGGCAGAAGGAAGCTTCACCCAGGCTTTTTTAAAAATTTAAAATGGGCGTGGCGTCGCCCACTTATGGACCAAAAACCATATCTCAGGAGCTATTCGACCGGTATATAATATTTTCTTAGCACCCTGATGACATGTACGAAATATGGGTAAAATCGGTTCACAACCACGCCTTCTTCCAATATAAAGCTTCTCTATATGTCTTCTCCGTATAATACAGGGTAGGCCATTTAAAGTTGTTTCTAAAAAAAAAGAACAAAAGAAAACAATGTTTTTTGTTCATTTCAAAAATAATTTATTTTGGTCCAAGGGGATTTGTTTCAGCTAATATTTAAAAATTAGATCGCGTAAATGGGCACCTTTAGCTTTGACAGCTAAATGCACTCTTTTTTCGACATTTTCCATGACTTTGGCCAATGTTTCGGATGATATGGCGGCTGTTTCACGTCGAATGTTGGCTTTCAGTTGAGCTAAGGTCTTTGGCTTATTAGCGTATACCTTGGATTTCAAATAACCCCACAAATAAAAGTCTGGTGGCGTCAAATCTGGTGATCTCGGTGGCCAGTCAACATCACCATTTTCGTTTTCAGCCATTTCGATGGCCCATTTGCCAAAATTAAGGCGTCGCGGATAATCAGCTGGGTTTAGTTTTTGTGCCATTTGAATTTTATATGGAAACATCTTCAAATCTTTATGAATTATGCGTCGGATAGTGGTGCGAGAGATGTCTAATTCCTGAGAGCGGCGATAACTCGATGTCGATGGAGTCTCCTCAATACTGGCTCGTACAGCTTCGATATTTTCATCAGAACGTCTTGTGCGTTGTCTGGATGCATGACTGGCATTACTGAGATTACCGGTGTTCACAAATTTTGCGTATAAAGACTTAATTGTGTTCTTAACTGGAGCACTTTTCACTTTATTTTTTTTGCGAAACGCACGTTGAGTTAACACAATTGAAAAGTTATTTTGAATATAAAGCTGAACAATTTCAGCGCGTTCTTTTGGAGTGTACTGTTCCATGGTATAAATTGTCTTCGAATGACGCTTCTAACGCGGTATGACATTAGCCGATTTGTCAGCGCTGTTAAAAGTTACAGCGTTGCCAGATGGGTCAACTTTAAATGGCCTACCCTGCATATACATTACGAACCAATGATGATAGCGGAATAAAACTTTACACAAATACGGTATTTGAGCTGAGGTATCCCTTGTGGAAAAATTGTCGTGATCGGACTATAACTTCACAACTTCAAGGGCCCTGATATCGAACACGAAGAACTCAGTGCCTAACCTAACCTAATTCTAATTAATTTTACAGCAAAATAAAAAAATATGTATGTAAATGACGGATAATGAAATTTCGATTATCACTTTATCATGCGAGAGTATAAAATGTTCGGTGACACCCTTCCTTACTTGTTCTATGTCAATTTCATGTATTATCCTAAATGTTCCTGTTTGTAGTCTAGCCGCTCCCTTTTCTATTGTTATTAGTTGGGAGTTTGAGTAGTCGAGGATTTGTACTTCCGCCAGGCATAGCGGTAGTAATATTCTGGGAAAAAAATGTCAGTACATATTTAGTTACGTATTCTACCTTTGTGAATTATTTGTCCTTTTTCTGTTAACACGGAACTATTTCTATCTTCCTTAACTTTTTCCTTACTGTAGAGTTTACTTAGCTTAGTTCCTAATCTCCTATTTTTCTTAACAAATATTATTTGTCCTGGTAGATATGATTTTATTTTCTTCTTATTTTTGTTATGGTATTCGACATCCTTCCTTTGTTTCTCAGCTAGTTTTTCTAAGTTGCTTTGTCTAGTTCTATGATTATACTCGGATACTGTTCTTTCTAAAAGTTCTTCAAAATTTCTGTGTCCACCGTTTTCTTTTATGCAGCGCATTATTTCAATTAATGTAGAGTGGAACCTTTCCACTTGTCCGATAGTTTGGCTTTTGTATGGAGGAGTAGTGTAAACTTTTATTCCTAACTCGTCTTTCATCATGAATTTTAAAGAGGCTGAATTTTAAGATGGCTCATTGTCGATAACTATTAATTTTGGTACACCGAAGAAAATATAATATCTCTTAAAGGTTTCCTGGCGTCTTCTATTGCTCTGCTATTTAGGCTTTTTGTTACTGCGTATTTTGTAAATTTGTCTAAAGCTGTCATTACTATTTTATATCGATATGAACTGTGTGTCCTGGATATGTTGGTAATGGAGTTTCTGCAATTTTCGGTTGATTGGGATGTCTCTCGTACTTATTTTCTTTACAAACGGTGCAGTTGGCTATTATTCGTTTTATTTTGTTTAACACTAACTGTTACCCTGTGCACTTCGCTACACCTAAATCGATTAAAACTCTTAAGGGTTTTTACTTTGTGTGTTATTTATTGTTGTAAAACTGTTACTTATTTATAAAACATTTATAAAACATATTGGTATACAACATTTTTGGTTTGTCCACCTGGCGCGTAAATGAATAAGCACCTTGGTGTTCCTACTCTCGAGCATGCGACGAACAATTGGCCGTGGGAGAAGCACGGTTCTTCCAAATTGACATCGCACACTTGAAACGTTTGCCCTTGCGATTTGTTGATATTCATGGCAAAGGCAAGACGTACTGGGAACTGCAAGCGCTAAATTCAACCGCATGTCCGTTGGAATCATGGGAATGCGTGGTAAGAGTACAACTTCACCTGCTCCTTGCCATTTAGTATTGTTGCTTCAACCAAATTTGGCACATTTTTTTGACTGAAAGTCTTGTGCCATTACACAAAGTCGGTGGCTTCAGATTTCGTAGAAGTATAATGGGTGAACCGACTTTCAGGACCAAACGATGCGGTGGCAGACCGGGGGATCCAAAGAATTCAGTTGGATAATTGACTACTTCATCTTGATTCAAAACGCTAATCAATCGATGTATATGTTGTAGCTTCTCCTGGCAGTTTTTCTTGAATGGCAAAATTGATTTCGTTGACGTGTACAACAATATTCGGAAATACACTTTCAATCAATTCTTCTTTCGATTGTAAAAGTGTACCTAAGTTGTTCGGCAATGTGATCAAATTGGTATCATCGATTGGTATTTTGCCTTCGCCAATGTCCAACAACTGCTTCGAAAACGCCGCTACGGATCGATCATTTTGCAATTGGACTCGCATGTTGATGGCAAGAGTCAGCCTTTGAACATGTCTCCACAAAACTGACGATTTTAAACATGCGTTTATTTCGTCGGCAGGAGTTGATCGAGGAATGACTGGCAAAGTTTGCCGAAAATCGCCGGATAATAAGACTAATGCTCCACCAAAAAGTTGTTGCTTTTGTCGTAAATCTTGCATTGTTCTATTGAATGCTTGTAATGACTTTTTGTTAGCCATTGGGCACTCATCCCATAGAACTATTCCAGCTCCTCGCAAAACTTTTGCCATTGCTGAATTCCTCGATATGTTGCACGTTGGTGTTTCAACGACTTGGATGTTCAACGGTAATTTCAATGCAGAATGTGCTGTTTTGCGCAATTTTCTGCTGTGACCGTATAGTTGGAAGAATCAAAGAGATCAGAAACGTTTTCCCTGTACCACCGGGCGCATCCGGAAAGTAGAATCCACCGGCGTTATTGTCAACCGCTCGTGTAATCTTATCATAAGCATTTTTCTGCTGAATATTCAATTTGGTAATGATAGCTTGTATGAAAGTACGCAATTCATTGCAATCGTATTGTTGTTCACGTTGAAGCTCATGGTCAAGCAAATCCATCACTGAACGATTGGGCGCAGTTATGCCAAGTTGCGCTAATGCCTTATTCGCAATTGTAAGGCACAGATCTTCAACCAATATCAAAGCATCATTATACATTTGTAATGTATGTATATAGCAAGTCTGCTCGATTACGCGCCATAATTAATGAGTCCTCGGTCATGCAGGCTTTGTACTTATTCCACAGTTCTTGCGGATTTGACGGAAGGCATGTAGATATTATTATGGCGAATAGTACGCGTATTTGTTTTGGATGAGATGTGAGTGATGCGTCATGAAGTGCGGTGTCCCAATGCATATCATCTTCTAACAAATGCAATCGCTGACATGCTTCACGATACGTCGCACACAACTGACCGTTAACAGTTTTCAAATCATCAAATGATCTTGGTCCGCGCACGTTGACTAATAGTAGACGCAAATAGAAACATTCGGCGTTGTTCGGATGGATGGTGTAAATGCGTCCTATGGCATCGGTTTTACGGACGTTTGGATAACCGTCAACACGCTCCCCTTGCTTTCGTCGTTGAAATGTTTTCGATGATGGATTCCAAGTGAAATATTGTGGTATTTCGGAATATAGCGATGTTCTTGCAAATTCATCGTTTTCACACAACTCGAAAAAGGTAGTTAGTGTTGTCCCCGGTGGTCGGGCTGCGCTCTGTTGTACATTGTCTGCAGTGAAATAAACGCGTTGACCATTTTCGAGATGAACTGCCAAATGAAGAACAACGGGATGCCGGTCGTGTATTGGGAACGATAAAATGCGCCATACCGCTTCATTGCTGCTTATATAACGGCCCATTTGGTATTGCTGAATTTCATCTATTCTCTGATAACCACTCCGAAAACTGCTATATCACTGCCTTTATTTACGTATTTGCAGATGTATTTGATCGATTTGACAGAGTTGCAATATTCTACAACGTCTTGATTCCGAACTTTTATGACCGTTGAATTACCGCCATCTTCAGCAGATCGACGCCGATATAATGGATATCCGTCATTTCCAGTGATTGTATCATCAACTAAAGCTCTAGGATAGCGCTTTGAACACTTATTGTCAATCATGCATGGTGACGTTGGATTAAGAGCGCCGCAAGGGCCGTGGATCATGTTTTTTGTTACAACGTTGAACAATTGTGGGTCGATTGCTTCATCTGGAATTTCCGCTGAGATGACTTTATCAATCTGATCTGGTCGTATTTTTTCGAACTAACCAAATCAAGATGTGTGCATGCGGTAATCCTCTTTTCTGCCATTTGATCAAGTACATCCAGCATCGAACTTCTCCAAAAACACGAAGTTTCACAATTAAATCCATCATTGCTTTTTGCTTTTTCCTGAATACACGTGCTGTTAAGTCGTGACGATCAGTTGTTGATTGACCGGGGAACAAATGACATTTGATGTCATTCCACTTGGGATTGCACGTGAACGTTATGAACAGATCCGGACTGCCGTAATGGCGCACATACGACATCGGATCTTGCGTATACTCGTGCATATGGCGCGGACTGCCGATGTATGTGTCTGGCAATATTGTCAGACGTCCAATGCTATTCACATTTGCATCATTCATCACGGCATCTCTCAAATGGATGTACTCTTCAGAACGCAATTTCGCTTGGTTGAATCGAATCAAGTGGACACGTTCGGTCTCGATCTTCGCATACATATCAACTAAATACTGATGGAAAAGCTTGCGACATTTCAGGATGCAGTTGTCTTCTTGCACTGAGTTTTTTTGGTGTTTCTTTGGCTATAAATGAACAATACACAAAATATTGAATCGTAAGTAACATTTCTTCGATTTATCAATCGCATATTGATGTGATAGCCGTCATCACCTCTCCAGAATAATATCGGATACTGTAATGCATTATAACTACGTTGTAGCTCGGAAACACGCTGAAGTTGTTCGTTTCTACGGTGCAGTACAATATCTCGCGATTCAAACTGTTCGCCAACAATGACGATTACCAACTCATCGATTGTTGGTGTGTTGAATCGTCTGGCATGCTGCCCCATTGGCATTTTGTCTGCTCTGATGACGATTCGATGGTTATCAGACGGCATGCGGTCCAATGCGATTTTGAACAATCGAATCAATTCAGGAAAAAACGATCAACATGCGATGTCAGTGTTTTTTTTTATTAATTGTAAACATCTGCCAGTTGTTTCTGTTTATTAGTAAAAGGCATTTGACAGGACTGCCAATCTATAGGCAAAACATTATTTCAGGAGAATTTGTATAGGCGGGATGTATCATTTTTTTTTTTTGCAAAACGTGCAATGATACACCCATTAAATTTCTTATGTGCACCCTCCAAACGTACCCCAATCACCCCTGAAAATTTCATTGAAATCGGGCAAGCCGTCTAGGAGGAGTATGCGAACAGGAAGTTTTGCCACTTAATTTTATATATATAGATACAGGGAAAATATTTTGATTCGAGAATTTGTGTTTTATTTTCACTGGCATTCCCATGTGCTCTTAGATGTTCTTTTAATATGACGTTCTCCTGTTCTTGTTCGCTATTAATATCTTCAACTAATTTTTGGGTATATAGGCTTTTAATGTTACTAAAATGAATAGGATAGATATTTTGCATCATACCCATTATCCCTTCTTCTGTTATAATTCCATTTATAACGGATGGGTTAAGGTATCGTTTCATGTAAGAAATGAATAACTGTTCGTTGTACTCTGGTTCTGTAATTATATGTCTATGCACTGTTGGAAAAATTATTTTAAATTGATATGAAGATATTTCGTCAATCTTGAAAAAAATTTGATTTTTGAAAACATTGATTGGAACTTCTGTACAAGGGATAAAATTATGACTTGAGCTCTCATCGCTATGTATCGTAGGTGTGAGTGAATTTATTTTTATTGGTATCCTTGAAAGTCTGCAACTACATACATTGCTTTTACCAGGTTTGTAAGTTAGTTTGTAATTATATTCTTCTAAAATGGCTTTCCATCGCTTCATTTTACTATTACGAGGGCTGCTATATATATTTCTGGCCTAATAATAAATATAGGCATATTTATCAACGAAAATGTTTTTTTTTTCGTTGGATTTGGCTCGTCTTGGAAGACCCACACGGTCGATTGCTGTTTTGTTTCGGGCTCATACGCATAGATCCATGATTCGTCACCTGTGACGATCTTATAAACGTCTTTTGAAGCACCGCGATCGAATTTTTTCAGCATTTCTTTACACCAATCCACACGAGCCTTTTTTTGAGCAATTGTCAAATTGTGCGGGATCCAACGAAAACAAACCTTTTTTACGGCCAGGTGTTCATGCAATATCGAATGTATGCTGGTGGGAGAAATGCATAGGCATGCCTCTATCTGAAGGTATGTTACATGACGGTCTTGCATTATCAGTTCACGTACGGCATCGAGGTTTCTGGCACAACGGCTGTTTTTGGACGACCTTCACGGAATTCGTCTTTGAGCGAGCGTCGGCCACGATTGAATTCGTTGTAACAGTTTTTCACAGAGCTATAGGATGGTGCCTTATAGCCATACAAAGATTTTAGTTCATCAATGCACTCTTGCCGTGATAATCTACGTCGAAAGTTGTGAAAAATTATCGCACGAAAATGTTCACGAGTTAATTCCATTTTTTGGCCGAAATTAATTTTTTAATTCCCTGTAAATAAAACAATTCACGATTAAATGACAAAACGTTCTGAGTGATGTTATGCTAAAAAATGTCAAACTTTCCAATGGAAATGTCAGATTGCACCTGGCAACACTTAGTGTTGCCTAGTCCACAAATATATATAGCAGCCTATGTAGTATTCTTATGGCTTAAGGCATAGGTAAGAGGTTGATAATCGGTGATAATTTTAACTTTTTTTAAACCGTAGAGGTGATTTCTAAGTGAATTAAGTGACCATATTATACCAACCATTTCCTTCTCATTGGTGGCATAATGTTCTTCGGCTTTACTTAGAGTTCTTGATATGAAAGTAATTGGTCTACCGTCTTGCGATAGGACGGCACCTAATGCGAAATCTGAGGCATCAGTTGTTAGTTCAAAATCTTTATCGAAATTTGGATGCGCTAAAACTATATCCTTGGATACTAAAGTATTTTTTATGTTATTAAATGCTTTTAAAGCCTCGTTGTCTAATTGTATTTCTATCTTTTTCGAGTTCCATTTGGAGACATGACCGGCTTCTCCTCTTAACAGTGCTGTTAATGGTTTAGCTACTTTTGCAAAATCCTGGATAAATCGTCGGTAATAACCTGACGTACCTAGGAAGGATCTTAATTCTTTGAGAGTTTGTGGAACTGGAAATTTAGCTACTGCTTCTACTTTTTCAGGGTAGGTTTTTAACCCATTTGAACTGATTACATATCCTAAAAATTCTACCTCTTCTTTAGCAAATGTACATTTATCTAATTGGATTTTCATATATATATGTTCTTAAAATGTTCTTCTTCGTTTTTGCCAAATAATATTACATCATCGATGTAAACATAGCATCTTACTCCTATATGTTGACGAAGGATATCGTCTAGTGCTCTTTGGAATGTGGCCGGAGCATTTTTTAAACCGAAAGGTAAACGGAGGAATTCATATTTTCCGTTGTTTACGGAAAATGCTGTTTTTTCAATGTCTGACTCACGAAGTGGGATTTGAGGGAACCCACTTTTTAAGTCAATAACAGTAAATAGTTCATTGTTTCCCAGATTTGCAAGGACTTCGTTAATTTCTGGTATAGGATATTTATCGGGAATCGTAACTGAATTTAGTTTACGATAATCTACGACCATTCGAAACTTTTTTTATGAATAATTGCTTTTAATTCTTTAAGTGTGTCGTTGCCTATTATGCCGTGGAACGACCCTAGAGTTGGTAAAAGAAAAAATTTCATTTTCCCTACTGTTGGTCCGAAAATGTCGACGAAGGTATGGCAACTGATTTTACCGTAAAGGGCTTTTCGTTTAGAATTGGATTCCTAATTCTAGTGGATTGAATGTAATTCTTATTGGATCCGGTATCGATAAGAAAATCTATTGTGTCTCCGCGCCTTGTTCTAAATTCGTAATAAGGCAGCGAAGACGGCGCTAATCTAAAAAAATAATAGTACAGTAAAACCTGTAAAGTTGGACACCCTTATAACTTGGACACTCGCTCAAATTGGACAAAAAGTTCTGTACCAAAATAATATCGTACAAAATATCCATATATTCACTGCTTAATTTGGACACTGTCTATCTTGGAAGTTGGACAAAATTTGTCTCAATTTTTAAACAGAAAGCATTAAAATCCCTTTATATCTTGGATAATACATTTAATATGTATGCATATTTGTATGCTATTTACTTATGTACTACACCTATGTATATTACACACAAATGTACATAATTGTATTTCGGCATCAATGAAATTTTTCAAACGATATGTATCAAATTTCATGGATTAGCTATTGACACAATTATGCTTATTTGATCTGTTGTTGCAATCATGTCAAAAAGAAAACACCCAGTGGAGTTATCTCTGAAAATTAAAAGTGAGATATTGAATGAACCGGCTAATAAAAGCCTATCTATAAGGAAATTGGCAGAAAAATATGGAGTTTCCAAATCGACAATCGCTAATATTAAAAATAAAAAGGAACATATACGTATTATAAAAGTATTACTGATTTTGAAAAAATAAATGAGGGAGTGAAATCGTTTTTTGAAAAATGCAGGTCTAAGAATATTCCGATCAGTGGCCCAATAATTCAAGAAAAGGCTAAGCTATTGGCTTCTGAGTTACAAATAGAGAACTTTAAAGCAAGCAATGGGTGGTTATAATCTTTCCACTTGAGATATAACATTAAATTTACAGCTTTAAGTGGTGAAGGAGCGAATGTAGATCTTAAAGCTGCCTCAGTTTGGAAAGAAAAACTTCCTACTTTTCAAAAATTATTTACCTGAGAATCAGTTTAATGCGAATGAAACTGGATTGTTTTATCGTCAATTACCTACTCGAAGTCTCGTTGCAAAAGGCGCAGTTTGTAAAGGAGGTAAACTGGCAAAAGAAAGACTGAGCGTATTGTTTTGCTGCAGCAGTACAGAAGAAAAGTTAATGCCGTTGGTTATAGGTAACGCTGCGAAGCCGCGAGCATTTCACCGAAATAAAATCGACACTCAAAATTTTATTGTGCAATGGGTTCACAATAAAAAGGCTTGGATGACAAGTGTAATTTTGCAGTATTAGCTTAGTTCTATCAATGACCAAATGAAGAAGCAAAATAGAAAAATTATTTTGTTCATTGACAACGCTACAAGCCACAGTTTAATAAATGAATATTCAAATGTGTTTGTAAAATTTTTGCCACCAAACCTAACGGCAGAAATACAACCTCTCGACCAAGGAATTATTCAAAATGTAAAAACAAAATATAGATCAAAAACAATGCATATTTTTCTAAAACATAAGTTGTACATATTGTATATCCGTATTCTAAAATGTGATAATTTTTGTTTTTCTATTACACACTTACAGTGGTGGTCATATACTTAGCACACATCACTCTACCTAAATGCAAACGGTGTTTTCTTCGTAATGTTACAAAATTCAAAGGCGCCACTTTGTCTAGACATGATCAAGGCGCCAAGGTAAGATACCGCAAAGTTTCGTCGCTTTGTTTTGCTACTATTGTAAATAGAAGGATTATTTAACGATCAGCAGCTTTTGTGAGTGGACACATATTTAGCACACTTCTTAGACTGTCGAAGTTTTTTAAAGTTTTAAGAAAAATTTATTTTCGAATACAAAAAATTTTGTTGGTGAGAGATTATTTAATATAAAAACTGTGGTTGCAAAAACGCTTGGGTGTTCAAGGAAGCTCATTTATAACGCAATTAAACATTTTGACGAATTTGGGACAGTTAAATCCGCAGTGCGAGCTCCTAGGCCTCGCAAAACCACCTCCAAAGAAGACAATCTAATTCGTTGGATTTCAAAAAACGACCCATTCAAGAGCTCTAAAGAAATTAAAACCCAAGTTTATGCAGTATACGGAATAGAGGTTTCATCTAAAACGATCAGACGTCGTTTGAATGAAAGCGGACTGCGTGGATGCATTTCACAGAAGAAACCGTTTGTTTCTAAGAAGAACTTGGAGGCACGCCTTTCATTCGCACGAGCCCAAATCAACAAACCACTTTCTTTTTGGAAGAACGTTCTCTGGAGTGATGAATCTAAGTTTTGTAGATTTGGATCTGACGGGAAACGTTACGTCTGGCGCCCCAGTAACCAGCAGCACAATTCTAGGTGTACACAAAAAACAGTGAAACATGGAGGAGGAAATATTATGGTGTGGGCGGCCTTTTCTTGGCACGGTGTTGGACCTATCGTTAGGATAACGTCAAAAATGGATCAATTTGTTTACAAGAACATGTTAACAGAACACATGATTCCATTTGTCGACGACCATATGCCTCTAAGGTGGCACTTCATGCATGATAATGACCCCAAACATACTTCGCGTTTGGTGAAAAATTTCTTGGAGGAGCAATGCGTTCCCATTCTGCAGTGGCCAGCTCAGTCACCTGATCTCGATCCAATTGAGAATTTGTGGAGTGAAGTTGAGAGAAGGCTTGAGGGCAAAAAACCCAAAAAAATTTAGAAGAATTGTGGCAGAACATCAAAAGTGCATGGTTGAATATACCTGTGGAACAATGTAGACGTTTGGTGGAGAGTTTGCCTAAAAGATGTTCTGAAGTGATCAAAAATAAGGGTTTTCCAACGAAATATTGAAGTAAAATTTGGTTCGGAGCGGATTGCCAAAGTTTTTGTAGGTAAACCTGAAATGTGCTAAGTATGTGTCCAACGTAGTAATTATTTATTCTTACTTTTTTTTGTAGGTTTTGATTACATCGTCCTTTATGTTATTATTTAAGTTAATCTATCTGTGAAATATGAATATATGTGAAAATTTTTAAGTTTTTAGTAAAGAAATGAATTTTATGGAACATTTTTTCTTAAAAGTACGAGTGTGCTAAGTAAATGACCACCACTGTATATATTGAATTCAATGTACGTTTTTTAAACTATTTTTTAAAATAAAGTCAATAAAATAAGAAAAGAATCATTTCTTTATAACATGGACACTCGCTTAAGTTGGACAAAAAGTGATGAACCGCAGGCGTCCAACATAGACAGGTTTTACTGTATCAGGCTCATTTTTTCCTGCATTGTCGTAATTGCTATCGTAGGAATTGTCGTCGTATATCCCGTTGAGGTCTGGTTCTACTGCGTTAGTAAAAAAATTTCGTTGTATTTTGCTTGGAGGGTGAGTCAGTTGTGCGGAAATCGGATGTTTCGGTGGTCGATTGTCCTGGAATGTATTGGGCCTATTCTGATAACTGATTTGTCTTGAACGTATTGATTGGTCTACTTCCATTGGGGTCGGTGGTTTAGGTGGTAAATTCGGTCTGTTATTAAAGGAGGTATTTTCTCTGGTAATATGGGGGTTATTCGGGTAATTGTTGAACCATGAATCCTTGGTTATTTTGCATATAGTTGGGAGAGTGTTGGGGATATCGGTTTGATTGACGACCGAATGGATGTTGGTCGAAACTTCGTTTGGGGGAGTGGGAATATGTTAATTCGGGACAAAAAAATCTATTATTATATTAATTATTAAAGTTGTTATTTCGGGGAGGTTGTGGTGGTGGTTGAATATTAGGTTTGTGTGTATTGTTCGCATGATTTATTCTGTACATCATGTTGTCAAGTTTTTGACATAAATGCAATGCTTGAGGCAAGGTTGTCGGTTCTCTCATGCTGAGAAGACGAAGTAAATCGTCATTTAGTCCTCTGATAAATGGGTCAAGAGCTTTGTCCCTATATGAGTTAGTCATAGCCCGTATGGACTCGTCGCTTACTTCGAGACATGAAATTTTGTCTAAAATAAGTAAAAGGTGTTGGTAGACTTTTTGGTAGAAGGTCGGAATGTCGTCATAGCGTTGGACCAGAGTAGTCATCTGGTATTCGAGGGTACCTATGTCCCTTTTATCCGAATAATGAATCATTAGGCATTTCCGGATTTGACTCCAATCGAGTGGAGTATTGTATGATTCTAATGCGGTGTCGGCATCGCCAATCATTTTGTGCCTGATCGTATGGAGTATCGCAAAATATTTAGGGGTATTCTTGGCTCCCTCATAGGCTTTAAAAATTCTATCTACGCTCTTCCTCCAGGAGTTAAATTCTCCTGGTCGTCCTGAAAATTCCCTAAGGCATTTCACCATGTCTGGAATCTTATCTAACTCATTTATGTTGTTCGCGTTCAGTGTCACGCTATGGTCGAGTTCTGTAAAGTCAGTTATACTTGTAGTTTGCGTACTATTGTCGTTATTAGAGTTGGGTTAGGGGTGGGAGGGTTTGAAGGATGGGTGGAAGGATTTGAAGGATGGGTGGTTTTTTTTTGTAAAATCTTACACTAATAGAAGAGTTTTTCCTCTCTCTTTTCGTATAGAATGATTAAATTCCTTTAAATTGAATTTCTTTCAGTTTAAGACCCCATTTTTTTTTTTGTTTTTGGATTGAACAATTTAATTTCGTGTTCTTTATAGTACGACATTCTTTACAATAATCTTAAAATGTTTGATAAGAGCTTACACTAGTTGTTTCCAGCTTTCCATAGGATGTTATTGTGCGTTTCGGGGTTGTCCTTTTTCCTGCCGGTACTGGGGTCCCTCGACGTTTTCGGATCCCACGTTGTCCGTTTTAGCCGCTTGTCAGCACACAGTATTTTTTTTTTCACTTTTCGCGTAGCCTTACTGTTTTACTTTCAGGCTTTTTCTTCTTTTTTTATTCACTGTCACTACCGTTCGCTACTCGCGTAGCCTTACTATTTGATTTTCAGGCAATAACTACTTACGCGCGCTGGTCCCTGCTCGGGCGCCAGTTAAAAAACGCTTAAATGTTTTTTATAAAAAAAATATTTTCTGGGATATTGAATTCCACTAAAGAACTAACTTTTACAATTAATTATACTTAACTCTAGACCTATGCTTGCCGCTGCAACGGGTACGGAGTTTGCTGACGCTGCGCTTCCCACAGGTTGGCACTTCGCTGACGTTGCGCTTTCCACAGATTGCCACTACACGTGTCGCGCTCTCAGCGATTTAGTGGTGTCATATTATATTACTTTGTATCATATGATATTAATGCATCATATGATACTTTTTGAATGTATGGGGTGCCAACTTATATACAATACCTGTTGACATATTGCCATTCTTACCATATGTTGACATATGTGAAACATCTCATCGCTCATACTATAAAGAATTGTTTTATTTTCTTAAAAAGATTTGATTCTTTATTGCTCACGAAATATCTGTCACTTATTGTTGAGTATGGGTATATTGTATAAATGTGTGAATTTGCGGTATGCTTGGCTACACCCACGTTGGATATCGAAATAATAAACGACATCTTAGATCGCAAATGATCTTTAAGACTAGAAAGACGGGAGCTTAGTACATACCTCTATTGCCTGACAGCAGTCAAAATAACTGCCTTTCGGCAATGTAGGTAACGGGTGGGCCATATAAAATTTTAAATTTCGAAGATAGATCGTAAAAGATTGAGTGTAGCGTTTGCTGTATGGCACGTAGCGCCGTCCTGCTGAAACCAATTTGCTTGAAGAAAAATTCAGTTAACATTGCGCGATATCGCTCACCATTGATAGTTGCGGTTCCTTCTTCATTTTCGAAGAAAAATGGGCCGATGATTCCACCAGACCAAAATCCGCACCATACAGTGATTCGTGCTGGATGCATTGGCTTCTCGACGATTACATGCGGGTTTTCTGTGCCCAAAATGCGACAATTCTGCTCGTTAACGTAACCATCGAGGTGGAAATGAGCCTCGTCCGAAAAGATGATTTTTCGGTAAAATTGACCATCCTCGGTCAAACGATATTCTGCCCAATCTGCGAACTGTAGAATAGTGAATAGCGACCCATTTCGTAAATTTTAGACTTTTAACTGAATATCTGTCACTTTCCGAATGGTATTTGACGTTTCCAATGTCAAAATATAGATAATTCAAATTTACAACGTTAGATGGCCCACCCGTTATAACACACATATACTATATATGTGGGGTTGAGCAACACTGAAACCCTTTTTCGCATAAAGCTCGCAACTTTCGAACAACAAGCGCAAAACCAAAAAGTGCGAGGGCTAGACAAACACTTGATGAGAAAACGCGTAGCCGTGCGCATCTGATAGACTTATCTGAAGACGACCGAAGTATATCATTTTTTAAAAGAAACTCAATCACCAATATCTTTTTGTCTTTTTATAAACTAAAATATCCTACTCGTATAAACTTAAAGTTAATCGCTAATCGTTCTATTGTAATTCATCCGAGTTATGAAATAAAGTTATCATCTTCTAAAGTGCAAAATAATCAAAGATTGTAAGCGTGAGTTTTATTTAAACGGAAGAAGCCACTTCGTAAGTGTGTGGGTGCAATCCCCACATATTTTGGGGGCTCAACTAAAAGAAAAATTAAAAAGAAACATAGACTCGATCATCGTGAAGTAAAAAGTGCTAGAAAAAAGAAGCATTAGGCTCAACTAAAAGTGTTTAAATTAAAAAGAAGCAAAAGGCTCAACCAAAAGAAGCATAGACTCTATCATCGTGAAAAGAAAAGTGTTTAAATTAAAATGAAGCATAAAGTTCAAAAATTTTGTTAAAAAGTGATGCAATAATTGTGTACAGTCATGGCGTGTTTGCAGAATTTCGAATTTGTTCGTCAGAAGCTAAGAGCAAGCCGAAAAGAATGTATAACGGCTCTACACAAATTCATTTTCGAAACAGAAGGAGATAGACTAAACCGAAAACGCTTATGGGAATTTACTGGCTTTGAATTCGACGAAAACGATGAGCGCTATACACAGAAATTGATCTTCATAGAAAACAGTTTGAAAGCGGCCGATTTGCTATCAATCTGTAACGTATTAGGTTTGACATGCAGTGTAAGTAATTTGACGCTACACATATTTCGAAATTTGCAAAGAGCTACGTTGCTATGCGCAGCAGCAGAGAACGACGATATAGAATGTGACGACGAAGATGAAGATGACGACAAAGATGGCGAAGACAATGACGACGACGATGATGGTGATGTTATGCGCGGCTTTGACGACGCTGGCGCAAGTAGCATCACATTTGAATGTCAACAACGGCAAGAACAAAGAAGAAATGCTGAAAGCGAACGTGTTGCAAGAAATATGACGGCAAGAAACGACGATAAACCTACAGCGTGCAAAAGAGGGGAAGAAACAGAAAAAACACAAACGTCTCGTTTATCGATGAACTTTCGTGACATAGAAGACTCTATTCGTTGGTTTGATGGAAGTGACAAAATCGATGCCGAAGTGTGGTTGGCCGAATTCGAAGAAACGTCTACTTTAATGGGGTGGGACGAATTCCAAAAGTTTATATTTGCCAAAAAAATCTCTACGAGGTTTAGCTAAACTGTTTATTCAAAGTGAACGCGGAATCACTTCGCGGCAAAAATTAAAAGTGGTTTTAGAAGAAGAATTCAAAACAATTGTAAACAGTGCGCAGATACACAAACAACTTACTTGTAGAAAAATAAAAAAGGATGAAAGTGTTCAAGAATATTTTATGTGTATGAAACAATTAGCAATGCGTGGTAACGTTGAAAACAATGCATTAATACAATACGTGATCGATGGTATAAGTGATTTGAATTTAAATAAAACAGTGTTATATGGTGCATCAGACTTAAAACAATTTAAAGAAAAACTAAAAGTATATGAATCGATTCGGAAAAATAACAAAGAAAGTTTTGAAGTGAAATCATCTGAAAATAAATTGGCTAAATACGACAGTAAAACCATAACTTGTTTTAATTGTGGTACAAAAGGGCACAAAAGCTCAGAGTGCAAAGACAAAGCGAAAGGCACCAAGTGTTTCCAGTGCAAAAAATTTGGGCATATTTCAAAAGACTGCCCACAAGTTGAAAATAAAAACAAAAAATGCAATACTCGTTTGTGTGCCAAAAGCAGTATTATGAACAAAGAAGTGTTTATCGATCAAAAGAAATACTATTGCTTATTTGATACGGGCAGTAAATTTAATTTAATTACGGAAAATGTTTTCAAGTCGCTACGACAACCTGTGTTGAAAGAAACAAACATTTGTTTAATAGGTTTTGGTGAACGTACGGCAAGTAATAATATTAAACCAATTGGAGAACTTAGTATTGATATAAGTATCGAAAATCAAGAGTTTTGTTTAAATTTTTTGGTGGTCCAATCAAAATTAATGGACATTGACGTAGTGATCGGCGAAGATTTTTGTTTGCAAGCAGATATACAAATAAATCGTGATGGACTTTCTATTCGAATACTTCCTTGTAACAATGTAGAAAACATTTTTAATATGATGCAAGTGGACTCGGTAGTAGACAATTTTGATATTGATGAAACAAATAGTGTGGAAGCGAAAGAAAAAGTGCGTAATATGGTATGCGAATCTAAGCCGAATAAGTGCAAATCAACAAATGTGCAAATGAATATCGTTTTAAGTGATGAAACTCCAATATCGTTTAGACCGCGTAGACTGCCACTAACACAAAGAAGCATTGTTGATGATCAAATAGATCAGTGGATCAAAGACGCCATAATTGAAAATTCAAATTCTGATTTTAGTAGTCCGGTGGTTTTAGTAAAAAAAAAGAGACGGTAGTCCAAGATTGTGTGTAGATTATAGACAATTAAACAAAGTAATTGTAAAAGATAGATTTCCGTTACCTTTGATTGAAGACCAGCTAGACCGATTGCAAAACGCAAAAATATTTAGCACAATTGACTTAAAAAATGGATTTTTTCATGTACCTGTGTCTGAATCTAGCCGCAAATACACGTCATTCGTTACACATGGCGGACAGTATCAGTTTTTAAAAGTTCCATTTGGCTTGTCGAACTCTCCGGGTGTTTTCCAAAGACATGTCAATGCAATTTTCCGTGATTTAATGCGTAAGGGGATAGCACTCCCTTACATAGGCGACATAATCGTACCAGCCATGAACGAAAATGATGCAGTGCGTAATTTAGAAGAGGTGTTGAATCAGTGTAAAGACTATGGACTTGTAATTAATTGGAAAAAATGTCAATTTTTAAAAAAGCGGGTAGAATTTTTGGGTCATGTGATCGAAAATCAAAAAATTTCACCATCTCCAAGTAAAATCGAAGCTTTAGTTAAGTACCCATTGCCGAAAAATTTAAAACAATTACAAAGTTTCCTGGGTTTAGCCGGATACTTTTGGAAATTTGTACCATCATTTGCGTTAATTTCAAAACCATTATCTGATCTGACGAAACAAGGTAAAAAGTTCCAAATAAATCGAGACGAGATAGCTGCATTTAATTTACTGAAGAAAATTCTGAGCGAAAAACCGGTGCTAGGTATATTCAATCAGAAGTATGAAACTGAAGTTCATACAGACGCTTCCGCTGACGGCTATGGTGCCGTATTACTGCAAAAACTAAAAGATGACAACGAATTACATCCAATTTATTACATGAGCAAAAAGACGTCCGAAGCCGAACGTAAGTATTCCAGTTACGAATTAGAAATATTAGCTGTAATAGAAGCGCTGAAAAAGGTTCGAGTGTACTTATTGGGTATACACTTTAAACTAATAACTGATTGTAACGCTTTAACAAAGACGCTTGAGAAAAAGGATTTGAATACAAGAGTCGCGCGATGGATCCTTTTTCTGCAAGAATACGATTATAAAGTAGAACATCGATCTGGAAGTCGAATGAGGCACGTTGACGCTCTTAGCCGCAATCCAATAATGATGATAAGCGATAACGATTTTCTTGCTTGCTTACGACGTGTACAAGAACAAGACGAAGAACTAAATACGATAAAGCAAGTTCTACAAGAAAAACAAAGTTACAACGACTATTTTGAAAAAGGTGGTATTCTTCACAAAATAGTCAACGATATCGAATTATTCGTAGTACCCAAAAGCATGCAAAGAGAGATAATTCGACGCGCTCATGAAAAGAGGCACTTTGCGATTAAAAAAAAACAAAAGATTTGATTTGTCAAGAATTTTTTATTCCAAAGCTTGAAGAGAAAATAAAAATGCATATCGACAATTGTGTAGCATGCATTGTGTCAAATAGAAAATTGGGTAAAAAAGAAGATGAATTGCATCCACTTCATAAGGGAGCAAATCCTCTTTACACGTATCACGTAGATTTTCTTGGTCCACTAGAGTCAACCAATAAACTCTATAAACATATATTCGCCGTAATTGATTCGT
This sequence comes from Bactrocera dorsalis, assembly GCF_023373825.1. NCBI lineage: Eukaryota > Metazoa > Arthropoda > Insecta > Diptera > Tephritidae > Bactrocera > Bactrocera dorsalis. Next base: position 17,138,913 of record NC_064308.1, on the reverse strand, counting down.
TTACGAAATTCGCTTGGTTATACCCAACAAAGACGACTTCATCACACGAAGCTATCAGCCGTTTGAAAATACAAAGTACAACATTCGGAAATCCAATGCACATAGTCACAGACCGTGGATCAGCTTTCACGTCTGATGACTTTCGGCGTTATTAAACATTAAACATGTTTAATGGTCAAATAGAGCGACTAAACACGATTATTATTAATGTTTTAACGAAACTAAGCAAGAATGATCCGACGAAATGGTACAAGTTCACAGACAGAGTACAACAAGTAATAAATTCCACTTACAACAGAAGTATAGACATGACACCTTTCGAATTATTAATGGGCGTTAAAATGCGTACAGCTGACGACTTAAACATCAAACAACTCATCGAAGAAGAAATAAGGTCACAACTCCAACAAGGAAGAGACGAAATACGGCAACATGCGAAAGAACAAATATTGAAGATCCAAGCTGAAAACAAAAAGACATATAACCTTAGACGCAAAGAAGCTAACCAATATGCAGTAAACGATCTAGTCGCCGTGAAGAGAACGCAATTTGGTGGTGGTCTCAAATTAAAACCAAAATATTTGGGTCCATACCAAATTACTAAAGTCAAAGCTAGTAATACCTACGATGTTAAAAAGGTTGGCGTAACCGAAGGTCCAAATCGAACGACGACTTGCGCAGAATTTATGAAGCCATGGTCAAACTTTCATGACGAAGACGACGGCGTATTCGAGGTCGAAAACAATGCAGGATGGCCGAGTTGTGGGGTTGAGCAACGCTGCGGGGTTGAGCAACACTGAAACCCTTTTTCGCTTAAAGCTCGCAACTTTCGAACAACAAGCGCAAAACCAAAAAGTGCGAGGGCTAGACAAACACTTGATGAGAAAACGCGTAGCTGTGCGCATCTGATAGACTTATCTGAAGACGACCGAAGTATATCATTTTTTAAAAGAAACTCAATCACCAATATCTTTTTGTCTTTTTATAAACTAAAATATCCTACTCGTATAAACTTAAAGTTAATCGCTAATCGTTCTATTGTAATTCATCCGAGTTATGAAATAAAGTTATCATCTTCTAAAGTGCAAAATAATCAAAGATTGTAAGCGTGAGTTTTATTTAAACGGAAGAAGCCACTTCGTAAGTGCGTGGGTGCAATCCCCACATATATTTATGTATAGTATATATTGGTTGTCAAAAAAGTCTTGCGGTATTCTTATTGAAATTTTTTTATTGAAATTGAAATGAATTTTTGATGACTCATGCCCAGCTCTTGACCGATGCTACGGCTGCTACTATGCCGGTCTTTTTCGACCAATTCAGCGATTTTATCGCAATTTTCGACGTAAGGCCTTCCGGAGCTTGGCGCATCTTCGACCACCTCTACACCAGAACGAAAACGTTGAAACCATCGTTGTGCGGTGGAAATAGAAACTGTATCGGGTCCATAAACTGCACAAATTTTATTGGCGGCCTGAGATGCATAATCGATGCCTTTATCGTAATAGTACTGTAAAATATGCCGTATTTTCTCTTTATTTTGTCCATGTTTGCGACGCTATAACTCACGAACGACTTAAAAGAACAATCAATCAAACACGTGTTAGCGCGTGAAATGAGCTTTCCAAAAAGGTATAGCATGACCCGATGCGACGAATAAAACTAGAACTACGCGCTTTCAGCGCCAACAAGCGAAAATACCGCAAGACTTTTTTGACAACCCATTATATAAATCACATTTTTTTAATTCAAATTCGAAAACAGTCAAAATGACTTGCTTAGGTAATCTAGTGTTAAAAAAGCTTATTTATTAATTAATTAATTAATAAAAGCACTGCGTGGAATTATGTGTTTTGAAGTGAAAAGAAAGTTGAATTCATACTGTGTTGAAAATCAGTTATTTGCGATTTTTCTACAGTTTTTTTTTTCAATTCAGCGCAACTTTTCTGGTTTCTGCTGCGATGCGTAAATGTACAGAGAAGATAGTTTTCTAACTTGTGAACACGCCACGTGTAGCTGGCCGTGTGAAAAACATGGCATTTCCAGATTTATGCCACACACTTTTAGCGACTATTCTTGTGTCCTGTTGAATGTCATCGCAAATGCAAACGGAAACTGAATACGTTTGAAATGGAAAATCATTCGAACTCAAGGGAATTCGTAGAATTAAGCATTCGAGGCCCTTGTATTCGATAGGAACTTCAGTGGCATGCGACGTAGCTATCGCATCGCCCATCGTTTGATTCCAGTGATTATAATTTTCAAGCCATTGTAATTGCGTTACTAGCATGCTTCTCAAAAAGTTACACACACCGTACCATTCACAGTACTCAATAACTCAAATGAAGTTGAAACGCGTACATTAATCTATAGCAACCGAAGGTAGAAGCAATTGTCGTTTTTCGGGTGGATTGTATATATTAGTCTTAATCCATTAGTTGAGAACATACCTGGCTGTACATCTACTGATTGGTCTTACTTTCTGCGTAACCATTTCTTCGACGATGCATTCCATATATATTATCAAGGCATTTCCGAATAGAGCAATGTTCTCGTAAACGGATCAATGACGCATGTTGAGAAAAAATAAGTCAATGTCGATTTTGTTGTTGGTGGTGTGTCCTTTAGCTGTACTGTATTGTCTGAGTTGAAATTCACTCTTTGGCCTTCTCCAAATGAACTGCGAGATGCACAACAGTCGGAAAACGTTAATGAATTCCAAAAGTAAATATCTCACAAAACGCTTCATTTCAGTTCACGCATCGACGAATCTCATCTTGTTCTGATCTCATCTTGTTCAAGGCCAATAATCGCCATGTTGCTTTCTTTGGTGACGTCCTTGCAAACGTATTTGATCGATTTTACCTCACTGCAATACTCAACTTTGATATGAGTTTTAAATATGAATTTGACAATAATGACAAATATCCATCATTTCCAGTTTGCGTTTCTGAAGGAAAATGTCATGAATAGTGTTTCGTTCATTTATTGTCAGACATTGAAACGGAAGTGGGATTGTGGTTCCCGCAAACTCCATGAACCATATTGGTTTTCACCACTCCGTATAATTCTGGATCACGAATTTCTGTAGATATGATTTCATCAATTTGATATGGTGTAACCACCATCTACCATCCAAAACATATTCTTTGGCGTACGACAAACCTCTTTTGTACCTCTCAACAATGTACATCCAGCACCTAAAAGCACCATATATGTTGCTTCAAGATAAAGTCTATCAAACATCGTAGCTGTTGTTTGAAAAGTCGTGCTGTGACATCGTGACGATCGCTTGCTAATTGACTGCGATCCATAATTCCGTACATGTAATATATCATCATATCCTGCGAGTACTCGTGCATGTGCTTTGGGCTGCTAATATATGTTGATGGCAAAAAGAACGCCAACCGATATGAGGGCGACCTCATGGTGGCATTATTTCAAATTTCAATCTGTAATTAATCATTTTGTATGAAACACACATAAAGTTCTCACTGAATAATTTTCAATAAATTACATTTTGAATAGTCGAAATAAAGACAGTAAACGACCGAGATTAAACGATTAAAATAATTTACAAATAAATCAATTGGAAAACAAAACAATAAGAATAGCAAAAAAAAATGGTTTGAGAAAGTCACTTTTTGGAAATTTACGCTCGTAAGTCGGTTAAAAATAAACATTTTCTGATTTTTTTGTACAAACCATTGAATTCCCTTCAAAGTGGTAGAAGTCATTTTTTATGTGTTTTGAAATGAAAAGAAAGTTTAATTTATCTTGTGTTGAAAATCATTTGCTTGCAATTTTTCTACATTTTTTTCAATGTAACGCAGCTTGATAAACCACATTTTTTGATTTGTTCCGGTGCGTTAATGTACAGAGTAGATGGTTTTCCAACACATGAACACGTCACGCATTTCTGGCCGTGTTAAAAACATAGCATTTCCAGATTTATGCCACACACTTCTTCCTTGTGTCCTCTTGATTGTCATCGCAAATGCAATTTTCCCTGGAAACTGAATACGTTTAAGGGGTCAGTAGGGTAATCTGGACTGTTTTTTGAATTTTTTTTCATAGAAATTTTTATTCTACAATAGAACTTTTTTCACATATCATGAGGTATATCGTGGAGCGTATAAACAATTTTTTTCGGAATTTTTTTGTTGACATCTCTCGGAGAAATGGCTGGATGAATGAAATGCGTTTTTTCACTGGCGGACACGATTTCTCATGTTTGGATCATCTGAAACACAAAAACACAATTTATTCTTAAAAAGTAGTTGAATAGTTATTGTCCGTGCAAGAATCATGAAAAACTGTTGATAAATAAAAAAGTATTTACCCTTTTTTTAATTTTCCCCATGATTTTTTAAATAAATTTTGTAATAACATTGTCAATAAATTATAAAAAATTATGAATCTAGTAGGGACGATAGCCAGGCGTTTTGTGAACATGTACGCCAGTTTAAAAAAGTGTGTGTTTGAGAAAAACACGTTTAAAGTTTGAGGTGTGCACTCCAAGCGCTCCAAACGTCGAGCGGTATTATTATTTCTGGGCCTTTTTCGAAACCTTCCAGTGGTAAGTGGGCTTCTACATTAATTCTAAGGGTGTAAGGGAACAGAAAATGCAAAAAAAAAAATTAACAAAAAAAAAGATTGCCCTACTAACCCCTTAAATTGCAATGGCAAATCATTGGAACTCAAAGGAATTCGTAGAATCAAGCATTCTGCCCCCTTGTATTCGATAGCTGCGTCACAATCAGTCGGATTCCATTACACAGTTTCGGCGCATGAAGATTGCGAAACATAATAATGACAAATCCAACTATGAGATGCAAATGATGCTGTGACATACAAAACCTCTCCAAAGAATTTAGAATCTCCACAAGGTAATTCACGGCTTCGTCCTCACTGTCAAGACAAGGGTTTCCCAAAGTGGGCGATAACGCGAACTTGTGGGCGCTGCAGGTATCAAGGGGGGCGGTAAGAGACCCAGAAAGAAAATGGGGCCGTTGTGTAGAGGCCTGGGTGGTTATTTGTAATTTTATTTAGCTAGGAGGCCTCTCAGACAACGACTACATGAGCTCTCGACTCTCAACAACAACTTGTGAACATCAACAAAAGATTGCTCAAACTCGGTTCTATATTTCTCTCCGCGTAGTTCATATATCTGTCCTATTTTATTGAATATAGAAAAAATGAAAATCATGTCAATCGGTCGACGAATTGATGAAATGGCTGAAAACATTGAAAAATCATTGTGCGATCACCTGAGGACAAGCCAATTCTCAATTCAGCTCGATGAGTCCACTTTACCAACTAATGAAGCATTGTTGTTGTCTTACGTGAGGTTTATTAAAGATGAGAAAATATGTGAAGAACTATTATTTGCTAGAAATTTAGAGACCGATACAAAAAGCGAAACCATATTCAATATATTGGAAAAGTTTTGCGATAAGAAAGAGATTCCTTTGAAAAATATTATTTCAATTGCTACGGATGGCGCTCCGGCTATGATAGGGTGCCATAAAGGCTTAATAGCGCACTTAAAAAATAAAATTCCAGATGTCCTTGGTGTACATTGTGTTATTCATAGACAACATTTAGTTGCTAGAAACTTAAGTGAAAAACTATTTCAATCACTGCAATATGTCATCAAAGCAGTCAATAAAATCGGCAACAGCTCTTTGAATGATAGATTATTTCATCAGCTTTGTGTTACTAATGACGAGGATTTCAATCGTTTGTTGTTTCATACTGAAGTTCGTTGGCTATCAAGAGGCAATTGTCTGACTCGATTCTACAACCTGTTTGACTCTGTTATAGAGTTCTTGGAAACTAAAGATACAGAATTTCAAGACAAGCTCATAACATCAAAGAATTATATAGCTTACATGACAGACCTGTATAAATCATGTCGTTGAATCTCCAACTGCAATGTGATAAACTAAATTTAATTAAAACAAAAAACGTCGTTGCTGCTTTCGCAGCCAAACTGCTTCTACACAAAAAGAATCTGGGCAGGCGTGAGTTTCACAATTTCCGAATTTATCAGTATCATGCAGTAACGACGAATTGTTTGCCTACTTCCAACATTTGGAAAACCTCCACATTGACTTTACCGAACGATACCAGGACATTTTGAACTTGGAAATACCAGACTTGGTGTTGGATCCGTTTTCAAATGTCAACACATCATTGTCACCTCAGCTGGAAGAAGAACTTATAGAATTGACAACAAACGAGGAAATAAAAATCAAGTTCAAAAATGGTTACCAAGAATTTTGATTACAAAAACCGATCTCGCAATTGTACCTTGGATTGTGGTCAATCGTTCAACGATTCTTGATAGCATTCCCATCGTCATATTTGTGTGAACGTGAATTTAGTGCTGTGACAACACTGCTTACTAAGAATAGAAATCGTTTGCTCGTTACCGAACGTGGCGACTTGCGACTGTCCTTGAGTAAATTGGAACCTGATATTAACAAACTTATTAAACAGCATCAGATTCATCCTTCACAGGCCCGGTGCCTGCTTCGCACGGCAAAACAAAATAAGAAAAGAAACACACTTGTTTTTAATAAAGTTGGTTTTGTTCCCTATTATTCAACTTTTAATTCTAGTTTCTTACAATCTTAGAGTATGTATCACTTAAACTATCTTAGAGCTCTTTCGTAGAAACATTTTTGGTTTTGCCATGAGTTGTTGTGTAGATAAAGAGAACTGAAGGCTTGCCAACACGTGAGCACGAAACATATAACTGGCCGTGTGAAAAACAAGGATATTCTAAATCAATTCCACAGAATTCCAACGATTGCCCTTGCGCTTTATTTATTGTAATAGCAAATGCAAGACGTACTGGAAACTGTAGTCTTTTGAATTCAAAAGGTAAATCTGATGGAATCATTGGAATGCGTGGAATCGATACATCTTCACCTTTAAACTTCCCCTTTAAAATTGTTGCTTCGATCAAATTGTTCATAACCTTTTTAACCGCCAATCTTGTCCCATTGCATAATCGTGGTTGATTTATATTTCGAAGCATAATAATGGGAGCACCCACTTTCAACTGTAAACGATGAGGTGGAAATGCGGGTAAATACAATGAATTCAAAAATTCTCTCGGATAATTAACAGCGTCATCTTGATTCGTAACCGTGCCAACTCATTGATATGTTACAACCACACCAGGAACATGGGTTAAAATGTCTGCATTCGTTTGACCAACGTCTTTATTCTTAGCGGCCAGTATAGCTCTTTCAGCCAACCAATTATGATTGCGATAATTTTCTGCAATATTTGGAAAAACACTTGACACCAATTCTTCTTTTGTTGGTGCAATATTACAAAAGCTATCTGGTAAAGTAATTAAGCCAGTTTCACAATCAACAGCAAGTTGACCATTGCCTATTGCCAACAGTTGCTTTGAAAATGTGTCGGCCAATGGATCGTTTTGAATTTGTACTCGCACATTTGTAGTCAAATTGAGTTTTTTTACATGTCTCCATAAATAAGATGACTTTAAACATGCTTTTAATTCATCTGCTGGTGTTGAACGGGGAATCACAGGCAATGTCTGACGAAAATCACCAGCCAACAGTATCAAAGCGCCACCAAATATCTGTTGATCATTACTACGCAAGTCTTGCAATGTCCTGTATAACGCCTCCACTGATTTCTTATGGGCCATTGTACATTCATTCCACACTTTTAATTTGCATTGTTGCAGACTTTGTCCATTCCCGAATTTTTGGAAACAAAATTTTCATTTACATTCATATTCAGTGGTAATTTAAGTGCGGAATGGGCTGTCCGACCACCATCTAATAACGTCGCTGCTATTCCAAATGATGCAAGTGCCAATGCTATATTACTCTGTGATCTTATATTCGCTAATAGCAAGGAAATCAGAAATGTTTTGCCAGTTCCTCCTGGAGCGTCTAAAAAAAACATTCCTCCAGTTTCGTTTCGAACTGATTCCATTATGGTATCACATGCGTGTCTCTGTTCTGGATTCAATTTACGCAAATTCAAGTTTATAAATGTGGTCAACTCATTCAAATCATATTGTTTTTCAGGGTTTAGTTCTTGATTGGATGCATCATGCATTGGTCGATTTGGAGCTGCCAAACCCAATTGTGTCTATGCTTTACTTGCAATTACCAAACAAATATCTTTAATGATAATCAATGCCTCATTAAACATTTCAAGTGTAATAATTAAATAGTTCTTTCCTGCAATTCGGCGCATTCGATGCAAAATGTCTTCGGACATAAACTTCTTAAAATTTTCCCATAATTGCAGTGGATCAGATGGAAAACATGTTGCAATAATAATAGCAAATAATGTTCGTATTTGATGAGGAGAACCTGTCGCATCCCAGTGATTATCATCTTCCAGTAAATGCAATTCCTGACATGCTTGACGAAAAGTGTGACACCGTTAACTCTTTTCAAACTCAAAAAAGATGTAGGCCCACGAACATGAATCAATAATAGACGCAAATAAAAACATTCAGCATGACTGGGATGCACTGTGTAAAGACGTCCAATGACATCACTTTCAAAAATGCCAGCATAACCTTGAACTGGTCTTCCTTGCTTACGTCTGTTCCATTTCTTTCCAGATGCATTCCAAGTGTAATATGTTGGTACTTGTGAATAAAGCAATGTTTTAGCAAATTGATCATTTTGACACAATTCAAAACAATTGAGGTTGCTCTACAAATTGCTGTGCAGTATCAACTGTGAAATATACACGTTGTCCCTTTTGCAAATGTACTGACAAATGAATAACTGTCGGATTTCGATCATGAATTGGGAACGATAATATTCTTCAAACTGCCTCATTGCTACGGATATACCTTCCTATTTCATATTCTGTTATTTCATCATTTCGGTTCTCTGCAACACCAAACACAGCCATGTCGCTGCCTTTATTTACATACTTGCAGATATATTAAATCGATTTAACAGAACTGTAATATTCTACATTGATATTAGATTTGAATGCTTTTGATAGTATTTGCGAAAAGGGGACAACCCACCTATTATGAACTGTGATATCTAGATTATTGACTCGTAGATTTATTGATTTGCCATTATCATCTGTTGAGCGTCGGCGATACCACGGGTAACCATTTTTTCCATTAATTGTCTCGGAAATCAAATCTCTGGGATACCGCTTCGTGCATTTCCCACCTTTCATACATGGTCAATTAATATTTAGAACACAACATGGTCTATGAATCATACTTTTTGTAACAACATCAAATAAACCTGGATCGATTTCCTGATCAGGAATTTCTGCTGAGATGATGTCATCTATTTGATCGCTTGTTATTTTGTTGACTAACCATACCAAAATATGGGCATGTGGTAATCCTCTCTTTTGCCATTCCACCGAATACAACCAACATCGAATTCGCCGAAAACTTGATGTTTAACAATAAAATCCATCAATGACTTCAGCTTTTGTCTAAATACTCGTCCAGTTATGTCATGGCGGTCTGTAGAAGATTGCCCTTCATATAAATATTGCTTGATTTCGTCCCATTGTGGATTACATGTAAATGTAATAAACAAATCTGGTCGACCATACAAACGAACATAGCAAATGGCATCCTGTGCATATTCATGCATGTGCCTTGGACTGCCTGTGTAACTTGCTGGTAAAATAACAACTTGTCCAAAATTGTCAATATTTCCATCATTATTGATTGCATCGGGGAGATGTATATACTCTTCTGATCGTAACTTCCGTTGATTGAATTGAGTAAAGTTCAAACGCTCTGTTTCTATCTTTGCATACATGTCTACGACATATTGATGAAAGAGTCTCCGACATTTCAAAATATGATTTTCCTGATTTTGTCGCATCATAATTCTATGTGCATAACCACAAACTTATGCAAACTGTAATCAATTGCGTGATTATATCTAAATCCAGCACCAACAACAACAAACAACATTAACGTAGATTTGTGCGGCACGCCTTTGAACATTTTGACTAATACTTGTTGGCCTACGATCTGAACACGATCTTGCAGCACGTTCCCTTGTATTTGTAATCTCTAGTTCTCGCTGTTCTTGCGATTGATTTTCCCTTTCGTTTGATCTATTTTGCGTTCTACGCGAGCGAGATCCAATTTTTAGAAAAAACTTAACTAAAGATAATAAAGAACTTCAGTAATAAATTGATGAAATCCAGCAAATTCTGGACTCGAAAAGCTGAAAATGTGTCAAAATTCAATTAAAAATTGGCCAAAAAATCGAAATAATTTTTGTCTTACCGTTCGGAAGCGAAAATGAAACGTTCGAGATCGTCTGCACTCGAAAAGCACCAAGAAATGACGAAAAGACACGAAAATCTGCTGAAAATGTGACAAAATTCAATTAAAAATTGGCCAAAAAATCCAAGTAATTTTTAGCTCACTGATCGGACATTAAACAAAAAAAATTCACTCAATTTTTTAATTTTTTTCACAAAATATCAAATTTGTGATTATGTCACTTGTAACAATCAGAACACTTGTTTAGCAAAACAATCGATTTTTATCTCAGTAATCATAGTTTTTTTTTTTTTAATTTTGTTTAACAAAATATTCAAATTAAAACGATGATTAGAACGGAAATTAATTTATTTTTATCAAAATACTCACCAAAAAATGCGAAGAAATTAATATTTTCAAAAATCGATTATGATAAGATCAATCACCAATGACGTTCAAAGAGAAAAGAGAAATGATAACAAATTGCTATTTGCATCACTCCGTGCAATGGTCTCCAATACACAAACGACCAAAATGTATTCAATACTAATGAATGCTGTATGCGGTACAAAAAAAGCCTGCGGCAAAAACACACTCACTTCACATACGCACCGCACACACATGCGTTATCGGATTTCAACCAAACTTCATATAAACCATATATGGACCACTGCCTACATAGTAGAGATGAGCGATATTACGATTTTTAAATCACTGTGATTTCAGTGATTGCTATTTTTAAATCACTGTGATTTTATATTGCTATTGCGATCGCAACTAAGTCGACGTTAAAACGGAGACCTTTTGTTGTTGTTGTTGTAGCGGAAGATTCTGCCGATTTGACAGTGTTTGGCCGAATACAAGTCCGGGTCCCGTCCAGTTACGTACACCCGACTGCCGTGGGAACGACTGAACCTTTTGTCGTTATTGGCGGTAAATTCTTTTTTGGTTCCTGTAACTCGAGTTAAGTTTTTACGCCTTTCTTTTCACTACATTTTCGCAAATGTTGGAGCGGTTCGGCTACCTGAAACTTAGAGCTTATTGCATAGTTCATTTGTATGTTGGTATGATCCGCTTTTAATATTTTCAAAGAAAAACTATAAACTCCATAATCCATCAGAATGTTTTGAATACCCGCTAATAATATTTTCAAGACCAAATTAATAACGGGAGTTTCCTAATCTTTGGGAAAATATTAGTAACCCGTAATTTTTTTATTCCATATTTTTTCTGAAATTAATTAGTTACAATTCTTGTTTTCAACACAAAAAGCTTTCAAATTTGGTTTTAACAATAAGTAAAATTAAAAATTTTATTAAAACAAATTAAAATATTCCATTTGTATTTCATCTACCACTTCAAACATCACACTTCACTTCTTTTCCTTGATACATTTCCTGCCATTATTAAAAATTATAAGAACGTTACACTCAAAACTTCAAACCGCTTTGACGCAAAATAGCATATACGATATATACAATACCCTGAAGAAAGTTGTTACTTTTCTGCTATTTGCTATTGTGTGGTTCGAACTGCGATCACAGTTTCGAACTGCGATCGCAATCACTGGTTCGAACTGCAATCGCAATCGCAGTTCATAGAAGCGAACTGCTATTTATAAAAAGTGATCGCAGTTGCGATTTGCGATTTTTCAATCACAGTGAAAAAATCACCGGTAGTGAAATATCGCTCATCACTACTACGTAGTGTGTAAGTTTGGTTGAAATCGTATGACGTGTTTATGATTAGTTCGGCGACGTACATATACGGACTTATTTTTATATATATATAGGGTGATTTTTTAAGAGCTTGATAACTTTTTTTAAAAAAAAAACGCATAAAATTTGCAAAATCTCATCGGTTCTTTATTTGAAACGTTAGATTGGTTCATGACATTTACTTTTTGAAGATAATTTCATTTAAATGTTGACCGCGGCTGCGTCTTAGGTGGTCCATTCGGAAAGTCCAATTTTGGGCAACTTTTTCGAGCATTTCGGCCGGAATAGCCCGAATTTCTTCGGAAATGTTGTCTTCCAAAGCTGGAATAGTTGCTGGCTTATTTCTGTAGACTTTAGACTTGACGTAGCCCCACAAAAAATAGTCTAAAGGCGTTAAATCGCATGATCTTGGTGGCCAACTTACGGGTCCATTTCTTGAGATGAATTGTTGTCCGAAGTTTTCCCTCAAAATGGCCATAGAATCGCGAGCTGTGTGGCATGTAGCGCCATCTTGTTGAAACCACATGTCAACCAAGTTCAGTTCTTCCATTTTTGGCAACAAAAAGTTTGTTAGCATCGAACGATAGCGATCGCCATTCACCGTAACGTTGCGTCCAACAGCATCTTTGAAAAAATACGGTCCAATGATTCCACCAGCGTACAAACCACACCAAACAGTGCATTTTTCGGGATGCATGGGCAGTTCTTGAACGGCTTCTGGTTGCTCTTCACCCCAAATGCGGCAATTTTGCTTATTTACGTAGCCATTCAACCAGAAATGAGCCTCATCGCTGAACAAAACACGCTCGCGAAACACATTTCGAACCGAACACTGATTTTGGTAATAAAATTCAATGATTTGCAAGCGTTGCTCGTTAGTAAGTCTATTCATGATGAAATGTCAAAGCATACTGAGCATCTTTCTCTTTGGCACCATGTCTGAAATCCCACGTGATCTGTCAAATACTAATGCATGAAAATCCTAACCTCAAAAAAATCACCCGTTAGCTATGGATCGATTATTTTAGTTTTATTTTTAATAAAAGATTCTCTGTTTTAATACTATAAAGTTGTGTTTCAATAATCATTCTTATTGGCAGGTGGAGTCCGTAAGAGTTATCTTGAGACCTAAGCGCCGTTGTATGTTACCTACTGCGCTCAGGTTTCAAGATACTGGTTATAGTAAAAGTTTCGTTTAGAATTCTCCGTGAATATACATATATAGGTCACAATAATTAATTTGAAGTTATAGTGGTTTTTAAATAGGTGAAATTGGGGGGCACTAAAAAAATATTTATTCTCAAAGTGGGCGTTAGACAAAATAAGTTTGGGAACCACTGGTCAAGACGATCGATCGGTTTGTATGGACGCAAACCTCCCGGAATTTGACTTTGAATCTTCCAGCTTCAGTCATTAACATCGGTATTTTTGGCAGCAAAAATTTTGCGAGCACTCTAGCAATCGTAGTTACGATAATTTGGCCAATCTTCAGATAAACATTCGTGATGAGTTCATGTTTCGTTGAAGTGAATTGACAAAAGGCAGTTGAAATTGATATCTAACCACTTGAAGTCTCACCCGAATTTTCCCACTTCCAATTCTTAGCGAATACGATATAAAATGTCTTCGGCTATGTCGTTCTTGTTCGTAACTATCGCATCGTCCATCGTTTGATTCCAGTGATTATCTGTTCGAGTAATTGCTAGCATGTTTCTCAAAAAGTTGCACACACCGTACCATTCACAATACGCAATGACTGAAATGAAGTCAATCAAAAGTATATATCTTATGAAACGCTTCATTGCAGTTCGCTTATCATTTGATACTTGCTGATCTCACCTCGTTCAAGGCCAATAATCTCCATGTTGCTTTCTCTGGTGACGTACTTGCAACCGTATTCATAGATCGATTTCACCAAACTGCAATACTCAACATTGATATGAGTTTTGAATGTGAATTAGACACAAAGGGCGAATATGGTATGATTCATATGTTTTCAACTTCGATATTCACTCCTCTAAATTGAAATGGTGTCCGCAAGGTTCTTGAACCATATTGGTTTCCACCACTTCGTATAATTTTCAATCTATCTCTGGATCAGGAATTTCCGCAGAAATGATTTCATCAATTTGATCTGTTGTCACCACCATCCAAAGAAGAATGTTTGAGTGCGGCAAACCTCTTTTTTGCCACTCAACAGAGTACATCCAGCATCTAACAGCACCATACATACGTTGCTTCCAGATAAAGTCTGTCAGACATCATAGCTATTGTTTGAAAAGTCATGACAATCTTGCTGATTGATCGCGGCTCAATAATTCCGTAATATACGGTCATTTTACATTGCAAGTGAAAGTAACAAACAAATCCGCCCGTCCATAATTCTGCGCGTATGTATGCATGTGCCTTGGGCTGCCAATGTATGTTGATGGCAAAAAGAACGCCGACCTCTTCTTGGCATCGTAATTTAATAAGTAAATTTCAATTTGTAATTGATCATTTTATATGAAGCACACATGAAGTTTTCACTGAATAATTTTCAATAATTTACCTTTTGAATAGTCGAAATAAAGAAAGCAAGCGATCGAATATGAACAATTGAAATAACTTACAAATAAATCAATTAGAAAAGAAAACAATAAGAATAGAAAAAAAAAATGGTTTGATAAAGTCACTTTTTGGTAATTTACGCTCGTAAGTCGGTTATAAATGAAAATTTTCAGAATTTTCATTGGATTCCCTTCAAAGTGGTTCAAGCCATTTTTCATTTCATGCAACGGTTTAGTCAGGCCTAGCGAACAGACCCAACAGACCCAACTTATTTTTATATATACTTGTAAGAATAAGATTTTGATGAAAAAACAAAGTATTACTTGCACGTCGTATTAAATTATGAGATGCGGATACGTCCTTCGTCGTTGCGAGTTTGTCTTAAAGTAACTATTCTTGTTTGTCGTCTTGCTGATTATTCTTCTTTATGCCGTCGCTTAACCCTTTATCGCCCACATTCGGCCATCCTGTTATACATACATTCGACCCGAATGATGCCCATGGTTTCATATCTTCAGCTGTAGTTGATGAGTTGATAGGACCTTCTACGTTTGTAAGTTTTCGTACCTTGTATGAATTATTATTTTTGAATTTTAAGTATTTGTAATTTGGTTGGCTTACGCTGTTCACAGCGTTCGTTGTTAAATAATTCTGTAATCTCCTACTGGATGATATCGCGTATTTGAGGATCATCTTCTGTTCGCATCTTTGCACCGATGAATAATTCAAAAGGTGTAGTGCTTATACTTCTTAAATGTGTTTAATTAACTGCTCCTTGGATTCTGTCCACATATCTGTACCATCTCCCGTTGGGCCATCTATGCTGAATTTCGAT
Organism: Bactrocera dorsalis; assembly: GCF_023373825.1. Classification (NCBI taxonomy): domain Eukaryota; kingdom Metazoa; phylum Arthropoda; class Insecta; order Diptera; family Tephritidae; genus Bactrocera; species Bactrocera dorsalis. Next base: position 17,123,537 of record NC_064308.1, on the reverse strand, counting down.
AAAACTGAAATAGTGATAGCGTTCAGCCTCTGGACTTTTCCGTTCACGCGGGGTAGTCCTGTTGTTATCTATATATATAAAAATGAAATGGTGTATAGTTGTAACGCTAAAACTCGAAAACGGCTGAACCAAATGAAATACTTCCTTTGGGGGATTTGTTTGTTATTACCACGCGCAGGTCATGTCTTAAAATCAGGACAAAATATTAAGGGGGCGTGGCACCTCCCATACAAATTGAATTTTCAAGTCGAGTATCTTCAAAAGTGTTTAAGGTAGGAACATGAAAATTGGTACAGAGCTACAGGATGACAACACCACTCTCACCTATAAAACCGGAGGCTATCGAATAAGGGGGCGTGGTACCTCCCATACAAACTAAATTTTTTATGCAGAATATCTGTGAAAGGGTTCGAGGTAGGGACCTGAAAATTGGTACGGACCTATATGGTATCAAAAGCCTTCTTACAGATAAAAGAAGGGGTAATCGGAAAAGGGGGCGTGGCACCTCCCATACAAAATTTTTCAAGGTGAATATCTTCAAAAGTGTTTAAGGTAGGAACATGAAAATTGGTATAGAGCTATAGGAAACAACACCATTCTCACCCATAAAACTTGGCGTTATCGAAAAAGGGGGCTCCCATACAATCTTTAATTATTTTGGTTGTTAATCCACTCTATTTCATATTATCTAATTTTAGTTGTTTCTTGCTATTTTTGTTTATTTATCGGTGACAGTAGCGGTTATATGGTAATTTTGGTTGTGTTACGTGCTATTTTTGGTTTATGGAAATGGCAGTTTTATGAAACAAACACAAATTAAATTAAACGTCAATTTTGCTTTGCAATCGAACACGCAAAATTTAGAGGGCAATAAAAATGCGCCTTGCTTTACTGATACATTGATATATTTTGTTTTAAAAAGTGAGTTATTTAGTGAAAGTGATTTAGCGTGTTGGCGAATACCGATTTATGTACATTGGAATTTATCATTCAATTGATCTGCTTCCTTAGTTTAATTCATTCATTTTTGGAGTTTTCAAAGGTAAGTTATTGGTCCGTAAAACCTTATATGAACTTTATGCAAATGAATGATCATTTCCAATTAGATATTTGTTACGATGCCAAGAATCAGTACGTATGATAACACTTCTCGGAGTTCCCAGGCCGCAAGGAGAACACGAAATAGCAGAGCACGTCAAAGGGAAAATGTTATTGAGAGGGTATCACCACGAAATAGACTACTGGAGAATAGCATGCACCAGTTAGAAGATGTCAACCAAACATACAATCAGCAAGAACGATTGAGAAGAAGGGAAGTTCACAATCAGCAACAACGATCGAGAAGAAGGGAAGTTCGTGCTCGCCAAAGTGATGAAGTAAGATCACAACATGCGATTATTCGACGACAACAGCGGCAACATCTTTCTTTTGTGAATATTGAACGGGCAGGTTTTCGATATGATCCAAACATTCAATATAGCATCTGTTCAAATCGGTTAGATGTCAGTAGTTTGTCAATATTGCAATGCAGTCAAATTTAAAAATGAACAGTTGCCAGAATTGCTTCCACCACCACAGCCATTGTCCCAGCTGCTTTACGGTGAATCTCCTCACTCGAGCCATTTCTTAAAGCACACTTGAATGTACAACGATTGTTTTCAAATGACTTCGTTTGGCGGTGAAATTGTAAATGAACATATATACATAAATGAAGGTGTTTTTGCCAAACAATATTCGACAGAAACTACAGAGCTTTCCTCCAATTACACAGGTTCATGGGCAAATGTTTCATCGCGCTGGATCGCTGTTGCCGCATCCAGATTAAGAACACAAATATCTCCAAATTTACTTTCTGGGAGATTCACATGATGAAGTAAATCGGCGTTGTGCTATCTTCAATACAACGAAAAGAGAAATAATCGAACAATTGCAGCAAATGTTACACGAACACAATGGTCTCATTAAACTGTTTACGATTTCGTTGGAACGTATGCCAACAGATGATCATAGTATAATCATACAATCGGACAAAAGACCAACAGGGACACATGAAAGACAATATAATGCACCTACAGTTAGCGAAATATCAGTTGTTGTTGTTGGAGAAAATTTGCAGTCGCGTGATATTGTTATCAAACGTAGAAATCAAAAAGCATTAAAACGGATAAGTGAGACACATCGGTCTTACGATGCAATGCAATATCCACTCATGTTCTGCCGTGGAGAAGACGGATATCACTTAGGATATAAGATGATAAATCCGGTGAATGGTTACTAAAAAAAATTTTTGTTTGCTACTTCATATAGGTAATTTAAGCTTTTAGGTGTCGAGACAAATAAAAAAGTCAGTTCAATGAAGTTTTACGCATGTCGAATGATGATTCGCCAAAACTATGACAACCACTTACTGAGATATGGACGGTTATTTCAACAGTATGAAGTTGACATGTACGTTAAAGTTGAGACAGAACGACTTAATTACATGCGATACAATCAGTCGAAGTTGCGATCTGAGGAGTATATTCACTTAAGAGATGCAATGAATGGTGATGCGGATATTATAGATATTGGTCGACTCTATATTTTGCCATCGACATACATTGGCAGTCCTAGACACATGCATGAGTACTCCCAGGATGCGATGACTTACGTGCGCAATTATGGACGGCCGGATTTGTTTGTTACATTTACTTGCAATCCAAAATGGCCAGATATTACGAATCTATTGCATCTTGGTCAATCACCAAGCGATCGCCACGACGTTACAGCAGGCGTGTTTAAACAAAAACTGAGATGCTTGATGGACTTTATTACGAAACAACGTGTATATGGCACTGTTCGATGCTGGATGTACTCAGTGGAGTGGCAGAAGAGAGGTTTGCCCCACGCACACATTCTTCTTTAGATGGTGGAGAAAATTACACCTGACCAAATTGATGACATCATTTCCGCCGAAATTCCTGATGTTGAAATAGACCCAGAGTTGCACGAAGTGGTGATGGCCAATATGGTTCATGGGCCATGCGGAGAACACGATCCATCTTCGGTTTGTATGTCGGACAGTAAATGCAAAAAACGCTATCCCCGTGCTTTTATTTCGGAAACTCAAACTTGAAACGACGGATACCCTCTCTATCGGCGTCGCTCACCCGCTGACAATGGCAGAACATTCATCACTCAATTGAAAGGAAATAATTTCGTGGTTGATAACACATGGATCGTTCCATACTCGCCAATTTTGTTTAAGGCATTCAAAACACATATAAATGTTGAGTATTGCAGTTCAATAAAATCAATTAAGTATGTTTGCAAATATCTTACCAAAGGAAGCGATATGGCGGTTATTGGCGTTGAACGAGATGAAATTAGCAAAATTTCAAATGGGCAGATATGTGAACTGCAATGAAGCAATTTGGAGAATATTTTACATTGCAATTCATAAACTTCATCCTACTGTTGTGCATGTGGCAGCTCATTTGGAGAATGGCCAGCGACCACTTTACCAAGTTTCTTTGCAACTTGCGCCAGTGATCCGTTCGCGAGAACATTGCTTTACTCGGAGATGCCTCGGTATTATACATGGAATGCATCGTCTTTCCCCCGGCGCAACATAACCCTGGAGGTTCATTTATAAATTTGACTGCATTGCAATATTGACAAACTACTGACATCTGACCGATTTGAACAGATGCGCTGTATTGAATGATTGGATCATATCGAAAACCTGCCCGTTCAATGTTCACAAAAGAAAGATTTGCAAAAATTTTGTTAAAGTATACACAATGAAATTAGGAAAAATCGTTCATATTCTATTAAAACCAATACCGGTGTAATTTTTGAAATGAAAAAAAATCTATTTTGGGCAGAACGAAGTTTGCCGGGTCAGCTAGTATGTAATATTTTTGGAAGTCATTTGATAAAAAAGAAACACCTCGTCGCCGATAATATTTGCTGGATTTCCGAAAATCATGCTCTGACTTTGTAGCTTCAATATCACTTCGGACGAAGTTATCGATTTAGAGGGGTACAGTAAGTAAGTAAGTTTTTCTACTGAATGAGTCAACCACTGCTAAAATATGTTTGTAGTTTTTATTTGTTAACCCAGAGAAAATCTATAGGAAATGTATGTAGAGGTGTTTCTTCTTTGTTCTGCGGGCAGCATAAGGGGGCAGATTGCTGTAGCTTAAAAAAATCGATTTTGTTTGCTTAAATCTCTTTGAAAATTATATAAGAATATGTCCCCAAAGTTATAAATGGGTTATAGCAGATATATAAGCACTTGGGCAAAAAGCGAAAACTTTGACGCTCGGTTTCTCGGTTTTTTATTTTTAAGTCGATTTTTCTTAATTGGCGGGCAGGATAGGAAAAACCGTCGTATGGAATTGGGGTAAAGTTTATTATATTTGACAATAAATTATCTTCTATTTAAACTAAAAAAAAAACTAAGAAAAGTCAAGTGTACACATATTTTTAAACAGCATAAAGTAAAATTGTGTTGGTCAAAAACCACATTTTTTCAATTTTAAATTTTTTTTATAATATATTCTCTTAGTTTAACTAAGATTTTTTGAAGCCTTTAAAGAAGGCTTCCTCCTTAAACATTTGAATTCCCTTAACAATTATTGTGATTTTTTAATGAAATGTTGGAAAAAATTGTACACCCAACTCTTTTTTTACACGGTAGATACGTTCCTCATAAATCCGAGTAAAAAAAACCGTTTAAAGAAAGAGGCGTTTCCTATAGTAAAATGGGAGATACGTTCCATGTCATCTGAAAACCGTGTAAGATGAAATAAAAAACTATATTTACTTCGAAAAATCGTGTAAAAAATGTTGAAAACTATAAAATTTCAGATATGCAAGCAAATTGTATGTTCATATGGCATTTCAATCCATACAGGTGAGAAATTGGTAGATTAAGCAAAAAACAAAAGAAATCTGTTAATTCAGAACTAAGAACAGAAAAATTAGAATATAAATAAGGAATAAATATTAACAATGGTACATAATTATTCGTCGCTACTTGATAACAAGCGCCATTGTTTGTGATGAACTGGACTCAAGTCGGTATATTCGTTGGAGATATCCATGTCAGCAATGTAAATATCATGCGAACAAAATGTATAGATAAGAGTTATAGAATAAGGGGATTTCCAAGTTACTACTATGTATGTTCATTTTAGCAATGGTGCTAAGTGTGGTAACAACAAACATAATTACAAGACAGTGATTTAAAAACCGTAATAGATTAAAAAAATTTTAAGGAAAAAAAAAAATTTTCTCAACCGTGTAACTTCAAATCCGTGTAAAAAACCGTGTAAAAAAAGAGTTGGGTGTATGTTTAATAAAATGAGTAAACAAGTATGTATATGTCCGCACAGTCTTTACTTACTAAAGTAACTAATTACGAAAGGGTTTAATTTTTGTAATCCTCCAGGCTTGTAGTAACTACACAGCGGTTTACCATCGATATTGTTAATAGGCCATTTAAAGTTGACCCATCTGGCAACGCTGTAACTTTTAACAGCGCTGACAAAACGGCTAATGTCATACCGCGTTAGAAGCGTCCTTCGAATACAATTTATACCATGGAACAGTACACTCCAAAAGAACGCGCTGAAATTGTTCAGCTTTATATTCAAAATAACTTTTCAATTGTGTTAACTCAACGTGCGTTTCGCAAAAAAAATAAAGTGAAAAGTGCTCCAGTTAAGAACACAATTAAGTCTTTATACGCAAAATTTGTGAACACCGGTAATCTCAGTAATGCCAGTCATGCATCCAGACAACGCACAAGACGTTCTGATGAAAATATCGAAGCTGTACGAGCCAGTATTGAGGAGACTCCATCGACATCGAGTTATCGCCGCTCTCAGGAATTAGACATCTCTCGCACCACTCTCCGACGCATAATTCATAAAGATTTGAAGATGTTTCCATATAAAATTCAAATGGCACAAAAACTAAACCCAGCTGATTATCCGCGACGCCTTAATTTTGGCAAATGGGCCATCGAAATGGCTGAAAACGAAAAATGGTGATGTTGACTGGCCACCGAGATCACCAGATTTGACGCCACCAGACTTTTATTTGTGGGGTTATTTGAAATCCAAGGTATACGCTAATAAGCCAAAGACCTTAGCTCAACTGAAAGCCAACATTCGACGTGAAACAGCCGCCATATCATCCGAAACATTGGCCAAAGTCATGGAAAATGTCGAAAAAAGAGTGCATTTAGCTGTCAAAGCTAAAGGTGCCCATTTACGCGATCTAATTTTTAAATATTAGCTGAAACAAATCCCCTTGGACCAAAATAAATTATTTTTGAAATGAACAAAAAACATTGTTTTCTTTTGTTCTTTTTTTTTAGAAACAAATGGGTCAACTTTAAATGGCCTACCCTGTACTACAAACAGAAACAATTACAACTAATAAGACTCCTACTTTTGCAGCTAATTCCCTCGCTAATCTCTCTTTTTCCAGTTGCATATGTACGATATGCAAGCTGTATTCGTATGCACTTAATTAAAATGCAATAATAACGGTGTTAGTTTTTGTATACGAGTTCTCAAACATATGTGCATAAAAATATATGAATATATGTATACTTACATATGTACATATCTTCTTTATATTATCTTAGTATATAAAAATCACGTGTCACGTTGTTTGATTTCGATGGACTCCTAAACTACTGAACCGATTTTAATGAAATTTTTAACACTGTGTGCAGTTTGGTCCAACTTGAAAGATAGGATAGTTTATAACTCTCCTTATAGTCGCATAATCACCAGTTGGTGGCGCTAATAGCGGTATTGAGTAAGTGCGGTATGTTACAGTAGATGGCGCTACATTTCTTTCTAAATTTTCATGGATTTAGGCTGTCATAACAAAAGCTGCCAGTTGCTAAAAACATTAAATGAAAATGCGTTGTTTGAAGTTTATATATTTGTGGTAAAGTTATACGAGTCTATGACTTCCAATATTCTAAATTTAAGAAAAAATCAAATACAATCCGTGAAATAAATAAAGTTATGTACATTTGTATGGTCAGACAAAAAAGCAATGCTGTAACTCTTTTCCAGTAAATCTTCCTCGAATTTGGGAGATTTCAGAGGAATTTAGGAAATCGCAGAGTTGATTTCTGCATGTATTTCCTAAATGCAAAAAAAAAAAAATCATTTAGTTGCATTTAGGTATAGAATTTTGTATGGCTAAATGTACATTTGGAGTTAAATTTAGAGCTATATGTGCTATTGCAGTAGATGGCGCTACATGAGAATACATTTATTGACACTTATTTGTGATACTAATGGCCTTGAACAGAGTTCAAAAAGCGTTTTAACTATTTCAAATAAAAATTGGGCGGGGCGAAGTTCGCTGGGTCAGCTAGTATTTATATAAAAAGTACGTGTCACATTGTTTGTCCGTGATGGACTCCTAAACTAGTGCACCGATTTAAGTAAATTTTAGCACACTGTGTCCGGCTTGAACCAACTTAGAAGATAGGATAGTAAAAACAATTCATAATTAAAATATACAGTGAAAGCTCTATTAAGTGGGCAACTCTATTAACAGGACAGACAGGCTGGTAACCAGAGAAAAAAAAAACTTAAATTTGTTATTTTTTCCTATGAAATTTATTTCTATGAACATAAGTATTATAGAATATGGAAAACTTTTACATTTGATAATGTATCTTCACAAAAGTTGGCACAGGCTATTTTCTAACATAATAATGTAATATACGAAGAAATTGTTCAGATCGGCATACTATAGCATATAGCTGCCATACAAACTGAATGATCGGAATGAAATGCTTGCATGGAAAACTTTTGCATTTGACGATATATCATCACGTGGTATTTGGTATGAGTTATTGTTCACAGAAATAATGTAATATCGGAAGAAATTGTGCAGATCGGCTCAATGTAGCATATAGCTGCCACACAAATCGAACGATCGGAATCAAGGGCTCGTATAGAAATCTTTCGAATTTGACGTGGTATCTTCACGAAATTTGGCATGGATTACTGCTTAATGTAATAATATAATCTCCGAATGTTCAGATCGGATTAATATAGCATATAGCTTCCATAAAAACTGAACACATAGTTACCAAAAGAAATGCACCTGTAAAAGGTATATTAGCTCCGATGCAGCCGAAGTTAACGTTTTTTCTTGTTTTTTTTTTTTCTCTTCAAAACATTTTTCGATCACCTTTAAGCTTTATTAAGGCATCTATTTATAATTCGATAGATCTGAATTAAGGCGAGAATTTGGGGATGTTTGGTGAATTCTAAATTTGAATTCTCGTTGTAATCGTAAGAAAGGGCTAAGGTCAAGTGCAACCGAACATTTTATGCTCTTGCAAGTTGCAAAATTCAAAGTCAGGAAATGCTTTAAGATGTAAAATATACAGTGAAAGCCCCAGGATTGGAATTCAAGTTAAGAATTGACCCGATTCAACCCATTTTTGATACACCGAATAACTACTGAGAAGGACGGATTCTGCCTTAATTTCAATTGCATATCTCACACTTTAACCGATATTTTCGGACAAAATTCAACTATACAAGTAGATACTGGGGTCCACATTTAAAATTTTGTTATATGGGAAGTTAGCGTGGTTGTGATCCGATTTCGCACCCGGCTCGCATAAGACCTTCTCATACCATCTTGGAAGATTTAATGTCTCCTACGCCATAAGTTTTTGATTTGTTGTGCTTTTAGTAGTTTTAAACATTACCGTTACATTACATTACTAGGCGGGGTTATCTTCCGACTTCGCCCGTTTTCACACTGTATTATAATACCGAAGCTCAGCTTTGTTAGGGCTTTACTAGTTTTCGAGATACATATCTACATTAAACTTATTAGAGGCCGGGCCCACACCCTCTTTTCAAAAGTTTTTGCCCACAGGTATTCTTATTTTAGTGCTTAGTTATGGCACTTTATAGGTCTTCGAATAATGGCGTTTTGTGGGCGTGGCAGTGGTCTGCGAACTCGTAAAAATAACATCACTTCCCAGGTTTTTCGACTTCTTTCTTTATTGTAGCACTGAGTAATCTGTGCCAATTTTGCTGAAGATACCTTATCAAATAAAATAAGAAAAAACATAAATTTCGGTTGAAAAAGTTTTCCATACAAGCACTTGATTCCGATCCTTCAATTTATATGGCGGTTATATGCTATACTGGTCTGATATGGGCGGTTCCCACAAATGAGCAGCTTGTTGGAGAAAAAGGAAAGTGTGCAAAATTTCAAATTGATATCTCGAAAAATGAAGGCAGCTAAATACTATAGCGGTCCGATATCCACTTAGCCCACTTAGCATATTTTTGGCGAGAAAAGGATGTATGCAAAATTTGAGGTCCATATCTGAAAAACTGGAGGCAACTAGTTGGCTATGTACAAACGGACGGCCCCTGCCGTTACCTTTTGAACGGTAAACTTAATATACCCTCTTCTTAGTATATTTACAATAACTAATAATTCTGGCAAGATTTGCTTCTTCTTCTTTTGTATTGTATAAGACACTACTTTACTATGAACATATTACGAATTTCGAGGGGTAGTGGCAAGTATAATAACCCCTATTCTCGGAATAACGAAATTGTTGCGCCTTATTAACAACACTTTGTTACAAAACAAATGCCGATATTTGAAACGTATGCGATTAGCTGCTGTTGGGCTCAGCTCTATCACACAGCAATACTGACTTGTAACGCGCCCGCGTTCGTATACGTGCAAACGTACTAATCACGTCACACACTAGCTCATTACCTTAAACCGTAAAACTACCTTTTTTCTTGTTTTCCAACGAAGGAATAAACCGGGAGTATTTATTGAGAAAAATCAGAAATCACAACTTCAATTCAAGGCTTTTGGTTTTTTTATGATAAATACAATTTTGATACGATTTCTTTATAAAACAAACTGAGGTCGAGCGATGAAACCAATGAGGTCGAGCGATGAAAAAACTGCGGTCGAACGATGAAAAAACTGATGGTTGAGCGATGAAACCAATGAGGTCGAGCGCGCGTTGTTACTTGCTTAAGCGTGACGTTCAAAAAGAGGCCGGCTCGCCGCCCGTTATTCCTTTTTTAGCTTTTTGGCGTGGGTGCCGGTCAGCTGCTAGATCTGCTGTAGCGGTGACATTGTGGATGTTATGTGTGGAAATGTTGTGGAATTTGTGTGGTGAAATGATGAATGCGGGGTGTCGATGTTGCGGCTCTATGTAGGGTTGTATGCGGGTGTAGTACGCTGAAGCTCATTTCGCCATCCCGGCCCCCCTAGGCGAATAGTTAGCCTAGGAGACGCTGTAGCTGCTGCAAGGTGGCGACCACGTTTCTGAGGCCTGTCGTGCGGCGAGGTTGTGGCCTGGATGATTGGCGCCGCATCAAAGTGTCGCTATGTGGACGCCAGGCCCGAGGTGCTGCGAGGACATTTCTTCGACAGGTCCGTGCTACACGGCTCGGCTGCGCCTGTCGGGCTAAATCGCGACCAGGGGGAGCAGATGAACGGGCGACAGCACGTCTGGGATGACGGTGTAGTAGTGTATGATGTGGCCGCTCACAGTGCTGGCACATGGTGTCAGACACGCACTCCTGTGTTAAAGAACTATGCTTTAAAGAACTATGCGAGAAGGTAGATGAAAATCCATGGGGAGATGCCTATAAAATAGTAATGGCAAAGGTCAAGGGGGGTAAAAACCAAGCACCAACCTGTGCTACACTGCTAGAGAAAGTGGTGAAAACGCTCTTCCCATCGCAAGAGCAGCATACGAGCAGAAGAATACCATCAACGGTCGAAACTTTGACAATCGACGAGGAGGAGATAGTACAAGTGGCAGAAAGATTCGGTAATACAAAGGCGCCAGGACTTGATGGCATCCCAAATAAGGCGCTTAAGATTGCGGTTAAACACAACAAGAAGGCCTTCGCGGAAATTTTTTCTAGGTGTCTAAACGAAGGCGTTTTCCCAAGAGTATGGAAGAAGCAGCGCCTGGTTCTCCTTCAGAAACCAAATAAACCGGCGGGCGAGCCGAGTGCGTATAGACCACTTTGTATGATCGACACGATGGCCAAAATATTGGAGAAGTTAATCTGTAAACGTTTGGAACGTCACCTAGAAGGAGAGCTGCCTGGCTTGTCTGAAAACCAATTTGGTTTCCGAAGACATCGTACCACTATGGACGCAGTCGGGAAATTGACGGACATCGCGGCCAAGGCCATAGAGGGAACCAGGTGGATGCATGGCGATAAAAAGTATTGTGCAGTTGTCACACTTGACGTCAAAAATGCTTTTAATTCTGCATCTTGGCCACATATAATTAGGGCTTTAGAGGCAAGGAAGACTCCGGGATATCTACTAAGGATAATCAGTAGCTATCTGTCTGATAGACTGCTACTGTACGACACCGATGCCGGCCCAAAAAGGTACGTGGTGACAGGTGGAGTACCGCAGGGCTCCGTATTGGGTCCGTTACTCTGGAATGTGCTATACGACGGGGTGCTACGCCTACCGCTGCCAAAAGAGACTCAAATAATTGGCTATGCGGACGACATTGCTGTGACGATAGTTGCGAAAGAGCTCTCTCAAATACAAAACTCCTGTAATGCGACCACAGCCAAAATTAAGGACTGGCTCACGGAAACTAAGTTGCAGCTGGCTGGAGAAAAGACGGAAGCGGTGCTTATCACGAGCAGGAAAAAATTAGAAACGGTAACCTTAAATATCGATGGATACAACGTTACAACGCAAAACTCTCTGAGATACCTTGGCGTTATGATTGACGCGAGATTGAATTTCAAAGCACATGTTGAAAAGGCCTGTAGCAAGGCAGCTACTGTTACAGCGGCCCTGTCAAGAATTATGGCTAACACTGGCGGCCCTAGTCAAAGTAGGAGAGCCCTACTAGCTAAAGTGAGTCAGTCAACACTGATGTATGCGGCCCCTATATGGGAAAAAGCACTGCGCCAAAAAACAAATGCCAATAAGGCAAAAGCAGTGACCAGGCTATGCGCCATCAGAGTGGCCTGTGCATTCAGAACGGTCTCACATGAAGCGGCCGGTATCATATCTGGTCTTATGCCTCCGGACCTAATGGCCTCAGAGCTATGTAGAGCATACCTAAAGTCTAAAGAAATGAATAGGCGTTTAACAGCTGAAGAGCGAAAAAAGGAGAGACAGGTTAGCCTCGAAGAGTGGCAAAGACAATGGAACGCGGCAGAAAAAGGAAGATGGACGCACAGGCTCATTAAAAACGTATCAGCTTGGATTGAGAGACAGCATGGGGAGACAGACTTTTATCTCACGCAATTCTTGACAGGCCATGGCTGTTTCAGGGAATACCTGTACAGATTCGGCCACGACGATGATACAAAATGTTCGTTCTGCAGCAGTGCCAACGAAAACGCCGAGCATATCTTTTTCTTCTGCTCGAGATACGTAATGGAGAGAACTACCATCGAAGGAATAACAAATCAAAGGATGACGCCTGACAACATTATAAGCCACATGCTGCAATCGAAGGTGGTATGGGCAAAAATGAAAGAGTGGGCCGCAATAGCGATCCATGAACTCAGGATAAGAGAACGACAGCGAAGAAGCCTGAGAGCAGCTGAATAACTACGAAAGGAGTTTTTGAAGAGGCATTCTTGCCCAGCTTGGTCCTGCGAAGTAATACCTAACGGCGGTCCCGCAGGGCCAAATACAAGCTAACGCAGCCGGAGTTAAGGGTTTAGTACGTAGGCGTACTGCTACGCAAGTCCAGTAAAGTTAGATAATACTAACTGGGCGTGATCCCGAAAGAGGTGTATCTTTAGCGGGCAATATGAATCGTACATGCTGCCCGTCTAAGGCAGTATCTTCTGGAAGATTCCCCCTCCGAAAAAAAAAAAAAAAAAAAAAAAGCACTCCTGTGTAACATGCGTTTGAGCCAGACAATTCAAGCAGTGTCCATGTGCCTGAGCCACCTACTGACGTTGATTGGGAGTCATCCCCTTAAAAATAGGGCAGTGCTGCAAGCGGTGTGGGCGGCAACAAAGCGGGCATCGGGTTCGGGGCGGCTGCGAAGCCGCGGTCGTTGTTTGTCGGGCGGCAGTTCGTGCAACGGTTGGCGCAGTGGTTACAGTGGTTGTACGGGGCGCTGCTACGGGGACAGCCCCAGTGCGCGGCACAGTGATAGCCGAACGTATAGTTGGCGTTGGTGTAACTGGCCAAGGAAGTGTTTATAGATTAATCATTCATAGTTGGTTCCACAATATGTGGCACGAATGGGCCGTAATTTTGGACGAGCTCTTAAATGATTAAGTTATAATGTTTGATTATCGTTTATTTCGGCGGTTGTTTTAACGAGTTTTGACACCGATTCGTTATTATCGGTAGTTGGTAAAAAACATAGTTTTACAAGTGGTCTAGTTAACGTTCCGGTTTGCGTACGGAGATCGACTACTCGGATATGACCTTCGGAGCCATAGTAAAGCTTTTCTATGCGGCCAAGCCGCCATTCGATCGGAGGGAGACAATCATCGTTAATTAGGACACAATCTCCAAGCTTAGGCGCATTTTCTGATGTTTTCCATCGATACCTCTTGTGGAGGTCTTTTAAATAGTCTTCTTTCCATCGGCGACTGAAATTGTGATGGAGAATTTTAATTCTTTCCCATCGATTTAATAAGGACAGCGACTCCACGCCTGGCTCAGGTGTGGCCAGAATGGGTGCTCCTTTGAGAAAGTGCCCTGGGGTTAGGGCTGTAAGACCTGAGGGGTCTTGCGAGAGCATTGTTAGTGGCCGTGAATTGAGTACGGCTTCAATGCGAATTAGTACTGTTGTGAATTCCTCGTAATTAAATTTGTAGTTTCCAGCTACTTTTTTAAAATGGGATTTAAAACTTTTTACTGCGGATTCCCATAAACCACCCATATGAGCCGCGCTTGGGGGAATAAATTGCCAATTAATGCCTTGGTGAGCGTACATTTGTACGATATCAGGGGAAACTTGCTTGATGAACTCAACAAACTGTTTTTCTGTAGCTCTTTGAGCCCCTATAAACGTTTTTCCGTTGTCGCTCATAGGTTTTGACGGAAAACCGCGTCGTCCGACGAAGCGTGCGAATGCCGCGAGAAAAGCCTCTTTTGTCAGATTAGTACATAGCTCGAGGTGCACTGCTTTTGTCGTAAAACAGACAAAGACAGCCACGTAGCCCTTCATTAGAGTGGGAGACCTTAGCATGGACGCCTTTATCTGAAAAGGCCCAGCAAAATCGACACCTGTGGTAGCGAAAGGCGGAGCAAAGTTGCAGCGTTCCGGTGAAAGTGCTGCCATAATCTGCGTCCTCATTTTTTGTTTATGCATCGTGCAGACCTTACACATGAAAATGCACTTTTTTATTTAAGGCTTAAGTCGGGGAATATAGAACTCTTGACGGATTATATGTTGCATGAAGCGATGTTCAGCTTGTAGCATTAAGGTGTGTATATAACGGATAAGTAATGTGGCAAGTTGTGATTGTTCTGGCAAAATTATGGGATGCGTTGGTTATATGTCAGGCTTGAGTTGGCAAGCCGACCGTTCGCACGAAACACACCCTTTGTATCCAGAAATGGATTTAGTACTAAGAGTGAGCTCCTTTTATTAATCGGCTTCGATTCTCTTAGTAGTGACGTCTCGCTACTGAAATGGCGCGATTGGGTGTAAGTGATGAGAGCGACCTTTGCCTTTTGTAGGTCTAGGTGCAACAATGTATCACCTTGGGAGTACACTGAGGGTTTTCCCTTGACTTTGATCTTAAGTCGCTCTATGAATTTGAGCATGTAAGCGATTACCCTGAGTGCTCGGGAGTATGATGAAAATCGTCGTCGTCATCTATCGTTGTATGGAAGGAATCGATTTTCCGACTTTCGGGGGCAATTATATTGCGCATAGTCGATTGTGGCCAAGAATCGGGAGATTCTGTTAACCATCGGGGACCATTCCACCAAAGAGTGGTGGAGGTAAGGTGCAGGGGTTTGCACCCTCTTGTACCTAGATCGGCAGGATTGTCAGCACTGGCTACATGTCGCCAGGTGGCTGATCCCACTAGGTCAAGGATTTGAGACGTTCGATTGGAAATATACGTCTTCCATGCATGTGGTGGTTTTTCTAACCAGGCTAATACGATTTCGGAATCGGACCAGAGATATAATTTATTTTTTGGCAAGTAGTAGTGCACCACATAGTTCTAGTCGTGGTAGACTTATGGTTTTTAGAGGAGCCACCTTTGCTTTTGCAACTAGTAAGTGGCTTGTGGTCGCCTTGTCGCTTTGTGTGCGAACATATATAGTGGCGCAATACGCCTTTTCAGAGGCGTTACAAAAACCGTGTAGTTCGACTTTGTGCTCTGGGATATAATTTACCCATCTTGGGATTTGTATTTGTGTGATATCTTTTAGATTGCTCGCGAACTGGACCACTTTTCTAAACGAAGTGGTTTTACTTGCTCGTCCCAGTCGGTACCATCTAGCCATGGATTTTGGCTTGTATCATAATTGGCGATAGCCATCCTGCGGGGTCAAAAAGTTTTGCCACAGAGGAGAGAATTTGGCGTTTTGTAATGGATAGTGCGGATATGGACTCAGTCGTGTATGAGAATTGGTCCGATATCGCATTCCATAGGATGCCCAGAGTTTTTGTTATACTTTCCTTTTCGAAAATAAGGAAATTAGTGTTCAACAAATTTTCTTTTGGTATATTTTTTAATATAGTTGGGTGATTTGCCGTAATCTTTTTTAATGGAAACCCTGCGGATTTGAGGGCTTGGATTACTTGTGATAATGATTCGTATGCTTGTGGAAGACTGTGACTTCCAGACAGAATATCGTCTACATACGTTTGTGTTTTTAACACTTGTGCTGCCAGAGGAAATTCCGACTTTGTGTCTTCTGCCAGTTCGTGGAGTGTACGAATGGCTAGACACGGGGCACAGTTTACCCAAAGGTAACTGTTTTTAGCTTAAAGTCGCTTAGTGGGCTATTGGGGGATTTTCGGAAAATAATTCTCTGAAAATCTTGATCATCTTTATGTACGACTATTTGCCGATACATTTTTTCGACATCCCCATTGAATACGTATTTGTATATACGCCAATTTAATATGAGGAGCGTTAAGTCTGGTTGGAGTGTGGGTCCCGTAAACAGAATATCATTTAGGGAATTATCCGAGCTAGTACTCCTTGAGGCATTGAAGACAACTCTGACTTTTGTTGTTTTTTTGTCAGGCTTTACTACTGCATGATGTGGCAAGTAGAATGAATAATATTTGCCTTTTATGATTTTTTCACATGGGCTTACTTCCTCCGTATGATCTAAATGAAGGTATTCTTCTAAGACACCATCATAATCTTGTTTCAGCTCACCTTTTCTAAGTAGGTTTTTTTCCATACTTTGAAACTGCTGTATTGCAGAGGTGCGAGAGTGACCTAAGGCGAGTGTATCTGGAAATTGTTGCTTAAGTGGTAGTCGTACGACGTACCGACCGTTTTCTGATCTAGTAGTTGTGGCTTTGTAAAAATCCTACTGATCTTCCGGGGTTCTGACTGATATGGGGGGGAGTTCTTCTAATTCCCAAAATTTTCTCAATTGGGAATTGAGGTACTCGTTTGAGACTTCCTCAACTTGAGTTGTCAATGTTGTAACTGGTTCCGCAACTAGTCCGAAAATGGTATTTTGCGCCAGTAGTGTATTTGTGACTTTCTCAATACCTTCGAGAATAATTTGTGGTATGAGGTATGATCGCTGCCTAATAGCAGATCTATTTGAGCGGGGGTGTTGCAGTTTGGGACTGCTAACTTCAGGTGTGAAACCTTTTGCCAATGTTTGCTATTTATGTGATAGCTGGGTAACATATTGGTTAATTGCGGTAAGACAATAGCTTCTGCTTGTATGCGCTTATCCGCTTTGGGGAAAAGAGGGTAATGGGGCAGATTTTATTTGTGTTTTGAACAACTCTTCCGCCCATTCCCGTAATTTCAAAATAGGCCAGTTTTGTTGGCAACTGTAGCCTGTTTTGTGCCCTAGACGCTATGAAAGATCGTTGCGATTCTTGGTCTATTAGGGCTCTGAGCTTAAACAATTCTCCTCGATGTTCGATAGAGACGACAGCCGTTGGTAGTAGTATGCTACTTTGATTTTCGCTGTGTAGCGTTTGTGTTTTTTCAATGCCTTTGAGCAGCATGGTGCTTCATGGCAATTTTGTGGATTTGGCACTTCGGGACTCGTTGTTGTAACTAAACCCGTGGCTCTTTTGATATTGGGGTGAGCTGGAAAAATTATTTACGTGAAGCATCGAATGGTGTCGTTTGTGACAATAAACGCAATTAAATTTGCTTTCACAATCTATAAGCATGTGAGCATGTGATAAGCAGTTTATGCACAGTCTTTTTGACTTTACAAAATTGTTTCGGTCAATGATATTTAATTTTTTAAATTTCTCGCAAGATTTAAGTTTATGCCCCCCTTTGCATAGTTCGCATGACGTTTGTTTGTATTTTTCGGATGTGAACGTTTGATTTTTAAAGAAGCTTCTATTTAAATTGTTGTTGCTACTGGCTTGGGGTCTGTGGAAGCTTCTATTGAGGTCGTTTTGAATACCTTTCGGTTTGGTTATTTTTTTTGTCTACCCTTTCGGCGATTTCGTACTGGGTAGTGAGAAAATCTTTCATTTGTTGCCACGTTGGGCACTTTTTCCGTGATGAGAGCGATTGCTCCCACAATAATAAAGACTTTTCTGGTAATGCAGCTGTGCATATGTTTACCAGTATAGAGTCCCAGTTGTCTGTGGGAATGTTTTGGGTCGATAAAATCGACAAACAATTGGAAACAGTGGATTGAAGTTTGATAAATTCTTCACTGGTTTCCTTTTGAATCTTTGGCAAGTTCATTAAAATTGTTATCTGCTTATCGACCAATATTCGTTCATTCTCGTATCTTGATTTTAAAGCTTCCCAAGCCATATTAAAATTGTCGTCATTTAATGCGAACTGTTTTACTATGACGCCAGCTTGACCTTTCGTTTTGTATCGGAGGTGATACAATTTTTGTGCATTAGATAATTTATGGTGGTTTATGTAAACGGCTGTGAACATGTCCCGGAAAGGCGGCCATTGTTCATAACCCCCATGAAAAATTTCTGTGTCACATGCGGGCACCTTGAGGTGGATGCCTGAACTTGCCTCTTGACTTTGTACTTGTGGCATCTCTACTCGCGGAAGTGGAGTAGGCGCAATTGCTTTAATTAATTTCAATTGATCAGTCATCATTGCTTTCGTTTCTTTAAATTGGTCTAAGCAATTTTCATATTTGGCGTAAGCCGAGGATTTGAAATTTTCTGGTAGATCTGAATCATCAGATTCTACGATTGCGTCATATGCGGCTTGGAGACGCGCCCAAAAATTATCTAAATTGTCTTTTTTGATTTCTAATACCGATTCCGAATTGTCTTGAATCGGTGAAGATGAGAATCGAGTACAGTATCGTATCAAACTGTCACTCTCAGCAATGAATTTTGTATAAGAAATATCTTTACCCCTCTTTACTTTTGTAGCACCTTGCTTTGAGCGTGTAGCTTCTGCCGGTGTACATGGGCTTTTTTCGTCTGCAATCATTTTTGGTATTTGTAAATACATGGAATTTTTTGATTCTTTTGAATCTGAGTTCATTTAGAAAATATAATTTTTCGAAATAATTATTCTCAGTGTTTACTGATAATAATTATTCTTTGTAATTAAAAATTGAGACCCAAACTCTTTTACGTAAATAAGAGTTTTTTTTTTCGATTCGAAATGTTGTGCTTTGCTTGTTAACCGCACCTTTTGTTAATAATATTTAGAAATATGTATATGTAAAATTTTGTTTTTGTTAATGTCCTTATGTTGTATGTAGGCGCACCTTAATACTTAGACTTGTATGTATTTGTTCTTGAGCTATTAAGTGCTCGCTGAAGAAGTTAATGCACTATTCGGTATATAACCACGCGCTGTTTGTGCTTTAATTTTTGTAAGCAATCCTGCTTGCCTTTTGCAAGGGGTATTGCAAGACAGATGCCGATATGGACTTTGAAGCTAGTAGAATTATTGTTGTAATTCGGCTACATATATTAAATATAAGCATATAAACCTTTTTTCCACGATTATATTGAATTGGCGTAATTTCAATTTACCAACGGTCAAAGAGAATTATTATGTATTATTATTATTAGAATATTCTCCGAATAATTGTACCCTATGTGCGCAGGGTATACCGGCATAAATGGGTTTTATGTTGTATTTTGGTATATATGTATATGTGTATGCGTATTTCTTAATTTTCGCGGTACGGAGGTAGAGAGAAAGTAAGTATGAATTTTTTTCCGTTTTCTTTTGTACTTCACTTCTTTATAATTTCAGCATAATTGATGTAATGCATAATCATATAATTATTATGTAATTATACTGTATGTATAATTCTTTATAATTTCAGCATAATTGATGTAATGCATAATCATATAATTATTATGTAATTATACTGTATGTACTGTATGTAGTTAAAATACGTTTATGAATATTATCGCATCAAAATATCTATATAGTTGGAAAAGCATATTTCAAAAGGAAATGTGTGAACGTTTATGCGTGTAAGTATGCATGTACTTAAGCAATGTAAATATGTACATATGTATTATTTATGAAAATTTGCTCCAGGCCGATATGTATGTATGTATGTTCTCAAATATGTATATATGTACATATATATATATATCTTTTTTTTGTATATATATATACATATATATATTTTCTTTGTGCATATGTACATAAATGTATGTATTATACTAAACTGTTTTTTTCGTGATAGCGGAATTTTCAGTTTTCCCGTATATTACCGAAATTGCAGCAGTAAATTACCGCTTTTTCTATATATACGCATAAAATCGCATTTGAACATGCATACATATAATAAGCAGTATATAGTTATATGAAAACGATACCACTCACATCGATCTGCGTTGGCGATTCCCACTAATTGCGCTTATTTCCTCCCTCCTATTCCTGTTCTCTTTTGTGTAACTTTTCGCGCCCGCGCCGTTAGTAATTTTGTTGCTTTGGTTTTGTTTTCGCGCCCGCGCGGTTGGTAATTTTGTTGTTTTGTTTCTGTTTTTACGCGCCCGCTCCGTTTTTTGTTTTTCTTTTATGTGTTATGTGTTATGTATATATGTAGCTGTTATATACTTTTGGATTTGCACTTATTTTAACTTTGTTTTAGCTTTAATAACTTCTTGTTTCACATGTACCTCACACTTGTATGTATGTATTTTTGTAGTTTATTGTTTAGCTGCCTGTTCGTAGTACACAAAATTTTGTATGTATTACAATTTGTGGTGACGTATTTATGAAGAACCGAATATTCTCACATTTAAATTAACCTCACTTAACAGACACTTTGAAGTTTATGTTGAACTACAAACTTCGTTTTGGTGTTTGCAGTAATCTAGAACACAATCTCAGGCACAATATGCATTATATATATTGATATATTTATATATATACATATATGTAGGTATATATATAGTTATGTATATGTAGTAATATTATTTTTTTAATATTTCACTCAACTGTGTTTACTCATGTTATTATAAGTAAAAATACTTTGAGAATCGATTGTTTGTTTATATTGGGAATAACTGTGAATTTGTGAAGGGAATATATGTCTAGCGTTTTCCCCCTTAAATGGCAGGTAGCAATGAAACGGAACACAATAAAAGTCCAACTTTCGCGATTTATAACTTGTATTATTGACCTCTGCTGATGATCTACAACTGCATTTTTTTTTTTCTTAGTCCCGTTTTAATAATTTGGCTGCCGCTGCTTCGTGATATTTCGTGCAGATTTGTGATATTTCAACTATTTGTACAATTCGAGTTCATACACATAATATTATTTAGCACAAGCCCTAAACTTTTTGATATTTTTTCTAACTTTGCCTTCACACATTATGCAAAAAATTCTATTGAAAATTTCAGCAGCAGCACTCGAACGATTCTCAACGTTCTTTCTTTACACGACTTTCCTTCTCGCACTTTCAATATGTGTTTGTTTGTTTCACTTAACTTCTTTTTTTTTCCACTCTATAATAACTTAATTCCGTTTTTGTTTTTTCGGCACTTTTAATATGCATGTAATGTGTACTTATGTATGTATGTGTTTCACTTCACTTTTATTTGGTTTATATCACTTTGTATGAATTTTTTGCTCACTTTATTATTTATTAAACTTTTTTTGCTAATTTTCCATAGTGCTTTTCACTAGGGCTCGAAGGACCATAATCACGTCACACACTAGCTCATTACCTTAAACCGTAAAACTACCTTTTTTCTTGTTTTCCAACGAAGGAATAAACCGGGAGTATTTATTGAGAAAAATCAGAAATCACAAACTGAGGTCGAGCGATGAAAAAACTGCGGTCGAACGATGAAAAAACTGATGGTTGAGCGATGAAACAAATGAGGTCGAGCGCGCGTTGTTACTTGCTTGAGCGTGACGTTCAAAAAGAGGCCGGCTCGCCGCCCGTTATTCCTTTTTTAGCTTTTTGGCGTGGATGCCGGTCAGCTGCTAGATCTGCTGTAGCGGTGACATTGTGGATGTTATGTGTGGAAATGTTGTGGAATTTGTGTGGTGAAATGATGAATGCGGGGTGTCGATGTTGCGGCTCTATGTAGGGTTGTATGCGGGTGTAGTACGCTGAAGCTCATTTGGCCACGTACATATATATAATACATAAGCCTATCTGAAATGCAATCTCATGCAGTCATGTGTAGAAGTTCACGCCAGTGCTGCTGCGTCTGACACGCCAGCGATGAAAGGTGGCAATATGCCGCACCCTAAGGTTACGACTACTCACAGCGTTTTGTGCATACAAGTTTAACATACAAATACGCGTGCGCAATTTTGGCAAATAAAAATTTGTACCCCTGTGCATCTACGAATGCGTAAATATTCATAGTTACATATATCGTATGCACGTGCAAGGATTGCCGTTGCTAACTGTCTATTGATGAAGTGTTTTAAGAACAGATTTAAACGCTTTGCCACTAATTAACTAACTAACACTCGTAACGGATGTGTTCTAAACATTGTAACGAAGGTTTTTGCTGCCCCTGCTTCTTACAAGTATAATTGCTGAGGTATACTCGCCGTGTCCAGGGTTCGTTACAATAAATTTGTAAATGTTGGGGCTCTTCTGCGAATCGTACTTTATTTCAACTTAGCTTATATTAATATGTAACATATATATATTAATTTAAGTTACAAACTCGTCTCCTGCGTTGTACTGTCGTCCCCGAGGACGGCGCTGTTAGGGTAACGGTTCGGTGTGCCCCGTTAGGGCAATACCGTTTCCAGCTCTGCTGCGCTCCTGGGTGCTAGACGACTTGCTACTCCGTACCACGATGATCACGCTCTGCTACTTCTGCCGGCGCTCGCGTAGGCTTCGCTGACGATGTCCTTCGGCGTGCATTGACGCTCCTCTGCTATGACGACTGCGCTCGGCTACTTCTGCCGACGCTCGTGTGGGCTTCACTAACGCTGCCCTGCTATACACGTTCACACTCGCGTGCTACGACGACTACGTTCGGCTACTTCTGCCGACGCTTGTGTAGGCTTCAATAACGCTGTACTGGTGTACACGTTTACGCTTCTCTGCTGCGCTGGAGAGGTGCTTTTAATTACTTTGCCGCGTAAAGATCTCGGATTACGGAAGACTACGTTAGCGACCGCGATGTTAAAGGTTGAGTTGGTCAGAGGATAAACTCACTACCAAGCTCACCCTTAACAGACGGCGTTTACAAGTCAGGGTACCAAGACTAGCCAGAGGATAAACTCACTGCGTAGTCTGCTTGCGTGACGTGTTTTTACCGCTGCGTATGCATTCTTGTTGTCATTTTATCTGCATGTCTGGTTTCTCCATCTTCTTGTGTTCGTAGAAGTGGCGTGGTTTTACCGCTGCGTATGCATGCTTGTGAACAATAGGGTGTGCCTTTATGGGTGGTGTGGACTAAATTCAGTATAGATATTTAGTTCTCACAACATATGGAAAAACATTAAGCATTGGACCACGTTTTAGACTAGTAATAGGTAACTAAATATAACGTTTCCATCCTTCCCTTTGTTCAACTAATTCTCACTGTATTTTTTCATTTTAAATTATTATATTTATTCAATTAATTGAAATATATGTTTAAAATCAAAAAAATTTTCTTAACTTTCTTGATTGCTGTCATTTAATTTCGCCTCTATTTTTTAAATGCTATCATCTGTTCTAGGTAGAAATTTCGAAATATTAGCTGCCGTAATAACTCCCAACGACGACGACCTAGCAAACGTTTTTGTCCTCAAAACTGATATAATGTATATACATATGTACGTATACACGAGGAATGTGCGAACCTTATACTAAACCATATCTCCACAAAAATTAGCAGAAACAGTAGGACAGCACAACGCAGACATCGTGGCTGTCAAAGAAGTGCGGTGGGCTGGAAGCGATATATCCACAAATTAAAATATGACTTTTAGTGTAGCTGCAACGGCAAACTCCATGTGTTTGAAGTAAGTTTTAAGTCCGCGGTAAAATTAAACAACAAGTTATGGATTTTGTGAGAAAAGTCACAGAATGTGTGTAATACAAATACTCATTATTAATGTATACTAGCTGAGGGATGGGCATATTAGCCCTCAGTGGCATTTTGCCCGTGCGGGAGCGAGTGCACATTTTGGGGCTTGGTGAGGGGATCATCGCGGGCAGACATGAAGAGGGAAGTGAGAGCAACGTACCACTCCATGTTTACAAATGAGAGCGCACGCATATGTATATTAGGGTGTCCGTTATTTCCAAATTGATTATTTTTGACGACTTAAACTTTTAGTTTTCCATCTAAAAAAAAATATCAGACCATAGAAAGCCCTTAATTTTCATAATAAACCTTGCCCCAAACACGATACATTTCCCCTTGAAATTACATGGGATTTTGCCACTTTTTACAAATTTTTTTTTTTTCTCTGGAACTTTCTCGTTTGTAGAAATTAAAAAGTCTAATTCTTATACAGAATTGAATGCTCTACAAAAAACGTCGAACAAATCAATTGAATTTTACAAATAAAAAATTTCAATTTGCCATAAATGTTCGAAAATTCCAGAAATTACGCAGAAGTTTAACTTTGAATAGCTTTTAAAGGGGTGAGTATATCGAAAAATTGTCCGGACGTTTTTTGTAGAGCATTCAATTCTGTATAAGAATATGACTTTTTTATTCCTACAAACGAGAAAGTTCCAGAGAAAAAAAAAATATTTGAAAAAAGTGGCAAAATCCCATGTAATTTCAAGGTTTATTATGAAAATTAAGGGCTTTTTATGGTCTGATATTTTTTTTAGATGGAAAACTAAAAGTTTAGGGGGCGTCTCGTCAAAAATAATCAATTTGGTAAATAACGGACACCCTAATGTATATGGAAAGTTGCACTGTGGGTAATAATTATAAAATTGCCTAACAATTTTAAATTTCTTTGTAACTACTATAAATTTATAAATTATAAGACAAATAACAAAAAGTATAATAAATACTTGATTTTAGTAATCATTTTTTTTAATATGTCTTTATATCAGCAATTAATTTTGTTTATTTGAAATAATAAATTATATGTTTGGTTTAATCTCATTTGCTATAGCTACACGCATTATTGTACCAAAATTTAAATCAGATAACCTACTTCTTATTCTTAGATATAATTTTCGAAGCAAAAAGTTTCAAACCAGGTTATTTCTTTAAACTTTCTTATAAAAAGTAATTTCAATAATAACTTCAATTTATGAACCACTGTTTCTTCAAACACATATGACCAAATTAATCTTATGAGAGCGCAATGTAAATAATTACCCAACAACCCTTCTACCACCCGCCAATCGTAGAACTTCCAACGACTTTAGGTTTTCCGCTGGGTTTCCAGGCTCGATATACTGTAGTAATTATAAAAATTGTCTTCAATATATTTGAAATTTTCTTAAAATAAATCAAATTCAGAATCGAATGCTATTATTTACAAATATATAAACTAATTTTATTAGTTTGATTTCAGTTTTGATATTTTATATTATGAAAAATTATAATTGAAAACTTAGATGTGTACAAAACTACATATGCGTATTGAATAATGGCAACATTGTTCGAATGAAAACGAGAACAAAACGCTTGCAGCTCGTACCGAAGTGAGAAGATGTTTCTGCCATTAGCGTTTGTATTCTATTTGTGTGCATAGCCACTCTCAATCAATAATGCCATACCGCGCAAATATATTTTTATTTGATGATTTCTTATATTTTTGAAAATATGTGTTCCCTTTCTACATATAGCGCATATTATTATTTTAATACATTTCCAGAGGTAACTTAGATTTTTAAAATTTAACAAAGCAGTTATAGAAAAAAACCTCAATTCATTTAATATTTTGATAAAACATCCAAAGCATTTTCATTAAATGGAACTGCAATATGTTTAAACACAATATACATATATAATGGGCACAAGTATCTTTTGTTTTTTATATATGCAGATATGCATATGTTCGTGTAAAAGCCCACAATTTGAGAAAAGTTTTCCCAATTGTAACTAAAATGAATTTCTACAACAGTAGGTTTTGACGTTTAGCAATTGGAAGCGAACGATGGCCAGATTGAAATCTTACCAAATAAATATGTAAACGGAGGGATTTGTTGCATCGATCAAGACCACTTATAAAAAATGTTAAACAATGAAAATTAAATAAATTTGAGAAATTTAAAGGTATTTGATGAAACGTTTTGTAATTTGAAGACTCATAGTATTATTTTCAATGGAAAATGATTAAAAACATTTAATGATTAAGAGCTGAAAGGCTTAAATCTTTTTATTGGGTATTGAAAGTTCAAAAGTCAATTGTTCTAATTTACTTTAAAAAGATTTAAATAGTTTCTCCATATAATAAATAACCACTACATAGTAATTTTTATTCGTACTAAATGTTGGGTGTTTTAATTTAAAATGCCCAAAAATTCTTATTTTGTTCGATCTGGCCATAATGGAAAATGTTATAAAAAACGCTTATTTTGAGGCGCTTTCACACTGGAATAAGTTTAACATCCCTTTATCCCTGCACTCTGCGATGAACACTAAGTTACGGAGGAGTGTTATTCAACTTTTCGCTACTTGTTATGTCCTTCTCTCCGTAAATTGATATTCCCCTCATCTAGCCACCGTGCGCACTTTGCTAACTTTGCGGGCTAAAAATGTGCCCATCCCTGTACTAGCTGACCGCAGCAGTTGTCATGCGTGAAATTATATTTTTTTATTAAATGAAAAGAGAGTTGAATTTATATTGTGTTGAAAATCATTTATTTGCGATTTTTCTAAATTTTTTTCAATGTAACGCAGCTTGATAGACACTATTTTTTGGTTTCTGTTCCGGTGTGTAAATGTACAGAGAAGATGGTTTTCCAACTCGTGAGTACGCCACGTCTATCTGGTCGTGTGAAAAACATAGCATTTCCAAATTTATACCACACACTATTCGAATATCCTTGTGTCCTGTTGATTGTCATCTCAAATGCAATTTTTACTGGAAACGGAATACGTATAGTCAAGCATTCTGCCCCCTTGTATTCGATAGCTGCGTCACAATCAGTCGGATTCCATTACACAGTTTCGGCGCATGACGATTGCGAAACACATTAACGACAGATCCGACTTTGAGACGCAAATGATGCGGTGGCATACCAAGATTCTACAAAGAATTTCGAAATTCCACTGGATAATTCACGGCGTCGTCTTCATTGTCAAGACGATTGACCGATTTGTACGAGCGCAAGTCTCCCGGTATTTGATTTTGAATCTTCCAGTTCAAGTCAACAACATCGCAATTTTTGGCAGCTAAAATTGCGCGTGCAAAAGTGTGCGAACTCCATTTGCATTCGAAGTAGCTATCGCATCATCCATCGTTTGATTCCAGTGATTATCACGTTCCAGCAATTGTAATTGCTGGCGTCCATCTCAAAAAGTTGCACACACCGTACCATTCACAGTACGCAATGACTCAAATGAAGTTGAACCGCGTACATTAAATAATATCAACCGAAGGTACAAGCAATCCTCGTTTTTCGGGTGGATTGTGTAAATTTGTTCTAATGCATTAGTTGAGAACACAACTGGATGCCCATCTACTGGCTGGTCTTGCTTTCTGCGTAACCATTTCTTCGACGATGCATTCCACATATAATATCAAGGCATTTCCGAATAGAGCAATGTTCTCGCAAACGGATCAATGACGCATGTTGAGAAAAAATCAATGTCGTTTTTGTTGTTAATGGTGTGTCCTTTAGCTGTACTGTATTGTCTGGGTTGAAATTCACTCTTTGGCCTTCTCCAAATAAACTGCGAGATGCACAACAGTCGGAAAACATTCATGAATTGAAAAAGTAAATATCCTACAAAGCGTTTTATTGCAGTTCACGTATCGATCCATTTGATACTTGCTGATCTCATCTCGTTCGAGGCCAATAACCGCCATGTTTGCTTCCTTTGGTGACGTACTTATAAACGTATTCTATCGATTTCACCAAACTTCAATACTCAATATTGATATAAGTTTTGAGTGTGAATTAGACAATAGTGGTGAATATAGTATGATCCATGTGTTGTCAACTTCATTGTCATTGTCGTCTGGTGAGCGACGCCGAGAGAGTGGATATCCATTATTTCCAGTTTCTGTTCCAGAAAGAAAAGCACGTGGGTAGTATTTCGTGCATTTATTGTCAGACATACAAACCGATATGGGATTATGGTGTTCGCAAAGTCCATGAACCATATTGGTTTCACCACTTCGTATATTACTGGATCTTTCTCTGGATCAGGAATTTCCACAGAAATGATTTCAAAAATTTGATCCAAAGAAGAATGTGTGCGTGCGGCAAACCTCTTTTTTGCTGCTCACCAGAGTACATCCAGCATCTAACAGCATCATACAAGTATAGTACAGGGTAGGCCATTTAAAGTTGACCCATTTGTTTCTAAAAAAAAAGAACAAAAGAAAACAATGTTTTTTGTTCATTTCAAAAATAATTTATTTTGGTCCAAGGGGATTTGTTTCAGCTAATATTTAAAAATTAGATCGCGTAAATGGGCACCTTTAGCTTTGACAGCTAAATGCACTCTTTTTTCGACATTTTCCATGACTTTGGCCAATGTTTCGGATGATATGGCGGCTGTTTCACGTCGAATGTTGGCTTTCAGTTGAGCTAAGGTCTTTGGCTTATTAGCGTATACCTTGGATTTCAAATAACCCCACAAATAAAAGTCTGGTGGCGTCAAATCTGGTGATCTCGGTGGCCAGTCAACATCACCATTTTTCGATATCAATCGCCCGGGGAATTTCGATGGCCCATTTGCCAAAATTAAGGCGTCGCGGATAATCAGCTGGGTTTAGTTTTTGTGCCATTTGAATTTTATATGGAAACATCTTCAAATCTTTATGAATTATGCGTCGGAGAGTGGTGCGAGAGATGTCTAATTCCTGAGAGCGGCGATAACTCGATGTCGATGGAGTCTCCTCAATACTGGCTCGTACAGCTTCGATATTTTTATCAGAACGTCTTGTGCGTTGTCTGGATGCATGACTGGCATTACTGAGATTACCGGTGTTCACAAATTTTGCGTATAAAGACTTAATTGTGTTCTTAACTGGAGCACTTTTCACTTTATTTTTTTTGCGAAACGCACGTTGAGTTAACACAATTGAAAAGTTATTTTTAATATAAAGCTGAACAATTTCAGCGCGTTCTTTTGGAGTGTACTGTTCCATGGTATAAATTGTCTTCGAATGACGCTTCTAACGCGGTATGACATTAGCCGATTTGTCAGCGCTGTTAAATGTTACAGCGTTGTACTATATATCCATATTAATATTATAAATGTGAAAGTAACTCTGTCTGTCTGTTACTCTTTCACGCCTAAACGGCCGAACAGATTTTGATAAAATTTGGTATGGTGATAGATGATAACCTAGAAATGGTCATAGGCTATAAATAATCACGACGTCGGTCTTAGGGGGTAGGCAGTAAGCAGATAACTAAATTGAGTTAGTGATTTTTAATTGATTTTGTTGGGACTTTTGCTATTTCACGTCTAAACGGCTGAACGGATTTTAATGAAATTTAGTAAGGTAATAGATGGTTACCTAAAAACGGATATAAGATCAAAATGAACACGTCATCATACTTAGGGGGTAGAAAGTAGGCAGAAAACTGAGTTGAGTTTATGATTTTTGCTGGCAGTTTTTCTCTCTCATGCCTAAACGGCTCAACGGATTTTGATGAAATTTAATTAGGAGATAGATAGTATACATATAGTTACATTTTTATTATTAGGTAGTTAAGGTAGCTGTTAGATGCAGGTATTTTCTTAACCAATCAATCATATCTCTGGTTTACTCAGATACGTATTATTATTTACTTTTGCAGTCGCTTTCATTTGTTAATTCTCAATTCATGTGTAGGTTAAGTGTTATTTAGCTCACATCAGGATGTGGTTTTAGGTATAAAAGGTTTGTCAGGTGCATACTTGTTTAGGTTCAATACGATATTGATTGATTTAGATATTTAGGTTTTAAGTAAAAAGGTTTGCTTTATCGAAGTTTTTATAAAAAATTGTCTTACGTTGTAGTTTTTAAAACTACCGATTCAAAAATCTTTAATTATTGTTTTCGATATGCCACGCAAACGTAAATCCAATCTAAGTCGTAGTTCTAGCAGAGCTCGAACTGCAAAAGTTGCTAGAAACCAAGAATCTGAAGAGCAGATTCAGACGCGTCAGATGTTAGATTCTCAGCGTCATGCGACTCAAAGAGCATCTGAGATCTTAGAGCAGAGTCAGGCCCGTCGGGCCTTGGATGCTGAGCGCCACGCATCTCAAAGGGCCTCTGAGACCTATACGCAGACTTAAGCCCGTATGACCTTAGATGCTGAGCGCCACGCATCTGAGACGTTTACGCAGAGTCAGGCCTGTCAGACCCTGGATGCTGAACGCCACGCATCTCAAAGAGCTTCTGAGACAGTGGAACAGACTCAGACAGTCGAGTTTTAGATGCCGAACATCACCAGCAATTGATTGCGGCAGAGACTGACGAAGATTCACAAAGACGACGTCTTTTAAATGCTGTACGGCAGGCAAAAAGAAGACGTACATTTTCAATGAGTACGTGGGAGGCATTTAATGGTGCCGCTTTTGAATATGACCCTTTGATCGACTATGTTAATCACCGATTGGTTATCATTGAGAGAATGGGTAAAAAATGCAGATATTATGAAGCACTGAAATGGAAAGAAGAAACTCCAGGTATGTGCTGTTCTGGTGGAAAGATTAAAATTCCATTACTTGGTGAGCCAGAGGAACCTCCCTCTTAAATCTTTACTTTTATAAGACAGTAACGAATCGCGCGGTTTTTAAGCAGGATTAGAAAGTATAATTCTTGCTTTCAGACGACGTCATTTCGTGTAGATAAGGAGACCGTGATGCCTGGATTTATACCTACTTTTACCATTGTCAATAATCTGGCGACTGTGTACAAAATAGCAATAGCCAAGGGGTGGCATCCGTACAAGAAGAGTCGTCAAGTGGCGTCGGTTGCATACACACGTAACGAACAGCGAAATCTATTTTATTATTTCTTTATTTTCTAAACTTTGTAACACTAACTTTGAAAGATTAAATAAACTATTTGTATAATATTAATACTGAAAAGAGGTCTCCTGACAGCCTCAGAAGTGAGATTAAAATCTACGCGTACAAACGTAAAGTCGCATTTGTGAAAAAATACGTATGTTGTCAAAAACGATGTGAATTAATAAAAATAAATCGTAAAAAAACGTCTGAAAATGTAAATTCACTGTTTAAAATATATATAAAAAACGTTGTATTTCTTAAATGCGTAAAAAATTCCAAAGTTGAGACTCCGCTGGCAGAGTTCTTGGAAATCGGGGCTCCGCTGAACATTCGTTGTGAAATTATTTGCGTTAATTTAAAATCGTCGATTGTCACCGCTTCCCTTGCCGCTCTAACAGCTTTACCAACAAACTTGTGTAAATATGTATGTATGTACAGTGGCGGACAAAAGTCTACATACACCCCCTGTTTTCTTCGATGTGAGAGTACAAAAAGTTTTTAGAAAAATGTATTTATACAGTTTTATTCTAATATTTATTATAATAGCAATTAACTAAAAAAATCCATTATTTAACATAGAACAACAAATTTATGGCAGAAAAACTCAAAAATTGCTTTGACAAAAGTCTACATACAGTTCAAATCTCATACTTTGTACATTGTTATATTAACAGTAAGGTAACGTTAGCCTTTTTCTTTTATTTCAATATGTTTATTGTTTGATATTTATTGAATTTAGTTGTGGTTTAAACATTTCAATAGCTATAATGGCTCCGCGAAATGAAATATCAATTGATGTAAGAAATTTGGTGATAAAAGAAAGAAAAGAAAAAAAATCATATGGTGAAATTTCTAAAATTTTAAACTTGAGTCGAGCAACAGTGCAGACAATTCTAAAAAACTTTAAAAATAATGGTTCCGACGAAAATAAACCGCGCAGTGGACGCCCAAAAAAACAATCTCGTAGATACGTCAGCCTGATTCTCAACGAAGTAGACCAAAATCCAAAAGTAAATGCTCCAAATATAGCCGAACGCATAGCAAGTACGTCACAAATGAGTATCCAACCAAGAACAATAAAAAAAAAACTCTAAACGATAACGGATTCCACAGTAGAACACCACGGAAGAAACCTTTTATTTCTGAAAAAACCGGAAACTTCGTTTAAAGTTCGCCAAAAAACACAAAGAAAATAAAATGGATTTTTGGAAAAAAGTTTCATTTACAGATGATTCTAAATTCTCTCTTTTTGGTAGTGATGAAAGGGCTAAAATTTGATGGAAAACTAACACCACGCTTGAACCGAAGAACGTAGTATCAATTGTGAAGCTCGGTGGCGGCAGCGTAATGGTTTGGGGAGCTGTTGCGGCCTCTGGAGTTAGAAAGTTGGACTTTATTGAAGATGAAATGGACGGTTATAAGTATAAGTCTCTGTTGGAACATAATTTGAAGCCTTTGGTGGATAATTTAGGGCTCGGTTCCGGTTGGATATTACAACAAGATAACGATCTGATACATGCGGCGCAAATTGTTAAGGACTGGTTGCTTTATTATACTCCAAGGCAATTAAATACGCCACCTCAAAGTCCAAATATGGATATTATTGAACTTATCTGGGAGATTTTGGAGCGTAGAATTAGAAAGAACCAAATTTCTAGCTCTGCTATACTCTAAGAGCGCATATTGGGACCTTGGAACAGCATTACATTTGCAGCGTTGACAAATTTAGCAGAATCAATGCCACGGCGTCTTCAAGCAGTTATAGATACCAATGGGGACCCAACTAAATACTAAAACGTCTTAATAACTAGCATTTTTTACAGTTTTTCGCACTGAACTAAGATATTTTTGTACTGTATGTAGACTTTTGTTAACACAATATTTGAGTTTTTATTCCATAAATTTGTAGTTTTATATTAATTAATGGATTTTTTAAGTTTGTTGTTATTAGAAAGAAGATTAGAATAAAACTGTATCAACACATTTTTCTAAAAAGTTTTTGTACTCTCACATCGAAGAAAACAGGGGGTGTATGTAGACTTTTGTCCGCCACTGTATATGTATGAGCGTGCATACATATCGGCCCAAATTTTTGCAAGCCGCGTAAAAATATTTTTTACATTCCTTGACAAATACAGTCATTCCCGGTTATGTGCCACAATTGAAGATACAGATTTTTGTGATTTGTTAAAAATAAAAATATAATATGACACATACATATGTAAGCGAATGCGGATATTTAAGCGAGTGGTACTTAAAACAATAATTTCTATGTATTTCAAAAAACAAACCCTGAGATGCAGCAAGATATGGGCAGTTAAAAGGGATGATTTTCATTTAAGCCGGGATTGACTGTACACATAAATCAGAGGAATATTGAACATTTTCTTTAATACATTTTTTGACTTGAGAATCGACAAATAAACTAAGTTGTCACTTTTTCCTTCTCATACTAATAACAGAAATTGTTCAAATTATGATTTTTAGCTTTTGCCACCGTCGCGAAAAGACGCTTGTAGACAAAGGCATGCTCGGGGAGATGTAATGGTGTTTGTTTTTATGAATAAAGCAATTTTGCATGTTGAAAGTGCGCTTGCGTTCATGAATGAAAATATTGTTGTTGTGTATATTTCTACAAATTCGGGCATCGACTATTTGGCTGCCATATTGACTTCTGACGCTGCTGATACTAATAGAGACGATTGTTGTTGTTGTAGAACAATATTTGTAGTTTATGCGGGTGACATACATATCTTCATGGGAACGCATGTGAGTATGTTTGTTGTGTATGCATTATTTGTGTGGGAATGTCATACGCACATATTTACATGTGTACGCATATACATAAGTATGTATGATGCTATTTGAAACCATTGTTGTTTTTGTAAAGCAATGTTTGTAGTTTTTGTGGGTGACATATTTACATGTGTTTTTTTTTTTTTTTTATAGTAGGGGGAAGCATCGAAAGCCGGAGTGCGGAACTTTAATCCGCTCAACCTAACCTACTCCCAACTCAAGACTCTCCCACGGAACCACCGATTAAGTATTACTTCGTGGGAGGGACAAGACATTTAAGTCTCCTCTATTGCGCGGACTGACGGACGCCTATTCTGTTGAAAAGATCTCAGTTTGGTCATTATGAATGCTGACGCTTCGCTGACAGCTTTCCATTTATCAGTCGACTGACACATGAGTGTCGTTAAGTTATCGACCGTAAAACTACCACCGAGTGTGGTTTTTAGCTTTTCCCTTGTATTCGAAAAACGAGGGCAATGAAATAATACATGCTCAGAGTCTTCTATGTACCCTGCACATGTCGGACAATTCGGACTGATGTCGTTGTGAAATCTGAAAAGGTAGCTTCTAAAGCATCCATGTCCACTAAGCATTTGGGTCATATGAAAGTCTAGGTCCCCGTGTTGTCTGTTTATCCATGAGTGGATGCCTGGTATAAGTCGGTGAGTCCATCGCCCTTTGGATGAGGAATTCCACCGCTCCTGCCACATTTTAGTGCTCTTGTTTCTCTCCTCGATCCTTGCCGATTCTGTTTTAGGCGTTGATAGCTGATATAGACGCTCGAGTTCGTCTCCCTGGATATCAATGGGCGGCATGCTGGCTAATACTTCAGCAGCGTCGGTTGATATAGTCCGGAAAGCACTTATTACTCGAATTGCAGAAAGCCTATGCACTGCAATTATTTGTTTAGCATACGCTTTTATATCCCATGCCTGTATTCAAACTGGTGCTGCATACAGTATTACGGAACTCATTGCTTTCGCTATTAGAAATCGCCAGCTGGAACGCACGCAGCCTCTATTAGTCATCATTCTCGATAGGGCATTATAGATTTTGTTTGCCTTCGCGGAAGAATACTCCAGGTGTTCTTTAAATTTTAATTTGGAATCCAATATTACTCCCAGATACTTCAGTTGCGGCTGCGAGGTAATCTCGCACTCCCCTATAGTGAGCTCTATTCGTTCTTCTATCTTCCTGGTACTTATGAGTAAAACTTCTGTTTTTTCCTCCGCCAGTTTCAGACTCACAGAAGAGAACCATTGGCGTAGACCATTTATGCACTCATTACATTTAATTCTCAGGTCGGCTAATTGTTTGGCTACTGCTACCACCAAGAGATCATCCGCATAAGCTACTAGTTTAATATCTGTTGGTTGCTGTCTTTTTAGCACCCCATCGTACATAAGATTCCATAATAGTGGGCCTAACAATGAGCCTTGGGGTACACCACTCGCGATAGGGTAGCTCTTGGTGCCTTCGTCCGTGTCAAAAAGCAGCCTTCTGTTTTTAAAATAACTCGTTATTATGTTTATGAGGTATTCAGGGGCCCGTATTTCATCCAGGGCTTTGATTATGTGTGCCCATTTTGCTGAGTTGAACGCATTCTTGACATCAAGGGTAATCAGCGCGCAGTACTTTTTTGTGCCACCTTTCCATCTTTTGCCACTTACTGCACATCTCGCAGTATCGACGACTTCTCGTAGTGCGTCAATAGTAGATCTCTTCTTTATAAAGCCGTATTGTCTCTCTGATAATCCGCCGGCTTTCTGGATTGCTAATTCCATGCGGTTTCGTATTATACTTTCGTACACTTTACCCATTGTGTCAAGCATACACAGAGGTCGGTACGATGAAGGTTCTTCAGGTGGTTTCTTTGGTTTTGGGAGCAGAACCAAACGTTGTACTTTCCAAGAGTCGGGGAATACCTCTTCCTTTAAACAAGCGTTGTACATTTTAGCGAAAACTCGGGGTTTTAAGCTTATGGCTTCCTTCAGAGCTCTGTTTGGTATGCCGTCCAATCCAGGCGCTTTGGTGTTTTTGATTTTCCTTGCTAATGCCAATAGTTCGTCTTCCGTGACTAACGGGGGTGACTCTGCAGCTTCGTTTCGTCGCTTGGCATATGGAATCCGGTCGTGTTTCGGGAATAGTGTTTCGACGACCTTTCCCATAAAAGAGGCATCTTTAGGTTGCTGCTGCTTGTTTTTAAATCTGGACATGCATATTTTGTATGCGGTACCCCACTGGTCAAGGTTTGCTTCCTCACACAGCTTCTCAAAACATGATTTTTTGCTTCGTGTAATCGCCGACTTCAGGAGCTTCTTGTAGCTTTTAAACTCCTCCCTAAGGCGATTTTCGTTAGTTTCGCCCCAGTTACGCTGTAGACGCCGTCTAGCTGAGTGACAAAGCTTTCTTAGCATGGAAATTTCATCATTCCACCAATATACAGGCCGCCGCGTGTGGTGATGTGACGTTCTACGCATTGTTGCATCGCATGCTGCCACGAGTTCTTTTCGAACTGCTGATACCAAGTGGACGGCGCTGTCACCAGATGCCTTTGATGCACTCCAGACTAGGTCAAACAGGTCTGGATCGAACTCTTGTTGTTTCCAACTTCGCCTTCGGGAGGGGTTTCTGCTTAGAAGCTCCTGC
This sequence comes from Bactrocera dorsalis, assembly GCF_023373825.1. Classification (NCBI taxonomy): domain Eukaryota; kingdom Metazoa; phylum Arthropoda; class Insecta; order Diptera; family Tephritidae; genus Bactrocera; species Bactrocera dorsalis. The sequence goes on along the minus strand of NC_064308.1, from coordinate 17,087,335 downwards.
TCTCTTGAATCAGCCGCCCTCGATGGTTTGTACATCTGCTGCCCCATGCCGTTGACCAAGCATTAAAATTACCCGCTATTATAATCGGTGTTTTGCCTCCGGTTTCTAATGAAAGTCTTACAAGGAAGTCTTCGAATTCGGTGATTGCTGCGCTGGGACGGGCATAGCAACTTACAAAATATATCCCATGTATATTCGCCCATGTAAAGCAGTTATGAGCTTCTCTGGTGCAGGTTTTAAAAGGTTGACCTTTGCAGGACCATATTGCTGCTTTGCCAGATATGTCTGCAATCCATGTGCTTTCTGGACGCTGGGAGTATTGTTCACTTAGTATAGCGACATCAATGTTCTCTTCTAAGACAGTCTGTTCTAGTAAATCCTGAGCCGCTGCACAATGGTTAAGATTTAACTGTAGTATCCTCATTTACTTAGAGACTTCTTCATCTCGTGATACTTTGGGCAAGTCGTGCTCAGTGCTGAGTGCTCCCCTTTGCAGAGCATGCAGCTCGGAACGTTCGTGCATACCTTTGCTAAATGTCCCGCTGTTCCACATCGTGTACAATGGGAAGATCTGTCTGTCAAGCTGCAGCAATTTCGGGCCATGTGGCCCAGGTGGAAACACTTATAGCATCTAGGAACAGGCGAATATTCTCGAAGGCGACAGATCGACCACCCAATTTTTATTTTGCCTATTTTAAGTGCGGCCTTGGCATCTTGAGCACGCATGCATACAAGTGCTATTTGCGTGCCACTACGCGTTTTTCGCAGACTTTTTACACTCGATATTTCCAGATTTTCGATTCCGCACTCTCTTTTTAGTGCTGCGCAGATTTCTTCGGGAGTCGTAATTTCATCGAGGTCTTTGCACATAATCGTGACGTTGTGGGTCTTGGGCAGTATCTTAGCCATTTCGCCAACCACCCCCTCCAGGGCGCTTTGGAAAGTTTCGGCTTTCGTCTCTGCTCGATTTTTTAGTTCAATAAGTAAATCTCCTTTTAGCGTTTTACGAATATGGGTTGTATTTGAACCCAGTACTTCAAGCCCGCTATCACTTTTAATTTTTCGTAGAATATCCGCATAGGAAGCTCCATCCTTCTTTGTTATAATTATAGCATCTGGCTTTGTTCTGATTTTCCTTTCCAGAGGTTTCTTCTTTTTTACAACGTCTACCCATCTTTCACTTGCGTTTAGACTAGTCGTATTATCCTCTTGGGTTAATTTTGCTGCTCCACTGTACGACAATTGCGGCTTTTCGTTTAAGTTTTTTTGCTTTTTGGTAAGCGGTAGATAGCCTGGTGCCTCTCGCATTCGTTTAGGGGTGTTATCATCTCTTCCAGTGGTGGGTATTTGCGATGGTTTCCCTATCAAAACTCTTCTCGCTTGATTTCCCAATTTTTCTGTTTTGGCATGTAATGTCACTATGCTGCTTACTAATTCGCGCATAGATTGGTTAATGTGCCTTTGGCCGGCCATCATCATTTCCAATTCTTTGATTTTTTTACTCAGGTTGCGAAAAATGCTAACCGTTTCATCTTTTTCAATCTCCTCAGGTTTGTCCCCTTTGCTTTCTTGGCCAGCAGTATCTGCTTGCTTATTTAGTCCAGCAGCGGCGGGCTGCCCATTTTTACCATTGGGCGGCGTTCTCATTATTTTGGAGTTCCTTCGGAAAGGATTCTCCGGTGTTAGCCCAATACTATTTTCAGAGGCCATATCCTCTGCGAAAGAATAGTTTGGGAACACCCTTTGGTGTATATGTTCTTTAACAAACTTACCTACCTAAATGAAATAAAAGGTTTAAAAAGAAGAAAAAAAAATATATATATATATATATATATATATATATGGTTGGCAATGCCAAAACCTAACTAAAGTAGAAATAAATAAAAATAGTTTAAGAAAGCAAAACAGATGGTTGGCAACGCCAGAGCCAGAAGAAAGAACAGCTGATTATTGTGTTTTCGATGGTTGGCAATTTGCAAACCAAAAGGAAAAACAGAGAACGTATAATATAGAGAAGGTCCAATTGCGGACAAGCGTGTGAACTGTCAAGAACTAACAAAATCCTATTAGTGGATTTCACCACTTTTGGCTGAGAAGGGGAAAGGTTAACAGTGCTGAGCGAACAGAGCTGAGCATTCAATGAAAATTGTGGTCAGAAATATACATTGCTATTACAGACGTATGTGTGTTGCTCTTTTGCTTATATTTTTATACGTTTACATGCAATCATATCAATTGATATCAAGATCATTTTGCGAATTTTTGAGAATTCATGCAAAATTGATAATATTGTAATGAAATTATGCTATTTCAAGGTCATATTTGTAGTTAATGTGTGAATAACGGTTAATTTTTAAATATTTCTTATCTTTGATAATATAATATAATTTCATATTCATGTATATATGCTATATATGTGATATATTATCGTAATATCCTAAAAACATAATATATTACAATAATAATATATGTAAATCACACCTCTTATCATTTAAAATTTTCATACGCATCTATTCTGCAGATATGTATGCAAGTACAAATCAATTTCAAATCAAGATATTATCATTTATCAGTAATATAAAAAAGCGCGCGCTTCTCTATATTTACGTACACACATGTATGTATACACAACCAACATACAAAATGTGTACACATGTAAATATGTCACCCGCAAAAAGTATAAATATTGTTCTACAAAAATAAGAATCGTTCAAATAGCATCATACATACTTATATGCGTACACATGTAAATATGTGTGTATGACATTCCCACACAAATAATGCATACACAACATACATACTTACATATATGCGTTCACATGTCGATATGTCACCCGCAAAAATTACGAATTTTGTTCTACAAAAACAACAATTGTCGAAATAGCAGAAGCATCACAAGTCAATATGGCAGCCGAATTGGCGAAGCCCAAATGTAGTAAATTTTACAACAAAAATGATTTCATTCATAAACGCAGGCGCATATGCTACAAGCGACCTCGCTTCATTCATATAAACAGACGCCGTAACATCTCCCCGAGCATGCCTTTGCCTAGAAGCGTTTTTTCGCGACGATGGCAAAAGCTAAAAATCATAAATTGAACAACTTTCTGATGCTTCTTCACAGAAAGACGTGAGAAAAGTGGCAACAACGCAGTTGTAGATTTATAATATTTGTCCATTCTAAATAAGGGTATTCCATCAAACTCATAAATGCCTCATAAAATTCGTAAACTCGTAAAATTCTGTGCCTTATAAATGAGCTGCCAAAATTTGTATGAAAAAAGTTTACGCGTTTCGTATAAAACTATGAGGCAAATTCGACGCGTATTTGCTTCATAAACTGATATTTTGTTTTAGTGTTGCCTATACTATACCTATTTACGCGGCTTTTATACGTATGAAAAAAAAAGAGCGTTCCAAAAACTAAAGCGTAAATTTTTGAACTTATAAGTTTGTACATTTACGAGTTTGGTGGAATACCCTAAATATTTTTCCGTGACTCGCAAAAATCTGCGTCGATATGTATTCACGCCCACATTTGTAGGCAAAGCTGTTACAGCGGCAAGGGAAGCGGTGACAATCGGCGGCCATTCGTTTATTTTTTTCGGCACAGCTTGGAGTTTCTATCATCACCCAAGTGCTGAACACAATGAGTGCGACAGACTGCAAACGACATCTGTCAAATATTAGAATACACACGGGACACAGTTATTGAGGCAGCTTCACAACAAAATAACTGTGTCCATAACAACGTGTGTATTTTAATATTTGACATAACAGTCTGTCGCGCTCAATGTGTTCAGCACTTGACTCTTTGACAAAGCGTCAGTTTCGGCTATTGGTAGACCGTGACAACGGAGATGCGAAAGATGCGTGTGACACTTGTTATTATGAATGTACATACATATGTATGTGACAGTCTCCGACTGTCACTCCACGCATACGGTTGTGCTATCAGTAATTTCGTTGTGTTAATCAATTTCGCTAGTGCAAGTTACATTTTCGCATTCCTTTTCGCACCTTATTTTTCAATAAGCCTGCTCTTATTTACTGACTCCTATTAACTAAATCAAATTGTGAAAACATGTCCCCTTGGGGGACCGCTCTAGAAAATAATAGGTTCGCCCTATTATCTTCTAGTCCTCAACCAAAAAGAAAAAAAAAGCCAACCCTATATCGAATGAAGAATTATTTCCTACTCTACCAACAACAATTAAAGACAGTCCTAAATATATAGTGGTAAGTTCAAGTGATGCAAATAAGCCGTTGAATAAATTTTCCTGCTTTGCCGTTCACAAAGCCCTGAAACATATTAGCTCTGAAATAATAAAAATCAGTCAACTAAGAGACGGTAATTTGCTACTCCTAGTTAAAAATAGCACAATCGCAAAAAAATTCACTACAACAAAGCAACTCGTTGGGATATGCAGCGTAAAAATTGAGCTCCACAAAAATCTAAACTCATGCAAAGGTACTATTTACGCTCCGTGCCTAAACGATATTCCAGAGAATGAAATAATCGAAAACTTGAAAGAACAGGGTGTCATATCAATTTATAAATTTCCGAAATACATAAATAGCCAACCAACTCCAAGTGGTGTAGTCCTCCTAACTTTCGATCGCTACTCCCTACCGGAAAAAATTGATGTTTCATGGTATACAACAAAGGTAAGACCATACTATCCAAATCCTATGAGATGCAAAAACTGCCAATTACTTGGTCACACAAAAAAACGCTGCAATAAGGTCCCTACTTGCGATACATGTGCATTACCAACCCACAATCCCTCACCCTGTACTCGCACTCTCTGTGCAAACTGTTCTGCTGATCACCCAGCCTCAAGTAAACTGTGTCCAAAGTTCACTCAAATAAAGAATATAATAACAATTCAAACAGACAATAAATGCTCTTTCCGCGAAGCAGTAAATATCCATAAAGCACAAATACCACCTGTTTTCAATTCTTCATCTCCTTCATTCGCTAACGTTATTAACAACCCGACAAACATAACTCCCACAAACAATCAACAAAACACTCAAACAAAAGAGCAAATCTCGCTCTCCTATATTACTTCACCTACAACTTCCAACTCTAAAACAATCAGCACAAGCAACGAAGAAAATGTAACAACCACTATAAATCAAATAAATTCAACTCATTCGTTTCCAACGACAAGTGCGGTCGAAGACTCAACTGTAACACCTTTTGACTACAACGCAACAACCTCACTCATTTCAAACTTGATCACCCAACTCAGTAACACTCCCGCCGCCCCATTACCCACACAACCCCCATCACAAAATAGACTATGAGAATTCTCCAGTGGAATTTGAAAGGTCTATTTAACAATTATCCAGATTTAAATATACTCATAAATGAATTCTCACCACACGTAATTGCATTACAAGAAACTCACCTCCCAACAAATAAAACAGCATATACCCCTCACAAATACATTGGTTATTTCCATAATCTACCACAAAACAAATCAGCTAAACAAGGCATTGCCCTGTTTATCAAAAAACATATCAAACACAAACGTATCCCAGTCTTTTCCAACATTTCCGCCATTGCAATAGAAATTAACATCGGTTTCAAATTTTCCATAGTCACATGCTACATCCCTCCGAATCAAAAGTTTACTGCAGGAGAACTTATAGGTGTTATTAACGCTGCTCCTGCACCCACAATAATCATTGGAGATTTTAATGCTTGGAGCCCCCTATGGGGATCTACCTTCTCAAACGGAAGAGGCCAAATAATGGAAGATGTTATTCTCTCAAAGGACTTATTTGTTCTTAATGATAGATCACCAACTCACTTTTCCTCCCACAAAACTTTCACTCATATAGACATCGCTCTTTGTTCAGCTTCCATAGCCCATAAACTCTGTTCTTATACTCTAGAAGACCTTCACAATAGCGACCACTTTCCTATCATAACTTCCCTCATCACACCGATGCAATACATCATTAAGCCGAGATCAAAATTTCTTTCAGATAAAGCTGATTGGTTAAAATATTGCTCCCTGCTCAACACATCAACAAGTGCTGAAATAATATCAGAAAACATAAACGCAGAAGCATCAAAAATAAAAAGGATTATTCGATCCGCTGCACATATCTCCATTCCCCAAGCTAGCACAAAAAAATTTTCCGCCAAACTACCGTATTGGTCTAATCTATTAACTGCCTTGAGAAATACAAAACAAGCTCTTTGGTCTAAATTCAAACAGAGCGTAACAACCGAAAACTTAATTAGATACAAAAAAGCAAACTCTAACTTCAGAAGAGAACTAAAGTCTGCTAAACGCATAGCCCTTGAAAAACTAACAGCTAATATAAAACCCACTTCAAGCTCTAAAAAAATATGGAATGACATCAAATCTCTTTCAGGAGAACATAAACAAAATAAAATTGATTTTATTCAATCTCCCGTAGGTCCCATTTACGATCCGCAGCATATTGCAGAAAACTTTGCACAAACATGGTCAAACAACTCCAAAAATTTCAACTTTCATCCGAATTTTATTACACTTTCTAATCAAATCATTTCCCAAACATACCACAACCCATCCCCATGTTTCGAAGCTACATTGATAGAATCTCCCATTACATTAGAAGAGTTCGATTCTATATCAGCAAAATGTCCGGAAAAACCCCTGGATCAGACAAAATTTCCTACCCCCTCCTAAAAAATCTTCCATACTCTTTAAAAATCAGACTTATAACCCTATACAATAACATATTAAAGCAGGGTATTGTACCTCAAGAATGGAAAAAAGCTACAATTATTCCCATCCCTAAACCCAACAAATCGAGTGCCTCAATTTCAGACTTCAGACCTATTTCTTTGATACCCTGCATTGCCAAAGTTTTGGAAAAAATTATATCAAAGAGACTCATGTGGTTTTTAAAACAAAAAGGACTGATAAGCCCCAACCAGTTTGGTTTTCAAAGTGGTCTTGGCGTCATTGACCCACTTCTTTACTTTGAACACCACGCTACAACAACAATATCTACCAAAAATCACTTATCTGTCCTGAGTCTAGATTTTGAGAAAGCATTTGATAGAATTGGAGCTCATACGGTATTACAAGAATTAAAAAAATGGGACATTGGAGATAAAATGTATAATTTCATAAAGTCATTCCTTTCAAATCGTAAGATTACAGTAAGTGTTAATAACCAAAACTCCAACATATACCCCCTGCATAATGGCATACCCCAAGGATCTCCCCTTTCAACAACACTATTTATAATTGCCTTTAACCAATTAAGCAACTTAATAACCTCATACCGATGTGTAGACCATATCATCTACGCAGACGATGTTTTAATTTTTTCGGCTTTAAAAAATTTAAACCAAGTAAAAATCATTTTTAGCAACATCCTAACCGAAATAGCAGAATGGTCTAAAACGTCAGGAACAAAAGTTTCTGCAAGCAAAAGCGCAACATTTCACGTTTGCAGAAAAAGAAAATGCACCTTCCCTAACCTATCCTTCGAAAGCACACAAATCCCTCACACTACAACTTTAAGAATACTTGGCTTAATTTTTGATAAAAAACTAACATTTAAGGAACATTGTAAATATGTTAGATTAAGTTTACTTAATAGACTAAACATTATAAAGTTTCTCTCTTCAAAACACTGTCATATCCATATCTCAACTCTCGTAAATATTGTAAAAGCATTGATGTTGTCAAAAATAGACTTTGGACTAGCAATCTATGGACACTGTGCTAAATCCCATCTCGCACTCGTTGAAACCCCTTATCACATAGCGGTAAAAAGGAGCATTCGTGCATTCCCTACTTCTCCAACCAAAGTGGTCTTAACTGAAGCAGGTCTACCCAGCATTCCTCTCCGAACAAAGCAGAATACAATGATGCTCATACCAAAGCTCCTCCAGTGCAAAAACTCCCTTTTGTTTAATGCGATGAAAACATATCGTACCACCAAAAAACTATCCACGATCGTACAATGTATAAACATTATAAAAAAACTTGACATAATATCAACACCACAATTAATAAAGGAGAACACTCATCCTCACTGGCTGACGTTAAAATCATCCATAATAAGTACGTTATTCAAGTATCAAAAATCAACCACCAACGCAGAACAATATAACCAGCTATTTAACGACGCAGTAAACACTTATAAACCAGAGTGGAAAATTATCTACACCGATGGATCAAAATCGGACACCCACACTTCGTTTGCAGTGACAAACGACCAAGGTGTCATTATAACCGTCGGTGTTTTACCACCGTACTGCTCTATACTTGCAGCTGAAGCGGCTGCGATATACGAAGCGGTGCTATTTATTGCACATTCTAAAGAAAAACACATCATATGCAGTGATAGCAAATCGACAATTACCGCGCTGTTGAATGATACAAATAACTCAGTACTGATCAAGAATATAAAAGATATTTTATACAAACACAAAAACATAATCAAAATCATGTGGATCCCTGGACACGCTGGTATTAGAGGCAACCAACTTGCAGACGATCGCGCCAAAAAGGCGAGTAGAGAACCAGTTTTCTCGTACGCACACGTCATATCAAAAGATATTCGCAACCTACTAAAAAAAGAGCTTTACGAGTCAAACTCTAGAGACTGGATAGACTTTCAACACCAATACAAGGAACACAATCCCACTGGTGTCAAGCCAAACTACCCATCCGACTGTTCCTGCCAATACATAAAAATATTTGTGCGCCTTAGATTAGGTCACACTTTAAGAACACACAATTATCTGTTGAACAAAACGGAAAAACCTAGCTGCACACTTTGCAATCATCCAAACGACTCAGTTAACCACATCCTAAACGACTGCACTGCACTAGCACAAAAAAGGAAAACCATCTTTGGAAACAGGGAACCCTCCCGTCTACTGAAAACACCAAATATTGACAACATCAATGCTATCAACAGTTTTCTTAAGATATGTAAGATAAATAACATTTAAATATTATAAGCAAATAAAAACTAACTATTAATTTTACACTTAATTTTAATTAGACATAACTATTGTAATAGATAGCCGAAGGCCCTAGTAGCCAGTGCTTAATCTCTGTGAATTAATTATTAATAATTAGTTCTCATTTAAATAAATAAATAAATAAATATTTGACATAACAGTCTGTCGCGCTCAATGTGTTCAGCACTTGACTCTTTGACAAAGCGTCAGTTTCGGCTATTGGTAGACCGTGACAACGGAGATGCGAAAGATGCGTGTGACACTTGTTATTATGAATGTACATATGTACATACATATGTATGTGGCTCGCATTTGCTTTCGTAAACATACAAATGTGCCAAAGAAATAATATACATACATATGTATGTGTCATAGAAATTCTATTGGTACAAATATGGAAATGATAACGAAATAATGCGAATATGCATATTTCATGAAGGTCATCAATTTTCTTTGAAGAAATGAAGATCATTTTGCACATCTTCACTTTGTAATAGTCGAAAAAAATATTAATTTATTTAAAAATTAAAAAATAAAAATAAAGAGAAATAAAGTTAAAATAATTTTTCCCGATTTTATTTTTTATAATATGCCAACTCAACCAAAAAGCGCATACATATGCATATTGTAAATACAATTGGCGCCATTTCCCCGTTGTAACATACATATATTACCTACAATTAGAAAAAATCTAACTACTTGCATATTTTATATGTACATATACCGCATATTTCATCGTTAAATTTGGCGCAATTCCTCCATGAAAACATACATACAGCAAATACTCAGCCAAAAAGAGCATGCATATGTCTATTGTAAATACATTTTCATAGCTTTTACTTCATTGGCTGTCTCTTATTTGTATATAAGCATCACTTTTCTCATTGATCACTGAAAATGCTCAATTCTGCTATTTTCGACGCTCCTGTTAAATATTGGTGAATCCGCTTATAGAAAATAGTTCCCCTGATTTTGAGGTGAAATCCACTAATAGAAAAGAGTTCCCCTCCAAAAAATGAAATATCGTAAGTTTGGCAACGCGGTGGACCTTCTCTATATTATACGTTCTCTGAACACGCTCATCGCATCTTGTTAGCTTTTGACAGTTTATACGCTTGTCCGTTGTTGGACCTTCTCTATAAATATACCTTCTCTGGTTTTACGAGTTCCATTGATTCGCCTATATCATTGGAATGTGTTGTGCCGTAATCACAACATAAACGAATACAACGAAAATTAATCGTGTGTTTGTTTTGCCAGGCTCGTTTATTATTCAGCGCGCAAGCGTACTTTGCTCGCTGATATCGTAAAACTCCAACTCGTTGAACATCGGTAGCAAAACAAAACGTGATAATGGAAAATTTGCGCAATAAAAACGTCGTTGATCTAAGACAAATGTGTAGAAATGCAGGACTCGCCTGTAGAGGTAACAAAAATAAACTCATAAATCGTCTAGAGAGGTATAAACATAACGAGGAGCATTACGAAAGTGCTAGTTCGGTATTGTTAGAGCGAGTTGCTGAGTTAGAAAAGACAATTCGTGAAATAGAACTGCGGCAAAATGTTGCTGCAACATCTTCAGACTTTGTACCACAACGTATTTCGTCGCCATTGGATACAAATACATTTCTCACATGCTCGAACGTACACACCGTGCAATCAGTAGTACCTACCCGCATTGCAGGTACCAAACACGCAAATGCAATTCTCCTCGCTGCAGATACCGGTCACGCAAACGTATGAGCAAGTGACTTATTCAATACCTGAGCATACCCCTAGGTACAAGCATGTTCCTGTTTATCCAACTTGTCCCGTAATATCTGATACACCGTATGCGCCAATCCACCACCAGCAAAATTGGCAACTACGTCCAATGTTTAATGTGCGCGAAATATTTGATCTATTGCCATCGTTTAATCCAATTTCAGAGATGTCATTAAATGCTACACATTTTATTCAACGCGTCGAAATGCTACGTAATGCATACATTATCGATGACAATTTTCTACTTTTTTCTGTGCAACAGAAAATGCAAGGACCAGCCAAGCAGTGGGTCGATTCCTTGCCTGTTGTATACACGACCTGGTCCGCGTTTTCAAACCGATTTATTGAAGATTTTCCAACGTTACACAGTGTCGCCGGTGCCCATATTAAAATGTCGCAAATGAGAAGAGGGATAAACGAATCTTCTCAAGAATTTTATTATCGCATGGTAGCTTACGGCAATAAATGTGGTATTTTTGAAAACGATATTGTTGTTCACATCATCAAGGGTATTAATGATAGTGATTTGAAAAGAAAAATTTCGAACAGTTATACACGGTGTATTGATTTGTTGCGCGATATAAATAACTATTCCATTTATAACGACGTAAAAATAAACACGCATTCTAAACCAAAGCCAATACAATCCATAAATCCTACGTTCGGTACGCGTAACACAATTCCTAAATCGAATGAGAATATAAAGTGTTACAACTGTTCAAAAACGGGGCATTATTCCATTAAGTGCCCGGAGCCACAGAAAAAAATTTGTTGTGCAAAATGTCAACGCACTAACCATACAGCCGAAAAGTGTCCCGAAAAATCAAACCCTGTAAGGGCAATCGAGCCTGTGAAAAACGAAATCTCTGACGGTATTTTAAAGCAAATTAAAGTTAATGGTGTAAGTACAAATGCTTTCGTAGATCCGGGAAGCAGTCGTACTCTCGTCAAAGAAAGTTTTGCGATAAAACTCGGTAGTATCAGGACATGCTCTATCACACTGAACGGATTCGGTGGAGGTAAATACGTATGCGATGCAAAAATAAACGCAATCGTCGAAATCGACAGTGAAAAGTTTGAAAGTGACATTTTAATCGTGAAAGACATTTTATTAGACGAAAAGATCTTGCTTGGAACTGACTGTTTATGTAGAAACGGTAGTCGACTAGTGATTGAGAACGGTGTTTGTCGTGTTGAAAATGCTTTAAGCAAACGTGCCGACACAACAATCGATAAAAATTATTTAATTAAACTCGAGCAGATATTTTCGTCGTACCGTGATGTGTTCTCAGGGAAAGTTTCTGATCTTGGTCGTTGTAAACTAAAGAAAATGGAAATTGAACTGAACTCGCAAACACCCGTAAATAAGAAGCCCTATCGTATCCCTTTTTCAAAAAGACCAATCATCGCCGATATCATCAAAGAATTACTCGAAAACGAAATTATACAACCATCCAAATCTCCGTACGCGTCACCAATCGTCCTGGTTGAAAAACAAAACGGTGAGCATCGTCTTTGCGTAGACTATAGGTGCCTAAATAAAATTACAACCAAAATGTCATACCCAATGCCAGTTATGGAGGAACACTTCGCACAGCTCGCAGGTAATAAATATTTTACAACGCTAGATTTAAGAATGAGGTACTATCAAATTGAGCTCGAGGAGAAATCGAAACAATTCACGGCATTTGTCACCAATGAAGGGCACTACGAGTTTAACAGAATGCCTTTTGGGCTGGTCAATGCTCCGGCCGTATTTCAAACTGTTATGAACACGTTGGTGGCTAAAATGAAAACGGGTGAGGTTTTGGCGTATCTAGATGACGTCATTATACCCAGTCGTATGATTGAAGAAGGTTTACAGCGTATTGAAAAGTTCTAGGCTCTCCTTAGAGAAAGCGGTTTGACTTTGCGAAACTTTTAGAAAGTAAAATCGAATACCTTGATCACGTGATAACCGAGAATGGTATAATGCCTGAGAACCGTAAGCTATCAGCCATCTCCAATTTCCCAGCGCCGACGAATATCACAGAGTTAAAACGTTTCCTAGGACTCACGGGATTCTTTAGGAAATTTGTCCCTGAATTTTCATTAATCACTAAACCTTTAACAACAATATTACGAAAATCCGAACGCAACTCATATCGCTGGAATGAGCTACAGCAACAAGCATTTCAACGTGGTGTCGATCTTTTGACATCCGCTCCGGTGTTGGCCCTTTACGACCAAAATGCGCAGCATGAGGTACATACAGACGCTAGCAGTATCGACCTCGCAGGTGTCTTAATGCAGTCGTTTGATGGTAAAGTGTGGCAGCCTACTATGTACTACAGCCGTCATTGCACAGAGCCCGAAAGCCGATATCATTCATATGAGTTAGAAGCTCTCGCCGTTGTCGAAGTGCTAGACCGTTTCCGCATATACCTTCTTGGTAAGAAATTTCGACTTTTGACCGATTGTGCAGCCGGAGCCAGCCGGTAGGTTCTATCCTCGAGATACAAGCCGACGTCAACGGTTGGCTTTACACTATGCAAATTCAAGACGAGAAGTAGTCGCCATTCTACGAGGTCATGTTAAATCTGGTCGAAAAAAAGAAATAAAGAAATATTTTCGAATCCAAAATCACCGCCTTTATCGTCTAGACGACGATGGCCTTAAGTTCGTCGTTCCAAAAGCTGTACGATGGCATATTGCTCAACTATGCCACGACAAGATGTGTCATCATGCGTTAGAGAAGACTATCACCCGCATTCGTAGTAAGTTTTGGTTTCCCCAAATGCGTAAATACCTAAAGAATTACATCGCCGCGTACATTGATTGTTGCTATCGAAAAGCCCAATCCGGTAAAGTCGAAGGTGTAATGCACTACGATCCGAAAGAACCGATACCGTTTCGCGTAATTCACGTTGACCACCTAGGTCCATTCATTCGCAGTAAGAAAGGAAATTGTTACATTTTGGCTATATCCGATGCCTTTTCTAAGTGTCTTATAGTTAAAGCGGTGCGCGACACGCGGACGATTCACGTAATAAATACCTTAAACGAGATAACTAGCTATTTTGGGTTACCGGCTTAGCTAATTTCTGATCTGGTACCACTTACACATCCAAAACATTTACGGCCTATTGCGAAGAGAACGTTATAAAACACGTTAAAACGGCTGTGCGTACCCCGCGGTCGAACGGTCAAGTCGAACGGGCAAATCAAACAATCCTTAGTTATTTGCGGACGTTTGTAGATAATCAAAAAGAATGGGACTTAATGTTACGAAATTTAAAATTTTCTATTAACTCGCAGAAAAATAAAACATCGGGTTATAGCCCAAACGAACTCATTTTTGACTTTAGCTTACGCGATCTTGCATACAATCACTTAGTTGCCGCCGTACATGAAGACGTAGACGAATCTACCAATAATATTCCGATAGTTGAAAAACGTACCCTTGCATCCAAAAATATCGAGCGCGAAAGAGAAAAATGGAAAAAACGATTCGATGAAAGGCATTCCCTTCCTTGTATATATCAGGAAAACGATTTAGTAGTCATAGAAAAGGAAGTTCCCGCAACCGGTGAGTCGAGAAAATTGGAACCGAAATATCGTGGACCCTATCGTATCGCGAAGGTATTCAATAATGATCGGTATCTAATAGAAGACGTGCCGGGTATGCCAGTAAAATCGCGAACTTTCTCATCCGTTTACGAGTCAAGCAAACTTAAGCCGTGGTGCCACAACTGTCCCGAACTTGATGACGAACTAGTTCCCGAAAACTACGATGGCGCCGAAATCGAGGTCGGTTTCCTGTCAGGAAGGACCGACTGTCAACAATCTGGCAACCTGTGTACAAAATAGCAATAGCCAAGGGGTGGCATCCGTACAAGAAGTCCGTCAAGTGGCGTCGGTTGCATACACACGTAACGAACAGCGAAATCTATTTTATTATTTCTTTATTTTCTAAACTTTGTAACACTAACTTTGAAAGATTAAATAAACTATTTGTATAATATTAATACTGAAAAGAGGTCTCCTGACACCATCCAAGGACAGGTGTATCACAGGATTGGTTCCTTACTTCCCGCAAATAATGAACAACCAAAGTTTTCGCAACTTTATTTCATGGGCGATGAAGAAAACGAAGCTGATTTCAGGTGTCAAAATATACAAGGAATCGAAAGGGATACTGTTTTAAAAATCCGGAGAATGCTGCATGAACATAATCGTCTTATCAATATTTTTTTAACGTTGTATATATGGGACCACAAAAATCTACGCCACATATCAGAAAATGTCGTAACGCTCGAAGTCTTTCAACTGGCAAATTTCCCATTATTTGGGTTTGCAACTTCGGCTTGTAATAAAAGCAGTGTGTACAATTTCTTACGGTTCTACTGCAAGCTTCTCTGGCATTGATTAGCCAACCGTAAATAAGTGATAATGAAATACGAATATTCAGTAATAATGGGAATTTAGCATCGTAAGGGAGAGGTGCATTTAATAGGCGACCTCCTATTCGGATTAATTTGGAGGAAAGCGACATATCCGAGTACTCATGCAAGAACGGGTTGAGTTTTTGTAAGTTTGCGGGTAGCGTCGTGCCTTTAGTCAGTTCTTGGGTTTCACTCGCAAACTAAGAATGTTAAATCACCTGGCTGCTGGAAGTGAGCGTTAATTGGCCATGAAGCGGGGTCTTCTAGGAGGAACCGTGGACCGCCAAACCATATAAAATTATTCAATTCGTCCACGTTACAACCCTGAGACACTTGATCCGCAGTATCTTGTTTCGTTGGCACATGTCGCCACTGTACATTGTCAGTCAATTCTTGGATTTCGGACACTCTATTTGCGACAAAGGTTTGTAATGAAGATGGATGCGTTTTTACCCAGTGCAATACAATTTAAGAGTCTGTCCAAAATGTAGTTTTCTCGAATCGTCGACTCAACATTGGTGCAACTCGTGACCATAATTTGGCAAGAAGATGTGCTGCCGAGAGCTCGAAACGCCGAAGAGACTTGTTATATATGCAGCATCCGTACGCTTTTATTGAAGCGTCGGAGAAGCCATGGATTTGGCATACAGCAGTCGGCTCTAGGTTTACATACCGAGGAATGCTAATTGACGAGAGCTGCAGTAGGTTGGCTTTTAAATTCTGCCAGCTAGTGTCGAGGCGCAATGAAATCGACTCATCCCAATCTAGTTTTTGAATCCAAAGCTCTTGCAATAAGATTGCTTTGGTAACTAGTGGGGCTAATAATCCAGGATGATCGAAAAAGCGAGCGGAGACTGACAATATGTTCCGTTTAGTGGCTCGCAAGTCACTAAAGTTGGCATCCAAAACAAATCGAAACAAATCCTCTTTCGGCAACCAGTGGATTCCTAGTGTTTTAGTAGAATTTTTGTCATTGAAACTTAATGAATTTTCAGTGCAATCACTGTCGAAAAATTTAGGGTGGTTCAAAAACCACTTCATTAAGGTGAATCCTGCCGAGTTTAATATTTTAATTACTTCACTGCTTATAAGATCTAGAGACTCAAAATTTTCAGATCCTGTCAATAAGTCATCGACATAAAAGTCTCTTTTAATGGCCAATGAACCGAGTGGGTATTTAGTTGTATAAGCATCGCTGAGCATTTGTAAATACCGTGTTGCGAGAAATAATGCAGTCGTAGTGCCGTAAGTGACGGTGTTAAGTCGAAAAATTTGAATATGCTCAGAGGGATGCTCTCTCCACACAATATACTGACATATTCTGTCTTCGTGCACCATTATTTGGCGGTATATTTTAGTAATGTCTGCCGTTAAAGCGTACTTGTGTAAATGAAAACAAAGAAGAGTTGAGTACAATTCGTTTTGGATGGTTGGACCTACCATCAAAAGTTCATTCAATGAAATTTGAGATGACGTACTACTCGAAGCGTCAAAAACAACACGTAATTTGGTTGTTGTGTTTTCCGGTCTTAACACGCATTGATGCGGAATGAAATAGTGTGGCTCACTCGGGATCTTATTGTTTGTTGGGCTTATGTGACCAAGTGCTCTGTATTCATTCATAAAGCCCAGATAAATTTTACAAAGTTCTGGATCTTTCACCGTTCTTCTCTCCAGGGCCTGAAACCACCGAACTGCGGTTTCATAAGAGTGACCGAGTAACTTACGGACAGCTGTAAATGGCATTCTGACTTGAAGCCGTCCTGAATTGTTTTCACGAAAAAATTTTCACACTCCTTTTGCTCTGATGTGCATTTTATGCCATTTATTTCTGAAGGTAATTCTTCTAAAGCCCAAAATTTTTGGACCACCGTATTAATTGACGTTAAGTCATCTTCAGATTGGCATAATGTGCTGTTTGCAGAAGTAGGAGGACTTAGATTGCTGGCATATTTGCCAGACACAACCCACCCTAAAACGGTTTTTTGTAGCGTTGGTTGATTAGGGCCACTTTTAATTTGGCCAACCGCTAATAGATCGAAAAAGGTTTCTGCACCCAATAAGATATCAATATTTTTTGATTTATGGAATTCTGGATCCGCCAATTTAATATTGAGCGGAATTTCGCAGCCATTAACATTTATGTTATGGTCTGGATGATTAGCCGAAATGCAACGCTTTATCCAGAATTCCGCCTAAAATTCGTAATTATTTACCCGTGACTTAACAAACACGCTTAGTTTTGTCCCCACTTTCGTATTGGAATTTCCAATTCCTATTATGCTTAACGTTTTGTGTTGGCGACGAATCTGCAACTTTTGTGCCAAGTACTCCGTCATAAAGTTGACTTGGGAGCCTGAGTCCAGTAACGCTCTCACAGGCAGGTACTCATCATAACTGGTCCTCACTTGAATAACAGCTGTCGCCAACATTACCAGATCCGGCATACTCGCTGAATGCATGGAATGTGTGGTTGATGGTTGCCGATGAGATGCAGCGGGGAAGGAAACCGGGTACTGGTGCAACAATGTGTGATGCGATCGATTGCATACACGACATCGATCCGCTCTGCACTTGGATACACGAGATAATATTCGAAAAAACTGACCGAATTAAAATTTTAAATTTATGCTTTTTACAAAAAGATCGCACCTTAATGTAGGCAAATCAGTAATCCCACAATCCCTTCACATTCACTTCAATATATGTATATAATATATATGTATATGTGTAATATATAATATATGTAGAAAGCGATATATACATATGTATAAATAGACGTGTAATGTGAAAAGGGAGAGCCAAAAACTGAAAGTGTGCGTTTGCAATTTTATTAGTATTGTTTTTTTTTTTTTGTTTGCACCACTTTCAATAATTCGCACTCGTTACCTGGTGCGTCGGCTGTTTGCCGGCGTTCACGTCCCTTAGGCACAGGATGCAGCGGCAGCTCATTCCCACGACGACTTAAACAGCAGCGGATTGACTGCAGCAGCAAATTGACGGCAGCAGCGACGTGATGGCAGCAGCAGATTGACGGCAGCAGTGACGTGATGGCAGCAACGGAGTTATAAGAGCAGCGGCTTGGCACCAGCAGCGGAGTGATAACAGCAGCGGCGATACCAACATCGACGGGGTGGCGATAGCAGCGGCTTAGTACCAGCAGCGACGGGATGGCAGCAACGGTGATGACAGCAACGGTTTTAAGAACAACGGTTTTGAGCTTACCGATTTCTTCACTATACGGCGTTTATAAAACTGTGTTTTTTTATTGTAACGTAATTATTCTTATTATTTTTTGCTAGAGCTCTTATTTGCGTCCACCTGTGTACCGCATAAATAATTCACCTTGCACTGTACCACTTTTTCTTCTTATTTTTTCTCTGTTTTGGGCACAGTATATCAGTATAAATCTTTTTGTGGCAGCTTTCTGGGGGGTGAATAGCGGTCATTTTGGATTTTCAGTGGTAGCAACGCAGTGCTGTATAAATTGAGGTAGTAAATACTTAGCAAATTTATTTTATTAATTAACAAAAACTGTAAATATTGTTGCTTAATATAAAAGGAAATTATATATTAATGATATATATTTACTAATAGGTGATTTAAATGTCAATAATGTGCAATATTTCGCCCATAAAAATATCGTTTACTGATATTCAGATATTTCTTTTGTAGTGAATTCTTAATAATAAAATGCAGCCCTGTTTTTTGATTTCTCGATGGTGAGTTTTCTTCTGAATGTATTTGTTTACATTTGACCGACAGAAAGCAAAAAAGGTGCTGATTTCCTGATCTAATCTTGTTTTTTATCTTAAAATTCGCTTGTTTTATTTTATTAAATTATTTGTAAAATTGTATTCATATATCTAAATGCGAATTCCACCTCATTTTCTTTTGTAACGGCTAATCACTTTGTATGTGTAAAACGAAAGTTCACCGCTCAGGACTGTATCTTTTTGCATGCAAAATTTAAGAAATTCTTGAAGCGTGTTAAACTTGTTAAAAAAAACGAACTTACATAACAAGTAACATCTCAGTAAAATTTAAGAAACATGCAAAGTAATTCAAAATAATCACTTAAATAACGCAAACACTTAAATTACATAATATCTATTAAAGTGCTGCTCATGAAGCTTTAAAATTTATATGTAGCTTAAATGCTAACACAACACCCTAATTACCATGAAAGTAGCAAAAAAAGTGTTACATAACACCCTAAGATTTTCTAGAGTTGAGTATATATACGAGTATGTAAACAAAGTAAAGGTTTATTACTGTTAATACTGAGGTTTATACAGAGGTTTGTATGCGCACACACTCCACTTTACGAATATGTACATACATATGTGTAAGAAATTATTAGCACATAAGTCGGTGTCCGGATCGGAATGCTTACGCAGTATTGCGCGCTGGCCGATGTGAGCCACGAGCCACATGTGTGTGTGTGTAACGTTGCGAGTCTTAGAGGACACATCGTTGTAACTCGAATAAGAAAACTAATTTGTTAAAAAAAAGGACAAAAAAAAACAATAGTGAATAAATAACATTGAATGTTGTTTTTTTGTTATTTACAGGTAGGATAAGTTCTATACTACATATTATAAAACTACATAACATATTATAAAACAACAAACAATTCTTGTAGTTATCACTACATATTATAAAACAACAAACAATTCTTGTAGTTATCCCTACTTATTATAAAACAACATTCTCGTTGTAATTCACAATGGACAAGCTGCAGTTCACATTCACGGTGCTATCTACTACAGATGAACCAAAGACATTAGTACTAAGCGTAACCAGCATTGCCACTCCAGATGGCCGAACTTTCGAATTGCCTCCCAACTACCTCGATTCAGCATTTCACGAGGAATTGAGAAAAACGTCGGCATTTACTAACGTAAGGAAATCGAGAAGTAAAAAAGGGCAATATAGGAAAGTTTGGATTGATTTAACTAAGAAATTGCAGAATGTGTATCTAGATGAAACAAATAATTTACAATTCAAAGATGTATATTTAGAAGAATGTAAATAATGATATTGTAAATGGTTCAAATCAATCATTGATACAAGTATTAGAAAAGTTGCTTGAAAAAAGACAAGAAAAAACTGAAGAAAAACATGTCGGCAAAATAGCTAAAAGAATTCAAATGCAGGTCAGTGGATGACTAGTTTTGAAACAGAATGCGAAAGATTTGATGTAACTAAAGATGATAAACGAATTGAACTCTTAAAATCATTTATGGAGAAAGGTGCTACAGATTGGTATAGTTGCACTCTCTTGAAATTAACTGTTAACGCACGTTGGGTCGATTGGAGAAATAATTTTTGTGATACATTTGCAAATAAGGGATGGTTTTCAATAAGATATGCAATGCAATTTAAATATCAGACTGGTACTCTTATAGAATATGCAATAAAAAAAGAAAAATTGTTATTAGAAGTAAGAAAATCTATTGATATTGGGACATTAATTGATCTGATTGCTCTTGGTTTGCCGAATTTTATAGCTGATAGAATTGACAGAGAAAAATTAACAAAGACGGAAGAGCTATATAGTGAAATAGGGAAATTGGAACATTTGGTTCAGAAAAAGAGTACAGATGGAATTAAAAGTAAGAATTATATCAATAAGGAAAAATCAGATAAACTACCATGTGAAATATGCAAAAGCAAAGGTAAAGGTTCACGATTCCATCCAGAAGCTAAATGTTGGTTCAAGAATGAGGAAAACAAAATGAAACATGTCAATAATTCAGTTTTAGAAGTAGAATTAAGTGATAATAATCCAAAAAACTAATAATCCCACCATTAATTCGACTTGAGATAACTTTGAATGATACTTTGAAGATAAACGCTATTTATGATTCAGGCTCAAATGTTTCATTAATAAATTCAAAATTAGTTCAATTAAAACAAAAGAGATCTGATTTGAAACAAAAAGTTAACTTAAGAACAATTAATGGTGTGTACAAGTCAGAACAACTGATAAAAATCAAAGCAAGAATACTGGATATAGAAAAATATATTGATGTATTCATAATTGATAGTGAAAACTTTAAATATGATTTTCTGATAGGATTGGATTGCATACAGAAGTTCAAATTGATTCAAAATGAAAAACTACAAATAGAACAGAAAAGCTCTAACCCCATAAAGAAATATACACATGAAATAAACTTCAATGAACATATAGATTTGGACAGTTTTAATGTTTTAACAAATCACTTGAATTATTATGAAAGGAAAATAATACAGAATCTTATAGATAAATATACGAGAATAAGAATATATTTGCAAAAGATAAATACGATATAGGCGTTGTGAAAGATTATGAAGCCAGAATAGATCTGGTAATTGATAAATATTGTAGCAAACGGTCTTATCGATCTTATCCTTATCGCACAATTGAAGATAAAAAAGAAATAGAAGAACAAATATCACAGTTACTTAAAAGAAATCTAATAGAAGAATCATATAGTCCTTTTGCTGCTCCAGTTACGTTAGCATATAAAAGAGATGAAAATAAAAGATCAAGATTATGCATAGATTTTAGAGATTTGAATAAAATAGTAGTTCCTCAATCACAACTATTCCCATTGATTGATGATTTGGTTATAAAAACAAGAAACTGCAAATATTTTCAAAACTTGACATAAATTCAGCGTTTTGGTCTATTCCATTAAGAATCGAAGATAGAAGAAAAACCGCATTTGTAACCCAAGAGGGGCAATTTCAATGGACTTGCGATATTTCAAAGAATATTGAGCAATATAATAAGAAAACACAATCTATCAAATTTCACAGTAAACTACATTGATGACATATTAATTTTTTCAAAATCATTCAAAGAACATATAGATCATTTGTCACAACTATTGGAAGCAATAGTAGAAGAAGGATTTAGATTAAAACTTTCAAAATGTACTTTTGCATTAGACTCTGTTCAATATTTAGGTCATATTATCAAATATGACTCAATTTCACCATTAAAAGATAATCTGATTTCAATTCGAAATTTTCCAAATCCGAAAAATCAAAAGAATATTAGGCAATTCCTAGGAAAAATCAATTTTTATAATGAATATGTGCCGAAAATCTCAATAATACTAGAACCTTTGCATAATTTATTACGAAAAGGACAAAAATTCAATTGGTCTGACGACTGTCAAAAAGCTTTTGATTACATGAAAAATCTCCTTTGTACACAACCTGTGTTAGCTATTTTTGATCCAGACCTGCCAATACATATACTCGTATATACAGACACAAGTTTGCAAGGAATAAGAGCTGTATTAAAACAACCACAACCAAACAAAATTGAAAAACCAGTAGCGTATTTTTCAAAAAAATTAAATGAGTCACAAAAGAGAAAGAAAGCTATTTATCTAGAATGCTTAGCAATTAAAGAATCAGTAAAATACTGGCAACACTGGCTTATAAACAGATCATTCAAAGTATTTTCTGACCACAAACCACTCGAAAAATGAATATCAAAGCTAGAACAGATGAAGAGTTAGGTGACCTCACTTATTACTTATCACAATATGATTTTCAAATAATATACCGCCCAGGCAAAGATAATTTAGAAACAGACTGTTTGAGTAGAAATCCAGTGTTAGAACCGCAAGAAAACGATTATGAACAATTAAAAATTGTGAATTTGATAAGAATAGAAGACATTCTTGATGATCAAAAGAAAAATCATGATATAATCTCTAACAAAGATAGATTACTTATAAGAAATAATGTATATTATAAAAAAACTCGAAAGAAAGAGAAAATTTTACTGTCAGAGGAATTTTGTAAGAACTTTATTAAAGACATTCATAAAACTTTCTGTCACATTGGTGTAAATCAAACGCAAAACAAAGTCTTACCATATTATGCAGCGAAAAATATTTTAAAACATATAAAAGAAATATGTAAAGAGTGCGAAATTTGTATAAAAAACAAGTCAAGAGGACAAGATAAAATTGGATTAATGTCTCATCTTGGTCCCGCAAAAAAACTACTCGAAATAGTTTCCATAGACACCATAGGTGGATTCGGTGGTTCACGATCGACAAAAAAATATCTACATCTTCTTGTTGATCATTTCACAAGATTCGCTTACATATTAACGTCAAAAACAAAAAATGCCAATGATTTTATAAAATTGACAGGAAACGTGCTAAAAGAACACGAAATACAAATGATTCTAACAGATCAATACCCAGGTATCAATTCTAGAGAATTTAAAAACTATCTAGAAAAAAATAATATTACAATGATTTTCACAGCAGTAAATGCACCGTTTTCTAATGGCCTAAATGAAAGACTTAATCAAACTTTAGTCAATAAAATCAGATGCACAATCAATGATGAAAATAATAAATTAGCATGGACAACTGTTGCGCACAACTGTGTAGATAAATATAATGAAACTGTACACACAGTCACTAAGTTCAGTCCAAAATATTTATTACAAGGTGAAAATACTGCAATATTACCAAAAGAATTGAGAATTAGAGAAGACGATAATGCCCTAGAAAACGATAGAATAAAGGCTCTTGAAAATAGCATAAGGAACCACAATTATAATAAAAGTTTATATGATAAAAATAGGAAAAATTATAATTTTGATGTTGGGGACTTGGTGTATGTTGAAAATGGAAACCGATTAAACCGTAGAAAATTAGATGAATTAAGAATTGGACCATACAAAATTTTAAAGAAAATATCGACATCAATGTATGAAATTGATACAGGACATAGGAAATCAGAATCAAACTTATTTCATATCTCTAAACTTATTCCGACTCCGAACATCCCAAACACAAACAAGTGTAACTTGATCTTATATGTAATTTACTACTGAAATTTTGTACCAAAATTTCTATTTTAAGGGGGGAGATGTAAGAAATTATTAGCACATAAGTCGGTGTCCGGATCGGAATGCTTACGCAGCATTGCGCGCTGGCCGATGTGAGCCACGAGCCACATATGCGAATTCAGTGTAACGTTGCGAGTCTTAGAGGACACATCGTTGTAACTCGAATAAGAAAATTAATTTGTTAAAAAAAAGGACAAAAAAACAATAGTGAATAATTAACATTGAATGTTGTTTTTTTGTTATTTACAGGTAGGATAAGTTCTATATTGTTATTTTAGTCTAAGTATAATTAAGTTTGTAAAAATTAATAAAAATGTTGTTATTTACAGAAAAACAATTCTTGTAGTTATCACTACATATTATAAAACAACAAACAATTCTTGTAGCTATCCCTACTTATTATATATGTATGTATGTTTTTTTTTACAGATTTCACTGCGCGAATTAAATAAATGATAATACGCGTGCTTTGCGCTCAGTGGTCAATTTATTCTGTTTATTCTTTTTCAAACTACTTCTCTTTATACGCGCAGGTCAGTTATTTTTCAAATCTTATGTGTACCTATCTAACGGGTGATTTTTTTGAGGTTAGGATTTTCATGCATTAGTATTTGACAGATCACGTGGGATTTCAGACATGGTGCCAAAGAGAAAGATGCTCAGTATGCTTTGACATTTCATCATGAATAGACTTACTAACGAGCAACGCTTGCAAATCATTGAATTTTATTACCAAAATCAGTGTTCGGTTCGAAATGTGTTTCGCGAGCGTGTTTTGTTCAGCGATGAGGCTCATTTCTGGTTGAATGGCTACGTAAATAAGCAAAATTGCCGCATTTGGGGTGAAGAGCAACCAGAAGCCGTTCAAGAACTGCCCATGCATCCCGAAAAATGCACTGTTTGGTGTGGTTTGTACGCTGGTGGAATCATTGGACCGTATTTTTTCAAAGATGCTGTTGGACGCAACGTTACGGTGAATGGCGATCGCTATCGTTCGATGCTAACAAACTTTTTGTTGCCAAAAATGGAAGAACTGAACTTGGTTGACATGTGGTTTCAACAAGATGGCGCTACATGCCACACAGCTCGCGATTCTATGGCCATTTTGAGGGAAAACTTCGGACAACAATTCATCTCAAGAAATGGACCCGTAAGTTGGCCACCAAGATCATGCGATTTAACGCCTTTAGACTATTTTTTGTGGGGCTACGTCAAGTCTAAAGTCTACAGAAATAAGCCAGCAACTATTCCAGCTTTGGAAGACAACATTTCCGAAGAAATTCGGGCTATTCCGGCCGAAATGCTCGAAAAAGTTGCCCAAAATTGGACTTTCCGAATGGACCACCTAAGACGCAGCCGCGGTCAACATTTAAATGAAATTATCTTCAAAAAGTAAATGTCATGAACCAATCTAACGTTTCAAATAAAGAACCGATGAGATTTTGCAAATTTTATGCGTTTTTTTTTTTTAAAAAAGTTATCAAGCTCTTAAAAAATCACCCTATACTTCTAACAAAGAAATAGAATGGTTTTTTGTATTTACATTCTTATTGTTCTTATTTTTACTGATAATGAAAAGTATTTGTACACATGTGACTATCTACAACTAGTACTTATAACTATACATAAATATTTATGTTGTCTTAGCTGCACTTAGGTTGTAAACAATGTATCTGTAAACATGTACATATACACCCCTATTCTGTGCATTTGACAAATTAATAAAATATTGACAGTTAACTCAAATATTTATCAAGCGAGAAATATTTTGGTATTCTGTGACAATCTTGATAAAAGTAAAAGCTTCAATTCGCAAAGCTTTTCCCCACACGTGTGGTGAACAAAATAATGTAAATAGCAACAGCTGATTTCTATTCAAATTATATTGATAGTAATATGCGTGCAGTCAATTGCCCCTATGATGCTTTTTATTCCAAGTTTTCTATAAAATCTGGAATATATTTCAAATAAATTTGCTTAAATTAGTATATTATTAATACTTGCCCCGTTTTTATAAAACTTTCTTCCTCTGTTGAACTGGGAAACTTTATTTCTCCTTCCTTCACCTTCACAATAAGTTTTGCTACAGCTCGCACACTTCTCGAAATGGACGCCTGATTCATGGGCACGTCAATTTGCCTTGTTACCTACACATTTCTGGTATGAGCCGTGTCCAAAGAAGTTAAAGGTAGTGACGCTTTTCTATCGTGTGGGGCTAGTTTATCAATCAAGCAACGGCAAATTTCACGAGTTAATCGAAAATTTTGCGCAAAAGTATTCTCACTCAAAGAAAATTGATTATTATCCTCGCGTAAACATTTTAAATGCCGCGCACGATTCCTATTCTCACAATTTTCATCTTCGTTTAACAATAATAACATATCTTCCATTTTCATAACAAGGTGCACAAACAGATACATATGTATTTAATTCATAACGAGCACTGTCAAGAGCATTTGACATCTTAACAACTTAATGCTTGATAAATTTCAAATTTTGACAAATTATAAATATGTTGAATTTGTCAAGTGCACAGAATAGGGGTGATAGTACATATAACCAAATACATGTGTAACTGTCTATAACTATCCCCTCCCTTAAATAGATGCGTCCCGAATCTGCTTTAGGTTGCTTTCGATAGTTTTTATCATCAGGTCAAAATGCTCATTTGTAAAAAGGTTACTTGGCTGCGATGGGTTGGAAAATGTGCTGGTTACTGTATCTGATCTTTTACATTTTTTGTCTCCATTAATTCATTCGTTTGGTTTCCTTCCGTTAAGATTATATTCTGGTTGTTGACTAACAGAATGTTTTCGTCGATTTGGATGACCGGAGGTACATGGTATGCTGTAGTTGTCTTACAGGTTGCCGAAATGTTGTTTAGCATTTGGTACATACAGGAATCAAATGTATCAATTTGACAGAAAGGGATAGTTACAGTTTTCTTGCAGTTATAAAGCGGACTACGGTATTTCCCGTATTTAGCAGCATATTTATTTCTTAAATCTAATATCGTGTTATTGTATACAACCGGAAAAATTTCTATTAATGGGCAAACAGAGTACACTTTTGGTATTTTTACCAAATATTTTAATATCTCATTATTAGAGTAGATCTTAACATTTCCAGCAGCCATAAGGGCATTTATACCTAGTTGGTAATTTTCTACTTTCTTAATTTCGTTATCTGATAAAATTACATTATTTACTATATTTAATTTAGCGAGCGTAACTGAATAGACAACATTAGTGAGAAGCGAGATTACTCTTTGATTACGAACAGCTGAAATAAGTCTGGATATATTTTATTTTCTACTTTCTCGTAATGATTGTATTTGAGTTTATTAATTTGAGAAGTTAACCCGTTTATCTTATTTACTAAATCAGCATTTATCTCTATCTGCTGGTTTTCAGCTTCTATTAGCCTCGTTTGCCTTTCTCCTAATATCTCGAAATCACTGTGATCCGGAGTGCCAGCAACAAATTTCAATGCAGAACCTAAAAAATTTATTGACCTAGTTTTTCTATTGAGGAGCCTGTAAAAATCAGATATTTAGCGAATGTTGTCTTTATGTACTTCTTTTCCATCTACTAGGACAGTTGAACCTAAATCCTGTTGTACTGTTCTTTCAACATATCTATAGGTTACTTTAGTACCTCTTCGTTTATCTAACTTAATAAAAATTTTTTGACCTGGGAAGAATTTTCTATCCTTCCGATTTATATTGTGAATCTCATTTTGTTGGTTCTGAACTTTTAGTAAAAGCTCTCGAATTTTCTCTTTCTCATCTATCGGCCTTCGGTGGATCGTTGAATGGATTGAGTTGTTATATTTTGTAACTGCTACCTGCAATAACTCTTTTATGTCCGTAAGTCCATTTTCCTGTTTCACTGTTCTAGCAATTTCGCTAAGTGTAGAGTGAAATCTCTCAACTAGGCCATTTGTACTGCTATGCGTTGCAGGTGCTGTGAAGTGCGTCATATTAAACTTGTCTCGAATGACTGACTTTATTGTTTGAGAGCAAAATGTTGCTTCATTATCTGTGACTAAAATTTTTGGGTTTTTGAAAAATCCTAATATCCTAATTATTGGTACTTTTAAATCTACAATAGAACGAGAATCTATGGGTTCAATGAATGCAAACTTTGAAAATTTATCCAAGCACGTCAAAAAATATTGGCCATTTGTACTATATATATCCATGTGCAGGATTTCCCCAGGGTAAGTGGGTATTGGGGTTGATTTCATAATCTGCTTTTTAGGATGTCTAACATATTTACTTTTCGTGCAAATGCTACAATTTTTCGCAAAGTCTTTTTCCTCATTCTAGGAAAAAAATATTCACTAATTAATTGGAGAATATTTTCTCCAGCGGCTCGATGAGCGCGATTATGTTCCGTAGCGATTGCTTCAATTTGATCACTTTCGTTTGGTAAGTCCATAACCAAGTTTTGTCTGTGTTTGAAGCGAACCGATGGAAATAGGTCTACAATCTCATTTTGTATTTTTCCTAGCACAGTGAGTGGGCAATGAATACCATTAACAACATCTGCATTAATAGCATCTTTTAGTAAATGATATAGGGACTGAATGTCGCTAAATTGAATATATTGACGCTTATATCCAGGAAACGGAGAAGTTACCACACGGTCAGAAGTTTGCGCTTCTGATAAAACAATTTGATTTCTAAAACTATTGATAGTTGTTGGTACGGTCTGAATAAACTGGGTAAAAGAAAGCTCGCTGTTTGTGCAGCATTGTGTACTGCACTGATCGGTATTATCGCATTGATTCATGTGTTGAATGTACTGCCGCGAAAGGGCATCTGCTACCACATTTCCAGTACCTGGTTTGTAATGGAATTTGGGCGCAAATTCTTCTACAAAACTTCTCCAACGTTTTAATTTTGTATTGGGGTTACGGTCCGAAATGGAAAATATTAGCGGCTGATGGTCTGTAAATATGTTAAGGTTGTTAACGCCGTACAAATAATTTCGTAAATTCTGCAATGACCAAACAATCGCAAGCATTTCTCTTTCATTAGTAGCATAGTTTTGCTCTGCAGAAGATAGTGTGCGGGATATAAAAGTTATAGGTCTTTTCTCCTGCGATAGTACAGCTCCGATTGCTACAGAAGAAGCGTCGGTGGTTAAATCAAAAGGTTTACTAAAATCTGGAAAGCGAAGAGTAACATCTTCAGATGCAAGGATTTCTTTTAGTTCATTAAACGCCTTTTGAGCCTCCTTTGACAATGTTATTTGTTTACTACTTGAATGCTTCGTGTTTATATGGCCGTTTTCTCCCCTTAATATTTCCGTTAGCGGCTTTGCAATCGCATAATCTCGAATAAATCCCCTATAATATCCTGACAGTCCTAAAAAGGAGTGTAATTCCCGAAGAGTTTTGGGTTCGTCAAATTTTAGTATGGCAAGTGTTTTATCGTCAGCTGTCTTAAGGCCATTCTCGGAAACTACAAAACCAAGGAACTCTACGCTAGTTCTGAAAAATTTGTATTTTTCCAATGCTATTCTCATATTGGCATCCAGCAGTAATGATTTTGTATGATTTTGTTAGCGAGAAGTGACTCGACTTCGGAATTTACAAATTTTGTTGCAGACATTTGATAAGGATAAGATTTCGAATAAATAGGTTCGCTAGTTGTTGTTTTGATTGTCGCCACTTCTTTAGTGTTATACGGTAAAGCTTCTTCTAGGTCTGCAAATACTTTTTCATATGATTTCAACATATTTTGAAACTTTAGGTTTGCCCTGGGTGGAACATTTTCGACAGTAGTTTGCAATGTATTAATTTAAACACATTCCAAAAAACTTAAAAAACTTATCTGTTCCCTGCCATTATTATAGTTCAAATATCCTGTATTTGTATTTAAAACTCCGCCAATCCTATAATTGCATCAAAACTTTCTAGATCCTTTAAAATATAAGATTCTGTTATTGTACCAAATACTTCTATCCAATATTTTTCGAAAATAGCTGTGGTACCATTAATGGATGATAAACTGAAAGGTTTTTCCAGTTTTTTGATTGACGTTAGAAATTCATGGTTAAATACATAATTTTTCGCTGTTCCCGTGTCAATAAGTAATTTAAGTTTCTCCCATTACGTATTGTAATTACCACATACGGCAATTGAGAATTGTTATTTAAAAATTTAGTGCGACTATCCTTGGAAGTATTCTTCATTCCTTCACTTTCATATATTTGGTAATGATTCACATGTTGACCACAATTATTTTGTCTATTATTATTACTATTATTATTGTTCTGTCTTTGGGGATTTCCTGATCTTGTTCTATAGTTAGAACGATTGAAATTTATTAAACGCGTTTGCTGCCTATTATTATGCGTGTTGTTTAGCCGAGAAAAGCTGGGATCAACATCCATAGGTTCTGGTTGTGGTTGTGACAAGACTGTCCTTTCATGATTATGTACCGTGCGATATTGAGGATGAGACATTCGGTAAGAACCACTGTTTCTATTTGCGAATGCGTTAGCAAATGTGTAGCGTTGTTGATTCATTTCTAATTCTTGTGCTAAGGCTAAAGCGGTTGATAAATCTACCGGGCGACTTGAAAACAAAATATCATTAAGGGGTCTATACTTCTCATTAAGAAGTTTCAAGGCTTCTCTGTCCCCGTTATATTGCATAACTACTTTATTTGTAAGGAGTGTCAGATGCTTCTCTACTGAATCGTAATAGTCCGTAATGGATTGTCTTCCCTGTCGCAAAGTGGAGAGTTCTTGCTCTAGAAGATATAACGGTCTTTTGTCCGAGTATGTTTGGTCAAGCCTTGCTATTATAGCATCAAAATTCAGGGGCGTGCTAAATGATGATAACATGGTATCTGCCGCTCCTGTTATTTTATTTCGTATTATGGCTATGGCTTTGTTTTATTAATTGCCCGCTTCACTTACCACTTGTGCCCAATTATGATTTTTAAAATAAAAGACCTCGGGATTTTAGTTTTAGCAATATCGACTTGTATTTTGGTTTTCACAATACAACTTCTATTTCGGTTTTAACAATGCAACGTCTATTTCGGTTTTAACAATGCAACTTCTATTTCGGTTTTAACAATGCAACTTCACTTTCGGTTTTGACAATACAACTTCTCGTGATATGTATAAGCACTAAAAATGAAGATGCGGCGTAGCGGCGGCGGAAAACGGCGTAGACTCAAAGGCGGTCGAATCAGAACTGATTGCTGAATAGCCTGACCCTTTTTATGTGGAGTGGTGTGGTGTGTGTTTGAGTGTGTGGATCCTCTTGCGTGTGGGTGGTGTTGATGTGGAGTGTGGTGATGTCGAGGCGAGTGTGGTGAGTGTGCGTGTTAGAGATGAGTGTAGGTGTGGTGTGGGGCAGGCGACTAAGGCTCATTTAGCCATCCCGGCCCCCCTAGGCGAATATTTCAGCCTAGAATCCTCTGAAGCTGCTGCAGAGTGGCTACGACGCTGCTGAGGCCTGAGGTGCGGCGCGGACGCGGTCGTTGTTGCTGGCGTCGTGTGGACGCCCCATTATGTGGACGCCGGGCACGGGATGATGATGGCCCTATAGTTCGACGGGGCCGTGCATCCCGGCTTAATGGCGGTCGTTGTACTGCGCCGCGGTTGCGGCCGGCAGGAGGTTGGCTGGTGCCATTCCGAGGTGTACGGTGCAACATAGTGTGATGCGGGCGCATACACATTTGGCACAGATTGCCCGACGTACACTCGTGTGTTTGGTGGACCGGCGTCAGGCAATTCAGACAATGGCCGTGCGCCTGCACGACCAACTGGCGTTGTTGAGGCGGTAACCCCTTAAAGATGACGCATTGTGGCAGCCGGTGGGGTCGACGGCATAGGGGACATCTACGGCGTTGTGGGTCGACGACAAGCGCGGGTGTTGGCGGCAATGCTACCCTTCCATTCCGAGGCGCCGTTGGTGTGGTTGTTCGGGGCGCTGAAACTGGGGCAGCCGCAAATGGGGCAGCCGCTTGGCGTGACACATTGACAGCCGAACGAGTGGTTGGTGTCGGGGCTGCTGGCATGTCTACATCCATATTGACCTGTTTGAAAGAGGCCCAGCCGCCATTCGGTAGGTGGCAGGCAATCGTCGTGAATCAGGACACAATCTCCAACTTTTGGCGCATTTTCTGTATTTTTCCACCGGTACCTCTTGTGGAGGTCCTTTATATAGTCTTCTTTCCATCGGCTACTGAAATTATGATGGAGAATTTTAATTCTTTCCCATCTATTTAATAAGGAAAGCGACTCCACGCCTGGCTCAGGTGTGGCCAGAATGGGTGCTCCTTTTAAGAAATGCCCTGGAGTTAGGGCTGTGAAGTCGGAGGGATCTTGTGATAGTACTGTGAGCGGCCGTGAGTTGAGAACGGCTTCAATTTTAGCTAATAATGTCGTGAATTCTTCATAGTTAAATTTATAGCTGCCGGCTAGCTTCTTGAAATGAGATTTGAAGCTCTTTACAGCTGATTCCCATAAACCACCCATATGAGGAGCGCTTGGAGGTATAAATTGCCAATTGATACCTTGAGGGGCGTACTTTTGTACGATATCAGGGGACACTTGTTTTAAGAAATCCACAAACTGGTTTTCTGTGGCTCGTTGGGCTCCTATGAATGTTTTGCCATTATCGCTCATGATTTTGGAGGGGAAGCCACGTCGAGCGACGAAACGAGCAAATGCCGCGAGAAAAGCCTCCGTCGTCAGATTAGTACACAGCTCAAGGTGTACTGCCTTTGTCGTGAAACATACAAAGACAGCCACATAGCCTTTCATGAGAGTGGGAGATCTTAGCATGGACGCCTTTATTTGAAAAGGCCCAGCAAAATCGACACCTGTGGTCGTGAAAGGCGGAGCGAAATTGCAGCGTTCAGGTGGAAGTGCTGCCATAATCTGAGTTCGCATTTTTTGCTTATGCATAGTGCAGATTTTGCACATGAAAATGCATTTTTTGATCTGGGGCTTAAGACGGGGAATATAATACTCTTGGCGTACCATATGTTGCATGAGGCGCTGTTCGGCGTGCAACATTAATATATGGATGTAATTCAGGAGTAATGTGGCAAAAGGAGACTTCTCAGGTATTATGATGGGGTGGCGTTCGTTGTAAGTCAGGCTTGAATTAGCGAGCCGACCATTGGCACGAAGCAGACCTTTCGTGTCTAAAAATGGGTTTAGTACTAAGAGTGAGCTCTTTTTGTCAATTGGCTTCGATTCTCTTAGTAACGATATGTCGCGACTGAAGTAGCGCGTTTGCGTTGAGGCGATAAGCGCGACCTTTGCTTTTTGTAAGTCCTGGTGCGTCAATGTATCGCAATGGGTGTAAGTTACTCCTTTAACTTTAAGTTTAAGTTGCTCTATGAATTTGAGCATATATGCGACAACTCTGAGGGCTCGGGGGAACGATGAAAATCGTTCAAGGATTTCATTATCATCCACTACTGTATGATAGGTGTCGATTTTTCGACTTTCTGGGGCGATTATGTTGCGCATTGTCGATTGTGGCCAAGAATCTGTGGATTCAGTTAACCATCGGGGACCATTCCACCAGAGCGTGGTGGTGGCAAGATCCAGGGGTTTGCACCCTCTTGTACCTAGGTCAGCAGGATTGTCGGCACTGGCTACGTGTCGCCATGTGGCTGCCCCTACTAGGTCAAGTATTTGAGAGGTTCGATTAGAAATATATGTTCTCCACGAGTGTGGTGGCTTTTCTAACCAGGCTAGAACGATTTCGGAATCGGACCATAGATATAATTTGCATTTGGTCATGTTCATGTGGGTCTGCACTATAGAAACCAGCTTGGCTAGTAGCAGAGCGCCACAGAGTTCAAGTCGTGGTAGACTTATCGTTTTTAGAGGTGCTACTTTTGCTTTTGCAGCTAGTAGGTGGCTTGTGGTTGCGGTGTCGCTTTGTGCGCGCACATAGATCGTGGCACAATATGCCTTTTCAGAGGCATCGCAGAAGCGTGTAGTTCCACTTTGTATTCGGGGGAATAATTTACCCACCGTGGAATTTGTATCTGCGAGATGTCTTTTAGATTATTAGCAAACCGGGACCACTTCTCTAAGCGAAGAGGTTTCACTTGTTCGTCGCAGTCTGTTCCGTCTAGCCATAATTCTTGAATCAGGATTTTCGCTTGTATCATAATTGGCGCAAGCCATCCTGCGGGGTCAAAAAGTTTTGCCATTGAGGATAAAATTTGTCTCTTTGTTATGGCGGATAATGCGGTTATGGACTGTCGTGTATGAGAACTGGTCCGATATCGCATTCCATTGGATGCCCAGTGTTTTTGTTATACTTTCCTTTTCAAATATAAGGAAGTTAGTATCCAATTTGTTATCGTTTGGTATATTTTTTAAGATACTTGGGTGATTAGCTGTGATCTTTTTTAGGGGAAACCCTGCGGTGTTGAGGGCCTTTATCACTTGTGATAAGGACTCGTATGCTTGTGAGAGGCTGTGGCTCCCAGACAGGATGTCGTCTACATACGTATGTGTTTTTAAGACTTGTGTTGCCAGAGGAAACTCTGACTTTGTGTCTTCTGCCAGTTCGTGGAGTGTACGAATGGCGAGGTATGGGGCACAGTTTACGCCAAAGGTAACTGTTTTTAATTTAAAGTCGCGTAATGGACTATTGGGAGATTTTCGGAAAATAATTCGTTGAAAATCTTGATCATCTTTATGTACGACTATTTGTCGATACATTTTTTCAACATCCCCATTGAAAACGTATTTGTATATACGCCAATTTAGTATGAGGAGCATTAAATCTGGTTGGAGTGTGGGGCCCGTGAATAGAATATCGTTGAGCGAATTCCCCGAGCTAGTGCATCTGGAGGCATTAAAGACAACTCTAACTTTTGTTGTTTTTTTTTGTCAGGCTTTACTACTGCATGGTGTGGCAAGTAGAATGAGTGATATTTGCCTTTTATGATTTTTTCGCATGGGCTTACTTCCTCCATGTGATCTAAATGGAGGTATTCTTCTAAGACACCATCATAATGTTGTTTGAGCTCACCCTTTCTAAGTAGGTTTTTTTTCATACTTAGAAACTGCTGTATTGCAGAGGTGCGAGAGTGACCTATGGCGAGTGTATCTGGAAATTGTTGTTTAAATGGTAGTCGTACGACATACCGACCATTTCTTGATCTAGTAGTTGTGGCTTTGTAAAAGTCTTCACAATACTGATCTTCTGGCGTTGTAATGGTAATGGGGGGGAGTTCTTCTAATTCCCAAAATTTCCTTAATTGTGAATTAAGGAATTCATTGGATATCTCTTCCACTTGAGTTGTCATGGCGGTAACTGGTTCTGTTACTAGTCCACTTAGTATCCAACCGAATATAGTATTTTGTGCTAGAAGGGTGTTTGAAATTTTCTCAACCCCTTCTAGAATAATTTGAGGAATAAGGTCGCTGCCTAATAGAAGATCTATTTGAGCGGGGGTATTGCAGTTAGGATCTGCTAGCTTTAGGTGTGTAACCTTTTGCCAATGCTTGCTATTTATATGATAGCTTGGCAGCATGTTCGTAAGTTGCGGTAAGACTATAGCTTCTGCTTGAATGCGCTTATCCGCTTGGGGGGAAATTAGGTTAATGGGGCAGATTTTATTTGAGTTTTGTACTACTCTTCCACCCATTCCCGTAATTTCATAATTGGCATGTTTTGTTGGCAGTTTTAGCCTATTTTGTGCCCTAGACGCTATGAATGATCGTTGTGATCCTTGGTCTATTAGGGCTCTCAATTTGAAAAGTTCTCCTCGGTGTTCGATGGAGATAACTGCTGTGGGTAGTAGTACCCTACTTTGATTCTCGCTGTGAAGCGTTTGTGTTTTTAAAGCCTTTGAGCAACATGGTGTCTCTTGGCAAATTTCGGGATTTTGTGTTTCGGGAGTTGCGGTTGCAACTAAACCCGTGGCTCTTTTGGAGAAAGCGCTACTTTGGGGTGTGCTAGGAAAGTTATTGAAATGCAACATTGAATGATGCCTCTTGTGGCAATATACGCAATTGAATTTGCTTTCGCAATTATTGAGATTATGTGAGTGGGACAAACAGTTTGTACAGAGTCTTTTTGCTCTGACAAAGTTGTTCCTTTCATTGATATTAAGTTTTTTAAACTTTTCGCAAGCTTTCAGCTTGTGCCCTCCTTTACACAGTTCGCATGACGTTTGTTTATATTGTTCGGATGTGAACGTTTGATTTTTAAAGAAGCTTCTGTTTAAATTGTGGTTGTTACTAGCTTGGGGTCTAATAAAACTTCGATTTAGGTCTTGTTGAACGTTTTTAGTTCTGACCATTTTTTTATCTACCCTTTCCGCAATTTCATATTGGGCAGTTAAGAAATCTTTCATTTGTTGCCACGTTGGGCATTTTCTTCGTGATGAGAGCGATTGCTCCCACAGAAGCAAGCATATATTTACTAGTATGGGGTCCCAATTGTGTGTGGGAATATTCTGTGTCGCTAGAACCGACAAGCAATTTGAAACAGTGGATTGAAGTTTTATAAATTCTTCACTTGTTTCTTTCTGAATTTTTGGTAAATTCATTAATATTGTGACTTGTTTGTCGACTAATATTCTTTCGTTTTCGTAACGAGCTTTTAGAGCTTCCCAAGCATAATTGAAATTTTCGTCATTAAGAGCGAACTGTTTGACTATTACGCCTGCTTGACCTTTTGTTTTGTATCGGAGGTGATACAATTTTTGCGCTTGAGATAATTTAGGATGGCTTATGTACACGGCCGTAAACATGTCCCGGAAGGACGGCCATTGTTCATAACCTCCGTGAAATATTTCTGTATCACAAGCTGGCACTTTAAGGTGAATGCCGGAACTCGCCTCTTGGCTTTGAATTGGAGGCAGCTCTACTCTCGGTTGTGGAGTAGGTGCAATTGCTTTTATTAATCTCAATTGATCGGAGATCATAGCTCTCGTTTCCTCGTACTGGTCTAAGCAGTTTTCGTATTTGGAGCAAGCCGAGGATTTAAATTTTTCCGGAAGATCTGATTCGTCAGATTCTAGAATTGCGTCATACGCAGCTTGGAGACGTGTCCAGAAATTGCCTAGATTTTCTTTTTTGATTTCTAGTACCGATTCAGAATTGTCCTGAATCGGTGAAGATGAAAATCGAGTGCAGTATCGAATTAAACTGTCACTCTCCGCGATAAACTTAGTATATGAAATATCTTTAATTTTTTTTTGCTTTGTAGCACCTTGCTTTGAGCGAGTAGCTTCAGCCGGTGTACATGGGCTCTTTTCTTCAGTAATCATTTTTTGTACCTTTAGATATTGAATCGATTTAGATTCCTTAGAATCTCCGTTCATTTAGTCAGTGAGTGAAAATTGAAAATATGAGGACGAAAAACTTCTCTCAGTGTATATCTGTTAACAATAAATGCGTTTGAATCTTTAAGATAAACAACCAATGTTGTTGTATGTTTGTTGTATACACAACGTATCGAATAACGAACGCGTGTTTCGTTTTCCTTATTGTATTTTTGTTGTATACGCAATGTACGAACTAACGAGTGAGTGTTTCGTTTTCTTTATTCCTAATAGTTGTGCTATTAGTTTGTTTTGTTTTTTTTCTCTATTTTATTTATTGCTTCGTATTCCTAATAGTTGTGCTATTAGTTTGTTCTTGGTTTTTTCTATTTTATTTATTGCTTCGCACTCGTTAGCTTATAATTGCTTATACCGACGATAATGAGAGAACGAGGAAAGGGTTAATGACCTTTGTATATAAAGATTTTTTCCGTTTGCAGTCCTGCTTGCTTGTGCTTTAGCAAGAACAAGAGGTATTGCTCGAAATATGCCGATTTGGTCTTTGGATATAAGTATAATATAAAATCAAATGTTGAAATGCGCTTAGGCTACTTGGTTTTTATTTGTTTTGTTTTGTCCGTACATATACGAATTGTAATGATTATTATTATTATTTTTTTTTTTCTCAATTAACAGAATGTAATTTTTTCCTTATTAAATGGTTGCATTTGCCGCACCGAAATTTATTCCGAAATATTTAAATCGTAATTTAAAATTTAATTTCTTTATGTACCCTATGTACGTTATATGTATATATGTATATATCGGCATAGGCAAATTCGATGCCTTTTGTATGCGTATATAACGGGTGATTTTTTTGAGGTTAGGATTTTCATGCATTAGTATTTGACAGATCACGTGGGATTTCAGACATGGTGTCAAAGAGAAAGATGCTCAGTATGCTTTGACATTTCATCATGAATAGACTTACTAACGAGCAACGCTTGCAAATCATTGAATTTTATTACCAAAATCAGTGTTCGGTTCGAAATGTGTTTCGCGCGCGTGTTTTGTTCAGCGATGAGGCTCATTTCTGGTTGAATGGCTACGTAAATAAGCAAAATTGCCGCATTTGGGGTGAAGAGCAACCAGAAGCCGTTCAAGAACTGCCCATGCATCCCGAAAAATGCACTGTTTGGTGTGGTTTGTACGCTGGTGGAATCATTGGACCGTATTTTTTCAAAGATGCTGTTGGACGCAACGTTACGGTGAATGGCGATCGCTATCGTTCGATGCTAACAAACTTTTTGTTGCCAAAAATGGAAGAACTGAACTTGGTTGACATGTGGTTTCAACAAGATGGCGCTACATGCCACACAGCTCGCGATTCTATGGCCATTTTGAGGGAAAACTTCGGACAACAATTCATCTCAAGAAATGGACCCGTAAGTTGGCCACCAAGATCATGCGATTTAACGCCTTTAGACTATTTTTTGTGGGGCTACGTCAAGTCTAAAGTCTACAGAAATAAGCCAGCAACTATTCCAGCTTTGGAAGACAACATTTCCGAAGAAATTCGGGCTATTCCGGCCGAAATGCTCGAAAAAGTTGCCCAAAATTGGACTTTCCGAATGGACCACCTAAGACGCAGCCGCGGTCAACATTTAAATGAAATTATCTTCAAAAAGTAAATGTCATGAACCAATCTAACGTTTCAAATAAAGAACCGATGAGATTTTGCAAATTTTATGCGTTTTTTTTTTTTTAAAGTTATCAAGCTCTTAAAAAATCACCCTTTATTATTTGCCGTACGAACAACGCGGGAGAAGAAAATTGGAAAATTGGTTAGATGCAGGTATGCACTCTAAGTACACATTAGAAGATATGTAATATTGCAGAAATTTATAATTATTATTTATACATACATATGTGTGTATGTTGTTTTCCAACTTTGGTTGGTACTTATATGTCAATATATGTATAAATAAATATAAAATATGAATATAAGTATTTGCATATAAGTATGTTGTATTTTATTATTTTTATTTTTTCTTTTACTAATCGAGTTTGTCCAAGCTTAATATTTTCGCAATCCTGCTTATACTTTTGGAGTATAAGGGGTATTGCCGGAAAACGGGGTCAAGTGTATACTTGAAATTTTTTTTTTTTTTTAAATTTGTGTGTTTGGATACACAAGGATAAGCGTAAATAGGACCTTTTGTATTAGATATGTATATACCAGTATATATAATTCTATTATAGTATATACTGTTCATACATATATGTGGATGTACAAATATATAGCGGCCAAACTGTTTTTCGGTTTCCCGGAAATTAACCGCAAGTTGAAACAGTTTGGTAGCAACCGTTCTTTTGAAATGTTACCGACTTGAATACAGTTTTTGTGTATATAAACTGTATCTGTTAACCGACATACAGATATGCAAATATAAATTTTAAATAAAAAGTGGAGTCGATACAACTCACTTTGAGCCGCTTCAAGGGGCTAAGGAATATTTCTGCAGAAAAAGGTGGGGGGGATGTGCCGATGCCTGTGATCCGTTTCCTTCCGTTTTTTATGGTTTTGGTTTCCGAACTGCTTCTTGTTGTGTGGTTTTCGATGATTGTTTCCTTTCCTCTCTTTTTTTTTATGTTATTTTTTTTTTTTATTATTTATTATTAAATTTTGTTTAAATTAATTTTTTATTGTTTTCGCGCCCGATTATTGCACTGTCATTAAACGCGCCCGTCTTGATCTTGTGCCGCTTTTATTTTTCGCGCCACTTTTGAGGATTTTTTTTTTTTTTTTTTATTTACTTTTAACTTTTGGCTTTTGCCACACAATCTTTTAATTTTGGTTTAATTTTG
The DNA here is from genome assembly GCF_023373825.1 of Bactrocera dorsalis. NCBI lineage: Eukaryota > Metazoa > Arthropoda > Insecta > Diptera > Tephritidae > Bactrocera > Bactrocera dorsalis. Next base: position 17,047,127 of record NC_064308.1, on the reverse strand, counting down.
TTGGTTTGGTAATTGCACGTTTGGTGATTGATTTTGCACAATTTTATATGTATATGTGTATTTATATATTTCCCACTTCTTTGTGTTTTTTTTTTTTGTTTCACCCGCGATTTAAAATTTTTGTATTTTATTTTATTTTTTTTTGTTTTTTGATTTTGACGTAACAGTACGGAACCGTTTCGTGTAATCCGTTTTCAACTGTTTTTTTTTTTTTTTTTTGTATGTATTTGTCACTGCACTTTGATTTCACTTGCAATCAATTTTTTGTATATACTGAATTTTGCACATAAATTTGTATATGTGTATGTATGTATGTATACGTCGCCACACAGCACGAATTTTATAATCTTCTTTTCACTTTTTATGTCACAAATTTGATTTTATTTATTTGTTTTATATATATATTTTTTTTCCAATAGTGCCGTTCTTTGCGGCTCGAAGGACCAATGTTTTATTAATTGCCCGCTTCACTTACCACTTGTGCCCAATTATGATTTTTAAAATAAAAGACCTCGGGATTTTAGTTTTCACAATACAACTTCTATTTCGGTTTTAACAATGCAACGTCTATTTCGGTTTTAACAATGCAACTTCTATTTCGGTTTTAACAATGCAACTTCACTTTCGGTTTTGACAATACAACTTCTCGTGATATGTATAAGCACTAAAAATGAAGATGCGGCGTAGCGGCGGCGGAAAACGGCGTAGACTCAAAGGCGGTCGAATCAGAACTGATTGCTGAATAGCCTGACCCTTTTTATGTGGAGTGGTGTGGTGTGTGTTTGAGTGTGTGGATCCTCTTGCGTGTGGGTGGTGTTGATGTGGAGTGTGGTGATGTCGAGGCGAGTGTGGTGAGTGTGCGTGTTAGAGATGAGTGTAGGTGTGGTGTGGGGCAGGCGACTAAGGCTCATTTAGCCAGGCTTGATAATACCTATTTGAGCCTAAGTATTTTTCATAAGGCTTCATAGCTGCTTTTGCAGACTGTCGCCAGACTGGATATCGAACTGACTCACCGAAAAACTCGGGTACAGTCTTCACAACATCGAGTACAATATCGCATTGGATATTTGTATCTATCTCTATGTCCTCGTACCTCAAAACTTTTGGTGGAGTAACATTTAAATTCAACGCGTCAACATTAGCTTGCACCTGCCTAATCTGTTCAGATACGCGCTGTTCCAGCTGTTTCGCTACAGCTGTAGTGATTTGAGTAACCAAATCGGTAATGGCTTCTGCGGTTAACGACATTTTACACCTACTTTTTTCGCTTGTCACAAATGTTGTTTATTTTCACAAAACTTGGCAAAATTGGATCTTATTCCTAGCGTACAATTTCAATTCTCTTAGATAATAGGTATGCTTACATTAAGTACAGCTTCATGCCCGTTGTCCTGGCGTGGAATTTTTGACTTCTTTTTCCTTCCCGATTGTCCTTGGCGTGGGATTGTTGACCTATTTTTTCCCCCGATGCGCGATTTTTCGACTTCACTTGATTTATTTTTTTTGGTGTTCTTCTGGTGTTCTATTATTCTGACATACGGATTTTGGGAACAGACTTACAAAAACTTTTTTTTTTGTTTTAGGGTGTTCTTCTGCTGTTCTATTATCCTGACATAAGGATTTTGGGAACAGACTTACAAAAACTCGTTGAGCGCCAATAAAATAAATGATAATACGCGTGCTTTGCGCTCAGTGGTCAATTTATTCTGTTTATTCTTTTTCAAACTAACGGGTGATTTTTTTGAGGTTAGGATTTTCATGCATTAGTATTTGACAGATCACGTGGGATTTCAGACATGGTGTCAAAGAGAAAGATGCTCAGTATGCTTTGACATTTCGTCATGAATAGACTTACTAACGAGCAACGCTTGCAAATCATTGAATTTTATTACCAAAATCAGTGTTCGGTTCGAAATGTGTTTCGCGCGCGTGTTTTGTTCAGCGATGAGGCTCATTTCTGGTTGAATGGCTACGTAAATAAGCAAAATTGCCGCATTTGGGGTGAAGAGCAACCAGAAGCCGTTCAAGAACTGCCCATGCATCCCGAAAAATGCACTGTTTGGTGTGGTTTGTACGCTGGTGGAATCATTGGACCGTATTTTTTCAAAGATGCTGTTGGACGCAACGTTACGGTGAATGGCGATCGCTATCGTTCGATGCTAACAAACTTTTTGTTGCCAAAAATGGAAGAACTGAACTTGGTTGACATGTGGTTTCAACAAGATGGCGCTACATGCCACACAGCTCGCGATTCTATGGCCATTTTGAGGGAAAACTTCGGACAACAATTCATCTCAAGAAATGGACCCGTAAGTTGGCCACCAAGATCATGCGATTTAACGCCTTTAGACTATTTTTTGTGGGGCTACGTCAAGTCTAAAGTCTACAGAAATAAGCCAGCAACTATTCCAGCTTTGGAAGACAACATTTCCGAAGAAATTCGGGCTATTCCGGCCGAAATGCTCGAAAAAGTTGCCCAAAATTGGACTTTCCGAATGGACCACCTAAGACGCAGCCGCGGTCAACATTTAAATGAAATTATCTTCAAAAAGTAAATGTCATGAACCAATCTAACGTTTCAAATAAAGAACCGATGAGATTTTGCAAATTTTATGCGTTTTTTTTTTAAAAAAAGTTATCAAGCTCTTAAAAAATCACCCTTTACTTCTATTTATACGCGCAGGTCAGTTGTTTTTCAAATCTTATGTGTACCTATCTACTTCTAACAAAGGAATGGAAATATTAATGGTTTTGGGACTATTTGTATTTACATTCTTATTGTTCTTATTTTTACTGATAATGAAAAGTATTTGTATACATAAATATTTATGTTGTTTTAGCTGCACTTAGGTTGTAAACAATGTATCTGTAAACATGTACATATATGTACATATAACCAAATACATGTGTAACTGTCTATAACTCACGCACTGTGTATGTAGATATATATGTTTGTTTTGGAGGTGTTCGCTGCACGCACTGTGTATATGTATAATATATATATGTATATATATATGTATTTGGATTTTAATCCCTTTTTTAACTTAGTTTTCTTAACTATTTTTTTTTGCTTCGATCACTTTCACTTAACCGTGCAAACCGAAAATGATAACCTTGGCAATTGGTTGCAACAGGAATTTTGTGCACTTGTTTATACACTATTTGGTATGTACACTTTTGTAAGTGAAGTACTAAATTTTTGAATCACGCATTTGTCCCTGCTCGGGCGCCATGAAATTTCTCAAGCGTTTTTGAGAATTGAAGTTTTTTTTTGGGATGTTTGTTTAATATTATTTTTTTTTAAATATTCACTTAACACAACTTGGCCAATTGTCTGTACTGTACTGTCTTGAACTTACAGAAAATTGCGACGGCGAAATAGCGAAAAAAGAGAATCACGTGCGAATTCTATGGCGGTCTAATAACAATTACAATGTTTATTCCATTTCATCTAGTTGGTTAGCCTAAATCTTAAAACTAACGGCTTAAACTAGTGGTAATGTTAATATGTATTACAAAAAAGGGGTAAGTATAAGAATTTTCAACTTTCGTTTACAATAGTTAAGGCGAAAACGTTTGTGTCATTATAATAATCCAAGGGATTGTACTTCAGGTTTAATTTGAAGTATTTTTTTTTAATGAAACGTAACAAGATATGGTTTTACATTTCATTCGAATTGCTACTAGTGACAAGTGTACTAACAAGCAATATTTTTCATAACTTATAAGGTAAAACAATAAAAGCTCTATTAAGGAGCTTTTTCAAAACTAAAAGCGTACTTGTGTAAATGAAAACAAAGAAGAGTTGAGTACAATTCGTTTTGGATGGTTGGACCTACCATCAAAAGTTCATTCAATGAAATTTGAGATGACGTACTACTCGAAGCGTCAAAAACAACACGTAATTTGGTTGTTGTGTTTTCCGGTCTTAACACGCATTGATGCGGAATGAAATAGTGTGGCTCACTCGGGATCTTATTGTTTGTTGGGCTTATGTGACCAAGTGCTCTGTATTCATTCATAAAGCCCAGATAAATTTTACAAAGTTCTGGATCTTTCACCGTTCTTCTCTCCAGGGCCTGAAACCACCGAACTGCGGTTTCATAAGAGTGACCGAGTAACTTACGGACAGCTGTAAATGGCATTCTGACTTGAAGCCGTCCTGAATTGTTTTCACGAAAAAATTTTCACACTCCTTTTGCTCTGATGTGCATTTTATGCCATTTATTTCTGAAGGTAATTCTTCTAAAGCCCAAAATTTTTGGACCACCGTATTAATTGACGTTAAGTCATCTTCAGATTGGCATAATGTGCTGTTTGCAGAAGTAGGAGGACTTAGATTGCTGGCATATTTGCCAGACACAACCCACCCTAAAACGGTTTTTTGTAGCGTTGGTTGATTAGGGCCACTTTTAATTTGGCCAACCGCTAATAGATCGAAAAAGGTTTCTGCACCCAATAAGATATCAATATTTTTTGATTTATGGAATTCTGGATCCGCCAATTTAATATTGAGCGGAATTTCGCAGCCATTAACATTTATGTTATGGTCTGGATGATTAGCCGAAATGCAACGCTTTATCCAGAATTCCGCCTAAAATTCGTAATTATTTACCCGTGACTTAACAAACACGTTTAGTTTTGTCCCCACTTTCGTATTGGAATTTCCAATTCCTATTATGCTTAACGTTTTGTGTTGGCGACGAATCTGCAACTTTTGTGCCAAGTACTCCGTCATAAAGTTGACTTGGGAGCCTGAGTCCAGTAACGCTCTCACAGGCAGGTACTCATCATAACTGGTCCTCACTTGAATAACAGCTGTCGCCAACATTACCAGATCCGGCATACTCGCTGAATGCATGGAATGTGTGGTTGATGGTTGCCGATGAGATGCAGCGGGGAAGGAAACCGGGTACTGGTGCAACAATGTGTGATGCGATCGATTGCATACACGACATCGATCCGCTCTGCACTTGGATACACGAGATAATATTCGAAAAAACTGACCGAATTAAAATTTTAAATTTATGCTTTTTACAAAAAGATCGCACCTTAATGTAGGCAAATCAGTAATCCCACAATCCCTTCACATTCACTTCAATATATGTATATAATATATATGTATATGTGTAATATATAATATATGTAGAAAGCGATATATACATATGTATAAATAGACGTGTAATGTGAAAAGGGAGAGCCAAAAACTGAAAGTGTGCGTTTGCAATTTTATTAGTATTGTTTTTTTTTTTGTTTGCACCACTTTCAATAATTCGCACTCGTTACCTGGTGCGTCGGCTGTTTGCCGGCGTTCACGTCCCTTAGGCACAGGATGCAGCGGCAGCTCATTCCCACGACGACTTAAACAGCAGCGGATTGACTGCAGCAGCAAATTGACGGCAGCAGCGACGTGATGGCAGCAGCAGATTGACGGTAGCAGTGTCGTGATGGCAGCAACAGCAACGGTTTTAAGAACAACGGTTTTGAGCTTACCGATTTTTTCACTATACGGCGTTTATAAAACTGTGTTTTTTTTATTGTAACGTAATTATTCTTATTATTTTTTGCTAGAGCTCTTATTTGCGTCCACCTGTGTACCGCATAAATAATTCACCTTGCACTGTACCACTTTTTCTTCTTATTTTTTCTCTGTTTTGGGCACAGTATATCAGTATAAATCTTTTCGTGGCAGCTTTCTGGGGGGTGAATAGCGGTCATTTTGGATTTTCAGTGGTAGCAACGCAGTGCTGTATAAATTGAGGTAGTAAATACTTAGCAAATTTATTTTATTAATTAACAAAAACTGTAAATATTGTTGCTTAATATAAAAGGAAATTATTTATTAATGATATATATTTACTAATAGGTGATTTAAATGTCAATAATGTGCAATATTTCGCCCATAAAAATATCGTTTACTGATATTCAGATATTTCTTTTGTAGTGAATTCTTAATAATAAAATGCAGCCCTGTTTTTTGATTTCTCGATGGTGAGTTTTCTTCTGAATGTATTTGTTTACATTTGACCGACAGAAAGCAAAAAAGGTGCTGATTTCCTGATCTAATCTTGTTTTTTATCTTAAAATTCGCTTGTTTTATTTTATTAAATTATTTGTAAAATTGTATTCATATATCTAAATACGAATTCCACCTCATTTTCTTTTGTAACGGCTAATCACTTTGTATGTGTAAAACGAAAGTTCACCGCTCAGGACTGTATCTTTTTGCATGCAAAATTTAAGAAATTCTTGAAGCGTGTTAAACTTGTTAAAAAAAAAACGAACTTACATAACAAGTAACATCTCAGTAAAATTTAAGAAACATGCAAAGTAATTCAAAATAATCACTTAAATAACGCAAACACTTAAATTACATAATATCTATTAAAGTGCTGCTCATGAAGCTTTAAAATTTGTATGTAGCTTAAATGCTAACACAACACCCTAATTACCATGAAAGTAGCAAAAAAAGTGTGACATAACACCCTAAGATTTTCTAGAGTTGAGTATATATACGAGTATGTAAACAAAGTAAAGGTTTATTACTGTTAATACTGAGGTTTATACAGAGGTTTGTATGCGCACACACTCCACTTTACGAATATGTACATACATATGTGTAAGAAATTATTAGCACATAAGTCGGTGTCCGGATCGGAATGCTTACGCAGTATTGCGCGCTGGCCGATGTGAGCCACGAGCCACATGTGTGTGTGTGTAACGTTGCGAGTCTTAGAGGACACATCGTTGTAACTCGAATAAGAAAACTAATTTGTTAAAAAAAAAAGGACAAAAAAAACAATAGTGAATAAATAACATTGAATGTTGTTTTTTTGTTATTTACAGGTAGGATAAGTTCTATACTACATATTATAAAACTACATAACATATTATAAAACAACAAACAATTCTTGTAGTTATCACTACATATTATAAAACAACAAACAATTCTTGTAGTTATCCCTACTTATTATAAAACAACATTCTCGTTGTAATTCACAATGGACAAGCTGCAGTTCACATTCACGGTGCTATCTACTACAGATGAACCAAAGACATTAGTACTAAGCGTAACCAGCATTGCCACTCCAGATGGCCGAACTTTCGAATTGCCTCCCAACTACCTCGATTCAGCATTTCACGAGGAATTGAGAAAAACGTCGGCATTTACTAACGTAAGGAAATCGAGAAGTAAAAAAGGGCAATATAGGAAAGTTTGGATTGATTTAACTAAGAAATTGCAGAATGTGTATCTAGATGAAACAAATAATTTACAATTCAAAGATGTATATTTAGAAGAATGTAAATAATGATATTGTAAATGGTTCAAATCAATCATTGATACAAGTATTAGAAAAGTTGCTTGAAAAAAGACAAGAAAAAACTGAAGAAAAACATGTCGGCAAAATAGCTAAAAGAATTCAAATGCGGGTCAGTGGATGACTAGTTTTGAAACAGAATGCGAAAGATTTGATGTAACTAAAGATGATAAACGAATTGAACTCTTAAAATCATTTATGGAGAAAGGTGCTACAGATTGGTATAGTTGCACTCTCTTGAAATTAACTGTTAACGCACGTTGGGTCGATTGGAGAAATAATTTTTGTGATACATTTGCAAATAAGGGATGGTTTTCAATAAGATATGCAATGCAATTTAAATATCAGACTGGTACTCTTATAGAATATGCAATAAAAAAAGAAAAATTGTTATTAGAAGTAAGAAAATCTATTGATATTGGGACATTAATTGATCTGATTGCTCTTGGTTTGCCGAATTTTATAGCTGATAGAATTGACAGAGAAAAATTAACAAAGACGGAAGAGCTATATAGTGAAATAGGGAAATTGGAACATTTGGTTCAGAAAAAGAGTACAGATGGAATTAAAAGTAAGAATTATATCAATAAGGAAAAATCAGATAAACTACCATGTGAAATATGCAAAAGCAAAGGTAAAGGTTCACGATTCCATCCAGAAGCTAAATGTTGGTTCAAGAATGAGGAAAACAAAATGAAACATGTCAATAATTCAGTTTTAGAAGTAGAATTAAGTGATAATAATCCAAAAAACTAATAATCCCACCATTAATTCGACTTGAGATAACTTTGAATGATACTTTGAAGATAAACGCTATTTATGATTCAGGCTCAAATGTTTCATTAATAAATTCAAAATTAGTTCAATTAAAACAAAAGAGATCTGATTTGAAACAAAAAGTTAACTTAAGAACAATTAATGGTGTGTACAAGTCAGAACAACTGATAAAAATCAAAGCAAGAATACTGGATATAGAAAAATATATTGATGTATTCATAATTGATAGTGAAAACTTTAAATATGATTTTCTGATAGGATTGGATTGCATACAGAAGTTCAAATTGATTCAAAATGAAAAACTACAAATAGAACAGAAAAGCTCTAACCCCATAAAGAAATATACACATGAAATAAACTTCAATGAACATATAGATTTGGACAGTTTTAATGTTTTAACAAATCACTTGAATTATTATGAAAGGAAAATAATACAGAATCTTATAGATAAATATACGAGAATAAGAATATATTTGCAAAAGATAAATACGATATAGGCGTTGTGAAAGATTATGAAGCCAGAATAGATCTGGTAATTGATAAATATTGTAGCAAACGGTCTTATCGATCTTATCCTTATCGCACAATTGAAGATAAAAAAGAAATAGAAGAACAAATATCACAGTTACTTAAAAGAAATCTAATAGAAGAATCATATAGTCCTTTTGCTGCTCCAGTTACGTTAGCATATAAAAGAGATGAAAATAAAAGATCAAGATTATGCATAGATTTTAGAGATTTGAATAAAATAGTAGTTCCTCAATCACAACTATTCCCATTGATTGATGATTTGGTTATAAAAACAAGAAACTGCAAATATTTTCAAAACTTGACATAAATTCAGCGTTTTGGTCTATTCCATTAAGAATCGAAGATAGAAGAAAAACCGCATTTGTAACCCAAGAGGGGCAATTTCAATGGACTTGCGATATTTCAAAGAATATTGAGCAATATAATAAGAAAACACAATCTATCAAATTTCACAGTAAACTACATTGATGACATATTAATTTTTTCAAAATCATTCAAAGAACATATAGATCATTTGTCACAACTATTGGAAGCAATAGTAGAAGAAGGATTTAGATTAAAACTTTCAAAATGTACTTTTGCATTAGACTCTGTTCAATATTTAGGTCATATTATCAAATATGACTCAATTTCACCATTAAAAGATAATCTGATTTCAATTCGAAATTTTCCAAATCCGAAAAATCAAAAGAATATTAGGCAATTCCTAGGAAAAATCAATTTTTATAATGAATATGTGCCGAAAATCTCAATAATACTAGAACCTTTGCATAATTTATTACGAAAAGGACAAAAATTCAATTGGTCTGACGACTGTCAAAAAGCTTTTGATTACATGAAAAATCTCCTTTGTACACAACCTGTGTTAGCTATTTTTGATCCAGACCTGCCAATACATATACTCGTATATACAGACACAAGTTTGCAAGGAATAAGAGCTGTATTAAAACAACCACAACCAAACAAAATTGAAAAACCAGTAGCGTATTTTTCAAAAAAATTAAATGAGTCACAAAAGAGAAAGAAAGCTATTTATCTAGAATGCTTAGCAATTAAAGAATCAGTAAAATACTGGCAACACTGGCTTATAAACAGATCATTCAAAGTATTTTCTGACCACAAACCACTCGAAAAAATGAATATCAAAGCTAGAACAGATGAAGAGTTAGGTGACCTCACTTATTACTTATCACAATATGATTTTCAAATAATATACCGCCCAGGCAAAGATAATTTAGAAACAGACTGTTTGAGTAGAAATCCAGTGTTAGAACCGCAAGAAAACGATTATGAACAATTAAAAATTGTGAATTTGATAAGAATAGAAGACATTCTTGATGATCAAAAGAAAAATCATGATATAATCTCTAACAAAGATAGATTACTTATAAGAAATAATGTATATTATAAAAAAACTCGAAAGAAAGAGAAAATTTTACTGTCAGAGGAATTTTGTAAGAACTTTATTAAAGACATTCATAAAACTTTCTGTCACATTGGTGTAAATCAAACGCAAAACAAAGTCTTACCATATTATGCAGCGAAAAATATTTTAAAACATATAAAAGAAATATGTAAAGAGTGCGAAATTTGTATAAAAAACAAGTCAAGAGGACAAGATAAAATTGGATTAATGTCTCATCTTGGTCCCGCAAAAAAACTACTCGAAATAGTTTCCATAGACACCATAGGTGGATTCGGTGGTTCACGATCGACAAAAAAATATCTACATCTTCTTGTTGATCATTTCACAAGATTCGCTTACATATTAACGTCAAAAACAAAAACTGCCAATGATTTTATAAAATTGACAGGAAACGTGCTAAAAGAACACGAAATACAAATGATTCTAACAGATCAATACCCAGGTATCAATTCTAGAGAATTTAAAAACTATCTAGAAAAAAATAATATTACAATGATTTTCACAGCAGTAAATGCACTGTTTTCTAATGGCCTAAATGAAAGACTTAATCAAACTTTAGTCAATAAAATCAGATGCACAATCAATGATGAAAATAATAAATTAGCATGGACAACTGTTGCGCACAACTGTGTAGATAAATATAATGAAACTGTACACACAGTCACTAAGTTCAGTCCAAAATATTTATTACAAGGTGAAAATACTGCAATATTACCAAAAGAATTGAGAATTAGAGAAGACGATAATGCCCTAGAAAACGATAGAATAAAGGCTCTTGAAAATAGCATAAGGAACCACAATTATAATAAAAGTTTATATGATAAAAATAGGAAAAATTATAATTTTGATGTTGGGGACTTGGTGTATGTTGAAAATGGAAACCGATTAAACCGTAGAAAATTAGATGAATTAAGAATTGGACCATACAAAATTTTAAAGAAAATATCGACATCAATGTATGAAATTGATACAGGACATAGGAAATCAGAATCAAACTTATTTCATATCTCTAAACTTATTCCGACTCCGAACATCCCAAACACAAACAAGTGTAACTTGATCTTATATGTAATTTACTACTGAAATTTTGTACCAAAATTTCTATTTTAAGGGGGGAGATGTAAGAAATTATTAGCACATAAGTCGGTGTCCGGATCGGAATGCTTACGCAGCATTGCGCGCTGGCCGATGTGAGCCACGAGCCACATATGCGAATTCAGTGTAACGTTGCGAGTCTTAGAGGACACATCGTTGTAACTCGAATAAGAAAATTAATTTGTTAAAAAAAAGGACAAAAAAACAATAGTGAATAATTAACATTGAATGTTGTTTTTTTGTTATTTACAGGTAGGATAAGTTCTATATTGTTATTTTAGTCTAAGTATAATTAAGTTTATTAAAATTAATAAAAATGTTGTTATTTACAGAAAAACAATTCTTGTAGTTATCACTACATATTATAAAACAACAAACAATTCTTGTAGCTATCCCTACTTATTATATATGTATGTATGTTTTTTTTACAGATTTCACTGCACGAATTAAATAAATGATAATACGCGTGCTTTGCGCTCAGTGGTCAATTTATTCTGTTTATTCTTTTTCAAACTACTTCTATTTATACGCGCAGGTCAGTTATTTTTCAAATCTTATGTATACCTATCTACTTCTAACAAAGAAATAGAATGGTTTTTTGTATTTACATTCTTATTGTTCTTATTTTTACTGATAATGAAAAGTATTTGTACACATGTGACTATCTACAACTAGTACTTATAACTATACATAAATATTTATGTTGTCTTAGCTGCACTTAGGTTGTAAACAATGTATCTGTAAACATGTACATATACACCCCTATTCTGTGCATTTGACAAATTAATAAAATATTGACAGTTAACTCAAATATTTATCAAGCGAGAAATATTTTGGTATTCTGTGACAATCTTGATAAAAGTAAAAGCTTCAATTCGCAAAGCTTTTCCCCACACGTGTGGTGAACAAAATAATGTAAATAGCAACAGCTGATTTCTATTCAAATTATATTGATAGTAATATGCGTGCAGTCAATTGCTCCTATGATGCTTTTTATTCCAAGTTTTCTATAAAATCTGGAATATATTTCAAATAAATTTGCTTAAATTAGTATATTATTAATACTTGCCCCGTTTTTATAAAACTTTCTTCCTCTGTTGAACTGGGAAACTTTATTTCTCCTTCCTTCACCTTCACAATAAGATTTGCTACAGCCCGCACACTTCTCGAAATGGACGCCTGATTCATGGGCACGTCAATTTGCCTTGTTACCTACACATTTCTGGTATGAGCCGTGTCCAAAGAAGTTAAAGGTAGTGACGTTTTTCTATCGTGTGGGGCTAGTTTATCAATCAAGCAACGGCAAATTTCACGAGTTAATCGAAAATTTTGCGCAAAAGTATTCTCACTCAAAGAAAATTGATTATTATCCTCGCGTAAACATTTTAAATGCCGCGCACGATTCCTATTCTCACAATTTTCATCTTCGTTTAACAATAATAACATATCTTCCATTTTCATAACAAGGTGCACAAACAGATACATATGTATTTAATTCATAACGAGCACTGTCAAGAGCATTTGACATCTTAACAACTTAATGCTTGATAAATTTCAAATTTTGACAAATTATAAATATGTTGAATTTGTCAAGTGCACAGAATAGGGGTGATAGTACATATAACCAAATACATGTGTAACTGTCTATAACTATCCCCTCCCTTAAATAGATGCGTCCCGAATCTGCTTTAGGTTGCTTTCGATAGTTTTTATCATCAGGTCAAAATGCTCATTTGTAAAAAGGTTACTTGGCTGCGATGGGTTGGAAAATGTGCTGGTTACTGTATCTGATCTTTTACATTTTTTGTCTCCATTAATTCATTCGTTTGGTTTCCTTCCGTTAAGATTATATTCTGGTTGTTGACTAACAGAATGTTTTCGTCGATTTGGATGACCGGAGGTACATGGTATGCTGTAGTTGTCTTACAGGTTGCCGAAATGTTGTTTAGCATTTGGTACATACAGGAATCAAATGTATCAATTTGACAGAAAGGGATAGTTACAGTTTTCTTGCAGTTATAAAGCGGACTACGGTATTTCCCGTATTTAGCAGCATATTTATTTCTTAAATCTAATATCGTGTTATTGTATACAACCGGAAAAATTTCTATTAATGGGCAAACAGAGTACACTTTTGGTATTTTTACCAAATATTTTAATATCTCATTATTAGAGTAGATCTTAACATTTCCAGCAGCCATAAGGGCATTTATACCTAGTTGGTAATTTTCTACTTTCTTAATTTCGTTATCTGATAAAATTACATTATTTACTATATTTAATTTAGCGAGCGTAACTGAATAGACAACATTAGTGAGAAGCGAGATTACTCTTTGATTACGAACAGCTGAAATAAGTCTGGATATATTTTATTTTCTACTTTCTCGTAATGATTGTATTTGAGTTTATTAATTTGAGAAGTTAACCCGTTTATCTTATTTACTAAATCAGCATTTATCTCTATCTGCTGGTTTTCAGCTTCTATTAGCCTCGTTTGCCTTTCTCCTAATATCTCGAAATCACTGTGATCCGGAGTGCCAGCAACAAATTTCAATGCAGAACCTAAAAAATTTATTGATCTAGTTTTTCTATTGAGGAGCCTGTAAAAATCAGATATTTAGCGAATGTTGTCTTTATGTACTTCTTTTCCATCTACTAGGACAGTTGAACCTAAATCCTGTTGTACTGTTCTTTCAACATATCTATAGGTTACTTTAGTACCTCTTCGTTTATCTAACTTAATAAAAATTTTTTGACCTGGGAAGAATTTTCTATCCTTCCGATTTATATTGTGAATCTCATTTTGTTGGTTCTGAACTTTTAGTAAAAGCTCTCGAATTTTCTCTTTCTCATCTATCGGCCTTCGGTGGATCGTTGAATGGATTGAGTTGTTATATTTTGTAACTGCTACCTGCAATAACTCTTTTATGTCCGTAAGTCCATTTTCCTGTTTCACTGTTCTAGCAATTTCGCTAAGTGTAGAGTGAAATCTCTCAACTAGGCCATTTGTACTGCTATGCGTTGCAGGTGCTGTGAAGTGCGTCATATTAAACTTGTCTCGAATGACTGACTTTATTGTTTGAGAGCAAAATGTTGCTTCATTATCTGTGACTAAAATTTTTGGGTTTTTGAAAAATCCTAATATCCTAATTATTGGTACTTTTAAATCTACAATAGAACGAGAATCTATGGGTTCAATGAATGCAAACTTTGAAAATTTATCCAAGCACGTCAAAAAATATTGGCCATTTGTACTATATATATCCATGTGCAGGATTTCCCCAGGGTAAGTGGGTATTGGGGTTGATTTCATAATCTGCTTTTTAGGATGTCTAACATATTTACTTTTCGTGCAAATGCTACAATTTTTCGCAAAGTCTTTTTCCTCATTCTAGGAAAAAAGTATTCACTAATTAATTGGAGAATATTTTCTCCAGCGGCTCGATGAGCGCGATTATGTTCTGTAGCGATTGCTTCAATTTGATCACTTTCGTTTGGTAAGTCCATAACCAAGTTTTGTCTGTGTTTGAAGCGAACCGATGGAAATAGGTCTACAATCTCATTTTGTATTTTTCCTAGCACAGTGAGTGGGCAATGAATACCATTAACAACATCTGCATTAATAGCATCTTTTAGTAAATGATATAGGGACTGAATGTCGCTAAATTGAATATATTGACGCTTATATCCAGGAAACGGAGAAGTTACCACACGGTCAGAAGTTTGCGCTTCTGATAAAACAATTTGATTTCTAAAACTATTGATAGTTGTTGGTACGGTCTGAATAAACTGGGTAAAAGAAAGCTCGCTGTTTGTGCAGCATTGTGTACTGCACTGATCGGTATTATCGCATTGATTCATGTGTTGAATGTACTGCCGCGAAAGGGCATCTGCTACCACATTTCCAGTACCTGGTTTGTAATGGAATTTGGGCGCAAATTCTTCTACAAAACTTCTCCAACGTTTTAATTTTGTATTGGGGTTACGGTCCGAAATGGAAAATATTAGCGGCTGATGGTCTGTAAATATGTTAAGGTTGTTAACGCCGTACAAATAATTTCGTAAATTCTGCAATGACCAAACAATCGCAAGCATTTCTCTTTCATTAGTAGCATAGTTTTGCTCTGCAGAAGATAGTGTGCGGGATATAAAAGTTATAGGTCTTTTCTCCTGCGTTAGTACAGCTCCGATTGCTACAGAAGAAGCGTCGGTGGTTAAATCAAAAGGTTTACTAAAATCTGGAAAGCGAAGAGTAACATCTTCAGATGCAAGGATTTCTTTTAGTTCATTAAACGCCTTTTGAGCCTCCTTTGACAATGTTATTTGTTTACTACTTGAATGCTTCGTGTTTATATGGCCGTTTTCTCCCCTTAATATTTCCGTTAGCGGCTTTGCAATCGCATAATCTCGAATAAATCCCCTATAATATCCTGACAGTCCTAAAAAGGAGTGTAATTCCCGAAGAGTTTTGGGTTCGTCAAATTTTAGTATGGCAAGTGTTTTATCGTCAGCTGTCTTAAGGCCATTCTCGGAAACTACAAAACCAAGGAACTCTACGCTAGTTCTGAAAAATTTGTATTTTTCCAATGCTATTCTCATATTGGCATCCAGCAGTAATGATTTTGTATGATTTTGTTAGCGAGAAGTGACTCGACTTCGGAATTTACAAATTTTGTTGCAGACATTTGATAAGGATAAGATTTCGAATAAATAGGTTCGCTAGTTGTTGTTTTGATTGTCGCCACTTCTTTAGTGTTATACGGTAAAGCTTCTTCTAGGTCTGCAAATACTTTTTCATATGATTTCAACATATTTTGAAACTTTAGGTTTGCCCTGGGCGGAACATTTTCGACAGTAGTTTGCAATGTATTAATTTAAACACATTCCAAAAAACTTATCTGTTCCCTGCCATTATTATAGTTCAAATATCCTGTATTTGTATTTAAAACTCCGCCAATCCTATAATTGCATCAAAACTTTCTAGATCCTTTAAAATATAAGATTCTGTTATTGTACCAAATACTTCTATCCAATATTTTTCGAAAATAGCTGTGGTACCATTAATGGATGATAAACTGAAAGGTTTTTCCAGTTTTTTGATTGACGTTAGAAATTCATGGTTAAATACAAAATTTTTCGCTGTTCCCGTGTCAATAAGTAATTTAAGTTTCTCCCATT
The DNA here is from genome assembly GCF_023373825.1 of Bactrocera dorsalis. NCBI lineage: Eukaryota > Metazoa > Arthropoda > Insecta > Diptera > Tephritidae > Bactrocera > Bactrocera dorsalis. Next base: position 17,030,801 of record NC_064308.1, on the reverse strand, counting down.
ACGTATTGTAATTACCACATACGGCAATTGAGAATTGTTATTTAAAAATTTAGTGCGACTATCCTTGGAAGTATTCTTCATTCCTTCACTTTCATATATTTGGTAATGATTCACATGTTGACCACAATTATTTTGTCTATTATTATTACTATTATTATTGTTCTGTCTTTGGGGATTTCCTGATCTTGTTCTATAGTTAGAACGATTGAAATTTATTAAACGCGTTTGCTGCCTATTATTATGCGTGTTGTTTAGCCGAGAAAAGCTGGGATCAACATCCATAGGTTCTGGTTGTGGTTGTGACAAGACTGTCCTTTCATGATTATGTACCGTGCGATATTGAGGATGAGACATTCGGTAAGAACCACTGTTTCTATTTGCGAATGCGTTAGCAAATGTGTAGCGTTGTTGATTCATTTCTAATTATTGTGCTAAGGCTAAAGCGGTTGATAAATCTGCCGGGCGACTTGAAAACAAAATATCATTAAGGGGTCTATACTTCTCATTAAGAAGTTTCAAGGCTTCTCTGTCCCCGTTATATTGCATAACTACTTTATTTGTAAGGAGTGTCAGATGCTTCTCTACTGAATCGTAATAGTCCGTAATGGATTGTCTTCCCTGTCGCAAAGTGGAGAGTTCTTGCTCTAGAAGATATAACGGTCTTTTGTCCGAGTATGTTTGGTCAAGCCTTGCTATTATAGCATCAAAATTCAGGGGCGTGCTAAATGATGATAACATGGTATCTGCCGCTCCTGTTATTTTATTTCGTATTATGGCTATGGCTTGATAATACCTATTTGAGCCTAAGTATTTTTCATAAGGCTTCATAGCTGCTTTTGCAGACTGTCGCCAGACTGGATATCGAACCGACTCACCGAAAAACTCGGGTACAGTCTTCACAACATCGAGTACAATATCGCATTGGATATTTGTATCTATCTCTATGTCCTCGTACCTCAAAACTTTTGGTGGAGTAACATTTAAATTCAACGCGTCAACATTAGCTTGCACCTGCCTAATCTGTTCAGATACGCGCTGTTCCAGCTGTTTCGCTACAGCTGTAGTGATTTGAGTAACCAAATCGGTAATGGCTTCTGCGGTTAACGACATTTTACACCTACTTTTTTCGCTTGTCACAAATGTTGTTTATTTTCACAAAACTTGGCAAAATTGGATCTTATTCCTAGCGTACAATTTCAATTCTCTTAGATAATAGGTATGCTTACATTAAGTACAGCTTCATGCCCGTTGTCCTGGCGTGGAATTTTTGACTTCTTTTTCCTTCCCGATTGTCCTTGGCGTGGGATTGTTGACCTATTTTTTCCCCCGATGCGCGATTTTTCGACTTCACTTGATTTATTTTTTTTGGTGTTCTTCTGGTGTTCTATTATTCTGACATACGGATTTTGGGAACAGACTTACAAAAACTTGTTTTTTTTTGTTTTAGGGTGTTCTTCTGCTGTTCTATTATCCTGACATAAGGATTTTGGGAACAGACTTACAAAAACTCGTTGAGCGCCAATAAAATAAATGATAATACGCGTGCTTTGCGCTCAGTGGTCAATTTATTCTGTTTATTCTTTTTCAAACTACTTCTATTTATATGCGCAGGTCAGTTGTTTTTCAAATCTTATGTGTACCTATCTACTTCTAACAAAGGAATGGAAATATTAATGGTTTTGGGACTATTTGTATTTACATTCTTATTGTTCTTATTTTTACTGATAATGAAAAGTATTTGTATACATAAATATTTATGTTGTTTTAGCTGCACTTAGGTTGTAAACAATGTATCTGTAAACATGTACATATATGTACATATAACCAAATACATGTGTAACTGTCTATAACTCACGCACTGTGTATGTAGATATATATGTTTGTTTTGGAGGTGTTCGCTGCACGCACTGTGTATATGTATAATATATATATGTATATATATATGTATTTGGATTTTTAATCCCTTTTTTAACTTAGTTTTCTTAACTATTTTTTTTGTTTCGATCACTTTCACTTAACCGTGCAAACCGAAAATGATAACCTTGGCAATTGGTTGCAACAGGAATTTTGTGCACTTGTTTATACACTATTTGGTATGTACACTTTTGTAAGTGAAGTACTAAATTTTTGAATCACGCATTTGTCCCTGCTCGGGCGCCATGAAATTTCTCAAGCGTTTTTGAGAATTGAAGTTTTTTTTTGGGATGTTTGTTTAATATTATTTTTTTTTAAATATTCACTTAACACAACTTGGCCAATTGTCTGTACTGTACTGTCTTGAACTTACAGAAAATTGCGACGGCGAAATAGCGAAAAAAGAGAATCACGTGCGAATTCTATGGCGGTCTAATAACAATTACAATGTTTATTCCATTTCATCTAGTTGGTTAGCCTAAATCTTAAAACTAACGGCTTAAACTAGTGGTAATGTTAATATGTATTACAAAAAAGGGGTAAGTATAAGAATTTTCAACTTTCGTTTACAATAGTTAAGGCGAAAACGTTTGTGTCATTATAATAATCCAAGGGATTGTACTTCAGGTTTAATTTGAAGTATTTTTTTTTAATGAAACGTAACAAGATATGGTTTTACATTTCATTCGAATTGCTACTAGTGACAAGTGTACTAACAAGCAATATTTTTCATAACTTATAAGGTAAAACAATAAAAGCTCTATTAAGGAGCTTTTTCAAAACTAAAAGCGTACTTGTGTAAATGAAAACAAAGAAGAGTTGAGTACAATTCGTTTTGGATGGTTGGACCTACCATCAAAAGTTCATTCAATGAAATTTGAGATGACGTACTACTCGAAGCGTCAAAAACAACACGTAATTTGGTTGTTGTGTTTTCCGGTCTTAACACGCATTGATGCGGAATGAAATAGTGTGGCTCACTCGGGATCTTATTGTTTGTTGGGCTTATGTGACCAAGTGCTCTGTATTCATTCATAAAGCCCAGATAAATTTTACAAAGTTCTGGATCTTTCACCGTTCTTCTCTCCAGGGCCTGAAACCACCGAACTGCGGTTTCATAAGAGTGACCGAGTAACTTACGGACAGCTGTAAATGGCATTCTGACTTGAAGCCGTCCTGAATTGTTTTCACGAAAAAAATTTCACACTCCTTTTGCTCTGATGTGCATTTTATGCCATTTATTTCTGAAGGTAATTCTTCTAATTCTTCAACGCCAGGGTGGGCAAAGAAGGTATCTTTGGCACTACGGTCGGTAAATTCAGCCTCCACGAGGAAACATCCCCAAATGGGTTGAGGCTGATCGACTTCGCCGGGGCTCGAAATATGGCTATCTGTTGTACTAGATTTTAGCATAAGAAAATTCATCAAGCTACCTGGCTGTCTCCGGATCGAAAAACTACCAACCAGATCGATCATGTTGTGATAGACGGAAGACACGTCTCCAGTGTTTTAGATGTGCGTGCGCTCCGAGGTCCTAACATCGACTCGGACCACTATCTTGTTGCAGCTAAGATTCGCACCCGCCTCTGTGCAGCAAAAAACGCACGCCAACAAACACAAGGAAGGTTCGACGTCGAGAAGCTGCAATCACAACAGACAGCCGAGCGATTTTCTACTCGGCTTGCACTCCTGCTCTCTGAGAGCACTCGTCAACAACTCGGTATAAGGGAACTGTGGGACGGCATTTCAAACTCCTTACGTACAGCTGCAACCGAAACCATTGGTTTTCGGAAGGTGCAAAAGAACAACTGGTACGACGAGGAGTGCCGTGTCGCAGCGGAGAGAAAACAGGCTGCCTACCTCGCAACGTTACGATCGACCACAACACGTGCGGGATGGGATAGATACCGAGAGTTGAAGAGGGAAGCGAGACGCATTTGTAGACAGAAAAAGAAAGAGGCCGAAATGCGTGAGTACGAAGAGCTTGATAAGCTGGCCGACAGGGGTAATGCTCGAAAATTCTACCAAAAGATGCGGCGGCTTACAGAAGGTTTCAAGACCGGAGCATACTCATGTAGAACCCCCCAAGGTGATCTAGTCACCGATGCCCAGAGCATACTTAAATTATGGAGGGAACACTTCTCCAGCCTGCTGAATGGCAGTGAACACACAACGCCAGGAGAAGACGAACCCGATTCCCCAATCGATGACGATGGAAAAGACGTTCCATTGCCCGACCAAGAAGAAGTTCGAATAGCAATTACCCGCCTGAAGAACAACAAAGCGGCGGGGGCGGATGGATTGCCAGCCGAGCTATTCAAACACGGCGGCGAAGAACTGATAAGGAGCATGCATCAGCTTCTTTGTAAAATATGGTCGTACGAAAGCATGCCCAACGATTGGAATTTAAGTGTGCTATGCCCAATCCATAAAAAAGGAGACCCCACAATCTGCGCCAACTACCGTGGGATTAGCCTCCTTAATATCGCGTATAAGGTTCTATCGAGCGTATTGTGTGAAAGATTAAAGCCCACCGTCAACAAACTGATTGGACCTTATCAGTGTGGCTTCAGACCTGGTAAATCAACAACCGACCAGATATTCACCATGCGCCAAATCTTGGAAAAGACCCGTGAAAGGAGAATCGACACACATCACCTCTTCGTCGATTTCAAAGCTGCTTTCGACAGCACGAAAAGGAGCTGCCTTTATGCCGCAATGTCTGAATTTGGTATCCCCGCAAAACTAATACGGCTGTGTAAACTGACATTGAGCGGGACCAAAAGCTCCGTCAGGATCGGGAAGGACCTCTCCGAGCCGTTCGATACCAAACGAGGTTTCAGACAAGGCGACTCCTTATCGTGCGATTTCTTCAATCTGCTGCTGGAGAAAATAGTTCGAGCTGCAGAACTTAATCGAGCAGGTACAATCTTTTATAAGAGTGTACAGCTGCTGGCGTATGCCGATGATATTGATATCATCGGTCTCAACACCCGCGCCGTTAGTTCTGCTTTCTCCAGACTGAACAAGGAAGCAACGCAAATTGGTCTGTCAGTGAACGAGTGCAAGACGAAATATCTCCTGTCATCAAACAAACAGTCGTCGCACTCGCGACTTGGCACTCACGTCACTGTTGACAGTCATAACTTTGAAGTTGTAGATAATTTCGTCTATCTTGGAACCAGCGTAAACACCACCAACAATGTCAGCTTTGAAATCCAACGCAGGATAACTCTTGCCAACAGGTGCTACTTCGGACTAAGTAGGCAATTGAGAAGCAAAGTCCTCTCTCGACGAACAAAAACCAAACTCTATAAGTCACTCATAATACCCGTCCTGTTATATGGTGCAGAGGCTTGGACGATGACAACATCTGATGAGTCGACGTTGCGAGTTTTCGAGAGAAAAGTTCTGCGAAAGATTTATGGTCCTTTGCGCGTTGGCCACGGCGAATATCGCATTTGATGGAACGATGAGCTGTACGAGATATACGGCGACATTGACATAGTTCAGCGAATTAAAAGACAGCGGCTACGCTGGCTAGGTCATGTTGTCCGAATGGACGAAAACACTCCAGCTCTGAAAGTATTCGACGCTGTACCCGCCGGGGGAAGCAGAGGAAGAGGAAGACCTCCACTCCGTTGGAAGGACCAAGTGGAGAAGGACCTGGCTTCGCTTGGAATATCCAATTGGCGCCACGTAGCGAAGAGAAGAAACGACTGGCGCGCTGTTGTTGACTCGGCTATAATCGCGTAAGCGGTGTCTTCTTCTAAAGCCCAAAATTTTTGGACCACCGTATTAATTGACGTTAAGTCATCTTCAGATTGGCATAATGTGCTGTTTGCAGAAGTAGGAGGACTTAGATTGCTGGCATATTTGCCAGACACAACCCACCCTAAAACGGTTTTTTGTAGCGTTGGTTGATTAGGGCCACTTTTAATTTGGCCAACCGCTAATAGATCGAAAAAGGTTTCTGCACCCAATAAGATATCAATATTTTTTGATTTATGGAATTCTGGATCCGCCAATTTAATATTGAGCGGAATTTCGCAGCCATTAACATTTATGTTATGGTCTGGATGATTAGCCGAAATGCAACGCTTTATCCAGAATTCCGCCTAAAATTCGTAATTATTTACCCGTGACTTAACAAACACGCTTAGTTTTGTCCCCACTTTCGTATTGGAATTTCCAATTCCTATTATGCTTAACGTTTTGTGTTGGCGACGAATCTGCAACTTTTGTGCCAAGTACTCCGTCATAAAGTTGACTTGGGAGCCTGAGTCCAGTAACGCTCTCACAGGCAGGTACTCATCATAACTGGTCCTCACTTGAATAACAGCTGTCGCCAACATTACCAGATCCGGCATACTCGCTGAATGCATGGAATGTGTGGTTGATGGTTGCCGATGAGATGCAGCGGGGAAGGAAACCGGGTACTGGTGCAACAATGTGTGATGCGATCGATTGCATACACGACATCGATCCGCTCTGCACTTGGATACACGAGATAATATTCGAAAAAACTGACCGAATTAAAATTTTAAATTTATGCTTTTTACAAAAAGATCGCACCTTAATGTAGGGAAATCAGTAATCCCACAATCCCTTCACATTCACTTCAATATATGTATATAATATATATGTATATGTGTAATATATAATATATGTAGAAAGCGATATATACATATGTATAAATAGACGTGTAATGTGAAAAGGGAGAGCCAAAAACTGAAAGTGTGCGTTTGCAATTTTATTAGTATTGTTTTTTTTTTTTTTGTTTGCACCACTTTCAATAATTCGCACTCGTTACCTGGTGCGTCGGCTGTTTGCCGGCGTTCACGTCCCTTAGGCACAGGATGCAGCGGCAGCTCATTCCCACGACGACTTAAACAGCAGCGGATTGACTGCAGCAGCAAATTGACGGCAGCAGCGACGTGATGGCAGCAGCAGATTGACGGCAGCAGTGACGTGATGGCAGCAACGGAGTTATAAGAGCAGCGGCTTGGCACCAGCAGCGGAGTGATAACAGCAGCGGCGATACCAACATCGACGGGGTGGCGATAGCAGCGGCTTAGTACCAGCAGCGACGGGATGGCAGCAACGGTGATGACAGCAACGGTTTTAAGAACAACGGTTTTGAGCTTACCGATTTTTTCACTATACGGCGTTTATAAAACTGTGTTTTTTTTATTGTAACGTAATTATTCTTATTATTTTTTGCTAGAGCTCTTATTTGCGTCCACCTGTGTACCGCATAAATAATTCACCTTGCACTGTACCACTTTTTCTTCTTATTTTTTCTCTGTTTTGGGCACAGTATATCAGTATAAATCTTTTCGTGGCAGCTTTCTGGGGGGTGAATAGCGGTCATTTTGGATTTTCAGTGGTAGCAACGCAGTGCTGTATAAATTGAGGTAGTAAATACTTAGCAAATTTATTTTATTAATTAACAAAAACTGTAAATATTGTTGCTTAATATAAAAGGAAATTATATATTAATGATATATATTTACTAATAGGTGATTTAAATGTCAATAATGTGCAATATTTCGCCCATAAAAATATCGTTTACTGATATTCAGATATTTCTTTTGTAGTGAATTCTTAATAATAAAATGCAGCCCTGTTTTTTGATTTCTCGATGGTGAGTTTTCTTCTGAATGTATTTGTTTACATTTGACCGACAGAAAGCAAAAAAGGTGCTGATTTCCTGATCTAATCTTGTTTTTTATCTTAAAATTCGCTTGTTTTATTTTATTAAATTATTTGTAAAATTGTATTCATATATCTAAATGCGAATTCCACCTCATTTTCTTTTGTAACGGCTAATCACTTTGTATGTGTAAAACGAAAGTTCACCGCTCAGGACTGTATCTTTTTGCATGCAAAATTTAAGAAATTCTTGAAGCGTGTTAAACTTGTTAAAAAAAACGAACTTACATAACAAGTAACATCTCAGTAAAATTTAAGAAACATGCAAAGTAATTCAAAATAATCACTTAAATAACGCAAACACTTAAATTACATAATATCTATTAAAGTGCTGCTCATGAAGCTTTAAAATTTATATGTAGCTTAAATGCTAACACAACACCCTAATTACCATGAAAGTAGCAAAAAAAGTGTTACATAACACCCTAAGATTTTCTAGAGTTGAGTATATATACGAGTATGTAAACAAAGTAAAGGTTTATTACTGTTAATACTGAGGTTTATACAGAGGTTTGTATGCGCACACACTCCACTTTACGAATATGTACATACATATGTGTAAGAAATTATTAGCACATAAGTCGGTGTCCGGATCGGAATGCTTACGCAGTATTGCGCGCTGGCCGATGTGAGCCACGAGCCACATGTGTGTGTGTGTAACGTTGCGAGTCTTAGAGGACACATCGTTGTAACTCGAATAAGAAAACTAATTTGTTAAAAAAAAGGACAAAAAAAAACAATAGTGAATAAATAACATTGAATGTTGTTTTTTTGTTATTTACAGGTAGGATAAGTTCTATACTACATATTATAAAACTACATAACATATTATAAAACAACAAACAATTCTTGTAGTTATCACTACATATTATAAAACAACAAACAATTCTTGTAGTTATCCCTACTTATTATAAAACAACATTCTCGTTGTAATTCACAATGGACAAGCTGCAGTTCACATTCACGGTGCTATCTACTACAGATGAACCAAAGACATTAGTACTAAGCGTAACCAGCATTGCCACTCCAGATGGCCGAACTTTCGAATTGCCTCCCAACTACCTCGATTCAGCATTTCACGAGGAATTGAGAAAAACGTCGGCATTTACTAACGTAAGGAAATCGAGAAGTAAAAAAGGGCAATATAGGAAAGTTTGGATTGATTTAACTAAGAAATTGCAGAATGTGTATCTAGATGAAACAAATAATTTACAATTCAAAGATGTATATTTAGAAGAATGTAAATAATGATATTGTAAATGGTTCAAATCAATCATTGATACAAGTATTAGAAAAGTTGCTTGAAAAAAGACAAGAAAAAACTGAAGAAAAACATGTCGGCAAAATAGCTAAAAGAATTCAAATGCAGGTCAGTGGATGACTAGTTTTGAAACAGAATGCGAAAGATTTGATGTAACTAAAGATGATAAACGAATTGAACTCTTAAAATCATTTATGGAGAAAGGTGCTACAGATTGGTATAGTTGCACTCTCTTGAAATTAACTGTTAACGCACGTTGGGTCGATTGGAGAAATAATTTTTGTGATACATTTGCAAATAAGGGATGGTTTTCAATAAGATATGCAATGCAATTTAAATATCAGACTGGTACTCTTATAGAATATGCAATAAAAAAAGAAAAATTGTTATTAGAAGTAAGAAAATCTATTGATATTGGGACATTAATTGATCTGATTGCTCTTGGTTTGCCGAATTTTATAGCTGATAGAATTGACAGAGAAAAATTAACAAAGACGGAAGAGCTATATAGTGAAATAGGGAAATTGGAACATTTGGTTCAGAAAAAGAGTACAGATGGAATTAAAAGTAAGAATTATATCAATAAGGAAAAATCAGAGAAACTACCATGTGAAATATGCAAAAGCAAAGGTAAAGGTTCACGATTCCATCCAGAAGCTAAATGTTGGTTCAAGAATGAGGAAAACAAAATGAAACATGTCAATAATTCAGTTTTAGAAGTAGAATTAAGTGATAATAATCCAAAAAACTAATAATCCCACCATTAATTCGACTTGAGATAACTTTGAATGATACTTTGAAGATAAACGCTATTTATGATCCAGGCTCAAATGTTTCATTAATAAATTCAAAATTAGTTCAATTAAAACAAAAGAGATCTGATTTGAAACAAAAAGTTAACTTAAGAACAATTAATGGTGTGTACAAGTCAGAACAACTGATAAAAATCAAAGCAAGAATACTGGATATAGAAAAATATATTGATGTATTCATAATTGATAGTGAAAACTTTAAATATGATTTTCTGATAGGATTGGATTGCATACAGAAGTTCAAATTGATTCAAAATGAAAAACTACAAATAGAACAGAAAAGCTCTAACCCCATAAAGAAATATACACATGAAATAAACTTCAATGAACATGTAGATTTGGACAGTTTTAATGTTTTAACAAATCACTTGAATTATTATGAAAAGAAAATAATACAGAATCTTATAGATAAATATACGAGAATAAGAATATATTTGCAAAAGATAAATACGATATAGGCGTTGTGAAAGATTAGCCAGAATAGATCTGGTAATTGATAAATATTGTAGCAAACGGTCTTATCGATCTTATCCTTATCGCACAATTGAAGATAAAAAAGAAATAGAAGAACAAATATCACAGTTACTTAAAAGAAATCTAATAGAAGAATCATATAGTCCTTTTGCTGCTCCAGTTACGTTAGCATATAAAAGAGATGAAAATAAAAGATCAAGATTATGCATAGATTTTAGAGATTTGAATAAAATAGTAGTTCCTCAATCACAACTATTCCCATTGATTGATGATTTGGTTATAAAAACAAGAAACTGCAAATATTTTCAAAACTTGACATAAATTCAGCGTTTTGGTCTATTCCATTAAGAATCGAAGATAGAAGAAAAACCGCATTTGTAACCCAAGAGGGGCAATTTCAATGGACTTGCGATATTTCAAAGAATATTGAGCAATATAATAAGAAAACACAATCTATCAAATTTCACAGTAAACTACATTGATGACATATTAATTTTTTCAAAATCATTCAAAGAACATATAGATCATTTGTCACAACTATTGGAAGCAATAGTAGAAGAAGGATTTAGATTAAAACTTTCAAAATGTACTTTTGCATTAGACTCTGTTCAATATTTAGGTCATATTATCAAATATGACTCAATTTCACCATTAAAAGATAATCTGATTTCAATTCGAAATTTTCCAAATCCGAAAAATCAAAAGAATATTAGGCAATTCCTAGGAAAAATCAATTTTTATAAAGAATATGTGCCGAAAATCTCAATAATACTAGAACCTTTGCATAATTTATTACGAAAAGGACAAAAATTCAATTGGTTTGACGACTGTCAAAAAGCTTTTGATTACATGAAAAATCTCCTTTGTACACAACCTGTGTTAGCTATTTTTGATCCAGACCTGCCAATACATATACTCGTATATACAGACACAAGTTTGCAAGGAATAAGAGCTGTATTAAAACAACCACAACCAAACAAAATTGAAAAACCAGTAGCGTATTTTTCAAAAAAATTAAATGAGTCACAAAAGAGAAAGAAAGCTATTTATCTAGAATGCTTAGCAATTAAAGAATCAGTAAAATACTGGCAACACTGGCTTATAAACAGATCATTCAAAGTATTTTCTGACCACAAACCACTCGAAAAAATGAATATCAAAGCTAGAACAGATGAAGAGTTAGGTGACCTCACTTATTACTTATCACAATATGATTTTCAAATAATATACCGCCCAGGCAAAGATAATTTAGAAACAGACTGTTTGAGTAGAAATCCAGTGTTAGAACCGCAAGAAAACGATTATGAACAATTAAAAATTGTGAATTTGATAAGAATAGAAGACATTCTTGATGATCAAAAGAAAAATCATGATATAATCTCTAACAAAGATAGATTACTTATAAGAAATAATGTATATTATAAAAAAACTCGAAAGAAAGAGAAAATTTTACTGTCAGAGGAATTTTGTAAGAACTTTATTAAAGACATTCATAAAACTTTCTGTCACATTGGTGTAAATCAAACGCAAAACAAAGTCTTACCATATTATGCAGCGAAAAATATTTTAAAACATATAAAAGAAATATGTAAAGAGTGCGAAATTTGTATAAAAAACAAGTCAAGAGGACAAGATAAAATTGGATTAATGTCTCATCTTGGTCCCGCAAAAAAACTACTCGAAATAGTTTCCATAGACACCATAGGTGGATTCGGTGGTTCACGATCGACAAAAAAATATCTACATCTTCTTGTTGATCATTTCACAAGATTCGCTTACATATTAACGTCAAAAACAAAAACTGCCAATGATTTTATAAAATTGACAGGAAACGTGCTAAAAGAACACGAAATACAAATGATTCTAACAGATCAATACCCAGGTATCAATTCTAGAGAATTTAAAAACTATCTAGAAAAAAATAATATTACAATGATTTTCACAGCAGTAAATGCACCGTTTTCTAATGGCCTAAATGAAAGACTTAATCAAACTTTAGTCAATAAAATCAGATGCACAATCAATGATGAAAATAATAAATTAGCATGGACAACTGTTGCGCACAACTGTGTAGATAAATATAATGAAACTGTACACACAGTCACTAAGTTCAGTCCAAAATATTTATTACAAGGTGAAAATACTGCAATATTACCAAAAGAATTGAGAATTAGAGAAGACGATAATGCCCTAGAAAACGATAGAATAAAGGCTCTTGAAAATAGCATAAGGAACCACAATTATAATAAAAGTTTATATGATAAAAATAGGAAAAATTATAATTTTGATGTTGGGGACTTGGTGTATGTTGAAAATGGAAACCGATTAAACCGTAGAAAATTAGATGACTTAAGAATTGGACCATACAAAATTTTAAAGAAAATATCGACATCAATGTATGAAATTGATACAGGACATAGGAAATCAGAATCAAACTTATTTCATATCTCTTAACTTATTCCGACTCCGAACATCCCAAACACAAACAAGTGTAACTTGATCTTATATGTAATTTACTACTGAAATTTTGTACCAAAATTTCTATTTTAAGGGGGGAGATGTAAGAAATTATTAGCACATAAGTCGGTGTCCGGATCGGAATGTTTACGCAGCATTGCGCGCTGGCCGATGTGAGCCACGAGCCACATATGCGAATTCAGTGTAACGTTGCGAATCTTAGAGGACACATCGTTGTAACTCGAATAAGAAAATTAATTTGTTAAAAAAAAGGACAAAAAACAATAGTGAATAATTAACATTGAATGTTGTTTTTTTGTTATTTACAGGTAGGATAAGTTCTATATTGTTATTTTAGTCTAAGTATAATTAAGTTTATTAAAATTAATAAAAATGTTGTTATTTACAGAAAAACAATTCTTGTAGTTATCACTACATATTATAAAACAACAAACAATTCTTGTAGCTATCCCTACTTATTATATATGTATGTATGTTTTTTTTACAGATTTCACTGCACGAATTAAATAAATGATAATACGCGTGCTTTGCGCTCAGTGGTCAATTTATTCTGTTTATTCTTTTTCAAACTACTTCTATTTATACGCGCAGGTCAGTTATTTTTCAAATCTTATGTGTACCTATCTACTTCTAACAAAGAAATAGAATGGTTTTTTGTATTTACATTCTTATTGTTCTTATTTTTACTGATAATGAAAAGTATTTGTACACATGTGACTATCTACAACTAGTACTTATAACTATACATAAATATTTATGTTGTCTTAGCTGCACTTAGGTTGTAAACAATGTATCTGTAAACATGTACATATACACCCCTATTCTGTGCATTTGACAAATTAATAAAATATTGACAGTTAACTCAAATATTTATCAAGCGAGAAATATTTTGGTATTCTGTGACAATCTTGATAAAAGTAAAAGCTTCAATTCGCAAAGCTTTTCCCCACACGTGTGGTGAACAAAATAATGTAAATAGCAACAGCTGATTTCTATTCAAATTATATTGATAGTAATATGCGTGCAGTCAATTGCTCCTATGATGCTTTTTATTCCAAGTTTTCTATAAAATCTGGAATATATTTCAAATAAATTTGCTTAAATTAGTATATTATTAATACTTGCCCCGTTTTTATAAAACTTTCTTCCTCTGTTGAACTGGGAAACTTTATTTCTCCTTCCTTCACCTTCACAATAAGATTTGCTACAGCCCGCACACTTCTCGAAATGGACGCCTGATTCATGGGCACGTCAATTTGCCTTGTTACCTACACATTTCTGGTATGAGCCGTGTCCAAAGAAGTTAAAGGTAGTGACGTTTTTCTATCGTGTGGGGCTAGTTTATCAATCAAGCAACGGCAAATTTCACGAGTTAATCGAAAATTTTGCGCAAAAGTATTCTCACTCAAAGAAAATTGATTACTATCCTCGCGTAAACATTTTAAATGCCGCGCACGATTCCTATTCTCACAATTTTCATCTTCGTTTAACAATAATAACATATCTTCCATTTTCATAACAAGGTGCACAAACAGATACATATGTATTCAAATCATAACGAGCACTGTCATCTTAACAACTTAATGCTTGATAAATTTCAAATTTTGACAAATTATAAATATGTTGAATTTGTCAAGTGCACAGAATAGGGGTGATAGTACATATAACCAAATACATGTGTAACTGTCTATAACTATCCCCTCCCTTAAATAGATGCGTCCCGAATCTGCTTTAGGTTGCTTTCGATAGTTTTTATCATCAGGTCAAAATGCTCATTTGTAAAAAGGTTACTTGGCTGCGATGGGTTGGAAAATGTGCTGGTTACTGTATCTGATCTTTTACATTTTTTGTCTCCATTAATTCATTCGTTTGGTTTCCTTCCGTTAAGATTATATTCTGGTTGTTGACTAACAGAATGTTTTCGTCGATTTGGATGACCGGAGGTACATGGTATGCTGTAGTTGTCTTACAGGTTGCCGAAATGTTGTTTAGCATTTGGTACATACAGGAATCAAATGTATCAATTTGACAGAAAGGGATAGTTACAGTTTTCTTGCAGTTATAAAGCGGACTACGGTATTTCCCGTATTTAGCAGCATATTTATTTCTTAAATCTAATATCGTGTTATTGTATACTACCGGAAAAATTTCTATTAATGGGCAAACAGAGTACACTTTTGGTATTTTTACCAAATATTTTAATATCTCATTATTAGAGTAGATCTTAACATTTCCAGCAGCCATAAGGGCATTTATACCTAGTTGGTAATTTTCTACTTTCTTAATTTCGTTATCTGATAAAATTACATTATTTACTATATTTAATTTAGCGAGCGTAACTGAATAGACAACATTAGTGAGAAGCGAGATTACTCTTTGATTACGAACAGCTGAAATAAGTCTGGATATATTTTATTTTCTACTTTCTCGTAATGATTGTATTTGAGTTTATTAATTTGAGAAGTTAACCCGTTTATCTTATTTACTAAATCAGCATTTATCTCTATCTGCTGGTTTTCAGCTTCTATTAGCCTCGTTTGCCTTTCTCCTAATATCTCGAAATCACTGTGATCCGGAGTGCCAGCAACAAATTTCAATGCAGAACCTAAAAGATTTATTGATCTAGTTTTTCTATTGAGGAGCCTGTAAAAATCAGATATTTAGCGAATGTTGTCTTTATGTACTTCTTTTCCATCTACTAGGACAGCTGAACCTAAATCCTGTTGTACTGTTCTTTCAACATATCTATTGGTTACTTTAGTACCTCTTCGTTTATCTAACTTAATAAAAATTTTTTGACCTGGGAAGAATTTTCTATCCTTCCGATTTATATTGTGAATCTCATTTTGTTGGTTCTGAACTTTTAGTAAAAGCTCTCGAATTTTCTCTTTCTCATCTATCGGCCTTCGGTGGATCGTTGAATGGATTGAGTTGTTATATTTTGTAACTGCTACCTGCAATAACTCTTTTATGTCCGTAAGTCCATTTTCCTGTTTTACTGTTCTAGCAATTTCGCTAAGTGTAGAGTGAAATCTCTCAACTAGGCCATTTGTACCGCTATGCGTTGCAGGTGCTGTGAAGTGCGTCATATTAAACTTGTCTCGAATGACTGACTTTATTGTTTGAGAGCAAAATGTTGCTTCATTATCTGTGACTAAAATTTTTGGGTTTTTGAAAAATCCTAATATCCTAATTATTGGTACTTTTAAATCTACAATAGAACGAGAATCTATGGGTTCAATGAATGCAAACTTTGAAAATTTATCCAAGCACGTCAAAAAATATTGGCCATTTGTACTATATATATCCATGTGCAGGATTTCCCCAGGGTAAGTGGGTATTGGGGTTGATTTCATAATCTGCTTTTTAGGATGTCTAACATATTTACTTTTCGTGCAAATGCTACAATTTTTCGCAAAGTCTTTTTCCTCATTCTAGGAAAAAAATATTCACTAATTAATTGGAGAATATTTTCTCCAGCGGCTCGATGAGCGCGATTATGTTCTGTAGCGATTGCTTCAATTTGATCACTTTCGTTTGGTAAGTCCATAACCAAGTTTTGTCTGTGTTTGAAGCGAATCGATGGAAATAGGTCTACAATCTCATTTTGTATTTTTCCTAGCACAGTGAGTGGGCAATGAATACCATTAACAACATCTGCATTAATAGCATCTTTTAGTAAATGATATAGGGACTGAATGTCGCTAAATTGAATATATTGACGCTTATATCCAGGAAACGGAGAAGTTACCACACGGTCAGAAGTTTGCGCTTCTGATAAAACAATTTGATTTCTAAAACTATTGATAGTTGTTGGTACGGTCTGAATAAACTGGGTAAAAGAAAGCTCGCTGTTTGTGCAGCATTGTGTACTGCACTGATCGGTATTATCGCATTGATTCATGTGTTGAATGTACTGCCGCGAAAGGGCATCTGCTACCACATTTCCAGTACCTGGTTTGTAATGGAATTTGGGCGCAAATTCTTCTACAAAACTTCTCCAACGTTTTAGTTTTGTATTGGGGTTACGGTCCGAAATGGAAAATATTAGCGGCTGATGGTCTGTAAATATGTTAAGGTTGTTAACGCCGTACAAATAATTTCGTAAATTCTGCAATGACCAAACAATCGCAAGCATTTCTCTTTCATTAGTAGCATAGTTTTGCTCTGCAGAAGATAGTGTGCGGGATATAAAAGTTATAGGTCTTTTCTCCTGCGATAGTACAGCTCCGATTGCTACAGAAGAAGCGTCGGTGGTTAAATCAAAAGGTTTACTAAAATCTGGAAAGCGAAGAGTAACATCTTCAGATGCAAGGATTTCTTTTAGTTCATTAAACGCCTTTTGAGCCTCCTTTGACAATGTTATTTGTTTACTACTTGAATGCTTCGTGTTTATATGGCCGTTTTCTCCCCTTAATATTTCCGTTAGCGGCTTTGCAATCGCATAATCTCGAATAAATCCCCTATAATATCCTGACAGTCCTAAAAAGGAGTGGAATTCCCGAAGAGTTTTGGGTTCGTCAAATTTTAGTATGGCAAGTGTTTTATCGTCAGCTGTCTTAAGGCCATTCTCGGAAACTACAAAACCAAGGAACTCTACGCTAGTTCTGAAAAATTTGTATTTTTCCAATGCTATTCTCATATTGGCATCCAGCAGTAATGATTTTGTATGATTTTGTTAGCGAGAAGTGACTCGACTTCGGAATTTACAAATTTTGTTGCAGACATTTGATAAGGATAAGATTTCGAATAAATAGGTTCGCTAGTTGTTGTTTTGATTGTCGCCACTTCTTTAGTGTTATACGGTAAAGCTTCTTCTAGGTCTGCAAATACTTTTTCATATGATTTCAACATATTTTGAAACTTTAGGTTTGCCCTGGGCGGAACATTTTCGACAGTAGTTTGCAATGTATTAATTTAAACACATTCCAAAAAACTTAAAAAACTTATCTGTTCCCTGCCATTATTATAGTTCAAATATCCTGTATTTGTATTTAAAACTCCGCCAATCCTATAATTGCATCAAAACTTTCTAGATCCTTTAAAATATAAGATTCTGTTATTGTACCAAATACTTCTATCCAATATTTTTCGAAAATAGCTGTGGTACCATTAATGGATGATAAACTGAAAGGTTTTTCCAGTTTTTTGATTGACGTTAGAAATTCATGGTTAAATACATAATTTTTCGCTGTTCCCGTGTCAATAAGTAATTTAAGATTCTCCCATTACGTATTGTAATTACCACATACGGCAATTGAGAATTGTTATTTAAAAATTTAGTGCGACTATCCTTGGAAGTATTCTTCATTCCTTCACTTTCATATATTTGGTAATGATTCACATGTTGACCACAATTATTTTGTCTATTATTATTACTATTATTATTGTTCTGTCTTTGGGGATTTCCTGATCTTGTTCTATAGTTAGAACGATTGAAATTTATTAAACGCGTTTGCTGCCTATTATTATGCGTGTTGTTTAGCCGAGAAAAGCTGGGATCAACATCCATAGGTTCTGGTTGTGGTTGTGACAAGACTGTCCTTTCATGATTATGTACCGTGCGATATTGAGGATGAGACATTCGGTAAGAACCACTGTTTCTATTTGCGAATGCGTTAGCAAATGTGTAGCGTTGTTGATTCATTTCTAATTATTGTGCTAAGGCTAAAGCGGTTGATAAATCTGCCGGGCGACTTGAAAACAAAATATCATTAAGGGGTCTATACTTCTCATTAAGAAGTTTCAAGGCTTCTCTGTCCCCGTTATATTGCATAACTACTTTATTTGTAAGGAGTGTCAGATGCTTCTCTACTGAATCGTAATAGTCCGTAATGGATTGTCTTCCCTGTCGCAAAGTGGAGAGTTCTTGCTCTAGAAGATATAACGGTCTTTTGTCCGAGTATGTTTGGTCAAGCCTTGCTATTATAGCATCAAAATTCAGGGGCGTGCTAAATGATGATAACATGGTATCTGCCGCTCCTGTTATTTTATTTCGTTTATGGCTATGGCTTGATAATACCTATTTGAGCCTAAGTATTTTTCATAAGGCTTCATAGCTGCTTTTGCAGACTGTCGCCAGACTGGATATCGAACCGACTCACCGAAAAACTCGGATACAGTCTTCACAACATCGAGTACAATATCGCATTGGATATTTGTATCTATCTCTATGTCCTCGTACCTCAAAACTTTTGGTGGAGTAACATTTAAATTCAACGCGTCAACATTAGCTTGCACCTGCCTAATCTGTTCAGATACGCGCTGTTCCAGCTGTTTCGCTACAGCTGTAGTGATTTGAGTAACCAAATCGGTAATGGCTTCTGCGGTTAACGACATTTTACACCTACTTTTTTCGCTTGTCACAAATGTTGTTTATTTTCACAAAACTTGGCAAAATTGGATCTTATTCCTAGCGTACAATTTCAATTCTCTTAGATAATAGGTATGCTTACATTAAGTACAGCTTCATGCCCGTTGTCCTGGCGTGGAATTTTTGACTTCTTTTTCCTTCCCGATTGTCCTTGGCGTGGGATTGTTGACCTATTTTTTCCCCCGATGCGCGATTTTTCGACTTCACTTGATTTATTTTTTTTGGTGTTCTTCTGGTGTTCTATTATTCTGACATACGGATTTTGGGAACAGACTTACAAAAACTTGTTTTTTTTTGTTTTAGGGTGTTCTTCTGCTGTTCTATTATCCTGACATAAGGATTTTGGGAACTGACTTACAAAAACTCGTTGAGCGCCAATAAAATAAATGATAATACGCGTGCTTTGCGCTCAGTGGTCAATTTATTCTGTTTATTCTTTTTCAAACTACTTCTACTGGGTGATTTTTTAAGAGCTTGATAACTTTTTTTAAAAAAAAAACGCATAAAATTTGCAAAATCTCATCGGTTCTTTATTTGAAACGTTAGATTGGTTCATGACATTTACTTTTTGAAGATAATTTCATTTAAATGTTGACCGCGGCTGCGTCTTAGGTGGTCCATTCGGAAAGTCCAATTTTGGGCAACTTTTTCGAGCATTTCGGCCGGAATAGCCCGAATTTCTTCGGAAATGTTGTCTTCCAAAGCTGGAATAGTTGCTGGCTTATTTCTGTAGACTTTAGACTTGACGTAGCCCCACAAAAAATAGTCTAAAGGCGTTAAATCGCATGATCTTGGTGGCCAACTTACGGGTCCATTTCTTGAGATGAATTGTTGTCCGAAGTTTTCCCTCAAAATGGCCATAGAATCGCGAGCTGTGTGGCATGTAGCGCCATCTTGTTGAAACCACATGTCAACCAAGTTCAGTTCTTCCATTTTTGGCAACAAAAAGTTTGTTAGCATCGAACGATAGCGATCGCCATTCACCGTAACGTTGCGTCCAACAGCATCTTTGAAAAAATACGGTCCAATGATTCCACCAGCGTACAAACCACACCAAACAGTGCATTTTTCGGGATGCATGGGCAGTTCTTGAACGGCTTCTGGTTGCTCTTCACCCCAAATGCGGCAATTTTGCTTATTTACGTAGCCATTCAACCAGAAATGAGCCTCATCGCTGAACAAAACACGCGCGCGAAACACATTTCGAACCGAACACTGATTTTGGTAATAAAATTCAATGATTTGCAAGCGTTGCTCGTTAGTAAGTCTATTCATGATGAAATGTCAAAGCATACTGAGCATCTTTCTCTTTGACACCATGTCTGAAATCCCACGTGATCTGTCAAATACTAATGCATGAAAATCCTAACCTCAAAAAAATCACCCGTTATTTATACGCGCAGGTCAGTTGTTTTTCAAATCTTATGTGTACCTATCTACTTCTAACAAAGGAATGGAAATATTAATGGTTTTGGGACTATTTGTATTTACATTCTTATTGTTCTTATTTTTACTGATAATGAAAAGTATTTGTATACATAAATATTTATGTTGTTTTAGCTGCACTTAGGTTGTAAACAATGTATCTGTAAACATGTACATATATGTACATATAACCAAATACATGTGTAACTGTCTATAACTCACGCACTGTGTATGTAGATATATATGTTTGTTTTGGAGGTGTTCGCTGCACGCACTGTGTATATGTATAATATATATATGTATATATATATGTATTTGGATTTTTAATCCCTTTTTTAACTTAGTTTTCTTAACTATTTTTTTTGTTTCGATCACTTTCACTTAACCGTGCAAACCGAAAATGATAACCTTGGCAATTGGTTGCAACAGGAATTTTGTGCACTTGTTTATACACTATTTGGTATGTACACTTTTGTAAGTGAAGTACTAAATTTTTGAATCACGCATTTGTCCCTGCTCGGGCGCCATGAAATTTCTCAAGCGTTTTTGAGAATTGAAGTTTTTTTTTGGGATGTTTGTTTAATATTATTTTTTTTTTAATATTCACTTAACACAACTTGGCCAATTGTCTGTACTGTACTGTCTTGAACTTACAGAAAATTGCGACGGCGAAATAGCGAAAAAAGAGAATCACGTGCGAATTCTATGGCGGTCTAATAACAATTACAATGTTTATTCCATTTCATCTAGTTGGTTAGCCTAAATCTTAAAACTAACGGCTTAAACTAGTGGTAATGTTAATATGTATTACAAAAAAGGGGTAAGTATAAGAATTTGAATGTTTACAATAGTTAAGGCGAAAACGTTTGTGTCATTATAATAATCCAAGGGATTGTACTTCAGGTTTAATTTGAAGTATTTTTTTTTAATGAAACGTAACAAGATATGGTTTTACATTTCATTCGAATTGCTACTAGTGACAAGTGTACTAACAAGCAATATTTTTCATAACTTATAAGGTAAAACAATAAAAGCTCTATTAAGGAGCTTTTTCAAAACTAAACTTTGTATTAAAAACTAAATATTATAATATTTGGTATTTGCTTAGAAGGTCATGGAACGGTGTTCTTTTCAATCCTGCTATTTCGGTTAAATATGTTCATACAAATAAATTTCATTGAAAAAAAATACCGAATTAAAGACTGCTTTCTCAATGTCTGGTTACCAGCCTTTCTGTCCAGTTAATGGAGTTGTCTGCTTAATAGATTGTACCTAATAAACATTATAGTAGGGGAGCCCGGAGTGCTAAATTTGCAGTTACTGGAGCGTCATGGGGACTTACTAGATTGTCAAGATAACGTTTAAAAAAAAAGAAAGTCTAGGTGAAGTTTTCCATTTTAGTGGGGAGAAGAGCGGGAAATTGGTGTCAAAAATATAAAAAAAAAACAGTCACATGAAAATACTCAAGCGCGTCCGTCATTTATGGTATATACGCGCATTGTATTTCTGATAGTCGATATATATTAATCTGACTATCAAGTCAGGGTTGAAGGCCGTAATGACAGGTTAAAAAAAAAAAAAATGAGTTACTCGAGCGCGTCAGATTTTCTAAGCGAATGTTAATGAACCTCTAAAAAGTGTACCATTTAATATTCTGACAATTTCGACGTGGACAAAAGTCATTTATTGATTTTAAAACTTGTAAAAAAAAAGGTGACCTTGAGATACTCGAGCGCGGCAGATTTTTATACAGTGGGATGAACTTGATGTCAGAGTCTTCCCAAAAGATATTCTGACAATTATATAGAGGCATATCGTTAATCTGACGATTTAAAAGTGGAAGAATTCTGTTTACATATATATGTATAGAAAATTTAATAATTTATTAATATGAAAATAAAAAAAATAAAATACAAAAAAAATATGTCAATTTTCGTCATTCGAGTCATCGTCGAAGTTGGTTTCCACTTCTTGAGCTTCCTCGTCATTTTGCATTTCTGTAACCAAGAAAAAATTTGAATTTACAATTCCTTACTTATTTTATGACAGCATAGTCTTCAAAAAGTCTTACCTGCATCAGAAGTATCTCCTAAAATATTAGGTGTTATGACGATGTCCTCGTACGCTTCAGGAAGTTGGTTTTCAACAAACCAAGTCGGCTCCAACTTTCCATCCACGTTTTTCTATCCGTAATCTGTTGGCGACAACTCCGTGAGAATACGATTGTGCGCCCACAAACACGCAATATATTTCGTTCGCAGTAAATGTTGTTGTAGCTCTGATCGGCAGGGTGGTAAGTTACAAGCGTCATAGTTACGCACATTTGATGAGAAGAGTTGAGACGTATCAGTTACCTTGTAGGTTTTATGAAAAATTTCCATTCTAGCACCATTGACATCAGATAGCTTTTTTAATCCGTACAAATGGCAGATGAAAGATTCTACAGTAGGAAATAATGCTTCAATATCATAATCTGTAGAACCCAAATTTGCAAATGCTTTTTGCATAGTTATAGATCCCATTAATATATCAAAAGGTCTTTTTTTTCCTCGCCTGTAAAAAGCTGGGCTGTAATCACACACCCTCAGTGCATGCAGAGCTGGTAGTGCCTGTGACACAAGTGGACCTAATTTCTCAAAAAGAGTGGAAATGTCGATATATCGGCATGCATTACCTACTCCGAGATCAAACCAGACTTTTACCGAAGACTTCATATGTTCCATATTGGCTAACATAATAACAATGATGTCTGTATCGGAAGTCCTAATGGTAACAGTAGAGTCTTCTTTCATTTGACAAGCAAAAAATACAGCTTTCGTATCCGCTTGTTGTTGTTTTAGCGGTTAGCTAATCCCCGTTAGGATGGTAAGGGTTGTTTGTGTTGTCGTCGAGGTCATCTAACGGTAGGCCCAAGAAACGTGCTGTTTCGACGGGGTCGGACCAAAGGGAAGAGGGTGTTAGATGGGTAGGGTTTGTTTGGCATGCAAAGAGGTGGCCGGAGACTCGTTGCATGCAGGACATACATTGGGTATGTCGGGGTCGATTCTGGATAAGTAGGAGTTTAACCTGCTACAGTATCCAGAACGAAGTTGCGCTAGGGTCACTCGCGTTTCTCGCGGCAACTGGAGCTCTTCGTCTGCAATAGGTGGTGGTTTGACTCCAAGAACGCCATTCAGGGGAAGGGAGTCGGTGAAGGTGTTGATGGCTCCACTGTGAATGGCGGTCAGTGCCTGTCGAAAGTTAGTTGCGTCCGAAGTCTGGTCGGCGTACTGTTCAATGTCGTCGACATAGTCGAGGAATGACCTCTTGATGCTCCTGGGAGGCGGTTCCGCTCCAAGCAGATGGCTGCAGGGGTGATTCCTACGGAAGCAACCAAGCAGGAACTGCCTGGAGAGGAGTTGATTATGCTCCTTTACAGGAAGCATGCGCGTCTCATTATGGAGGTGTTCAACGGGAGACATCAAGAGGCATCGCGTCGTGGTCCGGAGTGCTGTATTTTGGCAGGTCTGAAGTTTCCTCATCTGCGTACCACTGCATCCAGGCGACCATATCGGTGCTGCGTAGTTGAGGACCGCCCGGCCGATTGCCTTGTATGTTGCCAACAACGTTTCTTTGTCTTTTCCCCATGTGCTGCCGGCTAGCGACTTGAGGATTTTGTTGCGGCTCTGTACCTTGGCGATAATCGTGGTCGTATGGGGAGAGAAGGAGCATAGACTATCGAAGGTTACGCCTAAAATCTTAGGGTTATTGACAGTCGGAATTTTGACGCCATCGACTGCAATATTAAGTTCAAGTTCGCTGTGGATTTGGTGGGTGAAAGTTGGAGGTTTCGTGCAGTGAGGAAACGAGAAAGGTCAGAGAGGTAGCTGTTTACTTTCGAACACATGCCATCGATTCCATTGCCCGACGTCAATATCGTGCAGTCATCTGCGTACGAGGTTATGGAGACCCCCTCTGGTGGTTGAGGGAGTTTCGAGATATAGAAATTAAACAGAAGCGGGGAGAGGACACCACCCTGCGGAACCCTCTGTTTAATTCTTCTAAGTTTAGATGTTTCACCTCGAAATAGTACGGATGACTGACGACCGTTCAGATAGTTCATGGTCCACCTCTTAAGCCCTGGAGGGAGAGTGGTTTTTTCAATGTCCTGCAGTAGCATTGTGTGGTTGACCGTGTAAAAAGATTTTGACAGGTCCAACGCTACGAGAATCGTTCTTTCGCAGGGTGGCTTCTGGTTGAGGCCACGAACTATCTGGGCGTTTATGACGCTAAGTGCTGTGGTGGTGCTGTGCACTTTGCGGAAACCATGCTGGTGGCTGGCTAGGCTGAGGTGGTGAGTGAAGGTCGGAAGTAACAAGGCCTCTAGTGTCTTCACTACTGGGGAGAGGAGAGTTATCGGTCGATAAGATTCCCCTTTGTTGGCGGGTTTCCCAGGTTTCAGTAGTGGGACCACTCTTCCGACTTTCCACACATCGGGTATTTGAAGAGTGGTGAGCGACAGGTTGAGGACCTTGGTGAGATATTTTACTCCCGTCGAGCCTAGATGCTTTAACATTAGCATGTTGATTCCGTCTGGGCCGATGGATCTGGAGGATTTTGCCTTGTTGATGACACCCTGAACCTCCTCATCGGTCAAAGTAAGTGGCGCGCAGTTGTTTGGCATTTTGCGCAGCCGTCGGTTAACACATCTCTTGGCCTTGTCTACCGAAGGGTGCAGTGTAAACTGCCGGCTAAAGTAGCTCGCGCACTTCTTCGGGTCCGAAGAGGCATGACCATTGAATTGAACTTCAACTCGGTCGTCATGTCTCTTCGGATTAGACAAAGCTTTGACAGTAGCCCAAAGCTTACTCACACCGGTGGAGAGGTTGCAGGACTTCAGGTGCTCTATCCATTTCATCCGCTTATGTTGATTTACCAATTGCCGAATCTCCAAATTGAGATCCCTCATTCGGGGATCCCCGGGATCGGAATGGCGTAAGGTGTCGCGCTCATTAGCTAGAACTGCTGCTTCGGCTGGGAAATTGGGGCGGATTTCCGCTATTCTTCCAGCCGGGATGAAGCGAGCGGTAGCTGCTGCGATCACCTTGTGGAATTGACGCTCGCCAACGCATACGTCCGTAGGAATGGGTAGAGCGTTGAAGGTGCTCTCGGTAAATTCTGTGAAGCCGACCCAATTAGCTTTTTTAAAGTTAATGAAGGTGCGGTTGTCCACAGAAACGAAATCAAGAGGCTTCTCGATCGAGATAATTATGGGCAGATGGTCTGATGCGAGGGTTAGCATAGGTCGCCAGGTTATGCTATTTATCAGACCACCGCTAGCAATGGTAATATTTGGCGAGCTATTACAGGTGCCCGTAACTCTGGTGGGGGCTTCGTCATTCATTGTGCAGAATGTCGAATCGTCAATCTGTTCCGCCAGCCCCATCCCCCTACGATCATTTGACAGGCAGGAATGCCAAAGATCGTGGGGCGCGTTAAAGTCGCCTAGTACCATACGGTTTTCACCACGAAGTAGCGCACCTATATTCGGGTGATTTCCTGTAGGGCAACATGTAAGTGGGGGGATGTATATATTAAATATTTCGAGCTCGACATCGCCTGACCGGATAGCTATGCCCTGACATTGTAGGGTAGTATCCCTGGGGTCGATGTCTTCTTCGATTAAACGATACTGCACGGTGTTGTGCAATATGAAGGCTAGGCCACCACCACTATCTCGCTCGCGATCTTTACGTATAACGTTGAAACCTGCACAACTCAGAAGATCTGAGCGGCTGTTTAACTTGGTTTCTTGGACCGCAGCTATCGATACACGTTCCCGATTCATAAGTGCAACTATCTCCTCGATCTTGCTCTGGAGTCCGTTACAGTTAAATTGAAGGAGTCGGGTTTGTCGCGGGTGTCCGTGGGTGATCCTGGGGGTGAGGGAGTGACGTGTTGGTGGTGTTTGTTGCAGCTGCAGAACCCGCAGGGGCGGTTGTCGCACTGGGGTGTTGGAAGGCGACGCCACTGTCGTGAGTTGCGGGGGCAGACTCCTGCAGCATGGGGCAACGTAGGATACACTCCACTCACGTGTGGTGCGCAGGCCGGAACACGTCGGGAAGTGACACCAGCCAGCGCAGGAATTGCACTTGACTGATGTGACATTCCGACGTATGACGGTCTGACACACGGAACAGACTGTGCGAGGAACCAAGAGTTGCTGATTGGTTCTCGCACGAGGATTGGAGCGGGATGAAGGTTGGGGGGGGGGACAAGTCAGAGTGGGAGCTATGTTGCCTGATTGAGCTCCTGACCGTAGAGGTCCTCAGTTGGCCACAGTGTTATTGGAAAACACAGTACTTTTTCAAGATCCAAGTTAGTAATCAGAGACAGAGCTAATAATCTACCGAATAAATCCCGCTCCAGTTTGACCTCATGAACTTTTTGTCCAATCTTCATAATCTTCTTCTTCTTTAAACTTGCAAAAATAAGTATCGGATTTTTCTTTAGAGATTTGTGAAATCTATCCGGATTCATATTACATTCCGTTATAAGCTGATCGCGAAGAAACATCCCAGGCGAAACAGCGTTTAGCAAGCAATTAGCAATTTGTGGGGTAGTAGCCTGGCCAGTAGAGATATTGTACAGTTGATCTTTATCTATCGAGAAAGTGAATGGATTTGTGGTCTGCTCGATGCTATGCATGAAAGCTTCGATTTGTTTTTCATGTTCTTTAAGTCTATCTGGATGTAGATCTGCGGCGACGTCTTCCCTATTGTTACTCATCCCTGCACGTTTTAAAACGAGCGAAATAATTCGAGTTCGAGCACCGTGATTTCGTGCCCAACGTTGTCTGGCAGAAATAGAATTTGTGAGATTCACGATTCCTCTGAGCCGACGTGCTGCTTCACCACTGATAGTTTGCTCCAACGTTAAATCAACTACATAAATGTACAGGTCTAAGTCTCCAACTCTTATACTTCTGATAAATAAATGGTAAAGATTAATGAAATCAATATATGTACATAGCATAAAATTGGGCCGTTTTGCCGTGCCTGCCTTGTAATGTTTCTGCTGTATATTGATCATATAAGTGGAGAAGATTTTGTGTTTCAGGGTGCTGTATTTGAGGCTAATTATATTCCAGTTGCGACAAGACAGCAAGATATTCAATTACAGAATCTTCAACAGTGAAATTTGTGTTTAACATAAAAGAATTAAAGTGAAATATTTGCAGCGATAACGCCATTATAGAGTGTAATCTTTTACACCTATTATAATTATAATAAAACCTGAAACTGATCCTCCAGCAATTAGGTCGGATTCTATCATGATATTAGTGAGTCCGCATTCTTCAATAAAAGTGCCAACTGCTTTAAAAAAAAGCCATTTCGATATGGAAAGCCCCCAAGTGAATAAAAATGTTATCGAACTTCGGCGATTCTTGAGTTTGAATGCAATAACCTGTTCGAGCTATTGCTAAATCGTATGTAACCTGAATGTATGGAGCATTACATTCGTTTGCAACTTCTTGACACAATTCTAAAGTTTTCAAAACGGTGGAATGCTTAGTGGGAGACTCGTTTATGGGAGTCAAATACGAAATTTTTTGGACAGGTGAATTGCCAATAACAATTTTACTATTATATCCAACCCACATTGGAGTATCACGTACATTGAGCTTATGCGATAGCATCCACATCACATCCAATTGCTTTGATGTAATTAAACTTCCAGGAACTTTGTTGAGTGCAGAAATGTCAAGCTGATGCCAAGTTGCTATTTTTAATTTTTTTGTGAATGGACGCATTTCGAAAGTTATTTCTTCAAAAGTTCGGCGTTTTCGATTTCTCGACGTCGAAAGCGTAGATTCTGAAGTATTGCTGGATTCAGTTTGACTAGGAGCTAGATTTTCGATTTCATTAGCAGCTAAAGGTATTTTAGACATCGTATCCTCATTTGGAGTAATGTTTTGAAAAATTATCCCCACCGTGTCATGAAGAGTATCTTTTCCATTCAGTTTTTCAACGAAGCGATTTTTCCTCATGAAAGACATACAGGTTCTTTATTTCTAAACCTTTCCCGATCCACAACGAACAACCTCTTAAAATTTCATCAATATTGGTTCAGTCGTATGAAAGTTATGAGCGTACATACATTTTGGCGATTCATTTTTATTTATGTATATAGATTGAAAGGAATAATTTTTTTTTTCAACATCACAATTTAATACAATATAATAAATAATCTATTACATTAACACTTACTCGTCTATTGTATCAACAGCCCCTATTATGAAAGTGCTAGTAGTAGATATCTCGAGACTCTCTCCAGAAAGTTCTGGTACATTAACACGTGCCTGCTCACTATCTGTACCAATTTGAATTTGTCTCCCAAAATCAGATGGTATTTTAAGTGCTGTAAAAAGCTTATAACACTGGGTATGATAGCCATCGTTCAATGAGGTTTCTTCTGACAGTTCAACAGTAGCATAAACGTTGCTCGATTTCCTGACAACCGGCTTCGCTTTGCGATACTCCAAAACAGTTATACATTTATTTAAAGTTTGTGGAGTAAACTTTTTGAATTTTCCGCAAATTTCTTCGCCACAGAAAACACATTTTACACTAACGTCACTCATTTTTACAATGGATGTTAGAAAGATTGATTATAAAAAAAATAGCGGCACTTACCCGTTGCTTTGGCGACGACTTTGTTAGCAAAAAAAACGAATTAAAAGCGGACCTTTTGTCGACGATTTTACCTGTATCGCCCCACGGAAATTGTCAGATTATATGATTTTCGTGATTCTGACAGAATTACCTTTAAAATGAAAAAAAAAAATCTATCTATCTCTAAGCCACCCTCAAACTGTCAGAATATTGAAATATACACTCGTCTTCATGCATTTAACATACCATCTCTTAATCTGACGCGCTCGAGTTTCCCGAAGGATCGATTTTTTTTCTCTAATCTCACGAACCTCCCCCAACGCACGCCCCCATATTAAGGGCTCATATTTGGTAGGGGTACCTAAAAAGGTGCAATGTTTCTCCCCATATAGTTTTCTGACACGCTTAAGTAACTGCAAAAATCCCCTCTTGGGCTCCCCTACTATTAACAATCTGCATGGTTAATGGAGACGTCCGCTTAATAGAGCGTTCATTTAATAGAGATTTCACTGTATTTTTTATGAATTGTTTTTACTATCCTATCTTCTAAATGCTAAATTTAACTAAAATCGGTTCAGTAGTTTAGGAGTTCATTTATATATAAAGTTAAGAAGATATTTAAGAAAAAAAATAAAAATATTCTCTTGTCGGTATATCGATGGAGTGAAGACAATTTTTTGTTTTTAAAATGTTATTTTTTTTAAACACACACTTTTTTAATTTCACTCACCTATTTGCAAAAAAAATTCTCAATTTTGTACTTTCACTCCTGTATTTAAAAACGAATTCTTCTTATTTTTTACTCATTAATTTTTTTTAATTTTCACTTACGTGTTTAAGGAAAATCGGGGTAATCAATTTGTTATATACGAGTATAAATTTTCCTTATTTTAATTTATGTAAACACCACATGCACATATCCTAATAACGGGGTTTATAATAACAGCGCTAAAAAGTTAAACTCATTAAATCAAAAACGGTTTGGGATAACAATGAAATTATTTATTGCTGGGAAAGTACATCTAATGCCATTATGTATGGAACTCGATTTCTTTTCATGGCCACCACGGGCGCTGAACTCAATTTTTGACAGTTTTCAGGCATAAATCGCCCGATAATGCTGCGATTTCACGTTGGAAAATTGGTACGAATCTCATCAATCGTCGCTGGGGTGTTGACAAAGACCATAGACCTGACGACGCCCCGCTGGAAATAATCTAACGGCGTCAAATATCACTACCGATGCGGCCAATTGACTGGGCCATTTCGTGAGATAACACGTTCGCCAAGCTTGGTTTTCAATAGAACGATTGTGACATTCGCTATGTGGCTTGTAGCGCCGGCCTGTTGGAATCACATATTTCCCAAGTCCCTTTCATCCAATTCGGGTCAAAAATATTCGGTTATCATTCAGCAGTAGCGATTCTCATTCACGGTAACGAGCTGGTCTTGATCATCACGCAAGAAGTACGGCCTTTTGACGCCATCGGCCCATGACTCATGAAATACGCATAAATGTACTTTCACAGTAGTAAAGAATTTCATTGATATCCCAAACCGTTTTTGTTTTATTTAAAAACAACTTCTGTATCGCTCTTATTGAAAAACCCGCTCTTAAAGTTGAGGCCACTGACTTTGAATTTCGGTAGTAAATTTTAATAATTTCGCGTCATTGTTGGATCGAATATTTTTTCATGATGAAATGACAAACCATACTGAAGACACATGTCAAAAGAGCGAAAAAATATGGCGTCATTTTTTGCCCCTACCGGTCTACTTTTGTAGCGTCCCAATTGAAAACCCCGTTACTAATCTACTACACATAGGGACATTATGTACATATATGTACGTACATATGTATCTTAATCATGAGTGTTCTCAACCACATAACACAATTATTTCTTGTTATTTTATTTCGGTATTATCATGTGTTATCCTGTACATAGCCAGTGCAGTATTTGTATTGGATACTACGA
The DNA here is from genome assembly GCF_023373825.1 of Bactrocera dorsalis. Classification (NCBI taxonomy): domain Eukaryota; kingdom Metazoa; phylum Arthropoda; class Insecta; order Diptera; family Tephritidae; genus Bactrocera; species Bactrocera dorsalis. The sequence continues at coordinate 16,999,719 of NC_064308.1, read as the reverse complement.
ATACCATAGTCTCTATTTAAGATACCTGAAATTAACGTTCAATTAATTATAAATGTTGATGGAAATGGGTAGTAGATGAATACATACATAGTATCGATAGTTAATAGTACATTCGTATACATAGGCTGCAATTTCTGGACTAGGCAACACTAAGTGTTGCCAGGTGCAATCTGACATTTCCATTGGAAAGTTTGACATTTTTTAGCATAACATCACTCAGAACGTTTTGTCATTTAATGGTGAATTGTTTTATTTACAGGGAATTAAAAAATTCATCTCTCCCAAAAAATGGAATTAACTCGTGAACATTTTCGTGCGATCATTTTTCACAACTTTCGACGTGAATTATCACGACAAGAGTGCATCGATGAACTAAAATCTTTGTATGGCTATGAGGCACCATCCTATAGCTCTGTGAAAAACTGTTCAACGAATTCAATCGTGGCCGACGCTCGCTCAAAGACGAATTCCGTGAAGGTCGTCCAAAAACAGCCGTTGTGCCAGAAAACATCGATGCCGTACGTGAACTGATAAGGCAAGACCGTCATGTAACATACCTTCAGGTAGAGGCATGCCTATTAGAGCTCCCACTCCCGGAGTGTTTTCGAATTCCCGGGATTTCGGGATATCGAAATTTCATTTCCCGGGATTCCCGGGAAAACGGGAGAAAATAAAAATTGTTAATTATTGCTTATAAATTTAAAAAAATTAAATTAATTTTTTATTTCCAATCAGTTACATAGATTCAATTAAGTATGCCCATGTTCTTGGGTTCTTTATAATAAAAAAATTATTATTTAATAATAATTATTATTTCTTATAAATTGAAAAAAATATATAATTCACTTTTTATTTCGAATCAGTTACATGAATTAAATTAAAAATATACCTATGTATTTGGTATTATATATATATTATTTTGTCAAAAAACAAATAATAAAAATCACAGATCGATTTCTGTAGGAACTAATTTTAAATAGTATTTTAAAAATACAATCGCATCCATTGTTTCATCGTTTAAACTAGATCTGATTTTAGTGCAAATGCGGCCAGAGACTGAAAAACAACGCTCGCATTCGACACTATTTGGTGGTATTGTCTTTAAAAAATTACAAGCAACCTCCAGATTGCTGCCAAGCCCGCCACCCCCAAGAAGTAAATTTATTTCCTTTGGTATCGCTTCCTCTACTGATAATGAGACATCTCTTTTTAAAACGCGAGATTCTTTGACAGTTTCTTGCAACCTTTCCTTCAACGTTTTTTCCTTTTCATTTTCGATTATTTTTAAATCGATATCGCGATTCTCAACATCATTAGTATTGTACTTTTTGACAATTTCTACAATAAGCACAAGTGTAAGTTTGTAAAATGCAGTGCGGTTGATCGTATGCTTGGCACATGCTACAGCTTGCCAATTAACAGCTGATCAAACCAGTGCTGTAACTTTGATCAAACAGTGTTGTAAAGTACTAAATTCTTACTAATTGTTTTTTGGCAATGTTCATCTATTGTAAATACAACTTTGTTTATGAAAAAATAATAATTAACAGTGTTTAAAAAAAAGGACAATAATCCCGAATATCCCGGGAAATTAATTTTAAATCCCGGGAGGAGTTTTAAGTCCGGGATTTCGGGAGCCCGGGAGTGGGAGCTCTAATGCCTATGCATTTCTCCCACCAGCATACATTCGATATTGCATGAACACCTGGCCGTAAAAAAGGTTTGTTTTCGTCGGATCCCGCACAATTTGACAATCGCTCAAAAAAAGGCTCGTGTGGATTGGTATAAAGAAATTCTGAAAAAATACTATCGCGGTGCTTCAAAAGACGTTTATAAGATCGTCACAGGTGACGAATCATGGATCTATGCGTATGAGCCCGAAACAAAACAGCAATCGACCGTGTGGGTCTTCCAAGACGAGCCAAATACAACGAAAAAAAAAACATTCTCGTTGATAGATATGGTTATTTTCATTATTAGGCCAGAAATATATATAGCAGCCCTTCGTATGATGGCAATAATTCATACAGATATTTGTTATACAACGTAGATAATACTACTGCTACCACCTTTATGATTTCTATTAGTTAGATTATATATATATTTTTTTTTTCCCGTAGTTCCTAGGTGGAACATAGGCCCTCAATAAACAAATTATAACTAATTTTATTTAAAGCTATAAATTTAATTTCTCTCCAAGAATAACCACTTCTCTGTGCTTCTGCTTCGACTTCCCGTCTCCAGGTGTTGGCTGGTCTCACGCGTCTTCGGCTTCCTTGCGGATTCCAATCTAGCGCTGTTCTGCTAATGTCATCGTGAGGCTTTCGCAGAGTGTGGCCGATCCATTTCCATTTACGACGTCGATTTTCGATATGGATCGGTAGCTGTTTGGTTACGGTCCAGAGGTTAGCATTGCTAATAACGTTAGGCCAGAATATTCACAAAATTTTTCGAAGACATCGATTAAGAAAGGATTGCAGCGATGTAAAACATTCGCTGCAATATTCCACGTCTCGCAGCCATATAATATAATAATGTTTATCTCCAGACTTTATCCAACATTCCGAAGGCAGCGCGACCTTTGGATATACGGTTTCGTATATCGGCTGCTGAGCCACTATTTTTAGATATGACGCTACCTAAATAGCAAAACTCGTTGACTTCTGACTTCTTGGAGACATGTTCCAGCGATCTGTAGGTTTGGCGTGTCGGTTGTGTTGATGCGCATGAATTTTGTCTTCGCTGTTTTAACTTTAAGTCCAGTTTGTGAGGCGAGATAACTAACAGCTTCAACTTTCAAGGAGATGTGCGAATATTTATGGGACAACAGACAGAAATCATCCGCATAATCCAAATCTTCAAAGTTACCCCTTAATATCCCAAGATATTCCTCTATTAGTCGCACACGCTTGACGCATCACTACATGCAATACCAAATTGAATTAAAGGGGACATAGCACGCACCCCTGCCTGACACCCGACACCAAAGGGGAATCTTATCGTCCGATAACTCTCCACTCCCCAGTAGTGAATACACTTGAGTCCTTGCTACTCCCGGCCTTCTCTCACCACCTGAGCCTAGCCAGTCACCAGCATGAATTCCGAAAGGTACACAGCACCACCACAGCACTTGGCATCATAAACGCTCAGATAGCTCGTGGCTTCAACCAGAAACCACCCTACGAAAGAACGATCCTCGTAGCGTTGGACCTGTCAAAAGCTTTTGACACGGTCTACCACACAACGCTACTGCAGAATATTGAAAATACCGTACTTTTTCGAGATGAAACATCTAAACTGAGAAGAATTAAACAAGGGCTTCCGCAGGGTGGTGTCCTCTCCCCGCTACTGTTTAACTTCTACATCGAAACTCCCGCAACCACCAGAGGGGGTTTCCATAACCTCGTACGCAGATGACTGAACGATATTGACGTCGGGCAATGGAATCGATGACATGTGTTCAAAGGTAAACAACTACCTCGGCGACCTTTTGCGTTTCCTCACTGCACGGAACCTCACACTTTCCCCCCATATTTACAACTGAACGAAGGAGTATAGACTTTAACTTAAGCTGGCAGCACAAGGGGAAAAGACAAAGAAACGTAGCTGGCAACATACAAGGCAATCGGCCGGGCGGTCCTTAACTACGCAGCACCAATATGGTCGAATGGATGCAGTGGCACGCTGATGAGGAAACTTCAGACCTGTCAAAATACTACACTCCGGACCACGACGGGATGCCTTTTGATGTCACCCATAGAACACCTGAACAGTGAGACGCTTATGCTCCCAGTTAAGGAGCATAATGAACTCCTCTCCAAGCAGTTCCTGCTGGGATGTTTTCGTAGAAATCACCCCTGCTGCCATCTGATTGGAGCGGAACCGCCTCCTAGGAGCATCAAAAGGTCTTTCCTGGACTGCGTCGACGACGTCGTACAGTACGCCGACCAGACTTCGGACGCAACTGACTTTCGACAAGTACTGACCGCCATTCACAGCGGAGCCATCAACACCTTCACCGACTTCCTTCCCGTGAATCGCGTTCTTGGAGTCAGACGAAGAGCTCCAGCTGCCGCGAGAAACGCGAGTGACCCTAGCGCAACTTCGTTCTGGATAGTAGCAGGTTAAACTCCTACTTATCTAGATTAGACCCTGGCATACTCAATCTATGTTCTGTATGCAACGAGTCTCCGCATGACACTGACCACCTCTTTGCATGCCCTACGAACCCTACTCATCTAACACCCTCCTTCCTCTAGGGCCTCTCGTTACCATCCTAACGGGATTAGATAATCCGTTGAAACAACAACAACAACCAGTCCTGACTTGGATGCCACTATTTAAAATATTTCCACACATTTCTAGACAACGAGCTGTTTTATTAGGTTAACTAATTTTTTCGGAACTCCTTTGCATACGAGGGCTCTCCAAATCACATCATGTTTGAGAATATCGAACGCTTTCTCAAAATCGGTAAAGCAAAGGTAGCGAGGAGTTCGCCACTCTACCGACTGCTCTACAATCACTCGTAAGGTGTTGATGTGATCGACACATGAGCAATAGGGTCTGAAACCAGCTTGTTCTTTGCGTAGCCCATGCATCAGCGAATCAGATAACCTTTGGTGAATTATGTGCGTTATTATTTTATTCACCATACTTAGTAGTATTATTCCTCTCCAATTTTTACATTCCGATAAATTTCCCTTCTTCGGAAAAAAAATAATAAAACCTTCTTTCAACTCGTCTGGTATCTTTTATGAACCCCAAATAGCTTTGAGTAGAGGAAACAGTATCCGGGCAGTCGTCTGAGGATCAGCTTTTAGGAGTTCTGGGTTGATGTTATCCGGCCTAGGAGTTTTGTTGTTCTTTAATGCCCTGATAGCAGTTGTTATCTCCGTCTCATTCGGGTACGAGGTGTGAATCTCGCATCTTGGTATGTGACGTTGGCAACCGCATGACTGAATAGCCTTCGACGTAGTTGGTGAGAGCAATTTTTTATAATAACGCTTCCAGATGGTAGTCTGCTTTTGCCATCTTCATCTTTTAGCGGTTTGGTGGTTTGGAGTTTGTCAGTTGCCGTATCGTATCCTACGCTTTTCTAGCTAAATTGTCACTCCAGATTCGTTTATCCGTTATCGCGCTTTCCTTTATCAGCTTGTCGGTTTTGCTGTAAGTGTTCTGTAGTGCCACCTTGGCGGATCTTGTCTTAGCGGAATTTAACTGACTTTTTATTTCTCTATGTTCATTTGTTAACAACCATGTGGAGTTTGAAATCCAGGATTTTCGCTTATATTTTTTGAAACCAATACAAAATTCCGCTGCTTTTAGGAAAGTTTGTTTTATACTTTTCCAGTTCTTTGCCAGAGTGTATTCTGTTTCGACAGATGCCTTTAGCGATTCGATAAACCTTGTGCAGGTGGATTTATCTTTCAGTTTCTCTACGTCGAATTTTTTCTGTGTCGTATTTTTCGAGTCGCTAACTGCAGCCACTTTAAGTTTGACTGACGCAATTATGAGATGAAGGTCACTTGCAATATCAGCTCCACGTTTATTCCGCGTGTCCATAAGGGAACCGCGCCATTTACGACTTATTGCTATGTGATCAATCTGATTTTCAGTCATTCGATCTGGAGATGTCTAAGTTATTTTGTGGACGCGTTTCTGATTGAATAGTGTTCCTCCTACAACAAGATTAAAATTAGCGCAAAGTTCGGCGAACATCTCGCCATTCTCACTCATCATGCTTAACCCGTGCAGGCCCATCGTCGCCTCTAACCCCTTATTGTGATGACCAACTTGGGCATTCATATAACCCATTAAGATGATTATGTCACCCTTATTGATTTCAATCATTACTTTTGTGAGGCAATTATATAAGGCTTCCTTCACTTCGACTTCTGCTTCATTCGTTGGAGCATAGCTTTGTACTATAGTCATGTTTCTAGCTCTTGTGCGCAGCCTTACTGAGATGATTCTATCCGAGTGAGCTTTCCATTCTATAAGCGCCGCAAAGGCTGACTTAGAAAGAAGAAATCCGACGCCATTGTCTCTTCTTTGAGTGGGCTTGTTTCCAGAGAAAATTAATTTTTCGCCAGGAGTTGTTGTATCTTCGCCCGAGTCGGCCCATCTAACCTCGCAATGACTAATAAGAATGAGTTTATAGCGTTTAAATTCTTTACAAAATTGCGGTAGCTTAATTGGTTCCAACAATGAAAGTACATTCGTGGATCCTATTCGTAATCCATTTTTCATGCTGAAGGTCGTCATCAATTTATCGTTCTTAATCTTAACTTTGTTTACTTCGGTTTCGGCAATCAGAGGGTTTAAGATGAGTAGGTAAGGTAATAATTTGTTAATGAGTTATAGCATTTTTGTGAAGGAACTTGCGTTAGTTTAAAAAAAAGTTGATCATAAAGCATTGCGTGTGTTAATAAAGCATTGCTTTTTGAGAGAAAACCCTGTTGAATATAGGTTCTGCACCAGGGAAATCAACCGTTGAATAGAGGTTTGCTAAATTGGAAAGAAATGAAATGAGCACCGAGGACGATGACGCCCTAAAGACGCGAAAGCTATGTGCAAAGTGGGTTTGAGTGCTCTGTAAAAAAAAAACGAATTTTTGCGTCGGTGTGTGGCAACAGAAACATGGCTCCATCATTTCACACTGGAGTCCAATCGATAGTCATTCTACACAGAGCGAAAAGTACCTAATAAAATAGAACAAAAGTAAAAAGATATCTCTATGGTTTTTTCTCAAGAAGAACGCCTCTTATTCCAATTAGCAAAATTTTTTCAATGAAATCAAGAAGAAATCTTCGATATTTTATGTGAATATCTTCTTAAATTCGTTAAAAAGTCAATCTTTTTATTTTTAAAAGAATACCTTCTTGAATTAATTAAAAAGTTTGTCTTATTGTTTTTATAAGTTTATCTCCTTGAATTTATTAAAAAGTTTGACTTATTAATTTTAAAAGTTTATCTGCTTGAATTTAAAAAAAAGTTTGCCTTATTATTTTTATAAGTTTATCTCCTTGAATTTATTAAAAAGTTTAACTTTTAATTTTATAGAGCTATCTTCTTGAATTTATTAAAAAGCATGTTTTAGTATTCTAATAAGTTTAGAGCTTTGCATTTATTAAAAAAGCATAAGTTGATAATACAAATTACAGATATTACATATTAAGGTTTTCATTCAATTCTAAACATTTTACGTTTATTTATTACATAAGTTGGGTAAAAAAATAACTTAAATAACTTAACATGATTCTTTTCGTAAGTAATAAAATATGGGAAAGGTTTTGAGATCTTTTCACAAATAATTCACATTATTTTTTTTTTATTATAGTTTAATAACCACATACCATAAACCATACATACAAAAATTTAATGAATTATCAAACTACAAACTGATAAAAACTTTTTCTTAAAATTCTGAAACTTAGGTTTATAAGTATGGGTTTTCGCTAATATAACTATTACTATTCGCTATTATAACTACTTCTTGTTCGTAATGAGTTCGGGACTTCAAGACAATCTGTACGAGTTTGAAGTTTCCGCCTTTTGCATATTCTGCACCAAGAATTCGCAGAAAAAGAACTTACATACCCTAATGCAGTGTTAAGACCAAGATTATCGCCTAAAATTTTTACTAGTTTAAAATGTATTATACAGCTTTTGCCATCTACATTTATTTGAAGGCCATTAATTTCCAATGTTTTTAAAATAATCAGAAGTGGTGTAAGGCAAACAGTAAATCCACAATCTTTTAGATCTCGAACTTTAACAAACCCTGCTACAAATATATTTGATAATTTGCTAAGTTGGTACTGAGGTACGCTTGGAAAGTTATAATACCGCAAATTTTTTGTTGGCCAGATTTACTGCCCCAAGGATCATTAATTTCGAAGTCATCCATATAAAAAAAAAATGGAATCGTTACATTATTTTTCTTTGAATTTTGCCAAAAGCTGCTATTGATGAAATGAGTATAAGGAAGGTTTTCTGAAAAGTTTTTCATATTTAAAAGCGTTGCCTCTAAGATCCCTTTACTCTCAAAAAATTTGAAAAGGAATGTCTGATAGGGTTATTTCGGTTCTATATAACAAGTCTAGTTTTTCTATTTCTTTGAAAAATTTGTATTCGGTGGTTAAATCATAAAATGGCTGAGATATAATTTTAATTACTTCCTCAAGTATAGAATTATTTTCATGAAAATTACTAATGTCTCTTAATATTTCACATATTGGGGTTGAAATTAACTCTGTTACGGAATTTTGAATTTCGAATACGTCTTTCCGAGAAAAATTCGTATTGGAATATTGAATCTTTTAAAGAAGTAATATTTTGAATTGGTACTAGTTGATTTGATGAATTAGTTGTTTGAATTGGAATATTAAGAGCAAGAGAATTTTCTTTACAAGATTGGCTATTGCGAATTTCTATTTTCAAATGTTTTTTGAGGTGAATTTGAAATCTGTGAATGTTATAAAAAATTTGTTTTCAATTATATTCGTTATATTGAAATTTACAAACTGGTGGAGTACCATGTGCTGACTTTAGATGTTTAATCAGCTCTATAGGATTTTAGTGAGCTTTTTGACAAATGAAACAAGCAAAATTGGGCATTATAGCAAAATTAGACGAAATTAGTTTAATTTACTCAAAAGATTTGCCACTGAAGAAAATTCTTCGGATTTCAACTCAAAAAAATATTGTTCTAAAAATGCCCATACTTGCTTGCTTCTTTGTGAATACTCTATCTTATAAACGTACGATAGTTTAATAATGCAGTCAACGCACTTCATATACGTAGTACATTTCCATTGCAGACCATCGCAAAAAACATAAAACTCTGAAATGGATGACCAATCTGATCCAACGACGATAATTCTCAGCTGTAGTTTCTCCTTTCTTACCGCAAACTGGTTCTTCAATTCAATTATTGTGGGTTGAATATCATTACGTGTTGCAACGAGTGTTACGAAATCTGTTTGGGCATCAGCTATTGTTGGTTTTTTGTCCTTATTAAGCCTCAAAGGCTGTAGCAAAGCATGTAGAAGAATTATACTTATACAATATTTACATTCTGTAAAAAAAATTGTGTAAATAAAAATTTTATTATTTTAAAAGTGATATTCAGGATTTCGTGCATACGATCCGGCATCATTGCATTTCCAAATCACCACGACAGCGCAATATAAAATTTATTGTTGTACATATACATACATATCTATATGTAATTTGTGATTGCGCTGCCATGGTAATATGGTCGTTTGCATATTATACAGCACGAAATCCTGAATACCGCAATTTCATTTGATAAACCACTTTACCACTTGAGATGTTGTCAATGTGCAAATACTTTAAGAATAGTTCCCTTGAAACACGGTCTTTTATATCTCTATCAAAAATTTTGAGGATTTCTTTATAAAACTTCTCCAATTTCAAAAATAACATATTTCCTTTCCCGGGGTAAAGAGTCTCAAAGCGTATTTATACCTATGGAAAATAAGTTATTGAATTATTTGAAAAAAGCATTGAATATAAGAACTCACAAGTTCATATCAACGAAAGTCCTTATAGCGCGGCCATTCACTAAAAATGCAGCTTAAAGAACTGGCGTTATGGATATCTATAATTCTTTGACCATATGTCTCCTTCCAGTAATCAATAACCTGTTCCCATGGTGTGCAATTATTCTGCAGCCAGCACTTCTTTTCGTAATACTTATCTAAATATTCAGAAATAAGTATATCTGGTGAGAGTATACAATCTATTTGTTTATACCGCTGGATAAAGCTGCAGGCGAAGCGGCAGTTGTACGATCGGTTGAAAACTTTTTATAATTGGTTTTGTCAGCATTCGTCCAGCGTGAAAATAGCTTTCCCGTAGGATTTTTCTTACCATATTTCCTTGCTAGAAAATATGTTTCCTAAATATTAACTAGTTGCATTAAAAAAATAGACCATGTTACAATTAAATAAATCAATAGTATTGCGCAAAACATATGCAACAAAATTAGTTTTATTTTGGTTTGGCCCTATTTTTATTTATTAATTTTTAATAGTAATAGTTTTTACAAGTTTATCCTTCGTCATAAACTGTACAAATCTAACTTCATACTAAACTCCTAATTTGGTTGTTTATGTTTTGCACAACTTTTTAAGTGTGCCAAATGATTTCCCAAAAATAATTAAAATAGTAAGCAGAACTGTTTTTTTCATTTTGAAACATGAAATGATTACATATACGTATGGATATACATACCGGATTCTCTTTGGGGAATACATCGCAGATGATGTTGGCCCACTTTTGCATTTCTCCATATGTCAGTTTTTTCCGCCTTCCTATATATGTAATTCTCTATTACGCAGTGATACAATGTATTCTGCTGCTTGGCGTCCAAGAAACCATTTTTCTGCTGAAAGTGAAGCACAAGCTGCCCTTTAACCGTACCTTTTAAAAAGTCGGTTAAGCTGCGACTGTCCATGCAGTTATCATACGTTGGCTGGAGTACTGGTGAAGAATCTCTTGAACTTTTAGCTGCATTTAAGTCGTCAGAAATTTTCTGTAACCACTCCAAAATTTGACTACTCGCAGATAAGGTGCTTGCATCACGTACAAGCGGTATATTCTAAAAATGCTTGCATAAATGTATACCAAAGAAGTTATTAAATTATGCTGCACTTACCATGTTCTTCCTCCATTCTCTTAATCCCGCTTTAAACTTGATGCATTCGCCAAAAAATTTTGTTGGAAGCTTTTCAAATAAACAGTCGATATCTTCCCAATCCATTTTTGTTAAAATTATCGTTGATGTCACTCCGTAGTCCACAAGAATGGAGCAAATATCATCATTTAACTCCCACGATTTAAAAATGGGCAGCGTTTCAATTGCATCTAATGTGCAAGGAGCGTTACTATTTTCATCCGAACTGAATATATCCATTTTACAAACTTGTCACAATTTTTATAAGACACGCGTCGGGCCACACTCACGTTAACACGTTCCCTGTCCCCATACAAAAATTAATCTTTAACTGTACACGTGCAACACTTATTTTTGAAATTATATTGCTGTAGGCGTTTTTAGAGGTTATCGATGTATTTTTGAACTATCCCACACATCTTGACAGCGATATAACGGTAAAAAAAAAATTGTATCAGCTATGATACACGAACGTGTCACTACGAAGTTGAATTACATACGCTCTATGTATCATACATGAATTAAAATTAAAAATTAATTTTTGTATGTGGGCAGGGATATCATATATCATATGTATCATATATGATACATGGACGCTGTACACATGGTACAAGAAAATAATTTTGTATCACATGTGATACATTGGACAGGGAACGTGTTAATACTGACTGATGCCCATTAATTATTGCATCATCTTAAGCATGCAAAAACACGAGCCGATAGAAATACAGTTATGATTGGCGACATTGAAATGCTTATGCTTGTGAATAGTTTGTTTTTGTTTGTGCATTTGCTCTTTTTTTTAACTAATATACGCAAGGCTACATCCCGTGCACTTCGACGCGTATAATGTATGTTATGGTTGCGTGCTCAACACATATCATTATGTTATTGTTGCTTATAGTGATTTACATTTCGTTTTTGTTTTTTATTTTCTTTCATACACTTCAGTTACTTTTTGAATTCAAGAGTATGGAAAAAAAGATGTCAAAAGAAATCAATGGAACTTGCAACGGTACGCTTCCCTTCTCTTCTCACCGCCTTCTCCTACATTTAGACAGAATTTATCGAACAAGAAGTTTTCTCATTATTTTAAGCAGATAAACTTTTAAATAAAAATAAGAAGATTTCCCACATATAAATAAGAAGAAATCTCTATGAAAATATCTTCGTCTTTGACGTCCGTCCTCTTCTTGGTCCCTGCAACTGATCATAGAGACAATCTTTTTATTTTTATTAGCCATATTTTTCTCTGTGTAGTGGACTGCACATGGTTATCCGGTTCTCAATCGTGGAAAACGAAAAAGTCGGCTGACATTCACCGACTGATTACTGAGCCAGCCATAAACCATTGCACTATCTACTTGCTTGCAGATCTATTCAACTATTCCAAATATTTAGCGATTGTATTATTTTTGAAGAAGGATCAGTTTGAAATTATACGCATATACTTCCTCGTTTTCATTTTAATATTTCTCGCTAGAGAGTTCCGATAATAATCCGTCCGATTGCTGCTAAATTCAAAGTGCTATAGGGAAAACAGCGACCTCCGATGAGCTGTTTTTAGGCATTCCTCTTGGTGCGCCGGCACAACAACAAACACACGCAGAAAATTATTTGCATTGGCTGTAAAATATGTTAGACCAAAACCTGTGTATATTTGCGTGCAATGTCACGCAAAAATATAATTGCAACCCTGTTTTAGCCGCCATTTTACATAAAGACATATTACGTTGTTAAATTGTTGAGGAAGGTAAGTTTTAAATTGATTTTAAAATTTCTATTTAAATTATAAAGATTTCTTACAGTTTTTTTTTGTTAAAAATGTATGCAGAAGGTGCGCCAATTCACAATAGCCATACATAATAATCATTCTCAATAAATTGACCGAATCAGCCGTTCATATATCACTAGATTCTGCAATAGGTGCTCTCGTGCCCTTGTATATTTCGGTATAATATTTTTGCAATCTGCAATCTTGCAAGAGCAAGCGAATACCCCTATTGCTTTAATAAATCTCGTAGGGTTCAGCCTGCGTTTGCAATGTAAGCGGAAAAAATGTAATTATTAGAACCCTAAAAAATAACAGTATTTCTCCACTATTTAATGAACGTTATTATACATATAAACCTTCCTCTTCAATCACTATATCTATTAAAAAAACCGCATCAAAATCCGTTTTTTAAAGATTTAAGCATACAAAGGCATAGAAAAAGCGACTTTGTTTTATACTAAGTATGTTTCGATTAACGTACAGATTTAAAAAATTAAAAAAAATTGTAGCCGTTAAAGGTTGTTCAATAATCTGAACATTCGTTATAAGTTCACTGCTCAAAGTTGTGTGGATAATACCCCAAAATTTCAGATCAGATTTCGGTCTGGCGACGTCGAGCTCGAAATATTTAATATGTACTTCCTCCCAGTTAAATGTTGCTTAACAAGAAATCACCCGAACATAGTTACTGGGCCACTTTAACGCGTTTGACTCCTACTCTTAGGAGCATGAAGAGGTCATTATTTGATTACAATCACGAAATCGAACAATGCAAATATCAGACTACGGACGCAACAAACTTAGACACGCATTGACTGGCATTCACAGTGGAGCCATTAGCATCTATACTGTGCATGTATATTTGCCTGTTCGTTAAAAATTTTTATTCGAAATTTTTATCACGAAAGCTGAAAATAGTTGAGACTTGATAAGAAAATGAATCTACGAAAATTTCACGCCTCTCGGACCACGCCTTATAGTGCCGATAGAAAATTGTATTGTTAATTGCACGTCACTCATACCCCAATGGTACATTCGCTGAATTATGTATGATACATTACACAAAATTATAATTATTTACAACTTTTAAAAGTTTGTTTTGAACAATTCGGATACATTTTCCTATGTTCTTGTATGCATTGCAAAATATAACCCCAATCACTTTCATTTTTGGTTAGCAATCCACGGTAATCTTGCATTAGTTTTACGGCTCTTTCTGCAGTGTCGCTAACTACTTTTAGAGAGTTTATTATTTTTTTGCCATCCATACATGAAGCCTGCGTCTGCCATGTTTCTGGGTTGAAATCCAAGAAGCTGGTATCTATCTGCAGCCTTGAAAACAATTTGAGACTGTTGGAAGATATGAAATGCTCCATGGTCTCGTCTGTAAGACAATAATTTAAGAATAAAATAAAAATTTAAGAGTATTATTCTCATATTATACCTAACAATTGTCCCATGTCTTGTGAACCTAGAATAAGTTTTTTGCATCCATCGCATCTGCCGGGTTTTTTAAGAGCACTGACCATTTGGACTTTTGTCCCTACTGATAGTCTGTCATCAAATAAGGCTAAAGCGGCTGCTTCCTCTGTCAAATACCATAAATGGTTAGACAATTTTCGCAGTGCAGCATCGCTGGTTGTAAAATCAATGCTTTCATAATATTTAAAACTTTTTATTATATTTAAATCGTCAACGGGAGCAGCAGTAGCGTCGGAGCATTTGAACCAAATCTTAATATAAAATCGCACTATGAAAATGCAGACATCAGCTAGTGCTGCTTTTTGTTCTTCCTGCATAGGATATTGAGCTCGGAACAGGAATATTTTTAAACAGTAAATAGCGCGTGTCCCCGCAAAACTAATACGGTTGTGTAAACTGACGTTGAACAACACGAAAAGCTCCGTCAGGATCGGGAAGGACCTCTCCGAGCCGTTCGATACCAAACGAGGTTTCAGACAAGGCGACTCCCTATCGTGCGACTTTTTGAATCTGCTGCTGGAGAAAATTATTAGAGCTGCAGAACTGAATCGACCAGGTACAATCTTTTATAAGAGTGTACAGCTGCTGGCGTATGCCGATGATATTGATATCATCGGTCTCAACACCCGCGCCGTTAGTTCTACTTTCTCCAGACTGAACAAGAAAGCAACGCAAATGGATCTGGCAGTGAACGAGGCAAGACGAAATATCTCCTGTCATCAAACAAACAGTCGTCGCACTCGCGACTTGGCACTCACGTCACTGTTGACAGTCATAACTTTGAAGTTGTAGATAATTTCGTCTATCTTGGAACCAGCGTTAACACCACCAACAATGTCAGGCTGGAAATCCAACGCAGGATTACTCTTGCCAACAGGTGCTACTTCGGACTGAGTAGGCAATTGAAAAGTAAAGTCTTCTCTCGACGAACAAAAACCAAACTCTATAAGTCGCTCATAATTCCCGTCCTGCTATATGGTGCAGAGGCTTGGACGATGACAACAACCCATGAGTAGACGTTGCGAGTTTTCGAGAGAAAAGTTCTGCGAAAGATTTATGGTCCTTTGCGCGTTGGCCACGGCGAATACCGCATTCGATGGCACGATGAGCTGTGCGAGATATACGACGACATCGACATAGTTCAGCGAATTAAAAGACAGCGGCTATGCTGGCTAGGTCATGTTGTCCGGATGGATGAAAACACTCCAGCTCTGAAAGTATTCGACGCAGTACCCGCCGTGGGAAGCAGAGGAAGAGGAAGACCTCCACTCCGGTGGAAGGACCAAGTGGAGAAGGACCTGGCCTCGCTTGGAATATCCAATTAGCGCCACGTAGCGAAGATAAGAAACGATTGGCGCGCTGTTGTTAACTCGGCTATAATCGCGTAAGCGGTGTCTACGCCAGTAAAGTTTGGCTTGATGCATTGCTCCTGGAGGGCAAATTCGGATTCGTGTATCGCTTTTTATATCCAAGAAGATTAATGTCAGTTCTAAAAGCTCTCGATAGTCTTCTCTAACTAGACTTTTTTTTAATTGTTGTGCAGCAAAATCTGCAATGTCATCGATTACATCGTTAATGCTTTCACGGCAATGTTCATCCTCCATACCACGTTGATATTTTTCCCTGTCAAGCTTTGACAAAGATTTCTTAAATTCTTTAAATAACGGAATATCGGGGCTTGATGTGAAGTGTGGAAGTTTAGCTTCAAACCCTCCTCTCAGTACTATCTCAAATATATGGTGTCGACAAGGGAGATAAAGCAGCTCTCTATAAAGCATTTGCTCTAAGAGCACACAGGCACCACTCAATCGGTCAGTGTTTGAAGCTGTAGTGTCACAGCATAATGCCTGCACTTTCTCCGATACATTCCACTCCTCCAACGCATTATATACTGCTATTGCTTGTTCTTTGCCCGTTGAATTTGACAGTTTTGAAACGGCAAGAAGTTGGTCATGGTCCATTCCTGAAACAACTATTGTCAACCGCTCAGCACTCTTATCATGGACATCTTGATTATAAAATGTATGTTATTTTTAGATGCCTGCCTCTAATCTTTGTAAATAAAATCAAATTTTTACTTACTTAATGATGGCAGCATCTTACCATCCCAATGCACAACAAGGAATGGCGGAAGTGATGATTTAAACTTCTCTTTAATCAGCTCAGCTTGCACAGAGCGCAGGTGTTTTCTTTGATGATAAATTGACGTTTGAGTTATAACCAAGTCGTCAACATTATGGCCAAGAGCTTCTGCAGCCGCTTGTAATATATAAACTGCATTCCGTACACTTACTTGGCATCGATCTAGGACAGAAACTAATTTTGCCGTTATAAAATGTTCTTGGCCTCTCTAGACTACTCTCGATTTCTTCAGTGACGGTATAGCTTCGGCTTGATCACTATCCACTTCGTTTGAATCATCAGAAATACTGCTAAATGATATTTCTCCCGGTTGAATTTTTTGTTCAGCAATATTTCGCTCCCGACGTTCTTCTTCATCATGCCTTCTTTTTTGCCTTTTTTCCTCTGCTTGACATAAATTAAAATCGACGGATCCAAGGTAACCAACACGACCCTGCTGTCTTTGTCCGAGAAGAAAAAGCCTATCTTCTTCAACCTTTACGAGTTTCATAACATCTGCATGCGCAACATCAAATAAATTGTCCAAATTTTTAACAAAATCTTTTTCTTTTTCACGGTAAGAATCACCGGACTTTTTATTATTTTTCTGCAGAAAACGCCACTCGTCATACAATTTTTGCAATTTTTTAGTGCAATGGTGCTTTTCTTTAGTGGGCAAATGAGCCTTTTCCCAAAATATTAGTACTTCTCGAATTACAAGATTTGCACTTTCGCACACAGATAACTTTACTACACGAATATTAAAAAAAAGTACCTGTATCACTTGCTTATTTGATGGTAGTTTCGAGCCCAGAATACTCAAGTTGATCGAACCAACCAAAAATATTTTATTTTTATTTCTTAAATCCATTTCACTTCAAATCACTCTTTCTTGCTTGTAAATATAAACAGAATGAGCTCACCGTAAAATGAGAAACGCCAAAAAGCATTGACGCCGAGACGGTGTAACGGTACTATCTTGCTCATCAAAGAATCATAGTGCAAACAATACCAAAACAATAACGTAAGTGTTAGCAAAAGGCGTCTAGACGAAACGGTAAGTTGTCATCAATTGAGAAATATAGTTTTTGGAAATTGATTTTAACAAAAAAAATGTTTTCTTAATTCAATGCATTGATAATTGGATCTAGTAAGAGACGAAATAAACTCGAATGAATCAATATAAAATAATAATTTGTGAAATGTAAATAATTTTTTGTAATGTATCATACATAATTCAACGAAGATACCATTGGGGTATGACTGACGTGCAATTAATAATACAATTTTCTTTCGGCACTATAAGGCGTGGTCCGAGAAGCGTGAAATTTTCGTAGATTCATTCTCTTATCAAGTCTCAACTATTTTCAGCTTTCGTGACAAAAATTTCGAATAAAATAATTTTCCCATACAAAATAAGAACAGCCTATTGTACTCGTATATATTTAAATGTGCTCAAATTGAGTTTTATTTCACAAGCTCAACAAAATGTTCACCTTTCTGTGGAATTGTACATACAATTTAGTCCTGCAGATGTTCTTAACGGAGGTATTTTTTGCAAAATCACCGTCGATTTTGCAATATATGTATGTACATATATACGTATAAAAATTCTAAAAATTCAAAAACGGTTGAAGCGATTTGGCAGAAAATGGGTGAGTATGGAACCTCGGTTCGGGTACGTTCTACTTTTTATCGCTTTGTATTAAAAGTCAGAACAATTCACATATAAAAAATATACTTCAAATCATAAGCAATTCATTACTTAAACAAAAAACACAAAATAATATCTTAAAGCATAGTACATACATATGTATAGGAATTAACTGATAGTTGTTACTGAACAAGAAAAAGTTGAATCATAATTTGTGATGAATGCGAAATAACTCGCAGATATTCCTGAAACATTGCACAGAGCAATACAATATTTAAATTTACTTGCATGTGCTAAAGTACTATCATGGTTGCAGCCGATTTACGATTACATTCGATGAATGTTTTAAGGGGTTAGGGGAAGTTAGAATTTTCAAAAAATTAAATTTTTTTCCATTTTCGTTAAGCGTACTATCTTAAAAATATTCCCTGAAACATTCACGTTGATCCTACTAATTATAGGTTTTTGAGTTATTCGAGAAATAAGAAAGAGAGCTCGGGCACTTCAAAGCGCTAGCGTGAAACTTTAAACGCGTTTTTCTCTAAACTATGTTTTTTGAATCGGTGACAACTGCAACTCGAAAACCGTTCAGTAGATTTTAATGAATTTTTAGAATACATAATAAACTCGATCCTGATCAAGGGATTTTTATTTTATTTTATTGCATTATCAATTTTTTAAGACCAATTAACTGTTGATTTTTTCGCAAAAATTTAGAAAAAAATTTCCTGAGGCCGCCATTTTGTTAATTTTGAAAAAATAAAATCCTTCAATCAGGCCCGGGATTATCTATTTATAAAACAAATTTTTTTCCTCCGATTGTTTTTAGATGAATCTCCAAGGACTTATGCTTGTCACCGCAAGTACCTTTTTTTGGAAGAGGGTCAACACAAACAACTATAACTTTGGAATTTGCTTTTTTGTTTTTGAAATTTTCGTGACTTCAAGTCAACACATCCTATAATAGCCATATTACTACTTTTGTAAAATAACATGATTTAGTAGCAAAAAAAATACTGAAAACTCTCATTTTTTCGTGCCTCTGACAACCCCTAACCCCTTAAGTGATGTGAGACTCCCCCCTTCTGTTTTACTCCAGCACTTTTATACACTACTAGCTGACCCCGCAGGCGTTGTCCTGCGTGAAATTATGTGTTTTGAAATGAAAAGAAAGTTGAATTTATATTGTGTTGAAAATCATTTATTTGCGGTTTTTCTACATTTTTTCAATGTTACGCAGCTTGATTAAACAACAAGTTATGGATTTTGTGAGAAAAGTCACAGAATGTGTGTTGTTGAAGTTGTAATCTTAATATTATTAATATGGCAACCTTCTAAATGATATTATCTGTATCATAGATTCCTAACTGTAACCGTAAATTACTTATTACATTGTACATACATTGAATTCAGTTCAGTTCTTATTAAACCTTTAAACCATAAACATTGCGTTTTATTATCAGTGGTGCTCTGCAACAATGGTTATGGGCCCAGGTCAGAACACATAGGGCACCATTTGTTGTAACGGCAGATATTAACTGTAGTGAATTTTCAATTTCGTATGTGCGCGGTTTTTAAATAAGTTTTTAAAATGAGTTTGTCTCTGCAAATCGAAAAACTTGCAGAAGATAATTACGACGTCTGGTCGGTATCTGTGCGCAGTGTGCTAATAAAAAACCAGAAGAGGCAACGCCTCAAGATGTGCAAAAATGGAACACAGCAGACCAAAAAGCGTTGGCATGTTTGTTCCTTAATGTGAAACCGACGCAATTATTGCATATAAAATCATGCAAAACGGCATCAGAAGCATGGCTAAAATTGAAGCAAATTCATATGCCAGTTGGTCCAATAAGAAAAGTGTAGTTATATCAAAAGTTGTTGCGTTTGAATATGCAGCAAAATGATAGCGTGATTCAGTATGTACAGTTGTTTGTCGAAACGGTCAACAAACTAGCGGAATTAAACATACAAATAATGAATGATTTGAAAGTCATAATGTTGTTGTCAAGTCTTCCTAGCTCGTGGGAAACTTTTGTTGTAGCAATTGAGACTCGCGACGAATTGCCAACTTTTGACACAGTCAAAGCTAAAATTTTTGAAGAAGGCACGCGTAGGCAAGAACGAAATGAAAGAGAGGACATGCAAGCAGTGCAAACAAAAACACATATTCAGCGCAAAAGCAACTAAGCACCGTTAGAACACACGATTGGCAAAGCGATGCAACGGAAGAAGTGAAGAAGCAAAAGAAATTTAAATTTAAGGGGAAATGCTTCAATTGTCAACGATCGGGTCATCGGGCAAGTGAATGCCGAAGTTAAAACAAAGTAACCAATAAACAAAATTCATATGAAGAAACATCAAACTGCTTAATGTTTGGAAGCATTGACGAGAAGCAGAAGAAAAACATTTGGTGCATCGACAACGGCGCTACTTCTCATATGTGCTGTAATACGAGTAAAAGTTTGTTTATCAATCAATATGTTGAATCATACGGTATAGGTACTGTATTACTGCAAAGTGAAAAACGCAAAATAGAATTACAAAACGTTTTATATGTACCAGCGCTACGCATGAATTTTTTGTCAGTGAGTAAAGCAGCGCAGTTCGGAAATTCCACTGTGTTCGAAAAAGAAACGGCTTTAGTGAGAAATAAAGAAAAACAATTAGTGTTAAAAGCAAAACGAATAAATAACTTATATTTATATATTGAAAAAAGAGTTGTTGGTGTTGTAAATATGTTAACTAACTCGCAAGTTACAATGTGACACAACAGATACGGTCACTTGAATTTTAAAAATTTACATGAACTCAGTGAAAAAGAATTAGTTCATGGTATAAAATTAAAGGGTATACCAAAACAAGTAAATTGCCATACGTGCGATAAAGCGAAAATTTCTGCATTACCATATGTACAAAAGCCTGAGCGTTCAACGAAGAAAGTACTTGAACTTGTGCATACAGATGTGTGTGGGCCTATGAATGTTAAATCGCTGGGTGGTAATCGACTTTTTGTCACATTTATAGACGATTTTTCTAGAAAGACATCTGTATACTTTATGAAAGCCAAAATTGAAGTTTTTAAAAAATTTAGAAATTTTAAAAGCTTTGTTGAATGTCAAATGGACTGTA
This sequence comes from Bactrocera dorsalis, assembly GCF_023373825.1. Lineage (NCBI taxonomy): Eukaryota > Metazoa > Arthropoda > Insecta > Diptera > Tephritidae > Bactrocera > Bactrocera dorsalis. The sequence continues at coordinate 16,978,854 of NC_064308.1, read as the reverse complement.
AGATAAAAGCGATACGAAGTGATAATGGTAAAGAATATATTAACAGTGAATTTGATAATTTTTTGAAAAGTTGTGGTATAAAGAGGGAGTTGACTGTCCCGTATACACCCCAGCAAAATGGTGTTGCGGAGCGAGCCAACCGAACCATAGTCGAAATGGCCAAAAGTTTATTAATTCACGCAAATCTTGGTCAATTTTTGTGGGCTGAAGCGGTACAAACCACAGTGTATTTACGAAATAGTTGCCCAACGAAGGCATTGAATTCTCGTACTCCATTTGAGATGTGGAAGCAGCGTAAACCATCAGTAAAGCATCTACGTTTTTTAGGGTCACGTGCATTTGCACTAGACAAAACAAACAAAGGCAAATTCGATGCGAAAGGCAAGGAGTACATTTTTGTTGGTTACTCCAATACAGCAAAAGCATATCGTTTATATGATCAACAGCGGCGTATTATAGTAGAAATGCGCGACGTTAAATTCATTGAAGGCGAGTTTAATACGAGCATCACTTCAGAAATTCAGTTCATCACAATGCAATGGTGACTTCGCGACAAACATCATTCGCCTTAAGTCTCCAAAAAATTAGCAGTCAGCAACTGAAAATATAGGTGAGAGCGACTTCGACGATGAGGAAGACGAGTTTGCCACAACAAGTGATTCTGAAGCAGAGCAGAGTGCAATAAGTTCAGAACAAGATGAGTTACCAAAACGTGGGCGTGGTAGACCAAAACATATTCGAACAGGTCAACCAAGCAGGCCAAAGAAGCAGTTTCAACTTTTAAATGTAAACTCTACAGAAGATGATGAAACGCCTCGAAGTCCAACGGAAGCATTGAGTGGTCAACATGCAGTTGAATGGCGAAAATCCATGCAGTTGGAATATGATGCTCTTATAGCCAATAATACATGGTTATTAGTTGATTTACCGAAGGGACAAAAAGCCATTGGTTCAAAATGGATTTATCGAATCAAGCGAGACGCCAGCGGAAATATCTATAAGTTTAAACAATTAGGTGTCAACTACTGGGAGACGTTCTCTCCAGTTATACGTTACGAGACGATACGCATGCTTTTTGCGATAGCTGCAGAAAAACAGCAGTACATGCATCATATTGACATATCGAACGCGTATTTGAACAGCAAACTTGAAGAAAATATTTTCATGAAACAACCAGAGGGCTTTATCAGCAAGAAGTATCCAGAAAAGGTGTTAAAGCTACAGAAAGCAATTTATTGATTGAAACAATCCGGCCGTGTTTGGAATAGCACGTTAGATGCAGTTTTAACCAGCATCGGGTTCAAAAGGTGTAAACATGCGCCATGTTTGTACGTGAACAACAACAATCAGTAGTATAGTTATATAGCAGTCTACGTTGATGATTTGATCATCATATGTCCCAGCAAAAATTAAATAGCAGAAATTAAGAAGAAGAGAGCAGCAAAGTTCCAGATGCACGATTACGGTACTGTAAGTTATTTCATAGGGCTGGAAATACAACGAAAAGGTGAAAAAGGTGCGATTTCTTTGCACCAGAAGAAGTACATCAGAGCAGTTCTCGATTCATTTGGTATGCAAAATTGCAGGGCAGTAGCAACACCACTTGATCCTGGGTTCCAAGTTGGATGCACAGACAAAAATTGTGTGAAGGTAAATTGTACTGAATATCAATCACTAATCGGTTCTTCTCATCGGTCTTGAGTAGGCGAGATATTTTGCACGCAGTAAGCAAACTTTCCAGGCACAATACAGATCCGCACATTGTACACGAGACAGCAGCTAAGCATATACTACGTTATTTATCGAGCACCATCGACATGTCCACTGAATATTGCAAGACTGGTGAAGACGTAAAGGGGTTCGCCGACGCTGATTGGGCAAATGATTCGTCTAACAGAAAGTCGTACGCAGGGTACGCTTTTTACTTAGGAGGTAGTTCTTTTTCATGTTCCTCAACGAAGCTGAAAATCACAGCTTTAAGCAGCACTGAGGCTGAATATGTAGCCTTAGCAATGGAAGCAAAAGAGGCAATATACCTTAGCAGACTATTAAGTGAGATAGGCTGGTCAAGCTCAACACCAATAACGCTATACGGTGATAACATAAGCGCACAACATATCGCTCGCAATCCAATTTACCACAAGCGTGCAAAACACATAGATATTAAGTATCACTTCATTCGTGAAAAAGTTGAAAATAATGAAATCAATTTGAAATATGTATCCACAGATAAGAATGTTGCCGATATCTTAACAAAGTCTTTGTCTAGGCAAAAGCACTGTAATTTTGTAAAAATACTTGGATTAAATTAAAGTTTTGTTAAAAAGTATATATATAAGCTTAAGAAGAAGCGTTGAAGTTGTAATCTTAATATTATTAGTATGGCAACCTTCTAAATGATATTATCTGTATCATAGATTCCTAACTGTAACCGTAAATTACTTATTACATTGTACATTGAATTCAGTTCAGTCATGGATAATATGATACGAGACTCTCGCATTGGCTCTCATTTTTTCCTCAAACGCGTTCCCTGATTATTTGACAGCGAAGGAGATCAGGGAATTTCGGTCAGCTGATTTCAGAAAAGGCGGGATGCCAGAAGTAAACCGCTATAATTACTTGACGAATTTAGTGTGAAATGAAATTTCATTGAACTGTGCGAACATATTTTGGCAAAATAAATGTTTATGTAAATTAATTAATGATTTTGCATTTTAACATTTATATATGTATGCATTTTAAAATTGTTTAATTTAGCGTTTTATTTAATTTATTACATATCCAATCTAATATTTTTCAGCAGTGGCATCATTGGCAAATGCGAGTTTTGACAACTCTCTCTCGATTCAAAGAGTCTCGTATCATATTATCCATGGTTCAGTTCATGGATAAATTGATACTAAACTCTTTGATTCGAGAGAGCGCTGTCAAAGTCCACATTTTTTATAACATTTGCCAATGATGCCACTATGGGAGAAATGTGTTAGGGAATTTTTAGTAAATGTTTTGGGAGTTTGTAATTTCCACACCACCGTACGCTACTCCAAACAACATATTAAATTGGATCTATTAAATATTACAATACTATTTACTAAATTACATTACATTTCGCAAGTATGATATATTTTTTATCATGCAATAAATTGCATCTAAAACAATATCAAAATAGGCACAATTTATGAAAAAATATTTCTAAATTTCACTAAATAACTATATTTTTCTACTAATTAAAATTATTTACGAACCTGGATCCATCCTACTTCTTGTTGAGGAAATTGAAAAACCGTCGCGCTCCTACGCATCCAGCCACACACTTATTTTTAGTTCTCGGCATTTTCCTATAATACGTTAGGAAAACATAATATATTTATATACATGTATTTACGATGGCTTTAATAATACACTTACCAACTTTATTTTTAGTAAAAACACTTATACACTGTATTTTTAATAAAAAAAAAACCTAAACACTAAATTTTTATAACAGAATTATTTATGTACTCCACAATGAAAAATAACGAACAGATTTTGTCAGTCATTTTTAACGGGATTTTGTCTGGCAGTTCATTGTTTTGCTTGTCACCTGATTCGTAGCCCATGAACTTTCAGTATTGCCATACCAAACCGTGAGATCATGGGCTCTCTCAGAAAGCGAAGAGAGGAGTTTCGGATCAATTTATCCATGGTTCAGTTCTTACAGGGATAAAGGGTTGTTAAACTTATTCCAGTGTGAGAGCGCCTCAAAATAAGCGTTTTTTATAACATTTTCCATTATGGCCAGATCGAACAAAATAAGAATTCTTGGGCATTTTAAATTAAAACACCCAACATTTAGTACGAATAAAAATTACTATGTAGTGGTTATTTAATATATGGAGAAACTATTTAAATCTTTTTAAAGTATATTAGAAGAACTGAATTTTGATCTTTCAATGCCCAATAAAAGGATTTAATCTTGTTAGCTCTCAATCATTAAATGTTTTTAATCATTTTCCATTGAAAACAATACTATGATGCTTCAAATGACAAAACCTTTCATCAAATACCTTTAAATTTCACAAATTTTTTTAATTTTCATTGTTTTTCACTTTTATAAGTGGCCTTAAACGATGCAACAAATCCCTCCGTTTACATATTTTTTTGGTAAGATTTCAATCTGGCCATCGCTCATTTCCAATTGATAAACGTCAAAACCTACTGAACTCGATTAGCTGTCAAAGTTCAGTAGGTTTTGACGTTTAGAAATTGTTCTCTCACTTCCAGTGAGAGAGGAGTTAAACATCTCTTTATCTCTGAGTTCTTATTAAACCTTTAAACTATAAACACTGCGTTTTATTATCAGTGGTTCTCTGCAACATGTGTAATACGAATACACATTATTAAAATATACTAGCTGACCGCAGCCGTTGTCATGCGTAAAATTATATTTTTTTGGCACAATTCCGATTTCTTTGGCCCCGCGATTTGAAGGTACCGTTGGAAAGAGGAAGTCCTCTTGATTAAAAAACATATAGGTTATAGGGTCCGCAAACGCTTAGTTTAGGAGATATTCGGCCTTAAAGTTCAAAAATTCGCAAAATTGAACCATTTCAAGGAGCTATTTCATCACGTTTACCAAGATGGTATGAGAGAGCTTTATGGGAACCGGTGTGAAAATTGGACGATGGACGTGGCACCGCCCACTTTTTGGTGAAATCTCATATCTCGAGACCCGACCAAATCGATTTTGACAAAATTTTCTTCTTACATTCTTATGTCACATTGTGAAAATCGACGAAATCGGCCGATAACCACGCCTACTTCCCATGCGGCAGAATTTTAAATTCTACTTGACTCGTTCAGTTTCCAGTACACAAATTAAGAAGCAGTTTATATAACGGGATAAAACTTTGCACGAATAATGTCTTTAGTGTGTGTGTAAAGAAATAACGCGATGGGTTTAGGATTTAAAATACCTCTGGTTGCCCAGATCTCCTTTATTAGATTTTCTTATCCTAATTCATAAATGCACCACATGCAGAGTGCATACATATATCTTAATACTAATCTATTGTACATACCGACAGCATGTACACATATCTTAAACATAAGTGTTCCCAACGGCATACACAACTATTTCTTATCTATTACGTATATTATTCTAGGATCATTTGCGATCCTTTACATTGCATACATTAAATACTACAGTCTCTAATTAATATACCCGAAATGAACATTTATTACGGTGATTATTGAAATGGGTATTTGTACGTACATATTTATTCTTACGATTGTATTTGTAACATGATATCTGTTTCCATACAGATTTACAAAAATATCTTATTTACAATTATAGCCGTTAAGAACTGTTATGAACAAAAATTGTTTAAATCCAATAAAAACTGTTCAAGAGCCTAGGTACCGAATATTTACACCCTGGTACCTGTAGTTGACTTTTGATCGAAAATGTCGGTCAATATTTGATATATAACTGAAATTAACTGATAAAATCTCTGAAAATGATATGTCTGTATGTCGAAAATGGGTTGAATCGGACCAATATTTCTGTTAGCGCCCATATACTTAATTTAATAATTTTTGACCGTATGATATGAAATTCATAAAATGACTGTATGAAAATGAAAATAAGAGAGCGTGTTTTACTCATAACAGTGTATCTTTGTGCCTAAAAAAGATAAATTTGAGCGAAAGCTTGGCTTAGCCTCTATAAAACTACTTTCAAGATTTTTGAACATCCGGCTGACTGGTTTTAATATAATTGGTTTTAGTATTTCCCTGGCCTTGATTCTAGCAAGTTGAAAGAGTATAAAATATTCGGTTGCACCCGAACTTAGCTTTACTTGTTCAAACTTATAAATTTGAAAAATTATCACAATATGTTAACCATTCACTTGATTGGCAATCTTGCTGTCAATAGATAAATGTATTTACAAGTTTGTCGCAAAAGAAACAGAACTTTTTAAATGTAATTGTTTCTGGTGGCGCCTATTGGTGGGTATATGAAATAAAAAGTTTGATCTCTTGTTGACATTTCGTAAAAATTTTAAGACAATCGATGTTATCGTTCAAAAAGTGTGTTAAGTAAAGATATTGCAGCTCTGCGTCACTTATTCCTTACCTCGGGTGGGGGGTAATAAGTGATAGGCACTGCTTTATTTTTATTCTTTCCTTTAATTTTCTTTTACCCCTTACCACTGGTGGGGGAAAGTAAAAAATATAAATAAAAGAAGTCTTTTAAGCTGAGATTGTCTTTCAAATCTGATTTTACTTTTATTGAACAGCTCCTTTTATACAAAAATTCTTAGCCTATGTTCTTAAATTAATTATCAGACCAACGCATAACACATAATAAGTGCGTTGGTCTTATCTAAAAATAGATGTATAGTTTATCAGCAAATGCATTTGTATGCATTTGCTAGTGTGCATCTATTGCATTTCTATTTGTTAGTTTATGTAAGTATGTATATGTGTGTATGTTTTTATGTATTGCAGCATATTATTATTGCTGCTTGACATGGGGTTGATTTCAAGTGTATAATTTATTGTAAGTGTGCGTGTGTGTGTTTAATGTTATCTCTGCTGTATATTTATGATTTTTGTCCCATGCATTTTTATTATTATTACTCGTAGATGTGCATTGCATGTAAATGCATTATGTCTATAATATGTATGTATGTATATTAATATATAAATAGATATTTCTATTTAGTACAATTTCGGCTTTGCTGATAAGTAAGCATGTTCAATGATATTTGAACAAAGTGACATCAGCTTTAGGTCATTGGTCGTAAAATGCATTTTAAACAAAGAGCAAGTATTAAATTTTGTTTTAAACGTTTACTGAAACATTTCAAATGATGAAAATAGTTTACGGTGATCAGTGCCTATCCCGTAGTAATATGCATGAGTGGTTTAAGCGATTCCAAGAAGGTCGTGAGGACGAGAGCCATCACCGAAAAAAAGTCGTCTTCAGAAGTCAAAAATAAAGATAATGCTGATTTGTTTTTACGATTCCGAGGGTATTGTACAACGAGAGTTCGTCCCATCTGGCCAAACGATTAATGCTGTGTTTTACCTTGGTATTATGAAGCGTCTTTTGTCACGCATTCGTCGTGCTCGACCACAATACCGTGAGGCAGGGTCCTGGCGCCTGTTGTACGATAATGCGCCGTGTCATCGGTCGACGCTTGTCCCTGATTTTTTGACAAAAAACTTATATTAACCATTAATCACTCACCCTACTCACCTGATTTGGCACCCTGTGATTTTTACTTATTTGGAAAACTTCATTTGCCCATAAAAAGACACTGGTTTCAGGACATTTCAGCTATCGAAAAGGCGACGACCGATATTCTCAAGAGCATTCCGAAAAATGACCTTAAACACTCATTTGAAATGCTAAACGCTGTATCGAAGCACAAGGAAACTACTTTGAATAAAAAAATATAACTTTTGAAAAATAATAATTTTTTGTTGTGTTTTTTAACAGTCCTGTTTCTTTTGCGACAGACCTTGTATTTGAAAAATACCTGTTCATTTATTTCACTAAAATTTTATCACCAAAACTAATAAGTTTATTTCACGATTTAACAAAAGTGTTCACCCATTTGTTTACAATTTACTTGCTTTTCTACGCTTCTTCTTCTCGACTCAAAAGAATTACACCACAATAATTTAATTTAATCTTATTTAATTATTAATTTATATTAGAGGTCATAGACCTACTTTGTATAAAATATACATACATATATAATGGAATGTCAAAAAAGTCTTGCGGTATTTTCGCTAGTTGGCGCTAAAAGTGCGTAGTTCTAGTTTCGTGAGTTATAGCGTCGCAAACATGGAGCAAAATAAAGAGAAAATACGGCATATTTTACAGTACTACTACGATAAAGGCAAAAATGCATCTCAAGCCGCCAATAAAATTTGTGCAGTTTATGGACCCGATACAGTTTCCATTTCCACCGCACAACGATGGTTGCAACGTTTTCGTTCTGGTGTAGAGGTGGTCGAAGATGCGCCACGCTCCGGAAGGCCTGCCGTCGAAAATTGGGATAAAATCGCTGAATTGGTCGGAAGAGACCAGCATAGTAGCAGCCGTAGCATCGGTCAAGAGCTGGGCATGAGTCATCAAACCGTTATAAACCACTTGAAGAAGCTTGGAGTCGCTAAGAAGCTCGATGTATGGGTGCCACACGAATTGACACAAAAAAACATCTTTGACCGTATCGACGTATGCGAATCGCTTCTGAATCGCAACAAAATCGACCCGTTTTTGAATCGTATAGCGATTCAGTTCTGCAGCTCGAATAATTTTCTCCAGCAGCAGATTCAAAAAATCGCAGGATAGGGAGTCGCCTTGTCTGAAACCTCGTTTGGTATCGAACCGCACGGAGAGGTCCTTCTCGATCCTGACGGAGCTTTTCGTGTTGCTCAACGTCAGTTTACACAGCCGTATTAGTTTTGCGGGGATACCAAATTCAGACATCGCGGCATAAAGGCAGGTCCTTTTCGTGCTGTCGAAAGCAGCTTTGAAATCGACGAATAGGTGGTGAGTGTCGATTCTGCTTTCACGGGTCTTTTCCAAGATTTGGCGTATGCTGAATATCTGGTCGGTTGTTGATTTACCAGGTCTGAAGCCACACTGATAAGGTCCAATCAGTTTGTTGACGGTGGGCCAAACGCTCAATTCGGACCTGTACTGCCAACAACTGGACCGCTTGAAGGCAGCACTTATACAGAAGAGGCCATCTTTGATTAACAGAGGCCGAATTGTCTTCCATCAGGACAACGCCAGGCCACACACATCTTTAGTGACGCGCCAGAAGCTCCGAGAGCTCGAATGGGAGGTTCTTTTGCATCCACCGTATAGTCCAAATCTCGCACCAAGTGATTACCACCTGTTTCTGTCAATGGCGAACGCGCTTGGTAGTCTGAATTTGGCCACAAGAGAGTCCTGTGAAAATTGGCTCTCCGAGTTTTTTGCCAATAGGGAAGCGAACTTCTATGAAAGGGGCATTATAAAGTTGGCATTTTGTTGGGTAAGTCGCCGGGGCAAGATACAATTTCTTATCCAATTATCAGACATATGCCGAAAAGTCTCAAGCTCCGATTGGTAAAGCTTTATAACAAAATTTTCAATACTGGTGTCTACCCCCAATTTTGGAAAACGTCCTGTGTTATACCAATACTTAAACCACACAAATCCTCCGATGAACTTACTAACTATAGGCCGATTTCCCTCCTTCCATGTATAGGCAAAATTTTGGAAAAGATCGTGGCAAACCGCTTGATGTGGTATGCTCAGCGAAACAAGTTCATATCACCGAATCAAGTCGCCAACAAAAAAGGTCAAGGCACGTTAGACGCTTTAATCCAACTTGACTACTTCATTACTAACGCTTTGTCCAGCAAAAACCACGTGTCGGTTTTATCTCTTGACTTCCTCAGAGCTTTCGACAAAATTGGAGCCCATATTATTATTCGACAACTTAGAAAATGGAAAATAGGCCAGAATATGATACGTTTTATTACCAACTTTCTCACAAACAGAAAACTCAAAGTCAACGTAAATGGTTTTCTTTCTTCAACACTCCCGCTTTCTAATGGTACGCCGCAAGGCTCACCTCTTTCAGCCTTCCTTTTTATCATTGCTTTCGATGATATTAGTAGGATGATAAAAAATTACAAATGAGTTGAGCACCAGATCTATGCTGACGATGTCCTAATCTACACAAAAGTCTCTGACGTTAATTTAACTCAATCCTTATTTACTAATATACTCGCCAGAATTGAGACTTGGTCACTGGAGTCTGGTGCTTCACTTTCTTTAGACAAAACACATATCCTTCATGTATGTAGGAAGCAAAATTGCAACGGTATTTCACTTACCCACACCAAACTAACATCGAATGTAAAACACAGCTGAAATTACTAGGATTAATTTTTGACTCTAAGTATAACTTTAATACTCACTGTAAATATGTCAGAAACTCGTTAATGGACACGATTAAATATTGTTAAATATCTCTCGTCTAAGCATTCATTTATTCATCCGAACACACTAGTCAATGTTATCAGAGATTTGCTAACTTCAAAAATAGATTATGGGCTCCCATAATCTATTGCAATTGCTCCAAAAGCAGTATCAACCTTTTAAATGCACCATACCACTGCGCAATACGGCGAAGTCTCCGGGCGTTTCCAACCTCGCCAATAAAAACGATAATGGCTGAATCTAGTTTACCAACTATTCAAGATAAAATTATAGATTCTTCGCTCCAAATTCTTGCGAAAACGGCTGAGAACACCAACCCATTACTAAATACAACTATCACCCATGCCACGAAAAAAAGAAAAATTCCAAGAATACAATCGGCTATTTCGAGATCCTTAAGTTTCGCTGAAGAAAATAATATTTTACGTAACGCAACATGCAAATTCACCACACGACATCCTCCCTGGCTGATCGATGATAAAATCCTATAAAATAAGCTTATGTTTTTGTCCAAGCAAAACACACCAAACGAAGTCTTTCAACAAACCTTTGCTGAACTGGAATCTAATTATACAAATAATGGCTGGAAACTATTGTTTACGGATGGCTCCAAGTCCATCGATTCCACTTCGTTAGCAGTTGTCACTGCCCCAAGAGAAATTATTTGCAATTGGCTTCTCCCCTCAACGAGCTCTGTATTTACCGCTGAAGGATCTGCTATCCTTCACGCAGTTAATCACGCAAAAAAGACTAAAGGAAAGTTCCTCATCTGTACAGACAGCAAATCGTATTTACCGCTGAAGGATCTGCTATCCTTCACGCAGTTAATCACGCAAAAAAGACTAAAGGAAAGTTCCTCATCTGTACAGACAGCAAATCGTGTATGTCTGCAATAACGTCTCCTTCCAATCGCAATCCCATAATAGAAGTTATCAGGGACGCGGTCATTGGTGCCCCTCAGAAAATCCAAGTAATGTGGATCCCTGGCCATGCTGGTATTTTAGGCAACCACTTTGCAGACCTCGCTGCGAAAAATGTAGCCAGGACTCCTGCCTTAACATACTATGCCTCATCCAAGCAAGACATTTCTAACCTTATTAAGCACAAAAGGCATCAAAAAAACGCAAGCGAATGGAAAACATTTAAACATCACTACGCGGGCATAAACCCAGCCAGAAATCGAATAATCTACTAGTCAACAGTTCCGACTAGCGCAATGAAGACATATACTCTATTAAGGATTGGACACACTATCATAACACACGCCCACTTACTATCGGGTAAAAGCCCATCCATTTGCCCCCTTTGCGAGGACACCGCTTCTATCAAACACTTACTCACACTCTGTCCGATGCTTCACTCAACAGCCCACAACTCTGGCAACATTGATCTCATAAAACTACTAAGTGAACCTTCAGAAAAAAACGTTATGATTGTTTATAGATTCTTAAAAACCAACGATTTGTTAAAATATATTTAAGCAACTTACATCTTTACTAACCCTTAGCAAATAGAACTTTTTACCTAGTTATAATTACAAGGCGGCTGAAGGCCTCGTAGTCAGTGCTGCGTTTATGTATTTATATAATAAAACTCCTTTTGTTATATGAATTATTATAAGTAAATAAATAAATAAATAAATAAATATTTCATCACATTAAACACACTTTTTTCACATTTTTCACTTGAAATTAATTACATTGCACTATAATCTTTGAAATAAATCTACATTTTACACTTTTAGCAGGTTTTTTACCTAAAAAATCTTTATTTTAAAAATCACATTTTACACTTGTTTGAACCTCATTTGTTTACCAAAAATTACGACGAAATGGAGCGCTGACATGTGATGATAAGGCAATTCGCTGAAATTCCTCTTTTTCGCAAAAATTCCTCTATTCATGCATATGGATATTTTCTTTTTTAAATTTATTAAGCAAATAAGTAATATTGTATACATGTATTAGTAATATTATATAATAATATTACGTAATAAAGTGTAAAGTATACAGTACAGGACGAAAACTCAAATTTTGTTTCAATGTGAGTGCATGATAACCGAAAAATATAACCTCTTCATACCCAAAACTCATATTTTAAATATAATAATATATATATCGTCGCCTAAAATACAAACCAATGTATCATCAAAAATATATGGAAATCGCTGACAAATATAATAACCAAAATTTATCTTTTTCATAACGAAAACTTAAATTTTATTTCAATATTGAATATAAAGTGGTTATATTTTTTTGTTATTATGCAGTCATATTGAAACAAAATTTAAGTTTTCGTTATCAAATGGTAAATTTTGGTTATTATATCTGTCAGCGATTTTTGTTTATTTTTGATGATACATTGGTCTGTATTTTAGGCGACGATATACATATATATTATTATATTTATTTTTATTTTTTTATTTTATAAATTATTTGTACAATACTTAATATTCTACAAATAAATATCTAGCAGCACTGGCAGCAGAGGCCTTCGGCTGTCTGTTATGCTACGTACATACATATGTATGTTTAATGTAATATTAAAACAGAAGTAAAAGGATAGATTAGTACTTAGGAAGTAGGGTTAGTGAGTTAATTAGATTAGCTATAAATCTTTATATTCGTCGAAGTAGATCTGTTTCCTTAAGAAAATTATAAATCATATTCACATTTTTAGCGGTGGGCTCATTCAGTGCAGTTATAGGGCAAGCGGTTAATATGTGTTCTAACGTTGCGCTTTCGGCGCAGAATGGGCAGTTTCCATGAGGGGCACGTTGCAATAAATAAGCGTGTGTAATTATGGTGTGTCCCAGAGGTAAGCGGGTAAAGGGCCTGATGGCGCGTAAGGTGATGTCGGCAGTGTAGGTCGGCTTAATTCCGAACGGGTTGATTTTAGAATAGTGATGAATATATCCACTCCAATTATCTTTTGCTGATTTTTTCCTTAGGCGTGTAATCTCAGTTATAATGTCTTGTTTTGTGAAATAACCGAAAGTTATGGTTCGTGTATTTGCTGCATTTTTCGCAGCTGCGTGTGCTTTTTCATTACTGGATATCCCTGTGTGCCCTGGGATCCACATCAGTTTCAGTTTGTTTGGATATTTCAAAAAATAGTTGCGTATGGCGACTATTTCATTTTGTGTATTTTCCGGCGATTCTATGGCTTCGATGCAAGATTTGCTATCGGTGCATACGATATACTTTCCCCTGGTGTAATTTACGTAAGTAACTGCTTCTAATAAAGCGACGACTTCGGCCGTAAATGATGAACATATTGTGTGGAGAGTACCGTGTCGAATCAAGTCACCATTTTCTTTTGTGACTGCGAACGTTGAGCTGTTTGCTGTTTTTGAGCCGTCGGTGTATATAAAGTTCTAACCGTAACTGGAGTATTTTGACTTCTCCGAAGCGAAGAGTTGCCTGTATTTTTCGCTTGAGGTCTTATCCTTCGGCAGTTGCAGGGTCTTAATAGCAAAGGAAGAATTTTTTATCATCCATTGTGGACGAGCTTCAGGTCCAAGAGAACATTTATAGGAAGGTAACTCAAGTTGCCTGGCGAAGTTAACGCATCGCGCGATGGCTGACAAGCACTTAGGTTTCCGTTTCCTCGAGAGAGCATTGTGGACGTCTTTGGCGAGAATAGTGTTGGTCGTCGATAGTCGATAGTCCTGTCTGTTATAGTAGGCAGGCCAGTTTCAGCAAAGAGATTCTTTAGTGGTGTTGTTTTAAATGCTCTAATGCTTCTGCGCATGGCCACATGGTAAGGGGAGGAGAGTATTTTCATTGTAGAAACCGGGCAGTTGCCGAAGATAGGTAGAGCGTAGTCGATCTTGGAAATCACTAGAGCCTTGGTGACGTTGATAAGCGTTAATGGATGAATTAAACTTTTTTTCGACGTTAGATATTTGATTATATTTAGTCGGGTTAAGATGCAGTCCTTAATATGCTTACAATGGGCCTTAAAGCTATATTTAGAGTCTAGTACTAACCCTAAGATTTTAAGTTCATTTACCATACTAATATTAATATTGTTAGAATAGGTTAGTAAACCTGAGCATGTTCGTTTTTTACAAATATGTAATGTTTTTGATTTTTCGTAAGAGATAGTAGTTCCTGATGATAGGGACCATGTCGAAATTTCGGATAAGATATTTTCAAACAGTTGGGCTGTATTGGTGAGGTTTGCATTCTTTGTGTAGAAAATTACATCGTCAGCATAAAGCTGGCACTCGATGCCGCGATAGTTGTAAGTGAGTTGAGTAATCTCTTCGAAAGCTATTATAAAAAGGAAGGCGGATAGTGGAGACCCTTGCGGGGTTCCGTTGTCAAGTGAAGCTATGGAGGACAGGAAACCATTTATTTTAACTTTGCATTGCCTGTGACTGAGGAAGTTCTTGACAAATTTCTTGATTTTAGGGCCTAGTTTCCACTTATCTAATTGTCTCAGAACGATATGGGCACCAACACGGTCGAATGCTTTCTGAAAATCAATTGCTAAAATTGAGACATGGTTTTTAGAGGAAAGAGCGCTTGATATAAAGTGATCTAGGTGCAAAAGAGCATCGATGGTGCCATAATTCTTTCTGTATGCGGTTTGGTTGGGGCTTATGAGTTTTCTTTTGTTGGCATACCACATCAGCCGGTTAACTATAACTTTTTCAAGAAGTTTTCCCAAACAGGGTAAGAGCGATATCGGCCTATAGTTGTTGACATCAAGCGCTGACTTATTGGGCTTCAGGATAGGAACTATACACGAAGTTTTCCAGGCATGAGGATAGCATCCGCTTTCAAATATATTGTTATAGAGGTTGAGTAAACGATGCTTAGCCTGGATAGGCAAGTTTTGAATGATTAGATAGGTAATTTTGTCAAGACCAGGGGTTTTGCCTTTAACGGACGAAAGGGCGAATTCGAGTTCGGTTAGTAGAATTTCCGACTCTAGTTGCTTAGCGGGAGACGATAAACGGTACACGGAAACGGAACAAATAAGGTGGTTCAATACTTATTCGTTGAGATTTTAGGTTGCGGAACGTGTCTGAGAAGCTTGCATCGGAAGAAGAGAGTGACAAGAAAGAAGCAAAATGGTTGGCAATATCTACGGGAGCCGTTAATGGACCGCTTTGTGTTTGAATGTAGGAAAATAGAGGCTGTTTAGGAGATCCGGTTATCATTTTGATATCATCCCATATTTTCTTTGGGCTAGTGCGGGGGTTTATGGTCTCAGTGAGTTCTTCAAACTTTTTCTTTTTATAATGTTTGGCAGAATGTCGGAATAACGCATTTGCCTTTTTGTAAAGGAGCAGGTTTTCAACTGAGCGTGTTCGCTTGTATTCATACCATAAATTCTGCTTAGTGAGCCGTAGTCTGGACAAGTCAGCATTCCAACAAGGAATATTTTTCCTACTTTTGTTGGGAAGCGTTCGAGGGATGGAAAAGTGAGAAGCGGTACGTATGATTCTCGAAATTATAGCAGACTCCTGGTTCGAGTTGGAGGAAACTTGCGTGGTCTCACAAAGATTGTTGCATATTTGTCTGAACTTTTTCCAATCAGCCTCATCAGTTTTGAATTTAGATGTAAATCTAAATGTACTCGTATTTTGATTGTTGCGCGGATTTGTTTGTATGAATATTGGGAAGTGGTCGCTGCCAAACAAAGAATTTAGCACTTGCCATGTGCAATGGGGCAAAACGTGACATCAATATTGGAGAAGGTGTTGTGGGTGGAAAAATGTGTGGCGGATCCATCGTTAAGACAGATAATATTGGATGCAAGTAGCGGATCTTCAACTTTTTCGCCTCTTGAGTTTGTGTGCGTAAATCCCCATATTGCACTCCAGGCGTTTATATCTCCTCCTAAAATAAGTGGTTTATTTAATTGGTTTATCAATTGCAGAATATCAGAAGAAGCAAAATCTTGTGTGGGTGGAATGTAGATGCAAGCTGCTGCTAGTTTTGTTGGTGCATTAATTTCAATGGCAACTACTGAGAGATTAGACCGAACAGGTAGTACTTTGTGGGGTATGCTTCTTCTTATTAAAATAGCAGCGCCTTGTTTTTTTGCTGTTACGTGCGGGAGATTGTTAAAATAGCATACGTAGGATTTTGGAGTGTGAGCAGGTTGATTATGTGGAATATGAGTTTCATTAAGGAAGATCATGGATGGAGTGTAAGATTTGATAAGAGTTTCTAGTTCGTGATAATTGTTGGCATAACCGTTCATATTCCATTGTATGATCGACAGCATACCGAAAAAAGTAAAGACAAGAAACAGAGAAGGGAGAAATATAAATAGTTAGTGAGTGGGGAGAGAAAATTGAGTCCTGGCAACTATGAGTGAACTATGCTTGGCATAGCGCGTCTAGTCTCGTGAAGACGATTGTTTGAGACTTGAGCTATTAGCGAATTGCGCAATGTCATTTAACTTAGCGCTTGCTAAGGTGGGTTTCAGTGCTTCGCTGAGCTGAGAGTTTAGAAAGGTGGGAAGATTGGTATTAGTACTTTGGGGGGATGGGGATAAAGCGGTAAGGCTTATTGCATTTGATTTTAATGAAGAGGTGGATGGTGCATAGATTGGTGGAGATATAGGAATGATGTTTGCATTATTGTTTGTTGTTGTAGTTTTTTCAGTGGGTATATTGATATTGTTGTTAGCTATGGGAGCAGGTCGCTTAGTAATTTCAGAGAATGATTGAAGAGGAGTGGGGGAGGGAGCTTGCGCTCTGTATTTCTTTGCTGCTTCGCGCATACTGCACTTTTCTTCCGTTTTTATTTTTAATATTTCTTTCGCTTGTTGGAATTTTGGGCAACTAATTGAGGACGCGGGATGTTCACCAGAACAATTTGCGCACATTAATCTTGAGCATTTTTCTTCTTCGTGCGGAGGGAAATTGCAATTGACGCATGATGGAAGATTTTTGCAATGCTTTAGTGTATGGCCAAGCTTTTGGCAAGATTTGCAACGCATTGGGTTGGGGAAATATGGGCAAACAGAAATTTTTCTCCATGCAACATCTATTTTTTCGGGAAGTTTGTAACTTTCAAAGGTTAAAAGTAACGCACCTGTTGGTGTTGGAACTCCTTCAGTTTTTCTCTGAAATCTGTAAATGGATGTTACACCATATGCTTCTAAGCCTTCAACAATTTCGTTGTCTGGGACGTGATTGAGGAACGGAGCAAAAATTGTGCCTTTGACACTATTGAGTTGCTCATGGTATTTTGCTTCGATTTTGATGTTGATGAACTTTTCGGCAATTTTTTTATTTTTTGCAAGTAGCAAGAGATTTCCATCTCTCATCTCTGTGATTTTCACATCTTTACTTATGGCGTTAAGGGCTTTATGTACCAAAAAACATGAAAACGTGATAGGGGCTTGTTGTTGTCGCACGATTTTAATACAATGAACTTAGGATCGTCGTTCTTTGTAATGTTTACAAGAGGGAGATCAGGAAACTTTTCAACAGATTTGTTGGCTTTTTTCCTTTTTGATTGTGGACTAGAGGAAAGCAGGGCAAACCTGTTTTCCCCTAGGTTAGTAGCCCCGGGGGGCATGTTGCACTTTTAGGTTATTAGTCACTTGTCACTTGTCACTTGGTAGAGCATACCTTTGTTCGCACAAACAAAAGAAACACGTGAGATAGAGCGCAAAAGAAGAATAATTAAAGATAACTGCACTGAAGCGGGTGAGAAAGTCAGACGAGATCCGCGAAAGAGAGCAAACGTATGCACACGGCGGGGTTTAGTCGATGGCTGTTATTATATTTAAAATATAAGTTTTGGGTATGAAGTGGTTATATTTTTCGGTTATCATGCACTCATATTGAAACAAAAGTTGAGTTTTGGATATAAAGTGGTTATATTTTTTGGTTATTATGCACTCAAACTCATATTTTAAGTATAATAATACTAGACGGGTCGTCCACGCTTCACTGTGGCTGATACATAGATAATACTACTACTACCATCTATATGATTTCTATTAGTTGGATTATAACTATTAGTTAATGAGATATAGCATTTTTCTGAAGCAACTTGTGTTAGTTTAAAAAAATCGATCATAAAGCATTTCATGTGTCAATAAAGCATAGTTTTTTTGTGAAAAATACTGTTGAATTTGGGCTCAGGGAAATCCACCGTTGAGTTGCAAAGTAGGTGCTCGCAAGTTCATAATCCAACAAAAACAACTAATTCTGAGAAGTGAAGTACTTATCTAATCGCAATAAATAAAGAAATATAGCTCCATCATTTCCCGCTGGAGTCCAATCGACAGTCATTCTAGTGGACTGCACATGATGAAGTTGGTGGTGATGGTTTTCAGGCGTGGAAAAACGAAAAAGGCGGCTGGAAAGGTTGTGACATCAGTCTTTAGGGATGCACGTGGTATAATACATACTCAACGACTGATTACTGAACCATTTATAATCTATTTCACGACGTATTTGGTTGCAGTTCTTTTCTTCTATTTCAAATACTTAGCAATTGTATTATGGAAAATGTCAATGTTATTGGAAGTGTTTCCGCTGGCTGTACTGTATTCTCTGGGTTAAAAAACACTCTTTAGCCATTCTTCAAATAAACTGCGAGACGCACAACAGTCAAAAAACGTTCATGAATTGCAGAAGTAAATACCCTACAAAGCGCTTTATTGCAGTTCACGTATCGACCGTATCGTTCAAGACCAATAACCGCCATATTGGTTCCTTTGACGACGTACTTACAAACGTATTTTATAGATTACACCAAACTGCAATACTAAACATTGATATGAGTTTTGAATGTGAATTAGACAACAGTGGAGAATATAGTACTATCAATATGTTCTCAACTTCGATATTCACTACTCTAAGTTGAATGGTAAATGTCCTGCCATTGTCGTCTGATGAGCTACGACGATAGAGTGGATATCCATCATTTCCAGTTTGCGTTTCCGAAAGAAAAGCACGTGGATAGTGTTTCGTGCATTTATTGCAAGTGGGATGTCTGCAAGGTCCATGCACCATATTGGTTTTGATCGCTTCGTAGAATAATGGATCTTTCTCTGCATGAGGAATTTCGGTAGAAATGATTTCATCAATTTGATCTGGTGTAACCACCATCCACCATTCAAAGAAAAATGTGTGCCTGGGGCAAACCTCTTTTTTGCAACTCAACAGAGTACATCCAGCATCTGACTGCACCATACTTGTATATACATACGTTGCTTCAAGATAAAGTTCATCAAACACCGTAGCTGTTGTTTGAAAAGTCTTGCTGTATTAGGGGTGTTTGCTGTTGCTGTTTTTAGGGGTTTCCGGCAACTTTCGTAATTTTTTCTTACATAAGAACCTTCTCCTAATAATAACAAATACAACAAAAAAAATCAGCCAAATCGGTTCAGCCGTTTATGAGTGATGAAATTACAAAGAAAGTGGCATTGATTTTTATATATATAGATATATATTGTCACCTAAAATACAAACCAATGTATCATCAAAAATAAATGGAAATCGCTGACAGATATAATAACCAAAATTTACCATTTTATAACGAAAACTTAAATTTTGAGTGCATGATAACCATAAATTATAACCACTTTATAACAAAAAGTCAATATATTTTTTTATTTTCAACGCAGAAATGGGTACTACGCGAAAGTACCTCAGTCACCCCGGGTATTTGCTCGGCCAGGGTTATTTTTTTAGAGCGCGGCCGAAGGCCGCCAACGCAGAAAGGTTTACTACGCAAAAGTACTTCGGTCACACCGGGTATTCGCTGATGATTTTATTATACATAGTATAAAATTGTAATATGTATATAAAAATGTTATATTACAATCATATATATAATATAATATTATCACACGATTTTACTTATCTGTGTTTATTAAATATAAATCACATATTATTCATCTATATATATAAAAATAAGTCCGTATATGTACGTCGCCGAACTAATCATAAACGCGTCGTGCGATTTCAACCAAACTTACACACTACGTAGGCAGTGGTCCATATATGGTTTATATGATGTTTGGTTGAAATCCGATAACGCATGTGTGTGCGGTGCGTATGTGAAGTGAGTGTGTTTTTGCCGCAGGCTTTTTTTGTACCGCATACAGCATTCATTAGTATTGAATACATTTTGGTCGTTTGTGTATTGGAGACCATTGCACGGAGTGATGCAAATAGCAATTTGTTATCATTTCTCTTTTCTCTTTGGACGTCATTGGTGATTGATCTTATCGTAATCGATTTTTGAAAATATTAATTTCTTCGCATTTTTTGATGAGTATTTTGATAAAAATAAATTAATTTTCGTTCTAATCATCGTTTTAATTTGAATATTTTGTTAAAGAAAATTAAAAAAAACAATGATTACTGAGATAAAAATCGATTGTTTTGCTAAACAAGTGTTCTGATTGTTACAAACGACATAATCACAAGTTTGATATTTTGTGAAAAAATTGAGTGAATTTTTTTTGTTTAATGTCCGATCAGTGAGCTAGATCAGCAGATTTTCGTGTCTTTTCGTTACTTTTTGGAGCTTTTCGAGTGCAGACGATCTTGAACGTTTCATTTTCGCTTCCGAACGGTAAGACAAAAATTATTTCGATTTTTTGGTCAATTTTTAATTGAATTTTGACACATTTTCAGCTTTTCGAGTCCAGAATTTGCTGGATTTCATCAATTTATTACTGAAGTTCTTTATTATCTTTAGTTTAGTTTCTTCTAAAAATGCCACGAAGAGCAAGAGCTGACATTGGACGTCGGTCGCGTAGAACGCAAAATAGATCAAACGAAAGGGAAAATCAATCGCAAGAACAGCGGAGAACAAGAGATTGCAAATACAAGGGAACGTGTTGCAAGATCGGTTTCAGATCGTAGGCCGACAAGTATTAATCAAAATTTTCGAAGGCGTGCCGGGTGCTAGATTTAGATATAATCACGCAATTGATTACAGTTTGCATAAGTTTGTGGTTATGCACATAGAATTATAATGCGACAAAATCAGGAAAATCATATTTTGAAACAAGATATATTCACGAAATTTGGTATATATTATTTTCTAAGGCAACAATGTAATCTCCCAAGAAATTGTTCAGATCGGTTAACTATAGCATATAGCTGCCATACAAACTGAACGATAGAGAGGGTATCTGTCGTTTCCAGTTTGAGTTTCCGAAATAAAAGCACGGGGATAGCGTTTTTTGCATTTACTGTCCGACATACAAACCGAAGATGGATCGTGTTCTCCGCATGGCCCATGAACCATATTGGCCATCACCACTTCGTGCGTTGTTTCGTAATAAAGTTCATTAAACATCTGAGTTTTTGTTTAAACACGCGTGCTGTAACGTCGTGGCGATCGCTTGGTGATTGACCGGGATGCAATAGATTCGTAATGTCTGGCCATTTTGGGTTGCAAGTAAATGTAACAAACAAATCCGGCCGTCCATAATTGCGCACGTAAGTCATCGCATCCTGGGAGTACTCATGCATGTGTCCACGACTGCCAATGTATGTCGATGGCAAAATATAGAGTCGACCAATATCTGTAATATCCGCATCACCATTCATTGCATCTCTTAAGTGAATATACTCTTCAGATCGCAACTTCGACTTCGATTGTATCGCATGTAATTAAGTCGTTCTGTCGAGACTTTAACGTACATGTCAACTGCATACTGTTGAAATAACCGTCCATATCTCAGTAAGTGGTTGTCATAGTTTTGGCGAATCATCACTCGATATGCGTAAAACTTCATTGAACTGACTTTTTTATTTGTCTCGACACCTAAAAGCTTAAATTACCTATATGAAGTAGCAAACCAAAATTTTTTTTTACTAACCATTCACCGGATTTATCATCTTATATCCTAAGTGATATCTGTCTTCTCCACGGCAAAACATGAGCGGATATTGCATTGCATCGTAAGACCGATGTGTCTCACTTATCCGTTTTAGTGCGTTTTGATTTCTACGTTTGATAACAATATCACGCGACTGCAAATTTTCTCCAACAACAACAATTGATATTTCGCTAACTGTAGGTGCATTATATTGTCTTTCATGTGTCCCTGTTGGTCTTTTGTCCGCTTGTATGATTATACTATGATCATCTGTTGGCATACGTTCTAACGAAATCGTAAACAGTTTAATGAGGCCATTGTGTTCGTGCAACATTTGCTGCAATTGTTCGATTATTTCTCTTTTCGTTGTATTGAAGATAGCACAACGCCGATTTACTTCATCATGTGAATCTCCCAGAAAGTAAATTTGGAGATATTGGTGTTCTTGATCTGGATGCGGCAACAGCGATCCAGCGAGATGAAAAATTTGCCTATGATCCTGTATAATTGGAGGAAAGCTTTGTAGTTTCTGTCGAATATTGTTTGGCAAAAATACCTTAAACGTTGGATTGTAGTTTTGCTCATTTACAATTTCACCGCCAAACGACGTCATTTGAAAAGAATCGTTGTACATTTTAGTGTGCTTTAAGAAATGGCTCGAGTGAGGAGATTCACCGTAAAGCAGCTGGAACAATGGCTGTGGTGGTGGAAGCAATTCTGGCAACTTAACCTTTCCCCGGCGCAACATAACCCTGGCGGTTCAATTTTAAATTTGACTGCATTGCAATATTGACAAACTACTGACATCTGACCGATTTGAACAGATGCGCTACCTGCCCGTTCAAAGTTAACAAAAGAAAGATGTTGCCGCTGTTGTCGTCGAATAATCGCATGTTGTGATCTTACTTCATCACTTTGGCGAGCACGAACTTCCCTTCTTCTCGATCGTTGTTGCTGATTGTGAACTTCCCTTCTTCTCAAACGTTCTTGCTGATTGTACGTTTGGTTGACATCTTCTAACTGGTGCGTGCTATTCTCCAGTAGTCTATTTCGTGGTGATATCCTCTCAATAACACTTTCCCTTTGACGTGCTCTGTTCGTTTCGTTCTATTTCGTATTCTGCTTGCGGCCTGGGAACTCCGAGAAGTGTTACCATACGTACTGATTCTTGGCATCGTAACAAATATCTAATTGTAAATGATCATTCATTTGCATAAAGTTCATATAAGGTTTTACGGACCAATAACTTACCTTTGAAAACTCCAAAAATGAATGAATTATACTAAGGAAGCAGATCAATTGAATGATAAATTCCAATGTACATAAATCGGTATTCACCAACACGCTAAATCACTTTCGCTAAATAAATCACTTTTTAAAACAAAATATATCAATATATCAGTAAAGCAAGGCGCATTTTTATTGCCCTCTAAATTTTGCGTGTTCGATTGCAACGCAAAATTGACGTTTAATTTAATTTGTGTTTGTTTCATAAAACTGCCATTTCCATAAGCCAAAAATAGCACGTAACACAACCAAAATTACCATATAACCGCTACTGTCACCGATAAATAAACAAAAATAGCAAGAAACAACCAAAATGTCGTGCTAAGTGGAAAATGAGATAAATATATGGTGGATTAACAACCAAAATAATTAAATATTGTATGGGAGGTACCACGCCCCCTTTTTCGATAACGCCAAGTTTTATGGGTGAGAATGGTGTTGTTTCCTATAGCTCTATACCAATTTTCATGTTCCTACCTTAAACACTTTTGAAGATATTCACCTTGAAAAATTCAGTTTGTATGGGAGGTGCCACGCCCCCTTTTCCGATTACTCCTTCTTTTATGTGTAAGAAGGCTTTTGATACCATATAGGTCTATACCAATTTTCAGGTCACTACCTTGAACCCTTTCACAGATATTCGACTTGAAAAATTCAATTTGTATGGGAGGTGCCACGCCCCCTTAATATTTTGTTCTGATTTTAAGACATGACCTGCGCGTAGTAATAACAAACAAATCCCCCAAAAGAAGTATTTCATTTGGTTCAGCCGTTTTCGAGTTTTAGCGTTACAACTATACAACCTTTCATTTTTATATATATAGATGACGGAGACTCTTTCATCAATATGTCGTTGCCATGTATGCAAAGATAGAAACAGAGCGTTTGAACTTTATTCAATTCAATCAACGGAGGTTGCGATCAGAAGAGTATATACATCTCGGCGAAGCAATCAATAATGATGGAAATGTTGACAATTTTGGACAAGCAAGTCACACAGGCAGTCCAAGGCACATGCATGAATATGCACAAGATGCTATTTGCTATGTTCGTTTGTATGGTGGACCAGATTTGTTTATTACATTTACATGTAATCCACAATGGGACGAAATCAAGCAATATTTATCTGTAGGGCAATCTTCTACAGACCGTCATGACATAACTGGACGAGTATTTAGACAGAAGCTGAAGTCATTGATAGATTTTATTGTTTAACATCAAGTTTTCGGCGAAGTTCGATGTTGGATGTATTCGGTGGAATGGCAAAAGAGAGGATTACCGCATGCCCATATTTTGGTATGGTTAGTCAACAAAATAACAAGCGATCAAATAGATGACATCATCTCAGCAGAAATTCCTGATCAGGATGCAGGTTTATTTGATGTTGTTACAAAAAGTATGATTCATAGACCATGTGGTGTTTTAAATATTAATTGGCCATGTATGAAAGGTGGGAAATGCACGAAGCGGTATCCCAGAGATTTGATTTCCGAGACAATTAATGGAAAAGATGGTTACCCATTGTATTGCCGACGCTCAACGGATGATAATGGCAAATCAATAAATCTACGGGTCAATAATTTAGATGCTAATTTGCTAAAACATTGCTTTATTCACAAGTACCAACATATTACACTTGGAATGCATCTGGAAAGAAATGGAACAGACGTAAGCAAGGAAGACCAGTTCAAGGTTATGCTGGCATTTTTGAAAGTGATGCCATTGGACGTCTCTACACAGTGCATCCCAGTCATGCTGAATGTTTTTATTTGCATCTATTATTGATTTATGTTCGTGGGCCTTTTTGAGTTTGAAAAGAGGTAACGGGGTCACACTTTTCGTCAAGCATGTCAGGAATTGCATTTACTGGAAAATGATAATCACTGGGATGCGACACTTAGGGATGCATCAGCAACAGGTTCTCATCATGAAATACGAACAATATTTGCTATTATTATTGCAACATGTTTTCCATCTGATCCACTGCAATTATGGGAAAATTTTAAGGATTTTATGACCGAAGACATTTTGCATCGAATGCGCCGAATTGCAGGAAATAACTATTTAATGATTACACTTGAAATGTTTAATGAGGCATTGATTATCATTGAAGATATTTGTTTGGTAATTGCAAATAAAGCAATGATACAATTGGGTTTGGTAGCTCCAAATCGACCAATGCATGATGCATTCAGTCAAGATATAAACCGTGAAAAACAATATGATTTGAATGAGTTGACCACGTTTATAAACTTGAATTTGCGTAAATTGAATCCAGAACAGAGACACACATGTGATACCATAATGGAATCAGTACGAAACGAAACTGGAGGAATGTTTTTTTTTTTAGACGCTCCAGGAGGAACTGGCAAAACATTTCTGATTTCCTTGCTATTAGCGACTATAAGATCACAGAGTAATATAGCATTGGCACTTGCATCATTGGAATAGCAGCGACGTTATTAGATGGTGGTCGGACAGCCCATTCTGCGCTTAAATTACCACTGAATATGAATGTAAATGAAAATCCCACCTCTAATGTTTTCAAAAATTCGGGAATGGGCAAAGTCTGCAACAATGCAAATTAAAAGTGTGGGATGAATGTACAATGGCCCATAAGAAATCAGTGGAAGCGTTAAACAGGACATTGCAAGACTTGCGTAGTAATGATCAACAGATATTTGGTGGCGCTTTGATTCTGTTGGCTGGGGATTTTCGTCAGACTTTGCCTGTGATTCCCCGTTCAACACCAGCAGATGAATTAAAAGTCATCTTATTTATGGAGACATGTAAAAATACTCAATTTGACTACAAATGTGCGAGTACAAATTCAAAACGATCCATTGGCCGACACATTTTCAAGACAACTGTTGGCAATAGGCAATGGTCAACTTGCTGGTGATCGTGAAACTGGCTTAATTACTTTACCAGATAACTTTTGTAATATTGCACCAACAAAAGAAGAATTGGTGTCAAGTGTTTTTCCAAATATTGCAGAAAATTATTGCAATCATAATTGGTTGGCTGAAAGAGCTATACTGGCCGCTAAAAATAAAGACGTTTGTCAAACGAATGCAGACATTTTAACCCATGTTACTGGCGAGGTTGTAACATATCAATCAGTTGGCAAGGTTACGAATCAAGACGACGCTGTTAATTATTCGACAGAATTTTTGAATTCCTTAGATTTACCCGGATTTCCACCTCATCGTTTACAATTGAAAGTGGGTGCTCCCATTATTATGCTTCGAAATATAAATCAATCACGATTATGCAATGGGACAAGATTAGCGGTTAAAAAGGTCATGAACAATTTTATCGAAGCAACAATTTTAAAGAGGAAGTTTAAAGGTGAAGATGTATTGATTCCACGCATTCCAATGATTCCATCAGATTTACCTTTTGAATTCAAAAGACTAATGTTTCCAGTACGTCTTGCATTTGCTATTACAATAAATAAAGCGCAAGGGCAATCGTTGGAATTCTGTGGAATTGATTTAGAATATCCTTGCTTTTCACACGGCCAGTTATATGTTTCGTGCTCACGTGTTGGCAAGCCTTCAGTTCTCTTTATCTACACAGCAACTCATGGCAAAACCAAAAATGTTTCTACGAAAGAGCTCTAAGATAGTTTAAGTGATATATACTCTAAGATCGTAAGAAACTAGAATTAAAAGTTGAATAATAGGGAACAAAACCATCTTTATTAAAAACAAGTGTGTTTCTTTTCTTATTTTGTTTTGCCGTGCGAAGCAGGCACCGGGCCCGCTAGTATATTCATATATGTATGTATGTATACAGAAAAGTGTTCAGATATTCAATTTTAGCTAGAAAAATCTTCTTTATAGTTTTTTTATAGTTAATAAAGAAAAAAGAATCACTCGAAAGTACAAACAAAGAAAACGCTGTGAAACGCTAAAAAATCTTTCACTTTTGGTTTTTAAGGTGTGGCAATGCTGGTTTTCCTCGTAAATATAAACACTCTAAACTTTTCAGCCATAAATTTATAAGTGATTTTAAATTACTAAATTTGGCTGAAAAATTACAAAACAAAAGTGAAAAGTGAACTTATTTCAATGTTAAGAGTGTATATTTAAATATAGTGAGTGAAAAACGTGAAAATATTATGTGAAACATGTAGAAATACCATGTGTTCTTAGTGCAAATTTTTGAATTTTTAAACGTGAATATTTTTAAAAATATTAGCTATTTTTACATAATTTTTGGATATTCATCCTCTGGAGAAGCCCCCCTATCCGTACATCGTTTTCGGTTTTTTTACCCCTCCGCCAAAGTAATCGGAATCGTGCCATTTTTTTTTTATTAAATGAAAAGAGAGTTAAATTTATCTTCTGTTGAAAACACAGGTCCCCAAAAAAAAAAAAAAACGATGAAAGGTTCCTTTGACCCAATATGGTGTATCATATGTATTTTGGGCCGCTGAAACCGAATCTGAAGTCCGTTTTGCTCCATCACGTCAAGATTTTTTCCTAACCTCAAAATACATGTCGGATTTTACTTGACAGAAAAAAATTTAAAAATATTAACGGATTTAGCTTAATTTTAGGATAGAGGGGTTTTGGAGGGTCCCTGATTACGAAATTAAAGACAAATTTTCAAAATACAAAGTGGCGGATCCAATATGGCCGTCAAAATTTTCAAAAATTTGTTGAATTTTCAAAAAATTCTTCAATTTTTATAAAATTTTGTATCAAGGGATTTTTGAGGTCACTGATTTCAAAATTAAAGGTAAATTTTCAAAACATAAAATGGCGGTCAGAAAAAAAATTCTTGAATTTTCACAAAACTTTGTACCGAGGGGTTTTTAGGGTCGCTGATCACTTATTTAAAGTCTAAAGTTAATATTAAATAATAAATAGAGAAGGTACCATCTTCTATAGGAGTTTACAACTGCTGGCGTATGCCGCTGATATTGATATTATCGGCCACAACACCCGCGCCGTTAGTTCTGCTTTCTCCAGACTGAACAAGGAAGCAACGCAAGTGGGTCTGGCAGTGAACGAGGGCAAGACGAAATATCTCCTGTCATCAAACAAACAGTCGTCGCACTCGCGACTTGGCTCTCACGTCACTGTTGACAGTCATAACTTTGAAGTTGTGGATAATTTCGTCTATTTTGGAACTAGGTTTAGTTGCTGACTATTCAAAATATTCTAAACTGCGTCGACAATTTGCTGAACTTAACAAAATATGTTATAATAATTATATAAATAAAGTAAAAAATAATATTATACGTAATCCAAAATTGTTCTATGGTTTCGTCAACTCCAAACGCAGGATTTCTAATTTTCCGTCCGCTATGAAATATAAGTCTAGTACGTCTAGTGACAATCACATCATTTCTAATATGTTCACTGAATTCTTTAAGTCCAATTACTCTCCAAAATCTGCAAAAAATGTTCCGCATCAGCACAAGTTATGTCCGATTTCTGTCATTAATGCACCTACCATTTCCGAAGCAGACGTCTTATATCAGTTAAATATGTTAGAACAATCATACAATTATGGCCCAGATATGATTCCCTGATGCTTTCTTAAGAAATGTGCCAAATATATATACCAACCCCTAACAAAACTATTTAATTCATCTCTTATGCTAGGCTTATTTCCATCCATATGGAAAAAGTCATTTATAATCCCTTTACATAAGAGTGGATTTAAGTCATCTATTGAAAACTATAGGGAAATAGCAAAGTTGTCTGCAATACCTAAACTTTTTGAAGCAATTATAACAGACGACATAACCTACCGAATCTCTCCACTAATTACACGGTTTTCGTAAAGGGAAATCTACAATAACTAATTTCCTTGAATTTGTATCACATGTATCAACGGGCTTTAGGGAGAATAAGAATACTGATGTTATATACACAGATTTTAGTAAAGCTTTTCATAAAGTAAACCATTCAATTCTTTTGAATAAACTTGATCTTCCTGATTTTCAACCAAATATTTCTAAAATTGGTTGCTTATCTTAGTAATAGATTTCAACAAGTCATATTTACCGTGCGATTCTGTAACGTGAGACAGTCTCAAGTCTCTAAATTTGAGATTTTGAGTTAGAGACAATTTTTGAGACTTGAGATGATTTTGCTATTCTGTAAGTGACAGTCTCAAAATCTATTACATTTCATTATTCAGAGATGTTTTTACACTTGAATGAAAATAAATATGTCGATAACAAATATTAAATTTCCTATAGCATAGTCAAAAAACATAATTATCAATAAAAATAAAAATATATGTTGACTTTGTTTCATAATATTTACGAAATTTATGTAAAATTGATTTTTTTTCATATTTTCGTGTTTGAGTTGCTTACAAAATATAAAGAAACGACAATCGATTAATATCTATGATGATCTCTATTCAGTATATTCAAAATGGCAGACAAGAGCTCTTTTTAGTTTTGTGACCTGCTAACTACCAGGTCTCAACATTTTGAGACTAACGCTAGAGACTGTTTAGTGAATAGTAACTAGTCTCGAATTGAGACTTTGCCTCAAAATGTCTCAAATAGAGACTAGAGACTGGTTACAGAATCCCGCTATTAACGACCATTTTTCTGACATAATCAATGTTCCTTCAGGCGTTCCACAAGGTAGCCATCTAGGCCCAATTCTGTTCTTGTTATTTATTGATGACATATCATCTGTTGTTAAGTCTTCAAAAGTTTTATTATATGCTGACGATATAAAACTTTTTAAAACGTATACTTCAAACAGCGAAAGATGTCAGTTGCAAACAGACTTAAACAACCTAGTTTCTTGGTGTGATAGAATTGACATGCCATTGAACCTTAAAAAATGTAAAACGGTGTGCTTTTCACGTAGATCTGTAGACCCTACTTCATACGCAATACAAAACTTTAGGTTGGAACAAGTATGTAGTTTTGTTGATCTGGGAGTAACTATGAACCCCAAATTCAATTTTAATCTTCACGCTTCTTCCACGGTTTTTAAATCTAAAGGCGCTCTTAGTTTTGTTAAGCGTTGGTCTAAAGAATTTAGAGATCCGTTTACCACAAAAATTCTTTTTACATCTCTGGTGAGGCCTATATTAGAGTATGCTTCTGTGGTTTGGGACCCTAGTTACCAAGTCCATTCAGATAAGTTAGAGTCCGTTCAAAAACAATTTTTACTTTTCGCCTTAAATCATTTGCATTGGGATTCCAGTTTAAATCCTCCCCCTTTCACTAACCGCTTAAAACTTATAAATCTCCCGACACTCGCTAGTCGTAGGGAGATGCTTGGTATAATATTTCTTGTAAAACTCATGAATGGGTCAGTCTGTAGCCCATCTCTCTTATCTGATATTAATTTTAACGTCCCCGCTCGCTCTACCAGGCAGTTTAGACTCTTACTTTTAAAATTTTCTAGAACAAATTTTGAGTTAAACGAACCATTCCGCCGTATATGTCATGATTTCAATTCTCATTCCAGCACATTTGATCTAACAGACTCACTCTTTACCAATAAAAAAATTATTTTATCTACTCTCAACATGTAACATTTAAAAATTACAAACTTTAATTTAATTCTTAATTTTGGCTGTTGAAATTTTTGTTTCTGTAGCTGAGCAGCTTAAGATTGCAACGCTTAAAACTCTCTTGCCTTTTATGACTCGGCTAATTCCGCTCGTTCGCGGATTGTGCCCCTCGCGGCGGTTGGCGGGAGGAGGGTAGTCGTTGGGTATTATTAAGAATGAATACAGAATGTGCGCCAATTCACAAAGTCATTCTCAATAAATTGACCGAATCAACAGTCAATACATATACCACTATAATCTGCAATGGGTGCCTTCTTGGCTTTGCCCATTTCGGTATAGGATTTTTGCATTTTGTGTGATCGTGCAATCTTGCAAGAGCAAGATTGTTATTATGATTAATGATATTCTTGCCAAGAAGGAGCGTATTTTTCCTAAATGAACGCAGTAATGTTCAACTTCAACTGCTGTAACGCTGTAAACAACCGCTGCAAAAAGCCTTTTAGTTGATTTCTGTGATTGATGTGTTTATTAATGTGAAATTAAAAACATTACCTCATAGACACAGACTAGATGTACAATATAAGCAGCCTCCTTTTTCATTTAAGTATTATACAAAAAATAATAATCATCCGAACAAAAGTATATTTCCTTTGTCAAAAACTATGTATAGTAATCCAATTCATGGCGATCCGTTTCTTTATATGAAATTTTCAAATGTACCAAAATAAAATCCAGTTATATATACTTTTATGTAATTTATAGTATTCAAGTGGGTTCAACAAACCATATAATATTAATGCAAAAACATATAATGCCAAAGCTTTTAAAGATGGGAAAATTCAAATTCAGTTTTATTTTTTATTTTAATTTTTTTTGTTAATTTAAAATCTCGATACGTATTACAGAATTCATAAATGGTTAATGACTAACAAACAAATCTTAATTACAAGCCAATTCCTCCAGATATGTTCATTTCAAAAATTTGTGAAAAAATACATTTGTAATTTATTTACGAATATATTGTAATATAAATGATTTTTTTTTCATTTTCATTTTAAAAAAGCAATATTAAAAATGCAGCCATGAAACGGACTTTTAGTTTCCGCGTGTCCGGGTGTTCTTCACCTCAATTATCTCATTTTGGTTATCTAGCAACCTACTTAAATTAGTGCAGATAGATTTGTTACGAACATATCCTCCTCTTCTCGATACGGATAAGAATTTTGGTTTGAAATTCAGAACAGTAAAACAATTGTTCACGTAAAATCGAAATATTAACCTACATGCCCTCATATAATTTTCCCGAATATATATCAATTAGCGTTTTCTATAATGAAATTAATTTCGTGACTTTATTCAGATTTTTTTATGGAATAAATTTAAAGAGACGTTGTTCCATTAAAGTTACTTTAAGATAATAAAAATATAATTTTATTAATACAGAAGATGTTACTCAATGCATGTTATTTGAAATATTATTTGTATGGAAATGAAATGAAACTGAAAATACAATAAGGTTGTATTTAAATCAGATGTCGGGTTTTCTAGGCAGCCATCACAGGGCAAACTTGAGCCCAATGGAATGCAATAATTTCTCTGAATTGCGATGAAGGTATAAGATGCGATATTTATTACTGGCTTTCGAACCAACAATGATAGCGCGGCATTCTTTTTAGGAGCTCAATGCTTATCATTACATCACCATTATCATCATCATTACCCTGCGTCATTAAACAAAAATTAAATTCTAGGGAAAAGAAAAAGCTTCAAAGTGACAAATCTACTAAAGAGTTAATCAAAGTTAAATTGTCGATAACCATTAATAACAGCATAAATATATGTACTAAATTCGCACGGCGTATGCATATTTAGGGCTATATTTCTTTCAGTTTACAGTTCATCTTCAAAAATGGGCACCAGCATACGCATACAAGGAAGCAATTAATTACTCGATCGCTTTGTCCATGAAGTCAAGAAATCGTTTGGCATATTGTTCGGGATCACAGGTAGAAATTCCATCTACATTACTTCCATACTTCACAGTTTTAGCTGCTTTGGCGGCCTTAAAAATAGAATTATAAATTAATAAACGAATTTACCTTTTGATCGTTAAATAAACAATGTCAATACATTAAACAAAATATGTTTTACATTTAATGATTATGAATATATATATTTTTTTTACAAAACATAGTGAAAAGTTAAACACTTTCAAAATCCGTCCTCACGAAACGAAATATTAAACAGTCCAATTAAGAAGTTTGAGATACAGTACTTTGAAAAGGCCTGTTTTATATCTTAAAGTACAAAATATTACAAATATTTTCTGAAAATTTTAAGTAAGTCGAGCAAAAACTTTCCGAATTGTTCGATAATTAGCAAAAAGTTCTCTGGAGCTCGTGCGTGTAAAATCTCAAATCGTTTCCCTCCATAGCTTTCAACGAAATATTTACATCTTGCCTTTTGAATCTAGTGTGTGCTCGAAGGATTTTTTGTTTTCTAATTTCGATTTTTTATAAACTGTTGGTTCTTTTACGAAAATCTGGAAAAAACTTTTTGAAAACATGAAAAAATATTTCGTTCTAAAGATTTTTCATTTCTAATTTCGATTTCTTAAACAGTTAATTGTTGGGTTTTTTCCCCGAAAATATGGGAAAAAAATTTTTGATTTGATTTTGCTGGCTAAAAATAAAGGTTGTTTATTAATAAAACGAATTTTTTTGTTTGATTGATTTTAAACAAATGTCCAAGGATTAGTGGTGGGCACCACCGGGAGCTTCGATTGAAACTCAATCAGCATAAAGAGACATTACTTTGAAAGTTATTATTTTTTCTGAATTCTGGCAAGTCTAAACTTTGCTGCTTTGTTTTTCAGTTTTTTAAACAAAAACCCCAAATTTTTATTTGCATCTTTTTAGGTATAAATAAATATGGGTAATATTCTGGTTAAGGTCCCGTAGCGAATAAAAATAAATAAGAACAGATAGATCATACCGTCAATAAAAAATTCACAATCGTGTGATCTGTTTTAGAATTACCTCTCTCTGAATAAAACCCAGTGCTGAACCGACCAGAGTTTTTTTAAGAGGACTTGCTCTATCCGTGCATACCCATTTTATGGTAGCTTCGAATTTGGCGGATGCTATTTTAAAGCCCAGCAAATGATTTTTTAATTTTTTTTTTTTTTTTTTTTTAAATGTATTGCGTCTAAACAAGAGGACCAAAATAGAAAATTACCTAAATATTTTTTTCCATTTAAAATACGGCAACTGATACGGGGACGTTTGAGATGGCAATCACGACAGCAGTATTGCAAATTTGTCAAAGTATCACGTTCTGCGTGAATTTTTAGCAACACTTGCAACAACAATATGTTGTGCCGTCACTACCAATATACAATACTGTTGCTGTACTGCTGTAATTATTACGTAGCTCGGGCGCACCTAATATTTTCCGTTGCCATTTAACGTTCTTTCATGCAAGTAAACACCAACTGAAGGGTTTTGGATGAAAAATATAACATTAAAACATAAATTACAGTTTAAAATTCTAGACTTCTAAAATTAGATAAATAGAGCTGTGTTTCGGCCAACACATTAAACAGATGAATTATCAAAATTAACTTTTACATGAAGCGAGTCTAAATATGCAATACATACGTAGTCTACATTCTATCTTTGTCCTTACCTGTTTTTTTACACCATATTGTGTTAGCACATCTATAATGGCAATAAAATAAATTTCTCTCCTTTCTGTAATTACAAAAAAGAATGTTATTGTTCATTGAAATTTATTTGATTATAAAAGCTGTTGGTATTTACAAAATTTGCAATAAACCGAACCAATATTTGGTAATATTTTCATAACCTTACCTTTACCCATTTCAAATACAAGGTGCGTTCCAAAGTAAACAGGACTTAAACTTTATTTTATTCAAAAGGGTCTCTTTCTGCTTCAATACAGCTTTTTTCATGGTTCAAAAGCATGCCAAAAGATTATTTTAGCTCGTTGGCCGATATGGCCGTCAGTATGCCTGTGAAAGCCAAATGTATTTTTCTGAAAAGGAAGAAGTCGCTAGGTGCCATATCAGGCGAATACGGAGAATGGTTAAGGGAGCGTCGATCGATGATTCTGATTCTGATCAATTTTTGGTCATCAGTCAATTTGTGCGGAATAAACCGTGCATATACCTTTCGTAAGCCCAAATGTTCGGTCAAAATGCGATAAATTGATGTTTTGAAAATGTTTAATTCCATTTCCATGAATGTCATTGATGATTTCGGCTGATTTTTGATGAATTCACGCACAGTTTCGATGGGATTTCCGGTGATCACGGATTTTGATTGGCCCATATGTTGATCGTCATTTGTTCTCACGACCACTTTGAAAACGTTGAAACCACTCGTGCACTCTGCCTTGGGATAGGAAATCATCGCCATAAACTTGTTTCATCAATTTAAACGTTTCGGTAAAAGTTTTACCAATTTTAAAACAAAATTTAGTGTTGGTTCTTTGTTCGAAACTCATTTTCACACCGATAACACAAACGTAATGACACTTAAAACGCAATAACTTCACTTCCAATCGATGAAATGTCATGAAATTCTCACTGGACAATCGAAAAAGACAGCATCAACACATAGATGGCGCCACCAGGGCGCTAGTTCCAAAAAGTCCTGTTTACGTTGGAACGCTGCTTGTATAACATAAGTTGTAGTAGAAAAATGGTTTGTAAGAATATAATATGCTAAAATATTGCTTAAAATATTATCAGGCTAACATGCTCGTAAATAAAATAGTTACATAAAATTAATATTACCTTCAACGCTCGGAATAGCGTAGATATCCACTTCATAGACAACTTCCTTATATTGTGCACCGCGCGGTGAGTCAGGTGGTGTATTGTAAGTCCATCTACAATTTAAGTATTTATATGTTTGAATAATATATGTATGATGTTCAGTGAATTTACCTTTCTCCACTATCACATTCCTCGCTTTCGCTGTTTTCGCTTCGTGCAGTCCCTTGCGAGTTTTCCCCTTGTAATGCTTCCTCTTCAGCACGAACACAGTCATGTATGCCGACTAAGAGCGAGTAGTCCATTATGTGCAACTTTGTAAGGAGCTTTTGTAATAAAACAAACCGATTTGAAAAAAATTGAAAGTTCATTAAATTATTGAAAAATTAACTTTTTACTTACATCAACATCACTTGATAAAGTGTCCAACAATTTTGTTTTTGCTTCTCCAATTTCAATCTTGACTTTTTGCTTTATAAAGTCATTATCTTTGTATGTAGGTAAATACTTTTCTAACTCCTTTTCAGATGCCTCACGATCAACGGTACTCCCTTTTAAGTCAAATTTCCTTGAAGCATAAATTAGTTAAAAAAATATGCTAACAATAATTTGAAATTGATTGTAATTTAAACTCACTTGTGTATGGTTAAATGGGAACTAAATATATTCCTCATAACGACAAAATAATGTTGACCGCTTTCAACCGTTATTCTATACATACCCAAATATTGTGGTAAAAGAGTTTTGCCATGTTTTTCAACGATGTACTAATAAAATAAAGACACAATTTTAAATTAATTTCAGACAAGATAAATAAAGACAATTTACAATTATTGAAAAATAAAAAATAGCTAACATAAATAGAAACAAAATTCCTGAGGCCGCCATTTTGTTAATTTTTGAAACAAAAAATCCTTCGATTAGGCCCAGGATTATCTATTTATAAAACTAATTTTTTTGTCGGATTGATTTTAGATGAATCTCCAAGGACTTATGGTTGTCACCGCAAGTACCTTTTTTGGAACTAGGTCAACACTAGTGATGAGCGATATTTCACTACCCGTGATTTGTTCACTTTGATTGAAAAATCGCAAATCGCAACTGCGATCACATTTTATAAATAGCAGTTCGCTTCTATGAACTGCGATTGCGATCGCAGTTCGAACCTGTGAATTGCGATCGCAGTTCGAACCTGCGAATAGTACAGTACATGCGATCACAATAGCAAATAGCAGAAAAGTAGCAGCTTTCTTCAGGGCATTGTATATATACATATATGCGTATATGCTATTTTTCGTCATAGCGGTTTGAAGTTTTGAGTATAACGTTCTTATAATTTTTAATAATGGCAGGAAATTTATCAAGGAAAAGAAGTGAAGTATGGCAGATGTTTGAAGTAGTAGATGAAATATATGCAAAATGCAATATTTGCAAAACAAAAATTTCATATAAAACATCTTTAACAACCAGAAGTATATAATTAAATTTTTAATTTTACTTATTTGAAAGCTTTTGTGATGAATTTAAAAAATTAGCTTAGAGTACAAATTGAAACTCTTTTCATGGTTGCAATATTCATAAACATTTAAATTAAGTTTTTAATAACACTGAGTAATAAATTATATGAATTTTAATAAAAATGGAGTTACTTTCACTGTTTTATATTTATTTATTCTTTTATTAAGATGCTCTTATAATTATTTCGTTTAACCGTTTCGTTTAATTTAATATTATTTAATTTAAAACAAGAACTGTAATTAATTAATTTCAGAAAAAAATATGGAATAAAAAAATTACGGGTTTTTAATATTTTCCCAAAGATTAGGAAACTCCCGTTATTAATTTGGTCTTGAAAATATTATTAGCGGGTATTCAAAACATTCTGATGGATTATGGAGTTCATAGTTTTTCTTTGAAAATATTAAAAGCGGATCATACCAACAAACAAATGAACTATGCAATAAGCTCTAAGTTTCAGGTAGCCGAACCGCTCCAACATTTGCAAAAATGTAGTGAAAAGAAAGGCGGAAAAACTTGACTCGAATTACAGGAACCAAAAGAGAATTTGCCGCTAATAACGAACACTGTAAAATCGGCAGAACCTGCAGCTACAACAACAACAAAAAGTCTCCGTTCAAACGTTGACTTAGTTGCGATCGCAATAGCAATATAAAATCACAGTGATTTAAAAATAGCAATCACTGAAATCACAGATATCGAAAAATCGCAATATCGCTCATCTCTAGTCAACACAAACCACTATAACTTTGGAAATAACTTTTTTTTTTAATTTTCGTGACTTCAAGTCAACACATTCTATAATAATGCCATATTACTACTTTTGTAAACTGACACGATTTATTAGCAAAAAAATACTGAAAATTCTCATTTTTTCGTGCATCTGGTCACGGTCGGCTTCACTGAATCACCGCTTTACCCATATTTACGGACGTAATCGTTGGGAGTGTTTTCGTCAATACGTACGTATTGACACTTTTATAGAAGATTATACCTGCTCGATTAAGTTTTGCAGCTTGAATTATTTTACCCAGCAGCATATTGAAGAAGTCACACGATAGAGAGTTGACTTGTCTGAAACCTCGTTTGGTATTGAACGGCTCGGAGAGGTCCTTCCAGATCCTGACGGAGCTTTTGGTATTGCTCAACGTCAGTTTACACAGCCGTATTAGTTTTGCGATGATACCAAATTTAGACATCGCAGCATAAAGGAAGCTCCTTTTCGTGCAGTCAAAAGCAGCTTTAAAATCGACGAGAAGGTGGTGTGTTTTGATTTTACTTTCACGGATCTTTTCGAAGATTTGGCGCATAGTGAATATCTGATCAGTTGTTGATTTGCCAGCTCTAAAGCCACACTGATAACGCCCAATCAGTTTGTTGATTCATACAATCCGCTCGATAGAAACTTAAACGCGATGTTGACGAGACTTATCCCACGGAAGTTGCCGCAGACCGTGGGGTCTCCCTGTTTGCGGATTGGGCAGAGCATGCTTAAATTCCAATCGTTGGGCATGCTTTCGTCCGACCATATTTTACAAAGAAGCTGACGCATGCTTCTTATCAGTTCTTCACCGCCGAGTTTGAATAGCTCGGCCGCAAATCCATCGGCCCCCGCCGCTTTGTTACTCTTCAGACGGGTAATTCCTATTCGAACTTCTTCATGGTCGGGCAATGGAACATTTGCGCCAAAGTCATCGATTATCATCGGCAGTACGGAGAAGTTTTCCCTTCATAATTTTAGTATGCTCTGGGCATCGATTTCTAGATCACTTCTGGCGGTTCTAAATGAGTATGCTCTAGTCTTGAAACCGTCTGTTAGTCGCCGCAGTTTGTCGTAGAATTTTCGAGCACTACCCTTGTAGGCCAGCTGTCTCTTCATACTCTGGCATTTCGGCCTCTCTTTTACTGTCGGAAAATGCGTTTCGCTTCCCTCTTTAACTCTCGATACCTATCCCATGCCGCAAGTGTTTTGGTCGATCGTAACGTTGCGAGGTAGGCTGTATAGAACATACAGCCTCTGCTGCGACACGGCACTCTCCATCGTACCAGCTGTTCTTTTGCATTATCCGAAAACCAATGGTTCCGATTGCAGCTGTACGTAAGTAAATGAAATGAAATCCCACAGTTCCCTTATACCGAGTTGTTGGTTGGTGGTGTTTCGATTCGGAGATATCTAGGGTAGCTTGGTGAATTTTTCTATACTCGAATCTAGTACTACAGAGAACCATATTTCGGTCCCCGGCCAAGTCGATCAGCCTCAACGCATTTGGGGATGTTTCCTCATGGAGGCTGAATTTACAGACTGTTTTGCCAAACATAACTTCTTTGCTCACCCTGGCGTTAAAGTCGCCAAGCACGATTTTGGCTTCGCTTCGATGCGGATTATGGCTAGACGTTCATCCACCGGAGTGATTAACAGTACCTGGCGACGGAGTCTCTCTCCCACCACGAACCAACACCGAACTTGCGCTCATTTATATTGCCACTGCAATAAATGCCACAAGGACCTACTCGCCTCAGCTCTTGTCCCGCCCATCGCATTTCTTGGACAGTGGTGATGACAGCCTTCATTTTCACGAGGACACTAACCAGCTGGGCAGGGGCACTTTCTCAATTAAGGGACCAGACATCCCATGGGGGTTTCCATTCCGAGACTTTTCATTGGGCGCGTTTTTTACCTGTAGAGTTCCAAACCCAACGCACAACCCTAAGGAGGCGATGTTTCGCCTTCAAGCGGATGTTCTTTGGCTAACAAGAGGATACTTGGTTTAGGACCGGAACTCGTGAGCAGCCTGAGCCATATATAAAAGAATCCTTTCTGGCCACTCCTAACTGAATGGCTATCAGAGAATTTTCTTTACTTGAACTTCTAAAAATAATTGCCTCCATTAACCTTCGACTTATCCATAATAGACCCTGATATATCAAATATATGTCAGCCGACCAATGAGTCTAAGCATGACACTAGCCATCTCTTTGCATGCCCTGCTGACCTCACACATTCGACACTAGGGTGGGTCGATCCCGGACTTTTTTGATTCGGGATTTCTAATAATGCGGAAAAGTTGCCTTAGTACTTCCTGATTCCAATGCAACTTTTTGTTTTGAGATCGGATTGCATCTTCAACCCCAACTCCGGCCTTGAATTTTCGGAAATTCGCCTAAAATCGTGAAATTGTCTACCTAGCGCCTGAAATGCGCACCTCATGGCAAAATGTATAAAACAAAAGTTATTTGTCACGTCATTTGCTACCGAAATGGTATATGTGATCATGGTCGTAGGACGAACCGTTCCCGAGATACGAGCGAAAAGGCGGCGCGCCACAGCGCAAGGTGAAAATTGTTGCAGCTCTCAGCTAACCTGTATTGGTCACCCAGAACCCACCGCGTGGAGATGGCTGCTCTTCGGGTTCTTCCCAAGCCCAACCTAAGCAACCAACCATATGTCAAGCTTGTTTTAGTCTGAATCTGTGTCAAATTTATTGATAAAATCAGATTTTGTACTAAACTTTGGCACTTGTTGCCTAGATTTCAGTGTAGAGCGTATAAAACGATCACGAGATTGGGAGCCAATAACTTTAGAAGATGCCTCTGTCACCAGTTTGACGGTTCTCTCGACTGCCACGGTGTGAGAGGGGAATTCACTAAATTTCCATACCTCTGCAGTGTCTCCCGACAGCCCTTTTATGAGTTCTTCGTTAGAAACTGAACAAAGAACTGGTGGAACAATCAAGGTAATAGTCTTCCAGTTAATCATATCGTAATAATTATTAGCTTTGAAATTCAGCTTTGGCACTTTATTACATCCAACCCTTCCATTTACAGTGTCAGACTCTGCTTCTCTGGCTGCCAGAAGACGGCCAAGGGCCAACTTTCTGACTCCTATGCGTTCATCAGTCCTCATACTAAGGATAATGTTTTCTGGAAGAGCAAAGAAAGCATTCTGTTGAGTGGATGAATCGACAACCTTGCGCAGTTTAGCAGGTAAGTATCTCGACCTTTGAATTGCAGCATAGAGATGGCGCGAGCCATCTTTGATTGAACTTGTGAGAACTAAATATCTATACAGAATTTAGTGCACACAACCCATAAAGTCACACCCTATTGTTCACAAGCATGCATACGCAGCGGTAAAACCACGCCACTTCTACGAACACAAGAAGATGGAGAAACCAGACATGCAGATAAAATGACAACAAGAATGCATACGCAGCGGTAAAATCACGCCACGCAAACAATTCAACAATAACAAGCATGCATACGCAGCGGTAAAACCACGCCACCGCCAGCAACATACGCAGTCCCAGCAACAAACGCCATCCCAACGCAACATGTTGCGAATGTGCTAGCACGCAGCACAGGCTTGGTGGGGAGTTAGATGGCGGATGATCAGTCAGTCAGCACGGGACTGTGACAGCGTACGCACGTTTGGCATCAGACTACGCAGTGAGTTTATCCTCTGGCTAGTCTTGGTGCCCTGACTTGTGAACACCGTCTGTTAAGGGTGAGCTTGGTAGTGAGTTTATCCTCTGACCAACTCAACATTTAACATCGCGGTCGCTAACGCAGTCTTCCGGGATCTTTACGCGGTAAAGTGATTAAAAGGACCTCTCCAGCGTAGCAGAGGAGCGTAAATGTGTACACCAGTACAGCGTTATTGAAGCCTACACGAGCGTCGGCAGAAGTAGCCGAACGTAGTCGTCGTAGCACGCGAGTGTGAACGTGTATAGCAGGGCAGCGTTAGTGAAGCCCACACGAGCGTCGGCAGAAGTAGCCGAGCGCAGTCGTCATAGCAGAGGAGCGTCAACGCACGCCGAAGGACATTGTCAGCGAAGCCTACGCGAGCGCCGACAGAAATAGTCGAGCGTGGTCTAGCACGGGAGCGTCAACGCACGCCGAAGGACATCGTCAGCGAAGCCTACGCGAGCGCCGGCAGAAGTAGCAGAGCGTGATTATCGTGGTACGGAGTAGCAAGTCGTCTAGCACCCAGGAGCGCAGCAGAGCTGGAAACGGTATTGCCCTAACGGGGCACACCGAACCGTTACCCTAACAGCGCCGTCCTCGGGGACGACAGTACAACGCAGGAGACGAGTTTGTAACTTAAATTAATATATATATGTTACATATTAATATAAGCTAAGTTGAAATAAAGTACGATTCGCAGAAGAGCCCCAACATTTACAAATTTATTGTAACGGGTCGTCTCGACAGGATAAAATCTATGTCTTACTAACTGTATTGCCGTGCCTATTGCCTGTGGAGACTCTATATTGTTTGCCATATATTGTAAGCAATAAGCTGTCACTTCAGCAGTTTGACAGCGCAGTTTTCATTTCTATGAAAATTTCGAAGAGGCAACATATCCCATTTACACATATGCCGACGGCATTTTCATTTCGGTAATATGAAATTTAGAAGAGCGAATATTAAGACGATTGTGTTGTGTTATATTATAAAAATAAAATAAAGTATATTTTCAAAATAACATTTTTCAAAAAAAATAATATTTAGTTTAATATTGTTAATTATAAAAATAAAATAAAGTACATTTTCAAAATAACATTAAAAAAAAAAATGAATATATAGTTTAATATTGTTAATTTACAGAATAATTATGCAAATTGGGTTGGGAATGAGCGAAGTCTTAAATTTAATAAACTTATACAAGCATAAATAATCATTTCTCATTTTAAATTTATTATTTTAATTGGTATATAAAATTTATGGCAGAATTATTATATAGTAGTCCAAAAATATGAATTCTTATTTTTCCAGAAATACATTTGTAAAAAAAAATATCTTTATCCCTTTCTTACTATCTTATTTTTCCCAGGAATACATTTGTAAGAAAAGGATCTTTATCCTTTATTATTTTATTTTTCCCATTAATACATTTGTAAACAAAAGGATCGTAATCCTTTTTTATTTTCCTTTTAAAGATTTAAACAGTTCAAGAGCTCAAAACATGCGCTACATCAGCTACCTACCCGACGGCATTTCGCAATGTGATAAAATAAGTTTTTTAAGAGCTCAAAGCATGCGCTACATCAGCTCGAACCTACCTACCCTGCGCCTTTGCGTAAATGATTATGTTATGATAACAAATGCCCACATACAGATTTGGCAATGACAATAGCAATAGATTTGACAGTTAGTAAGACATAGATTTTATCCTGTCGAGACGGCCCGTAACGAACCCTGGACACGGCGAGTATACCTCAGCAATTATACTTGTAAGAAGCAGGGGCAGCAAAAAGCTTCGTTACAATTGGCGCCCGAGCAAGGACCCTGCGGATCGTAAAACATCAGGAAAACGTTTAGTACGGAGATGGCAGATCTAACCACATGAGAACGTGTCCAAGGAGCAACTAATCTCCTTCGCACAGAGTCTGGGAGTTGACCACATAGGCACCACGCGGGAGATTCGTAAGCGCATAACTACATTGGCAGCCAAGGCGCACGGAGACCCGGAAGTAGAGGAACAATTTTTAAAAATGGAAGCTGCATACAAAACAGGTGAGATCGCTTCACGAGACGAAGGCGATCAGAGGACAACATTCCCACCAGATCAAGACAGAGGGACCGCGAGCACTTTCGTGGAATCAGCCGGGCTACAGCCGCCACAAATCAACAGGTTACTTCAACAGAACGACGTTGCACCCATCATCGACCAGGTGAGGAAGTGGTCCGTGAAATACGACGGTGGGCGAGACCCATTAGCGTTTGTCGAGAGATTAGAAGAGCTCTCCGAAGTGTACATGATAAATGTGGACATCCTTCCAAGAACCATGCCTGAATTA
Organism: Bactrocera dorsalis; assembly: GCF_023373825.1. Lineage (NCBI taxonomy): Eukaryota > Metazoa > Arthropoda > Insecta > Diptera > Tephritidae > Bactrocera > Bactrocera dorsalis. Next base: position 16,935,116 of record NC_064308.1, on the reverse strand, counting down.
TTGTGCGGTACCGCTCTCCAATGGTATCGCTACAATAACGAACATTGGGAGAGTTGGACAACTTTCAAAAAGGACTTTCTGCGCTTCTTTTTACCAGCACGTTACTTCGAACGCCTCGAAGATAACATACGGCAACGAAGACAACACGTGCAAGAAAAGTACAAGGACTAAGTTCTAGCTATGCAGAGCTTAATGCGACACGCTGGGTATAATCCGGAGGAGTGACTGGAGAGAATTTTTCGAAACAGTCACACAGATTATCTGCTCTACATTCGGCGGCGAGTTCGAGACGCTAGCCAAACTCATCACACTGGCAGAAGGGTACGAAGGGATATATGAAGGACAACGACGTGGAGTAGAGCCACCTCGACGGGAGATGACGAGATACATCATAAGTGACCTCGAGGTGAGAAATGCATGTAGGCCGTTACCAGGTCCACCACAACACCACGCGACGGTGGATGCGCATCGCCAGCAACCATCCACGAGTAGAGCCGTTAGGCCGGGAAATGTATGCTTCAGATGTGGCCAGGTAGGTCACTATGCTAGATGTCGAAATCCCAGGAAACGACCAAGGGTTTCGCCAAAGATAAGGCGCGGCGGACCCACGGGACTCAGCGCCGAACAACCAATAATTATGCTTCAGGAACGCGGCCGGCTATACGCCCTAATCACGCTTGGCGGAGAACCGGCGGAAGCCGTCATGACACCGGCGCTTCGAAAAGTTTTATATCACCACGAGTTGCAGAACGTATGGACGCAACCGGGAAAGGTAATAAGGTGACCGTAGCTATCGAGATACAAATGGCCGATGGCACCACCAGCAAGGTATTCGACGCCGTGGAGACCAATATTCAACTCGGACCGACATCACTAAAGGCAGTGTTACACGTGATGCCCAGAGCGATTGAAGACGTCATACTCGGATTGGATACACTGGGGAAAATGGGAGCTATAGTATCTTGCGGAGGTCACCAGGTAGTGCTGAAAGCGTCAGATGCACAGCAATCAACGACCTCCCGCACCATGTCATCCGAAGCCGTAAGCAACGTGACCCTAACCACGCCAGACACACGCCTGCAAAAGCGTAGGATGAAAAGGAAAGGAAGACGTAAGCTTAAGTGCAGTAGGGTCAATCGACCAGAGAAACGAAGCGGCTCATATACGTGACTCCTTAGACGAGGAACTTCGAAAATTCGAAAGTATAAGGCAAGCAACGACGATGGCTCCACAATGCAAATGGTGGCGAAAGCGAGTAGAAGTTCGCGCAAACCCAGAGAAGTGCGCGGGTTACATGGAAAAGGATGGTCAACTTTACGCCACATTCCGCGTAGATCTCAGAATGAAGAGGCTGTACCCAGGAAGCTATGCTATCTATACAGAATTTAGTCCACACAACCCATAAAGGCACACCCTATTGTTCACAAGCATGCATACGCAGCGGTAAAACCACGCCACTTCTACGAACACAAGAAGATGGAGAAACCAGACATGCAGATAAAATGACAACAAGAATGCATACGCAGCGGTAAAAATACGCCACGCAAACAATTCAACAACAAGCATGCATACGCAGCGGTAAAACCACGCCACCGCCAGCAACATACGCAGTCCCAGCAACACACGCCATCCCAACGCAACATGTTGCGAATGTGCTAGCACGCAGCACAGGCTTGGTGGGAAGTTAGATGGCGGATGATCAGTCAGTCAGCACGGGACTGTGACAGCGTACGCACGCTTGGCATCAGACTACGCAGTGAGTTTATCCTCTGGCTAGTCTTGGTACCCTGACTTGTGAACACCGTCTGTTAAGGGTGAGCTTGGTAGTGAGTTCATCCTCTGACCAACTCAACCTTTAACATCGCGGTCGCTAACGCAGTCTTCCGTGATCCGGGATCTTTACGCGGCAAAGTGATTAAAAGGACCTCTCCAGCGTAGCAGAGGAGCGTAAACGTGTACACCAGTACAGCGTTATTGAAGCCTACACGAGCGTCGGCAGAAGTAGCCGAGCGCAGTCGTCATAGCAGAGGAGCGTCAAGGCACGCCGAAGGACATTGTCAGCGAAGCCTACGCGAGCGCCGACAGAAATAGTCGAGCGTGGTCGTCGTAGCACGGGAGCGTCAACGCACGCCGAAGGACATCGTCAGCTAAGCCTACGCGAGCGCCGGCAGAAGTAGCAGAGCGTGATCATCGTGGTACGGAGTAGCAGGTCGTCTAGCAGAGCGGGAAACGGGACAAGAGTGAAGGAACTCGATGAAAAAATATTTATGTGGAGACCAGTCCGAACGTGTCCTTTGGCGTAGGTGAATGAATGTGAGTGATAGCACTCGGCGAAATCAACGTCAAGAAGTGTGACCGCAAGCCGATTTTCACCTTGCGCTGTGGCGCGCCGCATTTTCGCTCGTATCTCGGGAACGGTTCGGTAGCAAATGACGTGACAAACAAATTTTGATTTATACATTTTGCCATGAGATGAGTATTTCAGGCGCTAGGTAGACAATTTCACGATTTTAGGCGAATTTCCGAAATTTCAAGGCCGGAGTTGGGGTTGAAGATGCAATCCGATCTCAAAACAAAAAGTTGCATTGGAATCAGGAAGTACTAACGCAACTTTTCCGCATTATTAGAAATCCCGAATCGAAAAAAGTCCAGAATCGACCCACCCTATCCGACACCCCTCTCCCTTTAGTCCAACCCCGACGAAACAACGCGCTTCCTGGGCCTACCGTTGGATGACGGCGATGCCAACTTATCTAATCCTTACCCTCCTCACGGGGTTAGGTACCGTTACAAGCACAAGAACAACCATCTGATGATCAACACGTCAATAGAACAAAGGAATTTGTGCTAGAGAATCGACTATTATCAGTCAGAGATTTTACTGGAATGGTTGGAATATCGGAAGGATCTGTGAAAACCATTTTGAAAGATCGTTTGGTCATAAGAACAATAGATGCAGTATACATTCAACCAGATTTTCGTAAATTTTTATGTTAGGTAAATGGGGGCTCGGGAAGTATTTACTCGATTAACCCAATTTTTGATACACAGATTTATTATTAGGAAAATATATGTGAATTTATAATTTTGCGGGCGAATTCAACTATAGATACAGATATTCGGTACCTACAGTCATTATTCGTGCAATGTTTTATCTCGTTATAATATGTATATTAATTTCTGTTTGATTTGTGTACTTGAAAATGAAAGAATCAACTTAAATTTAAAATTGTAGTATATGGGATGTAGTCGTGGTTGTGGTCCGATTTCGCCCACTCCGAAAAATGTCTCGTGCTAGATATGTGATTTCTCCAAGCCAAGTGACAAGCAACGCTGATGGTCGAATTTTCACATAAATGACAAAAATGTTGTAGAGCCGTCTCACACCATCTCGGAGTTAAACTTTAATATTTTTGGCGTATTTAGTCCCCTTTCATCATTTTTACACTGTCGGTAGGAGTTCTCATAATATAATATTTGCGCTAGGCAAATTTGGTTGTTACAGATTGAGTGGTTTAGGAGATATGTGTACAAAACTTATTAGCGGGCCTTTTTAATCGTTTTTGGCCAAATTTTTGCCAAATTAGAGTTCTATATCTTAAATTAATGCTTAGTTATGTCACTTTATAGGTTTTCCGATTACGTCAATCTACGAACTCGTAATTTTTTTTTACTACGGACCCACATACCATCTAGATATCTCAATTTTTTACTAAGTTACATCTTGCACGGACGGTCGGACGGACAGACTGACAGACCGTCATCCGGGTTTTAACTTTAAATACTTACATCTATTTCGCTTAGTTTTAGGTGATATATTCAGCCGTTAGATTAACAAAAATATTATCTCTGTAGTAAATCTGCAAGAGTATAAAATATGAGGCTGGATAACTGGACTTTTGCCCGACAACTCTTGGTTTTTGCACCACGATAATGCACTGTCACATACTGCATTGGATCTATGTGAGTTTTCCGTCAAATTTTCAACCAATATTGTGCCGCTTCGTATGATTTTTGGCTATTCTGAAATCTTAAAAAACAGCTCTGGGAAAACCGACTTGAGTCAATTAGAGAGATTAAACGTGGATCGCTACGCGCATTGAAATCTATTCCGGAAATTTACTTTACGGTTTACAGTATTGGAAAAAATGTTGGCATAGATTTTGAAGAAACAATTGAAAATGTTAAAACTATGAACCATTTTGCAAACAAACGTAAAGATAAATGTTATGGAGTTATGGGTGAAAATACTCACTGGGTGATATTGCTTTAAAAATGCATGCATACGTTCGATTTCCTCCGATGTCAAGCTCTTTATTATAAAAAATTTATCATAACTTTGGTAAAACTGCGCTCCGGATTTACCTGATGAGTCAATACGTAATGGCTGTGAGCGAGTTAATGACTCGCGATAATCAACATCATCAACACTGAATCGCTCACGCAAGTTCCGAAATACTAAAGGACAATATTCTTTGACTTTGAAATGTGACGGCATATTTTCCCTAAAATTCAAACAGTACATTTTGTGTTACTCGCAAATTTTTTTATATTCATACTTATTAAAAAGATGATTATCAACTTTGATTTTTGAGAATGCACGAAAGTCATCTGGCAAAAGCATCACAGGAATATTAACATGACTTAGTTCATTTATCTGAAATTATAAACAATAAATACATTTTTAGTTTTACACCAGTTATACAGAACAATAATTTATCTTTACCGTGTGATTAATGCCCCACATAAAAACGCTCAGAATCGGTTCGCTGGCACGAAAAAGTTTTACTTTTTGATGCTTTACCCGAAAATGTTTTTTTTTTAATACACGTGGCTGCGAAGACGACATTTTCTTGTCCATATTACAAAAACTTTCTGGTTTGACGATTGCTAAATCGGTTTTATCTATGTCTCCTCCTTTTAATAAAAGTTAGACATCAAAAAATATTACTGTAAAAAATATCTCTTGTTCAGTGTGAACTGCAATAGAGGTTATTGTGCGTATGGGGAATTTCGATGGATGTACCATACGATATCTGCAAAATAATAAAAACAAGAGTATAGAAGCAGAAAGATCGAATATGTGCGCACAATTTTATAGTACAAAATTTAACAACATAAAAATAAATTTTAAAATCTTTCCTTTTACCCTGCCTTTATTCTTTATCTACCGAAACAAGGAACTCACCTAGGATGTTTTTGAAATTAAAGTTTCTTAAAATGTAAATGGCCTTTATTAAAATTTGGATTTTTATGCACTCAGATGTTTATCCACCAACACTTCTTAAAACTATTTGTGAAGTCTAACAGCATATAGTTGTAATATATAATTCGATAAATCATTTCGCCTAGAAAGATGTTACAAATGGAAAAGTAGCATAATTAATAAATTCCTCCCACAAAAGTTCACCACTAATAATTTCAGCTTTTGTAATTTATAGCAGTATATCGATTTCCGTTTAGTGTGCGAAAAATCTATATGTAGATATGTATGAAGATTTACTGCATATAATGAACAATTACCTTGACCGTTCCCATGACAGTAAAACATTTTATCTTTTAAATTTGTGTGCGTTAAAAAATAAATTTTTTAATAATTGCAAACAACTCTTTGGATATTTCTATTTGACCAACTAAGTGTATGCTGCGATTATTTTTCAGTTAAATGATTTTTCAGCTCTTAACGCAAGAAATTGGCTCGACAACTTTTATTCGCAACGACCCCTGTGTCTTCTTGTGTTTTCAATTATTTTAAAATAAAATCTTTAAACTCCTTATAGGATTCGTCAATGTCCACATTTTGTATAATTGTGTGGAAATTTCCTTCGGTAACTCATATGTTATCTATTGTTCTGCAGTCGCAAGACGCTTCTGTAATGATTCTTCCGATTTTGTTTGACGCTTACGCAAACGCAACTCCCAAACCTTCAGCGTTGGTGGATTGATGTAGACTAGATTAGGATTTAAATCCGTTTTTTTTTTTTGATCTGCTCGACTCTTTGTGGTTCGATGTCCAGAACGTACACTTTACCGGATCTTTGTATATTACGAACTCCATGTTTACTTGTATCGTATATATTACCACTAAAAACTGCAGTTTCTATAAATTCAGTGTAGCTATTTTTTCTCCATTTTATCCTTGTCAACGAAATAATAATGAACACCACGTTTTTCTCCGGCGCGTGGAGAACGTGCTGTGTATGATATCCTAAAACCAAAAATCTGAGGAAATTCTTTGAAAAGCTTCTCCAGAAATGTAGTCTTCCCAGAACCCGAAGGACCTTCCATTGACATCCAGCCGAAAACTATAGTTAGCAGTGAATTACAAAAACATTAAATTCAACACAGTATTTAGTTGAGAATTACTCCTTTTACTTCAGGTACTGTAACACGCAACATGAATACAATTTAACAGTGGAAATGATTAACCATTCAAACCAAAAACTCTGAAAAATAAAAACAAAAAACAAAACAAATATATTGACGAAAACGAAGAAAGTTAGACATAAAGTCAGATATAAAAAAATCTATCAGTCAAGTACTTTTTGAATTACTCGATAATTAGGAAAGGTTCTCTGGAACGTTGAGAGCAGGTAGCTAGCAGCAGCTGCAAAACTTCAAAAGCGTTTTTCTCGAAACTTTGTTTTTTTTTTTTTGAATTGCTGACCACTGCAGCTATAGAAGTCAATGAAATTTATAAAGCCTTTTGGAAATATCTAAAACTAGTACTCAAAATTTTGTAAAATTCTATATGAATCTTTAGGGATTAGTGACAGTCACCGTCAGGAAGTTGGATCAAAACTGAATCAGCACAAACAACCATTACCTTTATATTATTAATTTTACAAATTCCCGAAACCATACTGATGCTTGGGGATAAATTTTAGAATAGCATCCCCCGGATTTAAAATTGAGTATGTACGGAAGGAGGAAGTCCTCCAAATCAAGAAAAATTATATACATAGATGCCGCTGACTTATGGTTTTTGAGATATTTGCTTTTAAAGGTAAAAAATGCAACTATTTGAAATGCGTGTTTTTCTGATTTTAAATGAATTTTACACTTCTTTTAACTTTTATATCTACTAACACTTCACTAATTCGTTTCCACCCATTTATTTTATAATAAATAGTGCAAAAATAACTTTTATTTAATATTTAATTTTGGATCAATTACAATAACAAAAGGGTTGCATTCTAACCAATAATCGGTGTTGCCTTATGTACATATTTTATAAAAAAAAAAAAAATTAAGACAACTAATGATACCCCCGTGGCAGGAAATAAATAACACATTACTAGTTTTCCGCATAGAATACCTTTCAGCATTGGCGGCCTTCGGCCACGCTTTAATAAGAAAAGCAACCTGGTCGGACCAGCACCTTGGTGTCTTCAGTACTTTCGTCCTTATTGGGTTGGCTGCTTTCGGCCTTTCAAAACAATAACCCTGGCGGGCCAACACTTGGGCGTTTGCAGTTCTTTGGTGTTGCATTCCTTTTTGCGTTGGCGGCCTTCGGCCGCACTACAAAAAATAACGTCGGCAAATCCAACACCGAGATTTATCAAGATAATGAAAAGTCTGAAATATTTTACATTACTCATCAAACGATAGTGAATTTCGTATTGACGGCACAATGTTGTTGTTGTTGTTGTTAACGGTTTGCTAATCCCCGTTAGGATGGTAAGGGTTGTTTGTGTTGTCGTCGAGGTCATCTAACGGTAGGCTCAAGAAACGTGCTGTTTCGACGGGGTCGGACTAAAGGGAGGAAGGTGTTAGATGGGTAGGGTTTGTAGGGCATGCAAAGAGGTGGCCAGTGTCATGCGGAGACTCGTTGCATGCAGGACATACATTAGGTATGTTGGGGTCGATTCTGGATAAATAGGAGTTTAACCTGCTACAGTATCCAGAACGAAGTTGCGCTAGGGTCACTCGCGTGTCTCGCGGCAACTGGAGCTCTTCGTCTGCAATAGGTGGTGGTTTGACTCCAAGAACGCCATTCAGGGGAAGGGAGTCGGTGAAGGTGTTGATGGCTCCACTGTGAATGGCGGTCAGTGCCTGTCGAAAGTTAGTTGCGTCCGAAGTCTGGTCGGCGTACTGTTCAATGTCGTCGACATAGTCGAGGAATGACCTCTTGATGCTCCTGGGAGGCGGTTCCGCTCCAAGCAGGTGGCTGCAAGGGTGATTCCTACGGAAACAGCCCAGCAGGAACTGCCTGGAGAGAAGTTGATTATGCTCCTTTACAGGTAGCATGCGCGTCTCACTGTGGAGGTGTTCAATGGGAGACATCAAAAGGCATCCTGTCGTGCTCCGGAATGCTGTATTCTGGCAGGTCTGAAGTTTCCTCATCTGCGTAACCAGGCGACCATATTGGTGCTGCGTAGTTGAGGACCGCCATTGCCCGACGTCAATATCGTGCGGTCATCTGCGTACGAGGTAAGGAAACCCCCCCTGGTGGTTGAGGAAGTTTCGAGATATAGAAGTTAAACAGTAACGGGGAGAGGACACCACCCTGCGGAACCCCCTGTTTAACTCTTCTCAGTTTAGATGTTTCACTGCGAAATAGTACGGATGACTAACGACCGTTCAGATAGTTCATGGTCCACCTCTCTAGCCTTGGAGGGAGAGTGGTTTTTTCGATGTCCTGCAGGAGCGCTGTGTGATTGAGCGTGTCAAATGCTTTTGACGGCACAGTCTTCATTTTTATTCGATTACAATATATGGTAACACAAATTTTTTGTTTTGTTTGCAACCATTTTCTTATTGTATGAATAACGGGATTTCAACGATAGTTAAATATGGAATTATAGCTACTTTTGCTCTATTTAATACAAAACAAAGGTGTAGAAACAAATTAGTTAAGTGTTAGTAGATACAAAAGTTATAAATATATTTAAGTGTAAAATTCATTATAAATTGGAGAAGCACGCATTTTAAATAGTAAAATTTATTAATATTAAATGCAAATATCTCAAAAACAATAAGTCAGCGGTCTGGATCTGGAGGACCTCCTCTATCCACACCCATTTTAACCCCGAAATCGGAGAACGTTATTCTAAGTCCCAGCAATGCTTTGTTTTTACTTTTATAAAAATACTATATTATATAACGGGTGATTTTTTTGAGGTTAGGATTTTCATGCATTAGTATTTGACAGATCACGTGGGATTTCAGACATGGTGTCAAAGAGAAAGATGCTCAGTATGCTTTGACATTTCATCATGAATAGACTTACTAACGAGCAACGCTTGCAAATCATTGAATTTTATTACCAAAATCAGTGTTCGGTTCGAAATGTGTTTCGCGCTTTACGTCCGACAAATTTTGTTCAGCGATGAGGCTCATTTCTGGTTGAATGGCTACGTAAATAAGCAAAATTGCCGCATTTGGGGTGAAGAGCAACCAGAAGCCGTTCAAGAACTGCCCATGCATCCCGAAAAATGCACTGTTTGGTGTGGTTTGTACGCTGGTGGAATCATTGGACCGTATTTTTTCAAAGATGCTGTTGGACGCAACGTTACGGTGAATGGCGATCGCTATCGTTCGATGCTAACAAACTTTTTGTTGCCAAAAATGGAAGAACTGAACTTGGTTGACATGTGGTTTCAACAAGATGGCGCTACATGCCACACAGCTCGCGATTCTATGGCCATTTTGAGGGAAAACTTCGGACAACAATTCATCTCAAGAAATGGACCCGTAAGTTGGCCACCAAGATCATGCGATTTAACGCCTTTAGACTATTTTTTGTGGGGCTACGTCAAGTCTAAAGTCTACAGAAATAAGCCAGCAACTATTCCAGCTTTGGAAGACAACATTTCCGAAGAAATTCGGGCTATTCCGGCCGAAATGCTCGAAAAAGTTGCCCAAAATTGGACTTTCCGAATGGACCACCTAAGACGCAGCCGCGGTCAACATTTAAATGAAATTATCTTCAAAAAGTAAATGTCATGAACCAATCTAACGTTTCAAATAAAGAACCGATGAGATTTTGCAAATTTTATGCGTTTTTTTTTTTTAAAAAGTTATCAAGCTCTTAAAAAATCACCCTTTATATATACATATTTTAGTTTTTTAAACGATCAAGAATTTATATAGAGAAATGCTTGTCAGAGAACATTATACATAAGTATATTTGCATCATTCAAGCGATCGTATTAGTATTAAATTTACGTTGCCTTAGACAACTTTCGGGTTCATTTCGATTTGTCATGAATTTGCAGTTCATACATTTTTTGGGAAATGTTTAGTATCGCGCCGGTTTAGTCTCGTTTATGGAGAAAAACAGGAGGGGGCTACCCCCTCACGCCCCCTTATTGGAAAGAGGAAGGATCGAACTTTTTAATAAATCCCCCCCCCGACCCCCTAGAGCCCCTATAGACCTGTAGGGAGCCCTTTGAAAATGACCAAAAATCAGTGTTTTCGCTCATTTTTCCATACAAACTGAAACCAATGCAACCCAGCGAACATTTTTGTATGGACAAGAAATCGAAATAAAGAAAACCAAAATGTTTCAGTGCAATGTACATACATATTTAATTGCATCTATTAATGATACAAAGGGATCCGTGGTGACCGAAGTACTTTCGTGTAGTACTCCTTTCTGCGTTGGCGTTTTCTTAATCTGGAGGATCAGTTCTATCCAACCACACCACTTTTAACCCTGAACCCTAAAGCCGACCCTAGAACTCCTTTTTGCGTGGGCGGCCTTTGGCCGCGCTTTACAAAAATAACCCTGGCCGGTCCAACACCAGCTACGCCATTCACAGTTCAAATTAGGCAGTCATTTTGGTTTTTCGCATTATTGAACTCAATGCAGAAAAAGGTGTATTTTATTTAAAGATTTACGGGGAAACTTTAGTATACGATCCCACGATTTCAGGGTTAAAAGTGGTATGGTTGGATAGGGCTGATGCTCCAGATTAAGAAAATATATAATTGTTGCCGCCGCAAACTTATAGTTTCCGAGATATTTCCATTTAAAGTTGAAAATTTTGCAAATTTTAACTTGCAATTTCTCGATTGCTAGTAGTTATTTAATTCATATTATGCCTTTTTTATGCACTTATACTTCATTACATTGTTTCTACATATTTATTTTTTTAGTAATTATTTAGTTATTTGCTTAAAATAAGCATTTTATATTTTACACAATTTTCATTCCATGCACAATAACAAAAGTATTCCGTGTTTACAGATATTAAGTGTTGCCATAATTACACATATATCAAACGAATAAGAATGGATATAAAAACTCAAACGCAGAAAACAAATACTATCTGAAATAAATTTTCCATTGTAATAAGAAAATTTTTAAGGCTTTATTGGCGGCCTTCGGCCGCGCTTCAAAAAAAATAACCCTGGCCAATCCAACACCGGGGTGTATCAAGTTTTTTTTTTAATTAAAACTCCTTTTCGCGTTGGCGGCCTTCGGCCGCGCTTCAAAAAAATAACCCTGGCCGATCCAACACCGGGGTGTATCAAGTTTTTTTTAAGTAAAGCTCCTTTTCGCGTTGGCGGCCTTCGGCCGCGCTTCAAAAAAATAACCCCGGCCGATCCAACACCGGGGTGTATCAGGTTTCTTTTAAGTAAAACTCCTTTTCGCGTTGGCGGCCTTCGGCCGCGCTTCAAAAAAATAACCCCGGCCGATCCAACACCGGGGTGTATCAGGTTTCTTTTAAGTAAAACTCCTTTTCGCGTTGGCGGCCTTCGGCCGCGCTTCAAAAAAATAACCCTGGCCGATCCAACACCGGGGTGTATCAAGTTTTTTTTAAGTAAAACTCCTTTTCGCGTTGGCGGCCTTCGGCCGCGCTCAAAAAAATAACCCTGGCCGATCCAACACCGGGGTGTATCAAGTTTTTTTTAAGTAAAGCTCCTTTTCGCGTTGGCGGCCTTCGGCCGCGCTTCAAAAAAATAACCCTGGCCGATCCAACACCGGGGTGTATCTGGTTTCTTTTAAGTAAAACTCCTTTTCGCGTTGGTGGCCTTCGGCCGCGCTTAAAAAAAATAACCATGGTCGATCCAACACCGGGGTGTATCAAAAATCTTGATATATCAAGAAAAAGGGCAATGATTTATGTATTTGGGGTATAGTCCTATTTTTTATTCATTTTTATTCGTTTGATAAATGTGTAATTATGGCAACACTTATTATCTGTCAACACGGAATACTTTTGTTATTGTGCATGGAATGAAAATTGTGTAAAATATAAAATGCTTATTTTAAGCAAATAACTAAATAATTACTAAAAAATAAATATGTAGAAACAATGTAATGAAGTATAAGTGCATAAAAAAGGCATAATATGAATTAAATAACTACTAGCAATCGAGAAATTGCAAGATAAAATTTGCAAAATTTTCAACTTTAAATGGAAATATCTCGGAAACTATAAGTTTGCGGCGGCAACAATTATATATTTTCTTAATCTGGAGCATCAGCTCTATCCAACCATACCACTTTTAACCCTGAAATCGTGGGATCGTATACTAAAGCCGACCCAGATTTACAAAGAAATTAACAATCAAAAGTAATTAAAAACATTACTAGTGGTTTTTATAATTCATAAGTATTATATGTGCGTGAAAATGTATCCATAATTGGTTTGGTACAATGCACAACAGATGAAAATACACTGGCATATATTGAGAAATTTGCAAAAAATAGCATTTTTTAAAGTGAATTTTTGGAAAAATTTGTGATCCGATTTTTATAAAATATGTTTTAAAATAAATTTCGATAATTTAAGCATACATGCGTGTTTAAAATTTTCAGTTTGGTTCTCTCGTTTAAGTACAGTGAGCCAAAATTAACCGGCGCGATACTAAACCCAACCCCATTTTTTAATTCTTTGAATAAAATTAAAGAGTATTTATAAATACCAAAAAAAAGAAGGATTTTTCACCAGAATTCACTCGAAAATGTCAAATAAACCTTAATTTAGTTAAAATTTTCGAACACAATTTAGTCTCTTCACCAAAATATTTATTAAGAGTGATTAATAATTACTTTAAATACTATTTTCATTTTACTTTGTACAAATTTCAGTAATACATGAAGACTCAACTAAAAAGTTTAGATTATATACACACACATTTGAAATGTGAACAACTTATGAACGTATCATATTCCTATGAATATACACATGGTTGGTTTTAATTTCAGTATTTGTTTTCGTAAGAAATATTATATTAACACTTATACCTTAAAAAATTCTTCTCTGGTCGCTTTTAATTTAATTTCAATAAGAACAATAATTGAGATGAATTCAATCAGTAATTTGTAGTCTGCAATAGTGATGGCCGATATCCATCGAAGTTTGTTTTAATGTGATATTCGATACATCAATGGATTTTCTTACTTATGTTAAGCAATCTGTTTGCTAAATAATTGTTGTCCCAATTACATATTGCTAGCAACAGACTGTCATTTGAGTGTTATGACAGCTCAGTTCACATTTTTGTTTGGAGCGGCAACATATACAATGATTCCGTCACATGGTTCCATTGTCTGCTGTTTTTATGTTTTGTTGCGAAAATTGCAATATAGCAAAATAAGATTGAAAAAGAAAATTGTAAGAACATGTGGAAAATATTAATTAAATACACAAATACATGTATGTGTGTATGTATGTATGTATGGATAAGTTTAGTAAACATTTTAATTACAATTGTTTGCATTTGCATACACATAACTAAGCACTTATTTTATAATTAAATTTAAACTGGTAAATTCGCATTATTCAAAAACCTTTCAAGCCCTGAACCATACAAAACAAGAAGGAATTGTTTTCCAAAAACTCGTTTGTTAAAAATAGTAGATTTTCTACTATTCCATTTGCTTTTAAAATATTTAAAATATAGTTAAATAAAAAAAAAAAATTCTGAACAGTTCAAGAGCTCAAACATGTACTTCTATAATTCGAACCTGCCTGGTTGATGCAAATTCACAAACGATTATCTCATTATAACAAATGACCACACAAAAATTTTGCTATCAGGGATAAAGAGATGTCCAACTTCTCTCTCACTGGAAGTGAGTGGATTTGTTGCATTGTTCAATACCACTTATAAAATATGTAAAACAGTGAAAATTAAACGAAGTTGTGAAATTTAAATACATTTGATAAAACATTTTGTAATGTCAAACAACACAGTATTATTTTCAATAAAAAAATTTTTAAAAACATTTATTGATTGTGAGCTTGAAAGCTTAAATCCTTTATTGGGTATTGAAATGTCAAAAGTCAATTGTCTTAACATACCATAAAAAATTAAAATAGTTTCTCTTTATATTAATTAACCACTATATAGTAATTTTGTACGTACTAAATGTTGTGCGTTTTAATTTAAATGCCCAAAAACGGAGTGGAGGTCTTGATCTTCCTCTGCTTCCCGTGGCGGGTACTGCGTCGAATACTTTCAGAGCTGGAGTGTTTTCATCCATCCGGACAACATGACCTAGCCAGCGTAGCCGCCGTCTTTTAATTCACTGAACTATGTCAATGTCGTCGTATATCTCGTACAGCTCATCGTTCCATCGAATGCGATATTCGCCGTGGCCAACGCGCAAAGGACCATAAATCTTTCGCAGAACCTTTCTCTCGAAAACTCGCAACGTCGACTCATCGGTTGTTGTCATCGTCCAAGCCTCTGCACCATATAGCAGGACGGGAATTATGAGCGACTTATAGAGTTTGGTTTTTGTTCGTCGAGAGAAGACTTTACTTTTCAATTGCCTACTCAGTCCGAATTAGCACCTGTTGGCAAGAGTAATCCTGCGTTGGATTTCCAGGCTGACATTGTTGGTGGTGTTTACGCAGGTTCCAAGATAGACGAAATTATCTACATTTTAAAAGTTATGACTGTCAACAGTGACGTGGGAGCCAAGTCGCGAGTGCGACGACTGTTTGTTTGATGACAGGAGATATTTCGTCTTGCCCTCGTTCACTGCCAGACCCATTTGCGTTGCTTCCTTGTTCAGTCTGGAGAAAGCAGAACTAACGGCGCGGGTGTTGAGACCGATGATCTCAATATCATCGGCATACGCCAGCAGCAGTACACTCTTATAAAAGATTGTACCTGCTCGATTCAGTTCTTCGGCTCGAATAATTTTCTCCAGCAGCAGATTGAAGAAGTCGCACGATAGGGAGTCGCCTTGCCTGAAACCTCGTTTGTTATTGAACGGCTCGGAGAGGTCCTTCTCGATCCTGACGGAGCTTTTGGTATTGCGCAACGTCAGCTTACATAGCCGTATTAGTTTTGCGGGGATACCAAATTCAGACATCGCGGCATAAAGGCAGCTCATTTTCGTGCTGTCGAAAGCAGCTTTGAAATCGACGAATAGGTGGTGAGTGTCGATTCTCCTTTCACGGGTCTTTTCCAAGATTTGGCGCATGGTGAATATTTGGTGGTTGTTGATTTTCCAGGTCTAAAGCCACACTGATAAGGTCCAATCAGTTTGTTGACGGTGGGCTTTAATCTTTCACACAATACGCTCGACAGAACCTTATATGCGATGTGGAGGAGGCTAATCCCACAGTAGTTGGCGCAGATTGTAGGGGTCTCCTTTTTTATGGATTGGGCATAGCACACTTAAATTCCAATCGTTGGGCATACTTTCGTCCGACCATATTTTGCAAAGAAGCTGATGCATGCACCTTATCAGCTCTTCACCGCCGTGTTTGAATAGCTCGACCGGCAATCCATCGGCCCCTGCCGTTTTGTTGTTTTTCAGGCGGGCAATTGCTATTCGAACTTCTTCATGGTCGGGCAATGGAACGTCTGCTCCCTCGTCATCGATGGGGGTATCGGGTTCGCCTTCTCCTGGTGTTGTGCGTTCACTGCCATTCAGCAGGCTGGAGAAGTGTTCCTTACATAATTTAAGTATGCTCTGGGCATCGGTGGCTAGATCATCTTGGGGGGTTCTACAAGAGTATGCTCCGGTCTTGAAACCTTCTGTAAGCCGCCGCATCTTTTCGTAGAATTTTCGAGCATTACCCCTGTCGGTCAACTTATCAAGCTCTTCGTACTCACACATTTTGGCCTCTTTCTTTTTCTGTCTACAAATGCGTCTCGCTTCCCTCTTCAACTCTCGGTATCTATCGCATCCCGTACGTGCTGTGGTCGATCGTAACGTTGCGAGGTAGGCAGCCTGTTTTCTCTCCGCCGCGACGCGGCACTCCTCGTCGTACCAGCTTTTGCACTTTCCGAAAACCAATGGTTTCGGTTGCAGCTGTACGTATGGAGTTTGAAATGCCGTCCCACAGTTCCCTTATACCGAGTTGTTAACGAGTGCTCTCAGAGAGCAGGAGTGCAAGCCGAGTGGAAAATCTTTCGGCTGTCTGTTGTGATTGCAGCTTCTCGACGTCGAACCTTCCTTGTGTTTGTTGGCGTGCGTTTTTTGCTGCACAGAGGCGGGTGCGAATTTTGGCTGCAACAATATAGTGGTCCGAGTCGATGTTAGGACCTCGGAGCGCACGCACATCTAAAACACTGGAGACGTGTCTTCCGTCTATCACAACATGATCGATCTGGTTGGTGGTTTTTCGATCCGGAGACAGACAGGTAGCTTGATGTATCTTCTTATGTTGGAATCTAGAACTACAGATACCCATATTTCGGGCCTCGGTGAAGTCGATCAGCCTCAACCCATTTGGGGATGTTTCCTCGTGGAGGCTGAATTTACCGACCGTAGTGTCAAAGATACCTTCTTTGCCCACCCTGGCGTTGAAGTCGCCAAGCACGATTTTGACATCGTGGCGAGGGCATCTCTCATAAGTGCGCTCCAAGCACTCATAAAAGGCATCTTTGGTCACATCGTCCTTCTCTTCCGTCGGGGCGTGGGCGCAAATCAGCGATATGTTGAAGAACCTCGCTTTGATGCGGATTGTGGCTAGACGTTCATTCTAGCCGAGTACTCGGCGACGGAGTCTCTCTCCCACCACGAATCCAACACCAAACTTGCGCTCCTTTATATGGCCACTGTAGTAAATGTCACAAGGATCTACTCGTCTCTGTCCTTGTCCCGTCCATCGCATTTCTTGGGCGGCGGTGATGTCAGCCTTTATTTTCACGAGGACATCAACCAGCTGGGCAGCGGCACCTTCCCAATTAAGGGACTGGACATTCCAGGTGCTACCCCTGTTTGTTTGCTATCCTCAAGGCCAATAGATTTGATAGTTGGTTAGCATAAATCTTTTTATGGTATGTTAAAACAACTGACTTTTGACATTTCAATACCCAATAAAAAGGTTTCAAAAAAGGTCCTCAGGTTTAAAAAATGTATATACGTCCTCAAACTCATAGTTTTCGAGATATTTCACTTTAAAGTTAAAAAATTTTTAAAAACAACACATTTTTCAATTAATATATATTTAATTACACTGTACACATTCAAATATATCAAAAATTTACACTAAATGTGTATTTTTAAAGAAAATAATTATATTTTAAAAACTATTTTGCACATTCAAACTTTCAAGAGATTTGTGTGTTTACATTTATGACAAATAGCAGTGTTGCCATACTTTGTGTCCTGAAAATATAGGTAAAAATTTTTCTGTTTCATATTTAGAGATATAAATAGTTCGACACAAAGGAACTATGAACTCCCCGGTGCAGAAAGTAGTTCGACACAAACGAACTATGATCACCCTAACAATTGTTGCTAAATCTGTAACGTCCGAACGTTTATTAAAATCTGGTCAGAGAGTAATACTATGTTCAGACCGAAAATTTCAAAGATTAGATTACACTTAAGCATTTCATAATCCAACAGTGTTCTCACTGCCGTTAGAAAGATCAAAAAACAGCTGTTATTGTCATTCAAGAATTCACATCGCTTAATATTTATCAAAAGAAAAGATTGTCATATAGTATTTTGAAATAAAAGCCGTCTTTTTTTAATATTTTCCATATAATAGAAATAATGGATGCATTTTTTCATTTGTTTGGTCGATTTTCAGGTGAAATTAGATTCATTGCTTTAAAAGAAATTTGTTTGTTTACATTTTTTTCCCTTTGCAGTGTCTAAATCAGCTGTGACAATGTAACAGATTTCC
The DNA here is from genome assembly GCF_023373825.1 of Bactrocera dorsalis. Classification (NCBI taxonomy): domain Eukaryota; kingdom Metazoa; phylum Arthropoda; class Insecta; order Diptera; family Tephritidae; genus Bactrocera; species Bactrocera dorsalis. The sequence goes on along the minus strand of NC_064308.1, from coordinate 16,917,057 downwards.
AGTGCAGACTAGTATTTTTCCAGTGCTGACAAGTAGATTGCGCAAAATCAGAGTCGCACGGACAGATTTAGCGTGGATCAGTTTCAAATCATTTCAATGAAGTGATTTGGAACTGTCATTTTTGTATGGCGAAATCTTTATAAATTTTAAAGATTAGTGGGATAATCCTTTCAACAGCCGAAATCGTGTGATTAAGTGTCGGTCTGAACATAGTATAAGCAAACAAATAAATCTAGTATACAATTTAAGTGGTTGAATAAAATTCTATTCTTGCAAAGCATAGGAAAAGAAAATTAGGGGTATTCTCTTGCTCTTGCAACACCCTTGCACGGTGCAAGAATTGCAGACCTGTTTTAGCTGTCATTTTACATAAAGACATATTACGTCTTTAAATTGTTGAGGGAGGTAAGTTTTAAATAGATTTTATAATTTCTATTTAAATTCTAAAGAATTTTTACAGTTTTGCATAAGAATGAATACTGAAGTTGCGCCCCAGCGAAAAGGAAATGGCAGCAGCCAAACAAGAAGCGGAAGGAGAGTGAGGTGCACTCGATTATAGAGTTTTTAATGGAAGGGGCGGAATTTGAGGTAAAAGTACGTTTACATATGAACTTAATCTCGTTATAAGCTTGTTCAATAATCTACCCGTTTACATAGGCAAATGAGATTATCAACTGCCAAATTTGTTGTATTTGTATTCTTCTTGGTGAATTGTAAAGTTTCGTGAATCAATATTTTTACTCGTGAACTAAAAAAGAAAAAATAATAAAAAGTATAGACATGGAAGAAAAAAAGAACGCGCTTGTATACTTGATTACGCAGATTGCTGCCAGTAATAAGAAGTTGGCAGAAATACGGAAAAGACGACAACTTAAATTGGAAAAAATATTAACTGAGATAAAAATTCAAAATTCCTTGTTGCTTTTTGTAATAAACTAGAGGACCCGCTTACATTTTACTGTGGCTGATACATAGATAGTACTACTAATACCATCTATATGATTTCTATTAGTTAGATTATAAGTATTAGTTAAGGAATAATCGCATTTTTGATGAAGCAACAAAAATGAATCAAAAAGCATTTCGTGCGTTAAGAAAGAATTGGTTTTTGGGGTAAAAATACTATCGAATTTGGGTTGTGCATCAGTGAAATCAATCGAGTCCAATCGATTGTCAGCCTGGTGGACTGCATATTAAGAAACGGTTCTCAAGCGTGGAAAGGCAAAAAAATCGGCTGGCAAGGTTATGGCATCAGTCCTTTGGGATGGCCGTGGTATATTATTCATCGAATGATTTGATTGCAGTTCTATTCTACCATTCCCAATATTTAGCAATTTTATTATTTTTCAGGAAGGATTAGTTTGAAATTGTACGCATATACATATGTATTCATCGTTCCCGTTTAAATATTGCATTGCTCTGTGCAATGCTTCGAAAAGATTTCTGTATATCTCAAATTTTTTATCAACACTTCAGTTATGCCGCTATTTTTTTATGTCAGACCTTTTGCAATTTTAAATTGCCTGTCAAGATACCTCCTCCAATAGTTAGCAGGTATGAAAAAAATGTTATAGCTACCCGTAGATGTATTGAATCACTCAATTTATTACTTAAGAACGAACAACTCTGTCCACAATATAAAAACTTGATCCACAGATGTCGCCTTTTACTTTGGCATCGTTTTGTTTAATGCACGTTTACGTGGTTTGAATATTGGATACTGCGATGGTAGCGCCATCTAGCGGTCAAACATTCCAAAATTAACAATTGATTAAAAATGAAAAAATAATTTAAAAAAACATTGTCCAGTGGACCAAATTGTAAATGTAAACCATTATCAAATCTCCTTGAACATACACACAAAATTTCATCAAAATCGGTCCATCCGTTTAGGAGCAGTTCAAATGCAAACACACGGTCAGAAGATTTATATATATAAAGATAACAATAGGCCAAAACGTTTATGGAAACACGTAAGCAATTACATCATTTTATAAAATTCCCACTTGACGTTGTACTGTAGGAAAGGCACGGTAATTTTTGGGAGCTCGACGTTGCTTTCAATAGTGACCAATTCTTCAAGGAGAGATTTGGAATGAGTCGGGAATCATTCAAAATTTTATGTAATGAGCTAACAAACATTGGCAAAGGTCATACTACATACAGGAAATGTATTCCATTAGAAAAAAGAATAGCTATCGCTTTGTATGCCCTTGGTTCTTTTGCTGAGTACAGGAAAGTTGGAAGACTATTCGGGGTTTCCAAAGCGTCTGTATGTTTTATCCTTAAAGACTTTTGCAGAGCGGTGTGGGACATACTATCGCCGAAATAATACATTTAGCCAGCTCATTTCTTACGCAAGAAAAAATTACGGAGTGCGTTGAAGGATTTAAAAAAATTGGATTTTCCCAATGTCTGGCGCAGTAGGTAAGTTTATGAATTTGAAATATTTTACCCATAACATGAAAATACAATTTATTTCAGATGGATGCCATATTGAGATTAGGCCCTCGGCTTCTGATGCTGTTGACTATTTCAACTACAAAGGTTGGTACTCAATGGTTTTACTAGCCCTCGTAGACTACAGGTAAGTTAACAACATACATACATACATGTTTTGGAAAATACTTAAAACATTTTTTTAGGAATAGGTTTATGCACATTAATGTTGGAGCACCTGGTCGTTGTAATGATTCCCAAATATTTGAAAATCTGACTTGAAAAAAATTTTGCAAAACCCTCTGCTTAAAGAGAATGCGGAAAAATTTTGTGACACTAATGTCCCAATTGTAGTTCTTGGAGACTCGGCGTTTCACCTTACTCCAATTCTAATGAAGCCCTATCCCTATAACCAAGCCACAGAGCATTACGAGAATATTTTCAATTACCACTTATCTAAATCTCGAAGGGTTGTAGAGAACGCTTTTGGCCACCTGAAGGCAAGGTTTAGAAGGATAGGAAAAGGAATTGACAACGATATTAAAAACGCTATATTAAGTAATAATAAAATGTTCTTGCGTCTTGCACAATTTTGTAAATGAAATGAATGATAGCATAAACACGAAATGGTTGCAAATGCAAACAAATTTCAAAAGCGCCCATCCACGAGAGCAACCTGATCCATTATTCATTTCTGGATCCGACGACCGTAACGCAGAGAACATCAGAAAATCTATAGCTCTATCTCTATGTAAGTTTATGTGTTTTATTTTATCAGTTCATTTTTTCATTTACAGTCAATTCATTTTTCATATTAATATATCACAATATAACAATATTAATTCATTAACAAAAGAAAATAATTCATAAGAAAAACAAAATAATTAATAAAAGCTTAAAATTTATATACATACATAACAATATAAAATAAAAAAAAATCACATACATATACACATATAAGTGACATATGCAAGTATATACTAATTATTTATACATACTGTTTATGTATGTACCTTCTCTGCTTAGAGCTAAGATTTCGACTCGCTGTCCTGAGCGAAGCTCAAGTCAGTCGTTAGTCAATAGCCGAAATTATAAGACATTAATAAATTCGTTACTAAATAAAAATAAATGTGTAAAATGTGTTAAAAAACCTACGTACTGCTTTCTAAATAAGTATACATAAGCTGTTTGAAATTAAAAAATAAAGTTATACTAGTATAATCTATATTTATAAAAGGAAGTGGCGTTAGTTACTACGCTTATAACTGGAGAACGCCTGGACCGATTTCGGTGATTATCACCAATTCGGACAGGTCTCCACCCAAACAAGGAGAGTACTTAAGAAAATTCTGGAAAATTTTCCGAAAAAAAAATTGTGAAGAAAATAAATTTTCACATACGATTTTAAAAAGGAAATAAAAACGAACATGATTTTAAATGCTTTATTGCCAGTAGATGGCGTTGTGTGCATCAACTCTTAACCGCTGCATGCATATGCACAGTTGGCAACCCACGCAAGATGTAATGACATATGTATGTGACTTGAGTTTAGTAACATAAATATCGGCATTTTCTTAAGCTTTTATCGGCTTTCGTTAGTTATTGTAATTCAATTTTATTTAATACATTATCTACATATATACATATACATATACATAAATAAGTATATAAAACAAAGACGGGTTTGTTCGAACACTTATAACTCGAGATCTGCTGAACCAATTTTCATGGTTATTGATTCGTTGGATTTGTCTCCACCCCGAATAGCAGAATACATATTAAAAACAATGAAAACTCGATAAAATTGGATAATTCCAAATAGTAACTTTTTTCCATACATTTTTTTTTGTTTTGTTTTTCAATATTTTGATTTGTAAATTATTTGAATAGTTTAATTTCGGTCGCTTGCTTTTTTATTCCGGCTATTCAAAGGAAAAATTATTGAAAATTATTCAGAGAAAACTTTACGTGTGTTCCACACAAAGAGGTCAATTGCAGATTGAAATTTGTTACGAAGCCACGAAGAGGTCGCCCTAATATCGGTCGGCGTTCGTTTTGCCATCAACGTATGGTAGCCCAAGGCAAGGCAAGGCAAGGCAGGTTTTCGGCACGCACACATTCTTCTTTGGATGGTGAATGATGGTTACACCAGATCAAATTGATGAAATCATTTCTCCGGAAATTCCTGATGTAGAGAAAGATCCAGTATTATATGAAGCGGTGGAAACCAATATGGTTCATGAACCTTGCGGACACCCCAATCCCATTTTGGTTTGAATGTCTGTCAATAAATGCACGAAACAGTATCCACGTACTTTTCTTCCGGAAACACAAACTAGAAATGATGGATATCCACTCTATCGATGTCGCTCACCAGATAACAGAACATTCAGCATTCAACTTAGAATAGTGAATATCGAAGTTGAAAACACGTGGATCGTACTATATTCACCATTATTGTCTAACTCATATTCAAAACTCATATCAATGTTTAGTATTGCAGTTTGGTGAAATCGATAAAATACGTTTGTAAGTACGTCACCAAAGGAAGCAACATGGCGATTATTGGTCTTGAACGATACGGTCGATACGTGAACTGCAATAAAGCGTTTTGTAGGATATTTACTTTTGCAATTCATGAACGTTTTCCGACTGTTGTGGGTCTCGCAGTTAATTTGGAGAATGATTAAAAGGTGTATTTCAACCCAGAGAATACAGTATAGCCAGTGGAAACATCGCCAGCAACAAAATTAACATTGTCGAGTTTTTTCTCAACTTTCGTCAGTGATCCGTTTGTGAGAACATTGCTCTATTCGGAAATACCTTGATATTATACATGGAATGCATCGTCGAAGAAATAGTTACGCAGAAAGCAAGGCCAACCAGTAGATTGACATCCAGGTGTCTAATGCATTAGGACGAATTTACACAATCCACCCGAAAAACGACGATTGTTTCTACCTTCCGTTGCTATTGATTAATGTACGCGGTTCAACTATATTTGAGTGATTGCTTACTGTGAATGGTTCGATGTGTGCAAGTTTTGGAGAAGTAAGCCAGCAATTACATTTGCTGGAACACGTTAATCACTGGAATGAAAATGAAGTTCGCATACTTTTCGATATAAACATCGACATTGCCAAAGGCATTTTACATCGTCTTCGCTAAAAATTGGAAATGGTACAATTTCGGTTGATACTTCCGGTGGCTCGATATCAATGCACGAAAGAGGAACTCATCACAAATGTTCGGACATTGGCTAAATTATCGTAACTACGATTCCTTAAGTGCACGCGCAATGTTAGCTGCCCAAAATACCGATGTTGTTGACTTAAACTGGAAGATTCAAAGTCGAATTCCGGGAGACTAGCACTCATACAAATCGATCGATCGTCTTGACAATGAAGATGACGCCGTAAATTATCCAGTGGTATTTCTAAATTCTTTGGACAGGCTTGGTATGCCACCGCATCATTTGCGTCTCAAAGTAGGATCCGTCGTTATTATGTTTTGAAATCTTCATGCGCCGAATACAAGGGGGAGAATGCTTGATTCTACGAATTCCTTTGAGTTCTAACGATTTTCCATTTCAGTTCAAACGTATTCCGGCATAAGTAAGGAAATGCAATGTTTTTCACACGGCCGTGGCGTGCTCACGAGTTGGAAAACCATCTTTTCTATACACCGGAACAGAAACCAAAAAACGTTGTTTATAAAGCTGCGTTACATTGAAAAAAAAAAGAAATGATAAATTTAACTTTCTTTTCATTTCAAAATACATAATTTCACGCAGGACAACGGTTGCGGGGTCAGCTAGTAGAACAATAAAACCAAAAACTATTCAACTGTTTAAAAATTTTGTGTGGATATAAATTTAACATTAACTGTAGGTACGTGAAGTACAAAAGTTAACATTAAATGACCTCTATATAGAGAGTACATAATATTATATAAATCAACATATACGCAAAATTCGTTATAAAATAAAAGAACACTAAAACCAAAAACTATTCAACTGTTGCAAATTAATAAATAAAATACATATAAATAACTGCAAATAATTTGCACAAGTTCACCTTTAATGAACTCTATTAGTAAGAGAGTACATCAATCAACCTCTGGGCGATATTCGTAAATTTCGTTCTCACGAGTGAGTTAATATACGTATGTGTGACGAGGAAGTTAATGAGCTTTGTCAGCAATAAGTGTGTATGAACGTCAAAGCTACATACACCAACTACTTCACAGACAACAAAAAACAAAAAACACCAAAACACCAAAGCGCCTGGATTGGACGGCATACCAAACAGAGCTCTGAAGGAAGCCATAAGCTTAAAACCCCGAGTTTTCGTTAAAATGTACAACGCTTGTTTAAAGGAAGAGGTATTCCCCGACTCTTGGAAAGTACAACGTTTGGTTCTGCTCCCAAAACCAAAGAAACCACCTGAAGAACCTTCATCGTACCGACCTCTGTGTATGCTCGACACAATGGGTAAAGTGTACGAAAGTATAATACGAAACCGCTTGGAATTAGCAATCCAGAAAGCCGGCGGATTATCAGAGAGACAATACGGCTTTATAAAGAAGAGATCCACTATTGACGCCCTACGAGAAGTCGTCGATACTGCGAGATGTGCAGTAAGTGGCAAAAGATGGAAAGGTGGCACAAAAAAGTACTGCGCGCTGATTACCCTGGATGTCAAGAATGCGTTCAACTCAGCAAAATGGGCACACATAATCAAAGCCCTGGATGAAATACGGGCCCCTGAATACCTCATAAACATAATAACGAGTTATTTTAAAAACAGAAGGCTGCTTTTTGACACAGACGAAGGCACCAAGAGCTACCCTATCTCGAGTGGTGTACCCCAAGGCTCAGTGTTAGGCCCACTATTATGGAATCTTATGTACGATGGGGTGCTAAAAAGACAGCAACCAACAGATATTAAACTAGTAGCTTATGCAGATGATCTCTTGGTGGTAGCAGTAGCCTAACAATTTGCCGACCTGAGAATTAAATGTAATGAGTACATAAATGGTCTACGCCAATGGTTCTCTTCTGTGAGTCTGAAACTGGCGTAGGAAAAAACAGAAGTTTTACTCATAAGTACCAGGAAGATAGAAGAACGAATAGAGCTCACTATAGGGGAGTGCGAGATTACCTCGCAGCCGCAACTGAAGTATCTGGGAGTAATATTGGATTCCAAATTAAAATTTAAAGAACACCTGGAGTATTCTTCCGCGAAGGCAAACAAAATCTATAATGCCCTATCGAGAATGATGACTAATAGAGGCTGCGTGCGTTCCAGCCGGCGATTTCTAATAGCGAAAGCAATGAGTTCCGTAATACTGTATGCAGCACCAGTTTGAATACAGGCATTGGATATAAAAGCGTATGCTAAACAAATAATTGCAGTGCATAGGCTTTCTGCAATTCGAGTAATAAGTGCTTTCCGGACTATATCAACCGACGCTGCTGAAGTATTAGCCAGCATGCCGCCCATTGATATCCAGGGAGACGAACTCGAGCGTCTATATCAGCTATCAACGCCTAAAACAGAATCGGCAAGGATCGAGGAGAGAAACAAGAGCACTAAAATGTGGCAGGAGCGGTGGAATTCCTCATCCAAAGGGCGATGGACTCACCGACTTATACCAGGCATCCACTCATGGATAAACAGACAACATGGGGACCTAGACTTTCATATGACCCAAATGCTTAGTGGACATGGATGCTTTAGAAGCTACCTTTTCAGATTTCACAACGACATCAGTCCGAATTCTCCGACATGTGCAGGGTACATAGAAGACTCTGAGCATGTATTATTTCATTGCCCTCGTTTTTCGAATACAAGGGAAAAGCTAAAAACCACACTCGGTGGTAGTTTTACGGTCGATAACTTAACGACACTCATGTGTCAGTCGACTGATAAATGGAAAGCTGTCAGCGAAGCGTCAGCATTCATAATGACCAAACTGAGATCTTTTCAACAGAATAAGCGTCCGTCAGTCCGCGCAATAGAGGAGACTTAAATGTCTTGTCCCTCCCACGAAGTAATACTTAATCGATGGTTCCGTGGGAGAGTTGATGAGTTTGCAGATCCTACACCAGTCACAACTGCAATATTATTGATTAGGTATAAAGGTAGTGTAAGGCTACTTTGCGAAGAAATAAACACAGACGTTTGTAAAATAAAAGATAACATAAAATTAAGAGAGTCAAATACTTCTACCATAAATTTTCTTAGTTCTGAGTTAAAGCAAATTAGTTTAAAAACTCTTAAGAGAGAATTGCCATTTCATTTAGTAGCGTTAGTTAATGCTAATATGGTTACGGATCTTAATTCCGGCATTCGCGTTTTAAAAGAAAATTTAGTTTACGATAGTGTAACTGAAAAAAATTTAAAAAGCAAACAAACAAAACAGCAGTTTAGTAATCATCGAAACTCAAATGCACTTTCAGCTTCAGCTAGCAATACTTTTGTGAATGCTCAACAATATACTCTTAATAATAATACTTTTACCGATATGCAGCGGTATTACCCAACTAGTCATGATTTTACTAATGTTCAACAAACGCCGTACTACAATGCCCGTTTTAGTAATAATGCACAAAATCAAACATATCACACACAATTTAATATTCCTAACAATTTTAGTAACCCGCAGTCCTCACATAATAACCCAGTAGTGGATCCACAACAAATGTACAATAATCGGATAAGTAATTCAAATCAGTCTAGAATTAAGCGTTTCGGAAATCCTGAACCTATGGAGCAGGATAGCGAAAATTTTCTGCTAGAGGCCTTGGATACTTACCAAAAGTTGAATTAAAATTCGAAAACCGCCCTAACCTTTTCAAATCAAAAGTTTTAGAAACGAAATCAATTACTCTCACAACAGTTACAGGGGAGATAACATTAAATAAAATTCAAAAATTGCATAATTAGAGCGGAAAAATTGATTTAATATTTTACGTTTTCGATTTTTCGTCAAAATGTGATGGTTTGTTAGGGTTCGATGTACTCCAAAAACTAAACGCTAAAATTGATATTGTTCGCAAATATTGCGTAGATAATATTGCTACAAAGCCATGCCAATTTTTCGAAAATGTAAGTATAACTAGTAATTCCAAAGATTTTGGATTTCGACTCGAACGTCTGAATAAGGAAGAGCTTACCATTATAAAACAACTTTTAAATAAATACAATAGTATATTTTATAGGGAAGGTGACACGCTAACGTTCACAAATAAAATTAAACATAAAATTAAGACGATACATGAAGATCCTATATACGTCAGATCCTATAGGTATACTCAAATACACAAATTAGAAGTAGACAAACAAATAAAAGAAATGTTGCAACAGGGTATAATTTGCCACAGCAAATCACCTTATTCTGCACCAATCTGGGTTGTGCCGAAGAAGCTTGATGCTTCTAATGTTCAAAAATGGCGAATAGTAGTAGATTATCGTAAGTTGAACGATATCACTGTAAGCGACAAGTATCCAATTCCGATCATGGATGAAGTACTTGATAAGCTTGGTAAATGCATGTATTTTAGCGCTATCGAATCCCTTTGTTAGGGATTCCATCAGATTGAAATGGATCCAGATGAGAGAATAAAAACAGCTTTTACCATTCAGAGCGGCCATTTTGAATTTTTGCGTATGCCGTTCGGGCTTAAAAATGCACCGTCGACCTTCCAAAGACTAATGAATACGGTATTAGATGGCTTGATTGGAAAAATTTGCATGGTCTACTTGGATGACATTATCGTCTTTAGCACTTCACTTCAAGAGCACATCGAAGCTCTTGAAAGGGTATTCCGCAGGCTCGATGAAGCAAATTTAAAGGTACATGTCGATATGACCGAGTTTTTAAAAAAGGAGACGGAATTCCTCGGACACATTATAACACCCGAGAGAATCAAACCCAACCCTAATATAATAAACTCAATTTTGGAGTACCCATTGCCAAAAACTGAGAAAGAGATAAAGCAATTTCTGGGACTAGTTGGCTTTTACAGAAAATTTATTAGGGATTTTTCTAAAATTTCAAAGCCTTTAACACGGTGTTTAAAAAAAGGTAACCAAATAGTCATAAACGAAGAGTATACAAATGCTGTATATACGCTAAAACTTCTAATTACAAAAGGTCCAGTTTTGGCATACCCAGGCATGTAGCTCTTGGGGCTGTTTTAAGTCATCAAGGTCACCCTGTATGGTTTGCAAGCCGCACTCTCAATGAACATGAGTTACACTTCAACAACAGAGAAAGAATTGTTGGCTATTGTGTGGGCCACTAAATATTTTCGCCCATACTTATATGGAAGAAAATTTGTCATAAATAGCGACCATTGACCTTTTCAATGGCTCCACAATTTGAAGGAGCCGAACTCAAAACTACAAGGGTGGAAATGGAAACTTAACGATTTCGATTTTGATGTTAAGTACATAGCAGGAAACGAGAACTTTGTAGCTGATGCATTATCACGTATTGAGCTTAAAGAATGCTATTATAATGACACTTCTTCCAACATGGCTATTATTCACTCTGCAACAGAAGACTCTGAATCCTATATTCCAATTTCAGAAAGACAGAAAAAATTGCGAATCGTTTTAAAAGGGAATATTACTATCCGAATTATTTAAAAGAAATTACTAAAATTGTTAATGAATGTGAGCTTTGTAATAAGAGCAAATATGACCACATTAGCAACAAAATTCCATTTAAAATAACACCACCTGTGTACGAAACTAGGGAAAAATTTATAATAGACTTTTGGGAATGGGATACAAAACATTATCTTACTTGTATCGATTTGTATTCGAAATTTGGAACTGCCGAAGCAGTCGAAACACTAAATTGGTTAGAGACCAAACGGGCTCTTACAAAAGTTTTTAATACTATGGGACCTCCAAAGGTGTTAAAGATCGATCAGGACCAAGGTATTAATAACGTTAACATAAAACAGTGGTGTGATCAACTCAATATTCAGGTAGAAGTTACTACGGGAAAAACGGGCATTGCAGATATTGAAAGTTTTCACAAAACTCTGAATGAAAAACTGCGCATAATTAAAAGTTCAGGCGACAAAGAGCTGAAATACATGCAAATTGAACAAACTCTGTTTACGTACAATCATAGTATAATACCTGCTACTACTGGTGAAACTCCATATACGAGTAACATATTTTTCAATCGTTTAGCCCCTAAGTTCAATGCCCAACTTATAAAAGAAAAAAGAATAAATAATGCAAATAAAACGCGTAGAGAAAACATCATAGATACTTCTTTAATCAATGCAGAAAATTCTAGAAAACGCCTTGACAAGACGAAAAATCCTTTCAGAAATGTAGCGTTAGTTAAAGCTGAAACCGACAATGAACATTTTATTGTAAAATTTAAGAATCGTAAGGTAAGAAAATACAAAACTCAATTTAAAAGAAAAAAAAATGTAAACAAAATTAAAATATTCTACATCATATAAATCATGTATATCGTTTCAATTGCTTTCTAACTTTATTTTTTACAGTTGTTTAATCTCTCACTTTAATTGAAGTCCTAAGTAGAAATTTAAGTTCGTAGTTTAAGTCTTTTGTATTAAAATTGAACCTTAATTAATACTAGTTCTCTTTGGTGTAAGACAGGGATGGGCACATTTTTAGCCCGCAAAGTTAGCAAAGTGCGCACGGGGGCTAGATGAGGGGAATATCAGTTTACGGAGAGAAGGGCATAACAAGTTGTGAAAAGTTGCGAAAAAAATCAATCACATTCCTCCGTAACTTAATGTTCATCGCAGAGTCATGGATAACATGATACGTAACTTTAGCATTGGCTCTCTTTTTCTGTCAAACGCGTTCCCTGATTATTTGACAACGATGGAGATCAGGGAATTTTTGACAGTTGATTTCAGAAAAGGCGGGATGCCAGAAGTAAAGCGCTATAATTACTTGACGAAATTAATGTGAAATGAAATTTCATTGAACTGTGCGAACATATTTTGGCAAAATAAACGTTTATGTAAATTAATTAATGATTTTGCATTTTAGCATTTATATATGTATGCATTTTTAAAGTGTTTAATTTAGTGTTTTGTATAATTTTTTATATACCCAATCTAATTTTTTTCAGCAGTGGCATCATTGGCAAATGTTATAAAAAATGCGAGTTTTGACAGCTCTCTCTCGATTCAAAGAGTTTCGTATCATGTTATCCATGGCAGAGTGGTTGCGGCAATACTGACATTGTACACAAATTAAAGAGCGGAAGTTTACTTCATATCGGAATTGTACAGTTGTGTGAACAAAAAGGGGTAAACATAATTTGCAGGGTTTAGAGTTTCGCATTAAAATTTGTTTTTATTTACCTTTGCATAGTGGGAAACTCTAATCACTGTTAGGAAGAAATATATAAGTTATACTTGTATCTAAAACCAATTTTATTTAATAAGAAAACAGCACATTTTAAAACTTCACAACACCTATATTTGTTCCTATTTTGTTCACATCACTGTACATGTGATAGATCAGTTAATGGTGGTGATGCCAGTTGTAGAAATTCATTTTAGTTACAATTGGGAAAACTTTTCTCAAATTGTGGGCTTTTACACGAACATATGCATATCTGCATATATAAAAAACAAAAGATACTTGTGCCCATTATATATGTATATTGTGTTTAAACATATTGCAGTTCCATTTAATGAAAATGCTTTGGATGTTTTATCAAAATATTAAATGAATTGAGGTTTTTTTCTATAATTGTTTTGTTAAATTTTAAAAATCTAAGTTGCCTCTGGAAATGTATAAAAATAATAATATGCGCTATAGAAAGGGAACACATATTTTCAAAAATATAAGAAATCATCAAATAAAAATATACAATATTTGCGCGGTATGCCATTACTCAATACGCATATGTAGTTTTGTACACATCTAAGTTTGCAATTATAATTTTTCATAATAAAAAATATCAAAACTGAAATCAAACTATTAAAACTAGTTTATATATTTGTAAATAATAGCATTGGATTCTGAATTTGAGTTATTTTAAGAAAATTTCAAATATATTGAAGACAATTTTTGTAATTACTACAGTATATCGAGCCTGGCAACCCTGCGGTGTGAGAGAGCAATCAGCCGAGTCGTTGGAAATTCTAGGATTGGCGGGTGGTAGAAGGGTTGTTGGGTAATTATTTACATTGCGCTCTCATAAGATTCATTTGGTCATATGTGTTTAAAGAAACAGTGGTTCATAAACTGAAGTTATTATTGAAATTACTTTTTACAAGGAAGTTTAAAGAAATAACCTGGTTTGAAACTTTTTTCTTCGAAAATTATATATGAAATAAGAAGTAGGTTATCTGATTTAAATTTTGGTACTTGGTACAATAATGCGTGGAGCTATAGCAAATGACATTAAAACAAACATAAAATTTATTATTTCAAATAAACAAAATTAAATGCTGATATAAAGACATATTAAAAAAATGATTACTAAAATCAAATATTTTTTATACTTTTTGTTATTTGTCTTACATTTTATAAATTTATAGTAGTTATAAAGAAACTTAAAATTGTTAGGCAATTTTACTGTTATTACCCACAGTGCAACTTTCCATATATGCGTGCGCTCTCATTTGTAAACATGGTGTGGTAAAATACGTTGCTCTTACTTCCCTCTTCATGTTTGCCCGCGATGATCCCCTCACCTAGCCCTCAAAATGTGCACTCTTGCCCGCACGGGCAAAATGCCACTGAGGGCTAATATGCCCATCCCTGGTGTAAGACATGATCAATTGCTAAAATATTATCTGAAATCAATGTACTTAGATAAATAAGGACACTGCTCTTTCTTTTTGCTGGGAGGAGTGACATATGCAAGTATGTACTAATTATTTATACATACATACTGTTTATGTACCTTCTCTGCTTAGAGCTAAGATTTCGACTCGCTGGTCTGAGCGAAGCTCAAGTCAGTCATTAGTCAATAGCCGAAATTATAAGACATTAATAAATTGGTTACTAAATAAAAATAAATGTGTAAAATATTACTTATATATATAATAAAAAAATCTTCTCATGGACTAGATATATGCTTCGTGATGTTAAACGTAATTCTCACTTTTTCAAGGATATGTTGTACATGCTTCGCTTAAATGCTTCTAAGAATTTTTCGAGGATGGCATTTCTTTCTCTTTCAGTTTGAAGCGCCTCCCTGCCATCCTCTTTAATTGCTTCAACTTCCGCCTTAATTTTTCTATTTGAAGCCCGGAATTCCTACAAAAATTCATTTTGAATATTGTTTGAAGTATGTTTTTTTCTTTTCCTTGCAGGTTTCTCGTCTACAAACGGCAATTCTTCCTGGGAATCCAGCGTAATGGAAGAGCTGTTAAGGGGTGATGTACAATCTACAACTATAATATTGTTACGAATTTACTCTTGCTAGTTTACTTTGTTAGGTTCGTATCTCTGGATTGACAAATAAAATCAACACTGTTTAATTTAATTCAACAACTCTTTATTTCACAACCCGTCTACACTATAGCAGTTTACTCTTAGCACTGATTGATTACGTTGGCGCTGCCACGGCTTATATAGCCACGCACTTCTCGCTGATGCCGACGTGTCCTTCTAGAATATCGCGTCTGGAAATTACCAGAACATACGGCTATACGGCGCCAGACGCAAGCAGACAGTCGCGGCGCCAGACTCAGCAATTGTTTACCTAGACAAGCAGACAGTGCGGCGCCAGATGTCTATTGTTTCGACAAGCAGACAGCCGTGGCGCCAGATGTCTACAACAAGACAAATGCTATTCCATATACCTACAGCTATTGTTCATAATCAGGGATGCATATAGTAATACAAATACAACTTAATACTACTTTTGTAACACTGCCCTCCACTAAAGCCTAATCGTCCCGATTAGGCACAAATCCTCTTGAACCAAATGGGGCGAGCCTCTCCAAATGTACTACTTTCATTTTACATCGTGCTTTTCCATTTCTTTGTATGCGGTATACCACGTCATTAAGTCGTTTCATCACCATATAGGGTCCTTCCCAGGCTGTCTGTAGTTTCGGGGACAAGCCTTTCTTTCGAAGTGGATTGTACAACAGGACCAGATCACCTTCTTCGAAACCTTTTGAATTTGCCGCTTGATCGAACCGGTCCTTCATCTTATTGCTCATCAGATGCGTATGCTGTCTTACCATTAGATGCAATTCATTCATTTCTTCCTTTAAGGCAGAACAATAATCTCCATCATTTCTTACAGCTGTAGGATTCGTTCCAAACTTAAGATCAGCAGGGAGTCGCAGATCAGATCCGAAAATAATCTTTGCTGGCGTGTAACCAGTTGTCTCGTGCTTCGCTGAACGATACGCCAGCAGGAACATCTGGATGCACTTGTCCCAATTCCGTTGATCTTTATCAACGATTTTCCGCAGATGTTCTTCGAGCGTTCGGTTGAATCTCTCCACCATTCCATCTGATTGTGGATGTAACGCTGTTGTCCGTGTCTTGTGGATGCCCAATAATGTACAGACTTCTTGGAAAATGGAAGATTCGAAATTCCTGCCTTGATCTGAGTGTAATTCGACGGGCACTCCGAACCTTGTTATCCAATTTTCTACAAACGCTTCGGCTACTGTCTTCGCTTCTTGGTTTGGTAAGGCATATACTTCTGGCCATTTACTGAAATAGTCCATGACAACCAGTAGATATTTGTTTCCGGCCGTACTGGTTGGAAACGGACCTGCAACATCCATTGCGACTCGTTCAAATGGTGATCCCACGTTGTACTGTTGTAGCCTACCGCGACTTTTGGCTTTAGGACCTTTAGCTGCCATGCACTCTACGCAATTACTTATCCATTCTGCTATGGAATCTCGACAACCGATCCAGTAGAACCGTTGTTTAATCTTCTCTATAGTTTTTGTAATCCCAAGGTGCCCTCCACTAGGTCCATTGTGATATTTTCCAATACTTTCGGGATCATGGACTTCGGTACTATGATCAGCAGACGAGACTGTTTGCCATCTTCGCTTTCCCAGGTACGATGAAGGTATCCATTAACGAGGTTTATGCTGTTCCATTGGGCCCAATATGCTTTTGCAGTTGGACTCTCGCTACTTATTTGTTCCTTTGGTGGTCGTACCCCATTTTCTTTGGCCATTACCAGCTTTGCAAGATCAGGGTCCTCCAGCTGATTGATTCTGATGCGGTGAGGAGTCCAATCATCTTCAGGTTCTATATTCAGTAATCGCACGTCGATTATACCTTCTTTTCCTTCTGATTTGGAGCAATGTTTACATTCCAGTGGACAAGGGCGACGTGATAATGCATCCGCATTTTTGTGGTGAATCCCCTTTCGATGTTTCGAAGTCGTAATTCTGTAATCTTTCGATCCATCGTGCAATTTGGCCTTCCGGATTCTTAAACTGTAATAACCATTTTAATGCTGCATGATCAGTCCTCAGCAAGAATCGTTGTCCATACAAATACTTGTGGAAATGTTTTACACATTCCACCACAGCTAGTAGTTCTTTTCGCGTCACACAGTAGTTTTTCTCTGGTTTCCCGAGCACTCTGCTGTAATACCCAATTACTCTTTCTTGTCCGTCGATGAGCTGAGACAGGACACCTCCAATTCCATAAGCGCTCGCATCTGTATCCAGGATGAATTTCTTTCCAGGTATTGGATAAGCCAACATCGGCGCCGTACAAAGTAGTTCCTTAAGCTGCTCAAACGCTTTTTCTTGTTCCAACTGCCATACAAACGGGCGATTCTTCTTTGTTAAAACATGTAAACTTCTAGCCACGTTCGCAAATCCAGGTACAAAACGGCGGTAATACGTGCATAAGCCAAGGAAGCTGCGGAGTTCATGTATGTTGGTGGGTCGAGGCCAATCTTTAACTGCTTTTATTTTTCCCTCCTCGGTGTGAATCCCCTCAGTTGACACTTTATGTCCGAGATATGTGACCTGCTTCTTCCATAATGAACACTTTTTGGGATTCAAGCGTAATCCGGCTGATGCTATTCGCTGAAAGACTTCCTCTAGATTTTTCAGATGATCATCAAAACTTTTTCCCATGATGATAATGTCATCAAGATACACCAAACATGTCTTCCAGTTGAGTCCTTTTAACACATGTTCCATCAGTCGCTCGAAAGTTGCAGGCGCATTACATAACCCAAATGGCATCACAGAGAATTCCCATAACCCGTCGCCCATACTGAAAGCGGTCTTTTCACGGTCACGTTCATCAATCTCGACTTGCCAATATCCACTTTGTAGATCTAATGTAGAAAACCATTTCGCTCCAGACAAGGTGTCTAATGTATCGTCGATTCTCGGTAGAGGATAACTGTCTTTCTTTGTGACATCATTCAACTTCCTATAATCTACGCAGAAACGGGTGCTACCATCTTTCTTCTTGACTAAGACGATAGGTGAGCTCCATGGACTTATTGAAG
The DNA here is from genome assembly GCF_023373825.1 of Bactrocera dorsalis. Classification (NCBI taxonomy): domain Eukaryota; kingdom Metazoa; phylum Arthropoda; class Insecta; order Diptera; family Tephritidae; genus Bactrocera; species Bactrocera dorsalis. The sequence goes on along the minus strand of NC_064308.1, from coordinate 16,899,129 downwards.
GTTCGATTACACCGTTTTTGTGCATGTCTTCAATAATTTTGTTAGCATCCTCACGTTTTGCTAGTGGAACCCTACGCGGAGCTTGTCGGATTGGTTTAGCGTCTCCAGTATTTATGCGATGTTTGACAATGCCGGTTCTTCCTGTGTTTCCTTCGTTTGCAAATATGGATGCGTATTTTTCTAATAGTTTTTCTGCTTTTAATTTTTCATTTCCATGCAGTTCGTTCAGCAAATTGTTTAGGAGTGTAGGACTTATCTGCTGTGGCTCAATAGTAGGTTTCTGTTGTGACCGTTCGCATCGTGCTATTGCACTTATATTCTGGCACTGTCCAATTACTGCTCCTTTCTTCAGACTTATAGGCGTGTTGAATTCATTCACTACTCTGACCGGAATGGTGGCGTCTTCTCTAATTTTCACAAGCGTTCTTCCTACCAATATGGGTGTATCTATTTTTGTTGGTTCCACAATCCACAATTCTTCAATCCCACCTCCTCCATTCACTTTAGCCCATACAATCGCCTCAGATTTTGGTGGAATACTCTGATTATCATCAACAATCACCCTCTTACTTTCAACGTTGGTCACATATCCGGTGTTTATAGGCATCTCCATGTTCTGGCAAAACAGCATTTGCTTGTTTAAATCCAAAGTAACCCCGTGATCAATCATGAAATCTACTCCCATTATAATTTCATCCGTGATTTCTGCTACGATGAAGGTGTGATTAACTTCCAGGGTACCAATCATCACTTCGCAAAACACTTTTCCCGCGACAGCTGCTTCCTCCCCGGTGGCCGTTCGAAGCTTGCAACCGACTAATGGTTCAACCGTTCCTCTTACCACATCCGGTCGGATGATTGAATGTGTGGCACCAGTATCCAAAGTAAGCGTTGACAGTCGTCCATTTACGATGCCGTTGATAGTAAGATTGTTGTCATGGCGACCTATTTGTGATATCGAGATGGCGGGGCAAATAATTGTGGGAACCAGCTCACGCCCCTTTGAACTGTTCCGTTTTAGTTTAACGACTTGTGAGATGTGGATGCTCCGTCCTCGTTATCTGTTGGTTGTTTCCGTTTTGATGGGTTTACTTTTATATTGCAATTTCGGGCAAAGTGACCCGCTTTTCCACAGTTGAAACATCTGCCTGTTGTATTTACTCGCGGTGCAGCAATTGTCTTCAGAGTCTTCAATATTTCCTCCATCAGCGCCGGTTGTTCCATTTCAACTCTTTGTACTTTGTGTGCTGGTTTACTTAGTAGGGAAGCTGTTTCCTGTGTGAGGGCGTGCGAAACCGTTTCAGCAAACGTTCTTTTTGGCATTGCATATGTGGCGCGTTTGGTGTCCACATCACGAATTCCATTTATGAAACATTGAATTTTTACCCTCTCAATGTAATCCACAGGTGCATCTGCATTTGCCAAATGAGCCAGTCGTTCTATTTCAGTTGCGAACTCTTGCAATGACTCGTTCATCTTCTGACCCCTATTTTGCAGTTCGATCTGGTATATTTGTTTCCGGTGCTCACTACCATAACGTCTTTCTATCGCACTCATCAATGCCTCATAGTTGTCCCGTTCACAGTCTGGAATAGTCTGAAGGATTTCTGCTGCCGGTCCTTTCAATGATACAAACAAGGACGCCACTTTGTCCGCTGCATTCCAGTTATTGGCCGTTGCTGTCTTTTCAAACTGAAGTTTGAAAATTTGAAATGGAATACTTCCATCGAATGTGGGTGCCTTCAATCTTTGATTATTTGTTGATGGTGCAGGGCCATGTAGTTGCAGTTCTCGCACACGATTACTTAATTGCAGAACTTCTGATTTTGAATTTTCTTCGCCATTTTTTAAAGTGCTTAATTCGTCTTCAAATTTTGAAAATTTCTCTTGCACTTGTTTTTGTAGTTGTGTAGTATTTTCCGTAATCTGTTGTGTAAGGCGAGACTCTAACTGTGATGTATTTTCAGCTATTTGCGTCATTTGCTGTGCCAGACGATTTTCGGTTTGCACTGCATTCTCTGCCATTTGCTTAATAGCCACTAACAGCATGTTCATGTCCACACTTGATGATGTTCGTTGTTCTTCTACTTTTTCTTCTACCTTTGTAGAAGTTTCTGGGCCATCAAATTCGAATTCGTCGACATTAATTCCATCCGCTTCCATTGCTTCACGTAATCGTGCCTGCAGATCCGCCTTTTGCCCGCTTATCGGCAAATTACGCCCCTCCAGTTCCTTTTTTAATTGCTGAATTCTCAATTCTCCGAATTTAACTATTTTGAATTTGGATTATTTGACAATCCCACTTCTGACACCAATTGTTACGAATTTACTCTTGCTAGTTTACTTTGTTAGGTTCGTATCTCTGGATTGACAAATAAAATCAACACTGTTTAATTTAATTCAACAACTCTTTATTTCACAACTCGTCTACACTATAGCAGTTTACTCTTAGCACTGATTGATTACGTTGGCGCTGCCACGGCTTATATAGCCACGCACTTCTCGCTGATGCCGACGTGTCCTTCTAGAATATCGCGTCTGGAAATTACCAGAACATACGGCTATACGGCGCCAGACGCAAGCAGACAGTCGCGGCGCCAGACTCAGCAATTGTTTACCTAGACAAGCAGACAGTGCGGCGCCAGATGTCTATTGTTTCGACAAGCAGACAGCCGTGGCGCCAGATGTTTAAAACAAGACAAATGCTATTCCATATACCTACAGCTATTGTTCATAATCAGGGATGCATATAGTAATACAAATACAACTTAATACTACTTTTGTAACAATATAAACTTTTCAAATTTCTGTTTTGTTTTACTAACCTGTGCTCTCCTCCATCAATGCTTCCAAATTGAAGCTTTTATAGCTCCTGAGAATTCCCATGTCGAAGAGCTGCCGCCAGAGGGACCAATAGATTTCCTCTCATCTCTGTAAAATTTTTTGTAATTTTTTGAAAACTTTTATATGAATAAATGCACATGCATATTAAATAAACTTACCTGTATTTATATGTCAAATTATGTATTTTCACACGAATTTCATTCGCGGAATATACATGCCCTTTTGTGGCCATTTCTACAGACATATCCTTAAAAATGTGAGAATTACGTTTTACACCACGAAGCTGCGACAATTTTTCCTCCCACAAGCATAAAAGAAGCTCAACTTCCTCTTTGTTCCACCTTGATCTCTTTTTCCTGAAAAATTAACAAATTTACATGTATTTTATATATAAATTATTGTATATTAAAAATAAGTTTACTAACCTCTTTCCCTCGCTGTCGGCCATTTTTGTTTACTTTGTCATTTGACATTTCTCCTCTTTTTCGCAAAAATTATCGATAAAATTATGAATAACACCGCTAATCTAGTTGTGTAATCTGAGATTAATTTTTAATCTAGGATTAACTAGAGAGGAATTTTGTATGGTAAATCTCGTTTCTTAATTACGTATTATTGAGTTAATCTCGTTAATGGAGATAATCTAGTTATATGTAAACATACTATAAGTTTATTAGTTTTTTTTTAATTTTTGATTTAATTCCGTTTTCTATTATTTCAGGCACCAACTGCGCAATTGTTTTATAAATGATTTTTACAAAAATCGCAGTTGGATGTCTCATGGGATCTGGTGCAGTGGAAAGTAAAGCCAATGACTGGCTCGCGTCAACGGGTGCAGGACTACAAGATGAAGCTGACGGCAGAACCATCGAAGGTTACTATTATAGAGATATTTTAAATTTATTGGAAATAAAACATTTTTTACTAATTTCAGCAAAAATTGCTGTGTCCATATTACGACCAGCTGAGGGAAATATTTGGAAAGCGGTTGCCGGCCATGAAACCGTTACTGGTCGAAAGTAACCTTCGTTCGCCTCAGTTATGTCCAGTTAGTCCTGCACCAGAATTCAATGTAGAATTCTTGGAAGAGGAATGTGAACCTGCTGCGCCATCAAATGCCGCACCTTCGATCGCACCAATCTCCACACCGGTTTCAACCTACCAACGGTCAATTCGGCCTCCGAAATCATCCGTTGGACAATTGGCGGCTATCCAAGCTGAAAAAATTGCTATGGAAGCGAAGAAGCTGGAATTTGACAAGTATAAATTCGAAGAGGATAAGAAAATTCAGAAAAGAAAGTTACATATTGAGTCAAAAAAATTAGAGATACAATTGAAAAAATAGAAACTGATAAAAAATACAAGATGTTAGAATTAGATATAAGAGAAAGAGTGACTATGTACGAAATTGAAAAAAAATATTAAAAAAAAGTGAGTTGTCAGTTGACAGCTGGCAGATGTGAAACATCGAAATTATTTATACAAGTAATAGGTTAATAAGTACAGATTATGACAGGAACTAAATATGGTACACAATGAAAGATCACAATATTATGACTTTTTCCAGAAAATGATGACAGATGGTTTACTCTATAAACATTTATTTTCTTTATATACAAAATTTTATCCAAATATTTGTTTAAAACTACGTCAACTCAATTATTTTCGTCAGTGACTTCCGTAATAGTTACATTCGAAGTTGCCTCTGACGGTATTACTGTGACAATTGGTCGATGATAACCGAAGTACGAGTATGTTATAAAAGTACACATTAGATATCACATTATCAAAATATCTAATAAATACAGCATCTATTGTTGTTCCATATCTTGGAGTACATTCCGCCATTTTTAATTTTGTTGTAAAATTGGTGAGGCTTAAGTCATTTTGCCCGGTGGGGGTTAATTCAGTGGGGGCTACACCCGCATACTTCATTATATAAGTTAAGTTCTTCTTTATTGAATTTCTAAAAGAAACTGAAACATAGAATCTTAAAAATACCCTAAGCTAGCTGTGGTTCAACGGCAGCGGCGTCGGCAGAGTTTAACGGATGTTGAATAGTCAGCAGAATTGAAATTGATTATTGTTGTTGATATTATTATTTATTGATCAGCAATAATGTCGATCACTTTTGGGAGTTGCAGCGGATGTTTGTTTATGTTATTCAACTTTAACAACTACATTGTTGCAATGATTGTTGTTATGTTGAAATAAATATTTGTTGTGTCAACTTTTAAGTTATTGAACTTTAACAATTACATTGTAGCAATGAATATTGTTGAAATAAATATTTGTTGTATTAACTCTCCCTCCTCAAATTCCTACTTGTCCTCAAGTAGCTTTAAAAGTATGGTATGTTATTAAATTGTGGTTGGACAGATCTAGGAAAATTGTTCGTTTCACTCATGATTTCTGTCGGAACTTTTCCAATTTGTAGGATTAGGTTTTCCTTTGGCTTTATACAAAATTTTTGTATTACAACTATTGCTATATGGCCGATAGAAAAATTATAGCTATTCGGTTCGAGGAGGAATCTGTATTTATTTGGTCTAATTGTTTCCTATTTTTTATGTTGAGTGCGTGTAGGGATTCCAATGACAATATTTGAAGACGCTGCAATTCTATTGGGGTCATTTGGATGAGTGGTGCTCCGGGTTTCAAAATAGTTTTCTCCTTGTTGCTGAATTCTTTATTATTTATGGTTATGTTCTCATTCCAATAGTGTACGAGATATGTTCCTTTCAGATGATGGGTTATAACGGGTGATTTTTTTGAGGTTAGGATTTTCATGCATTAGTATTTGACAGATCACGTGGGATTTCAGACATGGTGTCAAAGAGAAAGATGCTCAGTATGCTTTGACATTTCATCATGAATAGACTTACTAACGAGCAACGCTTGCAAATCATTGAATTTTATTACCAAAATCAGTGTTCGGTTCGAAATGTGTTTGTTCGACAAATTTTGTTCAGCGATGAGGCTCATTTCTGGTTGAATGGCTACGTAAATAAGCAAAATTGCCGCATTTGGGGTGAAGAGCAACCAGAAGCCGTTCAAGAACTGCCCATGCATCCCGAAAAATGCACTGTTTGGTGTGGTTTGTACGCTGGTGGAATCATTGGACCGTATTTTTTCAAAGATGCTGTTGGACGCAACGTTACGGTGAATGGCGATCGCTATCGTTCGATGCTAACAAACTTTTTGTTGCCAAAAATGGAAGAACTGAACTTGGTTGACATGTGGTTTCAACAAGATGGCGCTACATGCCACACAGCTCGCGATTCTATGGCCATTTTGAGGGAAAACTTCGGACAACAATTCATCTCAAGAAATGGACCCGTAAGTTGGCCACCAAGATCATGCGATTTAACGCCTTTAGACTATTTTTTGTGGGGCTACGTCAAGTCTAAAGTCTACAGAAATAAGCCAGCAACTATTCCAGCTTTGGAAGACAACATTTCCGAAGAAATTCGGGCTATTCCGGCCGAAATGCTCGAAAAAGTTGCCCAAAATTGGACTTTCCGAATGGACCACCTAAGACGCAGCCGCGGTCAACATTTAAATGAAATTATCTTCAAAAAGTAAATGTCATGAACCAATCTAACGTTTCAAATAAAGAACCGATGAGATTTTGCAAATTTTATGCGTTTTTTTTTTTAAAAAAGTTATCAAGCTCTTAAAAAATCACCCTTTATTATTCTGTATTAGACTGCCGTTAAAGTTTTAAGTAGGATTAAGCTGTTGTCAATCTCTTCGATTTCCGGGATATGGTTTGCATTACTGAAATCACACAGCGATTCTTTGCCCTCAACTAATTTAGAAATACATTTGGATTCTCTTAAGTTAATGGTTGTATCTTTTTTACAAATTTTTATATTGTTGGATATTTTACAATTTTTTGGTACTTTTAACATAGAATTTTCGGACAAAAATATTTCATCTGTTTCTAAGTGAACTATTAGTTTATTTCTTACAACTGGTTTTATTAATAGATTTTGATAATTGGTTGCTTCTAATTCTGGAATTTTTTCAATGTAAACAACAGCTGTTTTATTATGTAAGACTGATACTTCAGCGAACTCTAACATTTCGACTGATAGAGTGTTTATATTATTTTTTGAAATATTTTGTGGACTTCTTGTAATTCTATTTCGTTTAAAAGTAAAGTATTTATTATATTTTGTTTTGCCCATTCAGTTGCATATTTGACATTTATTATTTCTTCTTTGATTAGTCTTACTTGATTTTGGAAACTTATTGCTATTTCATTATTAAACAAATTATCTTTCTTTATTGCATTTTTTAACATATTTGAGAGATAACTTGTTTTTAGATCTTTAATGGTATGTTCACGAATTTTTAGAAGTTCAATTTCTATTTGCTGAAGATCTATTAAGTGGATTAACTTTATGGATGCCGTTTGTAGCTTCCCTATTCCTTTATAGATGTCGAAAAGTCTCTTTTTCGTTATCTACTATAACGCACTTGGGTACTCCATAATAAAATAAAATGTCGTGCAAAAGTTTTTTTATATCTTCTATTGATTTTGACTGGATTATTCTTGCTTGTGCAAGTTTTGAAAATTTATCTATTGCTGTTAAGACTAATTTTTTTTCAGTTGAAAATATGTCTATGTGAAGTGTATGTTCAGGAAACTAAGGTATTGGGGTTTCTGTAATTGCTGGATTTGGAGGATGCCTATCATATTTTTGTTCCTTGCATACTTGGCATTGTTTTACTAATGTAATTATTCTTTGTCTCATTTTCGGGAAATAATATTTTTCTGATAGTTGCAGTTTGTTTTCCTGAGCGTTCCTATGAGCCCTGTTATGAATCTGTAAAATTATCTCATCCTGGTCTGTTTCTTTTGTTATGTCTTCTACTTTCATTTGAGTAAATCTGATTTTAAAAGACCTAAAATGTTTTGGATACAATCTTTGAATCTGTCCCATTATGTCTTCTGTCGTGTAGATTCCATTATTACTGAAGGGTTTAAGTACTTTCTCAATATTTTCAATAAATCATCATCAGAATATGTTGGTTGAAAAACAGTGTGTCTATGGAATGTAGGGAATGGAATGGTAAACTTGTAGTCAGGAGGATGTTCTTTGTAAATAAAGATTTGGTTTTTAAAAGCGTTTATCGGTACCTCAATGCTGGGAATAAGATTATGAGAAAAGCTTTGAGCACTGTGTTGGGTTTCTGTTACTGAATTAATTTCATATTGTTTTAGTACTCTTCCTGGTTTATAGAGTAATTCCTTATTGTACTCATCTAGGTATGACTTCAATCTTTTAATCGCTATTCCACTTTTTTTCCAATTACAATTATGTGTAACTGGTTCGTGATCTGTACTTGTGCGTATTTCGGCTTCAACGTTAGTGGTATAGGTCAGTTTGTCATCGGGTTTTGGAAACAAATTTGGGCATTTTTTAAACAAATGATTTAATTCTTTTCGTTGATAATTTGCGAGATGATCTAATTTGGGTATAATTGCATTTACTGATTCAAAATTTTTCTCTTTTATGGGAATACTCATGCCGTTTCTAAGGAACAATTTACCTCTTTCGGTGTCAATAATTGCACCAAGTTCCTTCAAACTGTCATTTCCTAATATTCCGTCAAATGTTCTGAGTGTGGGTAATAAAAAGAATTTAACTATTGATTTTGGATCATTAAACAAATTAGCCATTTTGTAATGGGTTATTTTTATTTTACCTCCTACGGATACTGCATTAAATGTGGTTTCATTCTGTAGTGGATTCTGAACAAATTTTGGCTGAATATAATTTCTATTGGATCCGGTATCAATCAGTATTTTAAGCATTTGTCCGCTACTCACCTTACATTCGAAATATGGAAGTGAGGAGTCAGCTATTTCTAAAAAATTAATATAAATAGAATCGGCTTGCTGTTCTTGGTCACTATTTTCAATAACTTCGGTATAGTCGCTAAGTGTTTCATCGGTATCTGCCTGTTCTTCTTGTTCTGAAATAATTTGCTGATAGTCAGTCATAGTTGGTACTGGTTCTTCTGTACCTGTTTGCTGGTAAGTATCTGTCTGAATATTAAAATTCCTTTGTCGTTTGGCTATCTGGGTAGTGGGCATGGGTGGTCTTTTACCTAAATCAAATTGTGGTCGGTTCATGTAGTTAATCTGCTTAGTTTGGATACTTCTGTCCATGTCCATCGGTTCTGGTCGTGGTTGTGGTTTGGCAACCATAGGACGAGGTGGTTGGTATAATGATCGTTGTATGTTATGGTTCTGTGCGAATTGGTTACCTATATTAGTAAAATATGGCCTTTGTTGTGGTTGTTCGAAAAAATTATTTAATTGTCTGGGATTCATAGTTGGGTTTTGTGGTGTGTTAATTCTAGGTGGAAGAAGTGGTCTAGCTTGAAAATATGAAAAATGAGGTGTCGGAACCTGGCGTGGTACTAACGTTGGGCTATTGGGTTGATTTCTAAATATGTTTTGTTGTCCTCTATTTGACACATGATTGGTACGGTATGCTTGATTTTCCAGCTTCAAACATAAATGCAATGCAGTTGGTAAATCAGCAGGCTCCTTCATGCCGAGAAGACGTGAAAGGTCTCTACGTAATCCGCGAATAAAGGTATCAAGAGCCTTATCCCTGTACAGCTTGGTCATTAATTGTTCCGATTCTCTGCCTAATTCCATACACCCTATCTTGTTAAGGATCAACGATAAATGTTTATAGACGGCCTGATGGAATTCCTCAACAGACTGGTTAGCACCTTGTGCTATGGTGGTCATTTGGTACTCTAATGTACCCAAGTCCCTTTTATCTGCATAATGTAGCGTAAGGCATTTGGAGGTGGCACTCCAATTTAAAGGTACATTGTACGATTCTAACGCAGTGTCTGCGTTACCAGTTATTTTATTGCGAATGGTATGCAAAATACCAAAGTATTTTGGCGTACCAACTGTGTGTTCGTAAGTTCTTAAAATTCTTTCCACACTTTTTTTCTATGAGCCAAACTCGGCTGGGTCACCGGAAAATTCTCTTAAACTTTTTACTATGTCTGGCACTTTGTCTAGTTCTCCTAAATTACCTAGGTACTCTTGGTCAATTCCTTGACTCTCTACATTGGTAAAATCAAATGTTTGATTTTCAGTTTATTGTAATAAAATCGTTAATTGTTCATATAACACTTGCCGAATGGCATTTGTTAAGTCGCTAGGTTGGGTCATATTTCTGTTGTTTTGAAATGTCGCTTGTCTTTGTAACTGTCTTTGTCGTTGGTGGGGATTTTCTTCAATATCAATTAATGGAGGTCCAACTAAATTGTTTGGATTAGCCATTTGTTTTATGAAAATTTAATTTTGTATTATTAACTTGATTGGAGTATTTTTACTACCATAAGTTTTTCATGATTCGCCTTAATCAATCAATAACATTATTTTAATTTATTATTATTGTTTTTGAAAACCAGTAGCTGGTTTTACCCTTTTATCCTGGAGGGTCCTTTTGGGTAGGAATCGCAGAATTGGGTTAAATTATACTACTTTTGCTTACAAAACTTCGTTAAGTTAATTGTTTGCAAAAGTAGGAGTTATTATTTTTTTATCGCTTTACGCCCTTTTGATTATTTGTAATTTTATATGCACTTAAATTTCACAATTTCAATTAGTTAATTTCACTTTCACTTAGGTTTAATATTTTATGAAATATTTATATAAAATTTTAGTTTTCTACTTAATAATTATGTTTTGAGATTTAATATCAATTTGTTGGTATAAAATTTAAAATTCTCTAATATAATTTTTATTTTCAATTAAACTTAATATCTGTATATTTTTTTCATAAATTTTCAACATTTCAGGTATAATTTCTGGCGTACTTTATTTATTTCTTTTCTTTTCATTTTCAAATATCAAACTTTAATTTTTTAATTCACTTATGTTTGAAAATTATTTAAATTCTAACTTACATACATTAGGGAATTTGATGTGGTCGCTCCTCCTGGTAACTCGGATTTTGTCCCGTTTGCTTCCTACTAGGGATCCTGCAGCTTACACAAGTGTAGAGGGTGTCCTGCGGGCTGACCTGACAAGACTTGCAATCCACCGATGTTGTCCAACAAGGTTTACTTTTAAGTTTTTATCCTCGTTGGTCCCTGCTCGGGCGCCAGTTAAGTTCTTCTTTATTGAATTTCTAAAAGAAACTGAAACATAGAATCTTAAAAATACCCTAAGGTAGCTGTGGTTCAACGGCAGCGGCGTCGGCAGAGTTTAACGGATGTTGAATAGTCAGCAGAATTGAAGTTGATTATTGTTGTTGATATTATTATTTATTGATCAGCAATAATGTCGATCACTTTTGGGAGTTGCAGCGGATGTTTGTTTATGTTATTCAACTTTAACAACTACATTGTTGCAATGATTGTTGTTATGTTGAAATAAATATTTGTTGTGTCAACTTTTAAGTTATTGAACTTTAACAATTACATTGTAGCAATGAATATTGTTGAAATAAATATTTGTTGTATTAACTTATATGTACATATGTATATAACAAACTATCATAATCTATATAACGGGTGATTTTTTTGAGGTTAGGATTTTCATGCATTAGTATTTGACAGATCACGTGGGATTTCAGACATGGTGTCAAAGAGAAAGATGCTCAGTATGCTTTGACATTTCATCATGAATAGACTTACTAACGAGCAACGCTTGCAAATCATTGAATTTTATTACCAAAATCAGTGTTCGGTTCGAAATGTGTTTTATCGACAAATTTTGTTCAGCGATGAGGCTCATTTCTGGTTGAATGGCTACGTAAATAAGCAAAATTGCCGCATTTGGGGTGAAGAGCAACCAGAAGCCGTTCAAGAACTGCCCATGCATCCCGAAAAATGCACTGTTTGGTGTGGTTTGTACGCTGGTGGAATCATTGGACCGTATTTTTTCAAAGATGGTGTTGGACGCAACGTTACGGTGAATGGCGATCGCTATCGTTCGATGCTAACAAACTTTTTGTTGCCAAAAATGGAAGAACTGAACTTGGTTGACATGTGGTTTCAACAAGATGGCGCTACATGCCACACAGCTCGCGATTCTATGGCCATTTTGAGGGAAAACTTCGGACAACAATTCATCTCAAGAAATGGACCCGTAAGTTGGCCACCAAGATCATGCGATTTAACGCCTTTAGACTATTTTTTGTGGGGCTACGTCAAGTCTAAAGTCTACAGAAATAAGCCAGCAACTATTCCAGCTTTGGAAGACAACATTTCCGAAGAAATTCGGGCTATTCCGGCCGAAATGCTCGAAAAAGTTGCCCAAAATTGGACTTTCCGAATGGACCACCTAAGACGCAGCCGCGGTCAACATTTAAATGAAATTATCTTCAAAAAGTAAATGTCATGAACCAATGTAACGTTTCAAATAAAGAACCGATGAGATTTTGCAAAATTTTATGCGTTTTTTTTTTTTTAAAAAAGTTATCAAGCTCTTAAAAAATCACCCTTTATATAAAAATGAAATGGTGTATAGTTGTAACGCTAAAACTCGAAAACGGCTGAACCAAATGAAATACTTCCTTTGGGGGATTTGTTTGTTATTACCACGCGCAGGTCATGTCTTAAAATCAAAATAAAATATTAAGGGGGCGTGGCACCTCCCATACAAATTGAATTCTCCAAGTCGAATATCTTCAAAAGTGTTTAAGGTAGGAACATGAAAATTGGTACAGAGCTACAGGATAACAACACCACTCTCACCTATAAAACCGGGGGCTATCGAATAAAGGGGCATGGTACCTCCCATACAAACTAAAGTTTTTAAGCAGAATATCTGTGAAGGGAAGAAGGGTTCAAGGTAGGGACCTGGAAATTGGTATAGACCTATATGGTATCAAAAGCCTTCTTACACATAAAAGAAGGAGTAATCGGAAAAGGGGGCGTGGCACCTCCCATACAAACTGAATTTTTCAAGGTGAATATCTTCAAAAGTGTTTAAGGTAGGAACATGAAAATTGGTATAGAGCTATAGGAAACAACACCATTCTCACCCATAGAACTTGGCGTTATCGAAAAAGGGGGCGTGGTACCTCCCATACAATATTTAATTATTTTGGTTGTTAATCCACCATATATTTATCTCATTTTCCACCTAGCACAACATTTTGGTTGTTTCTTGCTATTTTTGTTTGTGACAGTAGCGGTTATATCGTAATTTTGGTTGTGTTACGTGCTATTTTTGGTTTATGGAAATGGCAGTTTTATGAAACAAACACAAATTAAATTAAACGTCAATTTTGCTTTGCAATCGAACACGCAAAATTTAGAGGGCAATAAAAATGCGCCTTGCTTTACTGATATATTGATATATTTTGTTTTAAAAAGTGTATTATTTAGCGAAAGTGATTTAGCGTGTTGGTGAATACCGATTTATGTACATTGGAATTTATCATTCAATTGATCTGCTTCCTTAGTATAATTCATTCATTTTTGGAGTTTTCAAAGGTAAGTTATTGGTCCGTAAAACCTTATATGAACTTTATGCAAATGAATGATCATTTACAATTAGATATTTGTTACGATGCCAAGAATCAGTACGTATGGTAACACTTCTCGGAGTTCCCAGGCCGCAAGCAGAATACGAAATAGCAGAGCACGTCAAAGGGAAAGTGTTATTGAGAGGATATCACCACGAAATAGACTACTGGAGAATAGCACGCACCAGTTAGAAGATGTCAACCAAACGTACAATCAGCAAGAACGTTTGAGAAGAAGGGAAGTTCACAATCAGCAACAACGATCGAGAAGAAGGGAAGTTCGTGCTCGCCAAAGTGATGAAGTAAGATCACAACATGCGATTATTCGACGACAACAGCGGCAACATCTTTCTTTTGTTAACTTTGAACGGGCAGGTTTTCGATATGATCCAAACATTCAATATAGCGCATCTGTTCAAATCGGTCAGATGTCAGTAGTTTGTCAATATTGCAATGCAGTCAAATTTAAAATTGAACCGCCAGGGTTATGTTGCGCCGGGGAAAGGTTAAGTTGCCAGAATTGCTTCCACCACCACAGCCATTGTTCCAGCTGCTTTACGGTGAATCTCCTCACTCAAGCCATTTCTTAAAGCACACTAAAATGTACAACGATTGTTTTCAAATGACGTCGTTTGGCGGTGGAAGTGTAAATGAACAAAACTACAATCCAACGTTTAAGGTATTTTTGCCAAACAATATTCGACAGAAACTACAGAGCTTTCCTCCAATTATACAGGTTCATGGGCAAATTTTTCATCTCGCTAGATCGCTGTTGCCGTATCCAGATCCAAATATCTCCAAATTTACTTTCTGGGAGATTCACATGATGAAGTAAATCGGCGTTGTGCTATCTTCAATACAACGAAAAGAGAGCAAATGTTACATGAACACAGTGGCCTCATTAAACTGTTTACGATTTCGTTGGAACGTATGCCAACAGATGATCATAGTATAATCATACAAGCGGACAAAAGACCAACAGGGACACATGAAAGACAATATAATGCAACGACAGTTAGCGAAATATCAGTTGTTGTTGTTGGAGAAAATTTGCAGTCGCGTGATATTGTTATCGAACGTAGAAATCAAAACGCACTAAAACGGATAAGTAAGACACATCGGTCTTACGACGCAATGCAATATCCGCTCATGTTCTGCCGTGGAGAAGACGGATATCACTTTGAATATCTATACTAATTATATAAAATCGCTTATATGAAAAATGTTTGTAACGGCTAATCTCCTAAAGTTCTGAAGCGATTTTTATAATTTTTTTTTTAAATAAAGCATTTGCTCTAGGCTCGCGAGTGGTATACTTTTTTTTTTAATTTTCCGAAATCAAATCCTTTTTCTTTCGGGTTGAAGTTTTTGAAAAACCAAAAATATTGCAAGCATAAGGTTTTTCGTTCACCAAACGCAGTCTACAGCGAAGCGCGCTTTGTGTGTGTGCGTGTGCCCTTTATCGTTTGCGGCACGCACTCTCTCTCTCTTCCATCTCTGCACATCTTTTCCAGCATAACGTAATGAAGTAAAGTACATACATATGTACATATGTATGCACTCTCTCTTCCATCTCTCACATCTTTTCTACATAACTTATTGAAGTAAAGTACAAAGCAAAAAAGTTTGCATATATAAATGATCGCAGAACAAGTGAATGCTCGCATAAATTGCCGTATGTATGCATGTATGTAGTTATGTAAATACAGTGTCAACTATATTTATTCTGTTTTACAGCTACTTATTTTGCAGCAACGCACCGTTGCTTGAATTACTTTTCTTATTGTCTTTGTACTTTTTTGTAACAAAGCACATTGAAAATAAAAACAGAACGCTCTCCGTAAGGAACATCCAAAAACCAATAAAATCAAATATTAAGATGTAATGTGGTTTTCATGTGTGTCTGCGAAATACTTGCTGGTTTCTTCTAACTTTATTGTAAATATTTATGATCGTATTCTGCAAATGGTAGAGTAAAATTGGAAATTCATTGTCTTTAAATCAAAAGGTAAAGATTAGATTTAAGCGAAACTAATTTGGTTAATAATAAATATACGGTTTTTACAATAAAAGCTTTCAGAGATGCCAAAAGCAAAATCTCAATTATTTAGATCCTCATCAAATAGACGGCAAATTCAGCTAAGATGAAATGAGACGGTCGGCGAGAGTGCAAATCGCGTAGAGAATGTAAGGTTGCAAATGATGCAGAATAGACAAGGGGCGATTGCTTTCAAATCAGCGTTTAACTATAGACAGGATTGTAATTATTTGGACCATTCCCTTTTATTCATTGGTCGAATGAATGGCATTTGCAATTTTTGTAAGGCTAAAAAGTGGGTGAAAGAGGCACCAGGTTTGTGTTGTAGCAAGAGACATGCAAGTGAGACATATAGGTGAGCCTTCGCTGACAATCAAAGCGCTGCTTTGAGGTGAGCATCAGTCGTCCTGTCACTTAAAAAAAAATATAAGAAAATGCAATGGTTGTGACTTCGTTTGGTGGTAATGAAATTAGGGAGGGTAATTTCATGCCAACGTTTAAAATACATGGACAAGTTTACCACGTTATTGGGAGTTTATTGCCAGCGCCGAACGCAACACCAAAATTTAAATTGACTGCCAATATGCGAATAAATCTTTGTGGAGCTGGACCATCCAATCGGTTTGCAGAGTTCCTACTTAAAATAGGTAACGGTTGCAAATCTGTCACCAAAGACGGTTATGTAATAATGCCAGATATTGCAGGAACCTGTGTTAGAACAGTTGACCAACTTATTGATAACGTGTATCCAGATATTATTAATTTGCACCACAAAGATTCTAAGTGGTTATATGAGTGAGCTATAATTACTTCGACGAATTCCGCTGCAGACGAAATCAACAAAGCCGTTTGTCAAAGAATATTATCAGAATATAAAACTTACAATTCTTTTGACACTGTGACAGATGAAGGAGACGTTGTTCACTATCCAACGGAGTTTCTTAACTCTCTTAA
Source organism: Bactrocera dorsalis (assembly GCF_023373825.1). Lineage (NCBI taxonomy): Eukaryota > Metazoa > Arthropoda > Insecta > Diptera > Tephritidae > Bactrocera > Bactrocera dorsalis. The sequence goes on along the minus strand of NC_064308.1, from coordinate 16,882,767 downwards.
TCCCTCGGGACTACCTCCATTTCAACTAGAACTTAAAATTGGTACGCCAATAATCCTTCTACGAAATCTTAAGCCTCCCAATTTATGTAATGGCACTCGACTGAAGATAACGCACTTGATGCCTAATATCATTCAAGCAAACATTTTAACCGAACCTGCAGCAGGCGAAAGCACAATGATCCCTCGGATACCAATGATACCTACAGATCTTCCATTTAGTTTCAAAAGAGTACAGTTCCCCGTTAAGACGTGTTTTGCGATTACCATTAATAAGTCCCAAGGGGAAACATTTAATACTGTTGGCATAGATCTTCGAAACGAAGTATTTTCTCACGGTCAGTTATATGTATGTGGCTCTGTCACGAATTGGTTCCCCGCAAAACAAACTGTTCTCATTTCTGGCAATGGAAATAAAACAAAAAATGTTGTATTCACTAAAGTTTTTAATAATTAAAATATATCCTTTTTGGTTATTGTTCCAAAATACATCAATTATAGTATACCTTATTTCATATCTTGAATTAATATTTACTCTATACAATCCTATTTATTTTAAGTAAGAGTTTTGAATTGTTACCTTTTTGTTATCTATTTTTAATTTTTCTGTAAAAAAAAATTTAATAAACAAATTATTTATAACGTTAATGAATTTGAAAGTGTTTGCAATTAATTCAAATATGGGTAGTAAATATTTGTAAGTCTAACATAAGATACACATTATACTCATGTATGTGTGTTTACATGTACGAATAAAGGTATTCTTTTATTTGCATTTTAAACTACATTAAACTCTTTCCAATACCCTCATCGTTTCAGTTTTTGCGGCGTAACAAAGTACGCCGGGTATTTGCTAGTAAGATGATAAATCCGGTGAATGGTTAGTAAAAAAAAATTTTTGTTTGCTACTTCATATAGGTAATTTAAGCTTTTAGGTATCGAGACAAATAAAAAAGTCAGTTCAATGAAGTTTTACGCATATCGAATGATGATTCGCCAAAACTATGACAACCACTTACTGAGATATGGACGGTTATTTCAACAGTATGAAGTTGACATGTACGTAAAAGTTGAGACAGAACGACTTAATTACATGCGATACAATCAGTCGAAGTTGCGATCTGAAGAGTATATTCACTTAAGAGATGCAATGAATGGTGACGCGGATATTACAGATATTGGTCGACTCTATATTTTGCCATCGACATACATTGGCAGTCCTAGACACATGCATGAGTACTCCCAGGATGCGATGACTTACGTGCGCAATTATGGACGGCCGGATTTGTTTGTTACATTTACTTGCAATCCAAAATGGGCAGACATTACGAATTTATTGCATCCCGGTCAATCACCAAGCGATCGCCACGATGTTACAGCACGCGTGTTTAAACAAAAACTCAGATGTTTGATGGACTTTATTACGAAACAACGTGTATATGGCACTGTTCGATGCTGGATGTACTCAGTGGAGTGGCAGAAGAGAGGTTTGCCCCACGCACACATTCTTCTTTGGATGGTGGAGAAAATTACACCTGACCAAATTGATGACGTCATTTCCGCCGAAATTGCTGATGTTGAAATAGATCCAGAGTTGCACGAAGTGGTGATGGCCAATATGGCTCATGGGCCATGCGGAGAACACGATCCATCTTCGGTTTGTATGTCGGACAGTAAATGCAAAAAACGCTATCCCCGTGCTTTTATTTCGGAAACTCAAACTGGGAACAATGGATACCCTCTTTATCGGCGTCGCTCACCCGCTGACAATGGCAGAACATTCATCACTCAATTGAAAGGAAAGAATTTCGTGGTTGATAACACATGGTTCGTTCCATATTCGCCAATTTTGTCTAAGGCATTCAAAACACATATAAATGTTCAGTATTGCAGTTCAATAAAATCAATTAAGTATGTTTGCAAATAAGTTACCAAAGGAAGCGATATGGCGGTTATTGGCGTTGAACGAGATGAAATTAGCAAATTTCAAATGTGCAGATATGTGAACTGCAATGAAGCAATCTGGAGAATATTTTTATTTGCAACTCATGAACGCCATCCTACTGTTGTGCATCTAGCAGCTCAGTTGGAGAATGGCCAGCGTTTATTTCAACGCAGAGAACATAGTACAGCGAACGGAAATACCACCAGAAACCACTTTAACAAGTTTCTTTGCAACTTGCGCCAGTGATCCGTTCGCGTGAATATTGCTTTACTCGGAGATGCCTCGGTATTATACATGGAATGCATCGTCGAAGAAATGGTTGTGCAGGAAGAACGGCCATCCGGTAGATGGTTATTCAGGTGTTTTTTCAACTGATGCATTGGGAAGAATTTACACAATCCATCCAAAGAACGATGATTGCTTTTACCTACGTTTGCTTTTGATTAATGTATGCGGTTCAACTTCATTTGAATCATTGAGGACTGTAGATGGTACCATTTGTGCAACATTTCTACAAGCATGTCAACAATTACAATTGCTTGAACACGACAGTCACTGGAATCAAACGCTAGCGGATGCAATAGCTTCTACACCAGCCACTGCAGTTCGTACACTTTTCGCTATTATAATTTCGACATGTCAGCCTTCAAACCCGCGTCTATTATGGAATACGTACAAAGATGACATGACAGAAGATATTTTGCATCGCCTGCGATTAGCGACGAGAAATGTCGACTTACAAATGAACGCTGACATCTACAATGAAGCATTAGTCCTTATTGAAGATTTATGTTTACTTATGAGAGGAAAACTATTGATTGAAGTTCATATGCCGGCACCAAGTCGTCAAACAAGGGATTTAGTGAGTCGCGAATTGGAACGCGAGCGTGCTTACGATATAACTCACTTGCAACAACAAGTACAAACAAATGTTCCACTGTTGAATGAACAGCAAAGCAGTGCGTACAATCAGCTAATAAATGCTGTAGATAGTGGAAACGGTGGCATATTTTTCCTCGATGCGCCCGGCGGGACTGGCAAAACGTTCCTATTGTCTTTAATACTAGCAGCAATACGTAGTCAAGGTGGTATTGCATTAGCTCTTGTATCTACCGGGATTGCTGCAACACTGTTAGAAGGTGGAAGAACGGCCCATTCAGCATTAAAGCTTCCATTAAACACGAAAGTCCTGTTTGCAATATTTCAAAGCAATCAGCAATGGCACAAGTTTAAAAAAAATGTAAGTTAATCATATGGGATGAATGCACAATGGCCCACAAACGATCATTAGAAGCACTCGACCGAGCACTGAGAGATTTGCGCAACAATAATCGTTGCTTTGGAGGAGTGATGATATTGCTGTCGGGCGACTTTAGACAAACACTTCCCGTTATTCCAAAATCAACAGCGGCGGATGAGCTAAACGCATGTCTGAAGTCATCGCATTTGTGGAGGTTTGTTAAAACCATTTCATTGACCATGAATATGCGAGTTTTGCTGCAAAACGATAGAAGTGCGGAGGTTTTTTCAAAAGAGCTACTGCGAATTGGAAATGGATAAGTTCCGATAGATCCTTGCAGTGGATTAATATCGATTCCAACTACGATTTGCCAATTCACATCTAATAAATATGAACTAATCAGTAGTGTATATCCAAATATTGCTCAAAATTATGGTAACTACGATTGGTTAAGCACGCGCGCAATTTTAGCAGAAAAAAATATGGATGTCAACGACTTGAATTGGACGATTCAAAATCAAATTCCGGGAGAACTGCGGTCATATAAATCAATCGATCGCGTTGAAAATGAAGACGAGGTAGTAAATTACCCAGTGGAGTTCTTAAACTCTTTGATGCCGCCTGGAATGCCGCCTCATAATTTGCGTCTCAAACTACAGACCGTTATTATGCTACGGAATCTTCATGCTCCCAAACTGTGCAATGGTACTCGACTGATTGTGACCAAGCTAATGGACAAGCATTTTGAAAAGCCCGTTCAAGGGAGAGGAATGCTTACTTCCCCGAATTCCATTAACTTCAACAGATTTGCCATTCCACTTCAGACGTTTGCAGTTCCCAGTGAAACTTGCATTTGCGATGACAATAAACAAGTCACAAGGCAGTCGCTGGAAGTATGCGGCATAAATTTAGAAATGTCTTGCTTTTCACATGGCCAGCTCTATGTGGCGTGTTCCCGTGTTGGAAAACCTTCCTCACTGTTTATTTACGCCGCGGAACAGAAAACCAAAAATATCGTGTACCGTGCAGCCCTAAACTAAATATGTACTAAAATTATATATTTTCGAGACTCGATTAAAACTAATAAAATTGAATGAGAATAGTACAAACTTAATTTTATTAAATTGTCAACAAATCCTGGACGCGATATGTCAGAGCTATTGAAAAGAGTAGCATTTTTCAAGCAATTAAATTCAAAAAGCATTAATGTACCCTCGAAAAAAATGTTTATTAGGCAGGTTCTGGCAATTCACTTCCAAGTAAAATTTGTAAAAATTTTGTCAAATTAGGTGCAGAAAGTATTTTCCACAAAATTTCACTTGGAAGTAAATTGCAGAACCTGCCTGTATATTATGTTTTTTTATTTAAATTTTTTTATCAAAAACAGTTCAAAAAATCAGCAATAATTTTTTCTTCACTATTTTTCAATATTGTGAATTTGTCAAGGACAAAAAAGGCGGTAAATCTTTTTTTTTATTTGTGCCGGAGGAGGAATTTTAGATACTGCTACTTAGCTGTAGCAGTATGCACGATTCGTACTGCCCGCTATAGGTGCGTCTGAATACTTCCTTTTCCAAAGATAGTCGCTCATATGTATATTTCCGAAAGTGGAAAAATATGTGTTCTGCGTTCTCGCTATTGCTACCACAGAAAGAGCAAGCTACTCCCTACACGTGACCGTACTTATGCAAGTACTCCCTGAAGCATCCATACTTGTATGTTACCGATTAAGCGGTATGTCCATCTCCCCTTGATTGATGTATCCCAGCGTGTTTGTCATTCCTTTAAGCTGGCTTGTCTTTCTACTCTACGCTCTGCCACTGTTAGTTTCCGGCCTGTGCTTTTACTTTTATCGTATATTCGCTTAAGTTCGAGAGTCATTATGTCTGGAGGCATAATTCCTGCTAGAACCTCGACAGCTTCATTAGAAACCGTGCGAAATGCACTGACTATTCTAATAGCGCTCAACCGGAACACCGATTGTGCCACTTCAGCATACGTCTTTTGTATTAATGCTGGTCCCCATACAGGCGCCGCATACATTACAATTGACTGGCTGACCTTGGCCAGAAGAGCTCTCCTGCTCTGTTTCGGCCCTCCTATGTTTGCCATAATTCTTGATAAGGCCATGTTTACACGCGCCGTTTTTTCACACGCTTTATCAACATGCATTTTAAAGTTGAGAGTCGCATCAATGGTTACACCAAGGTATTTCACAGCGGATTGTGTTGTAAGGTTGAGCCCGTCTATGTTAAGCGAAATAGTTTCCAGTTTTTTTCTGCTAGTTATAAGCACTGCTTCCGTTTTGTGGCCGGCAAGTTCGAGTTTTGCACTTGTTAGCCACTGCTTTATCTTCAGTACAGTATCACTACAAATACTTTGTATTTGATGGAGCTCCTTAGCTACTATTGTCACAGCAATATCATCTGCGTATCCAATTATTTGCACTTCTTTTGGAGGGAGGCCCAATATTCCATCATATAGCGTATTCCAAAGGAGTGGGTCTAGCACAGATCCTTGTGGCACACCACCCGTTACCCTATACTTTTTTTGTCCTTCGTCAGTCTCGTAGAGCAAGATCCTATCGGCCAAAAAACTTTGTATGACGTACAACAAATAGCTCGGTGTTTTTTTAAGCACTAATGCACGCATTATATGGGGCCAATGGGCCGAGTTAAACGCGTTTCTCTCATCAAATGTGACGACCGCACAATATTCTTTTTACCCATACAGCCTTTTCTGCTATACCTGTAACTTTCTTGATGGCATCAATAGTTGAACGCTTTCTACGAAAGCCATATTGGGTATCAGAGAGACCACCATCTCCTTCTATATGATTTTCTAAACGGGTATAGATTATCCGCTCCAGGATTTTGCCCTTCATATCGATCATACAAAGCGGTCAATAGGAGCTTGGTTCTCCTGCCGGCTTGTTTGGCTTCTGTAGGAGTACCAGCCGTACTTTCCAAATTTTTGAAAACACTCCTTCACGGAGGCAACGTGTGTACAGATCCGAAAATGGCTGTGGATGATAGCTGATCGCAATTTTTAGAGCTATTCGGAATACCATCTAATTCTGGTGCTTTAGTATTTTCAAAGCGCTCAGCAGCTTGAACAACTTCCTGCTCGGTGATTTCTGGCGCATCTATGACTTCTTCGTCATAAAAATTTCCTTCTTCTTCGTCGACTTTTTCGCATAATTCTGTGAGACATGTCATTCTGCTCTTTTTAATTGCCCTTTTTAGGTCATTGCGTTTCTTTTTGAATGCTTCTCGCAGGCTGTCACATTCTAAGCTGCATATGCTTCGTTGGTGACTTTGTGACTACCACTTCTCAAAGATTCGATTTCTCGATTTTACCAATAAGCAAACTTCCTCTGTGCGGCCGTCCTCTTTTTATTCATATTCACAGGCTTTGCTAATGTGTTGTACCAACAATTAAGCCTGTTGGTCTATGTCATCACTTCCGTTTACGTTTTCATGAAGCATTAACTTAAAAAGCTCCTCATCTAGGGTTTCAATTCTTCGCCCCTTGGAGTGCACCTTTTGGTAGCAAACATTTCTCTGTTGCATACTTTTTGATACTTAACATTATAGCTAAATAGTCACTTTGGGTATATAAGTATGTCGCATATCCGCTAGTCTATGTATCGATATAGCACCCTGTTGGCAAAGGATATATCGATAATGGAGCCACGCCCATTCTTCTCGAAAGTGTTTTGTCTTCCTGTATTAAGCACTACTACGTGTAGAACAGCAAATGCTTTAAGTAATGCGCTACCTCTCACATTTGTATTTTTGCTACCCCATTCTAGAGCCCATGCATTAAAGTCACCTGCAATTATATTAGGTGTAGTTGTCATTGCATCCTTTACCAAGTCGTCAAATATTTTTTCATATTCAGCATGTGGTATACTTGGCGGTATATAGCAGCTGTAGAAATAAAGCCCCCATAATTTGGCTCTTGTATAGTATGCCTGTCGATTAATGGTTTGACTTGCATCATCTTATCTCCGCAAGCTCATATTGCAACATTTTTGGGGGTGTCGGAAATCCACTTAGCAGAGTCTTTATTTTTATATTGTTCACAGATTACTGCAACGTCTATTTTATTTCCGTATATGTTTTGCGTCAAGGGATCCTGGGCCGCTTCGCAGTGGTTCAGGTTTATTTGTAGTATTTTCATCTTCTTGGTTTTTTGAGTGCTGCTGTATATATGGGGCATTTCCGGCTTCGTATCTGATGGTCCATGTTTGTACTTCCACTGTGTTTACATGCCTTGCAGGAAGGATTGTTAACACAATCTTTAGCGAAATGACCCTCCTCTCCACATTTGATACAGCACTTGCTCCTGTCTTCTGGATTGCTGCATGCTTTTGCTAAATGTCCATACTCTAGACATCTGAAGCATTTCTTCAGTTGCGCTTTTTCCCGGATTTTACAGATTGTCCAGCCGATTTTAATCTTTTGTGCTGCCAATAGGTGCTTTGCTTCCTGCGGATGAAGGCTTATGGTTGCTTTTTGAGTGCCTGCATATGCTGGTCTGATGCTTCTAATACACTCTTCACTAAACAGACGAAGCTCCTCAAATTCTGAACGAATTCGTTATATAATCCAAGTCACGCACTTCAATTGTAGTTTCTTGTGTTAGAGATTTTATTTGTGCCTGATCTCCAAGTATCTTCACTATCTCCTCTCTATATTCTTTAGTACTTCCTGTTTGCGCCTTCTTTAGCTCTAACAGTATCTCTCCTTTAGCTGTTTTTTTAATTCTTGAGACATTTTCGGCAAGCACCTGCAGATTTTCATTCTGCTTGACCGCCCGAAGTATGTCTGCGTAAGACATGTCTCCGGTTTTTGCGATAACAATTGCTTCTGGTCGAAGGCGTGGTGTGGTGTTCTCCTTCTTCTTGTTTTTATTTTTTTGGGATTTACTTGGTACCGTGATTCAGGTATCTTCCCTTGTCGCGTCCTTTTCTCCTCCCCCGAGATTTCTGCTTTCTCCTGCTTTCACAATTGGTTAGTCATGCGTTGTTTTATTCCTTTTTGGAGGGGTTCGCGCTTTATCTGCTTGTCATCACGTGGTCTTTTTGGTGAGACTTCAGCAGTCGCCTGTTTCATGGCTACGCTTCTACCTATGTTAGCTTCCCGTTGTGTAATATGGTCATCTTGTACACGGTTGTAGAGCTTCGATATTTCGCTAAGCAGTTCCCTCATGGGATTGTTGATAGTGCGCTGTGGCGGACGCATCATATCCGTTAGCTTTTGTATCATATCTCCAAGTTTATACATATGATCACGTTGCGACTGTGCTTCTTTCAATATCGGTGTGTTCTCCTGAAGCGTTGGAGGTGACGATTTCTACATCACTGGGTGGTTTTCAAGTGCACATATGCATGTGTAATCAATTTTCCAAATGTACGTTTTTTTTTTTTTTTTGTTGCCGGAGGGGGAATTTCGAAAGATACCGTCTTGTTTCGGACGGCATGCACGATTCATCCTACTCGCGCATGTGCCGCCATTGTTACCAAGAGCGGAACCTGCGGAGTAGGACGCCTACGTACTAAACCCTAACTCCGTCTCCTCACGCTATTTATTTCCTTGCCGGAAAATTATTCGAGCTTCAGAACTGAATCCAGCAGGTACAATCTTTTATAAGAGTGTACAGCTGCTGGCGTATGCCGATGATATTGATATCATCGGTCTCAACACCCGCGCCGTTAGTTCTGCTTTCTCCAGACTGAACAAGGAAGCAACGCAAATGGGTCTGGCAGTGAACGAGGGCAAGACGAAATATCTCCTGTCATCAAACAAACAGTCGTCGCACTCGCGACTTGGTCCCACGTCACAGTTGACAGTCATAACTTTTAAAATGTAGATAATTTCGTTTATTTAGGAACCAGCATTAACACCACCAACAATGTCAGCCTGGAAATCCAACGCAGGATTACTCTTGCCAACAGGTGCTAATTCGGACTGAGTAGGCAATTGAAAAGTAAAGTCTTCTCTCGACGAACAAAAGCCAAACTCTATAAGTCGCTCATAATTCCCGTCCTGCTATATGGTGCAGAGGCTTAGACGATGACAACAACCGTGAGTCGACGTTGCGAGTTTTCGAGAGAAAAGTTCTGCGAAAGATTTATGGTCCTTTGCGCGTTGGCCACGGTGAATATCGCATTCGATGGAACGATGAGCTGTACGAGATATACGAGGACATTGACATAGTTCAGCGAATTAAAAGACAGCAGCCACGCGGATGGATGAAAACATTCCAGCTCTGAAAGTATTCGACGCAGTACCCACCGCGGGAAGCAAAGGAAGAGGAAGACCTCCACTCCGTTGGAAGGACCAAGTGGAAAAGGACCTGGCTTCCCTTGGAATATCCAACTGGTCAGAACTGTCCAACATTTGTAAAGGTATAATGGTAGTTACAAACAGTGATTGGTCAAAAAGTTGAGGTGTACTTGTCTCAAACCTTTGTATAAACATACTTTGTCCCGTTGTACCGTCAAACCCATAGCGAGCAATTAAAACAACATTCGACCATGACGTGCAAAACATCTTTTTGGAATAAAAGAATGCGTTGTGCGGTATGGTCTAAGAGATTTTGCAGTGATACTTCTGCTGAAGACTCCCACACAGATATATCCTTAGGCCGGCAAAGTAGCTTGCATTTAATTACTTCCTCATAGCTTGGATATACTGCAATTCCTTTCTTTATTTAACATCCTCATGTTGATATATTGTCTTTTGCTTAAATCATTTTCAAGTAAAAATGCGAGAGCTTCTTCCGGAGTGAGTGGAACTACTTTGGGTTTTTTGGAGGTAACAGCTTTTAATATTTCGCTTTGTTCTTCTTGATGTGCAGTTTTCTTTAAAATAAATGCTAAATCACTTTGTTTTGATTTTTTTGCCGCCACAGTAGCTGCATGAATCAAAAAATCAACATCGTCATTGTTTTCACAAGAAAGATCACTTCCCAGCTTCCCCTTAAGCCGATCTTTTGCATCTGTGCAGCTAACCTTTGGTCATCCTGCTTTACTTGAACAGGGTTTTTCAAAATCATTCTCAGAAATTTCAATAATAGTTGTTGCGGAAACCCACTGGGGGTATTTCTCTTTAAATATATTAACCATACGATTACATTTTGATAATTTTTGGCTCAACGGGTCAATGTTACATACATGATTTTAAAGAACATACCCCAAACTTCCACCGAACATAAAAATCTGGAACAATACGGGACAATACACACAACTTTCACTCCACAGAACACAGATTAATACGAAATTTTCGGTTAAAATAGCTATCAAACAAAACTCCACACTATACAGATATAACACCATAAACCACATTCTTTTCCATTAAATTAAAAAATAGATACCTTTCCTATATTCTTCCATCATAAATTTATTTCTTTTTTTTTCCTTTGTAGCTATTATCGAACAGTTGTTTTCGTACAATATTTTACCGAACTGTTTACAAGTTTGTTGTTGCTTCAGAAGCATCATGTTTTACAGCTCATATTTAGAACAGAGTTGCCATATCCAAATAATTTTTTGTATATTTTAGACCACTGAAATGTCTCAATTAATACTGCGTACCTATTTTTTTGAAATAAGACAAAATAATTTTTGGATTTATGCCAAAAAATTTGAATTTCAGACCATAGTGCATTGAGAAGAAGAAAAAAGTGAACCTTCCTGAGTGAAGAGAGCACTAGTACGAAACATGTGAGCATCGTGTACAGTGTACAGTGTCCCGCTACTACATGCCGAATCCTAAACTGTTAATCGCATACAACTTGTGCCTTTATGGAATAAATTCGGCTTTTTGAAAAATAAGCCGAATGGTTAACAACTGGTGCTTCTGCAAGTTGCAATTCAGTACCATCAATATTGCCTATGCAATGCGGTAGCGCATTGTATGTTGTTTTAACGATATCTTGTCTTTCATTGGTATCAGGCCAAGTGATATATCTACATTTTAACTCCAATATAGACGAAAATACCCTCTTTGTGATCTTGTAAAGCGTTTCACCATCTCCTACACCAAACAGTGTAGCTACTTTCCGAATCGCCGCACTTTCACCCGATAAACCCAAACGATATAAGGTTATAGCTACCTATAGTTCTACTGAAAATTGCAGGAAAATGCACGGGTGGGCTTATTTTTAGCCCGCAAAGTTAGCCAAGTGCGCACGAGGGCTAGATGAGGGAAATATCAGTTTACAGAGGGAAGGGCATTAAAAGTTGCGAAAAAAATCAATTACATTCCACCGTAACTTTTTATTTACCCTTTCATGGTGGGAAATTCTAATCACTGTAAGGAAAAAATTATATAATTTATATAAATATAAAACAATTTTATTTAATAAGAAAACAGCACATTTTAAAACTTCGTAACACCTTATGGTTGTTAATATTTTGTTCACACCACTGTACATGTGATAGAACAGTTGATGCCAGTTGCAAAAATTCGTTTTAGCTACAATTGGGAAAACTTTTCTCAAGTTATGGGCTTTTATACGTACATATGCAAGGTAGTTTTATATATTTGCAAGTAGAAAAATAAACACACGAGATTTAGGTTTAACTCAAATTATATAACCTTTAATTCACTTCAAGTGCTTAAACAATAATAATTTCCTAATCATAAGCTTACTTATTCGCCACCCACACTACGAGCTCCTATCTCTGAGTATAAGAGGCGTTTAGGAGTTGAGTTACACACGTACATATGTAGTCGACATTTATACGTATATATGTCACTCCTCCCAACTTTAAAAGTGGACATATTTCTTAATTAAAGTACTTACGTTTAGATTTAATACATATTTGTTCTAAATCAATTTTGTTATTTAGTTTTAAATATAATCGTACTTTGGAAAACTGCCTACAATAATTTTTAGTATACTATTTTTTGTAGATAACTAGGATAAGATGATTTACTGATATTGCTTAAGTGATTTAGATCATACATAATAATACAACAAAAAAAGCTAAAATTAATAATCAAATTTAATTTCTTCAATATATTTTCTTTTTCCTTTTAAACTGGTTTTTATACTTTCTGACTTTTTGGTTTTTAAACTTTATACTTTGATGCTCCCCATCTTATTCTGTTTTTAAGAATCTTACTTGTCTAAATATCTTATTTAATCTTTTCCTTGAATTTTCCGCATTTACGAAATTAGTATCAATATCTTTTTCTTGCCTGTATTTATTAATATACTAGAGTACCCGTCCACGCTTCACTGTGGCTGATACATAGATAATACTACTACTACTACCATCTATATGATTTCTATTAGTTGGATTATAATTATTAGTTAATGAGATATAGCATTAATGTGAAGCAACTTGTTTTAGTTTAAAAAAAAATGGGTTATAAAGCATTTCGTGTGTTAATAAAGCATTGCTTTTTTTTGGGAAAATACTGTTGAATTTGGGGTCTGCATCAGGGAAATCCACCGTTGAAAAGATATTTGCTATGCTGAAAGCAGGCGAAATGAGTAAAGTAGGTGCCTCCAACAAAAACAACCAAAACAACGAACATCTGATTCTGAGAAGTGTTTAAGTGCTCTCTAATCGGAATAAAGCCGAACTTTTGCGTCGGTGGTAGAAACATAGCTCCATCATTTCCCACTGGAGTCCAATCGACAGTCAGTCCAGTATACTGCACATGATGAAGCGGTTCTCAGGCGTGGAAAGACGAAAAGGGCGGCTGGAAAATGCACGCTGGAGATGCACGTACTCAGCGCCTGTTTATTGAGCCAGTTATAATCTATCACACTGCATATTTGGTTGCAGTTCTTTTCTTCTATTCCTAATACTTAGCAATTGTATCAGTTTTGAGGACGAATCTGCTTAAAATTGTACGCATATATTCAATTGATTCTTACAAACATGAATTTTGAACAAATGCTAATGATTTAAAATATAATTTTTGTATTTATGAGTTGTATTGGATTCTAGCATAAAGAGATAAAAGGTATCCTATGTCCTTACTCTGGCTCTAAGCTACCTCCCCCACCAATTTTCAGCCAAATCGGTTCAGCCGTTCTTGAGTTATAAATGGTGTAACTAACACAACTTTCTTTTATATATATAGATTCAATTCTCTTTTCTTTGACTTTTTGCGGGTCATTTTTTGGCGGCTCTTTATCAAAAAATACCTTATGTGGAATTTCGTTAGTTGTCGAATGAATAATTGTGTGATTATAGGTAAAAAATTACTTGTTCTATTTCTAAATATTTCAATTCTTTGTCTTCCGACGTATTTATCATTCTCAATTTCTCATTGAGGGTTTTATGCAAACGCTCGATATCGCCTATGCATGTTTTGCCTGTTGTTACTTCAACTTTTATGTTTAATTGATCACACCACTGTTTGATGTGCATATTATTTAGGCCTTGGTCTTGGTCAACTTTCATAATCTTAGGGGGTCCCATAGTATTAAATACTTTCAGTAGCGCTCTTTTACTTTCAAGCCAATTTAATGATTTTACGTTCTCTACCATGGCAAATTTCGAAAATAAATCAATACAAGTCAAATAAAATCCATTGATCCACTTCCAAAAGTCTATAACATATTTTTCTCTGATTTCATATATCGGAGGCGTAACTTTGAATGGTAGTTTGTTTGCAATGTGGTCACTTTTACAGTGATTACAAAGCTCGCAACTATTGGTAATATTTGAAATTTCTTTGAGGTAGTTTGGGTAATAATATTTTTCTTTAAAATGTTTTGCTACTTTTTGTATCCCCTGGTGTAGTCCATTTAAATGGATTTCTGTAACAATGGATTTGAAATCAGAATATTCTAAAATATTTTTTAATTCTTTATTTGTCCTATAAGTTCTATTTCTGCTACTAGTTATCAAGCTTTCACAGCTGCTTTCATTTCCCTTTATAAGCTTTACTTGATTTTTAAATAAATTTAACAGCCCTTCTGTTATCTGGATATAACTTCCGTTATCTTCCTGAGCCGAATGAGTGGTTGCACAATTTGAGGCGATTTCATCTTCCTCAGCATTGCATTCCTCTATTTTTATGCGTGATAACGCATCCGCAACGTGATTTTCCCTGCCCGGGATGTATTTCACGTCGAAATGATACTCATTGAGGCGTATCTTCCATCTTTGCAGTTTTGCATTTGGCTCCTTTAAGTTATGCAACCATTGAAGTGGTCTATGATCGCTGTTGATAGTAAACTTCCTACCATACAAATATGGTCCAAAATATTTAGTGGCCCAAACCATTGCTAACAGCTCTTTTTCTGTAGTAGAGTAGTGAAGCTCATGCTCATTTAGAGTGCGACTCGCAAAGCAAAGTGGGTGACTTTGTTGGCTTAACACTGCACCCAAGGCCACGTTAGAAGCGTCTGTAGTTAGCGTAAATGGTTTTTCATAATTTGGGTACACTAATATAGGATCTTCAGTTATCAAAATTTTAATGGTGTCAACGGCATTTAAATACTCTTTATCTTGAGCATTTATCCTGTTACCTTTTTTCAAACAGTTCGTTAGCGGTTTGGTAATTTTTGCAAAGTTTTTAATGAATTTGCGATAAAAACCCGCCAAACTCAAAAACTGTTTGATCTCTTTTTTCGTTTGGGGTACAGGATAATCTAAAATCGCCTTAATTTTATTCGGGTTTGGCTTTATGCCTGATGGGGTTACTACGTGCCCCAAAAACTCTGTTTCATGTTTTAAAAACTCACACTTGGCAAGTTGTACTTTAAGGTTAGCATCAGTCTTTGGAAAACTTTATCGAGCGATTCGATATGCTCCTGAAGTGACGTGCTAAACACCACAATATCGTCTAGGTACACCATGCAATTTTTACCAATTAACCCTTCCAATACTGTGTTCATCAGCCTTTGGAATGTAGCTGGGGCATTTTTCAGCCCAAATGGCATACGCAGGAACTTATAATGCCCTCCTTGCGTAGAAAATGTTGTTTTCTTTCTGTCAGCAGGGTCCATCTCGATTTGGTGGAAACCCCGAGCCAAATCCAAGGTAGAGAAGTACATACATTTACCTAACTTGTCTAAGATTTCATCCATGTTCGGGATCGGGTACCTATCGTCTATCGTTATTGTATTTAACTTACTATTCCCCATTTCTCCTTCCCTGATTGATCCGGTTTCTTAGGTACAACCCCACAGCGGTGCAGAGTACGGGGAACCGCTATGGCAAATAATCTTTTGCTCCAGCATTTCCGCTATTTGCCTGTCTACTTCCGCCTTGTGCACTTCCGGATACCGGTAATACTTTACGTAGATAGGATTTTCGTGCATGGTTTTGACTTTATGTTTTATTTTGTGGGTGAAAGTTAATTGATTTCCTTGCTTATAAAAAATGTGGCTAAATTTTGTCAATAGGCCTCTGATCTCTTTATATTCCTCAATATTTAAGTGGCTTAGTCTAAATTGAGTTTCATCGTTGTCATCATTCATAACATTTAAATTACTGCTAAAGTGATGTACCGAATCATTTTTATTACAAAATGAATAAAGCTTTCCACTTAAATTAATAGTCATATTTTGAAAATTAATTTTCGAATTCAGTTTCTTAAGTATATCAAAACCTAAAAGTCCTTCGTAATTTTCCGAAAATGTATACACATAGAATTTTAAATTATGTTTAGTAAAAGCAGCTATTTCCTGCACTTTGTCTAGAACAACTTTACCTGTTGCCGTTTTTAAAATAATTGGTTTTACTTCTGTAGTTTTATTACTTAATATATATGGTTTAATTAAGCTTACCGATGCTTCTATTAGAAATTTCATTTCTTTGTTATTTAGTGTCAGTTTAATCGATGGTAGTCCTCCGAGGCTTCTAATTGAAACTTTGAAATATCCTGATCCATTGGCTCAGGTTGACCATATCTTCGTATTCTTGATTGATTTGACCCAACGGGATGAGATACTCGTGTTTGTAATGAACTTGTTTGCAGGGCATTGCCTGGGGTATGTGTAATCGGACTACATATTTAATGAGTGGGTACAATGATTTTGTTGACTGAGTTGGCCAACATTTACCTGCCTGGATTGATTTTGACCTAAAGTAGTATTACTGGATGGGACTCCCTGTGTATGAAAGTTGTTGTTATTAACAGGTAGACAAAAATGATTTCTATCGGGTAAAGTGTATTTATGAAGTTTGTTATTATTAGGGTAATGGGAAGCGTGAGTTAGTTTTTACAACATAGTCATAGGCATAATTTTCTTTTAAAATTTTAACTGCAGACTTTACGTTAGTGGCTAGGCTTGTATTTATCAACGCAGTTAAATGGTTTGGCAATTCCGTTTTAAGAGTTTTGATACTTAATTGTTCTAATTATTACAGGGATGGGCACATTAGCCCTCAGTGGCATTTTGCCCGTTTGGGCACGAGTGCACATTTTGAGGGCTAGGTGAGGGGATCATCGCGGGCAAACATGAAGAGGGAAGTGAGAGCAACGTTTTACCACTCCATATTTACAAATGAGAGCAACGTATTTTCCACCAAGAATGATAATCATTCTTGATTTTCCACCACCATTGACTGATCTATCACATGTACAGTAGTGTGAACAAAATAGAAACAACCATAAGGTGTTGTGAAGTTTTAAAATATGCTGTTTTCTTATTAAATAAAATTGTTTTTAGATACATAACATAACATATATATATTTTTTCCTAACAGTGATTAAAATTTCCCACCATGCAAAGGTAAATAAAAACAAATTTTAATGCGAATCTCTAAACTCTGCAAATTATGTTTACCCCTTTTTGTTCACACAACTGTACAATTCCGATATGAAGTAAACTTCCACCCTTAAATTTGTGTACAATGTCAGTATTGCCGCAACCACTCTGCGATGAACATCAAGTTACGGAGGAATGTAATTCATTTTTTTCGCAATTTTTCTCAACTTGTTATGCCCTTCTCTCCGTAAACTGATATTCCCCTCATCTAGCCCCCGTGCGCACTTTGCTAACTTTGCGGGCTAAAAATGTGCCCATCCCTGTTCTAATTCATTTGTCAAAAATGTTTTAGTTGCACTACTTTAATTTTTTAATTTAATACAATCTTTAATTCAACAAATTGCGTTATTTATTTCTTCACAAAGAATGCGTACACTAAATTTTATGTTACTAATTTGTAAAATAAGAGTAGAAATTGGAGTGTGTTCTCCAAACTCATGTTTTATATTTTGCATCACCAGCTCTCTTAATGTTGTGCACCAGCCATGTTTATTTTGTTTGTTCCAGCGTTAATATCTAATGTTCTTAAGTACTCATTTAAATTTTCTAACTCTTTACTTAAGTCCATCTATTACTCTTTTTATATTGGAAAGAGCGGAGTATTTAAATCTCTCATCGCAGTGTTATAACAACACAATGCAAAAATTGAATAGTCTATACTCAAAGACAAAAACAAAAAAAAATATTTTGTTGTTGTTTCGCCCAGCTCTCTGCTTCAAAAATATTTTTGTTTCTCACGATTGTAAGTTACAACACAAACAACAATGCAGGTATGCCGACTGCTTAGTGCTCAAAAGTATAGCCCACAATTATGTTGTTGTTGCTTATGCACTCACTTGTTGCTATTATTAAGTTTTTAGTTTTTGCTTGCATTATTTTTATTTGTTTCACTCAGTGCGATTTCTAAATTCCACTTCCATTTGTGGTTTGAGATCAAGGTCAATTGAAAGTCGACCGAAATCAGTTAAAGACAACCAGAGGTCATTCAAATATAATAATACCAACATAAAGATTAACGAAAATTAAGAGTCTGTCTTATTATTTTGTACTAATATATATTCAAAGTACATTTTTGCTTATTTTATTTTAACTTTGTTTAACAGCTAAGGTTAGAAAACACTTTTATTTATTATTATAATTGTTTCATATCTTTATTGAATCATTCACATAAATTATTTTTTAAGTTCACGTAAGAAATTAATTTTTGTTTGATTTAATATTTAATTTTTGCGATTAGAACATAGAATGAATATAGGTTCGTTTTAAAAGGATCTTTTTCACAGATCCTACCGATTGCGCCAGTAGAAAAATAAACACTCGAGATTGAGGTTTAACTCAAATTATAAACCTTTAATTCACTTCAAGTGCTTAAACAATAATAATTTTCTAATCATAAGCTTACTTATTCGCCACCCACACTACGAGCTCCTGTCTCTGAGTATAAGAGGCGTTGTGTGAGAGAGGCGTTTGGAGTTGAGTTACACACGTACATATGTTTTTTTTTTTTTTTTTTTTTTTTTGTTATAAAGGGTGATTTTTTAAGAGATTGATAACTTTTTAAAAAAAAAAAACGCATAAAATTTGCAAAATCTCATCGGTTCTTTATTTGAAACGTTGGTTCATGACATTTACTTTTTGAAGATAATTTCATTTAAATGTTGACCGCGGCTACGTCTTAGGTGGTCCATTCGGAAAGTCCAATTTTGGGCAACTTTTTCGAGCATTTCGGCCGGAATAGCCCGAATTTCTTCGGAAATGTTGTCTTCCAAAGCTGGAATAGTTGCTGGCTTATTTCTGTAGACTTTAGACTTGACGTAGCCCCACAAAAAATAGTCTAAAGGCGTTAAATCGCATGATCTTGGTGGCCAACTTACGGGTCCATCTCTTGAGATGAATTGTTGTCCGAAGTTTTCCCTCAAAATGGCCATAGAATCGCGAGCTGTGTGGCATGTAGCGCCATCTTGTTGAAACCACATGTCAACCAAGTTCAGTTCTTCCATTTTTGGCAACAAAAAGTTTGTTAGCATCGAACGATAGCGATCGCCATTCACCGTAACGTTGCGTCCAACACCATCTTTGAAAAAATACGGTCCAATGATTCCACCAGCGTACAAACCACACCAAACAGTGCATTTTTCGGGATGCATGGGCAGTTCTAGAACGGCTTCTGGTTGCTCTTCACCCCAAATCCGGCAATTTTGCTTATTTACGTAGCCATTCAACCAGAAATGAGAAATGATATGTAGACCATAAATCGGACGTAAAGCGCGAAACACATTTCGAACCGAACACTGATTTTGGTAATAAAATTCAATGATTTGCAAGCGTTGCTCGTTAGTAAGTCTATTCATGATGAAATGTCAAAGCATACTGAGCATCTTTCTCTTTGACACCATGTCTGAAATCCCACGTGATCTGTCAAATACTAATGCATGAAAATCCTAACCTCAAAAAAATCACCCGTTAGTAGGGGGAAGCATCGAAAGCCGGAGTGCGGAACTTTAATCCGCTAAACCTAACCTACTCCCACCTCAAGACTCTCCCACGGAACCACCGGCTAAGTATTACTTCGTGAGAGGGACAAGACATTTAAGTCTCCTCTATCGTGCGGACTGACGGACGCCTAAATTGTTCAAAAAGTCCCAGTTTTGTCCTTATGGATTCTAACGCTTCGCTGACAGCTTTCCATTTATTGGTCGACTGGCACATGAGTGTCGTTAAATTATCGACTGTGAAACTACCACCTAGTGTGGTTTTTAGTTTTTCCTTTGTATTTGAAAATTTAGGGCAATAAAATAGTACATGTTCAGAGTCTTCTATATGCTCTGTACACGTCGGACAGTTCGGACTAATGTCATTGTGGAATCTGAAAAGGTAGCTTCTGAAGCACCCGTATCCACTAAGTATTTGGGTCAGATGAAAATCTAGGTCCCCATGTCGTCTGTCTATCCACGAATGGATGTCCGGTATAAGTCGGTGGGTCCAACGCCCTTTGGATGAGGAATTCCACCGCTCCTGCCACATTTTAATGCTATTGTTCCTCTCCTCTGTCTTTGCCGATACTATTTTAGGCGCTGGTAGATGATATAAACGCTCGAGTTCATCTCCCTGGATGTCAATGGGCGGCATGCTGGCTAATACTTCAGCAGCGTCGGTTGATATAGTCCAGAAAGCACTTATTACTCGAATTGCAGAAAGCCTATGCACCGTAATTATTTGTTTAGCATACGCTTTTATATCCATTGCCTGTATCCAAACTGGTGCCGCATACAGTATTACGGAACTCATTGCTTTCGCTATTAAGAATCGCCGGCTGGCTTTGGAGTCCAATATTACTCCCAGATACTTCAGTTGCGGCTGCGAGGTAATCTCGCACTCCCCTATAGTAAGCTCTATTCGTTCTTCTATCTTCCTAGTACTTATGAGTAAAACTTCTGTTTTTTCCTCCGCCAGTTTCAGACTCACAGAAGAGAACCATTGGCGTAGACTATTTATGCACTCATTACATTTATTTCTCAGGTCGGCTAATTGTTTGGCTACTGCGTACATATGTAGTCGACATATATATGTACGTATATATGTCACTTGCATATATGTATAAAAATTAAGAGATACTTGTGACCATAATATACATATATTTTGTTTAAACATATTGCTGTTTCATTTAATGAAAATCCTTATATAAATATATGATTTGTGATATTTTCAGTTTGGCTATTTTACCAAAATATTCAAAGAATTGAGGTTTTTTTCTACAATTGTTTTTTAAATTTTAGTTTCCTCTGGAAATGTATTACAATTATAATACGCACTATAGAAAGGGAATACAAATATATTTGCGCGGTATGGCATTATTGATTGAGAGTGGCTAAAAATGGCCATATATATGTATACACGGCACACATGTGCGTTCGATCGGTATGTGTGCGATTGCGGTTTACTCGTGTATGGGCTTGTGCGCATACCGAACCATGTTCGCGAAAATGTTTGATTTTTTACGACCGGTGTGCACACTAGGGTGCACCTTAGCTATACGGGAGAAAAAAAATATAGCGTACAGGGCATCACATCACCCAAAAGTTGCATTAGAGTATAATATTATGTTCTGCAAAAAATTTTGGCGATTGGATAATGGGAAGACATGCCGCAACGAGGGTAAAGTGACCATGTTTTACAAATTTTGAATAACTACGAAGTTGACTGACAAATTAGTATTATGGCATTATTTATAATAAATTTATAACCGAGACATTGAAGAATAAACTTATGGTGACATAACCATAACCATAGAATGCATCTGATATGACTAGCAGTGTAGAAAACACTTACAGCGGAATATAATGTTCCATGGAATTACTGTCACGAAAGTGTCAACTAACGTTAAAATCGTAATCGTCTTTAGTTTAGGCCATATTTATAAACATAACCATAAACGATAACGATAACCGTACAACCTAAGCAATCGCTTATTTTTTTTTTATTTTTCCAATTCGTTGCACTTTTTTCCGGTCAGCTTGAATTTGATTTTTGTTCAACTATTAGCCTGCCCACATTGAAGACGGCGGAGGCATCGCGGTATCTGTCAAATTATTTTTACACATGATTCAATGCCGATGACTTTGTTGGGCGCGACACGACTACGGGGCAGTCAATCATGAATGCCGCTGTCGCCAGATTAAATCTATTTCTATTTTGACAAGGCTGCCAAGCGCGTTAAATTTTCGTGACACTTATTACTTACATTTAAAACTTATTTAAATTATTAGAAATACTTAAATTAGTCCGAAAATGGATTTTTACTAAAAACTAATCGAGAAGGTGAGGAAAATGCTAAAAATTTACAACATTTGCATCAGCTGTTAGGTTGTCACTGTCGTTGTTATTATATTTATGTCGCCAATGCTTTGGTTTTTTGTCGTTGTCGTCTGCAGCTGCCGTCTTCAATGTGCGCAGGCCCAAGAAATTAATTATAGCACGGTTATAGCTTTGGGTTTATGGAATGTAGCAAAATTATTCAAATATGTTTTTGAAAAACTGATTGTTAATGAAGTCATGACCTCCTTCATGGTTCGCATATTCATTTAAAAGAATTTTTAAATATACAGACGTGATAATTATTTAGTTTATCAAGAAGTATAAAGTGTGCTACCTCGTGTAATTTAAATAAGACAATTAAATTAAATTAAGTTAAAAATGGAAACCAGGACACAAGAAAAGTTATATCTCCTTGACTATGATGAAAGCCAAATTGTCGGTGCTAAGTTGCTATCCAACGGACAAGTTTTGCGTTTGCTTTTTTATAACCTTCGTAAAGCAAAATTAAGTCTCCGTGGTGCTGCTTACCTCGTTATTAAAGAAGTGGAGGTTTTTAGGGCTAAAGCACGAATACCAACGAAGAATGTGGACAAAAGTGTTTTAAAACTTGAAGACTTGTATCAGGAATGGAAGAGGTTGCAGAAGAGCTCTAATCGCCGGACAACAACGCAGGAAAATCGGGAGCAAGATTTTGTTGCAACTTTTATTAACCTTTTTGACATTGCCTACGCTGATGCCCTACAACTAATTACGATTGAGGAAGATAAATTATTTCTTCTAAGCCAAAGGCAGGAAGGGAGACGGGAGAAGGGGGATTGGTTCAGATCAGGTCTTGTTGGAAAAAGAAAATAGGAAACTCTATCGCAAAGCTGTAGGAAAACGTAAAAGCGGCGAATATGTTGCTAACATCCATGGTAAGATTATAATTTAATACGGTTCGAGTTTGACGATGTTTAGCGTAAAAATTTTAGTTTCACCATATTTTTATTGTTTGTGTCAAGTGTGCTGCAAAAAGTAGAAATTTTTTCCTTTTTGTGTTGTTGTTTAATAGGCGAGTGTAAAAATCCCGAATGCACGTTAACTGAAGATGAAGGTAGTGAAAATGAGCAAGATGATGAAGATTTCGACGATTTGCCGCGTCCCAGTAATGTAAAGAAAAGTCGGGCGCGAATCAACTTTATTACATCCGAGCTTGTCACAGTTCTGGATAAATGCAAAGTAGCTGATCGTGACGCGGTACGAATACTAATAGCGACTGCTCAAGCTTTAAAACATGACTTTAACGACCTTATTATAAACGGAACCTCCCTTCGACGGTATCGTTCACGATTTCGATTTGAATCCCCCCAAAAAATTTATCGCGCCTTCAAAAACCAGGAAATAACTGCAGTGGTGGTTCATTAGGATGGTAAAATTTTACCATCTTTGATCAACTCAGAGCACGTTGATCGGCTACCGGTAGTGATATCATTCAATGGTACTGAACAATTGCTTAGAATCCCAGCTATTTCTGCAGGCACGGGAAAGCAACAGGCGTCAGCCATATACAACTTGCTCAGCAAATGGGGCCTTCTTGAAAAAGTGCAAGCCCTCTGCTGCGATACTACAGCGTCAAATATGGGACGTTTTCAAGGGGCGTGTATAATTTTAGAGAAAAAATTAGGGAACGACCTTTTATATTTACCCTGCCGACATCACATTCTGGAAATAATTTTGCGAAGCATATTTGAACAAAAAATGCAAGTGTCTTCTGGTCCTGATGTTCAAATATTTCACAGATTTAAACAGAGTTGGCAGAAAATAAATCAAATGAATTTCAAATGTGGTGTTGAGGATAACTATGTGAGAGATATACTTGTGGACGCATCAGAAATTATAGAATTCGGCTTGCAGAATCTCAATGAAAATCAACCACGAGAAGATTATAAAGAATTACTCCAGCTAGTTGTAGTTTTTCGTAGTGGTACGGTATCCCAGTTCGTATTTCGGGCACCTGGAGCATTTCATCATGCCAGGTGAATGGCTAAGGCAATTTATTGCTTAAAAATATTTTTATTTCGGGAGGAGTTTAATTTAAGCAAATATGAGGAAGATGGAATTCGGGACATTTGAATATTCGTTGCAAAAGTTTATTGGAGAGCCTGGACAAGAGCACCTGTTTCTGCAGAAGCTCCTAGGCAAGATTTAGCTTTGATCAAGAACTTGTATGCTTACAGATACATAGAAGAAACGGCTAGTCAGAAACTGCTACACAAATTTTGTAACCATTTATGGTATTTAACTGCAGAAGCTGCAGGATTTGCCTTTTTTGGGACACAAATCAACAATGACATAAAAAAACGTATGGTGACCGCTTTGAAAAATGTTAACGATACCGAGGAAAAAAGTTGATTGTACCTTCACAGGATTATAGCCTATATTCCGACAAAAGTATTGAAGACGACTTCATTTCACAAAAAACCAAAACTTTCTTTAAAAGATTCGGTATACCAACAGATTTTTTAGCAAAAAATCCTGTAGAATGGAAAGATGAGTCATCTTACAATATCGGATTAAACATAGTTAATAAAATAAATGTTGTTAATGATTCGGCAGAAAGAGCAGTAAAGCTTATGGAAGATTTTAATAACGTACTTTCAAAAAATGAGGAAGAAAAGCAATTTATTCTTCAAACTGTAGCTGCTTATAGGAAACTTTACCCTGACGCAAAAAAGTCGACACTTTTGCAATAAGAGCATTAATGTACTATGTGTAAATGCATATATTTATGTATAAAAAAATTTACGAACAAAATGAATTTATTAAACTCGCTGTTCTTTTTCAAAATGCAAATACCTTTTCTAATAAAATCGCACATAAAATTATCACTGTAGTATTATTGGTTTATATTGCAATTTTTATGAATCTTGCAAACTTTACCCTCATTGCGGCTTGTCTTCCCCTTTTCCAAAAGCTCTAGTTTTTTGCATAACATCGTTTTACTCCGTAATACATATTTTTAGGGGGTGTGATGACCCATAGTTCAAAGTCAAAAAATAAGGCGCACCCTAGTGCACACATATGTGTCGTGTATGGCGCTGTGTGCACACAAATTCTCATTTCTCTCGTGTCGCCGAACAGTGAAGATCGCGGACGAACAATGGCAAGTGTTAAGGGGGAGCCTGCTTTAGAGGCTTCAATAAATCGAGCTTCTTTAGATTTTTTTTTGGGAGGGAAAGAAATAATTGATTCAAGCGAAATTTCTAGGCTTTATAGTTATATATTTGAACATATTTCACAAATTCGAAATGTTTGATATTCTGCTTTTGGGAAGCTATTGCCCGATGCATTTCGTACGGCGGGCAGGACGCAGGTCGCAACTTCTATCGAAAACAAAAAATTCAAAGAGTCTAATATTTTTTAATAATTTATCTTCTAGTTAAATCAAAAAAATTCCAAAAAAAGTGTAAAAGTTTAGAAATTTTTTATAATTTGAAAAAAATATCTTTTGACAAAAAAAAATTTACTTTATGTTGTTTAAAAAAATTTTCAAACTTGACTTTTCTTAGTTTTTTTAGTAAATAGAAGATAATTTAATGCCAAAGATAATAAACTTTGCCCAAATTCCATACGACGTTTAGTTTTGTTCTTCTATCCTGCCCGCCAATTAAGAATAATCGTAGAAATGAAAAACCGAAAAATCGCGCTTCAAAGTTTTCGCTTTTTGCCCAAGCGCTCATATATCTGCTAGACGCTCGGTAACAACTTCCCTTCTAGCTTCTATAATATGGATGGGAATCTATAACTTTGGGGACATATTCTTAAATAATTTTTTAAAAGATTTAAGCAAAAAAAAAATTGATTGTTTGAAGCTTCTAAAGCAGGCTCCCCCCTTAATAAAGATTTCGTATCAGAATTTATTGATCTTATATGAAATTAATTAACAGTGCAAGTAAATTATAATAAACGGGCGCGAAACAAATTGAAACAAAACTAACCAAAACTAAAAAGTAAAAGCGGGCGCGATTTAATGAAAATAAAAGAAAAAAAGAACAAAACATTAAACACGGGGGAAGAATTCAGCAGAAAAGCAGAGAGGAGGAAGACTACACACAGCGATAACGCCAGAAAGAGGAAAAAACTAAATTCAGAGAGCGAGAAGGAAGAGAAATATTTTCATAAAAAATAAGTATCTCACCCTCTGAAAGACACTTGGCGGAAATTAATGTGAGTCCAGTCCAATTTAATTTTTAAAATTGAAGCTTTTATGCACACATGTATATACATATGTATGTATTTTTTTCTTTTAAGTAACAGATAGTAATATTTCGGCATACAGTTACTTATCCCAACTGTTCTTAACAAAAAATATACATATATATACACAGTAAGACAGTTCGGAGGATGGAGTCATGTGTAGAAGTTCATGCAAGTGAGGAAAGTTCTCTGATAGCCATTCACTTGGGAGTGGCTAGAAACGATTCTTTTACATATGACTCAAGCAGCTCACGACTTCCGGTCTTTGGCCAAGTATCCTCTGGGTAGCCTAAGAATATCCGTTTGAAGGCGAGCTAAAGTGAGAAGGCGAAACATCCCCTGCATAGGGTTGTGCGCTGGATTTAGGGCCCGCCACGTAAAAAAAACACCACCAATGAAAAATCTACAACAGCCTCTGATGAGAGACCCCCCTTTTGATTACGACCATGGCAAACGAAATAAGGACTACGAATTGAGGGCATGCACCTGGAAAGTCCGGTCCCTTAAATGGGAAGGTGCCGCTGCCCAGGTGGTTGACGACTTCGCCGTGGCCCGAAATATGGTTATCTGTAGTACTAGATTCCAGCATAAGAAGATTCATCAAGCTACCTGGCTGTCTCCGGATCGAAAAACTACCAACCAGATCGATCTAGTTGTGACAGACGAAAGGCACGTCTCCAGTGTTTTAGATGTGCGTGCGCTCCGAGGTCTTAACATCGACTCGGACCACTATCTTGTTGCAGCCAAGATTCGCACCCGCCTCTGTGCAGCGAGAAGCTGCAATCACAACAGACAGTCGAACGATTTTCTACTCGGCTTGCACTCCTGCTCTCTGAGAGCACTCGTCAACAACACCACTCGGTATAAGGGAACTGTGGGACGGCATTTCAAACTCCTTACGTACAGCTGCAACCGAAACCATAGGTTTTTGGGAAGTGCAAAAGAACAGTTGGTACAACGAGGAGTGCCGTGTCGCAGCGGAGAGAAAAAGGGCTGCCTACCTCGCAACGTTACGATCGACCACAACACGTGCGGGATGGGATAGATACCGAGAGTTGAAGAGGGAAGCGAGAAGCATTTGCAGACAGAAAAAGAAAAAGAAGAGCTTGATAAGCTGGCCGATAGGGGTAATGGTCGAAAATTCTACGAAAAGTTGCGGCGACTTACAAAAGGTTTCAAGACCGGAGCATACTCTTGTAGAACCCCCAAGGGTGATCTAGTCACCGATGCCCAGAGCATACTTAAATTAGAAGGGAACACTTCTACAGCCTGCTGAATGGCAGTGAACGCACAACGCCAAAAGAAGGCGAACCCGATTCCCCAATCGATGACGATGGAACAGACGTTCCATTACCCGACCATGAAGAAGTTCGAATAGCAATTGCCCGCCTGGAAAACAACAAAGCGGCAGGGGCTGACGGATTGCCGGCCGAGCTATTCAAAAACGGCGACGAAGGGCTGATAAGGAGCATGCATCAGCTTCTTTGCAAAATATTGTCGGACGAAAACATGCCCAACGATTGGAAATTAAGTGTGCTATGCCCAATCCATAAAAAAGGAGACCCCACAATCTGCGCCAACTACCGTGGGATGAGCCTCCTCAACATCGCATATAAGGTTCTATCGAGCATATTGTGTGAAATATTAAAGCCCACCGTCAACAAACTGATTGGACATTATCAGTGTGGCTTTAGACCTGGAAAATCAACAACCGACCAGATATTCACCATGCGCCAAATCTTGGAAAAGACCCGTGAAAGGAGAATCGACCCACACCATCTCTTCGTCGATTTCAAAGCTGCTTTCGGCAGCAAAAAAAGGAGCTGCTTTTATGCCGCGATGTCTGAATTTGGTATCCCCGCAAAACTAATACGGCTGTGTAAGCTGACGTTGAGCAATACCAAAATCTCCGTCAGAATCGGGAAAGACCTCTCCGAGCCGTTCGATACCAAACGAGGTTTCAGACAAGGCGATTGCCTATCGTGCGACTTTTTCAACCTGCTTCTGGAGAAAATAGTTAGAGCTGCAGAACTAAATAGAAAAGGTACCATCTTCTATAAGAGTGTACAACTGCTGTCGTATGCCGATAATATTGATATCAAAGATAATACAGAGTCATGGTTCATAACTGAAAGTGACAGTTTTATTAGATACTGCGCAAGATTCTCAGCTTCCCCTATTAGTGACAATACTGAATCAGTTTTAAACTTAAAAATTCAAGGTGTAGATTGCTATTGCTACACACCTTCTGGCAGCATACGATACAGTACTAGATACTGAAGTTGCTGAACTCCCAGAAAACATAAAAGTTTCGGCGTCAACTAAATATGAAAACTGCCTGGAACAATACGAAATTACGAAGGAAATGATATTAGACCAAATAAATTTATTAAGGCCATGTGGAGCCACTACTCTTTCTCCGAGAGTAGTTACGACTCAAAAAGAAGAAATAGATACAGGTATATTCTTGAAAGTGCCAGCTTGTGATACTGAAGATTTTCACGGAGGTTATGGCCGTCCTTCCGGGACATGTTCACTGCCGTATATATTAACCATCCCAAACTTTCACGAGCTGTATCATCTCAGATACAAAACAAAAGGGGAAGCAGGCAGTATCGTCAAGCGTTTTGCTTTAAATGACGAAAACTTTAATTTGGCTTGGGAAACACTGGTCGAAAGATACGAAAATGAAAGAGTATTGGTAGACAACCAAATAACAATTTTAATGAATTTACCAAAAATTCAACAAGAAATCAGCCAAGAATTTCAAAAACTATACTCGACAGTGATTAATTGTTTATCTGTGTTAGAAACACAAAAGATCAGAATCGTACGATCCTATCATTGTAAATATTTGTGCAGCAACAACACTGCCTGATGCTGCTTTTCTCCGATGGGAGCAATCACTAGTGGCAAGAAAGAAATTGCCAAAATGGCATCAAATGAAAGAACTCTTAACAACTCAGTACGAAATAGCTGAGCGAGTTGACAAAAAAATAGTCAAGCCAAAAAATAATCAAAATGACTCGAATAAAAACTTTTTTAAACCCCAAGCCAGCAATAATATGCAATACAATAGACACGTTAATAAAAGTCACACTTTCGTGTCAAACCAAACTAATAAATGGCAACCATTATGTGAAATTTGTAAAGGAGGTCATAACATAAGATCTTTGGAGAAATTTAAAAAACTATCCGTTTCTGACAGGAACAATCTTGTCAGACAAAATAAACTTTGCATCAACTGTCTGTCGAATGCTCAAACGACAAAAGACTGTGAAAGCAAATTTAATTGTGCGTACTGTCAACGAACACATCACTCATTGCTTCATATTACAAATTTTCAATTTTAAGCAAAATCAATTCCATAAAACCACCGGGTTAGTAGTCACTACAACCAACAGTGGTAATCCCGAAATCTCAAATCCCGAAAAAAAGGGAAGAACAACCATGTTGCTCTAAAGTAGCAAAAACTCAAGCTCTTCATTCAGAAAATGAAAGCAAAATTCTTTTACTCACGGCGGTCATCGCTATTGAACATAGAGGAGAATTATTCAAATTAAGAGCATTAATAGATTAAGGTTCTCAATATTCCTTTATATCATCTAAAGCTCAAAATCGGCTAAAATTGCCTGTCAAAAATTCAAATTTCCAAATTTCAGGAATGGGCTGAAGAATTATACAAAATTCAAACAAAATTTTCCCAATCACTATAGTCTCCCCAAACGCGGATATAAGAATAGATGCACAAGCCATCGTTCTACCGCAACTCACAAATTTGCTTCCAAGCTGTGATGTAAATAAAAAGCAATGGGAAAAATGCTCATATCTCAAATTAGCAGACCCCAACTGCCATACCCCATCACAAATCAATTTGTTATTAGGTAGCAACGTAATACCTCAAATAATTCTTGAAGGTATAGAAAAAATATCCAATAAATTGTTAGCCCAAAATACAAGTCACAGAAAAAATTAATTCTTTTACAACTGATTTTGAAAATATTTCAAACGAATATTTAAATAATGAACTCAAAAAATTCTGGGAAGTAGAAGAATTACCTCAGACTTCTCAACTTTCAGAAGAAGACCAGGTTTGCGAAGCCTATTATAAGTCCACACCAACAGGAAACGAAAATGGTCGTTATGTTGTGCGACTCCCTTTCAAACCCACTTTCCCAGATTCTATACCTCTAGATCACTCTAGAATATCAGCAGTTCAGCAATTTTTAAGCTTGGAAAAAAGTCTGATAAAGAAAAGCGAGCTCAAATCAGCATATGATAATGTGATGTATAAATATTTAGACCTCAATCATATGGAAGAAACTGTACCATATGAAAAAGTATCTGCACCCCAAGGGATCGATTGACAGTTTATATCTCCATGTTCTCCACACATGGGCAGACTTTGGAAATCAGCAGTAAAAAGCTTTAAGTCCCATTTAAAGAAAACGGCTGGTAATCATAAATTCAATTATGAGGAGTTTACTACACTACTCACTCCTATCGAAGCCGTATTAAATTTAAGACCTACATATATCACCACTCTCACAAGATCCCTCCGATTTCACAGCTGTTACACCTGGACACTTCCTCAGAGGAGCTCCTCTTCTCGTCATACCTGAGACAGACGGAGACTCACTCACTTTAAAATCAAGCAATAATTAATTAAAAATACGTCGCTTTACAATCCGTACGTACAAACCAAAAATGTAATTAACGCGATTAATAATAAACAACTAAATCCATATATTTAAAAAATATATAATACATATAAATAAAAGTATCATATAAAGATATAAATACATATATATATATATTAGGGTGTGTCATTCTGAGACAACCTTTTTTTTTCAACTGAAAAACAGGTTCAAAACTTTAGAAAATGTGTAAAAAAAAGTCACTCAAAAGATGAGCTCTTAGTATTAATATTAAGAGGCTGCTATTTCAAATTTTCTGTTTTCCATATAAATTACATGGAAAAAAAATCATTTTTTTTGTGGTGGTTATTGTGCAGAGGTTTTAATGTGCACACGACGGCGGCCAGTAGGGATGGTAAACTCGATTCCGATTCTACTCGAGAATCGAGTTTTCTCGTTAAATAATCGATTTTTAAAAATCGATTTTCAGTAGTCGTAGTGGTTTAAGAACCGGTTCTTGACATTCGAAAAACGCTGTGTTGGAATGTATATCAAACGGGTCATGTCAGTACTGCCACCGACCGCATCACACGTTGTTTCACCGCTTTCCTCGACGCGCCGATCAGACAACGCACGCAAGTCACCGGCATGGTCAACAACGGCGCAATTATTATGAAAATCAACTTCAACGCCGAAGAGCCCACCGCTATAAGCCGTCCCGAGGAGCACGGGTTTCAGCGCTGTAGTGAGCACCCTACAGAAACTGCAGCGGCTTCTAGGCAATTAATTCGCCTAGGGGGGCGGGATGTTTATGCGACTTCATGGCATCTCGCCCCTCAACACAAAATTCATCATCCCACACAACATTCAGCACACAACACAACATTCATCACACAACTCACATTCATCACACCACACAACATTCAGCACACAACACAACATTCATCGCACAACTTACATCATCAGACCACGCAACAAATCAACCACACTACACACACACCATAATCATTTTCACCACTCAACCGATCAAAAAGGATTGGTTAGATCGGGGTGGCCTCCAATTCGATTTACGCCGGTATTAGAGACGTTTCGCCATTTTCGGCCGCTGATCGTCCGTTTACATTTCAAATTGTTAGTGCAAAGCTGGAATCCCGTCCGATCGAGTGTGAGTGTGTGCAGTAGAAGCTGCAGTGTATAATTTAGAAAATTCTTGCATTGTGTGTGATTTATTGAAATTATTGAAAGACAGTGTATAATTTAGAAAACTCTTGCATTGTGTGTAATTTTATTGAAAATATTGAAATTTGCAAAAAGGAAGAAAAATATATCTATATATATAAAAATGAAATGGTGTATAGTTGTAACGCTAAAACTCGGAAACGGCTGAACCAAATGAAATACTTCCTTTGGGGGATTTGTTTGTTATTACCACGCGCAGGTCATGTCTTAAAATCAGAATAAAATATTAAGGAGGCGTGGCACCTCCCATACAAATTGAATTTTTCAAGTCGAATATCTTCAAAAGTGTTTAAGGTAGGAACATGAAAATTGGTACAGAGCTACAGGATAACAACACCGCTCTCACCTATAAAACCGGGGGCTATCGAATAAGGGGGCGTGGTACCTCCCATACAAATTAAATTTTTTAAGCAGAATATCTGTGAAGGGAAGAAGGGTTCAAGGTAGGGACCTGAAAATTGGTATAGACCTATATGGTATCAAAAGCCTTCTTACACATAAAAAAAAGGAATAATCGGAAAAGGGGGCGTTGCACCTCCCATACAAACTGAACTTTTCAAGGTGAATATCTTCAAAAGTGTTTAAGGTAGGAACATGAAAATTGGTATAGAGCTATAGGAAACAACACCATTCTCACCCATAAAACTTGGCGTTATCGAAAAAGGGGACGTGGTACCTCCTTTACAATCTTTAATTATTTTGGTTGTTAATCCACCATATATTTATCTCATTTTCCACCTAGCACGACATTTTGGTTGTTCTTGCTGCAGCGGTTATATGATAATTTTGGTTGTGTTACGTGCTATTTTTGGTTTATGGAAATGGCAGTTTTATGAAACAAACACAAATTAAATTAAACGTTAATTTTGCTTTGCAATCGAACACGCAAAATTTAGAGGGCAATAAAAATGCGCCTTGCTTTACTGATATATTGATATCTTTTGTTTTAAAAAGTGATTTATTTAGTGAAAGTGATTTCGCGTGTTGGCGAATACCGATTTATGTACGTTGGAATTTATCATTCAATTGATCTGCTTCCTTAGTTTAATTCATTCATTTTTGGGGTTTTCAAAGGTAAGTTATTGGTCCGTAAAACCTTATATGAACTTTATGCAAATGAATGATCATTTCCAATTAGACATTTGTTACGATGTTGAGAATCAGTACGTATGGTAACACTTCTCGGAGTTCCCAGGCCGCAAGCAGAATACGAAATAGCAGAGCACGTCAAAGGGAAAGTGTTATTGAGAGGATATCACCACGAAATAGACTGCTGGAGAATAGCACGCACCAAAGAAGATGTCAACCAAATATACAATCAGCAAGAACGATTGAGAAGAAGGGAAGTTCACAATCAGCAACAACGATCGAGAAGAAGGGAAGTTCGTGCTCGCCAAAGTGATGAAGTAAGATCACAACATGCGATTATTCGACGACAACAGCGGCAACATCTTTCTTTTGTGAACATTGAACGGGCAGGTAGCGCATCTGTTCAAATCGGTCAGATGTCAGTAGTCTGTCAATATTGCAATGCAGTCAAATTTAAAAATGAACCGCCAGGGTTATGTTGCGCCGGGGGAAAGGTTAAGTTGCCAGAATTGCTTCCACCACCACAGCCATTGTTCCAGCTGCTTTACGGTGAATCTCCTCACTCGAGCCATTTCTTAAAGCACACTAAAATGTACAACGATTGTTTTCAAATGACGTTGTTTGGCGGTGAAATTGTAAATGAGCAAAACTACAATCCAACGTTTAAGGTATTTTTGCCAAACAATATTCGACAGAAACTACAAAGCTTTCCTCCAATTATACAGGATCATAGGCAAATTTTTCATCTCGCTGGATCGCTGTTGCCGCATCCAGATCAAGAACACCAATATCTCCAAATTTACTTTCTGGGAGATTCACATGATGAAGTAAATCGGCGTTGTGCTATCTTCAATACAACGAAAAGAGAAATAATCGAACAATTGCAGCAAATGTTACACGAACACAATGGCCTCATTAAACTGTTTACGATTTCGTTGGAACGTATGCCAACAGATGATCATAGTATAATCATACAAGCGGACAAAAGACCAACAGGGTCACATGAAAGACAATATAATGCACCTACAGTTAGCGAAATATCAATTGTTGTTGTTGGAGAAAATTTGCAGTCGCGTGATATTGTCATCAAACGTAGAAATCAAAACGCACTAAAACGGATAAGTGAGACACATCGGTCTTACGACGAAATGCAATATCCGCTCATGTTCTGCCGTAGAGAAGACGGATATCACTTAGGATATAAGATGATAAATCCGGTGAATGGTTAGTAAAAAAAAATTTTTGTTTGCTACTTCATATAGGTAATTTAAGTTTTAAGGTGTCGAGACAAATAAAAAAGTCAGTTCAATGAAGTTTTACGCATATCGAATGATGATTCGCCAAAACTATGACAACCATTTACTGAGATATGGACGGTTAGAACAGAACAGAACGACTTAATTACATGCAATACAATCAGTCGAAGTTGCGATCTGAAGGGTATATTCACATAAGAGATGCAATGAATGGTGATGCGGATATTACAGATATTGGTCGACTCTATATTTTGCCATCGACATACATTGGCAGTCCTAGACACATGCATGAGTACTCCCAGGATGCGATGACTTACGTGCGCAATTATGGACGGCCGGATTTGTACATTAACTTGCAATTCAAAATGGCCAGACATTACGAATCTATTGCATCCCGGTCAATCACCAAGCGATCGCCACGATGTTACAGCACGCGTGTTTGAACAAAAACTCAGATGTTTGATGGACTTTATTACGAAACAACGAGTTTATGGCACTGTTCGATGCTGAATGTACTCATTGGAGTGGCAGAAGAGAGGTTTGCCCCACGCACACATTCTTCTTTGGATGGGGGAGAAAATTACACCTGACCAAATTGATGACATCATTTCCGCCGAAATTCCTGATGTTGAAATAGATCCAGAGTTGCAAGAAGTGGTGATGGCCAATATGGTTCATGGGCCATGCGGAGAACACGATCTATCTTCGGTTTGTATGTCGGACAGTAAATGCAAAAAACGCTGTCCCCGTGCTTTTATTTCGGAAACTCAAACTGGAAACGACGGATACCTTCTCTATCGGCGTCGCTCACCCGCTGACAATGGCAGAACATTCATCACTCAATTGAAAGGAAAGAATTTCGTGGTTGATAACACATGGATCGTTCCATATTCGCCAATTTTGTCTAAGGCATTCAAAACACATATAAATGTTGAGTATGCAGTTCAATAAAATCAATTAATTATGTTTGCAAATATGTCACCAAAGGAAGCGATATGGCGGTTATTGGCGTTGAACGAGATGAAATTAGCAAATTTCAAATGGGCAGATATGTGAACTGCAATGAAGCAATCTGGAGAATATTTTCATTTGCAATTCATGAACGCCATCCTACCGTTGTGCATCTGTCAGCTCATTTGGAGAATGGCCAGCGAGTTTATTTCAACGCAGAGAACATAGTACAGCGAACGGAAATACTACCAGCAACCACTTTAACAAGTTTCTTTGCAACTTGCGCCAGTGATCCGTTCGCGAGAACATTGCTTTACTCGGAGATGCCTCGGTATTATACATGGAATGCATCGTCTTTCCCCCGGCGCAACATAACCCTGGCGGTTCATTTTTTAATTTGACTGCATTGCAATATTGACAAACTACTGACATCTGACCGATTTGAACAGATGCGATATATTGAATGTTTGGATCATATCGAAAACCTGCCCGTTCAATGTTTACAAAAGAAAGATTTGTAAAAATTTTGTTAAAGTATACACAATGAAATTAGGAAAAATCGTTCATATTCTATTAAAACCAATACCGGTGTATTTTTTGAAATGAAAAAAAAAATCTATTTTGGGCAGAACGAAGTTTGCCGGGTCAGCTAGTACATACATAAAATTTCCTTTTCCATCAAAGAAAACCTTTTAATTTAAAACAAAAAAAGGATACATAATTCAACGTAAGTATACCCCCACATATACAAAGTGAAACTAAGTGTAACGAACGATTTGAGATGTGTGAAAGCAAAACTCACAAAAAAAAATTGATGCATTTTTTCTCTGTCATATGAGTAGCAACATTCATCTTTTATAATTTTTGAATGTGTAAGAATGAGACGCACGTACTGACAAAGAATCTGTTCAATTGCCACGACAGCCGGTTCTACGCACCGGAATTGACCCGTATTTCAGCCGACCAAGGGCTGTTTGTTCGGCGATCTAACCCCGTTTGGATCGGTAAGTGTGTTAACAAAGAATCTGTTAAAAGTTGCCGCCAGTAGTGCTGAGCGATACTGCGATTTTTCAATACCTGTATATGATT
Source organism: Bactrocera dorsalis (assembly GCF_023373825.1). NCBI lineage: Eukaryota > Metazoa > Arthropoda > Insecta > Diptera > Tephritidae > Bactrocera > Bactrocera dorsalis. Next base: position 16,846,518 of record NC_064308.1, on the reverse strand, counting down.
GCTATTTTTAAAACACTGTGATTTTATATTGCTATTGCGATCGCAACTAAAACTACAAAAATATAAAAACATACCCTTGAAGACGGAGGTAACAGATTGCACAAACACATTGAAACATTTCCAGCTGTTCACGAACCCTGTAACATTTTGTGCAATTTTGACTGAATGGGAGAACGCGTAAGAACGTAACGTAAAGAAAAGAAAAACTATCGTTTTTCCAGCTTAAAGAAATATCAATATGTTAAAAAAGATACAATTTTTCAAGAAGAAGAATTTATAACACAAGCTGGAAAATGCGCAATAGTGTGGCTAATTTTGGTGTTTAAACAAGTAAGCTCTTATTTGGTAAATATTTTAATTACGAATAATTTTTTAACTAAAACCTACTAATATGCATGGGTAGCCGTGATATCACACGAAATCTGTTTAAGGTTAGCGGCACTTAGTACATACAGTAGTATAATAATTAAGTTAAACAAGTTATTAATAATTTTAAAATTATTTTTTTACAGATGCAGTTAATTGGTGGTTATACGTTTCATTAAAACCGTTGCCTTTGAAACTGACTGATTGACGCACATTCTGTATTCATTCTTAAGAAAAAACTGTAACAAATATTTTTAATTTGAGTAGAATTTATAAAATCTTTTTAAAAATTACCATCCTTAACAATTTAACGACGTAATATGTCTTTATGTAAAATGGCAGCTAAAATAGTGTTGCAATTATATTTTTACGTATTGTTGCGAATTTACTCCTTGCTAGTTTTACTTTACTGGGTTCGTATCTCTGGATCGACAAATGAAACCAAAAGCCGTTTAATTCACTTCAACTAAATCTCTTTATTTTACAACTCGTCTACACTATAGCAGTTTACTCTTAGCACTGGTTGATTACGTTGGCGCAGACGCAACTATTGTTTAGACAAGCAGACAGCTGTGTCGCCAGATGGGGGACTATTGTTTAGACATTCGTTCCGATTAGGCACAAATCCTCTTGAACCAAATGGGGCGAGCCTCTCCAAATGTACTACTTTCATTTTACATCGTGCTTTTCCATTTCTTTGTATGCGGTATACCACGTCATTAAGTCGTTTCATCACCATATAGGGTCCTTCCCAGGCTGTCTGCAGTTTCGGGGACAAGCCTTTCTTTCGAAGTGGATTGTACAACAGAACCAGAATACCTTCTTCGAAACCTTTTGAATTTGCCGCTTGATCGAACCGGTCCTTCATCTTATTGCTCATCAGATGCGTATGCTGTCTTACAGCTCAGCAGGGAGTCGCAGATCAGATCCGAAAATAATCTTTGCTGGCGTGTAACCAGTTGTCTCGTGCTTCGCTGAAAGATACGCCAGCAGGAACATCTGGATGCACTTGTCCCAATTCCGTTGATCTTTATCAACGATTTTCCGCAGATGTTCTTCGAGCGTTCGGTTGAATCTCTCTACCATCCCAACTGATTGTGGGTGTAACGCTGTTGTCCGTGTCTTGTGGATGCCCAATAATGTACAGACTTCTTGGAAAATGGAAGATTCGAAATTCCTGCCTTGATCTGAGTGTAATTCGACGGGCACTCCGAACCTTGTTATCCAATTTTCTACAAACGCTTCGGCTACTGTCCTCGCTTCTTGATTTGGTAAGGCATATACTTCTGGCCATTTACTGAAATAGTCCATGACAACCAGTAGATATTTGTTTCCGGCCGTACTGGTTGGGCACGGACCTGCAACATCCATTGCGACTCGTTCAAATGGTGATCCCGCGTTGTACTGTTGCAGCCTACCGCGACTTTTGGCTTTAGGACCTTTAGCTGCCATGCACTCTACGCAATTACTTATCCATTCTGCTATGGAATCTCGACAACTGATCCAGTAGAACCGTTGTCTCTATAGTTTTTGTAATTCCAAGGTGCCCTCCACTAGGTCCATTGTGATATTCTTTCAATACTTTCGGGATCATGGACTTCGGTACTATGGTCAGCGGACGAGACTGTTTGCCACCTTCGCTTTCCCAGGTACGATGAAGGTATCCATTAACGAGGTTTATGCTGTTCCATTGGGCCCAATATGCTTTTGCAGTTGGACTCCCGCTACTTATTTGTTCTTTTGGTGGTCGTACCCCATTTTCTTTGGCCATTACCAGCTTTGCAAGATCAGGGTCCTCCAGCTGATTGATTCTGATGCGGTGAGGAGTCCAATCATCTTCAGGTTCTACATTCAGTAATCGTACATCGATTATACCTTCTTTTCCTTCTGATTTGGAGCAATGTTTACGTTCCAGTGGACAAGGGCGACGTGATAATGAATCCGCATTTTTGTGGTGAATCCCCTTTCGGTGTTCTGTTGGTTGTTTCAGTTTTGATGGGTTTACTTTTATATTGCAATTTCGGGCAAAGTGACCGGCTTTTCCACAGTTGAAACATCTGCCTGTTGTATTTACTCGCTGTGCAGCAATTGTCTTCAGAGTCTTCAATATTTCTTCCATCAGCGCCGGTTGTTCCATTTCAACTCTTTGTACTTTGTGTGCTGGTTTACTTAGTAGAGAAGCTGTTTCCTGTGTGAGAGCGTGCGAAACCGTTTCAGCAAACGTTCTTTTTGGCAATGCATATGTGGCGCGTTTGGTGTTCACATCACGAATTCCATTTATGAAACATTGAATTTTTACCCTCTCAATGTAATCCATAGGTGCATCTGCATTTGCCAAATGAGCCAGTCGTTCTATTTCAGTTGCGAACTCTTGCAATGACTCGTTCATCTTCTGACCCCTATTTTGCAGTTCGATCTGGTATATTTGTTTCCGGTGCTCACTACCATATCGTCTTTCTATCACACTCATTAATGCCTCATAGTTGTCCCGTTCACAGTCTGGAATAGTCTGAAGGATTTCTGCTGCAGGTCCTTTCAATGATACAAACAAGGACGCCACTTTGTCCGCTGCATTCCAGTTATTGGCCATTGCTGATTGCTGAAATGAACTGAAGTTTGAAAATTTTAAATGGAATACTTCCATCGAATGTGGGTGCTTTCAATCTTTGATTACTTGTTGATGGTGCAGGGCCATGTAGCTGCAGTTCTCGCACACGATTACTTAATTGAAGAAATTCTGATTTTAAATTTTCTTCGTCATTTTTTAAAGAGCTTAATTCGTCGTCAAATTTTGAAAATTTCTCTTGCACTTGTTTTTGTAGTTGTGAAGTATTTTCCGTAATCTGTTGCACCAAACGATTTTCTAACTGCGTATTATTTTCAGTCATTTGTTGTGTAAGGCAAGACTTTAATTGCGATGTATTTTCAGCTATTCGCTGTGCCAGACGATTTTCTGTTTGCACTGCATTTTCTGCCATTTGCTTAATAGCCACTAACAGCATGTTCATGTCCACACTCGATGATGTTCGTTGTTCTTCTACTTTTTCTTCTACCTTTGTAGAAGTTTCTGGTCCATCAAATTCGAACTCGTCCACATTAATTCCATCCGCTTCCATTGCTTCACGTAATCGTGCCTGCAGATCCGCCTTTTGCCCACTTATCGGCAAATTACGCTCCTCCAGTTCCTTTTTTAATTGCTGAATTCTCTATTCTGCGAATTTAACCATCTTGAATTTGGATTATTTGGCAATCCCACTTCTGGCACCAATTGTTGCGAATTTACTCCTTGCTAGTTTTGCTTTACTGGGTTCGTATCTCTGGATTGACAAATGAAACCAAAAGCCGTTTAATTCACTTCAACTAAATCTCTTTATTTTACAACTCGTCTACACTATAGCAGTTTACTCTTAGCACTGGTTGATTACGTTGGCGCTGCCACGGCTTATATAGCTACGCACTCCTCGCTGATGCCGACGTGTCCTTCTAGAATATTGCGTCTGGAAATTACAAGAACATAATTCCATACGGCGCCAGACGCAACTATTGTTTCGACAAGCAGGCAGCCGCGGCGCCAGATGTCTACAACAAGACAAATGCTATTCCATATACCTACAGCTATTGTTCATAATAAGGGATGCATATAGCAATACAAATACAACTAAATACTACTTTTGTAACAGTAACATTGCACGAAAATAAACATGGGTTTGGTCTGACATATTTTACAGCCATTGCAAAACTTTTTCTGCGTGAGTTTGTTGTTGTTCCGTTGCACCAAGTGGGAAATTCTGGAATTCGTGCACCGCATTGAAAAACAAGCTTAAGCTGTTATATCTTCCTTTATTCAAGTGAATCTTAAGACTGACTTTACAATAATTTCGCTTATAAATGAAACCTACAATATTGATCAAAATAATCGAATATAAACAAAATCATATACATACATATGTAATATTTTAATACTTTTCCAATTACATTGATATTTATGTGGCTTAGGCAGTTTTTTAAGTGGACATACAAATAATTCAGTGCATTGACATTTATGTGGCTTAAGTACAAATATTCCTACGTAATTTGATATTACTTTGACTTTTGCTTATAAAAGTAAAAGTAATAACATTTCATGTAGTACTCATAAATTTGAGTTCGGTGACATGAAATTTGAGCTACAATGTTTAAATTTGTTTACATTGCAAGTATCGTTGTTTAATTTTTATGAAGCAACGACACTTGCATTTTCGTTATACACATTTATATGAGTGTCAATTTAAATCAAGCCAACAAATAAATAAATGTTTTATACAGTAATGTTGTTGGGTTGGTTTAAGTATTTTCTTATTATTTCATCTACGTTGGAGTTTTCATTACATATTGTTGTTTGTGGAACTATATATGTAACTCCTCCACCCCTAGACGAAGGATTCTCCTGAATTCTTTCTTTATTTCTTTTACAATGATTGCACATTAATATTATTATAAAGAATATTACTATTAATATTACCACTGTTGGTACACTGTATGTTACAATTTTATTTTTGTATTTTATTTCTTCTATTTCTTTTAGATTATGTATCGACGTTAATTTTAATTCTTCTAAAGTTAGAGTGGTATTAAAAGTAATATGTTTAGATTGTGATAATATAATTTTGTCAATAAACATTTTGTAATTATTTGAAAATTTTTGGTTTGCTATTGAACAGTTGTTGTATTTTATTACATAATTTCCATTTAATTGTAATGCTTCTGAGCCACAACTATTTTGAATTAAATAATTTTTTGCATTTTTTACAATTATGATTTCGTCATTAATATTAATTATTTCTGAGTTAACATTTGTAATTAATTCACATATCTTATCTATTGTACAGTGTTTTGATATGGTACATTCATTTATGTATTTATTCTTCTTATACTCATAAATCTTATCATTATATTTGAATACATTTGAAATTTCAGCATTTATTTCTTTATTTAAATAAGGGATAGGTATTATAGTTATTACTTGTATATTAAAAAATATTTTTGGTACTTTGATTACAAATATTAATTCTCTTTCTTTTTCAAATATTGCCGTTCTTAAGTATTTAATTTTTTCAATGTTTATAAAGGGTGATTTTTTTGAGGTTAGGATTTTCATGCATTAGTATTTGACAGATCACGTGGGATTTCAGACATGGTGTCAAAGAGAAAGATGCTCAGTATGCTTTGACATTTCATCATGAATAGACTTACTAACGAGCAACGCTTGCAAATCATTGAATTTTATTACCAAAATCAGTGTTCGGTTCGAAATGTGTTTTATCGACAAATTTTGTTCACCGATGAGGCTCATTTCTGGTTGAATGGCTACGTAAATAAACAAAATTGCCGCATTTGGGGTGAAGAGCAACCAGAAGCCGTTCAAGAACTGCCCATGCATCCCGAAAAATGCACTGTTTGGTGTGGTTTGTACGCTGGTGGAATCATTGGACCGTATTTTTTCAAAGATGCTGTTGGACGCAACGTTACGGTGAATGGCGATCGCTATCGTTCGATGCTAACAAACTTTTTGTTGCCAAAAATGGAAGAACTGAACTTGGTTGACATGTGGTTTCAACAAGATGGCGCTACATGCCACACAGCTCGCGATTCTATGGCCATTTTGAGGGAAAACTTCGGACAACAATTCATCTCAAGAAATGGACCCGTAAGTTGGCCACCAAGATCATGCGATTTAACGCCTTTAGACTATTTTTTGTGGGGCTACGTCAAGTCTAAAGTCTACAGAAATAAGCCAGCAACTATTCCAGCTTTGGAAGACAACATTTCCGAAGAAATTCGGGCTATTCCGGCCGAAATGCTCGAAAAAGTTGCCCAAAATTGGACTTTCCGAATGGACCACCTAAGACGCAGCCGCGGTCAACATTTAAATGAAATTATCTTCAAAAAGTAAATGTCATGAACCAATCTAACGTTTCAAATAAAGAACCGATGAGATTTTGCAAATTTTATGCGTTTTTTTTTAAAAAAAAGTTATCAAGCTCTTAAAAAATCACCCTTTATTATAGTAATCTATTTCATTTTTTGTAAGGATATTGGCATCATGTATGCCATTTTGTGCTGTAGTTATATATTTTTGAATATGCTCAATATGATTTGTAATTGAATGTAACATAAGTAATTTTTCTAAATAGGTATTTTGTAGCAAAACATCTTTTATAGTTTTATGCAATCCTCCTATCTGATAAAGAACATTCTTCTGATTCTGGTTTATTGTTTCTTTAATAAGCTGTATTGTTGAGTTAAAGTGACTGTTAATTTTTATTTGTTGATTTAATTCTGTTATAGAATTACTAGCAAATACCCGGCGTTAAGAGAGTTAAGAAACTCCGTTGGATAGTGAACAACGTCTCCTTCATCTGTCACTGTGTCAAAAGAATTGTAAATTTTATATTCTGATAATATTCTTTGACAAACGGCTTTGTTGATTTCGTCTGCATCGGAATTCGTCGAAGTAATTATAGCTCACTCATATAACCACTTAGAATCTTTGTGGTGCAAATTAATAATATCTGGATACACGTTATCAATAAGTTGGTCAACTGTTCTAACACAGGTTCCTGCAATATCTGGCATTATTACATAACCGTCTTTGGTGACAGATTTGCAACCGTTACCTATTTTAAGTAGGAACTCTGCAAACCGATTGGATGGTCCAGCTCCACAAAGATTTATTCGCATATTGGCAGTCAATTTAAATTTTGCTGTTGTGTTCGGCGCTGGCAATAAACTCCCAATAACGTGGTAAACTTGTTCATGTATTTTAAACGTTGGCATGAAATTACCCTTCCTAATTTCATTACCACCAAACGAAGTCACAACCATTGCATTTTCTTATATTTTTTTTTAAGTGACAGGACGACTGATGCTCACCTGTAAGCAGCGCTTTGATTGTCAGCGAAGGCTCACCTATATGTCTCACTTACATGTCTCTTGCTACAACACATACTTGGTGCATCTTTCACCCACTTTTAGGCCTTACAAAAATTGCAAATGCCATTCATTCGACCAATGAATAAAAGGGAATGGTCCAAATAATTACAATCCTGTCTATAGTTAAACGCTGATTTGGAAGCAATCGCCCATTGTCTATTCTGCATCATTTGCAACCTTACATTCTCTACGCCAGGGATGGGCACATTAGCCCTCAGTGGCATTTTGCCCGTGCGGGCACGAGTGCACATTTTGAGGGCTAGGTGAGGGGATCATCGCGGGCAAACATGAAGAGGGAAGTGAGAGCAACGTTTTACCACTCCATATTTACAAATGAGAGCAACGTATTTTCCACCACCATTGACTGATCTATCACATGTACAGTGGTGTGAACAAAATAGAAACAACCATAAGGTGTTGTGAAGTTTTAAAATATGCTGTTTTCTTATTAAATAAAATTGTTTTTGGATACATAACATCACATATATATATTTTTTCCTAACAGTGATTAAAATTTCCCACCATGCAAAGGTAAATAAAAACAAATTTTAATGCGAAACTCTAAACTCTGCAAATTATGTTTACCCCTTTTTGTTCACACAACTGTACAATTCCGATATGAAGTAAACTTCCACCCTTAAATTTGTGTACAATGTCAGTATTGCCGCAACCACTCTGGGATGAACATCAAGTTACGGAGGAATGTAATTCATTTTTTTCGCAATTTTTCTCAACTTGTTATGCCCTTCTCTCCGTAAACTGATATTCCCCTCATCTAGCCCCCGTGCGCACTTTGCTAACTTTGCGGGCTAAAAATGTGCCCATCCCTGCTCTACGCGATTTGCACTCTCGTCGACCGTCTCATTTCGTCTTAGCTGAATTTGCCGTCTATTTGATGAGAATCTAAATAATTGAGATTTTGCTTTTGGCATCTCTGAAAGCTTTTATTGTAAAAACCGTATATTTATTATTAACCAAATTAGTTTCGTTTAAATCTAATTTTTACCTTTTGATTTAAAGACAATAAATTTCCAATTTTACTCTACCATTTGCAGAATACGATCATAAATACAATAAAGTTAGAAGAAACCAGCAAGTATTTCGCAGACACACATGAAAACCACATTACATTTTAATATTTGATTTTATTGGTTTTTGGATGTTCCTTACGGAGAGCGTTCTGTTTTTATTTTCAATGTGCTTTGTTACAAAAAAGTACAAAGACAATAAGAAAAGCGATTCAAGCAACGGTGCGTTGCTGCAAAATAAGTAGCTGTAAAACAGAATAAATATAGTTGACACTGTATTTACATATCTACATACATGCATACATACGGCAATTTATGCGGGCATTTGATTGTGCTGTTTAGCGTTATTTCACTTGTTCTGCGATCATTTATATATGCAAACTTTTTTGCTTTGTACTTTACTTCAATAAGTTATGTAGAAAAGATGCGAGAGATGGAAGAGAGAGTGCATACATATGTACATATGTATGTACTTTACTTCATTACGTTATGCTGGAAAAGATGTGCAGAGATGGAAGAGAGAGAGAGTGCGTGCCGCAAACGATCAAGGGCACACGCACACACACAAAGCGCGCTTCGCTGTAGACTGCGTTTGGTGAACGAAAAACCTTATGCTTGCAATATTTTTGGTTTTTCAAAAACTTCAACCCGAAAGAAAAAGGATTTGATTTCGGAAAATTAAAAAAAAAAGTATGCCACTCGCGAGCCTAGAGCAAATGCTTTATTTAAAAAAAAAATTATAAAAATCGCTTCAGAACTTTAGGAGATTAGCCGTTACAAACATTTTTCATATAAGCGATTTTATATAATTAGTATAGATTAACCAAATTAGTTTCGCTTAAATCTAATCTTTACCTTTTGATTTAAAGACAATAAATTTCCAATTTTACTCTACCCTTTGCAGAATACGATCATAAATACAATAAAGTTAGAAGAAACCAGAAAGTATTTCGCAGACACACATGAAAACCACATTACATCTTAATATTTGATTTTATTGGTTTTTGGATGTTCCTTACGGAGAGCGTTCTGTTTTTATTTTCAATGTACTTTGTTACAAAAAAGTACATAGACAATAAGACAAGCAATTCAAGCAACGGTGCGTTGCTGCAAAACAAGTAACTGTAAAACAGAGTAAATATAGTTGACACTGTATTTACATATCTACATACATGCATACATACGGCAATTTACGCGAGCATTTGATTTTGCTGTTTAGCGTTATTTCACTTGTTCTGCGATCATTTATATATGCAAACTTTTTTGCTTTGTACTTTACTTCAATAAGTTATGTAGTAAAAGATGTGAGAGATGGAAGAGAGAGAGTGCATACATATGTACATATGTACTTTACTTCATTACGTTATGCTGGAAAAGATGTGCAGAGATGGAAGAGAGAGAGAGTGCGTGCCGCAAACGATAAAGGGCACACGCACACACACAAAGCGCGCTTCGCTGTAGACTGCGTTTGGTGACCGAAAAACCTTATGCTTGCAATATTTTTGGTTTTTCAAAAACTTCAACCCGAAAGAAAAAGGATTTGATTTCGGAAAATTAAAAAAAAAAAGTATGCCACTCGCGAGCCTAGAGCAAATGCTTTATTTAAAAAAAAAATTATAAAAATCGCTTCAGAACTTTAGGAGATTAGCCGTTACAAACATTTTTCATATAAGCGATTTTATATAATTAGTATAGATTAACCAAATTAGTTTCGCTTAAATCTAATCTTTACCTTTTGATTTAAAGACAATAAATTTCCAATTTTACTCTACCATTTGCAGAATACGATCATAAATACAATAAAGTTAGAAGAAACCAGCAAGTATTTCGCAGACACACATGAAAACCACATTACATTTTAATATTTGATTTTATTGGTTTTTGGATGTTCCTTACGGAGAGCGTTCTGTTTTTATTTTCAATGTGCTTTGTTACAAAAAAGTACAAAGACAATAAGAAAAGTAATTCAAGCAACGGTGCGTTGCTGCAAAATAAGTAGCTGTAAAACAGAATAAATATAGTTGACACTGTATTTACATAACTACATACATGCATACATACGGCAATTTATGCGAGCATTCACTTGTTCTGCGATCATTTATATATGCAAACTTTTTTGCTTTGTACTTTACTTCAATAAGTTATGTAGTAAAAGATGCGAGAGATGGAAGAGAGAGAGTCCATACATATGTATGTACTTTACTTCATTACGTTAAGCTGGAAAAGATGCGCAGAGATGGCAGAGAGAGAGAGTGCGTGCCGCAAACGATAAAGGGCACACGCGCACACACAAAGCGCGCTTCGCTGTAGACTGCGTTTGGTGACCGAAAAACCTTATGCTTGCAATATTTTTGGTTTTTCAAAAACTTCAACCCGAAAGAAAAAGGATTTGATTTCGGAAAATTCAAAAAATAAGTATGCCACTCGCGAGCCTAGAGCAAATGCTTTATTTAAAAAAAAAATTTAAAAATCGCTTCAGAACTTTAGGAGATTAGCCGTTACAAACATTTTTCATAAAGGGTGATTTTTTAAGAGCTTGATAACTTTTTTTTAAAAAAAACGCATAAAATTTGCAAAATCTCATCGGTTCTTTATTTGAAACGTTAGATTGGTTCATGACATTTACTTTTTGAAGATAATTTCATTTAAATGTTGACCGCGGCTGCGTCTTAGGTGGTCCATTCGGAAAGTCCAATTTTGGGCAACTTTTTCGAGCATTTCGGCCGGAATAGCCCGAATTTCTTCGGAAATGTTGTCTTCCAAAGCTGGAATAGTTGCTGGCTTATTTCTGTAGACTTTAGACTTGACGTAGCCCCACAAAAAATAGTCTAAAGGCGTTAAATCGCATGATCTTGGTGGCCAACTTACGGGTCCATTTCTTGAGATGAATTGTTGTCCGAAGTTTTCCCTCAAAATGGCCATAGAATCGCGAGCTGTGTGGCATGTAGCGCCATCTTGTTGAAACCACATGTCAACCAAGTTCAGTTCTTCCATTTTTGGCAACAAAAAGTTTGTTAGCATCGAACGATAGCGATCGCCATTCACCGTAACGTTGCGTCCAACAGCATCTTTGAAAAAATACGGTCCAATGATTCCACCAGCGTACAAACCACACCAAACAGTGCATTTTTCGGGATGCATGGGCAGTTCTTGAACGGCTTCTGGTTGCTCTTCACCCCAAATGCGGCAATTTTGCTTATTTACGTAGCCATTCAACCAGAAATGAGCCTCATCGCTGAACAAAACACGCGCGCGAAACATATTTCGAACCGAACACTGATTTTGGTAATAAAATTCAATGATTTGCAAGCGTTGCTCGTTAGTAAGTCTATTCATGATGAAATGTCAAAGCATACTGAGCATCTTTCTTTTTGACACCATGTCTGAAATCCCACGTGATCTGTCAAATACTAATGCATGAAAATCCTAACCTCAAAAAAATCACCCGTTATAAGCGATTTTATATAATTAGTATAGATGTAAGTTAGAATCGACTGTGTTAAGATGGTTGGTTATATCTTCTTGGTCAGTATTATCCATTGTACCAAAAAGATATTTACATGCATTGCCTACTATGTTTATTAGTCCCCTTTTTTGTCTACTTGTAGGTGTTATTGTTTTTAATTTACTTATGAGTGTATCTACTTGATTTATTATATAATTTCTTTGACTTTCACTAAAAATATCTATATTATCTTTCATTGATGCGAGTAAATTCTTTGTTTCTTGAATGTCTACTTTATGTAAAATTAAATCGGATTCTATCGGTATGCTTTGATTATTATTATAAATTTCTATGTATCCGTTAGTTTGTGTTATTTTTTTTGTGATTAAATGACCTCTTACTTCTACTAACGATGATGAGATTAATAATAATATCCACATTATTACTTGCAAATTTAAATTAATGATTTATTTTAATATAGATGTTCAATGATTAGTTGCCAAATTTGTTAGGTCTTTTTATGTTAGTGGTGTGGATTCCTTGTAAGGGTTTTTTCTTAAACTTTGGTTCCTCTTTATGTCTTACATTTTTATAGTGTTTTATAAATCCTTCTTGTCTAGTTTCCGTATATTCTTCCCTATTACTATTTGCTTTATTTATTTTTGATTGTTTTATTTTACAGAGCCTATCATAAATTATTGCGTGATCTATTATTTTATTTTGTGCTTCTATTGGGGTGCATTTAATTGTGCTGTGATAAGTATCATTGTAGTATGTGATAGCTTTAAAAATTTGTTGGGTAATTGGTAAATAATGCTCAAGATTTAGAGTCCTAATTTTTTCTGTGATTGTATTATTTAATCTTTCCACATCACTATTTCCAGTGTGACTATTTGGTTTAGTCATGTGGTATTGTATTCCCTCTCTTTTTAAAAAATCTTCAATATTTTGGGCTCTAAATTCATTGTCGAACACCATTTTCTTTACCTTTCCTTTTATGGATAAAAATTGTTGTAATTGACTTACAATGGTTCTGCTATTCCTGTCCGTAAGTGGTAGACATGTAGCATGTTTTGAAAATTTATCTATGAAGACGATAAATGAGTGTTTGCTATTTACGTAGGTATCAACATGAATTATTTCATTAGTAGTTTTGGGTGTTTCAGTAACAAAAAATTTGTTTTTTATAGGATTTCGATCATATTTGCCGCCTGAAAATATATCGCAATTATTTATTACCCGATGTATTTGCTCTTTAATATGAGGATTATATAATTTATTCTTTAATTTTTCGTAAGTGGCTATAATTCCGCAGTGACCACTTTCATTTTTGTGAAATAATGCAATTTGTTTTCTTAATTCTTCTTCGTTGTCAACGTCTTTTGCTAAATAAGAACATTTTACAAATTTCACATTAAGATTAGATGCAAATTCTTCTTCAATAATTTTATGTACCTTATAATATTCATGATCGCTAAGATGCGAATATATACCTACTTTTCCTCTACATATTTCCCTTCTAATAGTGTCTCTTATTCCATTTTCTTCAATATCTCTTTCATCAATATAAATTCGTTTGTAATTGAATATAGATTCGACGGCGGTTTGTTTCTCCTTTATTATTATTATTTGTATTTTAAACCTGTTAACAATTGTATCTAATATTGGAATTTCAAATCCTGAATCTTCTTCTTGTGAATGGACAGTTTCTGCTTCTACTGACATGCTGCTACCTTCATCCCCTTGGAAAATTTCTATGTGGGAAATAATTTCGTCATTTCTTATTCTGCTCAAAAGTCTGTTATATAATTGTTTTTCCCTTTAATGTATTCTATTGAAAAATTATATTCGCCCAAACTCACTAACCATCTTTGAAGTCTTGGACTTATATCCTTTCCGGAATATTTTGTCATTAACCATTTCAATGGTTGATGGTCGCATTCCAAATCAAATTGCCTACCAAAGACATAAGGCCTAAAATATTTCACGGCCCATACTATCGCTAAAAGTTTTTTTTCGATAGTAGCGTAATTTGTTTCATGATTATTTAGTGTTCTTGATGCATAAGCAATGGGGTGACCATCTTGAGACACAACTGCTCCTATTGCGAAATTACTAGCATCAGTTGTAATCCTAAATTGTTTATTAAAATTAGGATATCGTAATATAGGTGAATTTGTAAATATATCCTTTAGTTTTTCAAACGCTGCAATAAATTGTGGGTTGTATATATTTATTGTTTGTCCTTTTTTTAGATATTGCGTCATAGGATGTGCATTTTTTGCATAATCCTTAATAAATTTCCTATAAAATACTGTCATACCTAAGAATGATTGTATTCTTTTTGTAGTATTAGGTATCTTTAGGTTTTGTACGATTTTAACTTTAGCTGGATTTGGCTTAATTCCTTCTAATGTTAAAATGTGGCCCAAAAATTGAGTTTCTTTCTTGAGAAATTCGCATTTGTCCACTTGTATTTTTAGCTTTGCTAGCCTTAAGGCTTCAAATATTTGCTTTAAATTAGTTAAATGCTCTTCTAAAGAAGTGCCAAATACTAAAATATCATCCATATATACGACGCATATTTTATTAATATGTTCTTTAAGGACTCTATTCATCAATCTTTGAAAAGTTGATGGAGCATTTTTTAATCCAAATGGCATTCGAATAAATTCGTAATGACCAAATGGTGTTGAGAAGGCAGTTTTTCTTCTGTCTTCCTCTCTAACTGAGATTTGGTGAAAACCTTTGGCTAAATCCAGGGTGGTAAGTTCTGTGATTTACCTAGTTTGTCTAGGATTGAATTTAGGTTTGGAATTGGAAATTTGTCATCCACGGTAAATTCGTTTAATTTTCTGTAGTCGATGACTATTCTATATTTCTTTTTCCCTGAATCGTCTGTTTTTTTCTCTACAATCCATAAGGGACTATTGTAGGGTGAATTGCTTTCTTTAATTATGTTCTGTTGTAGCATTTCTTCAATTTGGCATTTTATCTCTTCTTCATGGGTTTGAGGATATCTATAAATTTTGGAGTATAAAGGTTTACAATTTGTTGTTATAATTTCATGCTGTACCTCATTGGTGCATGACAATTTATCTCCTTCTTTAAAGAAAAGGTCTTCGAAGTCATTGAGCAGCCTTAAGGTTGCTTGATGTTCTTCTTTATTCAAATGGGAAAAATTGAATTTATCTTTTAAATAATTTTGTTTAGTATGTTCCAAATTGCAAACATTTTCTATGTATTCGGAATAGTTAAATTCTTCGAAATAAATTTTATTTTTTAAAATTTCAACGTAGTTTTCCGCACAATTAATTTTTGCTTGTAAAGGTTTTAAGAAATTTTGGCCTATTATACCTGAAAATTTTGTGTTTGCAAAGTTCAATAGTTTCCACTGAAGGGTGCCAAAGCATCCAAATTCTTTTGGAAATGGTGTGGTTACTACACTTTTTATTTGATTTACCCTGTTTAAAGTTTTGTATTTTATAGCATATTTCATTGTTATTTTGGGATAATTTTCCGATAATATCCCTTCTTTTAATATGCTTGTAGTTGATCCTGTATCTATAAGGCAACTAATTTTAGTTTTTCCTATCGTTATATTTATTATGGGGAGTTTTGTTCTTGAGGCGTTATTAAAAAATTTACTTCGTTTTCCTCGAGTGCACCTATTTCCATTGGTTCAGGTGTTAGTGTGGTATTATTGTTGTTAGTGCTTCTGCGCGAAAATCTGGTATTATTGCTACTATTTCCTCTGCCGTAATTTTGTGTAAAATTGTGTGAATACTGTTCATTTTGTCGTGTATTAGTATTTTGTGTGTTTTGATAATTTTGGTTATACATATTGGTATTTGGTTTAATTCGTGTAACTGAGCTGTTCCTATTTGTGTTCTGATTAGTGTGAAAATATTGCGTTTTATTCATAGTAAAATTTTGTTTGCTTAAGTTTTTTCTGTGTGTAATATGTATAGTTCTAGTGTCATCTAAAGCTTTGATTTTAGAATATTTATTTATAATATCGTTAAGCGAGCAATTTTCATTTAAATGTGATCTCATAGGTACATCAATTTTTTCAATTAATAAGCTAACTAAATCTCTGTCTACCCTATCTGGCTTATAAATATAAGGCTTGTCTTCATCAAATAAATATATTTGATTTAACTCAAATTTAGCCTTTTGAAAATAATCGAATAATTCTCTTAAGTTACTTACTTTTATATTCCTGCATTTGTTAAAGATGTCGCCATATATTGTTTTTGGTCTTCCATGTTGGGTTGTCGCCTAGTTCTTGTATGTGTCTTCCTGCATCTCCCAGGATTTTTTCGTTAGCTATTATTGTCATCTCCAGGTTTATCAATTGTTGGTTGTTTTGTGGGCACAAATTTATGATGGCTTCCACTGATTTTATAAACGCCATTATATTATGTCCCTCGTCCAAACACCTCAGCTGTCTAAATTGTTGTAACAGTTCTTTCGTGTTTAATAATGATTGAGGTTGCACTTGACTTGCATATTGCAACCTCATTTGATTGATGGCTTCTTCTTGTTGAGTAATCACTCTAGCCATCTGAGCCATTTGTTGCTCTTGCTCTGTTAGTTCTCCTCCGTTTCCCAGATCTCGGTTGACATCAAATCGACTCATCGTTGTTTTTGTTTTTTTTTTTTTATTATTTAAAGGGTTTAGTTATTTTAAATTTTAACACCGTAGTTGTTTTTATTTTGTATTTTGTTTTTTTTATTAGAAGATTAACTCCACAGTTATTTAATTAAAGTGCATATATTTTTATTTTTTTTACACATCGACTTCACTTTAAACTTATTATTATTTTATTCACTTTCGCGATAGGTAAACTTTTATTGTATTTCTTAAGAAACACAACTCCGTGACTGCGCCAATTATGTAAAATAAGGTCGCATTGAAAAACAAGCTTAAGCTGTTATATCTTCCTTTATTCAAGTGAATCTTAAGACTGACTTTACAATAATTTCGTTCTTAAAATGAAACCTACAATATTGATCAAAATAATCGAATATAAACAAAATCATATGCATACATATGTAATATTTTAATACTTTTCCAATTACATTGACATTTATGTGGCTTAGGCAGTTTTTTAAGTGGGCATACAAATAATTCAGTGCATTGACATCTATGTGGCTTAAGTACAAATATTCCTACGTAATTTGATATTACTTTGACTTTTGCTTATAAAACTAAAAGTAATAACATTTCATGTAGTACTCATAAATTTGAGTTCGGTGACATGAAATTTGAGCTACAATGTTTAAATTTGTTTACATTGCAAGTATCGTTGTTTAATTTTTATGAAGCAACGACACTTGCATTTTCGTTATACACATTTATATGAGTGTCAATTTAAATCAAGCCAACAAATAAATAAATGTTTTATACAGTAATGTTGTTGGGTTGGTTTAAGTATTTTCTTATTATTTCATCTACGTTGGAGTTTTCATTACATATTGTTGTTTGTGGAACTATATATGTAACTCCTCCACCCCTAGACGAAGGATTCTCCTGAATTCTTTCTTTATTTCTTTTACAATGATTGCACATTAATATTATTATAAAGAATATTACTATTAATATTACCACTGTTGGTACACTGTATGTTACAATTTTATTTTTGTATTTTATTTCTTCTATTTCTTTTAGATTATGTATCGACGTTAATTTTAATTCTTCTAAAGTTAGAGTGGTATTAAAAGTAATATGTTTAGATTGTGATAATATAATTTTGTCAATAAACATTTTGTAATTATTTGAAAATTTTTGGTTTGCTATTGAACAGTTGTTGTATTTTATTACATAATTTCCATTTAATTGTAATGCTTCTGAGCCACAACTATTTTGAATTAAATAATTTTTTGCATTTTTTACAATTATGATTTCGTCATTAATATTAATTATTTCTGAGTTAACATTTGTAATTAATTCACATATCTTATCTATTGTACAGTGTTTTGATATGGTACATTCATTTATGTATTTATTCTTCTTATACTCATAAATCTTATCATTATATTTGAATACATTTGAAATTTCAGCATTTATTTCTTTATTTAAATAAGGGATAGGTATTATAGTTATTACTTGTATATTAAAAAATATTTTTGGTACTTTGATTACAAATATTAATTCTCTTTCTTTTTCAAATATTGCCGTTCTTAAGTATTTAATTTTTTCAATGTTTATATTATAGTAATCTATTTCATTTTTTGTAAGGATATTGGCATCATTTATGCCATTTTGTGCTGTAGTTATATATTTTTGAATATGCTCAATATGATTTTTAATTGAATTTAACATAAGTAATTTTTCTAAATAGGTATTTTGTAGCAAAACATCTTTTATAGTTTTATGCAATCCTCCTATCTGATAAAGAACATTCTTCTGATTCTGGTTTATTGTTTCTTTAATAAGCTGTATTGTTGAGTTAAAGTGACTGTTAATTTTTATTTGTTGATTTAATTCTGTTATAGAATTACTAGCAAATACCCGGCGTACTTTGTTACGCCGCAAAATTTGAAACGATGAGGGTATTGGAAAGAATTTAATGTAGTTTAAAATGCAAATAAAAGAATACCTTTATTCGTACATGTAAACACACATACATGAGTATAATGTGTAACTTATGTTAGACTTACAAATATTTACTACCCATATTTGAATTAATTGCAAACACTTTTAAATTCATTAACGTTATAAATAATTTGTTTATTAAATTCTTTTTTACAGAAAAATTAAAAATAGAAACTCCATTGGATAGTGAACAACGTCTCCTTCATCTGTCACTGTGTCAAAAGAATTGTAAATTTTATTGTCCGCATGGATTACAACCTTATAATTATTCGAATTAGTGGGCATACGGTCTATAGATGTCTTGAAACTTCTAACAATTTTATGTTTCTTGAATTGATTTCAAAATGTCTCGTTGAAGAGTTGGTGTAGCACTTTGACGTAAAGTAAACTCCCAATAAAGGTTGGTACGCAGCTCTTAAGTAATTGCTCAAGAACAAAAATACATTATTTCTCAAGTAAGTTTGACAGCTGGTTACGCATTGTGAATGATCCACATCAAAAGAGCAAGAGAGAATAAACAAAGTAAACAAACTTTGTGCGTATGTATGTATGTATGTATGTATGTATGTGTATGGTAACACAAATATTTTCATTGAGATTTAAGGAATGTTGTTGATGATTGGTTGGTTTTATACAACATTTCAAAATGGAACATACTTTATAATAATGATTTCAACTAATTTAGGATGAATTTGACGATTACTTCGAATTTCCTGCAAGAAACAATTGTTGATTTGATGTTTCTTTGCAAAACCAGGTTTGCCATATTCACATTTTATTGAAAAAAAGTATTAAAAATTAGTACTAGCTTTCTTAAGAGCTGCGTACTAGCACAAGTAACTTTATCGCAGGAACGTTTCTGGACCGTTTCTTAAGCGTTTTTTTATATGAAGTTTTTACGTTTCTTGAGAGCTGCGTACTAAGCTTAACGTGGTAAACTTGTCCATGTATTTTAAACGTTGGCATGAAATTACCCTCCCTAACTTCATTACCACCAAACGAAGTCATAGCGAAACAACCATTGTATTTTCTTATATTTTTTTTAAAGTGACAGACGACTGATGCTCGCCTGTAAGCAGCGCTTTGTCTGCGGAGGCTCACCTATATCTATTAGTTTTACATGGCTCTAGCTACAACACATACCTGGTGCGTCTTTCACCCACTTTTTAGCCTTACAAAAATTGCAAATGCCATTCATTCGACCAATGAATAAAAGGGAATGGTCCAAATAATTACAATCCTGTCTATAGTTAAACGCTGATTTGAAAGCAATCGCCCCTTGTCTATTCTGCATCATTCTCTACGCGATTTGCACTCTCGTCGACCGTCTCATTTCGTCTTAGCTGAATTTGCCGTCTATTTGATGAAGATCTAAATAATTGAGATTTTGCTTTTGGCATCTCTGAAAGCTTTTATTGTAAAACCCGTATATTTATTACTAGCAAATACCCGGCGTACTTTGTTACGCCGCAAAAACTGAAACGATGAGGGTATTGGAAAGAATTTAATGTAGTTTAAAATGCAAGTAGAAAAATAAACACACGAGATTTAGGTTTAACTCAAATTATTTAAACTTTAATTCACTTCAAGTGCTTAAACAATAATGATTTTCTAATCATAAGCTTACTTATTCGCCACCCACACTACGAGCTCCTATCTCTGAGTATAAGAGGCGTAGTGTGAGAGAGGCGTTTAGGAGTTGAGTTACACACGTACATATGTAGTCGACATATATACGTATATATGTCACTCCTCCCAACTTTAAAAGTGGACATATTTTTTAATTAAAGTACTTACGTTTAGATTTAATACATATTTGTTCTAAATCAATTTTGTTATTTAGTTTTAAATATAATCGTACTTTAGAAAACTGCCTACAATAATTTTTAGTATACTATTTTTGTAGATAACTAGGATAAGATGATTTACTAATATTGCTTAAGCGATTTAGATAATACATAATAATACAACAAAATAAGCAAAATTAATAAACAAATTTAATTTCTTCAATATTTTTTCTTTTTCCTTTTAAACTGGTTTTTATACTTTCTGACTTTTTGGTTTTTAAACTTTATAATATGATGCTCCCCATCTTCTTCTGTTTTTAACAATCTTACTTGTCTAAATGGATTACATATCTTATTTAATCTTTTCCTTGAATTTTCCGCATTTACGAAATTAGTGTCAATATCTTTTTCTTGCCTGTATTTATTAATATTTTCAATTCTCTTTTCTTTGACTTTTTGCGGGTCATTTTTTGGCGGCTCTTTATTAAAAAATATCTTATATGGAATTTCGTTAGTTGTCGAATGAATAATTGTGTGATTATAGGTAAAAATTACTTGTTCTATTTCTAAATATTTCAATTCTTTGTCTTCCGACGTATTTATTATTCTCAATTTCTCATTGAGGGTTTTATGCAAACGCTCGATATCGCCTATGCCTGTTTTGCCTGTTGTTACTTCAACTTTTATGTTTAATTGATCACACCACTGTTTGATGTTCATATTATTTAGGCCTTGGTCTTGGTCAACTTTCATAATCTTAGGGGGTCCCATAGTATTAAATACTTTCAGTAGCGCTCTTTTACTTTCAAGCCAATTTAATGATTTTACGTTCTCTACCATGGCAAATTTCGAAAATAAATCAATACAAGTCAAATAAAATTCATTGTTCCACTTCCAAAAGTCTACAACATATTTTTCTCTGATTTCATATATCGGAGGCGTAACTTTGAATGGTAGTTTGTTTGCAATGTGGTCACTTTTACAGTGATTACAAAGCTCGCAACTATTGATAATATTTGAAATTTCTTTGAGGTAGTTTGGGTAATAATATTTTTCTTTAAAATATTTTGCTACTTTTTCTATCCCCTGGTGTAGTCCATTTAAATGGATTTCTGTAACAATGGATTTGAAATCAGAATATTCTAAAATATTTTTTAATTCTTTATTTGTCCTATAAGTTCTATTTCTGCTACTAGTTATCAAGCTTTTATAAATATCTTGGAACTGTACAAAGTCGATATCATTTGGCATGTATATAACGGTTTTTTTCTTTAAGAGATAGGTTTTAATGATTTCTTTTATGTATTCTGGCGTTAATTCTTTGTAAGTTATCAAAACAAGATTGTTACGAAATATTTTTAGCGTTTCACAGCTGCTTTCATTTCCCTTTATAAGCTTTATTTGATTTTTAAATAAATTTAACGGCCTTTCTGTTATCTGGATATAACTTTCGTTATCTTCCTGAGCCGAATGAGTGGTTGCACAATTTGAGGCGATTTCATCTTCCTCAGCATTGCATTCCTCTATTTTTATGCGTGATAACGCATCCGCAACGTGATTTTCCCTCCCCGGGATGTATTTCACGTCGAAATCATACTCGTTGAGGCGTATCTTCCATCTTTGCAGTTTCGCATTCGGCTCCTTTAAGTTATGCAACCATTGAAGTGGTCTATGATCGCTGTTGATAGTAAACTTCCTACCATACAAATATGGCCTAAAATATTTAGTGGCCCAAACCATTGCTAACAGCTCTTTTTCTGTAGTGGAGTAGTGAAGCTCATGCTCATTCAGAGTGCGACTCGCAAAGCAAATTGGGTGACTTTGTTGGCTTAACACTGCACCCAAGGCCACGTTAGAAGCGTCTGTAGTTAGCGTAAATGGTTTTTCATAATTTGGGTACACTAATATAGGATCTTCAGTTATCAAAATTTTAATGGTGTCAACGGCATTTAAATACTCTTTATCTTGAGCATTTATCCTGTTACCTTTTTTCAAACAGTTCGTTAGCGGTTTGGTAATTTTTGCAAAGTTTTTAATGAATTTGCGATAAAAACCCGCCAAACCCAAAAACTGTTTGATCTCTTTTTCCGTTTGGGGTACAGGATAATCTAAAATCGCCTTAATTTTATTCGGGTTTGGCTTTATGCCTGATGGGGTTACTACGTGCCCCAAAAACTCTGTTTCATGTTTTAAAAGCTCACACTTGGCAAGCTGTACTTTAAGGTTAGCATCAGACAGTCTTTGGAAAACTTTATCGAGCGATTCGATATGCTCCTGAAGTGACGTGCTAAACACCACAATATCGTCTAGGTACACCATGCAATTTTTACCAATTAACCCTTCCAATACTGTGTTCATCAGCCTTTGGAATGTAGCTGGGGCATTTTTCAGCCCAAATGGCATACGCAAGAACTCGTAATGCCCTCCCTGCGTAGAAAATGCTGTTTTCTTTCTGTCAGCAGGGTCCATCTCGATTTGGTGGAAACCCTGAGCCAAATCCAAGGTAGAGAAGTACATACATTTACCTAACTTGTCTAAGATTTCATCCATGTTCGGGATCGGGTACCTATCGTCTATCGTTATTGTATTTAACTTACGAAAGTCGAAAACTATTCTCCATTTCTCCTTCCCTGATTGATCCGGTTTCTTAGGTACAACCCACAACGGTGCAGAGTACGGGGAATCGCTATGGCAAATAATCTTTTGCTCCAGCATTTCCGCTATTTGCCTGTCTACTTCCGCCTTGTGCACTTCCGGATATCGGTAAGACTTTACGTAGATAGGATCTTCGTGCATGGTTTTGACTTTATGTTTTATTTTGTGGGTGAAAGTTAATTTATTTCCTTCCTTATAAAAAATGTGGCTAAATTTTGTCAATAGGCCTTTGATCTCTTTATATTCCTCAATATTTAAGTGGCTTAGTCTAAACTTAGTTTCATAGTTGTCATCATTCATAACATTTAAATTACTGCTAAAGTGATGTACAGAATCATTTTTATTACAAAATGAATAAAGCTTTCCACTTAAATTAATAGTCATATTTTGAAAATTAATTTTCGAATTCAGTTTCTTAAGTATATCAAAACCTAAAAGTCCTTCGTAATTTTCAGAAAATGTATACACATAGAATTTTAAATTATGTTTAGTAAAAGCAGCTATTTCCTGCACTTTGTCTAAAACAACTTTGCCTGTTGCCGTTTTTAAAATAATTGGTTTTACTTCTGTAGTTTTATTACTTAATATATATGGTTAAATTAAGCTTACCCATGAACCCGTATCTATTAGAAATTTGATTTCTTTGTTATTTAGTGTCAGTTTAATCGATGGTAGTCCTCCGAGGCTTCTAATTGAAAATTTGAAATATCCTGATCCATTGGCTCAGGTTGGCCATATCTACGTATTCTTGATTGATTTGACCCAACGGGATGAGATACTCGTGTCTGTAATGAACTTGTTTGCAGGGCATTGCCTGGGGTATGTGTAATCGGACTATTTAATGAGTGGGTACAATGATTTTGTTGACTGGGTTGGCCAACATTTACCTGTCTGGATTGATTTTGACCTAAAGTAGTATTGCTGGATGGGACTCCCTGTGTATGAAAGTTGTTGTTATTAACAGGTAGACAAAAATGATTTCTATCGGGTAAAGTGTATTTATGAAGTTTGTTATTATTAGGGTAATGGGGAGCGCGTGAGTTAGTTTTTACAACATAGTCATAGGCATCATTTTCTTTTAAAATTTTAACTGCAGACTTTACATTAGTGGCTAGGTTTGCATTTATCAACGCAGTTAAATGGTTTGGCAATTGCGTTTTAAGAGTTTTGATACTTAATTGTTCTAATTCATTTGTCAAAAATATTTTAGTTGCACTACTTTCATTTTTTAATTTAATACAATCTTTAATTCTACAAATTTCGTTATTTATTTCCTCACAAAGAATGCGTACACTACCTTTAAATTTTATGTTACTAATTTGTAAAATAAGAGTCGAAATTGGAGTGTGTTCTCCAAACTCATCAACTAAAAGTTCCCTTAACGTGGACCAATTTGACGGCTGCTCCCTTCTTATGATGTCCAAAGCTGCCCCTCGTAAAGTTCTTAGGATGCAGTTAAAATAAAAGGCCCGCTCAGCCGGCTGCGTTGGTGCGACCACAGGCATTATGGAATCAATGCTATCGACATACAGTGCTAAGTAATTAGCATCACCATCAAAAGGCTGAATTAGTTTAATATTTTGCATCACCAGCTCTCTTACTTGTTGTGCTTCAGCCATGTTTATTTTGTTTAATTCAGCGTTAATATCTAATGTTCTTAAGTACTCATTTAAATTTTCTAACTCTTTACTTAAGTCCATCTATTACTCTTTTTATATTGGAAAGTGCGGAGTATTTAAATCTCTCATCACCGCAAATATATGTTTTTTATAACAACACAATGTAAAAATTGAATAGTCTATTCTCAAAGACAAAAACAAAAAAGTATTTTGTTGTTGTTTCGCATTGCTCTCTGCTTCAAAAATATTTTTTTTCTCACGTTTGTAAGTTACAACACAAACAACAATGCAGGTATGTCGACTGCTTAGTGTTCAAAAGTATAGCGCACAATTATGTTGTTGTTGTTTATGCACTCACTTGTTGCTATTATTTAGTTTTTAGTTTTTGCTTGCACTATTTTTATTTGTTTCACTCAGTGCGATTTCTAAGTTCCACTTCCATTTGTGGTTTGAGATCAAGGTCAATTGAAAGTCGACCGAAATCAGTTAAAGGCAACCAGAGGTCATTCAAATATAATAATACCAACAAAAAGATTAACGAAAATTAAGAGTCTGTCTTTTTGTTTTGTACTAATATATATTCAAAGTACATTTTTGCTTATTTTATTTTAATTTTGTTTAACAACTAAGGTTAGAAAACACTTTTATTTATTATTATGATTGTTTCATATCTTTGTTGAATCATTCACATAAAATACTTTTTAAGTTCACGTAAGAAATTAATTTTTGTTTGTTTTAATATTTAATTTTTGCGATTAGAGCATAGAATAAATGTAGGTTCGTTTTAAAAGGATCTTTTTCGCAGATCCTACCGACTGCGCCAGTAGAAAAATAAACACACGAGATTTAGGTTTAACTCAAATTATTTAACCTTTAATTCACTTCAAGTGCTTAAACAATAATGATTTTCTAATAATAAGCTTACTTATTCGCCACCCACACTACGAGCTCCTATCTCTGAGTATAAGAGGCGTAGTGTGAGAGAGGCGTTTAGGAGTTGAGTTACACACGTACATATGTAGTCGACATATATACGTATATATGTCACTTGCAAATAAAAGAATACCTTTATTCGTACATGTGAACACACATACATGAGTATAATGTGTAACTTATGTTAGACTTACAAATATTTACTACCCATATTTGAATTAATTGCAAACACTTTTAAATTCATTAACGTTATAAATAATTTGTTTATTAAATTTTTTTTACAGAAAAATTAAAAATAGATAACGAAAAGGTAACAATTCAAAAGTCTTACTTAAAATAAATAGGATTGTATAGAGTAAATATTAATTCAAGATATGAAATAAGGTATACTATAATTGATGTATTGTGGAACAATAACCAAAAAGGATATATTTTAATTATTAAAAACTTTAGTGAATACAACATTTTTTGTTTTATTTCCATTGCCAGAAATGAGAACAGTTTGTTTTGCGGGGAACCAATTCGTGACAGAGCCACATATAATTGACCGTGAGAAAATACTTCGTTTCGAAGATCTATGCCAACAGTATTAAATGTTTGCCCTTGGGACTTATTAATGGTAATCGCAAAACACGTCTTAACGGGGAACTGTACTCTTTTGAAACTAAATGGAAGATCTGTAGGTATCATTGGTATCCAAGGGATCATTTTACTTTCGCCTGCTGCAGGTTCGGTTAAAATGTTTGCTTGAATGATATTAGGCATCAAGTGCGTTAACTTCAGTCGAGTGCCATTACATAAATTGGGAGGCTTAAGATTTCGTAGAAGGATTATTGGCGTACCAATTTTAAGTTCTAGTTGAAATGGAGGTAGTCCCGAGGGATTAAGAGAGTTAAGAAACTCCGTTGGATAGTGAACAACGTCTCCTTCATCTGTCACTGTGTCAAAAGAATTGTAAATTTTATATTCTGATAATATTCTTTGACAAACGGCTTTGTTGATTTCGTCTGCAGCGGAATTCGTCGAAGTAATTATAGCTCACTCATATAACCACTTAGAATCTTTGTGGTGCAAATTAATAATATCTGGATACACGTTATCAATAAGTTGGTCAACTGTTCTAACACAGGTTCCTGCAATATCTGGCATTATTACATAACCGTCTTTGGTGACAGATTTGCAACCGTTACCTATTTTAAGTAGGAACTCTGCAAACCGATTGGATGGTCCAGCTCCACAAAGATTTATTCGCATATTGGCAGTCAATTTAAATTTTGCTGTTGTGTTCGGCGCTGGCAATAAACTCCCAATAACGTGGTAAACTTGTTCATGTATTTTAAACGTTGGCATGAAATTACCCTTCCTAATTTCATTACCACCAAACGAAGTCACAACCATTGCATTTTCTTATATTTTTTTTAAGTGACAGGACGACTGATGCTCACCTGTAAGCAGCGCTTTGATTGTCAGCGAAGGCTCACCTATATGTCTCACTTACATGTCTCTTGCTACAACACATACTTGGTGCATCTTTCACCCACTTTTAGGCCTTACAAAAATTGCAAATGCCATTCATTCGACCAATGAATAAAAGGGAATGGTCCAAATAATTACAATCCTGTCTATAGTTAAACGCTGATTTGGAAGCAATCGCCCATTGTCTATTCTGCATCATTTGCAACCTTACATTCTCTACGCCAGGGATGGGCACATTAGCCCTCAGTGGCATTTTGCCCGTGCGGGCACGAGTGCACATTTTGAGGGCTAGGTGAGGGGATCATCGCGGGCAAACATGAAGAGGGAAGTGAGAGCAACGTTTTACCACTCCATATTTACAAATGAGAGCAACGTATTTTCCACCACCATTGACTGATCTATCACATGTACAGTGGTGTGAACAAAATAGAAACAACCATAAGGTGTTGTGAAGTTTTAAAATATGCTGTTTTCTTATTAAATAAAATTGTTTTTAGATACATAACATCACATATATATATTTTTTCCTAACAGTGATTAAAATTTCCCACCATGCAAAGGTAAATAAAAACAAATTTTAATGCGAAACTCTAAACTCTGCAAATTATGTTTACCCCTTTTTGTTCACACAACTGTACAATTCCGATATGAAGTAAACTTCCACCCTTAAATTTGTGTACAATGTCAGTATTGCCGCAACCACTCTGGGATGAACATCAAGTTACGGAGGAATGTAATTCATTTTTTTCGCAATTTTTCTCAACTTGTTATGCCCTTCTCTCCGTAAACTGATATTCCCCTCATCTAGCCCCCGTGCGCACTTTGCTAACTTTGCGGGCTAAAAATGTGCCCATCCCTGCTCTACGCGATTTGCACTCTCGTCGACCGTCTCATTTCGTCTTAGCTGAATTTGCCGTCTATTTGATGAGAATCTAAATAATTGAGATTTTGGCGGGTATTGTCACTTGCGAAGCGAATGAAAATTTTGGCGAGTTTCGCCGTGGCGAATTGTAAGTTGCGAATCTCTAACGAATTCGCCAGAAAATGGCGAACGAGTGGCGAAAATAAATTTCTGGTATTGCCACTGGCGAAAAAACGTCATTCGCTTCGCCATTAGTGTCAAAATTTGACGAATGTATTTTTTATTCGCTATTTGAAATGGAAAGGACGTAAGTAAATTTTGATCGTTATTTGAGCAAATGTAATTATTTAATTATATTTAACAAAACGATACTTCTAGAACAAAACGTACAACAACGCAACAATTTCAAAAATTGGTTGCGTTAATGGAAAATAATCCGGACGTCGCCAGAGGAATGGGGAATTTTGGATCGACGAAGAAAAGCAGGGCAGAGCAATGGGATCTGTTCGCTGCCGAACTCAATGCCATTGGTCCACCATTGCGAAACGGACGCGAGTGGAATAAGGTAAAAATTTAATTAATTTGTTTGGTTGAAGTTACTTATGTGTAGCATTTAGGTTTGGTTAGATTATAAACTGAAACTAAAAAAAAAAATAGCGACAAACCGACGCGAAACTGTTGCCACAGGAGGAGGACCTTATGCTCAGCAAAGTTTATCTCCATTAGAGCAAAGTGTGGATGAGCTTCTTCACCTTCAGGCGGCTGTAAATCCTACAGGCTTAGCGTATGGCTCTAATGAAGTGGAAACTGCGGTAAATAATAATGAAATTCAGCCAGAAGAGCGCACGACCGTGGAAACACAACGAGCCATGGATTTGGCATCGCAATCCTCAAGCAGCCGTCCTAGAATGACAGTAGAGGAACGTGAAGTCATTCGGATGAAAGCGTTGGAAAAGCAAGCCGAAGTGCAAGACATCCTTTCCAACAAAATTGCAAAAATGGGAAAAAAAGTTGATGAAATTGCAAGGTATGCAAGAAAAACTTATGAACTTAAACAGGAAGAAATTAAATTAATGAAAATGAAAGAAGAAAGGAAGAAGGAAGAATATTTAGAGAAAAAAAAAAGACATAAAGAAAAGATGGAAATAAAACTACAAATTTTAAAATTAAAAATGCAAAAAAATAGGGTACTTGTAAATAGATTGAATTTAGTTTATAGTTTATTTCATAAGAATGTGATGAATTTTTTTTTATTTCATATTTTAACCATGTGATGAATTTATTTTTACTTTATTATTGTAAGTGACGGAATTGAATCTGTGATTTTTTTAAGAAAACATGTGATGAATTTATTTTTACTTTATTATTGTAAGTGACAGAATTGAATCTGTGATTTTTTTAATTTAATTTAAAAGCATGTAGTTTTTGTAATTTTTATATATTTATTATCTATGTAATATTGAATTTCAAAGTATTGAATAAAATAAAAGAATACAATATATTATTCACTGAAGTCGGTATAGTTTCATTTACATCAGAGCATCAGCAATTTGTCTTCTGCGGCGCTCTCCTGGTGAACCATTGCCATTTTCATTAATTGGTTCCAATGGTACAACGGCATCAAAGAAGGTTTCAGCCTCCTCCGGATCACCGATTCTAAATTTTTTACAAATGTTGTGCAAGGCGCAGCATATATTAATAACGGATGTTACTTTAGCAGGATCGTAGCGCATTTTTCTATCACTCAGAAGACATCTGAAACGGCATTTCAAAACTCCAATCGTACGTTCAACAACATTTCTCGCTTTCGCGTGCTTCTTATTAAAAATTGACTCCCTAGTTCCAGATTCTGCATGACGGAAAGGTGTTAATAAATAAGGGCTTAGTGGGTATCCGGAGTCACCTGCAAATGTATTATTGTTTTCAATATTCATATGTCAAGATTAAACTTGCGCAGTAGTCAAATATTGCGAATACCTAAATAAATAGAGTTCTGATCTCCATTTTGATGCGCTGCCTCTAAACATGCCTTCAGAGAACTATTGTTCCATACGAACGAATCGTGTGTAGAACCAGCATATCTAGCATCCACAAAACGGATATTCATATCATGATCACAAGCCTGTAATAAAAATATAACAAAATTTTTATACCAATTTTACTGTATTAAATTCATAAAAACTCACAATCATTGCATTTATGCTAAAAAATCCTTTTCTGTTTAGATAGAGGTGTTTGTTTGTGGTAGGAGCATAAATCGCAATATGGGTTCCATCGATGCAGCCTATTACATTTGGTATTCCCGATCTTGAATAAAATTTGCTCCTTGCCTGCTGCTTTTCTTCTTCACTCATATCTACGCTTATATGGGTACGACAAATTTCATTTTCCAAAATGGGTATGATCTCTTTTAAAATAAGGGAAACTGTTGGTTGAGCAAGTCCCAACTGAAATTCATTCCCTATAGCTTGTTGGTAACTGCCATGTGCAAAAAATCTGAGTGCGGCACACAATTTTAACATGGGCGTTATGGAAGACGACATCCGACAATGAAATTTGTCTTTGATTTTATTCAGCACATACATAAATGCGTCCTTGTTCAAGCGGAAATTCGCAACGAATCTACAAATACGTGTACATTGAACAAAAAATTCTTATTATTCATTATAATTGAACTGGATACATACACTGTGTTAGGTAGCTCTGTAGGATTAGAATTATCTCTAATAAAACGGCGCTGTCGAAGAAGATTAGTTCGCGTTTCCACATCGTAATTATCTTCAAAATACAGATCCGCGTTATTAAACATATTGTTACGAATTTACTCTTGCTAGTTTACTTTGTTAGGTTCGTATCTCTGGATTGACAAATAAAATCAACACTGTTTAATTTAATTCAACAACTCTTTATTTCACAACTCGTCTACACTATAGCAGTTTACTCTTAGCACTGATTGATTACGTTGGCGCTGCCACGGCTTATATAGCCACGCACTTCTCGCTGATGCCGACGTGTCCTTCTAGAATATCACGTCTGGAAATTACCAGAACATACGGCTATACGGCGCCAGACGCAAGCAGACAGTCGCGGCGCCAGACTCAGCAATTGTTTAACTAGACAAGCAGACAGTGCGGCGCCAGATGTCTATTGTTTCGACAAGCAGACAGCCGTGGCGCCAGATGTCTACAACAAGACAAATGCTATTCCATATACCTACAGCTATTGTTCATAATCAGGGATGCATATAGTAATACAAATACAACTTAATACTAATTTTTGTAACAATATTTTCAAATTTCAGTTGATATAATAAAAAATTTTTTAAGTATAAATGGCACAAATGTCAAATTCGGATGAACGCACTACTTTTTTCATGAATGGCAACGACGTATTTTAGCGAATACGTTCATTCGCCATTCACAATGCAAAATTGGGGTATGTTCGCTAAAGCGTTCGCTTCGCCAAATAAATTCGCTTCGCAAGTGACAATACCCGCCTTTGCTTTTGGCATCTCTGAAAGCTTTTATTGTAAAAACCGTATATTTATTATTAACCAAATTAGTTTCGTTTAAATCTAATTTTTACCTTTTGATTTAAAGACAATAAATTTCCAATTTTACTCTACCATTTGCAGAATACGATCATAAATACAATAAAGTTAGAAGAAACCAGCAAGTATTTCGCAGACACACATGAAAACCACATTACATTTTAATATTTGATTTTATTGGTTTTTGGATGTTCCTTACGGAGAGCGTTCTGTTTTTATTTTCAATGTGCTTTGTTACAAAAAAGTACAAAGACAATAAGAAAAGCAATTCAAGCAACGGTGCGTTGCTGCAAAATAAGTAGCTGTAAAACAGAATAAATATAGTTGACACTGTATTTACATATCTACATACATGCATACATACGGCAATTTATGCGGGCATTTGATTGTGCTGTTTAGCGTTATTTCACTTGTTCTGCGATCATTTATATATGCAAACTTTTTTGCTTTGTACTTTACTTCAATAAGTTATGTAGAAAAGATGCGAGAGATGGAAGAGAGAGTGCATACATATGTACATATGTATGTACTTTACTTCATTACGTTATGCTGGAAAAGATGTGCAGAGATGGAAGAGAGAGAGAGTGCGTGCCGCAAACGATCAAGGGCACACGCACACACACAAAGCGCGCTTCGCTGTAGACTGCGTTTGGTGAACGAAAAACCTTATGCTTGCAATATTTTTGGTTTTTCAAAAACTTCAACCCGAAAGAAAAAGGATTTGATTTCGGAAAATTAAAAAAAAAAGTATGCCACTCGCGAGCCTAGAGCAAATGCTTTATTTAAAAAAAAAAATTATAAAAATCGCTTCAGAACTTTAGGAGATTAGCCGTTACAAACATTTTTCATATAAGCGATTTTATATAATTAGTATAGATTAACCAAATTAGTTTCGCTTAAATCTAATCTTTACCTTTTGATTTAAAGACAATAAATTTCCAATTTTACTCTACCCTTTGCAGAATACGATCATAAATACAATAAAGTTAGAAGAAACCAGAAAGTATTTCGCAGACACACATGAAAACCACATTACATCTTAATATTTGATTTTATTGGTTTTTGGATGTTCCTTACGGAGAGCGTTCTGTTTTTATTTTCAATGTGCTTTGTTACAAAAAAGTACATAGACAATAAGACAAGCAATTCAAGCAACGGTGCGTTGCTGCAAAACAAGTAACTGTAAAACAGAGTACTGACACTGACACTGTATTTACATATCTACATACATGCACACATACGGCAATTTACGCGAGCATTTGATTTTGCTGTTTAGCGTTATTTCACTTGTTCTGCGATCATTTATATATGCAAACTTTTTTGCTTTGTACTTTACTTCAATAAGTTATGTAGTAAAAGATGTGAGAGATGGAAGAGAGAGAGTGCATACATATGTACATATGTACTTTACTTCATTACGTTATGCTGGAAAAGATGTGCAGAGATGGAAGAGAGAGAGAGTGCGTGCCGCAAACGATAAAGGGCACACGCACACACACAAAGCGCGCTTCGCTGTAGACTGCGTTTGGTGAACGAAAAACCTTATGCTTGCAATATTTTTGGTTTTTCAAAAACTTCAACCCGAAAGAAAAAGGATTTGATTTCGGAAAATTAAAAAAAAAAGTATGCCACTCGCGAGCCTAGAGCAAATGCTTTATTTAAAAAAAAAATTATAAAAATCGCTTCAGAACTTTAGGAGATTAGCCGTTACAAACATTTTTCATATAAGCGATTTTATATAATTAGTATAGATTAACCAAATTAGTTTCGCTTAAATCTAATCTTTACCTTTTGATTTAAAGACAATAAATTTCCAATTTTACTCTACCATTTGCAGAATACGATCATAAATACAATAAAGTTAGAAGAAACCAGCAAGTATTTCGCAGACACACATGAAAACCACATTACATTTTAATATTTGATTTTATTGGTTTTTGGATGTTCCTTACGGAGAGCGTTCTGTTTTTATTTTCAATGTGCTTTGTTACAAAAAAGTACAAAGACAATAAGAAAAGTAATTCAAGCAACGGTGCGTTGCTGCAAAATAAGTAGCTGTAAAACAGAATAAATATAGTTGACACTGTATTTACATAACTACATACATGCATACATACGGCAATTTATGCGAGCATTCACTTGTTCTGCGATCATTTATATATGCAAACTTTTTTGCTTTGTACTTTACTTCAATAAGTTATGTAGTAAAAGATGCGAGAGATGGAAGAGAGAGAGTCCATACATATGTATGTACTTTACTTCATTACGTTAAGCTGGAAAAGATGCGCAGAGATGGCAGAGAGAGAGAGTGCGTGCCGCAAACGATAAAGGGCACACGCGCACACACAAAGCGCGCTTCGCTGTAGACTGCGTTTGGTGACCGAAAAACCTTATGCTTGCAATATTTTTGGTTTTTCAAAAACTTCAACCCGAAAGAAAAAGGATTTGATTTCGGAAAATTCAAAAAATAAGTATGCCACTCGCGAGCCTAGAGCAAATGCTTTATTTAAAAAAAAAAATTTAAAAATCGCTTCAGAACTTTAGGAGATTAGCCGTTACAAACATTTTTCATATAAGCGATTTTATATAATTAGTATAGATGTAAGTTAGAATCGACTGTGTTAAGATGGTTGGTTATATCTTCTTGGTCAGTATTATCCATTGTACCAAAAAGATATTTACATGCATTGCCTACTATGTTTATTAGTCCCCTTTTTTGTCTACTTGTAGGTGTTATTGTTTTTAATTTACTTATGAGTGTATCTACTTGAATTATTATATAATTTCTTTGACTTTCACTAAAAATATCTATATTATCTTTCATTGATGCGAGTAAATTCTTTGTTTCTTGAATGTCTACTTTATGTAAAATTAAATCGGATTCTATCGGTATGCTTTGATTATTATTATAAATTTCTATGTATCCGTTAGTTTGTGTTATTTTTTTGTGATTAAATGACCTCTTACTTCTACTAACGATGATGAGATTAATAATAATATCCACATTATTACTTGCAAATTTAAATTAATGATTTATTTTAATATAGATGTTCAATGATTAGTTGCCAAATTTGTTAGGTCTTTTTATGTTAGTGGTGTGGATTCCTTGTAAGGGTTTTTTCTTAAACTTTGGTTCCTCTTTATGTCTTACATTTTTATAGTGTTTTATAAATCCTTCTTGTCTAGTTTCCGTATATTCTTCCCTATTACTATTTGCTTTATTTATTTTTGATTGTTTTATTTTACAGAGCCTATCATAAATTATTGCGTGATCTATTATTTTATTTTGTGCTTCTATTGGGGTGCATTTAATTGTGCTGTGATAAGTATCATTGTAGTATGTGATAGCTTTAAAAATTTGTTGGGTAATTGGTAAATAATGCTCAAGATTTAGAGTCCTAATTTTTTCTGTAATTGTATTATTTAATCTTTCCACATCACTATTTCCAGTGTGACTATTTGGTTTAGTCATGTGGTATTGTATTCCCTCTCTTTTTAAAAAATCTTCAATATTTTGGGCTCTAAATTCATTGTCGAACACCATTTTCTTTACCTTTCCTTTTATGGATAAAAATTGTTGTAATTGACTTACAATGGTTCTGCTATTCCTGTCCGTAAGTGGTAGACATGTAGCATGTTTTGAAAATTTATCTATGAAGACGATAAATGAGTGTTTGCTATTTACGTAGGTATCAACATGAATTATTTCATTAGTAGTTTTGGGTGTTTCAGTAACAAAAAATTTGTTTTTTATAGGATTTCGATCATATTTGCCGCCTGAACATATATCGCAATTATTTATTACCCGATGTATTTGCTCTTTAATATGAGGATTATATAATTTATTCTTTAATTTTTCGTAAGTGGCTATAATTCCGCAGTGACCACTTTCATTTTTGTGAAATAATGCAATTTGTTTTCTTAATTCTTCTTCGTTGTCAACGTCTTTTGCTAAATAAGAACATTTTACAAATTTCACATTAAGATTAGATGCAAATTCTTCTTCAATAATTTTATGTACCTTATAATATTCATGATCGCTAAGATGCGAATATATACCTACTTTTCCTCTACATATTTCCCTTCTAATAGTGTCTCTTATTCCATTTTCTTCAATATCTCTTTCATCAATATAAATTCGTTTGTAATTGAATATAGATTCGACGGCGGTTTGTTTCTCCTTTATTATTATTATTTGTATTTTAAACCTGTTAACAATTGTATCTAATATTGGAATTTCAAATCCTGAATCTTCTTCTTGTGAATGGACAGTTTCTGCTTCTACTGACATGCTGCTACCTTCATCCCCTTGGAAAATTTCTATGTGGGAAATAATTTCGTCATTTCTTATTCTGCTCAAAAAGTCTGTTATATAATTGTTTTTCCCTTTAATGTATTCTATTGAAAAATTATATTCGCCCAAACTCACTAACCATCTTTGAAGTCTTGGACTTATATCCTTTCCGGAATATTTTGTCATTAACCATTTCAATGGTTGATGGTCGCATTCCAAATCAAATTGCCTACCAAAGACATAAGGCCTAAAATATTTCACGGCCCATACTATCGCTAAAAGTTTTTTTTCGATAGTAGCGTAATTTGTTTCATGATTATTTAGTGTTCTTGATGCATAAGCAATGGGGTGACCATCTTGAGACACAACTGCTCCTATTGCGAAATTACTAGCATCAGTTGTAATCCTAAATTGTTTATTAAAATTAGGATATCGTAATATAGGTGAATTTGTAAATATATCCTTTAGTTTTTCAAACGCTGCAATAAATTGTGGGTTGTATATATTTATTGTTTGTCCTTTTTTTAGATATTGCGTCATAGGATGTGCATTTTTTGCATAATCCTTAATAAATTTCCTATAAAATACTGTCATACCTAAGAATGATTGTATTCTTTTTGTAGTATTAGGTATCTTTAGGTTTTGTACGATTTTAACTTTAGCTGGATTTGGCTTAATTCCTTCTAATGTTAAAATGTGGCCCAAAAATTGAGTTTCTTTCTTGAGAAATTCGCATTTGTCCACTTGTATTTTTAGCTTTGCTAGCCTTAAGGCTTCAAATATTTGCTTTAAATTAGTTAAATGCTCTTCTAAAGAAGTGCCAAATACTAAAATATCATCCATATATACGACGCATATTTTATTAATATGTTCTTTAAGGACTCTATTCATCAATCTTTGAAAAGTTGATGGAGCATTTTTTAATCCAAATGGCATTCGAATAAATTCGTAATGACCAAATGGTGTTGAGAAGGCAGTTTTTCTTCTGTCTTCCTCTCTAACTGAGATTTGGTGAAAACCTTTGGCTAAATCCAGGGTGGTAAGTTCTGTGATTTACCTAGTTTGTCTAGGATTGAATTTAGGTTTGGAATTGGAAATTTGTCATCCACGGTAAATTCGTTTAATTTTCTGTAGTCGATGACTATTCTATATTTCTTTTTCCCTGAATCGTCTGTTTTTTTCTCTACAATCCATAAGGGACTATTGTAGGGTGAATTGCTTTCTTTAATTATGTTCTGTTGTAGCATTTCTTCAATTTGGCATTTTATCTCTTCTTCATGGGTTTGAGGATATCTATAAATTTTGGAGTATAAAGGTTTACAATTTGTTGTTATAATTTCATGCTGTACCTCATTGGTGCATGACAATTTATCTCCTTCTTTAAAGAAAAGGTCTTCGAAGTCATTGAGCAGCCTTAAGGTTGCTTGATGTTCTTCTTTATTCAAATGGGAAAAATTGAATTTATCTTTTAAATAATTTTGTTTAGTATGTTCCAAATTGCAAACATTTTCTATGTATTCGGAATAGTTAAATTCTTCGAAATAAATTTTATTTTTTAAAATTTCAACGTAGTTTTCCGCACAATTAATTTTTGCTTGTAAAGGTTTTAAGAAATTTTGGCCTATTATACCTGAAAATTTTGTGTTTGCAAAGTTCAATAGTTTCCACTGAAAGGTGCCAAAGCATCCAAATTCTTTTGGAAATGGTGTGGTTACTACACTTTTTATTTGATTTACCCTGTTTAAAGTTTTGTATTTTATAGCATATTTCATTGTTATTTTGGGATAATTTTCCGATAATATCCCTTCTTTTAATATGCTTGTAGTTGATCCTGTATCTATAAGGCAACTAATTTTAGTTTTTCCTATCGTTATATTTATTATGGGGAGTTTTGTTCTTGAGGCGTTATTAAAAAATTTACTTCGTTTTCCTCGAGTGCACCTATTTCCATTGGTTCAGGTGTTAGTGTGGTATTATTGTTGTTAGTGCTTCTGCGCGAAAATCTGGTATTATTGCTACTATTTCCTCTGCCGTAATTTTGTGTAAAATTGTGTGAATACTGTTCATTTTGTCGTGTATTAGTATTTTGTGTGTTTTGATAATTTTGGTTATACATATTGGTATTTGGTTTAATTCGTGTAACTGAGCTGTTCCTATTTGTGTTCTGATTAGTGTGAAAATATTGCGTTTTATTCATAGTAAAATTTTGTTTGCTTAAGTTTTTTCTGTGTGTAATATGTATAGTTCTAGTGTCATCTAAAGCTTTGATTTTAGAATATTTATTTATAATATCGTTAAGCGAGCAATTTTCATTTAAATGTGATCTCATAGGTACATCAATTTTTTCAATTAATAAGCTAACTAAATCTCTGTCTACCCTATCTGGCTTATAAATATAAGGCTTGTCTTCATCAAATAAATATATTTGATTTAACTCAAATTTAGCCTTTTGAAAATAATCGAATAATTCTCTTAAGTTACTTACTTTTATATTCCTGCATTTGTTAAAGATGTCGCCATATATTGTCTTTGGTCTTCCATGTTGGGTTGTCGCCTAGTTCTTGTATGTGTCTTCCTGCATCTCCCAGGATTTTTTCGTTAGCTATTATTGTCATCTCCAGGTTTATCAATTGTTGGTTGTTTTGTGGGCACAAATTTATGATGGCTTCCACTGATTTTATAAACGCCATTATATTATGTCCCTCGTCCAAACACCTCAGCTGTCTAAATTGTTGTAACAGTTCTTTCGTGTTTAATAATGATTGAGGTTGCACTTGACTTGCATATTGCAACCTCATTTGATTGATGGCTTCTTCTTGTTGAGTAATCACTCTAGCCATCTGAGCCATTTGTTGCTCTTGCTCTGTTAGTTCTCCTCCGTTTCCCAGATCTCGGTTGACATCAAATCGACTCATCGTTGTTTTTTTTTTTTATTATTTAAAGGGTTTAGTTATTTTAAATTTTAACACCGTAGTTGTTTTTATTTTGTATTTTGTTTTTTTTATTAGAAGATTAACTCCACAGTTATTTAATTAAAGTGCATATATTTTTATTTTTTTTACACATCGACTTCACTTTAAACTTATTATTATTTTATTCACTTTCGCGATAGGTAAACTTTTATTGTATTTCTTAAGAAACACAACTCCGTGACTGCGCCAATTATGTAAAATAAGGTCGCATTGAAAAACAAGCTTAAGCTGTTATATCTTCCTTTATTCAAGTGAATCTTAAGACTGACTTTACAATAATTTCGTTCTTAAAATGAAACCTACAATATTGATCAAAATAATCGAATATAAACAAAATCATATACATACATATGTAATATTTTAATACTTTTCCAATTACATTGACATTTATGTGGCTTAGGCAGTTTTTTAAGTGGGCATACAAATAATTCAGTGCATTGACATCTATGTGGCTTAAGTACAAATATTCCTACGTAATTTGATATTACTTTGACTTTTGCTTATAAAACTAAAAGTAATAACATTTCATGTAGTACTCATAAATTTGAGTTCGGTGACATGAAATTTGAGCTACAATGTTTAAATTTGTTTACATTGCAAGTATCGTTGTTTAATTTTTATGAAGCAACGACACTTGCATTTTCGTTATACACATTTATATGAGTGTCAATTTAAATCAAGCCAACAAATAAATAAATGTTTTATACAGTAATGTTGTTGGGTTGGTTTAAGTATTTTCTTATTATTTCATCTACGTTGGAGTTTTCATTACATATTGTTGTTTGTGGAACTATATATGTAACTCCTCCACCCCTAGACGAAGGATTCTCCTGAATTCTTTCTTTATTTCTTTTACAATGATTGCACATTAATATTATTATAAAGAATATTACTATTAATATTACCACTGTTGGTACACTGTATGTTACAATTTTATTTTTGTATTTTATTTCTTCTATTTCTTTTAGATTATGTATCGACGTTAATTTTAATTCTTCTAAAGTTAGAGTGGTATTAAAAGTAATATGTTTAGATTGTGATAATATAATTTTGTCAATAAACATTTTGTAATTATTTGAAAATTTTTGGTTTGCTAATTCTATTGAACAGTTGTTGTATTTTATTACATAATTTCCATTTAATTGTAATGCTTCTGAGCCACAATTATTTTGAATTAAATAATTTTTACATTTTTTACAATTATGATTTCGTCATTAATATTAATTATTTCTGAGTTAACATTTGTAATTAATTCACATATCTTATCTATTGTACAGTGTTTTGATATGGTACATTCATTTATGTATTTATTCTTCTTATACTCATAAATCTTATCATTATATTTGAATACATTTGAAATTTCAGCATTTATTTCTTTATTTAAATAAGGGATAGGTATTATAGTTATTACTTGTATATTAAAAAATATTTTTGGTACTTTGATTACAAATATTAATTCTCTTTCTTTTTCAAATATTGCCGTTCTTAAGTATTTAATTTTTTCAATGTTTATATTATAGTAATCTATTTCATTTTTTGTAAGGATATTGGCATCATTTATGCCATTTTGTGCTGTAGTTATATATTTTTGAATATGCTCAATATGATTTTTAATTGAATTTAACATAAGTAATTTTTCTAAATAGGTATTTTGTAGCAAAACATCTTTTATAGTTTTATGCAATCCTCCTATCTGATAAAGAACATTCTTCTGATTCTGGTTTATTGTTTCTTTAATAAGCTGTATTGTTGAGTTAAGTTGACTGTTAATTTTTTAAAGAATTTAA
Source organism: Bactrocera dorsalis (assembly GCF_023373825.1). Classification (NCBI taxonomy): domain Eukaryota; kingdom Metazoa; phylum Arthropoda; class Insecta; order Diptera; family Tephritidae; genus Bactrocera; species Bactrocera dorsalis. The sequence goes on along the minus strand of NC_064308.1, from coordinate 16,806,171 downwards.
TGTATGTAGTTTAAAATGCAAATAAAAGAATACCTTTATTCGTACATGTAAACACACATACATGAGTATAATGTGTAACTTATGTTAGACTTACAAATATTTACTACCCATATTTGAATTAATTGCAAACACTTTTAAATTCATTAACGTTATAAATAATTTGTTTATTAAATTCTTTTTTACAGAAAAATTAAAAATAGATAACAAAAAGGAAACAATTCAAAACTCTTACATAAATAAATAAGATTGTATAGAGTAAATATTAATTCAAGATATGAAATAAGGTATACTATAATTGATGTATTTTGGAACAATAACCAAAAAGGATATATTTTAATTATTAAAAACTTCAGTGAATACAACATTTTTTGCTTTATTTCCATTGCCAGAAATGAGAACAGTTTGTTTTGCGGGGAACCAATTCGTGCGGGTGTATGTAGACTTTTGTCCGCCACTGTATGTAACTCGCGAGGGTTTTGCAAGAGCAAGATAATACCTCTTATATTTTTCTCTCTACTACAGTTACCGGATGGTTGTGTGATAAAACTTACCTATAAGTAACAAATCCTATCTTTTTCACCCATTAAAACGCAGGCGAAAGCTTATAACGGGTGATTTTTTTGAGGTTAGGATTTTCATGCATTAGTATTTGACAGATCACGTGGGATTTCAGACATGGTGTCAAAGAGAAAGATGCTCAGTATGCTTTGACATTTCATCATGAATAGACTTACTAACGAGCAACGCTTGCAAATCATTGAATTTTATTACCAAAATCAGTGTTCGGTTCTTTTCTTTTTTATCGACAAATTTTGTTCAGCGATGAGGCTCATTTCTGGTTGAATGGCTACGTAAATAAGCAAAATTGCCGCATTTGGGGTGAAGAGCAACCAGAAGCCGTTCAAGAACTGCCCATGCATCCCGAAAAATGCACTGTTTGGTGTGGTTTGTACGCTGGTGGAATCATTGGACCGTATTTTTTCAAAGATGCTGTTGGACGCAACGTTACGGTGAATGGCGATCGCTATCGTTCGATGCTAACAAACTTTTTGTTGGCAAAAATGGAAGAACTGAACTTGGTTGACATGTGGTTTCAACAAGATGGCGCTACATGCCACACAGCTCGCGATTCTATGGCCATTTTGAGGGAAAACTTCGGACAACAATTCATCTCAAGAAATGGACCCGTAAGTTGGCCACCAAGATCATGCGATTTAACGCCTTTAGACTATTTTTTATGGGGCTACGTCAAGTCTAAAGTCTACAGAAATAAGCCAGCAACTATTCCAGCTTTGGAAGACAACATTTCCGAAGAAATTCGGGCTATTCCGGCCGAAATGCTCGAAAAAGTTGCCCAAAATTGGACTTTCCGAATGGACCACCTAAGACGCAGCCGCGGTCAACATTTAAATGAAATTATCTTCAAAAAGTAAATGTCATGAACCAATCTAACGTTTCAAATAAAGAACCGATGAGATTTTGCAAATTTTATGCGTTTTTTTTTTAAAAAAAAGTTATCAAGCTCTTAAAAAATCACCCTTTAGAATGACAGAAATTACATTAAGAATGCCATAGAATGAGGGAGACACAGGGCCAAAGGCCAGTCACTTCATTGGGGTTTCCTAAATATTCTGCTACTAAAACGGCCAAATGCCTTAAAAAAGACAAGAGTGTGTTGGCGTGTTATGCTATCCATGTTATTACTTTAAGTACGTTTTAGTTAAATTTTCCAATATATTTTGATTATTAAAAATCATAAAGATGTAATTTATCTAGTTTTGATGTAAATTTTATTTATTGTATCAAAATATTGGATAATCTTTCCTGTTTTAATTAATTAATATAATAATAAAATTCATCTTGAAGACCCGCTACAATGAAATCACATGGTCTTTATCTGTGTCGTAATTTTGGCTGAGATTGCAAAGGTTCGCGGTAGTTTTTGGATGTGTGTAGGAAACAAAAAAATTAAGAAAAATATTACAGAAACTAACAAAGAGCTCACAGTAGTAGCAGAGATAAAGAGATCCCCAACTCAACTGTCACTGGAAATGTGAGAGCCGCTCACCTACCGAACTTTGACAGTTGACTGGATTGGGTAGGTGTTGACGTTTCGCTATTGGAAGAAAAGAGACGACCGGATTGAAATCCCGCCAAAATAATATTAGAATGGAGGAATTCGTAACGGCCATCGTTTCTTGGCAGAAAAAAGAATTAGTAAAAAGTGAAGTGGTGAAGAACAGGTGAATAGTGAGTGAAGTAAGTGAAAATTGTTTAAATATACAAATTATAACAAATATAAATTAGCAAATATAAACGTAAGTACCATAAAAGTAATTTGCGTATATAATTATATATAAATCACATATTAATTTACAGCGAAAATGCCGAAAACACCAATGTGGAAAAAGTGCATTGTGGGCTGCAGCGAGGGAAATACTGTATTTAGATTTCCCAACGAGGGATCGGATCTCGAACGGTAAGTAATTTTAAATAGACTATAAATAGTGCAAAAAGTGACTGAATAATGTATTATAAAAATCGGGTGTTTCTTTAAAAAACAGAAAAAGTGTAATAGAATTATCGATACATTTCGATATTTTGAAATTTAATTTCGTAAATACATAAATATAACGTTATCGCGGGTTCGTTTAAATATTTGTAATGTGAAATTGATTGCATTATTTAGATAATATTTAATTATATAATTTAAATAATTAAATTCAATTAGCGGGTAAAGAATTGTAAGAAAAAGTTTCGATAAATTTCGATATTTTGAAATTTAATTTTTTAAATATTTAAATGTAACGAATGTACCGGTTCATTTGAATAGATATGTTTATATGTTTTATATTTTTGCACTATATGTAATATATGTAGTTATTTTATATTTTTGGCACAATTCCGATTACTTTGGCGCCGCGATCTGAAGGTACCGTTGGAAAGAGGAAGTCCTCCTGATTAAAAAATATATAGGGTTATAGGGTCCGCAAACGCTTAGTTTACGAGATATTCGACCTTAAAGTCCGAAAAATCGCAAAATTGGACCATTTCAAGACGCTATTTCACCACATTAAACATTTTTCACTTCAAATTAATTAATTTACACTATTAACTTTTATATAAAACCACATTTTACACATTTAACAGGTTTTTTACCTAAAAAATCTTTATTTTAAAAATTACATTTTACACTTGTTTGAACCTCATTTGTTTACCAAAAATTACGACGAAATGGAGCGCTGCCATGTGATGATAAGGCAATTCGTGAAATTCCTCTTTTTTCGCAAAAATTTCTCTATTCATGCATATGGATATTTTCTTGTATAAATTTATTAAGCAAACAAGCAATATTATATACGGTAAATGTTCAGCAGAGCGGCTTTTCCGAAAACGTGCACCAATTTTCACGGGAATTGTCTTAAAAAATTCGTTTTTAATTCCGATTCACGAATATGTATGGCGCGTTATGCAATTTTATGTTATTAATTGGAAAAATAAAAAGAAATTAAAATATCGATATTCGCAATATACGAGTCTGATCGTGAGCTCGAAAAATAATATCCCTGGTCGGTCCAAAACCCCGGTGTTCAAAATTCTTCTGTGTCCAAATTCTTCTTCTTTCTGTAATAATAATTAATTATAAATTTTCCTATTATGTATTTCTCATTTTTGCCAATTCACGATCAGACTCGTATATTGCGAATATCGATATAAAAACGCTGTGAAACGCTAAAAAATTCTTCACTTTTGGTTTTTAAGGTGTGGCAACGCTGGTTTTCCTCGTAAATATAAACACTCTAAACTTTTCAGCCATAAATTTTATATGTGATTTTAAATTACTAAATTTGGCTGAAAAATTAAGAAATGAAAGTGAAAATCGAACTGATTTCAATGTTAAGAGTGTATATTTAATTATAGTGAAAGAAAAACGTGAAAAATTCTGTGAAACATGGATAAATAACATGTGTTCTTAGTGCGAATTTTTGAATTTTTAAACGTGAATATTTTTAAAAATATTAACTATTTTCACATGATTTTTGGATATTCCACCTCTATAGAAGCCCCCCTATCCGTACATACCCCATTTATACGGAAATTCGGTTTTTTTACCCCGCCGCCAAAGTAATCGGAATCGTGCCATATTTTTATATTCTTCCTTTTTATTTTAAATAGACGTAAATGTTGGCTCAACCGTTTAGGTGTTTCCAATGAAACACGTAAACATATTTTTGCCTGTGAGCGGCATTTTTCGGCAAAAATGCGCCTTGAAAAGCGATTGCGTTCGAGGGCCGTTCCCGATATCAATTTAAAAGTTGAGCCTACATTTGACGTCCCAAATTCTGATGTAAATGATACAATTTTATTGGGTTTCGAGGATTTTGCTCCCCAAGTTGAAGAAGCTGTCTCAAATGCACACAATGCATCGAGATAGCTTTTTCCAATTATTGAAAGTGAGATAGAAGATGAAATTTTAGAGCCTCTTCCATTTTTTGAGGAGGATATATCTCTTAATTTTGATAAGGCCGCGCAAACAGGTAGGGGTCTGACAGCAGGTACAGAAAGGAAGAAGAAATTGAGGGAAGAGAATAGGGTTTTGAAAATAAAGTTAGAAGAAAAAGAGCAGGAAAATAGGAGTTTAAAGGCCCAGTTAGTTGAAATGGCCGCAGAGTTAGAAAGATGTAGGGAACAGCTAAGGAATAGCTCATTTAGGGAACAGTCAGACCCTCTTTCTTTAGTTTGTAGTAAAGTTCCTCCTCAGTTAGGTGCTTGCATTAGGAGTAGTTTTATAAATAGTAATCGCCGTACCCATGGACGGCGATATGACAATTTTTTGAAAACGATAGCTTTGGGTGTTTTTTTTCTATCGCCAGTTGCTTATCGGCACTTAAAGCACCAATTAGATTTTCCATCCGAAAGTACTTTGGAAAACTTTGTTACAGACTGGCCCCGTTTCCCAGGTTGCACCCAAAGTAGCATAAAATCGTTAGAGATTAGGAGTAGGGGATTCACTTTCGAACAAAAGTTCGTGTCGGTTTCATGTGATGAAATGTCACTGAAATGTCATTTGCAGTATGATAGGAAATTCGATAGGGTGATAGGTATTGAGGATTATGGCGATGAAAATCGCACTTCTAGATTAGCAACTACTGCAATGACTATAATGGTGCAAGGTATAGGTGGAGAGCCTTGGTCCCACCCATTGGCTTACTTTTTCGTAAAAGGTTCCTGCAAAGGGGATGTCCTCAAGAAATACATTTTTGAAGCCATTACCCAACTGCAAAATATAGGACTAATTCCTTGCCATTTTGTTTGCGACCAGGGCACCAATTTTCAGAATTTCGCTAATTTGTTAGGTGTTTCAGCGTCACGGCCTTTTTTTAATGTTAATGGCAAGGAAGTGTATTTTTTTTACGATAGCCCCCATTTGATAAAAAGTGGTCGTAACTGTTTACAAAATTTAAAAAATACGGTTTTCTTTAAAAATAGTCGGGTAAGTTGGTCGGATATTGTTCATTTTTATGAAACCGACTCTAAGTCGAGTTATCGGTGTGCGCATAAATTAACCGATGCTCATATTTATCCAAATACCTTCCAAAAAATGAAGGTTAAATTCGCGTCTCAAGTATTGAGTAATACGGTCGCTTCTGGTATGTTGTCCCTATATAGCTCGGGAGCCTTAAGCTCGAATAGTAGTAGCTTTATTAATACCGCGGAATTCGTTTCGTTTTTTAATAAATTATGCGATATTTTAAATAGCAGTTTCGTTGAGGCTGTTGTACCCACTAAAAAAGTGTTTGTAGGTTCCCCTGAACAGTTAGAGTTTTTAAATGAGGCAGAAAAAGTTTTAAAAACAATTCGGGTCGTAGACGATTTAGGAAGCAACACAACTAATAATTTTAGTTTTATAAAGGGGTGGGTGTTAAACATTAACAGTTTAAGACGATTGTGGCGATTTTTGTCACACTCAGGTTTTCCGTACTTGAAGACGAGACGACTATGTCAGGACAGTTTAGAACATTTTTTTGGGCAGATTCGAAGCAGAGGAGGTACTAGAGTAACGCCCTATATGTTCTCTAGTTTGTTTAGGAAATCGTGGGGCTTACGTTACGTAAACGTCGTAACAAAAGGAAACTGTGAGCTGCCTTTAGAATCTGATGCTACAGTAATTTCGGAACATAGTAATAATGTTCTACTTAATGTGTGTAATGATTCACTATTGAATGACCTTTCTTGGTAGGATTTTCAAAGTTTACCACGGCCTGAGCACTCTCTCGTTAGATCAATCGCATTAGATAGTAGTTTAGAAATTAATTTTTTGAAAGAAAATGCGTTTAGCTACTTTTGCGGCTATTTTTATTTAAAAATTTTCAAACTGCACACATGTTCCCTGCCTTTACCATATTTAGGAGATGAAATTCCTTCGGACGAATTCATCTTCATGCATCAAAATCAAATAGACAAATGCAACTTAGTCAAGCCGCTTGAGGATTTTATTGCATTTGTAAAAATTTTGGAAACAAAATTTTTAGAAGAATTCGACAGTAATTGTCATAAAATAGGATTAGGAGATATTCTTTTTAATAAAATGAAAGATGTTAGGCCCTTTTTGTGTTGCGATAATTGTGACCCAAAAATAGTTTTAGCCCTTTTTATTAGAATTAGAATATATTTTTTAACTAAATTTTTAAATAAAGACCTTTCTGTCCCTAATTTTAAAAATAAAATTTTGTGTGTTTCACGCCTATAGGTTTCAATTTTTTTTTTATTTTTTAGTGGTTACAATAAGCGAACTTAAACTTACGATAGAAAATAAAAAAGTAAAAATTTTGTAAACAGTTAGGATAAAGAGGCTCTAAAATAAGAAAGCAGTTTTTTTTAAGGAAAATTAGAATTTGGGATGTAAATGTAGGCATTTGTATATATGTAAATATTTATATAACTGTGATATTTTTATATATTTTTTATATGAATTGTTATTGTTTTGTTTTAATCGTTTTGTTTTTTTTTCGTTATACATTAATGAATTGTTATCGTTTTGTTGATTTTTGTAAATAAATTTATTAATGGGTGATATAGGCCTAAAGGGGAACCGAGCACCCAAAACTAACTTCGGTAACGCGCCGTTTTGCATACCTCCTGGGTGGTGTGGAAAGTGCAATTGGGCATTTTAATTTAAATGCCTAAAAATTTTTATTTTGTTCGATCTGGCCACAATGGAAAATGTTATAAAAAACGCTTATTTTGAGGCGCTCTCACACTGGAATAAGTTGGGCATCCCATTATCCCTGGTAGTAGCAAGGCCCAAAAGTTATAGAAAGTGTTAATATTTGAACATGTTCGTTGCTACCAAAGGACGGACAACAACATTATATTTTAGTCTTTCATACCCGTATAATATATTTCACAAATGTTAAATAAGATAAGAAAAATCTTACTTTTGTAATAAATTATACAGTCTACATACTTATATTAGGTAACGGGCCGTCTCGACAGGATAAAATCTATGTCTTACTAACTGTCAAATCTATTGCTATTGCCATTGCCAAATCTGTATGTGGGCATTTGTTATCATAACATAATCATTTGCGCAAAGGCGCAGGGTAGGTAGGTTCGACCTGATGTAGCGCATGCTTTGAGCTCTTGAAAAACTTATTTTATCATATTGCGAAATGCCATCGGGTAGGTAGCTGATGTAGCGCATGAGCTCTTGAACTGTTTAAATCTTTTATGAGGAAAATAAAAAAAGGATTACGATCCTTTTCTTACAAATGTATTCCTGGGAAAAATAAGATAATAAGAAAGGGATAAAGATATTTTTTTTTACAAATGTATTTCTGGGAAAATAAGAATTCATATTTTTGGACTACTATATAATAAATGTGGCATAAATTTTATATACCAATTAAAATAATAAATTTAAAATAAGAAATGATTATTTATGCTTGTATAAGTTTATTAAATTTAAGACTTCGCTCATTCCCAACCCAATTTGCATAATTATTCTGTAAATTAACTATATTAAACTATGTATTCATTTTTTTGAAAAATGTTATTTTGAAAATGTACTTTATTTTATTTTTATAATTAACAATATTAAACTAAATATTAATTTTTTTGAAAAATGTTATTTTGAAAATATACTTTATTTTATTTTTATAATATAATACAACACAATCGTCTTAATATTCGCTCTTCTAAATTTCATATTACCGAAATGAAAATGCCGTCGGCATATGTGTAAATTCGAAATTTTCTCTCTTCAAAATTTTCATAGAAATGAAAACTGCGCTGTCAAACTGCTGAAGTGACAGCTTATTGCTTACAATATATGGTAAACTAATTAGTTTGCCATATATTGTAAGAAATAAGCAATATGGAGTCTCCACAGGCAATAGGCACGGCAATACAGTTAGTAAGACATAGATTTTATCCTGTCGAGACGGCCCGTAAGGCAGAGACAATACAAAACGTACATAAATAAACACATAAAAATACATATGCATTTATATACAACAAACATACATACATATATGAAGCACGTTTGCATTCATAATATGAATTTCATATGCATTACGCATGCACTAGGGATGATCGATATTCAAAAAACATCGATGTTGACATCGATGTCATAATCGAAAGCTCAACATCGATGTTCGATATTTATCAAAAACCGAACATCGATGTTGGATCCATCGATGTTGGATCCATCGATAATTTTTACATTAATAATTGACAAAGAAATAAAACACAATCTATAAATTCGAAATTTATTAAGCCACAGCCAGTGTGCATAGCACATTTACGACTTATTTTAAACGTTTTTCTCGATGTTATACTTGTATTTTTAAATAATCGTAACGCATATTTCATTTTAAATGAATTTATTTATTCATATCTTTAAAAACATGAAGTACAAATTATAAATAAATGTTATTACAACTTTAAAAATAAAATATTAAATTTCACAGTTTAATGGGGAAGTAAGTATATGATTGTCAAATATCTTATAAAAATATAAAAAGCTGAAATTCAATTTAAAAATTTTAGATTAATTTGGCTTCGTTATTTTCAAGTTTTTCAAAAAATTCCCAGAAGCGACTTTTTGACGGCATTTTTAATTCTATTCATTTATAATTTATATGCATTTATAACCTTAAAAAGAATAATTTCCTTTAGCATGCGCAAAAAGCAAACAGATGAATTCAATATTTAGATAGAATTCAATCATTAAAAACTTACATATTGTTGTATTCCATGTAATATATATATGTATGTATATGCACAACACCAGTAGAATACGAACAAATCAGTAAATTTAAATAGGTACGCACAACACAATTTTTTATTAACAAACAAATAGAAGTGGGAGTGAGCGTAAATGTGCAAGACGAATCACGAAGAACGAACGAATGAAGGGAACGACCGGAATGACGCGTTCACATTGTGAACGCAGCCACAAATCAGTTTGTGAAGTTCACAACTAAAAAATTTGATTTGTGGCTGCGTTCATAGAAGACATAATTTGTTTCCTAAGTTGCATTGGTTTGGTGGACGTCCGTGTCGTGCATGAGGCCGTAAGTTGACATCGATGATTGATTCCGTTAACATCGATGTTGCGATATTTTTCGTATGACAACATCGATATTAAAACATCGATGTTTTTGCTTTCAACATCGATGATCATCGAACATCGATGTTCATCGAGCATCCCTAGCATGCACTCAAATATACAATAATATAAACATATGTATTTATTTAGGTTTGGGCAATTGATTACATATGCACATATGCACTTGAAAACAACCATATGTGCCGTACATACTCATATATTTAATTAGATAACTAAGACTTCAAAAATAGTATATACGGCTTACAAATTTAAAAATAAAATTAGAATGAAAGATTTCTCACTCGGTAAAAGACTTGTTCATTTCCCCCCAACAGTGGTAAGGTTGACAAAGTCTTTATTGAGTTTTAAACATTTGGCCCTTCGAGCCGGATAAGTACCTCGAGCCAAAATTGTAAGACCTGTATGAATAAAATAGCGGCTATGAATCGAGGCACAGCAATGTCAACCAGGCGACCAAAACAACTACCTCCAACGACGTTAAAATATTTATGTTTTTCGAACTACCTCCAACGAAGTTAAAATATCGAACATTGTTGTTATTCAAAAAATAAGTTCTACTTTATGGTTTTCGAAAGAATTATGTAAATTAAAAAATAGAAAATCTCGTGCTTTTAAACTTTTTAAAAAACTGGTTTAGTTGCTGACTATTCAATATATTCTAAATTGCGTCGAGAATTTGCTGAATTTAACAAAATATTTTATAATAATTATATAAATAAAGCAAAAAATAATATTATACGCAATCCAAAATTGTTCTATGGTTTCGTCAACTCCAAACGCAGGATTTCTAATTTTCCGTCCGCTATGAAATATAAGTCTAGTATGTCAGTTAGCACCCCATACATTCAAAAGTATCATATGATGCAGTAATATCGTATGATACAAAGTAAAATAATATGATACCACTAAATCGCTGAGACTGCGACACGTGTAGTGGCAACCTATGGGAAGCGCAACGTCAGCGAAGTGCCAACCTGTGGGAAGCGCAGCGTCAGCAAACTCCGTACCCGTTGCAGCGGCAAACATAGGTCTAGAGTTAAGCATAATTAATTGTAAATGTTAGTTCTTAAGTGAAACTCAATAAAGGAGCATAGCTCCAATAAAATATTTTTTTATAAAAAACAATAAAAAGTTTTTTAACTTGTCTAGTGACAATTACACCATTTCTAGTATGTTCGCTGAATTCTTTAAGTCCAATTACTCTCCAAAATCTCCAAAAAATGTTCCGCATCAGCACAAGTTATGCCCGATTTCTGTCATTAATGCATCTACCATTTCCGAAGCATTTTCCTTTACATTAGAGTGGATTTAAGTCATCTATTGAAAACTGTAAGGGAATAGCAAAGTTGTCTGCAATACCTAAACTTTTTGAAGCAATTACAACAGACGACATAACCTTCCGGATCTCTCCACTAATTTCTTGTTCTCATCACGGTGTTCGTAAAGGGAAATCTACAATAACTAATTTGCTAGAATTTGTATCACATGGAACAACGGGCTTTAGGGAGAATAAGAATACTGATGTTATATAAACAGATATTAGTAAAGCTTTTGATAAAGTAAAGATGATGCATGTCTGCATCCATATTGATCTGTTTGGAAGAGCATGGCTGCCACGTTATGCGGCATGAGTGGGTCGTTGGGTTAATCGACTACTTTTGTGTGTTATTTTAAACATATATACATATATAGCAGGGACCAGCGAGCGTAAAGTAGTAATTGCCTGAAAATCGAAAAGTAAGGCAACGCGAACGGTAGTGACAGTGAAAAAAATAATAGAAAAAAAAAAGCCTGAAAATCAAAAAGTAAGGCTACGCGAACGGTAGTGACAGTGGAAAAAAACAAAAAACAACAGGAAAAAAAGCCTGAAAAAAAGTAAGGCTACGTTAAAAGTGGAAAAGAAAACGCAAAATTATAATACTGTGCTAACGAGCGGCTACAACGCAACGTGGGATTTCTAAACGCCGAGGGACCTCAGTACTGTTAAAGAAAAGGGACAACCCCGGAGCGCAGCACAACATCCCATGGAAAGCTGGGAACACCTAATGTAAGATTTATAAAATATTATATTTTAATACTATTATAAAGAATTTTATTATAAAGAATACGGAATTTAAATTGAAAAAAAAAATAATTATTCGACACAGAAAAGAAAAGAAAAAAAAAATTATAAAGAATTTTATTATAAAGAATATGGAATTTGAATTGAAAGAAAATAATTATTCGACACAGAAAAGAAAAAAAAGAAATTATAAAGAATTTTATTATTAAGAATACGGAACTTGAATTGAAAGAAATTAATTATCCGACAAAAAAAAGCCTTAAGTTATCGTAAACTTTACGAAAAGATTCAAATATTGTCAAGGAAAGTACTATTGCAAAGGAAATTTTTTTAAATTAATTAACTTAAAAGAAAAGATTATTATAATGCCGGATACAGCCGAAGAGCTAATCGAGCAGTTGAATCAAATGAGGCTAGATTATGGGCAAACCACCCATCCTCCAAATCCTTCCACCCATCCTCTAAACCCTCCCACCCCTAACCCAACCTTAATAACGACAATAGTCCGTGAAGTACTCGAACGAATGAGTACGCAGACCGTAACAGACTTTACAGAACCCGACCATAGCGTGACACTAAACGCGAATAACATAAATGAACTAGACAAAATTCCGGACATGGTGAAATGCCTTAGGGAATTCTCAGAATTTAACTCCTGGAGGAAGACCGTAGACCTGTAGACAGTATTTTTAAAACCTACGAGGGAGTCAAAAATACCCCCAAATATTTTGCAATACTTCATACTATCAGGCATAAAGTAACTGGTGATGCCGACACCGTACTAGAGTCATATAATACTCCACTTGATTGGAGCCAAATTAGAAAATGCCTCATGATGCATTATTCAGACAAAAGGGACATAGGTACCCTCGAATATCAGATGACCACTCTGGTCCAACGCTACGACGACATTCCGACCTTCTATTAAAGAGTTTACCAACACCTTTCACTTATATTAGACAAAATTTCATGCCTCGAGCTAAGCGACGAGTCCATACGGGCTATGACGAACTCATATAGGGACAAAGCTCTCGACACATTCATAAGAGGACTAAATGGTGATTTACCTCGTCTTCTCAGCATGAGAGAACCGACGACCTTGCCCCAAGCATTACATTTATGTCAAAAACTTGACAACATGACATATAGAATGAACCACGCGAACAATTCACACAAACCCAATATTCAACCACCACCACGACCTCCCCGAAATAACAATTTTAATAATTTCAGTAACAACAGACCTTTTTACCCCGAATTAACGTATTCCCATTCCCCCAGACGAAGTTTCGACCAACATCCATTCGGTCGTCAATCAAACCGATATCCCCAACACCATATGCAAAATAACCAAGGATTCATGCTAAGATTCAACAATTACCCGAACAACCCTCACATTACCAGAGAAAATACCTCCTTTAATAAACGACCGAACTTACCACCTAAACCACCGACCCCAATGGAAGTAGACCAATCAATACGTTCAAGACAAGTCAATTATCAGAATAGGCCCAATACATTCCAGGACAATCGACCACCGAAACGTCCGATTTCCGCAACTAACTCACCCTCCAAGCAAAATACAACGAAATTTTTTTACTAACGCAGTAGAATCAGACCCCAACGGGATATACGACGACAATTTCTACGATAGCAATTACGACAATGCAGGAAAAAATGAGCCTGATACCATTAATTTTTTAGATTAGCGCCGTCTTCGCTGCCTTATTACGAATTTAGGACAAGGCGCGGAGACACAATAGATTTTCTTATCGATACCGGATCCAATAAGAATTACATCCAATCCACTAGAATTAGGAATCCAATTCTGAACGAAAAGCCCTTTACGGTGAAATCAGTTGCCGGAACAATTGAAATTACTCACCATACCTATGTCGACATTTTCGGACCAACAGTAGGGAAAATAAAATTTTTTATACTACCAACTCTAGGGTCGCTCCACGGCATAATAGGCAACGACACACTTAAAGAATTAAAAGCAATTATTCATACCGACAAAGATTTGATGACAATTTGTCAAAGTATAAATATAACGTTAAAGCAACGAATATCTCACGAGGTGAATAATGTGGCAATCAATACTCCACATCTCTCATTACAACAACAAAACAAAATTAATAATATTATCGATAAATGTCCAAACCTTTTTTCCGATCCTGATGAAAAACTTACCTACACCACCCTCGTTAAAGGTGAAATCCGGACAACAACCGAAACCCCCGTCTATTCCAAGCCATACCCGTATCCCATGGCATTAAAATACGAAATCGAACGCCAGATTGAAGAACTCTTAGACAACGGAATAATAAGGAGATCGAAATCTCCATATAACTCCCCAATTTGGATAGTTAACAAAAAGGCAGATGCCTCTGGCGAAAAAAAATTCCGAATGGTCGTAGATTATCGTAAACTCAATTCAGTTACGATTCCCGATAAATATCCCATACCAGAAATTAACGAAGTCCTTGCAAATCTGGGAAACAATAAACTATTTACTGTTATTGATTTAAAAAGTGGGTTCCATCAGATTCCACTTCGCGAGTCAGACATTGAAAAAACAGCATTTTCCGTAAACAACGGAAAATATGAATTGCTCCGCTTACCTTTCGGTTTAAAAAATGCTCCGGCCACATTCCAAAGAGCACTAGACGATATCCTTCGTCAACATATAGGAGTAAGATGCTACGTTTACATCGATGATGTAATAATATTCGGCAAAAATGAAGAAGAACATTATAAAAACATAGAATTAGTATTTCAAACCCTAGAAAATGCTAATATGAAAATCCAATTAGATAAATGTACATTTGCTAAAGAAGAGGTAGAATTTTTAGGATATGTAATCAGTTCAAATGGGATAAAAACCAACCCTGAAAAAGTAGAAGCAGTAGCCAAATTTCCAGTTCCACAAACTCTCAAAGAATTAAGATCCTTCCTAGGTATGTCAGGTTATTACCGACGATTTATCCAAGATTACGCAAAAATAGCTAAACCATTAACAGCACTGTTAAGAGGAGAAGCCGGCCATGTCTCCAAACGGAACTCGAAAAAGATAGAAATAAAATTAGACAACGAGGCTTTAGAAGCATTTAATAAAATAAAAAATACTTTAGTATCCAAAGATATAGTTTTAGCGCATCCAAATTTCGATAAAGATTTTGAACTAATGACTGATGCCTCAGATTTCGCATTAGGTGCCGTCCTATCGCAAGACGGTAGACCAATTACTTTCATATCAAGAACTCTAAGTAAAGCCGAAGAACATTATGCCACCAATGAGAAGGAAATGCTTGGTATAATATGGTCACTTAATTCACTTAGAAATTACCTCTACGGTTCAAAAAAAGTTAAAATTATCACCGATCATCAACCTCTTACCTATGCCTTAAGCCATAAGAATACTAATAGTAAAATGAAGCGATGGAAAGCCATTTTAGAAGAGTATAACTACGAACTAACTTACAAACCTGGTAAAACAAATGTAGTTGCAGACGCACTTTCAAGGATACCAATACAAATAAATTCACTCACACCTACGATTCATAGCGATGAAAGCTCAAGCCATAATTTAATTCCTTGTACAGAAGTTTCAATCAATGTTTTTAAAAATCAAATTTTTTTCAAGATTGACGAAATATCTTCATATCAATTTAAAATAATTTTTCCAACAGTGCATAGACATATAATTACAGAGCCAGAGTATAACGAACAGTCATTGATTTCATACATGAAACGATACCTTAACCCATCCGTTATAAATGGAATTCATACCGAAGAAAGGATAATCGGTATGATGCAAAATATCTATCCTATTCATTTTAGTAGCATTAAAAGCCGATATACCCAAAAACTAGTTGAAGATATTAGTGATGAACAAGAGCAGGAGAACGTCATACTAAAAGAACATTTAAGAGCACATAGGAATGCCACAGAAAATAAAACACAAATTCTCGAAACAAAATATTTTCCCGGTATGTTAAATAAAATAAAACGAATAATAGCCAACTGCACCGTTTGTAAAGAAAATAAGTACGAGAGACATCCCAATCAACCGAAAATTGCAGGAACTCCATTACCAACATATCCAGGACACACAGTTCATATCGATATATTTTTAACAGAAGGAAAAATAGTAATGACAGCTTTAGACAAATTTACAAAGTACGCAGTAACAAAAAGCCTAAATAGCAGAGCAATAGAAGACGTCAGGAAACCTTTAAGAGATATTATATTTTTCTTCGGAGTACCAAAATTAATAGTTATCGACAATGAGCCATCTTTAAATTCAGCCTCTCTAAAATTTATGATGAAAGACGAGTTAGGAATAGAAGTCTACACTACTCCTCCATACAAAAGCCAAGCTAACGGACAAGTGGAAAGATTCCACTCTACATTAATTGAAATAATGCGCTGCATAAAAGAAAACGGTGGACACAGAAATTTTGAAGAACTTTTAGAAAGAGCAGTATCCGAGTATAATCATTCAGTTCATTCCACTACACTTAAAAGACCAGTAGACCTATTTTTTCATAGGAATGTTACATTTACCCCCGAAGACATAGAAAGAACTAGACAAAGCAACTTAGAAAGATTAGCTGAGAAACAAAGAAAGGATATCGAATACCATAACAAAAATAAGAAGGAAATAAAATCATATCTACCAGGACAAATAATATTTGTTAAGAAAAATAGGAGATTAGGAACTAAGTTAAGTAAACCCTACAGTAAGGAAATAGTTAAGGAAGATAGAAATAGTACCGTGTTAACTGAAAAAGGACAAATAATTCACAAAGGTAGAATACGTAACTAAATATGTACTGACATTTTTTTCCAGAATATTACTACCGCTATGCCTGGCGGAAGTACAGATCCTCGACTACTCAAACTCCCAATTAATAACAATAGAAAAGGGAACGGCTAGACTACAAACAGGAACATTTAGGATAATACATGAAATTGACATAGAAAAATATACGGACACACTAGACCACATAGAAGCGACTATTAAAATTGAAACTATCCGCAAAAACCCTAATTACCCCTTCATATCCCACTTAATAACACAGATAAGAGCCCAACTTAACAATCTAAAAGTAGAGCAAAAAATTAAAAGATCAATAAATTTCCTGGGTAGCGCATGGAAATGGATTGCAGGAAGTCCAGACCATGAAGACTACGAAATAATTTCAAGTAAGATAAATAATGTTTTACAAAATAACAATAATCAGGTATTAATCAACAAACTTACAATAGGCAAAATTAGCGAGATAACAAATATTACGAATAATATAATTAAAACCATGCAAAATGAAAAGAGTTTAGAAATTGAAGCATTTTTACAGCTAAAATATAAATTAGAAATAATTAAGGAAGAAATTTTAAATATTGCATACGCAATACATTGGGCAAAAGCCAATATAATAAATTCTTTTATCTTATCAAATGAAGAAATAAATATTGTGAAAAAAGTAATAGACAATGACAATATCCCATATGTTAATTTAGACGAAGCACTCGAATTTTCCGAAATAAAAATTGCAACCAATGGCAAAATTATAATTTATATTGTTAGCCTCCCAACCGTATATAACCAAAATTGTAAAACTTTAGATATTAGAGCAGTAAAAAATAACGGGAGAATCAATAAAATCAATTTCAATACAATTCTAAACTGTGAAAAGGGAATTTATGGAATAGAAAATTATTGTAAAAAATACAATTCCTTACAAATATGCTTAAGCAATAATGTAATAGATTTAAGTAATGATACTTGTAAAGGGTGATTTTTTAAGAGCTTGATAACTTTTTTTAAAAAAAAAACGCATAAAATTTGCAAAATCTCATCGGTTCTTTATTTGAAACGTTAGATTGGTTCATGACATTTACTTTTTGAAGATAATTTCATTTAAATGTTGACCGCGGCTGCGTCTTAGGTGGTCCATTCGGAAAGTCCAATTTTGGGCAACTTTTTCGAGCATTTCGGCCGGAATAGCCCGAATTTCTTCGGAAATGTTGTCTTCCAAAGCTGGAATAGTTGCTGGCTTATTTCTGTAGACTTTAGACTTGACGTAGCCCCACAAAAAATAGTCTAAAGGCGTTAAATCGCATGATCTTGGTGGCCAACTTGCGGGTCCATTTCTTGAGATGAATTGTTGTCCGAAGTTTTCCCTCAAAATGGCCATAGAATCGCGAGCTGTGTGGCATATAGCGCCATCTTGTTGAAACCACATGTCAACCAAGTTCAGTTCTTCCATTTTTGGCAACAAAAAGTTTGTTAGCATCGAACGATAGCGATCGCCATTCACCGTAACGTTGCGTCCAACAGCATCTTTGAAAAAATACGGTCCAATGATTCCACCAGCGTACAAACCACACCAAACAGTGCATTTTTCGGGATGCATGGGCAGTTCTTGAACGGCTTCTGGTTGCTCTTCACCCCAAATGCGGCAATTTTGCTTATTTACGTAGCCATTCAACCAGAAATGAGCCTCATCGCTGAACAAAATTTGTCCGATAAAAAAAAAAAACCGAACACTGATTTTGGTAATAAAATTCAATGATTTGCAAGCGTTGCTCGTTAGTAAGTCTATTCATGATGAAATGTCAAAGCATACTGAGCATCTTTCTCTTTGACACCATGTCTGAAATCCCACGTGATCTGTCAAATACTAATGCATGAAAATCCTAACCTCAAAAAAATCACCCGTTATAAATAATCTTTTAAAAAGTCGTTTGCCAAACTGCACGGAGATCAACAACCAACATATTCCAACCATAGAGGAAATGGGACCAGGTATAATATTTCTAAATAAATACAACGGAGAAATTTCAATAAATAACGAACCTACATTTTTAAACGGGACCTTCATAATTTTGTATACCAACGTAACAATCGTTATCAATGGAAAAAAGTTCTATAACGAAGAAAGAACAGCAAGTAAACCACTACCAGCCATCCTTCAACCGTCATCCGCACTACACAATATAGAAGAATTCTTCTCGCTGGAGATGCTGAAACAGCTTAACTTCAACAATACAAAAGAAGTAAGTCTGTTAGAAGCAGCAAACAGAGTAAAGCACGGAACCAGCATCACGCTAATCATCCTTTTAATATTCATCACCCTAATTTTCGGGAAGAAACTTCTAATCAAACAAAAAGAAGATGAACCCAACAAACTCTCACAGCCGGCAATAGAAGGTCTCAACCAAATTTTTAATACACCTAAAGATTCAAACGAGGACGTTTGAATTTCAAGGGGGGACTAGTTAGCACCCCATACATTCAAAAGTATCATATGATGCAGTAATATCGTATGATACAAAGTAAAATAATATGATACCACTAAATCGCTGAGACTGCGACACGTGTAGTGGCAACCTATGGGAAGCGCAACGTCAGCGAAGTGCCAACCTGTGGGAAGCGCAGCGTCAGCAAACTCCGTACCCGTTGCAGCGGCAAACATAGGTCTAGAGTTAAGTATAATTAATTGTAAATGTTAGTTCTTAAGTGAAACTCAATAAAGGAGCATAGCTCCAATAAAATATTTTTTTATAAAAAACAAAAAAAAGTTTTTTAACTTGTCTAGTGACAATTACACCATTTCTAGTATGTTCGCTGAATTCTTTAAGTCCAATTACTCTCCAAAATCTCCAAAAAATGTTCCGCATCAGCACAAGTTATGCCCGATTTCTGTCATTAATGCATCTACCATTTCCGAAGCATTTTCCTTTACATTAGAGTGGATTTAAGTCATCTATTGAAAACTGTAAGGGAATAGCAAAGTTGTCTGCAATACCTAAACTTTTTGAAGCAATTACAACAGACGACATAACCTTCCGGATCTCTCCACTAATTTCTTGTTCTCATCACGGTGTTCGTAAAGGGAAATCTACAATAACTAATTTGCTAGAATTTGTATCACATGGAACAACGGGCTTTAGGGAGAATAAGAATACTGATGTTATATAAACAGATATTAGTAAAGCTTTTGATAAAGTAAAGATGATGCATGTCTGCATCCATATTGATCTGTTTGGAAGAGCATGGCTGCCACGTTATGCGGCATGAGTGGGTCGTTGGGTTAATCGACTACTTTTGTGTGTTATTTTAAACATATATACATATATATGTATTTATATAAATTTTTATTTTATTTTGTTTTTATATTCGTTTTATTTTAGTGGTTTATCGGTTTTCGTTTCGCGGTTATCGGCGATCGGTAAGAAGCATAGTTTAACGAGCGGTCTTGTTAGCTTTCCGGATTGCGTACGGAGATCGACTACGCGAATATGACCGTCGGAGCCTGGATAAAGCTTCTCTATGCGGCCCAGCCGCCATTCGGTAGGTGGCAGGCAATCGTCATGAATCAGGACACAATCTCCAACTTTTGGCGCATTTTCTGTATTTTTCCATCGGTACCTCTTGTGGAGGTCCTTTATATAGTCTTTTTTCCATTGGCTACTGAAATTATGATGGAGAATTTTAATTATTTCCCATCTACTTAATAAGGATAGCGGTTCCACGCCAGGCTCAAGTGTGGCCAGAATGGGTGCTCCTTTCAGGAAATGCTCTGGAGTTAGGGCTGTGAAGTCGGAGGGATCTTGCGATAGTGCTGTGAGCGGCCGTGAGTTGAGAACGGCTTCAATTTTAGCTAATAATGTCGTGAATTCTTCATAATTAAATTTATAGCTGCCGGCTAGCTTCTTGAAATGAGATTTGAAGCTCTTTACAGCTGATTCCCATAAACCACCCATAGGAGGAGCGCTTGGAGGTATAAATTGCCAATTGATACCTTGAGGGGCGTACTTTTGTACGATATCAGGAGACACTTGTTTTAAGAAATCCACAAACTGTTTTTCTGTGGCTCGTTGGGCTCCTATGAATGTTTTGCCATTATCGCTCATGATTTTGGATGGGAAACCAGGTCGAGCGACGAAGCGAGCAAATGCCGCGAGAAAAGCCTCCGTCGTCAGATTAGTACACAGCTCAAGGTGTACTGCCTTTGTCGTGAAACATACAAAGACAGCCACATAGCCTTTCATAAGAGTGGGATATCTTAGCATGGACGCCTTTATTTGAAAAGGCCCAGCAAAATCGACACCTGTGGTTGTGAAAGGCAGAGCGAAATTGCAGCCTTCAGGTGGGAGTGCTGTCATAATCTGTGTTCGCATTTTTTGCTTATGCATAGTGCAGATCTTGCACATGAAAATGCATTTTTTGATCTGGGGCTTAAAACGGGGAATATAATACTCTTGGCGTACCATATGTTGAATGAGGCGCTGTTCGGCGTGCAACATTAATATATGGATATAATTCAGGAGTAATGTGGCAAAAGGAGACTTCTCAGGTATTATGATGGGGTGGCGTATTTGAGAGGTTCGATGAGAAATATATATTTTCCACGAGTGTGGTGGCTTTTCTAACCAGGCTAGAACGATTTCGGAATCGGACCATAGATATAATTTGTATTTGGTCATGTTCATGTGGGTCTGCACTATGGAAACCAGCTTTGCTAGTAGCAGAGCGCCACAGAGTTCAAGTCGTGGTAGACTTATCGTTTTACAATATGCTTTTTCAGAGGCATCGCAGAAGTCGTGTAGTTCCACTTTGTATTCGGGGGAATAGTTTACCCACCGTGGAATTTGTATCTGTGAGATGTCTTTTAGATTATTAGCAAACTGGGACCACTTTTCTAAGCGAAGAGGTTTCACTTGTTCGTGAAGTCTGCCCAGTCTGTTCCATCTAGCCATAATTCTTGAATCAGGATTTTCGCTTGTATCATAATTGGCGCAAGCCATCCTGCGCGGTCAAAAAGTTTTGCCATTGAGGATAAAATTTGCCTCTTTGTTATGGCGGATAATGCGGTTATGGACTCTGTCGTGTATGATATATTTTTTAAGATACTTGGGTGATTAGCTGTGATCTTTTTTAGAGGAAACCCTGCGGTGTTGATGGCCTTTGTGATAAGGACTCGTATGCTTGTGAGAGGCTGTGGCTCCCAGACAGGATATCGTCTACATACGTTTGTGTTTTTAAGACTTGTGTTGCTAGAGCAAATTCTGAATTTGTGTCTTCTGCCAGTTCGTGGAGTGTACGAATGGCGAGGTATGGGGCACAGTTTACGCCAAAGGTAACTGTTTTTAATTTAAAGTCGCGTAGTGGACTATTGGGAGATTATCGGGAAATAATTCGTTGAAAATCTTGATTATCTTTTTGTACGACTATTTGCCGATACATTTTTTCAACGTCCCCATTTAAAACGTATTTGTATACACGCCAATTTAATACGAGGAGCATTAAATCTGGTTGGAGTGTGGGTCCCGTGAATAGAATAAAGTTTTAGGTGTATGTTGCCGAGTTAATTATACAGAAACCAAGCTTCTTTGCTTAGTTCTATACTTTCGCAATAGGGTAAAAAATAAAAAGACGAGCTTCTTCGCTTGGGTCTATTTTCTAACTGCTACTGATGTTTGTTTTTGTAACTGTGCTGCTTAGATTCTAATTTGTATGTGCGCGAGTTACATGTACGAGTACGTATGTAAAAACACCTGACAGATCTGATTTGACAAATACGATGAACTGTTAAAGCAAATTGCAACATAACACCATTTCCGGCTTTTGCAATTTGCTTAAACAAATAAAGCAACCGAAATAAAATTTAACAAGCGAAATTAATAAGAATTATTGGAATTAATAAAAGTATGCTTACTCAGGAATAATATGTTAAAAGTAAGTTAATATTATTAATAAGCAAGTTGTAATTAGAATAAACTTCATTTTAAGTCAATTTTATGAAATAAAGTAGTCTGTTCTTGATCGTCAACAACGTCACGTCGTTGCAATTCACTTTGATTTTTTGCGTTTTTTTAAAAACCCGTTCACCGCGACTCAACACGTAATTGGTGCAGTCGGTAATCCTTGGAAAAAAATTACAAGCATAGTGATAAACGTAACTATAACACCCAAACAAATCCTGCGAATCTGTAGCCAACTCAGGAAGTTGACCAGACCCTCCAGGTTATAACAAAAATAAAAGAAAATAATTTTTCGCAGTGAAAACGACCTTAATTAAAGGCGTTAACCCACCGAAAATAACCGAAAAAAAAGAAAACCCTTTGTTTTTCGCAGTGAAAACGACCTTAATTAAAGGCGTTAACCCACCGAAGATAACCGAAAAAAAACCTTTTGATTCTCGCAGTGGAAACGACCATTCATATTGTTACAAAAGTAGTATTAAGTTGTATTTGTATTACTATATGCATCCCTGATTATGAACAATAGCTGTAGGTATATGGAATAGCATTTGTCTTGCTGTAGACATCTGGCGCCACGGCTGTCTGCTTGTCGAAACATTAGACATCTGGCGCCGCACTGTCTGCTTGTCTAGTTAAACAATTGCTGAGTCTGGCGCCGTATGTTCTGGTAATTTCCAGACGCGATATTCTAGAAGGACACGTCGGCATCAGCGAGAAGTGCGTGGCTATATAAGCCGTGGCAGCGCCAACGTAATCAATCAGTGCTAAGAGTAAACTGCTATAGTGTAGACGAGTTGTGAAATAAAGAGTTGTTGAATTAAATTAAACAGTTTTGGTTTTATTTGTCAATCCAGAGATACGAACCAAGTAAAGTAAAACTAGCAAGCAGTAAATTCGTAACAATATATAGGCGTTAACCCACCGAGAATAACCGAACAAACAAGCTTGCAGTGAACAAGAAGAAAAAAAAAAAAAACAAAGCGTGGAGTCATCATCATCGAGGCGGCAAAAAATATTCGATAATAACAGAATAATGGAACAGGAACAGATTCAGATACCCAACGTAGAGCTCATCGAGCAACTGAGTAGAAGAGAGCAACAATTGGAGCAACTTCGACAAGCGTATGTCGAACTCCAACATAGTCAAACAACCAAGGAAAATGAACTACAACGAGTCATAAAAAATATTCAGCATATACCCACATTCACGGGAAAAGTTGAAAAAACGATAAATTCCTTTATGAGCAGCATTGAATATATGCTGTCAAATATAAGAGATGAAGATGTCAAAAAGGAAGCCACCAGGGCAATATATTATAGGACGATACAAGGGGAGGCAAAGGACGTAATAGTAAATCTTCCACACCCGGACAACTGGACGGAAATCAAGAAGGCGCTGAAATTAAGATACAAACCTGATCTGGAACCCCATGAAGTCTACAGAAGAATATGCAGTATAAAGGCAAATACGGTGAGTGAGTTAGCAATACTTGTACAAAATATTAAATACAAAGCTGATGAACTTAGAATATATTATAAGGACGATGTAGGGATAGACATGAGCAACGTGGACAGTCTTTTAGTGAACACAATTAAAGAAATGACACAGGGGACATTATTAGACGAAATTTACGAGGAAAATGACCTTTATAATATTATAGAGATAATGACAAAAAGAAGATATGAGGATACATGTATTAGGCTAGAATTAAAAAAAAACAAACTAGCATATGGACAGTACGGACAACACAACAACAATAAAAAATACTATAATAATAGTAATGAGAAATATGTATATAGGCAAAGCTGATAGACCAGGTCAAGTTAGGCTAAATGTTCCAAATTTTTCACAAAATAACGGAAACGTTGATAACAATTCTAATCAATTTAGGCAGAAGTTCCAACAGAGAGGAACTCGAGATAATAATTCTCACCAATATGGGCAAGATTCCCAACATATAAAGATAATAATTCAGGTATAGAGAGGAGAAATATAAACTCACACCAAATTAGGCTAGATAGAGGAGAGCCTATGGAAGTAGATAGTATAGAATTCGATCAAGAGAGACACCCTAGTAGCAGGGGCAGCCAAAATCGCTTGCAAACGCCTAGGCAAAGCTATAGAGAATTTGAAGATTATAGGGAAGTTAATGAATCAATTTTTTTTTACAAGGAAGCATCGGAGAGCTTACCACAAATAGTAATAACAATTAAAAATAAAAAATACATTGCGCTAATAGATACGGGAGCGAATATAAGTTTAGTGGATTCTAAATTGAACGAATTTCGAAAAATTCCACTTAAAAATAATATAACAATCAGAACAGTAACAAGCAAGGAAACAATTACCCATGAAGTGCATACGGAAGCACCAAAAGAATTCACTTTACCTAAAAATGCGTATATAAGATGGAGATCGACATCATTAAAAAATAGGAAATATAATTTCATAATAGGAATTGATTTATTAAATCATTTAAACACGATGATAAATCTAATAGATGGAAAAATTTCACTAAATAAAAAAGAATCAGAATTTTTAAATAAACCATTCAATTTCAGTGAAATATATACCCTAGAAGCAACAAATGAGAAATTAAAAGAAATTAAATTAGATCATCTAAATGCAGAAGAGTTTAAAGAAATCACGAAATTATTGAAAAAATTCGAAAACCTTTTATTTAAAGAAGGAGAAAAATTAACAAGTACTACGGAAATTCAACACGAAATAAAAACTACTACAGAAGAGCAAATAAATTCTAAATTATATAGATATCCACTCCAGCATGAGGAAGAAGTTAGAAAACAAATCAAAGAAATGGAGGAACAAGGAATTATAAGGAAAAGTAATTCTCGATATTCCAGCCCTTTAATAGTAATTCTAAAGAAAATGGATAATTCAGGGAAAAGAAAGTACAGGATAGTCATCGATTATAGAAAGTTAAATGAGGTAACTATAGATGATAAATACCCTCTTCCTAACATTGATTCAATTTTAGATAAATTGGGACGAGCCCAATATTTTACAACACTAGACTTAGCAAGAGGTTATCATCAAATTACAACCAAAGAGGAAGATAGGTGTAAAACAGCGTTCGTAACATCTCATGGCTTGTATGAATTTACAAGAATGCCATTCGGGTTAAAGAATGCACCAGCAACCTTTCAACGACTCATGAACGAAATTTTACGAGACTTTATAAATAAAACCTAGTATACTTAGATGATATACTAATCTTTAGTACAACGTTACAGGAACATATACAATCAATTAGAGATATTTTCAAGGTATTAGAATCAAAAAATTTAAAAATACAAACGGATAAATGTAATTTTCTGAAAAAGGAAACAGAACTTTTAGGACATATTCTAACAAAAGATGGTATCAAGCCGAATCCAAATAAAATCAAAGTAATAGAAGAATTAGAATTACCAAAAACGGAAAAACAGATTAAGAGCTTTTTAGGTATAACAGGTCATTATAGGAAATTTGTTAAGGACTATGCAAAGATAGCACAACCAATTACAAAATATCTAAAAAAAGGAGTCGGAATTAATATAAAAGATCCTTCATATATAGAAGCATTCGAAAAACTTAAACGATTAATAAGCTCACATCCAATTTTACGGTATCCAAATTTTGAAAAATTATTTACATTAACTACAGATGCATCAAATTATGCAATAGGAGCATTTATATCTCAAGAAGGACACCCAATATGTTATGCATCAAGAACCTTAAATAATCATGAACGAAATTATTCAGCAACTGATAAAGAATTTTTAGCAATTATTTGGAGCGTAAACTACTTTAAACCATATTTATACGGTAGAAAATTTAAGATCGTAACAGATCATCAACCAATTAAATATTTACATTCAAAATATAGAGGGAAAGACATGTTACCAAAACATCAACGATGGTTGTTAAAACTAGGTAAATATCAATTTGACATCGAATATATTAAAGGAAAAGAAAACAGAGTAGCAGAATTTCTTAGCAGAATGCAGGATAATGAGGATGAGATAAAAGGAAATGAGGATGAAAATACGGATGAAATTTCAAAGCATGACCTAAATATAGTTAACAATTTAGATGACGATACATCAATGCAAACAATACATTCAGCAGAAGAAAATTTACAAGATCATTTTTATATCAAAGAGGAGATAGTTAATAAATATAAAACTCAAATTAGTTTTACAAACAACAAGACAGAAGAACTAAAACATATATATGGAAAAAGAATTATTTTTATTTCAGAGTATGATTTCGATAGATTGAGTGAAATATTTAAAAAATATATAACAAAAGGAAAAGTAGGAATTTATTCGGAATTATCCGAGCGACAGTACAATATAGTACAAGAGAAACTAATAGAAATGTTTTCAAATGATAAACAATTAGAATTTATAAAGAGCACAGGACATAGAAACAGAAGTGGAAGCTGGTAAACAAATTTCGTTGTATCATATTAGAGAAAGTATGCATTCGGGCATACAAGAAACATATAATCAACTTAGAAATAAAATTTATTATCCTAAATTAGGTGAGTTAATACAAATAGTAATTAACCAATGCGAAACATGTCAAGAAGTAAAATATGAGAGGATACCTATTAAACAAAAATTTTTTCATACAGAAACGCCTACGAAGAGTAATGAAATAATCCACATAGACAGCTATGTAATAAAAAGATTCCATTTTTAACAATTATATATAAATTTTCCAAATATGGAGTAGCATATCCTTTAACTGATAGAAGTCATATTACATTCATCGAACAATTAGAAGACTAGTTTACCAAAATAGGAAAACCGAAGAAAATAGTAGCTGACAATGAATTTAATGCTACAAGAATTAAGGAATTTTTAAACCAAATCCAACAGTCATACAGGTAATGCAGACATTGAAAGATTCCATAATACAATTTCAGAAAAATTTAGAATGTTATATAAATTAAATAAAAATGTATCAGTTAAGCAGCTATGTAATTCAAAAACCTATTAGGATATATATGATAGATTTCATTCTACAATAAAATTCACACCCAACGAGGTGCATAACAATAAAATAGATAAAGAGATAGTAAGAAAAGATTTAGAACAGCAAAAAGAAAAGACAATCAACAAACTAAATAGGAACAGGGAAGACTACACAGAACAAAGAACGGAAGGATTTATAAAAAATTATAAAGCAGTTAGGCACAAGGAACAGCCTAAATATAGAAAACAAAACTTAGAAAAAATCCATACTAATAAAATAAAAAGACCTTTAAAATTTACAAATTTGGATAATGTGGACAATAATAGCTTTAATGACACAACAGGGTAACGAGACAATAGATTTGACAGAGATAAAGGAACAAAACGGATTTATAGATTTACAGATTAGAGATCAAGCAATACCAAAAGATAACGATATATTACTACATATTATTGACATTCAACAATTAGAAAATATTATTAATGCTATGACAGATAATGTAATTTTGATGAAATTAGAGAATAAAGAAATATTGCAAAGAGAGTTATTAGATACAAGAAATAAACTACTGACAATTATGACAGTTAGAGCTAGAAATAAAAGAGGACTGATTAATGCAATTGGCAGTATGTCAAAATGGCTTTTTGGTACAATGGACGAACACGACAGACAAAATATACGAACATACTTTTTACAAACGAATAACTAAATTAAAATTAACTATTATTTCTCATCAGCGATCGAACACTTAAAAGAGATTGTTAAAAGTGGCAGGTTAAAAATTGAAAAAGAACTTAATTCGATAAATAAGTTTATGTATGATGAATACAAACAAAGTTTATATTTAGATCAGTACACCAAAATTCAGTTGTTAAAAAATAAAATAGAACACATACAAGAAAACGTTGTATCCGCTAAATATGGGATAATACACCCGAATATTTTAACTAATGAAAAAATTATCAAATATAACATCGATTATAATAAGCTAAAATATCTATAACTAGGAACAGTAATTGTTAATAATACATTTCTAGTATTTGGAATAAAAATACCAAAAAATTTTGAAAATGTAAAAATACGAAAAATTATCCCAATACCTAACAGAGAAAATAATGAAATAGATGCAAAAATAGAAGAAATATTTACCTACAAAAACAAAACATTAATATTTGAAGATAATAAATCATTAGAACAAACGAAAATAAGCAAACATTGTATTTTAAGAAATAATTGTAATCTTGTAAAATGTAATGAACTCGAAATAATACAATTAAATGTAAAAACAGTTCTTATTAAAAATGCAAACACTTTAAAAATTAATAATACATGTAATCAAGAATTACCATTAATAAGTGGAAACTACGTAATAAGGTTTAATAATTGTTCAATTAAAATTAATGACTATTATTTTTCAAATTTTGTCGAAGATATAAAAGAAAATATTGTAACATTAAAATATTTATAAAGACAGTCAGAATTTCACCAAAAAATTACCTTTGACGAAATAGTAGAAGAACATAAATCAAATATAGAAAACATTTTCAAATATAAAATACATACGAAAATATCTCATATTTGTAAAATATTAAGCATAATTACAATTATATTTGTAGCTATTGTCATTATCAAAAAACACAGATATATAAAAATAATATTAAATAAAAGAATTCAGGAGAATTCTACTATAAAGGGGGGAGTAGTTACATGTACGAGTACGTATGAAAAAACACCTGACAGACCTGATTTGACAAATACGATGAACTGTTAAAGCAAATTGCAATATAACACCATTTCCGGCTTTTGCAATTTGCTTAAACAAATAAAGCAACCGAAATATAATTTAACAAGCGAAATTAATAAGAATTATTGGAATTAATAAAAGTATGCTTACTCAGCAATAATATGTTAAAAGTAAGTTAATATTATTAATAAGCAAGTTGTAATTAGAATAAACTTCATTTTAAGTCAATTTTATGAAATAAAGTAGTCTGTTCTTGATCGCCAACAACGTCACCTCGTTGCAATTCACTTTGATTTTTTGCCTTTTTTTAAAAACCCGTTCACCGCGTCTCAACACGTAATTCGCGCAGGCACTTATACATGTGTTTATCTTATACTTACATACATACACACATCTGCATGCATGCCAGAAGAATTCGTGTACGAAGTCTATCTTGAAATGAATATTGCTTATTCATTATTTTTTTCTAGGGAGTGTATGTCAATATGTGACTCCTCCACCCCTAGATTCAATTGTCTCCATTGAATGCTGCCAAGTTTTCTTTATTACTAGTGATTATAAAACTTGCTTATGATTGTAAAAGTATAGTTATAATTTTGAGCTTGACATGGGACCAATTATTTTTCTTGTGTTTTCCTCATTTGAAAGAGGTTGAATTTGTAGCTCTACATTTAAATTCGTATTTTTATTTCTCTTATATAATGTACATTTTATCAATATTCCTATTGATAATAATAATATTATTAATATGCTTATGGCATAATTTACATTTTTATGTATTTTTAGTTCTTCCAATTTGTTAATATTTTTTTCTTGGTTTATTATTATCTCTGAGAAATGTATTACTTTTTGAAACTGTAATACATCAGTTTCTTTTTCAGAGACAATATATCTTTCTTCTACAATAGCTTTTTGGTTTTGGAATGATTTATTTTTTATCTCAACTTTACAATTATAAAAATTTATTAATGCATTTCCTTCGAGTACAATTTATCTATTGTCACAGTTTTGTTTCATTTCTATTTTATATGCATTTTTAATCAGGATAGTGTCGTCTTCGATATCTTCGATCATTGTGTAATTGTTATATTCGTATTTACATTGGTTAGACGAACAGACGTTAATTTCTTTTAAGTTTTTGAAATGTGCTCTTTCTGTATATTTATATATTTTGTTTCCTATTGTAATTGCATATTTCTGTTCTCCTATCATTTCAAAATGTTGCCTATTGGGTAATGGCGTTATTAGTATTAGATCTGCTTTAACGTGTGTAATTGGTATTTTTATAGCTAAAAGTAATGCGTTATCTTTATATGAAAGGAGTCCTGTCTCTACGTGTTTTAATTTAAAAATTTCAATATTGAATCTTTCAATTTCTTCTGCTGATAATATACTAGGGTGTAATATATTATGCTTTGCTGAAGCTATGTTTTCTTGAACTTGTTCAATTTTACTTTCTAAGTTTTTAAGTTTAAGCATCTGATCGGTATAAAGCATGTGTTTTATAATTTTTTCGTTTGATTTATTTATTTTTTCCAAAGGTGTTTAGTATTTCTGTTCTGTCGTCTTCTATGGTTCTTTTTAATGTATTAATGGATTCATTGAAGTTGTCATCTATATATATAAAAGAAAGTGACGTTAGTTACTACGCTTATAACTGGAGAACGCCTGGACCGATTTCGGTGATTACCACTAATTCGGACAGGTCTCCGCCCAAACAAGGAGAATACTTAAGAAAATTCTGGAAAATTTTCCGAAAAAAATATGAAGAAAATAAATCTACATCTTTATAAATAAAAATGAATCGCCAAAATGTATGTATGCTCATAACTTTAATACGACTGAACCAAATTTGATAATTCTTTTTTTAAAATGTTCCTTGAGGTTTAGAGATGATCTCTGCGGAGGAAAAAATTCGAATAATTGCCGGAAAACCCCTAAAAAAAGCGCTTTTATTATACTCTCGCAACAAAGTTGCTAAAGAGAGTATTATAGTTTTGTTCACATAATGGTTGTTTGTAAGTCCTAAAACTAAAAGAGTCAGATATAGGGTTATGTATACCAAAGTGATCAGGGTGACGAGTAGAGTTGAAATCCGGATGTCTGTCTGTCCGTCCGTCTGTCCGTCCGTGCAAGCTGTAACTTGATTAAAAATTGAGATATCATGATGAAACTTGGTAAACGTGTTTCTTGGCTCCATAAGAAGGTTAAGTTCGAAGATGGGCAAAATCGGTCCACTGCCACGCCCACAAAATGGCGGAAACCGAAAACCTATAAAGTGTCATAACTAAGCCATAAATAAAGATATTAAAGTGAAATTTGGCACAAAGGATCCCATTAGGGAGGGGCATATTCGGACGTAATTTTTTTGGAAAAGTGGGCGTGGCCCCGCCCCCTTCTAAGTTTTTTGTACATATCTCGGAAACTACCATAGCTATGTCAACCAAACTCTATAGAGTCATTTCTTTCAGGCATTTCCATATACAGTTCAAAAATGGAAGAAATCGGATAATAACCACGCCCACCTCCCATACAAAGGTTATGTTGAAAATCACTAAAAGTGCGTTAACCGACTAACAAAAAACGTCAGAAACACAAAATTTTACGGAAGAAATGGCAGAAAGAAGCTGCACCCAGGCTTTTTTTAAAATTTGAAAATGGGCGGGGTGTCGCCCACTTATGGACCAAAAACCATATCTCTGGAACTACTCGACCGATTTCAATGAAATTCGGTATATAATATTTTCTTAACACCCTGGTGATATGTACGAAATATGGGTGAAATCGGTTTACAACCACGCCTTCTTCCAATATAACGCTATTTTGAATTCCATCTGATGCCTTCTGTGTATAATATATACATTAGGAACCAATGATGATAGCGGAATAAAACTTTATAAAACTGTATTTGAGCTGAGGTATCCCTTGTGGAAAAATTGTCGTGATCGGACTATAACTTTTCAAGGTCCCTGATATCGAACACGAAGAACTCAGTGCCTAATTTAACCTAGCCTAACCTAACTTAACCTAATTTTTCACCGAAAATATCGGTAAATCTCTCAGAATTTAATTCTAATTAATTTTACAGCAAAATAAAAAAATATGTAAATGACGGATAATGAAATCTCGATTATCACTTTATCATGCGAGAGTATAAAATGTTCGGTGACACCAGAACTTACCCCTTCCTTACTTGTTTTCTTATACAAACGAATGAATGTTTGTTTTTTAGTAACGCTAAGAGAACGGCTGAACCAATATTGATGAAATTTTCAAGAGAATGTTCTGTGTGAATCGGGGAAGGTTTAGAAATAAAAAACTTGTATGTCTTTCATGAGGAAAAGTCCGAAAATTGAAAAATTCCAAAAAGTTAATTTTTTCCATACAAATTTTTTCATTCAATTTTTTTGTTTTGTTTTTCAATTATTTAAATTGTTCAAATTTGGCGTTTGCTTCAAAAATGTTGCAAACAAAGTGATCAATTACAGATTGAAATTTGTTACGATGCCATGAAGAGGTCGCGCTAATATCGGTCGGCGTTCTTTTTGGCATCAACATACATTAGCAGCCCAAGGCACATGTACGAGTACTCCCAGAATGCGATGCCATACGTGCGGTACTATGCATCGCGGTCAATCAGCAAGCGATCGTCACGATGTCAGAGCAAGACTTTTCAAGCAACAGCTTCGACGGACTTTATCTTGAAGCAACGCATATATGGTGCTGTTAGATGCTAGATGTACTCTGTTGAGTGGCAAAAGAGAGGTTTGCCGCACGCACACATTATTCTTTGGATGGTGGTTACACAAAAAAATCAAATTGATGAAATTACGAATATTTAATTATGCGGTAATTCCTGATGCAAGGAAAGAAGATCCAGTATTATACAAGTGATGAAAACCAATAATGTTCATGGAACTTGCGGGCACCACAATCCTACTTCGATTTGTGTGACGACAATGGCACAAATGGATCGTGCTATATTCACCATTATTGTCTAATTCACATTTAAAACTCATATCAATGTTGAGTATTGCAGTTTGGTGTAACCATTAAAATACGTTTGTATGTACATCACCAAAGGAAACAACATGGCGGTTATTAGTCTTGAACGATACGGTCGATACGTAAAATGCACTAAAGCGCTTTGTATTTACTTTTGCAATTAATGAACGTTTTCCGACTGTTGTGCATCTAGCAGTTAATTTGGAGAATGGCCAAATAGTGTATTTCAACCCAGAGAATACAATACAGCTGGTGGAAACACCGCCAGCAACAAAATTAACATTGACGAGTTTTTGCTCAACTTTCGTCAGTGATCCGTTTGCGAGAACATTGCTCTATTCGGAAATATCTTGATATTGTACATGGAAAGCATCGTCGAAGAAATACTTACGCAGAAAGCAAGGCCAACCAGTAGATGAACATCCAGATGTGTTATCAACTAATACATTAGAACGAATTTACACAATCCAACCGAAAAATGACTATTGTTTCTACCTTCGGTTGCTATTGATTAATGTACGTGGTTCCATTTCATTTGAGTCATTGCATACTGTGAATGATATGGTGTATGCAACTTTTTGAAAAGCAAGCCAGCAATTACAATTGCTGGAAAATGATAATCACTGGAATGTAAATGAAGTTCGCACACTTTTCGCGATAATCATTTTGACATATCAGCTTCAAATCCGCGTCTATTATGGGATACGAGGAAAAATGACATTTCCGAAGACATTTTACATCGTCTTCACTAAAAATTGGAATGGGATCAATTTCGGTTGATACTTCCGATGGTTTGATATCAATTCCTTCTGCCGTTTATCGATTGACGAAAGATGAACTCATCACGAATGTGTATCCGAATATTGGCCAAATTATCGTAACTGCGATTCCTTAAGTGTACGCGCAATGTTAGCTGCCAAAAATACCGATGTTGTTGACTTAAACTGGAAAATTCAAATGACGACGCCGTGAATTATCCAGTGGAATTTCTAAATTCTTTGGAGAGGATTGGTATGCCACCGCATTATTTGCGTCTCAAAGTTGGGTCTGTCGTTATTATGTTTCGCAATCTTCATGCGCCGAAACTGTGTAATGGAACTGCAAAAGTAATGGAACCCGGCTGATTGTGATGCATCTATCGAATACAAGAGGCAGAATGCTTGATTCTACGAGTTCCTTTGAGTAAATAATAAATTTAACTTTCTCTTCATTTCAAAACACATATGAAATTTCACGCAGGACAACGGCTGTGACCCCGCAGTATATAAATAAAAATGAATCGCCAAAATGTATGTACGCTCATAACTTTCATACGACTGAACCAAATTTGATGATTCTTTTCCTACAATGTTCGTTGAGGTTTAGGGATGGTTTCTGCGGAGAGAAAAATTCGAATAATTGCCGGAAAACCCCTGAAAACAGCCCTTTTCTTTTTCGCATACAAACGAATGAATGTTTGTTCGTTAGTAACGCTAAGAGAACGGCCTAACCAATATTGATGAAATTTTAAGAGGTTGTTCGTCGTGGATTGGGAAAGGTTTAGAAATAAAGAACCTGTATGTCTTTCATGAGGAAAAGTCGGAAAATTGAACTATTCGAAAAAGTTAACTTTTTCCATACAAATGTTTTTATTCAATTTTTTTTTTTGTTTTTCAATTATTTAAATCTTTCAAATTTGGAGTTTGCTTCAAAAGAGAGATTTGCCGCACGCACACATTCTTCTTTGGATGGTGGAAGGTGGTTACACCAGATCAAATTAATGAAATAATTCAATAATGCGGCAATTCCTGATGCAAAGAAAGATCCAGTATTATACAAGTGATGAAAACCAATAAGGTTCATGGACCTTGCGGACACCACAACTCCACTTCGGTTTGAATGTCTGTCAATAAATGCACGAAACAGTATCCACGTACTTTTTTTTCGGAAACACAAACTAGAAATGATGGATATCCACTCTATCGGCGTTGCTCACCAGACGACAATGGCAGAACATTCAGCATTCAATTTATAGGCGTGAGTATGGATGTTGACAACACATGGATCGTACCATATTCGCCACTGTTGTCTAATTCACATTCAAAATTCATGTCAATGTTGAGTATTGCAGTTTGGTGTAATCGATAAAATACGTTTGTAAGTACGTCACCAAAGGAAGCAACATGGCGATTATTGGTCTTGAACGCTACGGTCGATACGTGAACTGCAATAAAGCGATTTGTAGGATATTTACTTTTGCAATTAATGAACGTTTTCCGACTGTTGTGGGTCTCGCAGTTAATTTGGAGAATGATCAAAGAGTATATTTCAACCCAGAGAATACAGTACAGCCAGTGGAAACGCCGCCAGCAACAAAATTAACATTGACGAGTTTTTTCTTAACTTTCGTCAGTGATGTGTTTGTGAGAACATTGCTCTATTCGAAAATACCTTGATATTGTACATGGAATGCATCGTCGAATAGTTACGTAGAAAGCAAGGCCAACCAGTAGATTG
The DNA here is from genome assembly GCF_023373825.1 of Bactrocera dorsalis. Taxonomy (NCBI): domain Eukaryota; kingdom Metazoa; phylum Arthropoda; class Insecta; order Diptera; family Tephritidae; genus Bactrocera; species Bactrocera dorsalis. The sequence goes on along the minus strand of NC_064308.1, from coordinate 16,770,467 downwards.
ACATCCAGGTGTCTTATCAACTAATGCATTAGGACGAATTTACACAATCCACCCGAAAACGACGATTGTTTCTACCTTCGGTTGCTATTGATTAATGTACGCGGTTCAAGTTCATATGAGTCATTGCATACTGTGAATGGTATATAGGAATATGTGCAAGTTTTGGAGAAGTAAGCCAGCAATTATAAATGCTGGAACACGTTAATCACTGGAATGAAAATGAAATTCGCATACTTTTCGATATAAACCTCGACATTGTCAAAGACATTTTACATCGTCTTCGCTAAAAATTGGAAATGGTTCAATTTCGGTTGATACTTCCGGTGGTTCGATATCAATTCCATCTTCCCTTTATCAATTCACGAAGTATGAACTCATCACAATTATTCGGACATTGGCCAAATTATCATAACTACGATTCCTTAAGTGCACGCACAAAGTTAGCTGCCAAAAATACCGATGTTGTTGACTTCAACTGGAAGATTCAAAGTCAAGTTCCGGGAGACTTGCGCTCATACAAATCGATCGATCGTCTTGACTATGAAGACGACGCCGTGAATGATACAGTGGTATTCCTAAATTCTTTGAACAGGCTTGGTATGCCACCGCATCATTTGCGTCTCAAAGTAGGATCTGTCGTTATTATGTTTCCCAATCTTCATGCGCCGAAACTGTATAATGGAACCCGACTGATTGTGACGCACCTATCGAGTACAAAGGGACAGAATGCTTGATCCTACGAATTCCTTTGAGTTCTAACGATTTGCCATTTTTGTTCAAACGTATTCCGTTTCCAGTGAAAATTGAATTTGAGATGACAGTCAACAGGACCTAAAGATAGTCGCATAGTGTGAGGCATAATTTTGGAAATGCTATGTTTTTCACGTGGCCGTAGCGTGCTCACGAGTTGGAAAACCATCTTTTCTGTACACCCGAACAGAAACCGAAAAATGTTGTTTATAAAGCTGCGTTACATTGAAAAAAAAAAAAAAAAATGAAATGATAAATTTAACTTTCTTTTCATTTCAAACTACATAATTTCACGCAGGACAACGGCTGCGGGGTCAGCTAGTTTATATATATTTGTTGATTTACCGCTCCTATTATCTTATGATTGTTTTTCTCTATTGTTTCTAAATGTTGTAGTACGTTTTCCCTATCTTCATTGTCCATGGTTCCGAAGGGCCATTTGTATGTAGTCCCTACAATATTAAATAGTCCTCTGCGTTTTTTGTTATTTCCTATAGGCATTAATGTGTTGATTTTTGCTTTAATAGACTTTATTTCTTCGTAGAATATTTCCCTATCATTCCTGTTATATTAGTTGAAATTATTTTCTAAGTTGTTTTCGATTTTATTTATAATCTGCTTAAATTCTTTGGGGTGTATTATGTGGATTACCGTTGCGGTTTGATTCACTATCTCTATCTCTCTCATTCTTATTTTAGCGTATCCCGATTGGTTTTCAAGTTTGTTTATTTGTAGAACTCCATTGATTGCCGTTATTATCGTTAGAAGTATCGTATTATTAATCCTGAAATTTAAATATTTCGTTTAACTTGGGTCTTGTATGCTTTTCTAAATTTTGAATCTTTAGATATTAAATGATTTCCCTCTTCTTTAAAGTTGTCTACTCCCTTGTATCTTGGTTGTGCTTTGTTAACTCTATGATTCTTTATATATTTATTCTGAAAATCTTGTATGTTTACCCTTTTTTCTTTTTTATTGATATTATTTATTATATTTTCTTTTTGCTTTTGTAATTTTTCCGCGAGTTTGTTTAGTTCTTGTTCGGAAAGTAAGTTATTTATGAAATCAATTGGCCTCTTTTTTGTCGTAGAATGTATGGTATTATTATAAGCAGTTATTGCTTTGAATACTTTCTCTTTCAGATTATCATTGTTATTTGCATCAGCATTAAAAAGTCTTAAGTGTTCATTCAAAGTTAAGTGTAATCTTTCAACATCTGCATTTCCTGTCTTGTTATAAGTAGTCGTTAGGTGTAGGTTTATTTTATTATCTTTTAAGAATTGTTTTATTGGCACTGTATCTAATTCATTGTCTGTTACTAAAGTTTCCGGTTTGCCTAAATACTTAATTCTTTCTTTTATGGTATTTACAATTGATATCCAAGTTCTGTCTTTTAATAATTTGACTGTCGCGTATTTTGTTAAGTTGTCGATGCTTGTGAGGTACATTATGCCTCTTTGTGGGTACCAAATATCAAAATGAACCATTTCATTATGTTTTTTAGGAGTTTCCGTAATATTTAAACTATGTTTGATAGGGTTTCTGTCGAACTTCGCCTTATTGCATATTTCACAATTATTGATGTATTTCTTTTTGTTTTTTTTATTTTTTCAAATATTTCATTTATTCCCTTGTGATTATTTTCCAGGTGTTTCTCTTCTATCAAAGTTAAAAGTTCTCCTTTGTCTGTTATATCTTTATGTTTGCTTTATTTGCGAAAAATTTTATGTATAACTCTTGAATATGTAGAAATAATTTGCCATCTGGGCAGTAAATTAATCCTTTTTCGGGTAGGTTCCTTTGATGTATTATTTTCTTTGTTATTGATTGCCTTTGCGCCCTTTGAATTATAAGTTGATTTTTATATATATTAATTGTATTTTCTGTTATTTTTATAAAGTATGCACTGTCCGTTTCTGTGCTATGTACAGTACCTATGTCGTCGTCGTTGCATATTTCATTTAAATTTAATTCTTTTATATTATTACTTTCGTAATTTAGTCTGCTTAGACCATCTGCAATTACATTTTCTTTACCTTTAATATATAAAATGTCAAAATCAAATTCATTGATTTTAATTTTTCACCTTTGCAATTTTGAATTAGGTTCCTTTATATTATTTAAACAAACCAATGGACGATGATCTGTTTTAATCTGGTGAATCTGCGACCAAAAAGATATTGGCGAAAATATTTAGTGGCCCACACTATGGCTAACAACTCTTTCTCTATAGTGCTATAATTTTTCTCATTTCCATTCAAAGTACGACTGGCAAATGACATTGTTTTGTTATCTTGCATTTTTAATGTTTATTTTTGAATCCTTTTTTAAATATTTTATTAAATGGTATGCTATTTTAGAGTATTCTTTGATAAACCTCCTATAGTATCCCGTAATACCTTAAAATGCTTTTATTTCTTTAACGCTTCTTGGAAGTAGAATCTTTTCTATTGTTTCCACTTTTTGAGGGTTTTGTTTAATACCATCTTTTGTAATCAAGTGACCTAGGAATTTTGTTTCTTGTTTTAGGAAATCGCATTTGTTTAATTGGATCTTTAGATTTTTTTCTTTTATTCTCATTAAAATTTTGCTCAATGATTCTAGGTGCTCTTCTACGCTTGTAGAAAATACTAGAATATCATCCATGTACACAATGCCAATTTTACCGATATACATATTCGTTTAATATATTGTGCATTAGCCTTTGGAACGTTGCCGGTGCATTTCGCAATCCAAAGGGTATTCTTAGAAATTCATAATGTCCATTTGCAGTGGAAAATGCTGTTTTATGTATGTCGCGTTCGTCCATTTCAATTTGATGAAAACCTTTGGCTAAGTCGAGAGTTGAAAAATATTGGCATCTTCCCAATTTGTGAAATATATCGTCTATATTTGGAATTGGGAATCTGTCCTCCGTAGTTACGCTGTTCAACTTCCTGTAGTCGATCACAAGACGCCATTTTTGTTCATTGGTTGCATCCAGCTTCTTTGGTACCAGCCAAATAGGGCTGTTGTAAGGACTAGAGGATGCTCTTATTATGCCTTGAGTTAACATTTGGTCTGTTTGTTTTTCTATTTCCGGTTTGTGTATTTCTGGGTATCGGTAGATTTTAGAGTAAACTGGAATATCATTTTTGGTTATTATTCTATGTTTTGTTGAACTCGTAAATGTTAAATTATCATTTTCGTTGTAAAATACGCTTTTATATCTTTGATATATTTATAAGTCTATTTTTGTCTTTACCGTTAAGGTGATTGGTGTCAACGAATTCTGTGACACATTTATCTTTTATGTCATTACAGAAGATTTCCACCTCATTGTCTTTATAGCTCATTTCGTTATATATTTCTTCTTCTTTTGTTAGATAAAAAGTCAATATTGTTTTATTTGTTTTTATAATTCTGTTTGGGTAGTCTTTTATCGCATTTATCTTCGTTAAGATATTGTTACCAATAAGTCCGTCCAAGTTCTTGTTAAAATTACATTCCAGGAATTCACATATGATTTCTTTTTCATTATATTCTTTAAATATTGGGAACCTGCAAAGTTTCTTAACTTCCGTTTTTCTTCCCACTGCTGTGACTTGCACATCTACTTCCCTCTTCCGTTTCAGGTTACAAACATTTTTGTTGATCAAACTGAACTCTGCTCCAGTGTCAATGATGAAATATAACTTTCTTATGTGTGTATCTATTATTATATAGGCTAATTGTTTTGTGGATTTGCATTGCCAATATCCATATGTTCTAGTTTATTGCGATTTGATATTGCGGACCGATTATAATTTCCTGATTGGTTGTAATTCCGCGTTTGATTCCCGTCTCTTTGTTGATTAAAGTTTTTCTGTGCGTTATAATTTGTGTTTGTTATCTGGTTTGACATTCTAGTTTGGCTTGATCCATACATTCCAACATAGCCACCATTATATCTGTTTTGTGGCATATAATTGTTATATCTATTATAACTACTGTTATAAGTGGGGATATTATTTATATTTTGGTTGGATCTGGGAAATGTTCTATTGTTAACGTTATCGCTAAAATTAGTCCTACGATAGCTATTAGGGTTACGATTTTTCCTTTGTTGCCCTAGCACTGTGAAGCCTTGATGTCTAGCTTCTAATATTATTTTGTATGCCTTTTCTAGGCTATCCGGGTCTCTTGCTATAATTATAGTTTTAGTGGGTTCTGGGAGATGTTCCTTAAATGATTTCAGTGCTATCCTATTAACTTCATTCGTTGAGAAATTTAAATCATTATGCGCTAATATTCTATTATGTAGTTTATTTCTAATTTTATTTATTTTGAAATAGTTATTATCTATCGTTGAGTCGAGACTAATGGTTTTCAACTCATCCATAAGTTCCGCTGAACTTCTCTTTTCCCCGAAATTGCTAAGAAGTATGTGTTTTAATGTTTCCCAATCACAAACTTGTCCATATCTGTGAATTGTTTCCCCAGTTTTTCCTACGGATCTTCCTTTCAGAAAATTGAATAACATTTTTTGATTACCTACATCAAAAGTTAGTATTGTGGGTAATATATCTTCAATTTGTTTAATGAAGTCTGTTAGTTGGTTTGGATCTCGTCCATCAAAGTCTGCAATTCCGTTAATACAGTTCAAAGTGAGTTGAAAAAATGGTATGGTGGATGCTTCCATTTTGAGAAATTTTTATTTCAAGTGAAAATTATATATATAAAAAAAATGTTCGTATTTATGTAATAAGTTCCTACTGGGTAATTTAGTTGCTATTGTAAAGTTTGAGAGGTACATTTATCTAACAGTTTCAAAGAGATCCAGTCCAGACACATTAGCAATTTTATCATTTTTGAAGTCACTGTTTTAATGAAACATTATTATTGGACTTTGAATTTGCAACACTCTGCATACGTACAATTGAATTTTATTTTACACTATTGTGTGATAATTTTTTACACATTGTTTTGTATTTTCTTACTTACTATAAAAAATTTTAATATATTTATATATATATGTATTTTTCTCACTCTTATTTGTTCTGCTGTTGCTTTTGTTGTAATCGCTGTTACTGCTGCTGCTGTTGCTGTTGTTGCTGCTGTTGCTTTTGTTGTTATTGCTATTACTGCTGCTGCTGTTGCTTTATATAGGGTGATTTTTTAAGAGCTTGATAAGTTTTTTTTAAAAAAAAAACGCATAAAATTTGCAAAATCTCATCGGTTCTTTATTTGAAACGTTAGATTGGTTCATGACATTTACTTTTTGAAGATAATTTCATTTAAATGTTGACCGCGGCTGCGTCTTAGGTGGTCCATTCGGAAAGTCCAATTTTGGGCAACTTTTTCGAGCATTTCGGCCGGAATAGCCCGAATTTCTTCGGAAATGTTGTCTTCCAAAGCTGGAATAGTTGCTGGCTTATTTCTGTAGACTTTAGACTTGACGTAGCCCCACAAAAAATAGTCTAAAGGCGTTAAATCGCATGATCTTGGTGGCCAACTTACGGGTCCATTTCTTGAGATGAATTGTTGTCCGAAGTTTTCCCTCAAAATGGCCATAGAATCGCGAGCTGTGTGGCATGTAGCGCCATCTTGTTGAAACCACATGTCAACCAAGTTCAGTTCTTCCATTTTTGGCAACAAAAAGTTTGTTAGCATCGAACGATAGCGATCGCCATTCACCGTAACGTTGCGTCCAACAGCATCTTTGAAAAAATACGGTCCAATGATTCCACCAGCGTACAAACCACACCAAACAGTGCATTTTTCGGGATGCATGGGCAGTTCTTGAACGGCTTCTGGTTGCTCTTCACCCCAAATGCGGCAATTTTGCTTATTTACGTAGCCATTCAACCAGAAATGAGCCTCATCGCTGAACAAAATTTGTCGATAAAAAAGCATTTCGAACCGAACACTGATTTTGGTAATAAAATTCAATGATTTGCAAGCGTTGCTCGTTAGTAAGTCTATTCATGATGAAATGTCAAAGCATACTGAGCATCTTTCTCTTTGACACCATGTCTGAAATCCCACGTGATCTGTCAAATACTAATGCATGAAAATCCTAACCTCAAAAAAATCACCCGTTATGTTGCATCCAAACTCAAATAACCGCTACCGTTGTACGAATGTTTTACAGTAAAAATCGCACTTTATTTATTTATATATTTTGAATTTATATTTGCTCATTATTTGCTGATATTGTTTAAGGTTTTCTTGTTGCGCATTTAACACGATTTAAATGTTTTTATATTACCTTAGTAAAGTTTTTGTATAGTTCTATTATATATTACAATTATATTCTATTCTCTCCCAATTGATTAATTGTGAATTCTTGATTTTCTTTTCTCTAGTTTTGGTTCATTTATTATTATCAGGGTTCTCACTGACTTTCTAAAATTGTTCGTTTATCCTCGTCGCCAGTTTTAGGTGTATGTTGCCGAGTTAATAATACAGAAACCAAGCTTCTTTGCTTAGTTTTATACTTTCGCAATAGGGTTAAAAATAAAAAGACGAGCTTCTTCGCTTGGGTCTATTTTCCAACTGCTACTGATCTTTATTTTTCTAACTGTCCTGCTTAGATTCTAATTTGTTTGTGCGCGCAGGCACTTATACATGTGTTTATCTTATAACGGGTGATTTTTTTGAGGTTAGGATTTTCATGCATTAGTATTTGACAGATCACGTGGGATTTCAGACATGGTGTCAAAGAGAAAGATGCTCAGTATGCTTTGACATTTCATCATGAATAGACTTACTAACGAGCAACGCTTGCAAATCATTGAATTTTATTACCAAAATCAGTGTTCGGTTCGAAATGTGTTTTATCGACAAATTTTGTTCAGCGATGAGGCTCATTTCTGGTTGAATGGCTACGTAAATAAGCAAAATTGCCGCATTTGGGGTGAAGAGCAACCAGAAGCCGTTCAAGAACTGCCCATGCATCCCGAAAAATGCACTGTTTGGTGTGGTTTGTACGCTGGTGGAATCATTGGACCGTATTTTTTCAAAGATGCTGTTGGACGCAACGTTACGGTGAATGGCGATCGCTATCGTTCGATGCTAACAAACTTTTTGTTGCCAAAAATGGAAGAACTGAACTTGGTTGACATGTGGTTTCAACAAGATGGCGCTACATGCCACACAGCTCGCGATTCTATGGCCATTTTGAGGGAAAACTTCGGACAACAATTCATCTCAAGAAATGGACCCGTAAGTTGGCCACCAAGATCATGCGATTTAACGCCTTTAGACTATTTTTTGTGGGGCTACGTCAAGTCTAAAGTCTACAGAAATAAGCCAGCAACTATTCCAGCTTTGGAAGACAACATTTCCGAAGAAATTCGGGCTATTCCGGCCGAAATGCTCGAAAAAGTTGCCCAAAATTGGACTTTCCGAATGGACCACCTAAGACGCAGCCGCGGTCAACATTTAAATGACATGAACCAATCTAACGTTTCAAATAAAGAACCGATGAGATTTTGCAAATTTTATGCGTTTTTTTTTAAAAAAAAGTTATCAAGCTCTTAAAAAATCACCCTTTATTTGCATATGTTGTATTTTATTATTTTTATTTTTTCTTTTACTGATTTTACTGATCGAATTTGTCCAAGCTTACTATTTGCGCAATCCTGCTTATACTTTTGGAGTATAAGGGGTATTCCCGGAAAACGAGGTCAAGTGTATACTTGAAAATTATTTTTTTTTTTTTTTAATTTGTGTGTTTGGATACACGTAAATAGGACCTTTTTCATTAGATATGTATACAGCAGTATATATATAATTATATATTATAGTATATACTGTTCATAGATATATTTGGATATACAAATATATATAGCACAACAAATATATATACCAAACTGTTTTTCGGTTTCCCGGAAATTAACCGTAAGTTGAAACAGTTTGGCAGCAACCGTTCTCTTAAAATGTTAACCGACTTGAATACAGTTTTTATGGATAAGAACTGTATCTGTTAACCTTCTTCTTCTTTACTGGCGTAGACACCGCTTACGCGATTATAGCCGAGTCAGCAACAGCGCGCCAGTCGTTTCTTCTCTTCGCTACGTGGCGCCAATTGGATATTCCAAGCGAGGCCAGGTCCTTCTCCACTTGGTCCTTCCACCGGAGTGGAGGTCTTCCTCTTCCTCTGCTTCCCGCGGCGGGTACTGCGTCGAATACTTTCAGAGCTGGAGTTTTTTTGGGGAATTTTTTTGTTTTTTTTTTTATTTTCTTTTAACTTTTGGCCTTTGCCACACAATCTTTTATGGGTTTAGTTTTGTAGTTTTGCTAATTGCACGTTAGGGTTTTTTTTGCACAATTTTTAGGATATTTTATATGTATATTTATATGTATTTATATGTTTCTCACGCTATATTTTTGTGTTTCACTCGGGATTTAAAATTTTTGTATTGGTATAAAAATATATTTATATATTACGTTACGGAACCGTTTCGTGCTTTCCGTTTTCAACTGTTTTTTTTTTGTATGTAAGTCTGTATGTATTTATCACTAAACTTTGATTTCACTTGCAATATATTTTTTTGTATATATGTATATTACATTAAATTTTTGTATATGTCACCTCACTGATTTTTGTCCACGAATTTTTGTAAGTTTTTTTTTTTTGAACAAGTTGTATATATGTTTATGTCACAATTTTAATCTTTCTGTTTTTTTTTCCAATAGTGCCGTTCTTTGCGGCTCGAAGGACCAATGTTTTATTGACTGCCTGCTTCACTTACCACTTCTTCGCTTTGGTGATTTTAAAATAAAGAACCAAACTCCGGTTTTACCACTTTATTAGTGTAGCTTTTCACAGTATAAATTTGACACTTCTTTGGTATGTTTTCTCACCAATATTTTTATTTTATTTTATTAAAGCTTACATAATAAACAAATTATTATACAAACTAAAGTACGCAGCGCTAGCATCATAGGGCTCACCAATACGAGTATAATCACTATTATAAATTAATTTCAAATTGGCTTTATTTAATCAATATAAGCACTACTAATATATAAGCAATAATTCAAATTGACTTCAAATGATGGATCGAGCTGGAGCGCTGCATAGCGGTGGCGGAAAAGCGACGTGAATTCAAAGGCGGTCGAATCAGGACTGTCCTGTGTATACGCTGACCCTTTTTTAAGTGGAATGGTGTGGTGTGTGTTTGAGTATGTGTGTTAGAGATGGGTGTAGGTGTGGTGTGGGGCAGGCGACTAAGGCTCATTTAGCCCAACTGATAAAATGATAGACCTCATAGAGCAGACAATTGAAAAAAGAACGGGAAAAAATATATTTTTAATTGCAGAGGCAAAAATAAATATAAATACTGGAGACAAAACTGAAATCGAATTTTACGAAGACCGTCTCAGGAATTTATGGAGCTACATGGAAAGAAATATCCACGAATTGACACTCCATTACAACAATTCAAATTTTAATGTTGAAATACAAGATCCATTTTGTGACGTCACTCACGTTATGAAAAGGTTAAAGAAACAAAAAAACCAATTTAAAAAATAGAAAAGATGAGCTATGTGTAGAAGATATTACCTTTGGTAAGCAGCGCATAGAAGATATACGTTTTGAGAAGCATTGCGTTGATGACATACATATTGTAGAAAGTCAAGCTGCGCGTAGAATATATACGTTTCGAAAAGCAATTCGTTGATGACATATTGAAGGAACGCAAGTTGCGCGTAGAAGATAAGTATAATCTTCGAGAAGTATCGCATTGATGACAAAAGGGAAGAGCACGACTTAATGGTAGCTAACAACAAGTCGACAACTAAATGCGATCAAAAACTATGTAACCTGGCAAAAACGAAGAAAACTGAAGCACAAAAGGAATCTTGGAGAGTTAAAAATTTGGATAATGACTTTAAACAAGGGATTTTATCATCTACGGGAAGAGAAGACTTTAAGAGGCGTTTAATTCCCCGGAAGAGTCCTTACTTCGGAGAAAGTAAGGAGGCTGGTTATCTTGTTACAGGTGCAACAATGGATCTTGACCCGCCTGGTGAAGACATGACAATTGAAGTCGATGACGTTGAAGGTATGACAGCGGAAGATGCAGTACTGAATCCAAAAGCCAAGAAGGAGAAACGGATGAGATGTCTACCAATCAACCATATAGAACAATTACCGAAAGACGAATGCAATGAAGAGGAAAATACTAAGGTACAAAGAAAGAAGCGTCACATTAAAGATATAGCGTCGTCCGATGTGAAAGAAGAAAAATCGACAGGATACCTTTGTAACGAATTTGAAGAAATAGTTATGAGCAAACTATCATTAATTTAACACGGAAAGGTGCATAGTCATCGTGAACGTCACTTAGTTGACGAACCTGACATGATCACAAACTGTAGTTCCTTTTGTCGCCCGGGAGAATGTTCAAAATTGAACATGTTCGTTGCCACCAAAGGACGGACAACAAATTATATTTAAGCTTTTTATATATTTCACAAATGTTAAATAAGATAAGAAAAATCTTACTATTGTAATAAACTATACTGTAGGGTGCTTCAAACAAGTTTTTTTTTTAATTTTTTTCAACTCTTACCCCCTCAAATGTTAGTGATTAACAAACAAAAAATCCTCCCCCCAGCCAGGCGCTGTAGCTTAACTCTAAGGGGCGCTATTTTTTTTAGGTTCCCATACATTTTACATAGGAATTTTCGTTTTTTTATTCAAACTAAAATTTCACCAACTAATTTTCGTTTCTCACAAATAACCATCACATATTCAGAAAGTTCACTTTTTAAATTTTAAAAATTTCTGCGAAAAAGTTTGATTATCTCAATTAGTCAATTAAATATAGTGACTTGAAATTTGGAATTTTTTCAATAAAAATAAAAAAAGTGGGTTGGGTTTAGTTTAGTATCTCATTTTCACCGCTTATTCCTCTTAAATGCGTGCACGGATTTTTTTAAATTTATATAGCACGCATAGCCAATGAATTAAATTTTGGTTTAAATGTAAATTTATTGTTAAATGTTAATTTATTTTTTAGATATAAGTAAGCAAAAAACGCACATTTTCACATTTGCTCAAGCAATGGCTCTCTTCTTTTGACGTTTTTGTTGCACTGCTTGTAAAAAATTTAAACAATTGAACACACACACATTCTTTGAAATATATTTAATTGAATTAATGATAAATTATGGATTTTTAGTTGCATTTCTATGTACAATTTAATAAATAAAACAGCTTTCAATTACATGTTATGTTCTTCCTTGAAATGTAAGCAAAATTACTGAATATGAACTGTCAAACGACGAAGAAAATAAGCACAAAAGGAAGATAGTAATAACCCAACGAATCAAAATGGTAGGTCTTATATACTGCGGCGCTTGTTTCAATGTAATATATTATACTAGCTGACCCCGCAGCCGTTGTCCTGCGTGAAATTATATGGTTTGTAATGAAAAGAAAGTTAAATTTCTCATTTCATTTTTTTTTCAATGTAACGCAGCTTTATAAATAACATTTTTCGGTTTCTGTTCCGGTGTACAGAAAAGATGGTTTTCCAACTCGTGAGCACGCCACGGCCGTGTGAAAAACATAGCATTTCCAAATTTATGCCTCACACTATGCGACTATATTTAGGTCCTGTTGATTGACATCTCAAATTTAATTTTCACTGGAAACGGAATACGTTTGAACTTAAAAGAGAAATCCTTAGACCTCAAAAGAATTCGTAGAATCAAGCATTCTCCTCCTTGTATTCGATAGGTGCGTCACAATCAGTCAGGTTCCATTACACACTTTCGGCGCTTGAAGATTGCGAAATATAATAACGACGGATCTTACTTTGAGACGCAAATGATACGGTGGCATACCAAGCCTGTCTAAAGAATTTAGTACTACCACTGGATAATTCACGGCGTCGTCTTCATACGACCGATCGATTTGTATGAGCGCAAGTCTCCCGGAATTTGACTTTAAATCTTTCAGTTGAAGTCAAAAACATCGGTATTTTTGGCAGCTAACATTGCACGTGCACTTAAGGAATCGTAGTTACGATAATTTGGCCAATGTCCGAACATTTGTGATGAGTTCATCTTTCGTGAATTGATAAAGGGTAGATGGAATTGATATCGAACCACCGGAAGTATCAACCGTTATTGTACCATTTCCAATTTTTAGCGAAGACGATGTAAAATGTCTTTGACAATGTCGATGTTTATATCGAAAAGTATGCGAACGTCATTTTCATTCCAGTGATTAACGTGTTCCAGCATTTGTAATTGCTGGCTTACTTCTCCAAAACTTTCACATATTCCCATATACCATTCACAGTAAACAATGACTCAAATAAAGTTGAACCGCGTACATTAATCAATAGCTACCGAAGATAGAAACAATCGTCGTTTTTCGGGTGGATTGTGTAAATTCGTCCTAATGCATTAGTTGATAAGACACCTGCATGTCAATCTACTGGTTGGCCTTGCTTTCTGCGTAACTATTCGACGATGCATTCCATGTATAATACCAAGGTATTTTCGAATAGAGCAATGTTCTCACAAACGAATCACTGACGAAAGTTGAGAAAAAACTCGTCAATGTTAATTTTGTTGCTCTCGATGTTTTTCACTGGCTATACTGTATTCTCTGGGTTGAAATACACTCTTTGGCCATTCTCCAAATTAACTGCGAGACGCACAACAGTCGGAAAACGTTCATGAATTGTAAAAGTAAATATCCTACAAAGCGCTTTATTGCAGTTCACGTATCGACCGTATCGTTCAAGACCAATAATCGCCATGTTGCGTCCTTTGGCGACGTACTTACAAACGTATTTTATCGATTACACCAAACTGCAATACTAAACATTGATATGAGTTTTGAATGTGAATTAGACAACAGTGGAGAATATAGTACGATCCATGTGTTGTCAACATCCATACTCACGCCTATAAATTGAATGCTGAATGTTCTGCCATTGTCGTCTGGTGAGCAACGCCGATAGAGTGGATATCCATCATTTCTAGTTTGTGTTTCCGAAAGAAAAGTACGTGGATACTATTTCGTGCATTTATTGACATGAATCTTATTGGTTTTCATCACTTCGTATAATACTGGATCTTTCTTTGCATCAGGAATTGCCGCATGATTGAATGATTTCATCAATTTGATCTGATGTAATCACCTTCCACCATCCAAAGAAGAATGTGTGCGTGCGGCAAACCTCTCTTTTGCCACTCAACAGGGTACATCTAGCATCTAACAGCACCATAGTATATGCGTTGCTTCAAGATAATGTCCATCGAAGCTGTTGCTTGAAAAGTCTTGCTGTGACATCGTGACGATCGCTTTCTGATTGATCGCGACCCATAATACCGTACGAATGTCATCGCATCCTGGGAGCACTCGTTCATGTGCCTTGGGCTGCTAATGTGTTGATGCCAAAAAGAACGCCGACCGATATTACCGCGACCTCTTCATGGCATCGTGACAAATTTCAATCTATAATTGATCACTTTATGTGAAAAACACATAACATTTTCACTGTATAATTTCAAAAAATTTTTGAAGCAAACGCCAAATTTGAAAGATTTAAATAATTGAAAACCAAAACAAAAAAATTGAATAAAAAATTTGTATGGAAAAAATTAACTTTTTGGAATTGTTCAATTTTCCGACTTTTCCTCATGAATGACATACAGTTTTTTTTTATTTCTAAACCTTCCCCAATCCACGCAGAACATTCTCTGCAAATTTCATCAAGATTGGTTCATTCGTTCCCTTAGCGTTGCTAATAAACAAACATCCATTCATTTCTATGGGAAAAAGAAAAGGGCCGCTTTTAGGGATTTTCCGGCAATTTTTCGAGTTTTATTCTCCGCATAAACCATCCCTGAACCTCAACGAACATTTAAAAAAAAGAATTATCAAATTACGTTCAGTCGTATGAAAGTGATGGGCGTACATACATTTTGGCGATTCATTTTTATTTATATAGATTGAAAATATAATGAAAATTTGGAATAAAAAATCGCGCGATTTTTTATTCCAAATTTTCGCCTGCGGCGCTTGTTTCGATGTAATATATTATACTGAAAATATAATGAAAATTTGGAATAAAAAATTGCGCGAATTTTTATTCCAAAATTTCGCCTGCGGCGCTTGTTTCAATGTAGTATATTATGCTGAAAATATATTCAAAATTTGAAAAAAAAAAATTGCGCGATGAAAACCCAATTTTATTATTTAGGGAGTCTTGTATAAATGGTTGGTTGGGTTATCTTGGTACTTCAACTTCTTGTATGCATTATTACCGATGCATATACAATTTTTAATTTTCAGTGTTTTTATTATTTAAATAAAGTGGATTTCCAGTTTAATTCATTGAAATAATAAAAATAATAAACATAGAGTCACTCTATGCGTAAAAATACATAAATTTTATAATAATTAGTGAAAATTGTATGGAAAAACTACGATTTTACACCATTTTCAGGAGGCTGCCCCAGAGCCCCCCGTGGTCCTAGGGGAGGGAAGGCTGCTATTATTCAAAAGCTCCATTCATTACCTTTCAAATGAGGGGGGTAGCAAGCCCCCAGCCCCCTCCCCTTTTGCGCAAAACCTCTTCAAAATGGGATACTAAACTAAACATTCCCCAAAAAAGTTTCTGAGAATAACAATTTTGTCGCGGGAATATTTAAAGATTGAAAAGCTGGTGTACATATGTATTAAAAAAGGGGTAAGTATAATCATTCTCAACTTTCGTTAAATATTGTAACAGATTGTGTTGAGGTAAGTAGGGTGAGTAATATTTTAGTATTACAAATGTATTATTAAGGTAAGTATACAAGAATTCAAATAATTCAGTATTTTATAATTTTTATAATTCATTTTTCTTAATTTTAATTTTAGGTTTAAATATACATATGTATATATCTTGTCGCTTGGCGCAACACCGGCCACCTTGACAGGATCAGATTCCTTCAATATCCAGTGGAAGCACGGCCAGTTTGTGGATGGAACGCTTAATCCTTTCCGTCTTGGTTGCTACGTCTGCGACCCGCACCTTGGCGTCTTTCCCTTCGACGGTTGCGACGACGCGCCCTAGTACCCACTGCTGCGGCACGTTGTCCTTGTGGACGAGAACGAGGTCGTTGAGCTGCATATTGCGTTTGGGGTCTAGCCACTTGTTGCGCTCCTGAAGGCCCGTCAGGTATACTTTGAACCACTGTCGCCAGAACTGTTGCTTGAGACAGCAAACAAGTTGCCATCTCTCGCAACAACGAACTGGGTCCACTGGCACCTTCTCTGGTAATGCCCGCAGGGAGCATCCTATTAATAGATCCGCTGGTATTAACGCCTCGCCGTCGTTGGGATCTTGGCTCAGAGGGACTAGAGGGCGAGAGTTGAGGATGGCCTCCACTTCGGCCAACACTGTTGCTAACTCCTCTGCTTTGAGTAACGCGCTGCCGGTTACCCGAACGATGCCCATAATCCGCCGAAGTGCGGCGCCCGCGGTGGTATAAAGATGAAGCTGCACCCTTCGTCTGCTGCGAATCTCTTCAGTTCTGGACCCATTGCTAGAAACGCCTCCTTCAATTCGCGCAGCTTAGGATCGGCGCCGACGAAATCGCTGAATATCTTCGTCGGGATTCCTCGGCGTCCAATGAACCTTTTTAGGGCGAGAATAAATGAATTAGAAGATAGGTCCGAAACTAATTCTAAATGTACTGCTTTGGAGGTAAAGCAAACGAAAACTGCAGTATATGTTTTTACGGGTGGTCGGCCGCGTAGTTTTAACGTTGTGTATATCGGACCACAAAAATCTACGCCACATATAAGAAAGGGCCGTAGTGCTCGAAGTCTTTCGACTGGCAAATTTCCCATTATTTGGTTTTGCAACTTCGTCTTGTAATGAAAACAATGTATACAGTTTCTTACGGTTCTACTGCAAGCTTCTCGGGCATTAATTAGCCATATGCGTTCTCGGAGAAGCGCAACCAACGCTTTAGCTCAAGAGTGGTGAAATTTGGCATCGTATGGGAGAGGTGCATGTAATAGGCGATCTCCTACTCGGATTAATTTGAATGACAGCGGCATATCCGAGTACTCATGCAAAAACGGGTTGAGTTGGTAGCGTGGTACCTTTATGCAATTTTTGAATAACATCCGAAAATTCTGAATGGTGGACCACTTGTGCAATTTTTAGAAAACTCAAGTTTAGCTCTTCTGAAGTCAGATCTTGTCCCCTGGAGGATTTTGGTGGTCGCCTGATCCATCGTAATATATATGCGACAATTTTTTATGAGAAGAAAATTTTTCAATGAGGTCCAATATTGAATTTTTCTCAGCAGTCGAAATTAATGTAAATGTAGTTTTTTCTTCTTCTCTAATGCTTCGTCTTCTGGTGAGAGCTGGAAGTAGTTATTAATTGGCCATAATGCAGGGTCTTCTAGGAGGAACTGTGGATCGCCAAACCATATCGAATTATTCAATTCGTCCACGTTACAACCCCGAGACACTTGATCGGCAGGATCTTGTTTCGTTGGCACATGTCGCCAATCTACTTTGTCAGTCAACTCTTGGATTTCGGACAATCTGTTTGCAACGAAGGTTTGTAGTGAGGATGGATGTGTTTTAATCTAATGTAAAACGATTTCAGAGTCTGTCCAGAAAGTAATTTTGTCGAAATGTCGATTCAACATAGGCGCTACTCTTGACCATAATTTCGAAAGAAGATGTGCTGCCGAGAGCTCGAGACGCGGAAGAGATTTGGTCTTCAGCGGAGCCACTCTAGACTTTGCAGTAAGCAGCATGCATTTAATACCACTAGCAGATTGGCTTCGTATGTATATGCAGCATCCGTACGCCCTTATTGAAGCGTCGGAGAAGCCATGTATTTGGCAGATGGCACTCGACTCAACGTTTACGTAACGAGGAATGCTTATCGATGAGAGCTGTATTAGGTTGGCTTTAAAGTTCTGCCAGCTAGTGTCAAGGTGCAATGGAATCGACTCATCCCAATCTAGTTTTTGGATCCAAAGCTCTTGCAATAAGATTTTTGGGGCTAGTAATCCAAGAGGATCAAAAAGGCGAGCAGAAACTGACAATATGTTTCGTTTAGTGGCTCGCAGATCATTAAAATTGTCATCCAAAACTAATCGAAACAAATCCTCTTTCGGCAACCAATGGATTCCTAACGTTTTAGTGGAACTGTTGTCATTGAAGCTTAATGACTTTTCAGTGCAATCACTGTCGAAAAATTTAGGGTGGTTCGAAAACCACTTCGTTAAGGTGAATCCTGCCGAGTTTAATATTTTAATTACCTCACTTCTCAAAAGACCTAGAGACTCAAAATTTTCGCACCCTCTTAATAAATCATCAACATAAAAGTCTCTTTTGATGGCCAATGAACCGAGTGGGTATTTCATTGTATTGGCATCACTGAGCAATTGCAAACACCGTGTTGCGAGAAATGGAGCAGGTGCAGTGCCGTATGTTATGGTGTTAAGACGAAAAATTTGAATTTGCTCAGAAGGATGCTCTCTCCACACAATAAGTTGACAATTTCTGTCTTGTTCATGCATAATTATTTGACGGTACATTTTAGTAATGTCCGCTGTTAGTGCATACTTATGTAATCGAAAACGAAGAAGAGTTGAATATAATTCTTCTGGGATGGTTGGACCTACCATCAAAAGTTCATTCAACGTTATTTGAGTTGAAGATCGACTCGAGGCATCAAATACAACACGTAATTTGGTTGTTGTGCTCTCGGGCCTTAAAACGCATTGATGTGGAATGAAATAGTGTGGCTCACTCGGGATCTTATTGTTCGTTGGGCTCATGTGACCCAATGCTCTATATTCATTCATAAAGTCCAGATACATTTTACGAAGTTCTAGATCTTTCAACGTTCTTCTCTCCAGGGCCTGAAACCGCCGAACTGCGGTTTCATAAGAGTGACCGAGTAACTTACGGTCAGCTTTAAATGGCATTCTGACTTGAAGACGTCCTGAAGGCAATACTTGAGTTGTTTTCACGAAAAATTTTTCACACTCTTTTTTCTCTTGTGTGAATTTGATGCCATTTGTTTCTGAAGGTAATTCTTCTGAAGCCCAGAACTTTTGGACCACCGAATTAATTGACATCAGATTGGCATAATGTGCTAGTTGCAGAAGGAGGAGGACTTAGATTGTTGGCATATTTGCCAGACACAACCCACCCTAAAAGGGTTTTCTGTAGCGTTGGTTGATTAAGGCCACTTTTAATTTGGCCAACCGCCTACAAATCGAAAAAGGTTTCTGCACCCAATAAGATATCAATCTTTTTTGATTTATGGAATTCTGGATCCGCCAATTTAGAATTGTGCGGAATTTTCCAGCCATTAACATTTATGTTATGGTCTGGATGGTCAGCCGAAATGCAACGCATTATCCAGAATTCCGCCGAAAATTCGTAATTATTTACCCGCGACTTAACAAACGCGCTTAGTTTTGTCCCCACTTTCGTGTTGGAATTTCCAATTCCTATTATGTTCAACGTTTTGTGTTGGTGACGAATCCGCAACTTTTGTGCCAAGTCCTCCGTCATAAAGTTGACTTGGGAGCCTGAGTCCAGTAACGCTCTCGCAGGCAGGTATTCACCGTAACTGGTCCTCACTTGAATAACAGCTGTCGCCAACATTACCCGATCCGGCATACTCGCTGTATGCATGGCATGTGTGGTTGATGGTTGCGGATAAGATGCAGCGGGGAAGGATGTGTGATGCGATCTATTGCATACACGACATCGATCCGCTCTACACTTGGACACAGTGTGCCCCTTACGCAAGCAATTTATGCATAAGGGCACCGATTTCACAAACTCGAACCTCTGTTGTACCGGAAGCGCCTTGAAAGTGGGGCAGGCAGTAAAAGGATGTTCTTTTGACTTGCATTTTTGACAAGTTGGCTGCTTTGCCTCTGCAGCAACTAAAGCTGATTTAGTCCTGTCCATGTGTGGCTGCTTCATGTGGCTCATGCTGGTTGTGGCTCCGGATTTCGTTCTGAGCAAGATGCTCCTTCCGCTGCTAACTGCTGAAACTTTCTATTTAAAGTTGCTTCGAAATCCTTCCATAATGGTAAGTGATCGTAGTCAAGTTGGTCTTCCCACTTGGATCGGGTGGCAGAGTCAACTTTTGTCATAACTATATGTATTATAATGGCGTTTGTTATTTGCTTCTCATCGCCCAGAGATAGCAAAGAGTCATAAACAGCAGACACTTCATCAATCATTGATCGCAATGAAGGCGCGGATGGCTTTGGGATGGTTGGCAGCTCAAAAAGTTTAGATATTATATTGAAAAATATCAAGCATTTGTTATCATAGACCTTTTTGAGGCTTGCCAACGCTTTCGGGTAATTTTCATCCGACATCTGAAACGCTTTAACTGTTCCCAGAGCCTCTCCAGATAGACAATTTACCAAATGGTTAAATTTTTCTATATCTGGGATAGTTGGATCGTTATGAACCAAGCTCTTGAACAAACTCATAAAATTTTTGAATTCAAATTCATTTTAGGGAGCCTTGAAGTTTTCTTTTTCGCTAAAGTTGACTTAATTATGGACTTCGTTTCAACGATTATGTCCTCTAACTCCCCTCGGGCCATGTCGTCTACATCAATTTCTTCAATCTTTGATTGGCACTTCATTAATTTTTCACTATGTGAATTTAATATATCGAGACGACATTCCATTTCTATTGGATCTAAAGACATAGTCTTTTCGAGAAGGCCCGCAAAATACTACTTTTCGCAACCGTTCTTTGACGTCTTAACGATTTTAAGTCCGTCAAGTCCTTACTTGGAGGCAGGTTTGCGAGAGTTGGCTTTGACTTGCTCATTTTGCTTGTTTAAATTAAAATTCCGAAAAAAGATTATTAATGTTGGCAACAGATATACTAAGAATCGATAACAAAAACGAAAAATAAATGTCGATTCCCAAATATACGAAAGCCAAACCAATAGCAATAAAAGTTGGCAACAAATATATTTGGAATCGGTTACGAAAACGAAAAAAAATAACACCGATTCCCAAATATACGAAAGCCAAACCAATAAATGCGCAAAATGAGCAATAGCACAATAAAGTAATGTAATCGGAAAATGCCCGAACGAAAATCGACAAAAATTGCGAAAAAACGACCGATAATTGCAAACGCGGATCGAAAAAATAGCGAAAAAACGTGATAATTTAAAATTGCAATTAATAATTGTTCACCTTTATTTCACAATAAAGGGCTACCGCAAGATCCCAGAATCCCTTGTTCACTTTGAATTGGTATATGTAAATCACAATATACGTAATAATAAGTATATGTATGTATAAATAAATATGTATATAATAAAATGAAATATGTATAAAATGAAAAAAGGCAGAGCCAAAAACTGAAAGTGCACTTGTTTTTTTTTTTTGTTTGTTTGCACTGCTTTCAGTAAATCGCACTCGTTACTTGGTGCGTCGGCTGATTGCCTGCGCTTACGTCTCTTTTGCACAGAATGCAGCGGCAGCTCATTCCCATGATGGCAGCGGCGTTGATGGCAGCAGCGGTTTGATGGTAGCAGCGACGATAGCAGCAGCGGGTTGATGGCAGCGAACTGTTTGTAGAAGCAACGAATTAGCAATATGGGCACTTTTGCTTTTACCGGTTATTTTGATTGCGGCACTTTCAACAGTTTTTGAACCGTACTCGAACGGCTTTTTCCAACTGTTACTTTCTTCGTACGGCACTTTAAGCAGTTTTTTTTTAATTTCCACCGGATTTTTTTTAAATTGTTAACAATTTTGCTTTTTAGTTATATAATAACGTACACATATATACCTATGTCTTATACATATCGCTCATTTGCTGCAACGTCGTCATAACTCAAAAAACGTGATTTTTGAGTTAATAATGCAGAATTGTTCGTTATATCATACTTCATATTGAGTGAAAAATTCATATGAATACCTCTTATATGCTCCGATTGAGAAGAGGTGTAAGGTTGGAGTCACCGTGTAAGGTTGTAGTAAGTTGAAAACTTTAAACGCGTTTTCTGGCGAATCGATTTTTTTGAGTTATGACGACGTTGCAGCAAATGAGCGATATGTATAAGTCCGCCAGCCGAGCACAATTTTGAAATTTTGTCACTTCGTCTTTTGTTCTTTTTGCACTACTGTAAATTTCCTTTTTTTTGTGTTTTACGTATTATGTATTAGCACTCTCTGCATCCACGATACTTCATTTTCTCTTTTTCTTTTCTTTCGCTATCATAAGCTTAGGTACGTATATGGGTAAGTAAGGCACTCCACTTCACCGTATATGCGTATATGTGCGTCTATGTATGTATAAGTTAACACCAAAGATGTTAGTAACCCCACAGCCAACTTCCGGCACGTGTCTTAAGAATAGTTAACATTCAAGTTCCCGGAATTAATTGCAATATTGGTTGTGCCAATTTTTATGCAACGGAAATCAATAATATTGCATTATTGCAGAAATATTAACTTTCCAAAGAATAGCTTGCGCAAAGCGCAAACGGAAACAATATTGCTGTTGCAGCAGTCTGTTCAGTACAATAAACTGGTGATGCAAATAATTAAGTGCATAGCCCTAGCTTTAATATAAATATAAGTACTTGTAAACTAAATACATGGTTGGGCAGTTGTTGATTAAAACTCAATAAACGCGGAATCGCTGTCCGCCTAAAACTAAAATTGTATTTTTTTTCGCTCTCACGAAAGTGATAGCGTAACTGGCGCCCGAGCTAAATACAAAACGTAAAGTTTTGTATAATATACCGCGTAAAGCGCGAAATCAAAAAAAATTTTTTTGTAACGCGTAAAGCATAGAACGTCGTATACCTAAAAAGTACCGGTAGTGCGCGAGTGGCAAAATCTGTGGTAAAAGCAAGTGAAATACAGTAAAAACGTTAATTTTGTGCTGTGACCTTTAAGTGATAAACTAGTGACAGTGTGCTAGTGCCACCCTGCAGCAAATTACCCAAAACTGAAGAAACAAAAAACCGCAGTTGTGAAGGCCCCTTAGTAGCTTCGGCAAAAAGGTGGTATTATGTACCAGCCTACACTGTAGAAGAAAAAAAAAAAATTAAAACTGATAGTTAAAATAACGAAGATAACTAATTAAATTTATCGTCACCATAAAAAAAAAAAAAGCCTGAAAAGCGACAAGCAAAGTAACAATATAAACAATCAAAATACATTCTAAAACAAACCATTTAAAGCTAAAAAAGGCTTCAAAATCAAACTCCTAAGGGAAACAGTGAGAAAAAATTAGTAGAATAAAAAAGTACTAAAATCACCTATAGCCAACAATTATACTATCCCTAGCGGCTACAACCGTTATATCTATACCAAGAATTGCATCAATCAACATCTCAAGAGGACACCAGCCCTGAGAAGAACATCAGCATCCAGGAAGCAGGATCAATATTAAAGTAAGAAAAAATTTTAAAGTAACAAAATTATATTAACAATTATAAGATGGCAAATCCAGACAATCTTGTCCGCCCCCCAATTCTCCAAAATAATGCAACACCTACCCCTCAGGCGGCGCGAAACGCTCAATTAAGCATTGACGACTTAACGACTCTCATAGGAAACATAGCAACAGACATTTTTAGGCAACAAATACCACAAGTAGTACAGGCAGCTCTTAATCCAAATGCTAGTTTGTCTTTAGCAACTGACCAAACTATAGAAGAAACCCACAGGACAAATTTAATAGACTTAGATAGGATACCCGACGTCGTTAAATGTTTGAAAGAATTTTCCGGTCACGCAGGCGAATTTAATTCATGGAGGAAAAGCGTAGATCGGATCCTAAAAATATACGAACCCCTAAGAGGAACCCCAAAGTATTACGGTATTCTTAGCGTGGTTAGGAATAAAATAGTGGGCAACGCAGACATGGCGCTAGAATCTTATAACACGCCTCTCGACTGGTCTGCTATAACAAAATGTCTTTCTATGCATTACGCCGACAAACGCGACCTGTCCACACTAGAATACCAAATGACCACTCTTATACAGGGACGAAATACAGTCGCAGAATTTTACCAGCTAATTTACAAACATCTGTCCTTAATTTTAGATAAAGTAGGTTGTCTCGAAATGAGTAATGAATCCTTGCGGATGATGACACAATCCTACAGGGACAGAGCATTAGATACCTTCATAAGAGGGTTGAATGGCGACCTCCCAAGGTTGCTAGGAATAAGGGAACCTGTTGACCTGCCCCAGGCCCTTCAACTATGTCTTAAGTTAGACAACCAAAATTTCCGCACGACTCATGCGCATACCTTAAAAAGAACGTACCAAAATAATCAAACCTTTTCAAGAAGGTACCCAATACAAACTCAAAGGCAAGAGTTTTACCCTCAATTGGCACATATGCCACAAATATACCAATTGGACAGGCAACAACAGCCTGCACAAATCCCAAATATAAACGCTCCCCCCAGGCCACCTAGACCTCAACCAAGGCCAGAGCCTATGAAAGTTGACCAGAGTATACACTCGCGTAGAATTAATTATATGAATAGGTCACATCGGAACCAACTCCAAGGCAAGAGACCGCCATCGGTCACTAATTATCAGCCAAACAAAAATCAGAGGACTTTCCACATAGATACAACGGCGGTCGAGCAAAGCGATGATGGAAGTGTTCAATACGGGGAACCAAGTGACATCCATTTTTTAGCATGATTAGCTCTTCGCTCCCTTATTTTGAAGTGAAGACGGAGAGCGGTAACATTCTGAAGTTTTTAGTCGATACAGGATCTTCTAAAAATTATGTTAAGCCTGAATTAGTAAAGAAACGCATAGAAAACGAGAGTCCCTTTTATGCTAGATCTATTATTGGTGATATAAAAATCAGCGAGCATACATACGCGAAACTTTTCAAAATCGAGGATAAAATAAGATTTTACCTAATGCCTTCATTGAAAACATTTGATGGTATTTTAGGGAACGATACGCTTAGAGCACTAAAAGCAATAATACACACCGACAAAAATTATATGGTATTAAGAAACGGTTTTACTGTTAGCCTTAAACTGCTTCCTTCGCAAAGTGTCAACGTTATTAACATAAAAGAAGAAAATTTGTCTCCTAAACAGAGAGATGTTATGAGAAAAATCGTGAATACACATCCCAGGCTCTTCTCCGAGCCCGACGAGAAACTTACTTATACGACTAAAGTCGTTGGACAAATCCGGACTATCAATAACTCTCCTGTTTACACGAGATTCTATCCCTATCCAGCATCATTAAAAAGTGAGGTAGAATCGCAAGTAGAAAAACTTTTAAAGGATGGTATTATAAGACCCTCTAGGTCACCGTACAACTCCCCTGTGTGGATTGTACCTAAGAAAGCAGATTCAGCGGGAAACAAACAGTACCGCATGGTCATAGATTTTAGGAAACTAAATGCTGTCACAACCGCGGACAGATACCCAATACCCGAGATATCAGAAGTTATATCTCAACTGGGAAACAGCAATTTCTTTACTGTTCTCGACTTAAAAAGTGGTTTTCACCAGATTCCACTAAAAAAATCTGATATAGAGAAAACTGCATTCTCTATTAACAAATATGAGTTTACAAGGTTACCATTTGGCTTAAAAAACGCCCCATCTATCTTCCAACGAGCGCTGGATGATATACTCCGAGAACACATTGGAAAATGTTGTTATGTCTATATTGACGACATCATCATTTTTAGTAAAACCCAAGAAGAACACTTTAATCACATAAAAATAATATTTAAAACCTTGGAAGAAGCCAACATGAAGGTCCAGTTGGACAAGTGTAATTTTTTTAAAAAAGAAGCAGAATTTCTTGGCTACGTTATCACCCCGGATGGAGTAAAAACCAATCCTGCAAAAGTTGTGGCAATTGACAAATTCCCACAGCCCACAACTTTGAAAGATCTTCGTAGTTTCCTCGGTATGTCAGGATACTACCGAAAGTTTATCAAGGATTATGCGAAATTAGCGAAACCCCTAACAACTCTTTTAAGAGGGGAAGAGGGTAGAATTTCAAAAAACAAATCCTCGCAAGTAAAAATAAATTTGAGCAAAGAAGCGATACAAGCCTTTAATAATATCAAGCGCTCACTTACTTCAAAGGATGTTGTACTCGCATACCCCGATTACAATAAAAAATTCGAGCTAGTAACAGATGCTTCCAATTTCGCTATTGGAGCTGTTCTATCCCAAGATTCGAAGCCCCTGGCATTTATCTCAAGGACATTAAATAAAGCCGAAGAGCACTATGCAGCCAACGAAAAGGAAATGCTAGCTATAATTTGGGCTTTAAATTTATTCAGAAACTATTTGTATGGATCTGCCAAGGTCCAAATCTTTACTGATCACCAGCCGCTAACATATGCGCTGAGCAATAAAAATAATAATTCAAAAATGAAGAGGTGGAAAGCCACTTTGGAGGAATACTCATATGAACTTTTTTACAAACCGGGCAAACAAAACGTAGTGGCGGACGCATTATCGCGGATTCCACCAAATGAGGTGCACATTAACACTTTGTCTATAGCAACAAATTCGGATGATAGCTCATTCCATAATCTAATATATAGTATCGAAGCCCCTATTAACGCTTTCAAAAATCAAATCTTCTTAAAGAGATGCGAAACCTCTACTTACCAATTTAAAATAGTATTCCCAACGTATCATCGCCATATAATAACGGAACCAGAATATTCTCAAGCAAATCTGATTTCAATCCTAAAAAGATACCTCAACCCTTCGGTAATAAATTGTATTAAAACAGAAGAATCCATAATGGGGAAAATACAAGAACTATACCCCTTGCACTTTAGTAAGTATCGCATTAGATTCACTCAAGCAGAAGTCGAAGATGTAACTAGTGAACAAGAACAGGAGGAACTCATAATTAGAACACATAACAGAGCTCATAGAAACAGCAAAGAGAATAGGACACAGATTTTGGAAAAATACTACTTTCCCGGAATGGCAAATAAAATCAAGAAAATTATTAAAATATGCGCCACTTGTAAAGAGAACAAATACGAACGACACCCACCCAAACCCCAACTACAAAATACGCCCATCCCAAAATTTCCAGGACAAATAGTCCACATAGACATATTCTTGGTCGGTAAAGAACTAATTTTAACTGCTGTAGACAAATTTTCGAAATATGCAGTAGCAAAACCCATTCGGTCTAGAGCAGCAGAAGATATCAGACAACCAATGAGGGATATTCTTTTCACTTTAGTACCGGAAACAATAGTGATGGACAACGAAAAATCCTTTAACTCAGAGACACTAAATTTTATGATTGAAAATGAGTTTGGTATTGAAATACATCGAACACCCCCATATACGAGTTGTTTAAATGGACAAGTAGAGCGGTTTCACTCAACCCTTCAAGAAATAATGCGTTGCCTTCAGGTCGAAAAAACGCATCGAACATTTTATGAACTTTTAGAAAAATCGGTAAAAGAATATAATAATTCTATACACTCTACCACTGGAAGGAAACCGATAGAAATTTTTTTCGGAAGACGCGTTAGTAGCGATCCCAAACTGCTAGATATTGATAGGCAAGAAATAATTAAAAAACTAAAAGACAAGCAAACCGCCGACCTTTCTTTCCATAATAAAAACAGATTGACACCGAAACAACATTCGGAAGGCGATGAGATTTTCGTAAAGATAAATCGTAGATTAGGAAATAAATTATCAGCTAGATACAAGAAAGAAATCGTAGTACAAAATTATAACACTACAGTCAAAACAAAGTCAGGGAGAATAATTCATAAAAATAATATTACGTTATCATAAGAGCTTAATTTTTCTTTTCCTACTCTAGAAAAATGAGCACAGCAATAAGACTTTTGGTCATAATAATGACGATTCTCACCACCGTAGCACAACAAATCGACATACAAGACTTGACAAATAATAACGGATATATTCCCATCAAGACGGAGGAAATAAAAGTAATCGATCACTATAGCAAAATTCTTCATATTGTTAATATAACTGCGTACGAGGACACAGTGACACTAATCCTACACAACATACAAGGACTAGCCGCCAATAGAATAGGAAGCAAGCACTTACTGGACACAGTCAATAAGAATTTTTTATTATTAGAAAAGAAGATTGAGAATCTTAACCCACACTTTAGACATAAAAGAGGCTTAATAAATGTATTAGGAAAAGGACTTAAAGTAGTAGCAGGTACTATGGACAGTGACGACGAAACCAAAATAAAAAACTCTTTAGAATACCTCTCAAACAACGGAAAAATCTTGACGGATAGAATCCATAATCTGACATTCGTAAATAATTTACTATCATCCCAAATACAAAACATTACTAATCACATAAATAACAAACAGATTGTAATAAGTGACTATTTGAACAAATTCAAGAACTTTATCCAAAACAAAATAATGACAATAGAAGACGAAATTGAATTTATGCAACAAATTTACCAAGTTAACAATGACATTTCCCTTTTACGTGACCACATTGACGACATTGGTCAAATAATATTTTCAAGCAAACTCGGAATAATTCCCACCGATATTTTAACAGAGACAGAACTCAACTTGATTAATGACTTTGACAGCTACTCTAACATCAAAGTTTCCGTCGCCGTACAAGAACAGAATATTATCATAATCCTTAAAATTCCTAACTATTCACGAGATATCCTATCCAAAATCCTGTTCGAGCCTATCCCTAATGCCAAAAATAAAACAATCATATTGAAAAATTATGAAATACTAGTGGATAATATGAACAATATTTTTAATGTAAATGTAAAGGAAAATCTGAAACAAAATTTGAAAAAAATTGTAGATGATTGTTTAAAGAATATACTAAACTTCGAAGAAGCATACTGCGATATGCAAATCTTTGAAGAAACCGTTGTAAACGAAATTTTACCTGGTATACTAATATTTAAGAATTTCTATTCTGAAATTGTACACAATTGTAATAAAACGAAAATAAAAATTAAAGGAAATTTTCTTATTAATTTTGAGAACTGTGAAATTAAAGTAATGAATAAAACCTTTTCTAATGTAAAAATGAAAGCATTCGATCAATTTATTTTGCCAAATATGATAACAAAAATTAAATACGAAAATACATCTTTTCCAAATCTAAAGTTGAAATCTTTGTACTTAAAACAATTAAATCAAGATGATCACATTAAACTCTTAGTGAATGAAAACTATAAAACGCATATAATTAGTCTAAGCACTGATGTCGCACTAGTATTTATTATAGTACTAGTGGTATTCATTTTGGTATTCATAATTAAGCACAAGCACAAGTTATATGTATCACCAGTATCGCAAGGAAAAACTGAAGACGTTTCAAATTTAAAAAACGGTCCATTTTTACAAGTCGCAATATCTTAGAATATTTTACAAAAACGCCGATTGGGGACAATCGATTTAAGAGGGGAAGAGTTAACACCAAAGATGTTAGTAACCCCACAGCCAACTTCCGGCACGTGTCTTAAGAATAGTTAACATTCAAATTCCCGGAATTAATTGCAATATTGGTTGTGCCAATTTTTATGCAACGGAAATCAATAATATTGCATTATTGCAGAAATATTAACTTTCCAAAGAATAGCTTGCGCAAAGCGCAAACGGAAACAATATTGCTGTTGCAGCAGTCTGTTCAGTACAATAAACTGGTGATGCAAATAATTAAGTGCATAGCCCTAGCTTTAATATAAATATAAGTACTTGTAAACTACATGGTTGGGCAGTTGTTGATTAAAACTCAATAAACGCGGAATCGCTGTCCGCCTAAAACTAAAATTGTATTTTTTTTCGCTCTCACGAAAGTGATAGCGTAACTTATACTATACTCGTATGTATTGCTTTAACATTTGCGTACATATATAGGTATGTTGGAATTATTCTTTTTCACTTTTATATTTGCATGTATATTTGACCACTGTATTTTACAAAGCATTCACGTAAGTATTAAATACTTTTCCGGCCACTTTTTCTTTTTGTTTTCACTCTAGTTTTGTGTTTTATATTTTATGTTTTATAAAGTCTAAGATCCGGCTTAAGAACAACACCCCTCATTCTTTTCCTTGATAAAATAATTTTTTTTAATAATAAAACTTATTGATTAATCAAATGAGAAATGATTGACAGTCTATATCTTAGCAAGACTATTTTTAATTAAAAATTAATTAATTTAATTTTTCGTCTTGATTACCCTCACTCTTTTCCTTTATAAATTTAGTCTCAATCAAAGAAAAAAAGTATGTAGAAAATGCTATACAATGTTTGACTACCTTTTTTTACGCAAGAATACGTGTCAACCAGGTGTAAACAGGTAAGCGGATGGAGTGATTTACCCTCATTCTTTTTCTTTAAAAATTAAATATGTAAATGTTCTGAATTTTATTACGAATCCAACGATATATGATTGACTATCCAAATCTTGGCAAAGCTAATGATTGACACGATCTAAAGTTTCAATAATTTCATGTAAAAATAAAGTGTGACTGCAAGCAATAGAACATTTGTGGGAAGAACTGGATAGGCGCGTTAAAAAGAGAGCGATATCAACAAAAGCTGAGTTGAAGGTGGCACTAATGGAGGAATGGCAGAATATTGGCGCAGAAACGACACAAAAACTGGTTTCATCAATGCCAAACCGGCTGGAAGCAGTCATCAAGCAAAAGGGCTTGGCCACAAAATATTAATTTTATATATAGTTTACAACTTTGTTATTGTTTTTTTTTGTATTTTTATGGAGTGTGCCGATACTTTTGTTTCGCTATAATTAGCACTTTTTTTTTTAATAATTACTGTTAATTAAATATAAGAGATAATTAAATGAATTAAAGCAAATATAATTGATAATTACTCGTCCTAACTATGGACTTTTTTTGATGTTCAAATCTTATTTTATAAGTGGTAAAAAACAGTGCTAAAGTCAAGGTATCTTGCTGTGCCAATACTTTAGTTCATCACTGTATGTTATTGTATTTTATCGTCTTTTACTGTATTTTATTGTTTTAGGTGATTATTCCCACTTCACTTTACCGAAGACCGAAAACCGAACCGATTGACAGGCAATTAGAAACGATAATAGTTAATTAAACGAAAACGAAAGTCAAATAAAATATATTCTAAGCTCACGCACTTAGTCCCTGATCGGGCGCCATGAAAATTCTCAAGCGTTTTTGAGAAGCGAAAATACAACTTAGGGAATGTGCGAATAAAATAAGAAGCCTAAATGCCTGTCACGAAAATTACGATAAGCATGAAAACGCATGTGTACGGTTCAACGATTCAATTACAATAGCAGTTCTTTATTTCTTAATCTAATTGCCAAGCCTAAATCTTAAAACTAACGGCTTAAACTAGTGGCAATTTAAATATGTTTTAAAAATGGGGTGAGTATAATCATTGTCAACTTTCGTTAAATATTGTAACAGATTGTGTTGAGGTAAGTAAGATGAGTAATATTTTAGTATTACAAATGTATTATTAAGGTAAGTATACAAGAATTCAAATAATTCAGTATTTTATAATTTTTATAATTCATTTTTCTTAATTTTAATTTTAGGTTTAAATATACATATGTATATATCTTGTCGCTTGACGCAACAAATATAAACATATTTATTTAGGTTTGGGCAATTGATTATATAAGTTAACACAGCACTTCAGACAATTCCCACCATCGGTCAGCAACTCAGTACGAAACTCGAAACCCAGCAATAGCTGACGTCGCATCAGCAATATTAGCGGCTTCACACGCGCATCCGATTAACTGCTGACTATAGGGAACGTGACCCGGTACAAGCGTAGGTTTAATTTAGACTTAAGGTAAAAATTGTATTCAGTCTTAAGACAACATTTTTATAATAAAGACGCGGACGCGAGTCCGCTATCCTTTTTTTTTAAATCAAAACCACAAACTAATGGTTTAATTGGCGCCCGAGCAGGGACAACACGCGAAGGTAGTGAAAGACTGAAAACTAAAAAGTAAGGCTACGCGAGTGAGTAAAAATTACGATACCGAGTAATACACAAAAGCGGCTACCGGAGCCCCAAAGGATAAAGAATAATAAGGATCAAAGATATCCTGATGGGAAGCTGTCCCATTACACCGGACTGAAAGCGTTAGAATCCGATAGGAAGGAAACGCACCCCCCACCACGTGCGCAACGAGGGACCCTAAAAGGACAGCAAACGGGCCAGGAGGCTTGATATAAGTAAGGATATAGATTAAGAAATATTAAATTAATTAATTAAAAAATTAAGAAATTTATAAAGCATTTGGAAAAAGTGAAAAGAGATAATTAAAAACCCAGAGAATTATAAACTATAAACAAAATAAGAACGGCTTGTACAGCCAATAAATTATAAGAACGAAAGAGCCGAGATTCACCACCTAACAGGGGAACCCTCCGGTTCTTAATAACTACAGTCCAACTCTGCGATTCACCACCAAAGGGACCCTCCAGAGGATAAGGACATATAACTAAAAACAATAATATCCTCAAAATATCCAATAAAATTCTGCCAAACAATCCCAAACGACCCATACGACCTGCTGTGCTAAACGCACCCACCGCAGGCAAATCGTGGGCAACGCAGACATTGCCCTCGAATCATATAACACACCTTTAGAATGGAAGGCTATTTCAAAACGCCTTACTCTCCATTACGCTGATAAAAGGGACGTAGGTACCTTAGAGTACCAAATGACATCATTAGTTCAAGGTAGCCATACTATTCAGGAATTTTACCAAAGGGTATATTCGCACCTATCTCTCATTCTTAATAAACTTGGTTGCATGGAAATCGGTGCTGAATCCATGCATTTACTCACACAAACTTATCGTGACAAAGCCCTTGACACTTTTATTCGAGGACTGAATGGCGATTTGCCAAGGCTCCTTGGCATGAGAGAACCCGTAGACCTCCCTCAAGCTCTACTTATGTCTTAAGTTATAAAACCAGAAATTCCGTTCGCATTATGCGATCAATAATAATTCCCATGTTAGAAAAGCTCAGGACTTTAGCCCACCTCTTCCGCCTAAAAAGAAGCAATTCTTCAAACTTTCGGCCAACATATCAACATCCCGCTAGGCCACAACCTCCACGTCCTTTCGGACTTCCGCGCCCAGAGCCAATGGATGTAGACCATTCCCTACATATAAAAGCGGTTAACTATATGAATAGAAATGCACCCAATAACCAAGCTTGGAAACGACCGTCAAATTGCCCTCCACAAGTGCCTTCCAAACAACAAAGGAACTTCCCTATAGAAACCGGTAGGATGTAAGGGCAGAACATATGACACCTTCTCAGAAATTCCTCTTTCAAAAACTTGCAAACAAATATTCTCAGTTATTTTCCGATCCAAATGAAAAACTAACCCGTAGTAGGCGAAATCAGGACTTCTTCAGGTACACCCGTTTACACCAGATATTATCCATTTGCATGAGAGAATTCGTCACCAAGGAAATCCAAACTTTACTCAAAGATGGCATAATAAGACCACCACGTTCTCCATACAACTCACCAGTTTGGGTTGTTCCAAAAAAATTAGACGCCTCCGGCGAAAAGAAATTTAGACTCGTAATTGATTACAGAAAATTAAATAATGTTACCATTTCCGACAAATACCCCATACCCGAAATAAATGAAATTATTGCGCAATTAGGAAATAATAAATATTTTTCCGTATTGGATTTAAAAAGTGGATTCCATTAAATTCCTTTAAAAGAATCTGACATTGAAAAAACAGCCTTTTCTGTCAATAATGGCAAATATGAGTTTACCCGACTCCCATTCGGGCTGAAAAACGCTTCTATATTTCAAAGAGCCTTAGATGATATTCTAAGAAACTATATAGGTAAAATGTGCTATGTCTACATTGATGACATAATAGTTTTCGGCGAAGATGAAGAAAGCCATCTCCAAAATATTGAACAAATATTTCGCACTCTCAAAGAAGCAAATATGAAAGTTCAACTGGACAAGTGCGAATTCTTCCGAAATGAAGTCGAGTTCCTAGGCTTTATTATTTCACCAAGAGGTGTAAAAACCAATCTTTCAAAAGTTGAAGCTATACAAAATTTCCCATATCCGAAAACTTTGAAAGACTTAAGATCTTTCCTTGGCCTTTCCGGCTACTACCGCCGCTTCATTAGGGATTATGCTAAATTAGCAAAGCCCCTTACTTCGCTCTTAAGAGGGAAGGATGGACGTATTTCAAAAAATGCATCCTGTAAAAAGCAGATAACTCTCAATAGCGCAGCACTAGAAGCCCTCAATAAAATAAAATCCTCACTTGTTTCAAAGGAAGTAGTTCTAGCATATCCTGACTTTAATAAAGATTTTCACCTCACTACTGATGCATCTAATTATGCTCTCGGAGCAGTCTTAGAACAATAAGGCAAACCCATAGCATTCATATCCCGTTCACTAAGTAAAGCCGAAGAAAATTACTCCGCAAATGAAAAAGAAATGCTAGCAATAATATGGGCACTTAATAGTTTCAGAAGTTATTTGTATGGTTCACCCAAAGTAATCATTTTCACAGACCATCAACCCCTAACCTATGCATTAAGTAATAAAAATTATAACGGAAAAATGAAAAGATGGAAATGTATCCTCGAAGAGTACAATTACGAAATGAAATACAAACCAGGAAAGACAAACGTTGTAGCCGACGCACTATCGAGACCTCCACAGACTGACGTTAACGCCCTAACGACTACTGACCATAGCGACGTAAGTTCCGCACATCAGCTCATCCCAGCTACTGAAGCACCCATAAATGCCTTCAAAAATCAACTATTCATCTTAATCGGTAACATAGATAACTATACGCTTGAAATACCATTTCCCTGTTTCCATAGACATACAATTACAAAACGAGAATATTCGACACAGGACATTATGGACATATTTAAACAACACCTTGACCCAGCATTACTTAACGGTTTATGCACTACAGAAAGCTTAATGGGAAAAATTCAGGAAATATATCCACTTCACTTTGCAAATATCAAAATTAGATTCACACAAACCCTACTTCAAGACATCGTGTCAGAGACAGAACAGGAAGAAATAATTATTAAAGAACTTCAGAGAGCACATAGAAATAGTCGCGAAAACAAAACACAAATATTATAGAAATTTTACTTTCCAAGCATGCATTCTAAAATCGAAAAAACAGTTAAACAATGTTCCATATGTCGCGAGCATAAATATGATGGACATCTTTCAAAACCACGGTTACAAGAGACTCCCATTCCTCAGTTTCCAGGAGAAATCGTACACATTGATATTTGCTCGACAGAAAAAAGGCTAATACTCACGGCCATTGATAAATTTTCAAAATACGCACAGGTTAAAATTATACAGTCCAAAGCAATAGAACATATAAAAAACCCAATAAGAGAATTAATGATCTCATTTGGAATACCAAAACAAGTAATAGTAGATAACGAAAAATCTCTCAATTCAGCCACAATATTAACTTTACTAAAGGACCAAATGTCTATTAACGTATATATCACACCACCCTATAGTAGCACTAGTAACGGACAAGTAGAAAGATTCCATAGTAAACTTTCTGAAATAATGAGATGTTTAAAAGCAAACAACATAGGAATAACGTTCGAAGAATTTGTATTCAAATCTGTGCAAGAATATAATTCAACGATACATTCAACAACCAGAAACAAACCCATCGCCACATTCTTTGGGAATAGAATTTTTACCGACCCGCAACAGTTAGAGCAGCAGAGAAACGAAAATATTATATTACTTAAGGAAAAACAGGAACAAGATCTTTCTTACCATAACAGCAAAAGATCAGAACCTAAAGAATATTCCCCAGGAGATATAATTTATGCAAAAATAAATAAAAGACTTGGTTCAAAACTAACTCCAAAATATAAAAAAGAAATAGTATCTGAGAATAATAGAACAACAGTTAAAACAATGTCAGGACGTATAATTCACAAATCTCTAATAAAAACTTAACTATCTATTTTAGGAACAATGGATTTATCCAAATTTATAATTATTATCACGGTGATTACATCTTCACTAGCAGATGTAAAAATTTTGGACTACAGTAAAGCTCAAATCATTACAATAGACAACGGAAATGCAAAAATACAGGACGGAACACTTAAACTAATACACCTCATAGACCTAGACCAGCGTTTCCCAAATGCCGGGTCGCGACCCGGTACCGGGTCATCAAAATAAAATACCGGGCCGCAACATTCCCGCCTTGTTTTCAAAATAATACCTACTATCGATTGATCGATGCATCGTAATATTCGTAAGCAGAGATCGGCGCGCGCGAGTTAAGGAACGTTTCATTTCTCAAAAAAAACCAAAACATCTCGTGTTTATGTCAAACCACGCATAAACAAATAGTGATAAGCAATTCCAATATATGGTGTGAAATAGAAATCTCCTACACGCTATTCTCTCGGGACTGTTTGTAACGACAAACAATCGACTGTAGATAGTGTGTCTATCTTCAAATAATATAGCAGATAGCAAATACAAACTACAAATAACATAGCAGACAGCAAATAGAAACTAGTACCATAAAGTAGTATAAATAGCACTAAATTATCAAAATGTACTTAGTCTTAGTTTTGTATTAATAAAGGAACTTGCCCTGACGGTGCAAAGTTCATACAAAAGTGAATCAATTGTGATTAACTCGCGCGCCCGCATGTGCCACTCACCGCTGATGACTGAGCTGAAGTTGAAACAAAAGAGCGAGGCGAAAGCTCAGCCAGAGAACTTAAAGATATAGAAAAGGTGCAAATTGAATTCTGTATGATGTTCGATTGGACGGCTAACAGAGCTTATAGAATTGTAAATAGTAAGGAGTTCACCATTCTCGGTGCTATTTAATAGAAATGAGCACATGCAAAGGCAGAAATATATGTAAAACGACTGAATTCATGCGAGAATGAATAAAGAGAAATGCTTTGAAGAAAAATATACAAAGTCACACAGAGAATGTAAAAAATCATTCTCTGAGTCACATATGCGTGATCTTATATCATATGAACCATTTTTTTTTTCAGAAAAATTGTAAAAATTTTAATTTTTTTACAAAATCGTGAAAAATTAGGTAAAAAATAATTTAATTATAATTTTTAATTTTTAAATTATTTCAAAAAAGTTATATTTATTTCGAATATTACAAACTGAAGATGTGTCAAATGAACTGAAATGTGCTCATATACTCGTATGTCAATTGATCTCCTTTTCTTTTTGTTTTCTACCGGTTTAAGGGTGTTGAGGATTTCAAAAGTTTGAGTAGTTTCATGTTTGAGGATAGGATAAAGGAAGTTATCTTTAGGGACTTGAGTGGTTATTTCATTATAAGTTTCTGTCAGGAAATGTTCGTAACGGTCTAGGTCAGTGCTTCGCAAACATAGTTTTGCCATGACCCGGTAATTTTCACACTGTCCTTTCGTGACCCACTTAATAATATTAAACTCAAGATGGTTACATGAGATTAAATAATACACGTTTAATAATAGTAAGAGAAATGTTTTATTAATATTAAATTATAATATTTTGGTATCTTTGGTACTCACTTTTTAGTGCGAAGTATGTAGCTGTTGTTTATTTTTAATTATAGAGTTCAAGTTTGCTGAAATTTCTGAAAGTTTTATCCTGAGATCGGGTTCCACTTCCAGTCTGTTTCGATATTTATTTTTAAGGCAAAGTAGTGCTGAAAACCCAGTTCATATTTTTAAGTGGTCACAAAAGGCATTAAAAAAATCTTTGCTTGATGACCTAGTATTGTGTATTCTTGATGACAAGATAACCAAAAACCAATTGGTACGAATGTGTGAAGGTCATTAATTTTTTTTTGAAGAAATGAAAGGAATGACGTGTTTACGAGTATTAGAAACGGCATGGAAATACATCGCCGGATCTTCTGATCATAATGATCTTAATATTATAAATGACAATTTAAATAATCTGTACCAAAATAATAATAACGGAGCCTCCGGTTTTTAACGAGAAACTTTTCATTTTGTTTTTGTTTTTTTCAATAAATGAATTGGAAAATAGTAACAACTACTGGAGCCGAAAACATCAAGCTGTGACCGTACAGGTGCTGCTACACCTTCTCAGCAGCGTTCTTTTTGTGATGCATATCAAGTTGATCTTAAGATCTCTATATACTTGCAATTTTGAGAAAGTGCTCTACACAAATTTAAAACATTCAAAAATGTTATTGAATCTTTTAAGAAAACTAACAGTAGTGGTTATGTCTGGATTTGTTCGAAATGAAATTCCAACAGCTTTAGAAGCTGTATAGATAACGGTCTAATTTTGATGTTTAGATTAATGTTAAAAAAGTTTTTTATGAAATTGGCCATTAAATCATCAATACACAAGAAATGTAAAAGCTCATGGGTTTTGTAATTTTAAGAAATAAAACGTTGTGACCCTTAAAAATAAATTAGATATTTATAAAACAATAGTATTTAGATCGGGTTTTAAAAAGCTTCGGTGATCGGACGAGAACCGATGTATTCAGCGTGGTATGGTCGTTGGCCGCTGTGTTCGGTGTGTGTATATGTTACCTATCCACCCATAAAAATTAAAATAATAATAAATAAAATTCAAACTTTAATAGCTTTCATCTTCCGCGAAATCGTATTGCAGTTAACAATGTCATTTTATATCTACATATAAAGCAAAAACTTAACTGTTAAGCTCCAAAGAAAATATAATATACTTCTAAAGTTCAGAATTAATTAGTTTTAAGGTCTTGTTTGCTGTCCATCCTAGATGTTGCGTTTCGACTTGCAACCGTGACTGCCATAACACCATCGCGATTTTTTTCTATAGTTCGACGTGAAACGCTAGTCAGCAGTTGCACAAAGCGCTCGGTTCCTTGAATATGTGGAGGAATTTGTGGATCCGGAAGTGGAGGATTGTCAAATTCTATGTAATCGAGCAAATGGTCATAGGGTATGTTTGCAGTGAAGGGCGGCTCCGACAAAATGCTATTGTTATCTAAGTTTATCATCTCAACATATTCAGTGCAGTCAAAATTTATAGTTGGTTTTTTGTAAGCTCTTAATTTTGTTGGGTCGTAAAGTTTTTCACGATAGTACAAAATTTTTTTTTAAAGCCCTCTGGCGCACTTCCTTTCTGGCATCAAAAAGCATTGTTAGTAGAACATTTCCTGAATGTGCAAAATATGAGTTATTTTGAACAACATTATTTACAATTTCGCGCAGATTTTGTGGTAAATATTAAAAAAAAAAAACAAGTGAAAATCAAAGAAACAATCGACAGTGTAACAGAAATTGGAATGATTTGATTTTTTTTAATAAATGAAAAGGAAAACAGTAAAAACTACTAGAGTCGAAAACATAAAGCAGTGACCGTACAGAAAAATACCGTTATATGGGAGGTGGCCGTAGTTTTTGCCCAATTTTAATCATTTTCATAATCTCACCTAACTAGGTACAATCTAAAATGTGCACCAAATTTAGTCGAAATCGATAAAGAAGTTCCAGAGATTTACATATGCACTCAAAAGTGGGCGGTGACATGCCAAAATTTTCATATTGTCGAATTTCTGGCTGCAATACAACACCGAATACCAAACTCAAGATGTTTCCCTTCAACAGTTATTAAAATGTCCGATCTTTAGTGTTTTCAAAAATTGCCGTTATATGGTAGGTGGGCGTGGTTATTATCCGATTTCGATCATTTTGCAGATATCTCTTAAGTAGGCATTGTGTAATATGTATACCAAATTTGAACGAAATCGGTGGGGTGGTTCCAGAGATATGCATATGAACTCATAAGTGGGCAGTGCCACGCCCCCTATAAAAAATTTCTGTACTGTCGAATTTTCTGCTTAAATACAACATCACATACCAAATTTGAGCAAATTAGCTTCGATAGCTACAAAACAAGCAAACAATCGACAGTGGAATAGGAATTGGATTTTTTTTTTTACAAAATACAATATACGAAATTTTCTCGCTAAAAACCGGAGGCTCGATTTTCATTTTAGACCCATGGTTTCTTGGGCAAATTTTCTTAGAATTCGTCGTAGTTTACGATTTTGATAACCGCTTTGTCAAGAAAAAAATTTACCCACTCTAGTGTATATACATATGTACGTACAAATTAAACTATTTCATGATGAATTTCTTAAAATCTTTGGAAATATGGGCTTATTCGAGGCACTCCATAACTGCGACAATATTGCAGCCCTGATACTCAATTTGCAACACTGTTGCAGATGCTCAGCTGATACTTAAGCAAAATAATTGCAATATTTTGCGCGAATTGTGACCGAAAGTGAAACTTTAACCATGAACTTTTTAATAAATATAGCGATAGATAATTTTGAAAGCAGTGATAATAACCTGCTGCTTAAGTATGGAAAAAATAGAAAACAACATTTTTTAAGAAAGAGAAAGTGGTTCCTCGCTGAAATTTCAAAAAAGAGAACAGTGACGAAGATGATAAAGGTTTGGAAAACAATTCCATTGTACCATGATGATACATATTTCACGCATTTTCGCATGACTCGTGAAACATTTGCAGTAAGTATTGTTGTTTACTTTGTGGAAGTACGTGATAAATAAATTAATTTGTCTTAGGACTTGAAAAATGCGTTAGAACCTTTTTGGTCAACACCACACGGGGAATATTCCTTGGAACATTCCTTGCATATGACTCTTTGGAAGCTAAGCAATAGTAGAGTCACATATCGAGAGCTTGCCGATAGATTTAATGTTGGGCAAGGAACTGCCCACAAACTTTTCCTTAAAACAATCAAGACAATCTGCAAACTTAAAAACGAGATATGTTGGCCGTCAGTTTTACAGCAGAAAAAAATAATGGAAAACTTTCAAACAAGCCGGGTAAATTCATTTCCTTTTGTTGTCGGATGCTTAGATGGAACGCATTTCAAAATTAACACTCCTCAAACAGATGCAATCAGTTATTATGACCGTAAAGGAAATTTTTCAGTTATTATGCAGGTATGTACTTGGCTAATGATCTATTTTAAGATTAGTGTTATATAATCAATTATTTAGGCCATATGCGACAGTAAGTTCTGTTTTTTAGATGTGTTCATCGGCTACCCAGGTAGCTGTCATGATGCCAATGTGTGGAAAAATAGCCCACTTTACAAAGGGATCACATCTGGACAAATAAAACTTGCGAAAGATGCAATTATTCTAGCCGATTCAGCATATCCTGTTTCAAGATACTTAATTGCTCCTTTTAGAGATAACGGACATCTTTCCAGAGAGGAAAAACAATTCAACTATTATATGAGTTCAACCCGAGTATTTATCGAGCAAACATTTGGAATTTTCAGGGCTAAGTTTAAAATATTGAATCATATTGATATGCGCAATATAGAAGACATATCAACTGTGATATTAGCTTGCGCAATTTTACATAATTTTGTACAGCGAAGCAATCCGGTTCATTCTGAAGACAATCATACGAGTATGCCTGAAAATTTAGAAAATTCAAATGATCACGATATGATTGAACTACCTGAAAATATAAATGACA
Organism: Bactrocera dorsalis; assembly: GCF_023373825.1. Taxonomy (NCBI): domain Eukaryota; kingdom Metazoa; phylum Arthropoda; class Insecta; order Diptera; family Tephritidae; genus Bactrocera; species Bactrocera dorsalis. The sequence continues at coordinate 16,729,108 of NC_064308.1, read as the reverse complement.
CTAATGAAGGAATTATCAGACGAAATAACTTGAAAATGCTATTTATTTCATAGAAGTATTATTTCAATAATGTATATATGTATGTACATATCAAATAAATGATTAATTGATTGAAATCTTGTTATATCAGTTAATTTAATTAAAATCACCTACCCTAGAATACTAAACCATTTTCTATTTCTTTTTTAATAAAATATTAATTAATTAATTAATTAATATTTATTTTATTGAAAATAGGAACTCATACTTATAATAATAATATATATTATATTAATATAAACATAAAGTTTATTATAAAATGAACACTTTTTATTTTTGGCACAATCCCTCCAAAACTTGCCGCAAATCCAACATTGCTTTAATCCTTTCCTTGTCAACCAGCAATTTTTCCTTTTCGATCTTCATAGTTTCTTCGTGCCGAATCTGCTCTTTCCGCGCTTCTTCTTTAAAAAAATCCAATGTTTCATATGCAATAGTTTTTGGTCGTTTTTTTCGACTGACACCTTCTGCATCGCTTTCTTCCACGCACCTTTCCTCCTCACTCACTCCACTTTCAACTAAATATTGCAGTGAGCTCTGGAGGTTCCTTATGGGAGGCTCAATGGAGTGCCTATTTCCGAAAACGTTATCAAAATCCTTAAAATATTCCCACGTCGTGGCACCTCGACCTGTAGCGTCGTTGCGTTTTTTAATCCTCTTATACGTCGCAAACAAATTTAAAAATTTCCTCTGCATAAATTCTTTTGTTTGCGACACTTCCGGATTTATAATACGCATATTTTCGACCACCTTACCCCATAGGACAGACTTTTTCCTCTTCCCGCCAGCAAACTCGGGCTCCAGGTCAAGTCGGGACCTTACTAGGAGTTTTGTAACCGGTGAATTTAACTTTTCACTGAAAAAATATAAATCACGATATAATATATATTATTAAATTCAATAAATACCACTTTTACTTACCTCTCTTCTTCCATTATTGGCGCGCAATACAAAAATTTTTGAAGCAACAAAATACAACTATTTAAGAATTACTATAAAATATTTGCGCGCAGTAGAAAAATTTTTGATGCATAATGATGACATTTGGCGCGCATCAAGTGTCAAATTTTTACTCGCTCGAACGTCTGACTTTTGCACGAGTTGCCACATTTTTACATCGAATATGATGTTTGCGCAATATTGCGCAGTACTGCCAAGCTCGAATAAGCCCTATATAATAAAGTCATACAAATTAATAAATTGTTTGGTTTTCGAGTAACTAGGGGCAACTGCCTGTGGTCGACTGCCGTTTTCTTTATTATCTTTTTCTTAAATACAATATTTTGCTTAAGCCTAGATACAAATATTAATCTTACATTCTAGGAAGTATATCTACAATCCACTTGAGATAGGACATATGTAGGACATATGTTACAAGTGGAAAGATTCATCTTACAATCTATGAGTTATATTTTTGGACCACCTAAGGCGGACAGTATTAGGAAAGCACCATATGGGTTACATATTTATAACAGAAATACAATATGTTCATGTAACATGAACTGGTGGTATTAACTCCCCCACCTCTAAATTGAAGTGTCCCGATTCAAAGGGATATAGTACGTGAGGCTATTGACTATTTTATCAATTTAAACAGTTCCATTTTAAAATCTTAATTTATATGTACAATTTATTTAAATTTGACTCCTAGATGCATTTTATATTATCTTTGACTTATAATTATTTTTTTGATTGAAGTCTTTTTAAATGTCACAACTTTTAGACAAAAATTTCTTTTTCTTGCATATTAATTTAAGATTTGATATTATCTTTATGTATTATTCTGTTTCTGTTTTGTATTTTAATTGTATTTCCTAAATCTTCTAATACTACTTGTCTTTTGTACTTGGGGTTCAATTTATTTCTTTCCCCATAAATTTTTTCATAAATAATATCTCCTTTTTTATAACTTTTCTGAAGCCTTTTCTTGTTATGATGCTCTAGCATTTTCTCTTGAGCATTTTGTAACACATTTTTCATATTATCATGAGGCTCTTTATTAAATAAAATGTTGCAAGGTTGTTTACCTGTTACAGAATGAATTGTTTTATTATACTGTTGAACTGCTCTCATAATTGATTCAAAATTACTAATTAAGTTGTGTTCTTGCTTTAAACATCTGGAGATTTCAATCAGTGTTGAATGAACTCTTTCTATTTGGCCATTACTTGTGCTGTGGCGTGGTGTACAATAATTAATTTGCACATTAATTCTTTCCATTAAAGACTTGAACTGTATCGTACTTAAGCCTGGTTCATTATCAATAACTATACTTTTAACATTTGGAAATGTTTGTAACAGTTCCAAAACTTTTTCTTCTAAATTTGATTTGTCTTCTATATATTTTACGATTAGAAATTTGGAATATGAATCTATACATGTAAGCAATTTAAGCTTTTGTGCGAAAAAAATATCTATATGGAGTTGTTCTCCCTCTTTGTTTGGTATTGGTGCTTCTCCTATTGGAATTAGTTTCGGATGTCTTTCATATTTATTACTATTACATATGCTACAATTTTTTGCGTACTGTTTAAATTGTTTTATCATTAAAGGCCAATAATATTGCTGCCTAATTTGTGCCAAATTTTCCCTATAATTTCTATGTGCTCTATTATGTGTTTGCTCGATTATCGATCCTTGATCTTCTTTATTGCATATATCATTAGGGAATAGTTTAGTATATAGGAATTTTATCGTGGGAAATGTCTCCTTCAAAATGTTTTTTATTGCATATAGCACTTCAGGTGTGCAAAATATTCCTGTAACTACTTTTGGATTCATATATTCTTTTAAAATACCAATTATATTTTCTGGTCTGTCATATTCAATTAAAAAACGTTTTTTATTAAAATAAGAAATAGTCTCTAAGACAGTAATTCTTGCTCCATTATCGATTACTATCTGTTGCTTAAAATGATTCAAAGGTTTTTTTGTTTCATAAATTTGGTACTCATCGCTACTTTCTGCAGAATGTTGGGTTTCTATTAGTGAATCACTTCAGTCACTCGACTCACATGAACTAGTTAAGTTATTTAATACTTGTCTTGACAATGCGTCAGCAACTTCATTAGAAATTTTCACATTATTTATTTTTAAAGTGTTGTGAGCATTTGCTTCATTAATTTTTCTATCCTTAGTATCATTTTTGCTAATATTATCATTGACGGGTGCCTCCGGACTTTTTTGTCCCAAGGGGCTTAGTATAATTGAATCATTGGGAAAATTTATTTTCTCTGTTTTATTATTCCCATATATCAATTTTCTATTCGGAATATCAATTGTCGCTCCGATTTTATTTAGGAAATTAATTCCAATTAAAAGATCGCTCTCTAAATTGTTAATTTCATAAAAACGTTCCTGTATACCAAACAGATTGATATTATGAAAATATTTTATTATGGTCGAACCATGAATGGTTCTAACCTTCTTCTTAATTACTAAAATGTTTTTATTATTATAAATTCCGGCCCGTATATATGAGCTGGTTGCTCCCGTATCTATGAGAATTCTAAAGATTTGCCCAGTTTTTGTATCGGTTTTAATAACATACGGCAAATCGGAATTTACCCTTAAAAAATGGTTCTCACCAATATTATTGATTCTTTTAATTTTTGGTTGAGGTTGTGTGCTTATTTGTGCACTTTCAAATGACCTTTTTGGTATATTTGTTGGCTGATAATTTGTCTGCCAATTATTTCTGTTACTCCTCACATGTGGTTGGTTTCTTTGCACATTATTGGGTTTATTTGTTAATTGGATTGATTGATCCCCTTCCATAGGTTCTGGGTGATTGGCATACATTTGGTATGAATTATTATTTGTTTGGGGGTACCTTAAGTTATTCTGAAAATTCGAATATCTTCGGTTAGCTTGAGGCTGGTTTCGTAAACCAATTTCATGATTGTTTTTAGAAAATTGCAAAGCAAATTGCGATCGTATTTGATTTGAATGAAGTTCTTGTGCTTTAGCAAAAGCATTTGGCAAATCGGTAGGTGTTAATGCAAATAATATTTGGTTTAGAGGGTAATTTAAACCAGTTATAAAAGTTCTTAACGCGGTTTCTCTATTCTTGATATTTAATTGTTTTGTAATATCTGAATTGGTGCCGTGCGTCATTATAGTTTTATTTATTAGTAATGTCAATTTCTGATTGACTTGAACGTGAATTGGTCGTCTGTCGGCGTAAGCAAAATCTAATCTTGCAAATATTGCTTCTAAATTCAAAACTGTGCCATGATTAGTTAACATATCATTGGCATTACCTACAATCTTATTTCGGAGGACAGTTAGTGCTCCAAAATACCTTCTGCTACCTTCAATATATAGGCTCATCGAATTTTTTGCAGCTTCTCTCCAGCTGACATAAGATTTACCGGAAAATTCTGGCAAAGACTTTATTATGTCTAAATTTTCGTCACATGTTATGGAATCATTAATTCCTTGGGTTTCATACTCAGTTACGTGTGACGCATCTGTTAGAATTTTAATTCTATTACTCAACTGAGCTATCTCAGTTCTTAAGTTTGCGGTTTGTGTAGCTATTAATCTAGCTATATCGTCTACAGTAAAATTATTCACTGCCATTTTGAAAAATTATAAAATTATCTTGATCTCTTAAAAATTCTTTATTCCTATCGCCTCTTTTTTATAATCGTTATTTTTCGGGTTTGCCCTTTTTTATATACTATATGTATTTGTGAGTTTCATGAAGCAAATTAATACTCACAATAAACAATTTTTATACTTAATTTAATTAATAAATACATATGTATAAGCCTTACTTACAACTAATTTTATGTTGCTGCTGTTGCTGCTGTTACTACTGTTGCGGCTATTGTTGACTTTGCTGCTGCTGTTGCTTTTTAAGTTGAATTTTGGCGGTTGGTTGTGCAATGGTCGTCGTTGGCGGCCGTGTGCAAGGTTTAGATTAAAGAAGTTTTTTTTTTTGGTGAAATTTCTGATTTACAGAAATTTTTTTTATTTATTTGTTTTTATGAAAGGTTTTTCTATGTGGATAGTTTATAGATCCATGCACTTAATTTTCTTTGTTTGTAATTTTTAAAAATTTTCACTTTCAGTTTTTGGTTTTTAAATTTAGATTTTGAAATCACTTTGTATTTTTGTAGTTTTTTGTTTCTCAATTTTATTTTATTTTTTTTTTTCAATTGCTGTAACGCGTACGTTAGCTTGTTTTTCGCTCGTAATCCGTATAGACGTGGCGCGTTTTTTATTTATTTGTTTTTATGAAAGGTTTTTCTATGTGGATAGTTTATAGATCCACGCACTTAACTTTCTTTGTTTGTAATTTTCAAAAATTTTCACTTTCAGTTTTTGGTTTTTAAATTCAGATTTTGAAATCACTTTGTATTTTTGTAGTTTTTTGTTTCTCAATTTTATTTTATTTTATTTTTTTTTTCCAATTGCTGTAACGCGTACGTTAGCTTGTTTTTCGCTCGTAATCCGTATAGATGTGGCGCGTTCGATAGGCAGTTGGCAAACACTCGAATTTTCTTTCAATTGTGGCGCTGAGATTTTTTCTTATGTCTCTTGGTGATTTTTATTTTGCCGTTAATTGCTTTGCGCTTTTTTTTGTTTTTTTTTTGTTTTTTTTTTTTTGTTTTTGGCCCAACAGGAGTTTACGTGTCTCCTGGCAGGATCGCCAATTAATAAATTGTTTGGTTTTCGAGTAACTACGGGCAACTGCCTGTGGTCGACTGCCGTTTTCTTTATTATCTTTTTCTTAAATACAATATTTTGCTTAAGCCTAGATACAAATATTAATCTTACATTCTAGGAAGTATATCTACAATCCACTTGAGATAGGACATATGTAGGACATATGTTACAAGTGGAAAGATTCATCTTACAATCTATGAGTTATATTTTTGGACCACCTAAGGCGGACAGTATTAGGAAAGTACCATATGGGTTACATATTTATAACAGAAATTCAATATGTTCATGTAACATGAACTGGTGGTATTAACTTACATGCAATATTACCTATGTATGTAAGTCTTTAATTAATGTAGGTTTGATAAGATATATACATACATATTTATTTACAGGCCTTTAAAAGTTTTGATAACATGTTAAAAGACCAAGCGGCCGCACATATTCACGTGTGTAATTATGTGTGCATGTAAACAAAAAGAACCATACTCATAATATTTGTAAATTTGCCTACCCACAACTTTGTATGTAAATGTGTACACTTATTGCTTCATGCGAAATCTTCGTTTCATGGGCAACCAATGGCTGAAGCTCAAGTTTTTTCAAAGAGTCAATGTGTCGAAGGGCTGACGTGACAACAAAGCATCGCAACATTGTGTTGTTGGTAGAAACTCCGAGTTGTGCCGAAAACACAAACGAACGATCGCCAATTGCCACTGCTTCGCATACAAGCCAGCGTAGATATGTATGTTTGTGTATGAACTTGCATACATATCGACGCAGAATTTTGCAAGCCGCGTACAAATATTTTTTACATTCCTTGACAAATACAGTCAATCCAGGTTATGTGCCACAATCAAAGATACAGATGTTTGTGGTTTGTAAAAATAAAAATATAATATGTTACATAAGCGACTGCGGATACTTAACCGAGTCGTACTTAAAACAATAGTTTCAATGTATTTCAAAAAACAAACCGTAAGAAGCTCCAAGATATAGGCAGTTAAGAGGGAGGATTTCCATTTGGAGTACTACTTAACCGGGAATCACTGTACACATAAATCAGAGGAATATTGAATATTTATTTGCGGGGTTGGCACTTTTTCTTTCTCATACAAATATCAGAAATTGTTAAATTTATGATTTTTAGCTTTTGCCATCGTCGCGAAAAGACGCTTGTAGGCAAAGGCGTGCTCGGGGAGATGTAATGGTATCTACTTTTATGAATAAAGCGAGTTTGCCTGTTGAAAGTGCGCTTGCGTTCATGAATGAAAATATTGTTGTTGTGTGTTTTTCTGCTGCCATATTGACTGGTGATGCTATATTAGACGATTGTTGTTTTTGTAGAACAATATTTGTACTTTTTGCGGGTGACATATCTACATGTGATGAAATGTGATTTACCTATAATATTGTTGTAATATATAATATTAAGTGTTTTAGGGTATCTCATATACATATGTACATATGTATATACAACAGTGATGCCCAAACGCACACTACCAAACTGTGTGCTTGTGTTGGAGTATGAGAGAGCTTGCTGCTACACCCAAAAAAAATACAAAACTTTAGTATTAACTAATATAAAAAAAATTTGAAAGTGATTCGACAACTTTTACAAAATTGTGAAATTAATGAAATTCCTTATTAATTTTTTATCAATTACAAAAATAAAGTCAATTCACGTGTCAAAAAGGAATTAAAATTCAAAAAAATTTAAATATTGAATTTATGTTGAAGTTTTCACCTAAAGGGCTGTATCAAAAAACTAAAAATCAATATTTTCATGGTTTTGAACCAACTTATCTAAATCTAGTTCGGAGCCGCAAAACTTTATACAAAGTAAGTCTTCAAGGTGCCGATCGCTAATTTTATTTCTAGTATTTGATTTTATTAATTTCAAAGTGGAAAACGAAACTTCGCAACAATATGTAGTTCCAAACAATGAAAAGATTTTCCATATTTCGTTCTTTAATTTCGGATAAAAGTTGTCGTTCAGATTTTTCCAAAAATGTTGCCCAGTTTCACGAGGCAACAATAAATCACAAAAACTTGTTTTCCCACTCAATTTAAACATAGTAAAATTGTTAGCAGTCAACAGTCGTTGATCAAGTGATTTTCAAATGCACATTAATTTTCCACAATGTATAGAGAGCGCTTGAATAATACGTGTGAGCGAATCTGGGAGAGAGCAATAAAGTCGGCCGCCCGCGGGCTAGGTAAAGCGCTTCACTGATATACAACCATATTCATACATACATACATATTTATATGAAATTATATAATATTTTCAAACATTATAAATATTTAATAAATAACTCTTATTCGCACATTAACTACAAATATAGATTTGAGAATAGCATAATTTTATTAGAATGTTATCAGTTTTGCATGCATTCAGAAAAATATGCAAAATGATAATCATATCAATTAATATGATTGCATGTAAACGTATATAATTACATATATCCAAAAGACTAACATACGTCTGTAATAAGAATGTGTATTTCTGAGCATAATTTTCATTGACTCAATAAAGTTAAACATTAACTGGCGCCCGAGCAGGGACCAACGAGGCTAATAAAACTTAAAAGTTGAACTTCGTTGGACATCGGTGGATTGCAAGTCCTGTAAGGCAAGCCCGCAGGACATCTTATACTCAAGAGTTAGTTACAGGATCCCTAGTAGTGACAAGACGAACCAAACGGGAGAGATCCGGACTACCAAGAGACTACCAAAAAATAGCAATATAAGTTAGATTTAAGTGAAAATTAAGTGTGACAATTTAACATTTTTAAAATCTTATTACTATATTAAATCACAAATTAAAATTTTAAAGTAAATATTATCTGAAAATTTTGAAATTCTATTTTAAAAAGTAAAGTTATAATTAAGTAAAGTGGAAATTATTGGAAAAATTATAAAGCGAATATTATCTGGAAATTTTTAAATTCTATCATTAAGCAAAGTAGAAATTATTAAAAAGTATATATATATGTCGAATTGCATTTTTGAAGCAATTAAAATCATAAATAATATATTTCTAAAAAAGGCGTAAAGCGATAATGAAATAATTACTTCTACTTTTGCACACAAGTAACTTACGAAGTTTTGTACGCAAAAGTAGTATAACTTAACCCAATTCTGCGATTCCTACCCAAAGGACCCTCCAGGATAAAAGGGTAAAACCCGCTACTGGTTTTCAAAAACAATAATAATAATTAAAAATAATGATCGAAATGATTGATTGATTGATTAAGGCGAATCAGAAATAAACTTATGGTAGTAAAAATACTCCAATTAAGTTAATAATACAAAATTAAATTTTGAAAAACGGACGGCTAATCCAAACAATTTAATTAGACCTCCAATAATTAATATTGAAGAAAATCCCCACCAACGACAAAGACAGATACAAAAACAAGCGACGTTTCAAAACAACAGAAATATGACCCAATCTAGCGATTTAACCAATGACATTCGCAAGTTTTATATGAACAATTACCAATTTTGTTACAACAGACTCAAAATCAAACATTTGATTTTACTAACGTAGAGGGTCAAGGAATTGACCAAGAGCACCTGAATAATTTGGGAGAATTAGACAAAGTGCCCGACATAGTAAAAAGTCTAAGAGAATTTTCCGGTGACCCAGCCGAGTTTGGCCCATGGGAAAAAAGTGTAGACAGAATTTTAAGAACATACGAACACACAGTTGGTACGGCAAAGAACTTTGGTATTTTGCATACCATTCGCAATAAAATAACTGGTAACGCAGACACTGCGTTAGAACCGTACAACGTACCTTTAAATTGGAATACCATCTCCAAATGCCTTACGCTACACTACGCAGATAAAAGGGACTTGGGTACATTAGAGTACCAAATGACCACCATAGCACAAGGTGCTAACCAGTCTGTTGAAGAATTCCATCAGGCCGTCTATAAACATTTATCGTTGATCCTTAATAAGATAGGATGTATGGAATTAGGCAGGGAATCAGAACAATTAATGACCAAGCTGTACAGGATAAGGCTCTTGATACATTTATTCGTGGATTACGTGGAGACCTTCTCGGCATGAAAGGGCCTGGTGATTTACCAACTGCATTGCATTTATGTTTGAAGTTGGAAAATCAAACATACCGTACCAATCATGGGTAAAATAGAGGACAACAAAACATATTTAGAAATTAACCCAATAGACCAATGTTAGTACCATGCCAGGTTCTGACTCCTCACTTTTCATACTTTCAAGCTAGACCACTTCTTCCACCTAGAATTAGCACACTGCAAAACCCAACTATGAATCACAGACAATCAAATAATTTTTTTGAACAACCACAACAAAGGCCATACTTTACTAATGTAGGTAACCCCAATTCGCACAGAACCATAACGTACAACGACCATTATACCAACCATCTCGTCCTATGGTTGCCAAACCACAACCACGACCACAACCGATGGACATGGACAGAAGCATCCAAACTAAGCAGATTAACTACATGAACCGACCACAATTTGATTTAGGTAAAAGACCATCCATACCCACTGCCGAGATAGCCAAACGACAAAGGAATTTTAATATTCAGACAGATACTTACCAACAAACAGGTACAGAAGAACCAGTACCAACTATGAATGATTATCAGCAAACTATCTCAGAACAAGAAGAACAGACAGATACCGATGAAACACTTAGCGACTATACCGAAGTTATTGAAAATAGTGACCAAGAACAGCAAACTGATTCTATTTATCTTAATTTTTTAGAATAACTGACTCCTCACTTCCGTACTTCGAATGTAAGGTGAGGAGCGGGCAAATGCTTAAAATACTGATTGACACCAGATCCAATAGAAATTATATTCAGCCGAAACTTGTACAGAACCCACTACAGAATGAAACCCCTTTTAATGCATTAGCCGTAGGAGGTAAAATAAAAATAACCCATTACAAAATGGCTAATTTGTTTAATGATCCAAAAACAATAGTTAAATTCTTTTTATTACCCACACTCAGAACATTTGACGGAATATTAGGAAATGACAGTTTGAAGGAACTAGGTGCAATTATTGACACCGAAAGAGGTAAATTGTTCCTTAGAAACGGCATGAAATAAAAGAGAAAAAATTTGAATCAGTAAGTGCAATTATACCCATATTAGATCATCTTACAAATTGTCAAAGAAAAGAATTAAACCGTTTGTTAAAAAATACCCAAATCTCTTTGCAAAACCCGATGACAAACTGACCTATACCACTAACGTTAAAGCAGAAATACGCACAAGTACAGACACACCAGTACACTCAAAATTCTATCAATACCCCATGACATTGAAAGACGAAGTCAATAAGCAAATAAAAGAACTTTTAGGTAACAATATAATACGACCTTCCAGATCACCCTACAATTTACCTGCGTGTATTCTCCCCAAAAAACTAGATGCATCAAATATAAAAAAATTCAGAATGGTAATTGACTATAAAAAACTAAACAATCTTACAATAGCGGACAGATACCCTATACCAGACATTAACGGAGTACTTGCACAGTTCTTCTTCTTCTTAATTGGCGTAGACACCGCTTACGTGATTATAGCCGAGTTAACAACCGCGCGCCAGTCGTTTCTTCTTTTCGCTACGTGGCGCCAATTGGATATTCCAAGCGAAGCCAGGTCCTTCTCCACTTGGTCCTTCCACCGGAGTGGAGGTCTTCCTCTTCCTCTGCTTCCCGCGGCGGGTACTGCGTCGAATACTTTCAGAGCTGGAGTGTTTTCTTCCATCCGGACAACATGACCTAGCCAGCGTAGCCGCTGTCTTTTAATTCGCTGAACTATGTCAATGTCGTCGTATATCTCGTACAGCTCATCGTTCCATCGAATGCGATATTCGCCGTGGCCAACGCGCAAAGGACCATAAATCTTTCGCAGAATTTTTCTCTCGAAAACTCGCAACGTCGACTCATCCGCTGTTGACATCGTCCAAGCCTCTGCACCATATAGCAGGACGGGAATTATGAGAGACTTATAGAGTTTGGTTTTTGTCTGTCGAGAGAGGACTTTGCTTCTCAATTGCCTACTCAGTCCGAAGTAGCACCTTTTGGCAAGAGTTATCCTGCGTTGGATTTCTAGGCTGACATTGTTGGTGGTGTTTACGCTGGTTCCAAGATAGACGAAATTATCTACAACTTCAAAGTTATGACTGTCAACAGTGACGTGAGTGCCAAGTCGCGAGTGCGACGACTGTTTGTTTGATGACAGGAGATATTTCGTCTTGCCCTCGTTCACTGCCAGACCCATTCGTTTTGCTTCCTTGTCCAGCCTGGAGAAAGCAGAACTAACGGCGCGGGTGTTGAGGCCGATGATATCAATATCATCGGCATACGCCAGTAGCTGTACACTCTTATAGAAGATTGTACCTGCTCGATTAAGTTCTGCAGCTCGAACTATTTTCTCCAGCAGCAGATTGAAAAAGTCGCACGATAGGGAGTCGCCTTGTCTGAAACCTCGTTTGGTATCGAACGGCTCGGAGAGGTTCTTCCCGATCCTGACGGAGCTTTTGGTGCCGCTCAACGTCAGTTTACACAGCCGTATCAGTTTTGCGGGGATACCAAATTCAGACATCGCGGCATAAAGGCAGCTCCTTTTCGTGCTGTTGAAAGCAGCTTTGAAATCGACGAAGAGGTGGTGTGTGTCGATTCTCCTTTCACGGGTCTTTTCCAAGATTTGGCGCATGGTGAATATCTGGTCGGTTGTTGATTTGCAAGGTCTAAAGCCACACTGATAAGGTCCAATCAGTTCGTTGACGGTGGGCTTTAATCTTTCACACAGTACGCTCGATAGAACCTTATATGCGATGTTGAGGAGGCTAATCCCACGGTAGTTGGCGCAGATTGTGGGGTCTCCTTTTTTATGGATTGGGCATAGCACACTTAAATTCCAGTCGTTGGGCATGCTTTCGTCCGACCATATTTTACAAAGAAGCTGATGCATGCTCCTTATCAGTTCTTCGCCGCCGTGTTTGAATAGCTCGGCCGGCAATCCATCGGCCCCTGCCGCTTTGTTGTTCTTTAGGCGGGTGATTGTTATTCGAACTTCTTCATGGTCGGGTATTGGAACGTCTGCTCCATCGTCATCGATTGGGGAATCGGGTTCGCCTTCTCCCGGTGTTGTGCTTTCACTGCCATTCAGCAGGCTGGAGAAGTGTTCCTTACATAATTTAAGTATGCTCTGGGCATCGGTAACTAGATCACCTTTGGGGGTTCTACAAGAATATGCTCCGGTCTTAAAACCTTCTGTAAGCCGCCGCATCTTTTCGTAGAATTTTCGAGCATTACCCCTGTCGGCCAGCTTATCGAGCTGTTCGTACTCACGCATTTCGGCCTCTTTCTTCTTCTGTCTGCAAATGCGTCTCGCTTCCCTCTTCAACTCTCGGTATCTATCCCATCCCGCACGTGTTGTGGTCGATCGTAACGTTGCGAGGTAGGCAGCCTGTTTTCTCTCCGCTGCGACACGGCACTCCTCGTCGTACCAGCTGTTCTTTTGCACTTTCCGAAAACCAATGGTTTCGGTTGCAGCTGTACGTAAGGAGTTTGAAATGCCGTCCCACAGTTCCCTTATACCGAGTTGTTGACGAGTGCTCTCAGAGAGCAGGAGTGCAAGCCGAGTAGAAAAACGTTCGGCTGTCTGTTGTGATTGCAGCTTCTCGACGTCGAACCTTCCTTGTGTTTGTTGGCGTGCGTTTTTTGCTGCACAGAGGCGGGTGCGAATTTTGGCTGCAACAATATAGTGGTCCGAGTCAATGTTAGGACCTCGGAGCGCACGCACATCTAAAACACTGGAGACGTGTCTTCCGTCTATCACAACATGATCGATCTGGTTGGTGGTTTTTCGATCCGGAGACAGCCAGGTAGCTTGATGTATCTTCTTATGCTGGAATCTAGTACTACATATAACCATATTTCGGGCCCCGGCGAAATCGATCAGCCTCAACCCATTTGGGGATGTTTCGTCGTGGAGGCTGAATTTACCGACCGTAGTGCCAAAGATACCTTCTTTGCCCACCCTGGCGTTGAAGTCGCCAAGCACGATTTTGACATCGTGGCGGGGGCATCTCACATAAGTGTGCTCCAAACACTCATAAAAGACATCTTTGGTCACATCGTCCTTCTCTTCCGTCGGGGCGTGGGCGCAAATCAGCGATATGTTGAAGAACCTCGCTTTGATGCGGATTGCAGCTAGACGTTCATTCACCGCAGTGAATGATAGTACTCGGCGACGGAGTCTCTCTCCCACCACGAATCCAACACCAAACTTGCGCTCCTTTATATGGCCACTGTAGTAAATGTCACTAGGACCTACTTGTCTCTGTCCTTGTCCCGTCCATGGCATTTCTTGGACGGCGGTGATGTCAGCCTTTATTTTCACGAGGACATCAACCAGCTGGGCAGCGGCACCTTCCCAATTAAGGGACCGGACATTCCAGGCGCATGCCCTCAATTCGTAGTCCTTCTTTCGTTTGCCATGGTCGTCATCAAAAGGGGGGTCACTCATCCGAGGCTTGTTGTTCCTTTTCATTTGGGGTGTTTTTTTACGTGGCGGGTCCCAAACCCAGCGCACAACCCTATGCAGGGGATGTTTCGCCTTCTCACGTTAGCTCGCCTTCAAACGGATGTTCTTAGGCTACCCAGAGGATACTTGGTCAAAGACCGGAAGTCGTGAGCTGCTTGAGTCATATGCAAAAGAATCGTTTCTGGCCACTCCCAAGTGAATGGCGATCAGAGAACTTTCCTCACTTGCGTGAACTTCTACACATGACTCCATCCTCCTCATGACTGCACAGTTAGGCAACAATAAAATATTTTCTGTGTTAGACCTCAAGAGTGGGTTCCATCAGATCCTCATGAAGGACAGTGACATAGAGAAAACAGCGTTCTCCGTGAATAACGGAAAGTACGATTTAACTAGACTTCAAAACTCTAAATGAAGCTAATATTAAATGCCAACTAGACAAATGCGAGGTTTTCAAAAATTAAGTAGAATTTTTAGGATTTGTTATCTCAGACAAAGGTATAGAAACGAATCCGGCAAAAGTAGAAGCCATAGCCAACTATCCATGCCCAAAAACTCTTAAAGAACTGAGATCATTCCTTGGATTATCAGGATACTATAGAAGGTTTATAATGGGCTATGCTGCCATAGCTAAACCACTAACGACACTACTTAGGGGAGAAGACGGACGCACATTAAAGAGGGCTTCATCTAGGAAAACAATACATTTAGATAATGAGGCCAAGAAAGCATTTGAGCAGCTAAAAAATGCGTTATTATCTGATGACGTAATACTACAATACCCCGATTTCAACAAAGAATTTACATTATCCACAGATGCCTCTAATCATGCAATAGGAGCAGTACTCGCTCAATCTGACAGACCAAATGTGTTTATATCAAGAACTCTATCAAAAACTGAAGAAGGCTATGAAACAGCAAACAAAGAAATGTTAGTCATATGTTGGGCAGTAGAGACTTTTAAAGGTTATTTTTATGGTGGTTCCAAAGTAAAAATTTATACAGATCACGAACCACTTACACATGATTGTAATTGGAAAGGTGGAATAGCGATTAAAAGATGGAAGTCTTACCTGGATATTGTACTCATTCTTACTACTCATTACTCTATAAACCAGGAAAAGAAAATATTGTAGCCGATGCATTGTCTCGAGTACCAAAACAATAAGAAATTACTTCAATAACAGAAACCCAACACAGTGCTCAAAGCTCTTCTCATAATCTTATTCTCAGCATTGAGGTACCGATAAACGCTTTTAAAAACCAAGTTTTTATTTACAAAGAACATCCTCCTGACTACAAGTTCAGCATTCCATTCCCTACATTCGATAGACACACTGTTTTTCAACAAACATATTCTGATGATGATCTAATAAAAATATTGAGAAAGTACTTAAACCCTTCAGTAATAAATGGAATCTGCACGACAGAAGACATAATGGGACAGATTCAAAGACTGTATCCAGAACATTTTAGGTCCTTTAAAGTCAGATTTACTCAAATGAATTTAGAAGACATAACAAAAGAAACAGACCAGGATGAGATAATTTTACAGATTCACAACAGGGCTCATAGGAACGCTTAGGAAATCAAACTGCAACTATCAGAGAAATATTATTTTCCGAAAATGAGACAAAGAATAGTTTAACTGGTAAAACAATTCCAAGTATGCAAGGAAGAAAAATATGATAGGCATCCTCCAAATCCAGCAATTACAGAAACCCCAATACCTGAGTTTCCTGGACATACACTTCATATAGACATATTCTCAACTAAAAAAAATTAGTCTTAACAGCAATAGATAAATTTTCAAAACTTGCACAAGCAAGAATAATCCAGTCAAAATCAATAGAAGATATAAAAAAACCTTTGCACGACATTTTATTTTATTATAGAGTACCCAAGTGCGTTATATTTGATAACGAAAAGTCTCTTAATTCTGCAAATATTACTTTCATAATGAAAGATTAGTTAGGTATAAATGTTTTCAAAGCTCCGCCCTACAAGAGCTCTGTAAATGGACAAGTTGAAAGGTTTCATTCCACCCTTTCAGAAATTATGAGATGCCTAAAAACAAAACAAGTACATCGGACATTTGAGGAATTATTGGACAGAGCAGTCTTTGAGTACAATTACTCAATATATTCCGTAACAAAAGAACGCCCCCTAGAAATATTTTTCGGCAGAAACGTAACCACAGACCCTGAGGAATACGATAGAAGCAGACAAAATAACATAGAAAAATTAAAACAAAAACAGGCAACTGACCTAGAAAACCGTAACAAGGACCGCAAAGAAATTAAAACTTACACACCAGGGCAGACAATATTCGTTAAGAAAAATAGCATATTAAGACCTAAACTTTCACAATGATATAAGAAGGAAATTGTAAAAGAAAACAAACACAGAACAATTAATTGAAATGCGTAATCATAAAAAAAAAAAACTTCTATAATTATTGTTCCAGAATAACTTTACTCTTATTGTGGTTGCCAATGGTAAAGGCAAATATCGACATTACGAACTATACGGACGCACATACCATTACCATCTATAAAGGAATAGGGAAGTTACAAACGTCATCCATAAAATTAATCCACTTAATAGATCTTCAGCAAAAAGAAATTGAACTTCTAAAAATTCGTGAACATACCATCAAAGACCTTAAAACAAGTTATCTCTTCCATACTCTAACTCGCGAAATAGTACAATCACTCACTGCATTAAATACACTCACTTTGCAAGACCGCCGAACTAGATCAATAACTTGGATTGGATCAGACTAGAAATATGTTGACGAAATCCAGATCATGATGATCTATTAATAACACAAAATAATCTCAATAGCCTTAATACAAACAATAACAACCAGTTCACTATAAATAAACAACTACAGAATAGAATTAAATTAAACTAAATTAAATTACTACAATTTCAAATATGTTAAAAAATACAATCAGGAAAGACAATTTGTTTAATAATGAAAGAGCAATAAGTTTCCAAAATCAAGTAAGACTAATAAAAGAAGAAATAATAAATGTCAAATATGCAACTCAATGGGCAAAACAAAATATAATAAATACTTTACTTTTAAATGAAATAGAATTACAAGAAGTCCACAAAATTTTTCAAAAATAATAATATAACAACCCTATCAGTCGAAGAAATGTTAGAATTCGCTGAAGAATCAGTCTTACATAATAAAACAGTTATAGTTTACATTGTAAAAAGTCCAGAATTAGAAGTGACCAACTATCAAAATCTACTAATAAAACCAGTTGTAAAAAATAAACTAATTGTTCACTTAGAAACAGATGAAATATTTTTGTCCGAAAATTCTATGTTAAAAGTACCAAAAAACTGTAAAATATTTAACAATATAAAAATTTGTTAAAAAAGATACCACCATTAACTTAAGAGAATCAAACTGTATTTCTGAATTAGTTGAGGGCAAAGAATCGCTGTGTGATTTCATAATGCAGACCTTCTTCTTTTTATTTACTGGCGTAGACACCGCTTACGCGATTATAGCCAGTCGTTTCTTCTCTTCACTTCGTGGCGCCAATTGGATATTCCAAGTGAAGCCAGGTCCTTCTCCACTTGGTCTTACCGACGGAGTGGAGGTCTTCCTCTTCCTCTGCTTCCCGCGGCGGGTACTGCGTCGAATACTTTCAGAGCTGGAGTGTTTTCATCCATCCGGACAACATGACCTAGCCAGCGTAGCCGCTGTCTTTTAATTCGCTGAACTATATCAATGTCATCGTATATCTCGCACAGCTCATCGTTCCATCGAATGCAACGCACAAAGGACCATAAATCTTTCGCAGAACTTTTCTCTCGAAAACTCGCAACGTCGACTCATCGGTTGTTGTCATCGTCCAAGCCTCTGCACCATATAGCAGGACGGGAATTATGAGCGACTTATAGAGTTTGGCTTTTGTTCGTCGAGAGAGGACTTTACTTTTCAATTGCCTACTCAGTCCGAGTTGGATTTCCAGGCTGACATTGTTGGTGGTGTTAATGCTGGTTGCAAGATAGACGAAATTATCTACAACTTCAAAGTTATGACTGTCAACAGTGACGTGAGTGCCAAGTCGCGAGTGCGACGACTGTTTGTTTGATGACAGGAGATATTTCGTCTTGCCCCCGTTCACTGCCAGACCCATTTGCGTTGCTTCCTTGTTCAGTCTGGAGAAAGCAGAAATAACGGCGCGGGTGTTAAGGCCGAAGATATCAATATCAGCGGCATACGCCAGCAGTTGTACACTCTTATAAAAGATTGTACCTGCTCAATTCAGTTCTGCAGCTCTAATAATTTTCTCCAGCAGCAGGTTGAAAAAGTCGCACGATAGGGAGTCGCCTTGTCTGAAACCTCGTTTGGTATCGAACGGCTTGGAGAGGTCATTCCCGATCCTGACGGAGCTTTTCGTATTGCTCAACGTCAGTTTACACAGCCGTATTAGTTTTGCGGGGATACCAAATTCAGACATCGCGACATAGAGGCAGCTCCTTTTCGTGCTGTCGAAAGCAGCTTTGAAATCGACGAATAGGTGGAGAGTGTCGATTCTCCTTTCACGGGTCTTTTCCAAGATTTGGCGCATGGTGAATATCTGGTCGGTTGTTGATTTACCAGGTCTGAAGCCACACTGATAAGGTCCAATCACTTTGGGATTTAATCTTTCACACAATACGCTCGATAGAACCTTGTACGCGATGTTGAGGAGGCTTATCCCACAGTAGTTGGCGTAGATTGTGGGGTCTCATTTTTTATGGATTGGGCATAGCATACTTAATTTCCAGTCATTGGGCATGCTTTCATCCGACCATATTTTACAAAGAAGCCTTATCAGTTCTTCGCCGCCGTGTTTGAATAGCTCGGCCGGCCCCTGCCGCTTTGTTGTTTTTCAGGCGGGCAATTGCTATTCGAACTTTTTCATGGTCGGGCAATGGGACGTCTGCTCCATCGTCATCGATTGGGGTATCGGGTTCGCCTTCTCCTGGTGTTGTGCGTTCACTGCCATTCAGCAGGCCTCCATAATTTAAGTATGCTCTGGGCATCGGTGGCTAGATCACCTTGGGGGTTTCGGTTGCAACTGTACGTAAGGAGTTTGAAATGCCGTCCCACAGTTCCCTTATACCGAGTTGTTGACGAGTGCTCTCAGAGAGCAGGAGTACAAGCCGAGTAGAAAATCGTTCGGCTGTCTGTTGTGATTGCAGCTTCTCGACGTCGAACCTTCCTTGTGTTTGTTGGCGTGCGTTTTTTGCTGCACAGAGAGAGAAAGTGTAGCTATATATGTATGTTGTTAAGTGATTGATGAAAATGTATTCAATAAATAAAGTGATATTAAAACCAGATATATTGCGATATCGGCTACTATTATTATTAAAAAAAATAATAATAATACGTACAAACGCATAAGCGTCATAATTATATTTTCGTACAATTACATATATATTCTCGTTTGGTTGGCAGTGGTGTGCTGCAAATAAAATTTTCAATCTTGGGGAATCAAAGCGATTTCCGTACTCTTTAGGCCAAAGTCGGCTCTGTCTTGAGTATTTCTCGATTCTTTTAGATTTCAGTTTTATTTTCGATTCTTCTTGGTCACTTGTATCAAAAAAACATGGAAGCTTCCATGCGCTTAGTAGGCTACGTTATCGAATACGAGTCTGAATTCAGTGCCGCATTAAAGGACATCTCAAAAAACGCTCTTGTGACGCAACAAGACGAGTTGAGAGAAATTCGGTGCAAAGCGAAAGCTGCCCATGATGAACTCAATAGTAGAGGGGACATGTCTTCAAAAGATTATGCCCTCATAAAAAAGAAGTTCAAGCTAGGCGGTCAGTAGTAGTAAAATACGGGTTCTAGATCACTTTTTGTATGGAGAAAATGGCGCAACCGCAAAAACCGCAAATTGGCACGTGGTACAAAACCGCAAAACCGCAAAACCGCAAAACCACAAAACCGCAAAACCGCAAAACCACAAAACCGCAAAAAACGCAAATTGGCAGGGGGTACAAAACCGCAAAACCGCAAAACCACAAAACCGCAAAACCGCAAAACCACAAAACCGCAAAACCACAATTGGCACGTGGCACAAACCGCAAAACCACAAAACCGCAAAACCACAATTGGCACGTGGCACAAAACCGTGTGTGTGTGTGTGTGTGTGTGTGTGTGTATGTAGCGTGTGAGAATTTTATGAAATCACAGACACATATAGTATGTATATATATGTATATATATATATATATATATTTTTTTTTTTTGCTTATGGAAAATTTTGCTTTTGGAAGATAAGACATTTTTAACCACAAGAGTATAATTTTGCTTATGGAAAATTTTGCTTATGGAAGATAAGACATTTTTAACCACAAGAGTATAATTTTGCTTTTGGAAATGTATAAAACTGCTTATAATTTTATGTTTACATTTTGTTTTTACTAATTTTTCGAACACAATCCCCAAGGGTTTTACTTAAAATGCCTAGTTCAGCATTTAATTTGTTTTGTGAGGAAGATGTTTTTGTTATTCTGGATTATATTACTCCGGAGGAAGTTGGAGTTTTATCTCCATTCTTAGATAGTCGATATTCGTACAGTGAACAAGCGCGAAATAACATCATTCGTACACATTGGAATAGTAATGATACTTGGGCATCAGAACTGAAAATACTGTGCGAGTACTTCATACTTCAACTCCTTAAGGAGCGAATGGAATATAGCTTTCGAATAGAAACCAGCGCAGCTCTCAGGAAATTCGAAAAGGAAAGATCATATGGCGAATTCGTGGTCGATGCATTAGCATTTAAGGGAGACGCCGGTTGTGCTACATATGGGACACAATTTCGAATCTCTGTAAATTTCGATAAATTGAAGATAATAAAAGAAAAAATATTGTTTTAATTGCTTGTTTTATGTTTATTTCAAATTTAAAACATTTGTACACTTATAAATAAAACATTTGTTTTGTCTAAATTTAATGAATGCATATAAACTTTTTTTCACGTGCTTAATGTGGGTAAATCTACCAACATCTTTATATGCATATGTATACAAGTCCTAACAACTCACTTAGAAGTTTATCTTCACGGATCCATTCAACATCACACCAAATACTATTGTTTTTTATTGAAGTTTGATTGTCTTCCAAATAAATATCATCCCCCTTAGAAAATTCATCATCAAACCATTGATGTAAAGGGTGATTTTTTAAGAGCTTGATAACTTTTTTAAAAAAAAAAAAACGCATAAAATTTGCAAAATCTCATCGGTTCTTTATTTGAAACGTTAGATTGGTTCATGACATTTACTTTTTGAAGATAATTTCATTTAAATGTTGACCGCGGCTGCGTCTTAGGTGGTCCATTCGGAAAGTCCAATTTTGGGCAACTTTTTCGAGCATTTCGGCCGGAATAGCCCGAATTTCTTCGGAAATGTTGTCTTCCAAAGCTGGAATAGTTGCTGGCTTATTTCTGTAGACTTTAGACTTGACGTAGCCCCACAAAAAATAGTCTAAAGGCGTTAAATCGCATGATCTTGGTGGCCAACTTACGGGTCCATTTCTTGAGATGAATTGTTGTCCGAAGTTTTCCCTCAAAATGGCCATAGAATCGCGAGCTGTGTGGCATGTAGCGCCATCTTGTTGAAACCACATGTCAACCAAGTTCAGTTCTTCCATTTTTGGCAACAAAAAGTTTGTTAGCATCGAACGATAGCGATCGCCATTCACCGTAACGTTGCGTCCAACAGCATCTTTGAAAAAATACGGTCCAATGATTCCACCAGCGTACAAACCACACCAAACAGTGCATTTTTCGGGATGCATGGGCAGTTCTTGAACGGCTTCTGGTTGCTCTTCACCCCAAATGCGGCAATTTTGCTTATTTACGTAGCCATTCAACCAGAAATGAGCCTCATCGCTGAACAAAATTTGTCGATAAAAAATTTTCGAACCGAACACTGATTTTGGTAATAAAATTCAATGATTTGCAAGCGTTGCTCGTTAGTAAGTCTATTCATGATGAAATGTCAAAGCATACTGAGCATCTTTCTCTTTGACACCATGTCTGAAATCCCACGTGATCTGTCAAATACTAATGCATGAAAATCCTAACCTCAAAAAAATCACCCGTTATTAAAAATTTTAATTTCTGAATATCCCCATCATTTTTGAAATTGACTTCAAATGAGGGGACGTTTCCACTCTTACTATTTAAATCAATTTTTCCTACATTTAGTAAACCCTTTGTGTTTAAAACTTCAGTTATAGGAACAGCTGCTGCTAATTTTGGTTCACAAACATCAATACAATTATTTACATTTCCTGGAATAGCTCTTGATTGAGTGGCTTTTTGTTCAGATCGCTCAGGTTGTATTAACTTTGTACGTCGTTGTCTCTTACGTTTATTTGGTATCTGAGTTTTCCCTTCGATGGTACCTTGTTGGGATTTGACGGGCTCTCCTAGTTCTTGAAGCTGCTTGTAAACTCCTTCTTCGTTTAAATTTTGTAGGATCTTATCAAATTCGTCTTGATTAAACTCAAAATTAATCATTTGTTGGTCGTTCTCAAAGATTGAATCCATAATTCTCCACGTTGTTGTGTGTCTCCCGTAAATATTTCAGTACAATTGGATTATTAAAAGTAAAATTCATATTTATATCTTTTTTAAAATTTGGTTTCTTTATCATTTTGAAAATGTATTTTCTTTATCACACATTTGTTTTCTACCACCTTGACTCATTAAACATGACAGCATATAAATTATAAATTTTTTTCAATGTTTTATATCGGGAATAGAGTGAAATACAATTACATATATCTACGATTTCCTTGTATGAGTTATCCGCAAAAGGACAATTTTTCTTATGTAAACCATTCGGTGAATATATAAATGGCTCGGATAAACATGGTCGCAATTCATTTAGCATGGAATAAAAAAATATTTGATGCTCATTATCAATTAAGTCGTTATATTTTCTTAAAAAGTTTTCTAAATTTTTCGGGAAAGACATTTTATTTTATTTTTTGTGCCTTTTAATAGTAGTGTCTCCTTAATACTAAATTATAAAATATGTTCCCATACTAGAAAAAGTGTGCAACTTGCAGTTTGTAGAACTATAAAACCACAAAATATTTACTAATAGACAGAACTATAAAACCACAAAATATTTACTGATAGACAGAACTATAAAACCGCAAAATATTTACTAATAGACAGAACTATAAAACCGCAAAATATTTACTGATAGACACTTTCATATATATATATATATATATGATAAGACTACTTGTCTCAATGAATATAAATTAGACACCTTTTCAGTGAAAACATTTAGTGACTTTTGTGAAGTGACTCTTGTTTCCCGTGCGATATAAAAATTTTAAATAGCAACACCAACCACTCAGTAAAAGGTAATATAGTGAAAAAATAAGATAATATATTTATACAACGCCTTTTCTAATGTATCGATTTTTTATAGATTTAAATTGTTTAAAGCAACTCTTGTTCCATGTAAGGATCTAAAATTAATCCTAATTTTCAATCACCTACTTTGTCCACTTAAGGATATAAATTAAGTATAAATTATGAATCGAGCTCTTAAAGACTTGAAATCAGTTTCAAGAGAAAGAGTCCGAAAACCAATACGGAAGGTAATTGATTTACCAATTCATAAAAAATTCAAAATAATAAAAGCTATTAGGGTGAAGACAAAGTTTGGAGAGAAGGTGATGATAGAACTAGATGATAGTGTTCTTTTTCTTCCGCATTCCTACAACGCTTTAGAGGATTCAACTATTGATGCGTTAAATAGTCATACATTTTATATAGAACTAGTTAAACCTTGTGAAAAATTTATTTCCCCATCATTTGAATTTCATACAGAATAAAAAAAAAAAATTAAAATGTATCCGTGTAGTTTTTGTGAAAAGAGTTATACTCACAAAAGGAGTTTAGAAAAGCATATTACAATAAAACATCAAGAATCAAAAAAAGAAAAAACTTTTTGTGAGCAATGTAAAATTCAAGTAAAAGAAAATTTATGGCTAGCACATGTGAGAACAAACATGCATAAAAAGAATTGTATGTTTAGTGTAAATAGTAATAATAATAATATTAAATGTATTAATAGTATGTTTACTAATCGTATTGAAACATACGTTTTGGAAAACAATCAACCCAATGATTTAATTGTTGAAAGTTTTTTTGAAAAACGTCTAAGTGAATTATCTGAGCTTTTACAGAAATCTATAGAGAAGCATGAAAGCATAAAATTTAACTTTGAACTATTTTGTAAATATATTCAATTAAAAGAAAATATTGAAGAATTTGCTATAATGTCACATCAAACTGTAATGACTGAAGCATTTATGGAGAACAATAATGTTATTGATATAATTAAAGAAAAATTTGCTAAATTGATTGAAAAAATGAACACATTTCAAGAACGAGATAGTGGTTGGAGTCTAAGTGAAATTATTCATCTAGAAGTAAACATAAATAAATATCAACCAATTAGAGGATCGTTATATATACCACTACCAAAAATAATTGCAGATAAAAAAGCATGTATAAATATTGTTAACAATGATGTATATTGCTTTAAGTGGGCCATAGTTTCATCTCTTTACCAACCCTCAATAAATAGACAAAGGTGTTCTTCATATAACATAAGAAATATTCAAGATTCCATTATAACTTTAAATAATGGTAAAGTAGTAAATTTTAAAAATTTAAATTTTCCATTACAAATAAAGGATATTAAAATATTTGAAGCAAATAATCCAAATATTAGTGTAAATGTGTTTGGTATAGAAGACAATTTGTTAGTAGGACCCTTTTATTTAACGAAAGAAGAAAAATCGCATCATGTTAATCTTATTTCTTTATATAGTGATGATTTTAATGAAAGTCATTATGTTTGGATACAAAATTTAAGTAGATTACTTAGTTCTCAAGTTACAAGAGTTAAGCATAAATTATATTTTTGTAATTCATGTCTAATACATTTTTATGAGGAAGAAAAATTAGCTATCCATAAAATGCATTGTAGAAAAATTGTGACACGGATGCCTTCACCTGAAAAAAAAATATTAAAATTTGAAAATTTCAAAAAACAAATAGATGTACCATTTACTATATATGCAGATTTCGAATGTATTTTAAAACCAATAGATATTCAAAATTCTAGGAGGACTCAATGTGTGCAAGAGCATATTCCTTATGCTTATTGTTATTTTATTAAGTGCTCATATAATAATCATCTTAATCGTTTCAAAATATATAGCGGTGTTGATGCTCCAAAACATTTTTTTAAAAATATTTTCGATGACGTTATCGATATTTATCACCAGTTTTTGAATAAAGCAGTTGGAATGCATCCATTAACTGTCGACCAACTTAGACGTCAAAAAGAGGATATAGTTTGTCATATTTGTGGAATGGAACTTTTATTAAGTGATAGGGTAGCAGACCATTGTCATTTAACTGGTGAATATAAAGGTCCGGCACATAAAAAATGTAATTTGGAATATCAGATAGCAAATTTTATTCCAATATTTTTTCATAATTTATCGAAATATGATTGCCATCTATTTATTAAAGAATTGTCATCTGTTAAGGGAGATATAAATATTATTCCCTTAAACAAAGAGTTGTACATTTCGATATCAAAGAGAATATATATTAATGATAAAGATACAATTGAACTTAGGTTTTTAGATTCTTTCCGATTCATGCCTTCTAGTTTAGACAGTTTAGCTAAGAATTTAAATAATAATGATTTAGAAATTACAAAGACTTTTTTCCCTAACGATCACCATTTTGATTTAATGAAACGTAAAGGTATTTTCCCATATGACTACTTAGATTCAGAAACATGTCTCAACGAAACACAATTACCTGCTCGTTCACATTTCTTTAATAAATTATCAAATGAATCATGTAGTATCGAAGATTATCAATATGCTCAAAATGTTTGGACAACATTCAATTGTTCCAATTTATTAGATTATTTATTATTATATCTAAAAGTAGATGTGCTACTCCTCAGTGACATTTTTGAAAATTTTAGAAAATTATGTAAAGGAATTTATCGACTAGATCCATGCCAATATTATACATCTCCAGGATTATCTTGGGATGCAATGCTCAAAATAACTAGAACAGAATTAGAATTGTTTACTGATGAAAACATGCATAATTTTATTTTGTCCGGTATTAGGGGAGGTATTGTTCAATGTTGTAAACGGCATTCAGTTGCTAACAATAAATATTTAAGTGATTACGATGCGACTAAGCCTTCAAATTTTATAATTTATTTAGATGTTAATAATTTATATGGTTATGCTATGTCACACAATCTTCCTCATAGCAATTTTGAATGGGTTGAAAACGTAGATGATTTTAATGTTTTTAGTATACCAGAAGATTCTTTAGTTGGTTACATATTAGAAGTAGATTTAGATTATCCTATAACCACTCACAATATTCATAATGACTTCCCATTGTGTTTCGAAAATAAAAAAATTGGATCAATGAAAAATTCAAAGTTGATTGGTGATTTGGGAAATAAGGTAAAATATATAATTCATTATAAAAGATTACAACAGTGTATTAAACATGGTCTTGTATTGAAGAAAATTCATAGAATTCTACAATTTAATCAATCGGATTGGTTAAAAAAATATATTGATTTAAATAATTATCATAGAACATTAGCAGCAAATAAGTTTGAAGAAAATTTTTTTAAATTATTAAATAATGCGGTGTATGGGAAAACTATGGAAAATGTAAATAAAAGAGTAGATGTTAAATTAGTACAAAATTGGGAAAATACTAATATTGGTGGAAGAGGCAGGAAAAGATTAGGTGCTAGAGCCTTAATAGCTAAACCCAATTTCCATAGTCTGAGCAAATTTTCTGATAATTTATTAGCGATTCAATTGAAACAAGTATCAGTTCTGTACAACAAACCGATATATATTGGTTTTTCCGTTTTAGAACTTTCTAAATTTAAAATGTATAGTTTCCATTATGATTATATCAAAGAGAAATATAAAAATAATATTACCTTGAATTATATGGATACTGATTCATTCATTTATGATATTCAAACTGATGACTTTTATAATGATATTCGTAATGATATTTCAAAATTTTTTGATACTTCTTCATATCCAATAGAAAATATTTTTAATTTTCCTCGATTGAATAAGAAGGTTTTAGGTATGATGAAGGATGAATGTAATGGAAAGTTGATAAAAGAATTTATTGGGTTAAGAGCGAAAATTTATTCATTTAGAATTGATAATGATGTAAATGAAACTAAGAAAATTAAGGGAATAAAAAAGTGTGTAACTTCTACATTGAGCTTAAATGATTTTAAAAAATGTCTGTTAGAAAATAAAGTTTATAATGCATCAATGTATACATTTAGATCTAAGCTGCATACGATTTATACCCAAAATATTTGTAAAGTAGCTCTAAGCAATGTAGATGATAAGCGAATTGTACGGGAAAATCATATTGATACTTATGCTTATGGTCATTTCAAAACATTATAATATTATTTTATTATTGTAATACAAAAAAACAATTTATATTTTATATTACTTATTTTTATTAAATAAAAATTTTAAACATAATTGCCCACATATTACTGTGTTATATTTTTGTTTCTGCTCATAATTGTAATATATTGGTGGCTTCAGGTAATTGATTAGTTCTATCGGTGGCTGTAAATTACCAAAACTATCAAAATATTCTTTATAATTTTTGTTTTTATAGTATGCTACCCAATGAGTTCCAGGACCATCAGCATCATCTAAATTAAGAATTCCACATTCTTGAGATTTTGGTTTCTTCGGTAATGAGTTTCGCATAAAAATTCCTCTAAAATTTTTAAGATGTTTACCATATTTCATTAAATCTACGTCTGTTAATGGTCTTTTGGGTAGCTTTTTTACTAGTTTTTTGGATAGGGTCGTAAATATAACCCATATCCTCTTTTATAAGGCTTGAGGAATAAACCCTTCCCCATAGCGATTGATTCCATATATCTATTATGACGGCTAGCCTCGGCCAATTGCTCCTTTCCATTCCTAATATCATTTAATACTTTGGCTATGGCTGATCCACCAGATGCTATACCACCAAGTGCGCCTAACGCTGTTAAAATAGGAAGCAGTGGTAAAATCCCACCACTTTTTGGGACTGGAATTATTCTCGGTATGTTAACTTTTTTATTTTTAAAGCTAGACTTTATAGCATTCTGAGAAATGTTACAAGCCTCATTAAATGACTGTGGCTTCTTTTTGTTAAGCATGTTAATACCATTTTTAACTGCCCTCAAAAATATTTTGTTTGATGACACTTTACGGGGTTTCATCTTTTTACGTTTTTTACATTTAGATGTATTTATTTTCTTATTTTTAATACCCATTGCAAATTTGAGTTTTCCCTTCATTGCATTTGTTACGAGCCAAGCGTTTACTCGTTCTTTGAAATCACTATCCTTAGATGTAACACGTTGCCAGGCTTTTTCAGATAAAACTTTATCAGCTTGATGCCTGATATTTATATCTTTCGCTTGTGAATATGTAATATCGTGTTCTCTGCAGGCTGCATCTAAAAGATTTATACCTTTATCTCCTCTTTCTAACCGCTGTCGGAGTTTTGTTCCCGGTCCACAAAATTGATATCCGGGTAAATGAAGTTCAATAGGTAAAGAATTAATCAAACTATTTACAAGACCCTCCCCATTCTTTTTATGTATTAGTCCCATTGAGTGAGTTATAATTAAATGAGATCATTGATGTAACACGTTGCCAGGCTTTTTCAGATAAAACTTTATCAGCTTGATGTCTGATATTTATATCTTTCGCTTGTGAATATGTAATATCGTGTTCTCTGCAGGCTGCATCTAAAAGATTTATACCTTTATCTCCTCTTTCTAACCGCTGTCGGAGTTTTGTTCCCGGTCCACAAAATTGATATCCGGGTAAATGAAGTTCAATAGGTAAAGAATTAATCAAACTATTTACAAGACCCTCCCCATTCTTTTTATGTATTAGTCCCATTGAGTGAGTTATAATTAAATGAGATCATTATTATAAAAGCAATGGTTTATATCGCTATAGGTCTAGTGAACAAAATGAAAGTTGTTAAACAACGTCTTCAACTCAAGGTTAACAACGCTGACAATTATATAAATGTTAAAAATGTTAGTAGACATAGTTCCCTTTTACCAAATTCCATACGAGCGCTGATTGTGGGACCATCAAATTGTGGAAAAACTAATGTTATGCTCAGTTTAATTGAAAGTCCTAACGGGCTTAATTTCCGAAATATATACATTTATTCAAAATCATTATATCAACCGAAATATATCTATCTAAAAAGGCTTATAGAACCGATAAAAGGAATAAATCTTTATACATTTAGTGAAAACATTGATGTTATCAAGCCCACTGAAGCCAAACCGGACTCTATTTTTATATTCGATGATGTAATATGTGGAAAACAAAGTACAATACGAGATTATTTTTGTATGGGTCGTCATAAAAATATTGATTCCTTTTATTTATGTCAAACTTATACAAAAATTCCTAAACACTTAATTCGTGATAATGCAAACATGATTATTGTATTCAAACAAGATGAAATGAATCTTAAACATATCTATAATGATCATGTTATTGGGGATATGTTATACAAGACATTTTTAAAAATGTGCGCTGAGTCTTGGATAAATAAATACGGCTTTGTTGTTATAAGTAAAGATGATCCTATAAACAAGGGTCGCTATCGAAGAGGATTTGACAATTTTATACAAATATAAAACATCTATAAAAAGCATACACCACACCAGATCCTTATCAGATACTCAGCTGATAGGTAACAGATTTTTATCTCATTCGCTAAAGATCATGTCCAATAATCAAATGACTATATTAGCAAATCTTGCTAAGACCAGAAAAGTATTAAAAGAAAAAATTCAAAGAATGAAATTGGGAGAATTGGATAGAATGAACTTGTTGGAAGAAACATTTAAACCCATCTCAAAACCATTAAATGAATTGGTTGGTAATTTGAAAACCTCTAATAATAATAATAAAAATAATGTTACTAATTATAATGGTGATATTGTAACTTGGCAACCCGAAAGAGTAAAAGAAAGCAAAGATATGGAAATTGATGCATTGAATGATGTGAATGTTAATGATCTTGATAGTAAAGAAAACATTTTTTCGAATACCTCAGATTTAGAATATTCTACAGATAGTTCTCGGAAACAGATTGTTAAGAAGCAAATGATGAAGAAATGTAAAAAGAAGAAGAGAAAAACTACTGTTGATATCGCTAATGAGCAATGTTTTGTTAAAAAAACAAAACCAGTTAATTTTAATAGTGTTAGACGAAAAATAAATTTTATGAAAGATTGTGAAAGGCCAACATCGTATATTCATCCTAAACCTCATGATGATGAATTACTAAAGAGAGCTGTACAAAGCAATGTAATGAAAACTAAAAAGCGAAAATCTATTGATATCATTAACAAACAAAATTTTGAAAAAAAACAAAAATTAGATAATGTTGTTGGTGTTAGACAAAAAATAAATTATATGAATAATCCTCACCGAACAGAACCATATACAGTGCAATCGCGATTGAGGGAACTAATTCGTGCAAGGCCTGTTCCCTCAATCAAGATTGTTGCTTCAACTCAGATTAAGATTTTATACACTTTCTTTTATTATTTTTTCAAAAAAGTTAAATAGATTTTATTCTTGAGATCATCTTTGTACATTCACAAAATAAGAAAGCAAAACTTTATTCTGCTGAAAAAAAAATTAACAATTTTTGTTTGCTTTTTTTTCGCTTTAAGGCATTGCTTCACAGCCTCCTCCCTAAAATTTTTAAGAACCATTATATTAGGAAGAGAATTAGTGTATTCTTCGGCCCACTCTATAGCCTTGTCAAAGACTGAAACGGCTTCTGAAGGGGTTATATTGCAATTTTAATTTTTTCTTCGTCTTCTTCTGAACTTAAAACAGCAACGTCATCCACTATATTCAAGTCTTCAATAGGGTCATCCGTTGAAACCCAAGCAACCAAATCTGCTGTATTAAACGTAACCTGTGGAAAATATTTCTTTGTTAAATTTAGTACTTTCACATATAAAAAATGAGGGCTTACTTCTGGAACTATGCTCTCCAGCAAATTATTTATTTCCGCATACTCTGTTGATTGTTGCTGAATTGTATTTGAACGTAAGACACTCAAGGGGATGTCGTCATCTTCGCTACAGTTTGCTCCTTCTTCATTAAAAACATCATCTTTTAAAAGCGGATGCCAGCATTTTTCCACGACGACAGGGCTTAATTGTTCCCATGCTTGTGCCAACATACAAACAGCGTCTTTTAAATTTAAATTCTTTAAATATTCATCTGTGTTCGCTTTTCCAAACGCTGATCTCAATAAATTTGTCTTGTAATGTAACTTTGTCAATCTAATTACATTTTGGTCCATCGGTTGGATCAATGGCGTGACGTTTGGTGGCATGAAGATAGTAAAAATTGATCCACAATCTGACTTTAAGCCTTCTACACCAGGGTGACAAGGAGCATTGTCTAAAATCAAAACTGCTTTTAATGCAAAATGTTAAAAAAATTTCAAGTGTTACAAAATTGACAAAGAGTTAGAACCATAAAATTACCTGTGGCACAAAAGCATGATGAAACCATTCTTTGAAAATTGATGCAGTCATCCAAGCGTTTTTAGAGTTTTTATACTCGACCGGTAGCTCAAAATTTTTAAATGATCGCGATTTTTTTGCCTTGCCAATTACCAACGGTTTTAACTTGTGCACTCCACTTGCGTTTGTGCATGCCAAAAATGTCACTCGAGCTTATTCAATTTTTCTGCCAGGAGCAGTTTTTTCAGAAGAACTTACGTAAGTTTTATCGGGTAAGGTTTTCCAGAACAAGCCGGATTCATCCGCATTGTAAATTTGGCCTTTAGTTTTTTAAGTCTATTTTTGAACTCTGGGACTCCATCGGGATTTGATGATAATTTTTCACCACAGACTTTTAACAGACGAATTCCAAATCTTTTTTTAAATCCATTGAGCCAACCGCAACTTGCATTGAATCTGTTGCTTGATCCGTACATTTCTTCGAACAATTGCTTCGCCTTTACTCTAATAGAGGAACCGCCTATTGGCACATGCTTACTTCTTTGTTTAATAAACCAATCATACAGCTTTTTTTCCATTCGTGGATATTCTCCAGCCTTAAAGGACTTTCTTTTGCGGTGCATTTTGGATGCTGCTTTCAAAATCTTTGACTTATTGTTTTTTATTCGGGTTATTGTGGACTTAGCGGCTTTATATTCTTTTGCTAATTGCATCCCGCCCCTTTTGAAATTTTCTCCAAAATTTCGGTATTTGTGTTAAAAGTTAAAAACAACTTCGTTTTCTTTGCCATTTTGGAAGCGCACGTGTCAAAAATTTCAAACCAACTGATTTGGTATACGCATTTAAACACAAACATTACACGACCGCATGCTTTTATTGCATAGAAAAAAGCAAAAAAAAAACGGTACATATGCATTGTTATTTATTTTTTGTTTTTATTTAGTTGTTTTTGGTCCAGTTCCCTCAACTGAGTACTAATGAAACTGAAAAGTTCCCTCTACAGAGTAGTCAATGAAAAAAATTACGTGTTCCCTCTACCGAGGTGTTCCCTCAATCGCGTGTTCCCTCAATCGCGATTGCACTGTATTCCTAAAAAACCAGACGATGAACAATTGTTAAACAAGGCTGTAGAAACCCAAAATCGAAGTGAATTATGTAATGATAATAATAATACTACTCCTCTAACTGATCAAGTTATTTTAAGAAGAATTGAAGAAGATCCTGATCTGTGGGAAATAGACAAGCATGTAAAACGTAAGAGTAAAAATCAATTAAATGAAGACTATAAACGAGTTAAGCCTAATCAACCCAATTCATTATTACAAAATATAAGATTACTTAAAAATTTAAAAACGTTTGATACATTGTATGGACCGAATAAAGATTCAAATGGTCGATGGCGATTTGGAGTCAAACCAATAAAACTTACTTCCAAAGATGTTATACAGATCGGTAAGGATAAATGGAAAATGACACAAGGTCTATTTGAGTTAATATTTCATAAAAAACCACAACATTATAAGAAGCGTGATTTGATGACTTATCGACAGATTTTATTAGATACAAGTGCTCACAGACGTAATTATAAGCCAGATAGTCAAATTAAGGGAACAAAATCCTTTAAATATCTAAACATTATCAGAAAATTGATCAATTATATTCCACACTCTTTCATAAGGGGTAGAGGTTTATTGAAGTCAATCGACTGTCGTAAAAATATTTATCAATATTGGGATAACCCTAATGAGATGGTGGATAGATTGAGATTGCTTATATCTTCAACAAGTGTCGGTCACAATAACCATCAAAACGAAATTATATCAATTATTGAAGAGTTACGAGAAGCAAATATTATTAAATAATATGAGTATAAATAAATTTGGTCATTTCTCTTTAGACTCTAGTAGGTCAAGTGGGAAAACAATACTAGATCGAAATAAAAATCTGAATTTAAACAAGAAAAGAATAATTAACCTAGCTGCTCCCATAGGAGACGATGATGCCATTTCGAAAGTATACTTTTTAGACATGCTGAATAAAATGAAAACCAAATTAGAACATCAAATTAGAGAAATTAATACCATCTTGAATAATAGTATTAAAAATGATGTATCCATAATTGAGACTCTAATAGACCAACGAATAAAGAGTGCATGTGGAGAATATTTAGATAATATAAACAACTATTTATCAACTATTGAGGATTATTTGATGCGTTTCGTTGTATTGAAACAACTTCCTACTGAAAAAGACGTTGAAGTGTTAAAAATAAAGTTCCCTACTATAAAAGGATTAGCAAAAAATGAATAACAAAAGGGCTATTGTAGAAGAGTTACATAAACAAGCTAGAAAAAATTTTACACGACGACATGTTATTATAAAAGGAATCGATGATTTATGGCAAGCTGACTTGGTGGTAATGATTCAGTATTCAAGTAGTAATAAACAATACAAATATCTTTTAACTGTAATCGATACATTTTCCAAAAAAGCATGGGCCGAAGCAGTTAAAGATAAAACTAAAGAAAATGTTACAAATGCAATGGTTAAGATTTTAAACTCAAGCAACCGAATACCGAAAAACCTGCAAACAGATGATGGAAAGGAATTTTATAATACTAATTTTAAGAGATTACTACAGAGAAAAAATATCAATCATTATTCAACATTTTCTTCATTAAAAGCATCTATAATAGAGCGATTCAATAGAACATTAAAAGGAATGATGTGGAAAGAGTTTAGTTTTCGAGGAACCTATAAATGGATTGATATCTATAAAAATTTAATTAATGATTACAATAATACTATTCACAGGACTATCAGAATGACTCCAAATGAGGTAAATTCCTCGAATGAACAACATTTATTGGACACTGCATACAACAATTTGAAGGTTTTTCATAGACCAAAATTTAAAATAAATGATGAGGTTAGAATAAGTAAATATAAACATGTATTTGAAAAAGGATATACACCAAATTGGACAACTGAAGTTTTTAAAATCAAATCAATTAAAAACACAAACCCTACAACGTATATACTTGAAGACTATCAAGGAAATGTCATCAAAGGTGGATTTTACGAATATGAACTAATGAAAACTAAACACCCTCATGTATATTTAGTTGAAAAAGTTTTGAAACGTCGAAACAATAGAGTTTATGTTAAATGGTTGGGATTCTCTTCTGACCACAATTCCTGGGTGGATGTTAATGACTTAAATTAAAAAAAATTAATAAATAAATAAATAAATATAACAATATTTTAAAAAATTGTTTCAGTTGAGTTTTTAATGATAACCTATCATCATCATCATCATGTCGATTACATTAACAGTAAATGGTAATTCATCTATATTGGTTGCAAATTATTTTCCTCCTATAGAATTGCCACAAGATTATGTTTGCGGGTTAATTAGCTTCGACTCGTATAATACAATTCCAAATGTGGACAAAGAAAACAATTTGTTTCACATTGGAAATATGGTTCTTGAGATACCTATTGGAACATATGAATTGGATGATATAGTTGAGACAATAACCAACAAATATGAACCTTTTAATAAAGGGTTTATTGATATAAAGGCTAATCTGAATACATTTCAAACTGAAATCATGAGTAATAATGAAGAAGTGAATTTTAATAAAGAATGCTCAATTGGTTCATTACTAGGATTCAGTAAAAGAGTATTGGAGCCAAAAATTGTTCATTACTCTGATAATCCAGTGGATATAACAAGAGTAAACACAATATCTGTTGAATGTAATATCATCAATGGTTCATATATAAATGAAGCAACTGCGCATACTCTACATCAGTTTTCACTTAAAGTTAGCCCAGGATATAAAATCACAGAAATACCTATTAATGTAATATATTTACCGATTAATACACGTCAAATAAGTACTCTAGTTCTTAAAATTGTTGATCAAACGGGAAAACTTATTAATTTCCGTGGAGAAGATATATCAATAAGACTACATTTAAAACCTATATAAAGAAAAAATGATAATTTTTAATAAAAAGACACTACATACAGATTTTGTAAATAGTTTTCAATCATCCTCAAAGGTATTACCTTCAAAAACAAAAAATTTACGCTCCAAAGAGGTAAATTCTCTTGTTCATAATAAAATTGTTGATTTAACCCCATCGAATAAGGAGTTCCTAATAAGTCTAGGATTTAATTTAAAAAAAAATGAGTGATATAGTAAACGTTTTGTACAAACCCATTTTTGATAACAGTATAATAAAAAAGGATTATCATAGCTATATACCATATTTACATTCGTTTCAAAACAATGATGAAATTCGGATTCCCATACAAAATCAAGACCTTTATGTGCTACCAAGTGAGAGTATTTTATACATAGAGGGGTACATATCAAAAAGTGATTCATCAATTTCACAAACTGTGCAGCTGCTAAATAATTGTATGGCTTATTTATTTGAGGAGATACGATATGAAATAAATGGAATAGAAATCGATCGGACTAGAAAGTTGGGTATTGCAACAGAAATGAAAAATTATGTATCACTTAACGTATTTGAGAGTACAAATTTAAAAAATGCAGGGTGGTGCCCTTTTAAAAATATTAACCTCACGACTGGACATTTCAATTTTTGTATACCACTAAAAACCCTACTTGGATTTGCTGAAGATTTTGAAAAAATTATTGTTAATTGTAAACATGAACTAATTTTAGTACGAGCTAAAGAAGATGATGCTGTTATGATGACAACTACAGCAAATGAAAAACTTGTATTAAAACTTTTAAATGTTATATGGAAAGTGCCACATATTGAACTTTCAGACTCGTATCGCTTAACTATGTTGAGAACAATTAATAGTAAACAACCGCTCAACATTTCGTTTAGAAGTTGGGATGTCTATCATAACCCCTCCCTACAGGAAAGCACGAATATCTTGTGGAATGTCAAAATGGTTGGTGAAAATGAAAGACCTCGCTATATTCTTTTAGGATTTCAAAATGCAAAGAAATTTAAACATTGCGACTTATTAGATGTTAAAGTTCACCTTAACTCCACTACATATCCATATGATGATCTTAATATTAAATTTGATCGAAATCGGTATGCTCTATTATACGACATGTATTTGAAATTTCAACAAAGTTACTATGGACGCACTCCCCAACCACTTTTATCACCTAATCAATTTGTTGAAATTGCTCCAATAATTGTTTTAGATGTAACACATCAAAATGAATCTATTAAAAGCGGCCCCATCGATATTCGGATTGAGTTAAAATTTCACAAATCCCCCCCTGCTAACACAGCTGCTTATTGCATCCTTATCCACGATAAAATGTTTGAATATATTCCATATACAAATATAGTTAAAAAGATTATTTAAAAGAACCAGCTTAAATTATATCAAAAGCATAAGTAGGTTAAACATTATTTCCCACACTAGTTTTTATCACAAAAGCAAAAAAAAAAAAGTTCAAATGCTTAATCGTTTTGTTATAAAAGTTTAGCTGTGCTGCGATTTGTGTACTTATATAAATGGAATTTTCAATTTTGTAATGCCTTCATAATTGAAAAAATAAAAATTAAAAAATAAAAATAAAAAAATAAAAATAAAAAAAAGTTGTTTTTTATTTACATAAAGGTTTATTAAAAAAAGTAAGTTATTACAGGTATAAAAGGAATCGATGATTTATGGCAAGCTGACTTGGTGGTAATGATTCAGTATTCAAGTAGTAATAAACAATACAAATATCTTTTAACTGTAATCGATACATTTTCCAAAAAAGCATGGGCCGAAGCAGTTAAAGATAAAACTAAAGAAAATGTTACAAATGCAATGGTTAAGATTTTAAACTCAAGCAACCGAATACCGAAAAACCTGCAAACAGATGATGGAAAGGAATTTTATAATACTAATTTTAAGAGATTACTACAGAGAAAAAATATCAATCATTATTCAACATTTTCTTCATTAAAAGCATCTATAATAGAGCGATTCAATAGAACATTAAAAGGAATGATGTGGAAAGAGTTTAGTTTTCGAGGAACCTATAAATGGATTGATATCTATAAAAATTTAATTAATGATTACAATAATACTATTCACAGGAC
This sequence comes from Bactrocera dorsalis, assembly GCF_023373825.1. Classification (NCBI taxonomy): domain Eukaryota; kingdom Metazoa; phylum Arthropoda; class Insecta; order Diptera; family Tephritidae; genus Bactrocera; species Bactrocera dorsalis. The sequence continues at coordinate 16,691,017 of NC_064308.1, read as the reverse complement.
TATCAGAATGACTCCAAATGAGGTAAATTCCTCGAATGAACAACATTTATTGGACACTGCATACAACAATTTGAAGGTTTTTCATAGACCAAAATTTAAAATAAATGATGAGGTTAGAATAAGTAAATATAAACATGTATTTGAAAAAGGATATACACCAAATTGGACAACTGAAGTTTTTAAAATCAAATCAATTAAAAACACAAACCCTACAACGTATATACTTGAAGACTATCAAGGAAATGTCATCAAAGGTGGATTTTACGAATATGAACTAATGAAAACTAAACACCCTCATGTATATTTAGTTGAAAAAGTTTTGAAACGTCGAAACAATAGAGTTTATGTTAAATGGTTGGGATTCTCTTCTGACCACAATTCCTGGGTGGATGTTAATGACTTAAATTAAAAAAAATTAATAAATAAATAAATAAATATAACAATATTTTAAAAAATTGTTTCAGTTGAGTTTTTAATGATAACCTATCATCATCATCATCATGTCGATTACATTAACAGTAAATGGTAATTCATCTATATTGGTTGCAAATTATTTTCCTCCTATAGAATTGCCACAAGATTATGTTTGCGGGTTAATTAGCTTCGACTCGTATAATACAATTCCAAATGTGGACAAAGAAAACAATTTGTTTCACATTGGAAATATGGTTCTTGAGATACCTATTGGAACATATGAATTGGATGATATAGTTGAGACAATAACCAACAAATATGAACCTTTTAATAAAGGGTTTATTGATATAAAGGCTAATCTGAATACATTTCAAACTGAAATCATGAGTAATAATGAAGAAGTGAATTTTAATAAAGAATGCTCAATTGGTTCATTACTAGGATTCAGTAAAAGAGTATTGGAGCCAAAAATTGTTCATTACTCTGATAATCCAGTGGATATAACAAGAGTAAACACAATATCTGTTGAATGTAATATCATCAATGGTTCATATATAAATGAAGCAACTGCGCATACTCTACATCAGTTTTCACTTAAAGTTAGCCCAGGATATAAAATCACAGAAATACCTATTAATGTAATATATTTACCGATTAATACACGTCAAATAAGTACTCTAGTTCTTAAAATTGTTGATCAAACGGGAAAACTTATTAATTTCCGTGGAGAAGATATATCAATAAGACTACATTTAAAACCTATATAAAGAAAAAATGATAATTTTTAATAAAAAGACACTACATACAGATTTTGTAAATAGTTTTCAATCATCCTCAAAGGTATTACCTTCAAAAACAAAAAATTTACGCTCCAAAGAGGTAAATTCTCTTGTTCATAATAAAATTGTTGATTTAACCCCATCGAATAAGGAGTTCCTAATAAGTCTAGGATTTAATTTAAAAAAAATGAGTGATATAGTAAACGTTTTGTACAAACCCATTTTTGATAACAGTATAATAAAAAAGGATTATCATAGCTATATACCATATTTACATTCGTTTCAAAACAATGATGAAATTCGGATTCCCATACAAAATCAAGACCTTTATGTGCTACCAAGTGAGAGTATTTTATACATAGAGGGGTACATATCAAAAAGTGATTCATCAATTTCACAAACTGTGCAGCTGCTAAATAATTGTATGGCTTATTTATTTGAGGAGATACGATATGAAATAAATGGAATAGAAATCGATCGGACTAGAAAGTTGGGTATTGCAACAGAAATGAAAAATTATGTATCACTTAACGTATTTGAGAGTACAAATTTAAAAAATGCAGGGTGGTGCCCTTTTAAAAATATTAACCTCACGACTGTACATTTCAATTTTTGTATACCACTAAAAACCCTACTTGGATTTGCTGAAGATTTTGAAAAAATTATTGTTAATTGTAAACATGAACTAATTTTAGTACGAGCTAAAGAAGATGATGCTGTTATGATGACAACTACAGCAAATGAAAAACTTGTATTAAAACTTTTAAATGTTATATGGAAAGTGCCACATATTGAACTTTCAGACTCGTATCGCTTAACTATGTTGAGAACAATTAATAGTAAACAACCGCTCAACATTTCGTTTAGAAGTTGGGATGTCTATCATAACCCCTCCCTACAGGAAAGCACGAATATCTTGTGGAATGTCAAAATGGTTGGTGAAAATGAAAGACCTCGCTATATTCTTTTAGGATTTCAAAATGCAAAGAAATTTAAACATTGCGACTTATTAGATGTTAAAGTTCACCTTAACTCCACTACATATCCATATGATGATCTTAATATTAAATTTTATCGAAATCGGTATGCTCTATTATACGACATGTATTTGAAATTTCAACAAAGTTACTATGGACGCACTCCCCAACCACTTTTATCACCTAATCAATTTGTTGAAATTGCTCCAATAATTGTTTTAGATGTAACACATCAAAATGAATCTATTAAAAGCGGCCCCATCGATATTCGGATTGAGTTAAAATTTCACAAATCCCCCCCTGCTAACACAGCTGCTTATTGCATCCTTATCCACGATAAAATGTTTGAATATATTCCATATACAAATATAGTTAAAAAGATTATTTAAAAGAACGAGCTTAAATTATATCAAAAGCATAAGTAGGTTAAACATTATTTCCCACACTAGTTTTTATCACAAAAGCAAAAAAAAAAAAGTTCAAATGCTTAATCGTTTTGTTATAAAAGTTTAGCTGTGCTGCGATTTGTGTACTTATATAAATGGAATTTTCAATTTTGTAATGCCTTCATAATTGAAAAAATAAAAATTAAAAAATAAAAATAAAAAAATAAAAATAAAAAAAAGTTGTTTTTTATTTACATAAAGGTTTATTAAAAAAAGTAAGTTATTACAGGTGGGATTTATTTACAACATTTACAGCTAATTTGATTATAAATTTTGGTGTAAGTGTTCATAATTTTATAGGCTTTCTCATCTAGACGCTCGAGGCATGAGCAATTATAGGTGTCTGGACCAACTGTACAATTACGATTCGACCAAACGCAGTCTTCATAATGTTCACCGAAATGATTTCTTATTTTACTTAATTTATCTCTATACTCGACTTTTGAGTGAATATCCATAAGTGTTCTCCTCTGATCTCCAGGTAAAATATGTTCAAATTTTTTGAGAAAATTAAATATGTATACAGCTGTCATCGTGGACATCGTCTTTTTGATTACTGAACCTTCATATGTAATGTTTGATAATAACGATCAACATTAATTATTGTCGGGTTTATAACGTACGAAGAGCGCTCATGTAATGCCTCTCTATTGTTTTCCGAAAATTCAAAGCAATAGATATTTAGAGTACGCTTTACATAATTGCTATAATAAGAGCATTTAACTCGTATTTCACAATTATCGTAAACTAAATTGAAATGTCGATAAAAAACCTCTGGACTTTCAAGAATACCTCCAATTCTCTTTTCCTTTTCCACTAAAACTTTTTTAAAAGCGTCAATGGCCTCGAGAATGGTGTATGCACTTCTTTCTACATTATGTGACTCAGTCCTTTGATCGGAGTAAGTTGGTCTTAATGTTGTTCTTAATAATGGTTGGTTCGGCCCAGGAAAACTTTGATCTATCAATTGAATTGTTACATTTATTTTTAAACGCAATGAAGTGTTTGGAATACTGTATTCAAAACTAGCTTGTTTACTGTTTTCAAAATTTCTAAAGCTACTTATATTTTGACTTTGGTCTATAAATTGATTATAATAATAGCTTGTTCCATAGCTTAAATAAAATAGGTGTAAAAGTAGAATTTTTATTAAATTAGCTAATTTCATTTTCTTTGTTGTTTTTTAATTGATCTTTACACGTGGAGCTCACGTTATACTATGACCATATTATATGTTTGTTTATAGTTTTTTACATCAACTATTTCCACATGTGGTCTTTTATATGAAGTATCATGGACTACAACCTTTTCAATATCCCCATTACTTAGAATTCGTTCAGTTTCTATTTCACGATATTCAAAGCACTTGATGCTCAGCAGTTTGTCACTATATCTACTATCATAGGTACAACGAATTGGTATATTAAAGTTATCATATTCCAATTTGAAATGTCTATAAAATGCTTGTTTCGCCTCGATGATTCCTCCAATATCAGTCTCCTTTTCAATAATTTCTTTACGAAATGCCTCTATAGCTTCATCTATAGTAAAAATTCTCAAAGGCTTTCCTTCAGTTGTAAAGTCAATTACAGACAACGGTGTGATTGTTGTAGATGGTTGAATTATTTCTGTAGGGGGTGAAGATGGTTGTGTTATTTCTATAATGGAGGTCGATGACGACACTGCGATTTCTTCTTCTTCATAATCCGTTAAAAGAGGTTCACTTTGCTTAAGTAATAATAGTGAAATATTTATTTGTAAAATATCATTACTATTCGGTAATGTTAAATTAAATTGTAGATTTTTCGAGTTTTGGTTTATCGCAAGTCCATTATTTTCTACTTTCTTCCAAAATGGTGCCCCGTAGGCAGCTTTGAAAACAAGGAGGAATGATAATAATAGCGAGAGATAAAATTTAAATTCCATTGTGTCATAGCGCTTTGCTCACGACAATTTAAAATGAGGTGTACATTTGAAAAAATGTGTTTATATACTTACTTTTCTTCTTCTTTTCATCCTTTCAAATAAAAAAATAAGGTTTAAAATTTCTAATTTTATTTTATTTTATTTTATTTATACCATTATCTAGTATATACTTCAACATAATTAATGCTGATTTTAAAGCACAACGGATTTGTAGTTTGTTGATTTTCACATTACAGGTATTATTAAAATGATATTGACAACGTATAGCATCTGTATATAAATTATACAATGTAGACAGATTCATTTCATTACCTTCCATCATCATCTCTTCTTCAATATTAAAGACCGGCTTTTGGAGAAACTCTGCTATCCACATTTGTTTCTCTTCCCCTTTTACATAGACTTTTACATTTTTCAATGTAGATGCTAAATAATTCCTTACTGCTTTGAAATTATCGCTTCCATAAGACCATAGTAAATTATGGTGGTGTTTGATCAACCAATTGGCTTGTCGCTGATAATCCTTATTCAGCTCTGAAAAATCAAAGGGAGCTTTGATGTGGAAACAATGAAATTCTTCATTATTAAAGACCACAGCTATTTCCTTCACAATAAATTTGTTGTCATAGGCTTTGAAGCCTTGAACGTCTACCGTCACAAACATTTCGAAAATTTAAAATGAAATACTTAAATGTTTTTTACTATTAGTCTTTTTATACAAATATTTTTATCCTCTTGTGGTTAAAAATGTCTTATCTTCCATAAGCAAAATTTTCCATAAGCAAAATTATACTCTTGTGGTTAAAAATGTCTTATCTTCCAAAAGCAAAATTTTCCATAAGCAAAAAAAAAAATATATATATATATATATACATATATATACATACTATATGTGTCTGTGATTTCATAAAATTCTCACACGCTACATACACACACACACACACACACACACACACACACACACGCTCGGACGGAGTGTTCTATTCTATCGAATTTGGGCTCTCTAGCTGGGCTCTAAGCTACCGGGGGGGTCGGCAGGTCGCGGATAGCCGGACGGCCTGTAGTAGCAGGTTAGTTGCGAAATAAGTTTAAACGAATAAGCAATCCCCGACGATGAGCGACAGGAGTGGAGGATGCGGAATAAAAACTAGCAGATCCGTTGAAGCTCCTGTGACGGTGGCGAACCGACACCGCCTCTTAGAAATATGTGTCTCCCTCACCATGCATATGCGTGATGAGTAATAAAAAAACCCAGGCGCGACGGACCCATAGTGGGCGGCTCCCTGGTCAGCGTCTGTTCACCAGGTTAGGTGCGGCTGTTAAAAGAACTAAAGTTGACCGGTACACAACGTGGCGCACTGGGAGTCCCTCGAAACCTTAACAACGACTTCTCGGTTGCTATTGTGAAAAGGGTGATGTGAGCTTGCTCTGCCGAGGTGTTAGCCACGTTGTTTGCCTGTAACCAGCCCCTTCGGGCTCTGGTCAAGAAGTGTGCATTGGGCGTAGGATTAGTAGCCTGCGTTGCCCCGGGCGAGCGCTGGTCCGTCCGTGTTTTCCGGGACCGGTTAAGCGAAGGACAGGCCTCAGGGAACTGGGGTAGGTGCAAAGACGCCGAGGGTATACCCGTTCCTGTCTATTTCGGCCCGCCCCCCTGCACACGATGCGCTGGTAAAACTAAACAGAAGAAAATGAATAATTTTTCGAGAAATAATACAAATAATGCAACCAACGCTACTAGCAGGAGTGATAACAGTAGCAACATCTATGCCGCTCTGATGGGTAGCGGACATAAAGTTAAAAATAATGGAGTTAGCAGGGAGCTAGATATAAGCTCCTCTCAGGGAACACCAAGTACGGATATAGATCCCTTTAAACGCGCACCGAGGCTAGGTAGATCGCCCACAAACGCGCTGTGTGTTGAAAAGCCGGCGAGGGCAAGATCGTCACCACCAGCCTTTCAAGATAGCACACCACAAGCTAAGCAAACACTCTCATGTGTAGACTACATGAGAGAACTAGGAGAAGAGATCAAGAAGTTAACGGAAATGATGGGTCCACCACAGCGGACCATCAACAATAACATAAGGGACCTCCTTAGTAACATAGGAGTACTTTATGGAAAAGCCCAGAGTGAGCACACAAAATTGAAAGAAAGGAGAAACTTTTTGAATATGCCCCCGACCACGGAGGTAACACCAAAAAGACCCCGTGATGAAAAGCAGGCCAAAAGACGGACCCCACCGAAGAGAAACAAACCCACTCATGCAGAGGAGTCAAGGCAACCTAAAGAGGGAAAAACAGATAAGCCTTCCGTAGGTGCTCCAAAGGATGACTGGATCGAGGTTAAACGGAAGAAGAGGACGACATATAAGCATCCGCGACGACCTGATGCCATCATAATTGCGCGAACAGGGGATATGACCTACAGCGACATTCTCAGGGCAGTTAAGAAAGAAGATGCTCTCCAGAAGCTGGGTGAAAATGTAACCCGAATTAGAAAGACGGCCAAAGGCGAAATGCTGCTAGAGTTAAAAGAGCAAAAGGAAAATACAAGCGACTTCACAAACGAGATAGGTAAAGTTCTGGGGAACCAGGCAAAAATTAAAGCACTTACACACGAAACAACGATAGAGATTCGAGACCTAGATGAAATAACCTCTGAAGACGACATCTGCAGTGCTATACGTGCACAAATAAAGGAGCTAGACAACATTGATAATGCAGCAGTAAAAAGCATCAGAGCGGCATATGCGGGCACGCAAACAGCCGTGCTAAGCCTCCCTGCTCACCAGGCGAGATTCCTACTTGACGCGAGGAAAATTAAAATAGGATGGGTTGTTTGCCGGATTAGGGAGAGACCGACCCTTAAGAAGTGCTATAGGTGCTTGGAATACGGACACCAAGCGAAAAGTTGTAGCAACCCAGCTGACAGAAGCCAGTGCTGCCTTAAATGTGGAGAAAAGGGGCACTTTGCGAAGGCATGCGATAAAAAACCATCCTGCGACGCGTGTAAAAAAAATGGTCGAGAGATCACAGACCACCAAATTGGAAGCAAAAAATGTCTTATGTACATTGAAGCGTGCAAAAAAGCGAAAACATGAGAGTCTTGCAACTTAACCTCAACCACTGCGAAGCAGCGCAAGAGTTACTTACACAAACGGTGATTGAGCAAAAAGTGGACATAGCAATACTAAGCGAGCAGTACAGAAATCTGGGTACTGAAAATTGGAGCTCCGACCAAACAAAAAAAGCTGCCGTGTGGGCCTGCGGGTGCAAGCCATTCCAAAGCAAGCCACTATCAGGTCAAGCCTACTACACACGTGCAAAAATCTGTGGCATAAACTTTTACAGCTGCTACATACCACCGAGCGTCCAACAAAACGAATACGAGAGAATTCTAGATAATCTAGTACGAGACATCGCAAATACAACAACGAACATTGTGGCAGGAGACTTCAATGCGTGGGCAATAGAATGGGGCAGCACCCACACAAATAGGAGAGGAGATGCGCTCCTAAAGGCGTTCTCAACACTTGACATCGTGCTTTTAAATACAGGCAACAAGAACACATTCGAAAAGAACGGACGCGGTTCCATAATTGACATAACCTTTGCCAGTAGCTCCTTGGTGCGGAAGATTAACTGGCAGGTAAGCGACATATACACGCACAGTGACCACCTGGCCCTCTTGATAGAAATAGACAACCCCACGCCGGCAAAAGAATTCTTTCCATCAAGGAAAGCCCAAACCAGAGGCTGGAAAGTCGACACGCTTGATGAAGACGTATTCAAGCAGATATTAGATAGCAACCCGAACAACGCTGCTGCGGAAACAGAACAACAGGCAGAAGACTTAATACGACACATCAGCAAGGCATGTGACGCCGCTATGTGCAGGAAAAGGCAAGGCACGCACAGAAAATCTGTATACTGGTGGAATGACGAAATTGAAGTCCTACGAAGCGAATGTCACAAAGCAAGGCGTCTATGTCAAAGAAGGCGACAATCGACGAATTACGCAGTGCTACAGGAATGCTTTAAGAGGAAGCGAAATGACCTCAAAAAAGCTATCAAAGGAAGAAAGGCCTCCTGCTTCAAAGAGCTGTGCAATAAACTTGACGAAAATCCATGGGGCGATGCCTACAGGATAGTGATGACAAAAGTCCGGGGCCACAAAGGCCAAGCCCCAACCTGTCCCAAACTACTAAAGACTGTAGTAGAAACCCTCTTTCCCGCGCAACCGGCAGAGGAATACCGTTTAGAAGAAAACGGAACGGTACCTACACCAATCACTGACAAAGAGGTATTAGAGGCAGCAGAAAGGTTCGCCAATAACAAGGCATCAGGGCTGGACGGCATACCTAACAAGGCCCTAAAGATAGCTATTAAACACAAGACTGACCCGTTCACAAGGCTGTTCGCAAAGTGCCTGCGAGAGGGCTTATTTCCAAAAATTTGGAAAATACAACGTTTGGTGCTAATACAAAAACCAAACAAACCGCCTGGAGAACCAAACTCGTACCGACCACTGTGCATGCTAGACGCAGTGGGGAAAATACTAGAACGTATAATAAGCGTACGACTGGAGCAACATCTCGAAAAAGAGCAACCGGGACTGGCCGATAATCAATATGGATTTCGCAGACACAGGTCAACAATTGACGCGATTAAAAAACTTACGGACGTCGCGAGTAAAGCTATAGAAGGAACCAGATGGATGTATGGCTCCAAAGAGTATTGTGCGGTAGTCACATTCGATGTTAAGAATGCCTTTAATTCAGCCTACTGGCCGCATATAATAAGAGCTCTACAGCTAAAGAAAGCACCACCCTATCTGTTGAAGATCATCTCCAACTACCTGTCGGACAGGGTCCTCATATACGACACAGACGAAGGACCACAACGCTATAGGGTGACGGGCGGGGTTCCACAAGGCTCAGTCCTAGGCCCACTTCTGTGGAATATTTTATATGATGGAGTGCTGCGCCTCCCATTACCCAAGCAGGTGCAAATAATCGGATACGCGGATGACATCGCGGTGACTGTGGTAGCGAAGGAAATCCACGAAATAGTGCGTCTGTGCAATCATGCAGCGGAAAAAATCAAAGAATGGCTTATGATAACAAAGCTTCAACTAGCTGGCCAAAAGACGGAAGCAGTACTAATCACAAGCAGGAAGAAACTAGAGGTAGCCACTCTCAATATTGACGGATATAACATTACCACACAGCAATCCTTGAGATATCTAGGAGTAATGATAGACTCGAGGCTAAGATACAAGACGCATATAGACAAAGCCTGTGAAAAAGCATCTAGGGTGACGGCGGCGCTAACGAGGATAATGGCTAACATTGGTGGACCAAGTCAGAATAGACGAGTCCTCCTAGCCAAAGTGAGTCAGTCTATACTTATGTATGCTGCACCCATATGGGGGATAGCACTGCAGCAGAAAACATACGCAGAAAAGGCGAAATCAATAGTACGACTGAATGCAATCAGAGTTGCATGTGCCTACCGCACTGTATCACACCAGGCGGCTGGAGTCATATCAGGCCTCATGCCACCAGACATAATGGCCATGGAAATAAAGCGGGTATTCGACAAAACGAAAAGCACTGGCGATCGCTTAACGAACGAAGAGCGGAAACAGGAAAGACAAAGGAGCCTAAACGAATGGCAGAAACGATGGGACGAAGCAACTACGGGGAGATGGACGCACAGGCTTATTAGAAGCATACAACCATGGATAGAACGGAAACACGGGGAAACTGATTTTTACCTCACCCAGTTTTTAACAGGTCATGGATGCTATAGAGATTACCTATACAAATACGGACATGACGACGAAACAAATTGCTCCTTCTGCAGCAACAGCAATGAAAATGCACTACATATCTTCTTTTTCTGCCCAAAATACGAAAAGGAAAGACTAGAAATAGAGAGTGTGATAAACGATCGCGTGACCCCGGAGAATATAGTGGCTTACATGATCGAATCGAAGGTGGTCTGGAACAGAATGAGAGCGTGGGCAGCTATAGCTATGCAAGAGTTAAGAAAGAAAGAGTGGCAACGCAGCGACAACAGAAGGATGAATCGGAATTAGAGCGAAAATGTGTGAATGAAGAGCCGATTGGCTAAGCTTGGTCCCACGATGTAATGCTTAACGGCAGTTCCGTGGGCCAAATACAAGCAAAGACGACGGAGTTCAGGGTTTAGTACGTAGGCGTATTGTGTCGCAAGTCCAGCTTGGGCGTGCGGCCAATACGAATCGTGCATATCGTCCGGAAAAATGACGATATCTTTGAAGATTCCCCCTCCGAAAACAAAAAAAAAAAAAAAAAAAACACGGTTTTGTGTCACGTGCCAATTGTGGTTTTGCGGTTTTGCGGTTTTGCGGTTTTGCGGTTTTGTGGTTTTGCGGTTTGTGCCACGTGCCAATTGTGGTTTTGCGGTTTTGTGGTTTTGCGGTTTTGCGGTTTTGCGGTTTTGCGGTTTTGCGGTTTTGTGGTTTTGCGGTTTTGCGGTTTTGTACCCCCTGCCAATTTGCGTTTTTTGCGGTTTTGTGGTTTTGCGGTTTTGCGGTTTTGTACCACGTGCCAATTTGCGGTTTTTGCGGTTGCGCCATTTTCTCCATACAAAAAGTGATCTAGAACCCGTATTTTACTACTACTGCGGTCAATGCTACATACGTTGCATGGGGGCAATGAAGGATACGTCTGAGATCCTCTCAACCCCCAAAGACACAGAAAAATCTGCTGAGGTTGATAATAACCACTCCCTTCCGCCTTGCGATACAGATGTGTTTAAAGGGGACTACCTTTCATGGCCAACATTCCGGGATATGTTCACGGCCGTATACATCAAAAGCAAGCGTCTTTCACCGGTTGAGAAATTGTACCACCTCAATAAAAAGACTCAAGGGGATGCTAAGGTTATTGTGTCGAAATTTCCTCTTACAAATGATGGTTTTGCAATGGCATGGAAGGGTTTGACGGACATGTACGAAGATGAGCGAATACTAGTCGAAACCCAAGTCGACATACTGCTCGACTTACCGTCAATCGACAATGAGTGTTCAAGCTTGATAAAATGGCTACAGCGGGAGATCAATAGCTGCATCTCCTGCTTGATAGCCAATAAAGTGGACATTGGGAACTGAGACACAATTATAATCCGCATTTGTTTTAAGAGACTGCCACAAGAAACATTGGCCCTGTGGGAACAGTCTATAAAGAACAAAACAAAGACGTCAAATTGGGAGGAATTGGACAACTTGCTCACGGATAGATACCGTGATTTAGAGACAATAGAACGTGCCAAGAAATCGTCCAATTCTGCAAAGCCTGTCAGTACACCCACACAAAATAAATACAACAACAATAGCCATCAGAACAGACTCGGCGCCTTCCAAGTAAGTGTTGAGAAATCAACATGTCTGATGTGCAAAAGCGCAGACCACAAGTTAAGATCTTGCCCCATGTTTTTTAACTTGGAACCGGCGGACAGTTAGTTCGCTACGCTGCATTAATTGCCTCGGCTTTGGGCATTTGGTGTCGCAATGCATCAGTGCATTCAACTGCAGCACGTGCCATGCGAGGCATCACACACAACTACATGTGAGGACAGTGCAGCCTAGCAGCCAAAGAGGCTCGTCTACGCCATCGGACGAGATTCCGTCTATGTCCAGGCAAGCGCAATAGAGACGCAACTTCAACAAGTCGAAAGGCAAGCCAACGACTCAGGTACAGTCGTGCTTCGCTAACAGCGACAAAGGTGTCTTATTAGGAACGGCACTAATAAACATAGATTACAGCGGCGTTACTTATGCCGCAAGAGCACTCATCGACTCCGGGTCAGAGTGCTCTTTCATCACAGAAAGGCTGAAGCGCAGAATCAACTTGCCAATTAGGAAGATAAATGCCCAGATGTCAGGTATCAACTACACCGTATCTGCGCAAGTAAAGGAAGCATGTTGTGTCGAGTTGCGGTCACCTATTGACCCACTTATATCGATAACAACGAACATGATGGTTTTGCTGAAATTAATAGGAAACTTGTCGACTTGCCATATTAGCGCACTAACTCGGCAGGCTTTCCCAGATCTCACTTTGGCGGACAAGAGGTTCTTCGTCAATGAACCCGTGGACGTCAGACTCGGTGGTGACGTCTAAGAACGTACTGGGATCACTTCTTGTGCAAGAGACAGTGTTCGGTTGGACAGTCACGGGGCGTGCTATTACAACTAAGCCAACCTACACTTGTGTCTCGTATTATAACGAAACATCGCTGGAAAAGCAGTTAGCTTCGTTCTGGGAATTGGAAGAGATGTCCAAGGAAAGGAAATTAAGCGAAGAGGACAGGTATTGTGAAGAGCTCTATAAAAAGACAACGAAGCGAAATGAAGACGGGAAGTACGTCGTATCGCTACCATTCAAGAAAGACTCTCCGGTCAACATTAGTCTAGGTAGTTCCTTAAAGATTGCGTACTCCCAGTTTTATCGCAATGAAGCTCGGTTATCAAGAGATGAGCTGGGTCATATTGCAAAGATTCATACCAATCAAACGACCGACTCTAGTGACAACTATTATCTGCCTCACCACGCCGTAAAGAAAGAAGAGAGCACATCGACAAAAGTGTGTGTGGTGTTCAATGCATCGCAGGCAACTTCAAACGGCACTTCGCTGAATGACATCCTTCTCCCCGGTCCAGTTCTTCAGGCAGATCTGACCTTCTTAATTCTGCGATGGCGATTATTTAAATATGTCTTCAGTAGCGATATTGAAAAGATGTATCGCCAAATCCTAGTGAAGGCTGATGAAACGAATTACCAGCGAATCGTTTTCCGCAACCGTCCGACCGAGCAAACCAATATTTTTGAATTGAAGACGGTAACGTTCGGAATCAACTGCGCTCCGTATCTGGCAATAACGACGTTACTTCAATTAGCTGACGACGTTGAAAGCTCACTACTAGTAGCCTCAAACATACTCAGGAAGTGTATGTATGTTGATGATGTTTTAGCAGGTGGACACCATATAGAGGCTGCAATTAAAGCTAGAAATTAGAATTAGAGGTTGTATCTCCTACCACATTGGATCGTTGGCACACATTCATGGATAACCACAGGTACATAAACAACATTAAAATTCCACGATGGGTCCACTTTTCGCCAACGGACGATGTGTCCATTCATGGTTTCTGCGATGCATCAGAGAAAGCATACGCAGCAACTGTCTACCTGCGCGTAAAGACAAGCAACGTAGTTTTCGTCAGCCTCTTCTTCTTCTTTACTGGCGTAGACACCGCTTACGCGATTATAGCCGAGTCAACAACAGCGCGCCAGTCGTTTCTTCTCTTCGCTACGTGGCGCCAATTGGATATTCCAAGCGAAGCCAGGTCCTTCTCCACTTGGTCCTTCCACCGGAGTGGAGGTCTTCCTCTTCCTCTGCTTCCAGCGGCGGGTACTGCGTCGAATACTTTCAGAGCTGGAGTGTTTTCATCCATCCGGCCAACATGACCTAGCTAGCGTAGCCGCTGTCTTTTAATTCGCTGAACTATATCAATGTCGTCGTATATCTCACACAGCTCATCGTTCCATCGAATGCGATATTCGCCGTGGCCAACGCGCAAAGGACCATAAATCTTTCGCAGAACTTTTCTCTCGAAAACTCGCAACGTCGACTCATCCGTTGTTAACATCGTCCAAGCCTCTGCACCATATAGCAGGACGGGAATTATGAGTGACTTATAGAGTTTGGTTTTTGTTTGTCGAGAGAGGACTTTGCTTCTCAATTGCCTACTTAGTCCGAAGTAGCACCTTTTGGCAAGAGTTATCCTGCGTTGGATTTCTAGGCTGACATTGTTGGTGGTGTTTACGCTGGTTGCAAGATAGACGAAATTATCTACAACTTCAAAGTTATGACTGTTAACAGTGACGTGAGTGCCAAGTCGCGAGTGCGACGACTGTTTGTTTGATGACAGGAGATATTTCGTCTTGCCCTCGTTCACTGCCAGACCCATTTCTTTTGCTTCCTTGTTCAGTCTGGAGAAAGCAGAACTAACGGCGCGGGTGTTAAGGCCGATGATATCAATATCATCGGCATACGCCAGCAGTTGTACACTCTTATAAAAGATTGTACCTGCTCGATTCAGTTCTGCAGCTCTAATAATTTTCTCCAGCAGCAGGTTGAAAAAGTCGCACGATAGGGAGTCGCCTTGTCTGAAACCTCGTTTGGTATCGAACGGCTCGGAGAGGTCCTTCCCGATCCTGGCGGAGCATTTCGTGTTGCTCAACGTCAGTTTACACAGCCGTATTAGTTTTGCGGGGATACCAAATTCAGACATCGCGGCATAAAGGCAGCTCCTTTTCGTGCTGTCGAAAGCAGCTTTGAAATCGACGAATAGGTGGTGAGTGTCGATTCTCCTTTCACGGGTCTTTTCCAAGATTTTGCGCATGGTGAATATCTGGTGGGTTGTTGATTTACCAGGTCTAAAGCCACACTGATAAGGTCCAATCAGTTTGTTGACGGTGGGCTTTAATCTTTCACACAATACGTTCGATAGAACCTTGTACGCGATGTTGAGGAGACTTATCCCACGGTAGTTGGCGCAGATTGTGGGGTCTCCTTTTTATCGATTGGGCATAGCACACTTAAATTCCAATCGTTGGGCATGCTTTCATCCGACCATATTTTGCAAAGAAGCTGATGCATGCTCCTTATCAGTTCTTCGCCGCCGTGTTTGAATAGCTTGGCCGGCAATCCGTCGGCCCCTGTCGCTTTGTTGTTTTTCAGGCGGGCAACTGCTATTCGAACTTCTTCATGGCCGGGTAATGGAACGTCTGCTCCATCGTCATCGATTGGGGAATCGGGTTCGCCTTCTCCTGGAGTTATGTGTTCACCGCCATTCAGCAGGCTGGAGAAGTGTTCCCTCCATAGTCTAAGTATGCTCTGGGCATCGGTGGCTAGATCACCTTTGGGGGTTCTGCAGAAGTATGCTCCGGTCTTGAAACCTTCTGTAAGCCGCTGCATTTTTTCGTGGAATTTTCGAACATTACCCCTGTCGGCCAGCTTATTAAGCTGTTCGTACTCACGCATTTCGGCCTCTTTCTTCTTCTGTCTGCAAATGCGTTTCGCTTTCCTCTTCAACTCTCGGTATCTACCCCATCCCGCACGTGTTGTGGTCGGTCGTAACGTTGCGAGGTAGGCAGCTTGTTTTCTCTCCGCTGCGACACGGCACCCCTCGTCGTACCAGCTGTTCTTTTGCACTTTCCGAAAATCAATGGTTTCGGTTGCAGCTGTACGTAAGGAGTTTGAAATGCTGTCCCACAGTTCCCTTATACCGAGTTGTTGACGAGTGCTCTCAGAGAGCAGGAGTGCAAGCCGAGTAGAAAATCGTTCGGTTATCTGTTGTGACTGCAGCTTCTCGACGTCGAACCTTCCTTGTGTTTGTTGGCGTGCATTTTTTGCTGCACAAAGGCGGGTGCGAATCTTAGCTGCAACACTATAAGGGTCTGAGTTGATGTTAGGAACTCGGAGTGCACGCACATCTACAACACTGGAGACGTGTTTTCCGTCTATCACAACATGATCGATCTGGTTGGTAGTTTTTCGATCCGGAGACAGTCAGGTAGCTTAATGTATTTTCTTATGCTGGAATCTAGTACTACAGACAACCATATTTCGGGCCCCGGCGAAGTCGATCAGCCTCAACCCATTTGGGGATGTTTCGTCGTGGAGGCTGAATTTACCGACCGTAGTGCCAAAGATACCTTCTTTGCCCACCCTGGCGTTGAAGTCGCCAAGCACGATTTTGACATCGTGGCGGGGGCATCTCCCATAAGTGCGCTCCAAGCACTCATAAAAGACATCTTTGGTCACATCGTCCTTCTCTTCCGTCGGGGCGTGGGCGCAAATCAGCGATATGTTGAAGAACCTCGCTTTGATGCGGATTGCGGCTAGACGTTCATTCACCGCAGTGAAAGATAGTACTCGGCAACGGAGTCTCTCTCCCACCACGAATCCAACACCAAACTTGCGCTCCTTTATATGGCCACTGTAGTAAATGTCACAAGGACTTACTCCTCTATGTCCTGGTCCCGTCCATCGCATTTCTTGGACGGCGGTGATGTCAGCCTTTATCTTTGCGAGGACATCTACCAGCTGGGCAGCGGCACCTTCCCAATTAAGGGACCGGACATTCCAGGTACATGCCCTCAAATCATAGTCCTTATTTCGTTTGCCACGGTTGTCATCAAAAGGGGGGTCTCTCATCCGATGCTGTGTTTGCTTTTTCATTGCGGTGTTTTTTTACGTGGCGGGTCCCAAACCCAGCGCTCTACCCTAAGTAGGGGATATTTCGCCTTCTCACTTTAGCTCGCCTTCAAATTTTCTTAGGCTACCCAGAGGATACTTGGTCAAAGACCGGAAGTCGTGAGCTGCTTGAGTCATATGTAAAAGAATCGTTTCTGGCCACTCCCAAGTGAATGGCGATCAGAGAACTTTCCTCACTTTCACCAACCTGGAGCTGACTCATCTAAAACTTAAACTATGGACGGATTCGACCATCGTTCTCGCATGGATTCGCAAGCCACCATGTTCATGGTCAACGTTTGTATCCCATCGAGTGACAAAAATCATAGAAAAGGTCGGCAACGCAAATTGGAATCATGTCGATTCAGGATCTAACCCTGCAGACTTAGCCAGTCGGGGACTTATGGCACAGGATTTGGTGGAAAACACCTTGTGGTGGCAAGGAACTTCTTGGCTGTAAGAAGATCAATCCAAATGACCATTACAACAAAACGATTACGAGACGACAATATAGGAAAAACAGGTACGTGTACATGCTTGTACAACAATACAGGGGAATTCTTACGACGTTCTTGACCGTTTTTCTAGTTTTCCGAGAGCTGTGAGAGTGTTATCATACGTTATGAGATTCTCTCAAAAACTCATCCAAACACAAAAGCTTCCTTTCAACAAAAGTCTTGCTTAATTTCATCCGAAGAAATTAAAGCAACGACAAGACGTTTGATAATAAATACGCAGAAGCAGAAATATGGTCAAGAATAGGGTTGTTTGAAATCCGGTAAGCCCATCGATGAAAAAAGTGAAATCCTCTCTCTTAATCCATTCCTCGATAAAGATGAAGTTATGAGAACTGGTGGTCGTCTCGGTGCGTCTCTCGATTTGTCATACAATGAGCGCCATCCAATTATCCTTCCATACAACTGCGTATTGGCTCGTCTAATAATCCAGTTTATTCATCAACTCTCTCTGCATGGAGAAAACCAGCTTATGTTACGGCTATCGCGGGCTCAGTATTGGATTCCAAGGGTGAAAAACTTGATACGATCCATTATCCATAACTGCAAGACTTGCACGATCTTCAAAAAACGTGCTCAGACGCAACTTATGGGTGCACTTCCGACCGAACGATCCACATTTTCACGCGCTTTTACGAATGCGGGGGTAGATTTCGCGGGTTCGTTCGAAATAAAAAGCTACCGTGGAAGAGGATGCCTTGTATCCAAAGGGTATGTCTGTCTGTCTGTCTGTTTGTCTGTTTTACAACCAGGGCCATCCACCTGGGGGCCACTACCGATTAATCGACACAATCATTTTTAGCAGCCCTCTCTAGATTCGTTTCTAGAAGAGGTTGCCCCAAGAATATTTATTCGGACAATGGTACAAACTTCGTTGGAGCATAGAGATCCCTAAGGTCCGAACTTAAAGCCTTCATAGCCGATGCTCGCAACAATGCTATCTCAAGGTATAGCCACCAAGTTCTTACATGGCATTTAATACCTGCTGCTGCTCCTCATATGGGCGGACTTTGGTAAGCAGGTGTGGAAAGCTTTAAGAGTCATTTTCGCAAGATTGCGACTGGGCACAAATGCACTCTTGAAGAGTTTAACACACTCTTATGCCGAATTGAGTCTTGCCTTAATTCGCGACCATTAAGCCCAGCCCCAAACGAACCTACTGATTTGGAGCCACTTACACCAGGAAATTTTTTGGTCGGTGGACATCTGTTGGCCCCTCCAAAGCCGGATATAAATGAGAACAGTGCCTCTATCGTAAATAGATGGCAAAAACATAAGGCCTTACATCAATCTTTCTGCAAAAGATGGAAAACCGAATACCTGAACGAAATGCAGAATCGCATAAAGTGGAAACATCCAAAAACAAACATAAAGACAGGTGAGCTTGTCGTCATCAAGGAAGACAATCTGCCACCGAATGAGTGAAGATTGGGTAGGATTGTTAATATACACCCAGGCGCTGATACCCGAGTGCGACTAGTCGACATCGTCACGGAAAAAGGCCAAGTCACAAGACCGCTTGCCAAATTGGTCTTACTACCACCCTACGAGGAGAAAAACGTGGATGCACACCCTACTCAACGCAACAGTTCCCTAGCCACATCGGAAGCCTAGCTTTCCGATTACCAATTCCACCTCTGACAGAAAATCTTAAAAAAAAAACAACATTTTGTACATCCGCCCTCTAAAAATTCAGGAGATTGTATCACAAAAAATTATAATATATAAATAAAATATATGACAATAAAACAACTAATCACTCACCGGCTTATGATAATTGTATTTACCTCGATGGTAGCATCACCAGATTTGATAAATTTGGGGTTCTCTTCGGTGGTCTTACCGGAACGACGATCCATCTTTTCTTTGATTTCAGCAAATTTTCAATATTACATTTTATGTTTCTATTACAATTGTTAACGAACAAACATTGCGATTCTTATTATTTTGTGAAATTGTGGTTTAAATAGTGTGGTTAGAATGAATGGCAAACAAGCAATCATTCAGTGGTGGATCGAGTTATTTAACGCGATTTCAACTATCAGCATATTTTCGTATCACTGTCACACACGCACACACGGAAAACTATGTAAATTTGAACAAAACAGCTCACAATCTGTTATGCTGATGTTTTGCGGAAGCATATAATTGTTCACACATTTGAGATTTTCTTTGATATACTTCTATTTATGTATGTATGTATATATGGATAAAAGGTGTTGCCTTTAGATTTTTAAATTGCGCTAAATAGGAGGTAGTAATTTTTTATTACAATTTTCGTTATGTATTTTTTGGATCCCCTGCATAGGGTTGTGCGCTGGGTTTGGGACCCGCCACGTAAAAAAGCACCCCCAGTGAATAGTTATGACCAGCCTCGGATGAGAGACCCCCCTTTTGATGACGACCACGGCAAACGAAATAAGGACTACGAATTGAGGGCATGCACTTGTCCGGTTCCTTAATTGGGGAGGTGCCGCTGCCCAGCTGGTTGGCGTCCTCGTGAAAACAAAGGCTGACATCACCGCCGTCCAAGAAATGCGATGGACGGGACAAAGACAGAGACGAGTAGGTCCTTGTGAAATTTACTACAGTGGCCATATAAAGGAGCGCAAGTTTGGTGTTGGATTCGTGGTGGGAGAGACACTCCGTCGCCGAGTATTATCATTCACTCCGGAGAATGAACGTCTAGCCACAATCTGCATCAAAGCGAGGTTCTTCAACATATCGCTGATTTGCGCCCACGTCCCGACGGAAGAGAAGGACGAAGTGACCAAAGATGCCTTTGATGAGTGCTTGGAGCACACTTATGAGAGAAGCCCCCGCCACGATATCAAAATCGTGCTTGGCGACTTTAACGCCAGGGTGGACAAAGAATATATCTTTGGCACTACGGTCGGTAAATTCAGCCTCCACGACGAAACATCCCCAAATGAGTTGAGGCTCATCGACTTCGCCGGGGCCCGAAATATGGTTATCTGTAGTACTAGATTCCAGCATAAGAAGATCCATCAAGCTACCTGGCAGTCTCCGGATCGAAAAACTACCAACCAGATCGATCATGTTGTGATAGACGGAAAACACGTCTCCAGTGTTGTAGATGTGCGTGCACTCCGAGTTCCTAACATCAACTCAGACCCTTATAGTGTTGCAGCTAAGATTCGCACCCGCCTTTGTGCAGCAAAAAATGCACGCCAACAAACACAAGGAAGGTTCGACGTCGAGAAGCTGCAGTCACAACAGATAACCGAACGATTTTCTACTCGGCTTGCACTCCTGCTCTCTGAGAGCACTCGTCAACAACTCGGTATAAGGGAACTGTGGGACAGCATTTCAAACTCCTTATGTACAGCTGCAACCGAAACCATTGGTTTTCGGAAAGTGCAAAAGAACAGCTGGTACGACGAGGGGTGCCGTGTCGCAGCGGAGAGAAAACAAGCTGCCTACCTCGCAACGTTACGACCGACCACAACACGTGCGGGATGGGATAGATACCGAGAGTTGAAGAGGAAAGCGAAACGCATTTGCAGACAGAAGAAGAAAGAGGCCGAAATGCGTGAGTACAAACAGCTTGATAAGCTGGCCGACAAGGGGTAATGCTCGAAAATTCTACGAAAAAATGCGGCGGCTTACAGAAGGTTTCAAGACCGGAGCATACTCCTGTAGAACCCCCAAAGGTGATCTAGCCACCGATGCCCAGAGTATACTTGGATTATGGAGGGAACACTTCTCCAGCCTGCTGAATGGCAGTGAACGCATAACACCAGGAGAAGGCGAACCCGATTCCCCAATCGATGACGGTGGAGCAGACGTTCTATTACCCGGCCATGAAGAAGTTCGAATAGCAATTGCCCGCCTGAAGAACAACCAAGCGGCAGGGGCCGACGGATTGCCGGCCGAGCTATTCAAACACGGTAATGAAGAACTGATAAGGAGCATGCATCAGCTTCTTTGTAAGATATAGTCGGATGAAAGCATGCCCAACGATTGGAATTTAAGTGTGCTATGCCCAATCCATAAAAAAGGAGACCCCACAATCTGCGCCAACTACCGTGGGATTAGCCTCCTCAACATCGCATATAAGGTTCTATCGAGCGTATTGTGCGAAAGATTAAAGCCCACCGTCAACAAACTGATTGGACCTTAACAGTGTGACTTTAGACCTGGCAAATCAACAACCGACCAGATATTCACCATGCGCCAAATCTTGTAAAAGACCCGTGAAAGGAGAATCGTCGTTGACGTTGAGCAACACGAAAAGCTCCGCCAGAATCGGGAAGGACCTCTCCGAGCCGTTCGATACCAAACGAGGTTTCAGACAAGGCGATTCCCTATCGTGCGAATTTTTCAACCTGCTTCTGGAGAAAATTGTTCGAACTGCAGAATTCAACAGAGAAGGTACCATCTTCTATAAAAGTGTACAACTGCTGGCGTATGCCGATGATATTGATATCATCGGCCTTAACACCCGCGCCGTTAGTTCTGCTTTCTCCAGACTGGACAAGGAAGCAAAAGAAATGGGTCTGGCAGTGAACGAGGGCAAGACGAAATATCTCCTGTCATCAAACAAACAGTCGTCGCACTCGCGACTTGGCACTCACGTCATTGTTGACAGTCATAACTTTGAAGTTGTAGATAATTTCGTCTATCTTGCAACCAGCGTAAACACCACCAACAATGTCAGCCTAGAAATCCAACGCAGGATAACTCTTGACAACAGGTGCTACTTCGGACTAAGTAGGCAATTGAGAAGCAAAGTCCTCTCTCGACAAACAAAAACCAAACTCTATAAGTCACTCATAATTCCCATCCTGCTATATGGTGCAGAGGCTTGGACGATGTCAACAACGGATGAGTCGACGTTGCGAGTTTTCGAGAGAAATGCGAATTCGCATTCGATGGAACGATGAGCTGTACGAGATATACGACGACATTGACATAGTTCAGCGAATTAAAAGACAGCGGCTACGCTGGCTAGGTCATGTTGTCCGGATGGATGAAAACACTCCAGATCTGAAAGTATTCGACGCAGTACCCGCCGCGGGAAGCAGAGGAAGAGGAAGACCTCCACTTCGGTGGAAGGACCAAGTGGAGAAGGACCTGGCTTCGCTTGGAATATCCAATTGGCGCCACGTTGCGAAAAGAAGAAACGACTGGCGTGCGGTTCTTAACTCGGCTATAATCGCGTAAGCGGTGTCTACGCCAATCAAGAAGAAGAAGAAGAAGATTTTTTAGATCTGTCCGTTTCTTTTTTTTTTGCTTAATAGCAAAATAACCGGAGCCTATGTAATCGCTCAAGTAGTGTCTTAATCAGTTTTTTATAAATTCACATTTTATTTGTTTTTGTTTATTGTACAAAGATATGTATTCAAAGAAATAAGTGCAAATAATTCAGCTTGGAATGAAATTGATTCAAAAAGTTTTAGTTACAATAAATTTGCCACTATTGGTGGTTAGTGTATACAATTCAAAGCATTGAAGTACAAGCAGAGATAAATTTATCTCTGGTACAACATATTATGACACTTATAGTGCTACATTTAAATAGTGCATATTTGGAAGCAAAGTGCGTGAAGTAATATATGATGATATATATGTATGAGCAAAAATTCGTGGCAATTATGATTTTAAAATTCAATAATATGATAAGCTTTATACAAATTCTAACGAATGTTATACAAATTTCATGTGGATGAGTACATCCTTCACAAATGTTTTAAGCTTTTAGGCATATGTATGTTTGGCTTGGTTTCGAAAAGTTATGTAATAATAAATTTAAGACTTCTTATATTTCATATATTGTTGGCTATTAAAAATGGAATGTTGTTACTATTGTTTCAATGGTTGAGTTTGTTACTTTGCTGCTGATTATGTAATTGTTGTTGCTGTTGCCGTTGCTGTCGTTTTGAACGACTGGAGCGTGTGGCGTACACTCATTTACGGGGTTGTTGAATGTTGTGCCAGTTTCTGCTGTCAATGTGCACATGTTGTGCACATAACCAAACATACAAAATGTCATTCATGACATACGGTGATGCCATGCCGTCAGTTTTTAATTCGCCGCCTTAAAATTTTACAACAGGGAATCTGAAACTGTTTTTTCAAACTATGAGGCATAACTCATGCTTATGAATTTCAAATTAAGTTTTTTTGGGTAATATTCATTGCAAATGCCATATTTGAAAAATATATTTTGCTAACAAATAAAGAAGTTGCAAACCGAAAGCATTGCCCTTGAACTTACTCAGCAAGAAGTAATTTATTAGCAAGTAAGAATTGAAAATAATTATTTAAACAAATTGTATTTAACATTTTCTTTGGTGGCAGGCCACTTTGTCGAAAACATACGACAAATAAAACAATAACGATAACATAAATTTGATGCTAAAGGCAAAATGTTTTTATTTAATTATTATTATTTACAACAGGCATTTCACACCACATAAGGCCACTTCCACACTATGCAATATAATATAGCATTCACACGATAAAATAATTTATGCACTTTTTCTCGCCACCCAATCAGTCCTAGATGATAGGCAAAAACAAACAACAAAAAAAAATCGTCAACAGGGTAATTTCAGGAAGATGACTCGCTACAGTACCTTGAAGAAGACTGCGGCGATACACCCAAACCGGTACCCACTTTCCTGCACGCTGTGCAAGAGAAAGCACCCATTGCGGCTCTGCTCGACATTC
Source organism: Bactrocera dorsalis (assembly GCF_023373825.1). NCBI lineage: Eukaryota > Metazoa > Arthropoda > Insecta > Diptera > Tephritidae > Bactrocera > Bactrocera dorsalis. Next base: position 16,666,952 of record NC_064308.1, on the reverse strand, counting down.
CGAGCCAAGACGCCAGGAGAGCGTTTACGGGAGGCACTCATAGGCAAGTACTGCGTAAGCTGCTACAGTGCAGCGAATTGCTCCAGCGACGCACGGTGCCGGCGCTGCAACGAGAAGCACCACACAATGCTGCACATCGGGGAAAATACCCGTCGCTGCCCCGCAGTGCCTCAAAACCGTCCTTGGAGCGAACAACTGACCCTTAAGCTCCGACGATGCTCCCTCAATCCATGCTTCAGACTCTGGAACGGAGACCAGGCCTCTTCAACAAGAACCAGAGGAGGGAGAGTTAATTGAATCCGGAGCGGAAACACGGCCTTTCCGCCCATCACCGCGAGAGGAAACGGAAACTCGGACTTTCCGCCTCCTTCTGCGACATGAACGTCGCTCGCGCAATCGTCGTCATCGCCGCCGCCAAGCACACAACCCGACCAGACTGGAGACCAGGTCTCTTCAGCTTCACCGGGCTAGCTCCTTTAGAGCCGGGCTAACAGACAGAGCCAGAGTATTAACTCCTTCCTTGCTGCTAACGACTGCCATTTCACCCACGGCGGTTGTAAAAATCGAGGCAAGAGGACGCCTACATCTCTCATAGACGCCTGCGCACCTATGTACATCGCTAATTGCGCGCGATCTCGCAAGCGAACTGGAACTAGTGCAGACTCATGTCGGTGGCCAACACGGCTGCCTCCTCGTACTGCGAGGCAGACATGGTACGAATGCCCGCATATCCACGCATGCAAGGGTAATGCACGACTATATGCGCATCAGCCCGACAACCACGATGGAATGGTAAACTCGATTCCCGTTCTACAAGAGAATCGAGTTTTCTCGTAAAATAATCGATTTTTTGTTATCGATGTTCAGTAGTCGAAGTCGATTAACAATCGATTCTTGACATTCGAAAAATCTATTATTTTACGAGAAAATTCGATTCTCTAGTAGAATGGGAATCGAGTTTACCATCCCCACTGGCAGCCATCGCGTGCACATATAATAAGCTCCGCACAATAACCACCACAAACAAAAAGATTTTTTTTTCATGTTATTTATATGGAAAACAGAAAATTTGAAAGAGTTGAAAAAAAAAGGTTGCCTAAGAATGACACACCCTAATGTACATATGTATTTTATGCGTTTAAGGCGGCCTTCGCAATCCAATATAATATGTGAAAACTAATGTTTGTTTTATATTTTAAGCGATCAAATAATATTTATCTTTTCTTTCAGATGTTATTATTATTTTTATTTAATTAATCTTTGCTTGCTTCAGTTCTGATTTCCAAAGCTATAAAAATAAATGAAGTAATTATTTTCAAAATATTGTTAAAAAATCACATAAAATTCATTTACTTACCTTCTTGTTGTATGAGCCTCCTTTACGATGGTTCGATCACGAACGACATGTGTCTTTCAATCGTTTTTTTTATTACCCGTTTTGGGATTTTGTATTGTCACTATTGACAATTATGTTTTCTCCTTCGCACTCATTCAAATAAATCAAGAAATGAAACAAACTTTTTTTCATCGCATGTAGGTAAACAAAAAATAACCCGAAAATGTGCGTTGGTGTTAGTGTATAGAGAAAAAATGTGTAGTTTATTGGACTATTTGTCACAAGCGGGTAGCCGTGGTTGGCATAGAACGTTCAAATTAACACGTCAAACATCAGTTTAGCAGGAATAAAGGAATGTTCAACTTATTCCAGTATGAAAGCACCTCAAAATTAGCATTTTTTATAACGTTTTCCATTATGGCCAGATTGAACGAAATAATAATTTTTGGGCATTTATCAAACCAACGCCCAACATTTAGTGCGAATAAAAATTATTATATAGTGGTTATTTATTATATGGAGGAACTACTTAAATCCTGTTAAAGTATATTAGAACAACTGACTTTTGACCTTTCAATACCCAATAAAAGAATTTAAGCTTGTCAGCTCTCAATGATTAAATGTTTTAAATAATTTTCCATTGAAAATAATACTATGATGCTTCAAATTACAAAACGTTTCATCAAATACCTTTAAATTTCACAAATTTATTTAATTTTCATTGTTTAACATTTTTTATAAGTGGTCTTGAACGACGCAACAAATCCCTCCGTTTACATATTTTTTTGGTAAAATTTCAATCTGGCCATGGTTCGTTTCCAATTGCTAAACGACAAAACCTACTGGACTCGATTAGCTGTCAAAGTTCAGTAGGTTTTGGCGTTTAGCAATTGCTCTCTCACTTCCAGTGAGTTAAACATGTCTTTATCTCTCGTAACGAACGGTCATCATGTCCGTTCTGATGATCATCGGATGATGATTATCTATTATTGGCATGTGCCGCAATTCTTATGAAAAAAAAGAATTGAAAAAGAAAAAGGCGGAATGGACGAAAAATTGATTTTACTTTATTTATTTTATTTTATTTTATTTATTTGATTTTATTTTACTTTATTTTATTTTATTTTATTTTATTTTTTTTTATGTTATTTATTTGATTTTATTTATTTTATTTTATTTTATTATTCAATTTCAATTCACTTTACTTCACTTTTTTGCGTCCGTATACGTACATATCGCTTATTTGCTGCAAGACCGGCATAAATCAAAAAACGTGATTTTTGAGTTAATGATGCAGAATTGTTCGTTAGATCATACATCATGTTGAGTGCAAAACTCATATGAATACCTCTTATATGCTCTGCTTGAGAAGAGGTGTAAGGTTGGAGTCACCGTGTAAGGTTGTAGTCAGTTGAAAACTTTAAACGCGTTTTCTGGGGAATCGATTTTTTTGACTTATGCCGGTCTTGCAGCAAATGAGCGATATGCTCTCAGCTTGAAATCTTCACTGCAAATTAACTCATGCTTGTCAAACATGAGTGGAGACGATCAAATTATCGCCCGTCAAATCCCCCCCCCGAAATATCAAAAAATTTTGATTTTCATCAAACAGAGCCGACAACAGGTCGGTGTAGCGTACGTGTAGCCGACGAGAGCCGACGACACCAGCACACTTAAAGTGTTTGACGCATTTATTTGATCGTCTCCAGGGAACTTTAAGAACGCCGACGCCACTGCCGTTGAACCACAGCTAGCTTAGGGTAATTTTAAGATTCAATGTTCAGTTTCTTTCTAAAACTCAATAAAGTAAAACATTAACTTATACAAGTGAACAATAACAAGTCGCTTACACGTTTGCTAACACATACCCTATGTTTATTTTTAAAATTCATCACTTACCCTACAAGACGGGTGTAACCAATTAATCTCTTATACTACTCCATATCAGAATCAAACTTCCTGTTTTGAAATGGAAAATTGTAAGAGTAGCAACATTTATCATACTTGTAAATAGTTTTTGAATACGTAAGAATGAGACGCACATATTGACATAGAGCTGTTCAAAATTGCCGCCATTGAACCGGCATTCGAAGAAAATTTGAATGCGTCAGGTTAATTTCTAACTTGGTTTAATTTTTAATATTTTATTAATGTTTATTAAATTATAATATTTTCAGAACGAGAAAAATCGAAGAAGCATTAAATATATTTGAAATTTCATGCAGTCACGCATATTTACCGGCAGGTTTTGAGCAATTGCTCCCAAACCTTATGGGACCAGTAGTAGAAACCTTCAAACATCTCAACTCAAATCTGCCACCAGCACTAACATTTTCACAAGCTAGTTCGGTACGGACCTTAAATATACAGTTAATAGCGTTATTAAAGGGCTATACTCGTAAGAGTGTGACGCATGAAAAATTAAGCAATTTTCGTGAATTTTTTTTAAGAGAAAGTACGCCGTTGAATATTTCAAACTTCTTTGAACGTAATAAGGTATATTTTCAGCTATATTTTAAGATTTTTTTGGAGGTGCCAAAAAGAAGAGTGTCCCAACTGCTGGCATGATTCCGGCCGAATGAGTAGCTCAAACAAAAAAAAAAATTGAGAAGTTTATTAAACTTAAAAATATTTGCTATACAATGAGCTACGATCTTTGAAAAATATCAAAAATTAAAAAGATGCCGTAATTAAAAAAAAAAATCGTCTTTTTTAATGCCAAATTGACAATCCAATCAAAAAGATCGTAGTCTATTGCATTGCAAATATATTCAACTATACCCAGTTTAAATTCGAAGTCGATCGGTCAATTTCTCGTTGAGTTATCATGTCAGCAATTTTGAAATATGTCGTTTCGAGAAAAACGCGTTTAGAGCGGTCGTTGTTTAGAACGCTGCCATTCAAAAACTATTCAAGATACGACCTTGCCGATTTCACAGGATATTTTTGAATATACTTATAAACTATCGAAAAAGCAAAAAAAAAAGTGTCACACTGGTATAGCCCCTTAAAAATCGTGGATCCTACGAATACCATGCAACATTATATGCTGTTAGATTTGGGTGCGTCTCATTGTGAAACACAGCGCGCTATACCAAAAATGGAAACGCATATTAGAGAGTCCAGCTAGTAATCTCAATAAGAAAATGCGTTGGACTCCGTGTTATTTTACTATTATTATTTTTTTTGTTTCGACAATAACCAAAAAATGGGTATTCGAATGGTTGACTGGTGATACGCGTTTACAGCTGGCATTAGACACCTTGGCGAAAAGGTTGCGCAGAGTTTGGGTGAACCTGCTACACAGGTAAGCATAGCTGCGTTATGCCTAAATTAACTATTTATTTGTTTACTAATTGTTTTCTATATGCTTTTAGATGACACTCAACACTTTTCTGGTGTATCGTCAAATAATGTAACATTATGTATATATGTTTATACATATATTGTTCATAAAAAATTTATTGAATTGTTTCTAATTGAAGATAAAAATTCTGATGTGATTGATTTTACAAATACAATACAAGTCTTACTTTTATCGCTACCAATGTAAATTTTGCGATTTTATTGCGGTTTTAAGTGTACAAAACATTTTTATGGTTTTTTTTTATATTTTTAGATTCGCCATTAGTGTTTCACAAAATTTCTCAAACAAAGAGTGGAAGGACCCTGAACAAAAGTAAATTATTAACGCACTCAATGAAGTAGGTGTAAACAAATAACTTGAATATTACTTTTTTTAACATTTTTGATACTCTCCGAAAAAATCATTATCCGCCGGGAAATGGTAAAATTATGTTAATTGCTCGTTTAATGGAAATGTATAAATCAAATGACAACACAAAAAACAGTTTCTCCAGTCACTTCAATCTTTCCAATCGCTAATAGCGAAAACAGAACAGAAAATATACCACAAAAGGTTGTGTGCAATCTTTGAACAACAAATGGAACAACATTTTGTAGCATTTTGTTCAGCATTTGCGGACGAACAATTAACTGTTGTAAGTGTAATGTTCCAGAAAATTGTTTAACATATTTTCAAGTGTTTGCCTTTAGTTCATCAATGAGGAGGCTTTAAAGACATTAATCGGCATGATTGGCACAAATAGTCGGGACATTGCGACGAGTCCTATTATTATTTCACACGTATACATACAAGTATGTAATCATTAAAGTCGCGGGCTAATTTCTCAACAATGAGGGCTGGATTTATCTACTTCAAAGCAAGATTAACCACTGTTGTGTACCAAACGCTCATTCACATTTCCTTATACAAACGACATGGTTGTGTTGCAAGCGGTATCACCTATTTACGTAGGTGAAGAAAGACATTCGAGATAAAAAGCAAATACATTTGTAAAATTTACTGTTTAATTCCCTACGCTGTTATCACAACTTTTTTGTATGTCTTTGTTGAAAGATTTCTTTATATTAAGAACTACCATAAGAAAGTTCGGTTACTAAATATCGCATAAAATGCATCTAACTATTTAAGGCTACTATATGTTCAACGAACTCATTTTATCTTTTCAGCTTTTCACCGTTACATCGAATGTTTCAAAACTTGAATTATATATGGCCGGAAGTCATCTATTTTGGTGGAAGTTTATGGTGAGCATGCATTAGCTGAGCTTGCGGGCTAAAAGTGGTGATTTTGATTTAATAGACCGGTCCTAGCCGGCCTTACGCGATAAAGATTACTACAAACTTAAGAACACACAGAATTTTTGGGAGTTACTCCGGCAGCCTTATCAAAACGTTTAAAAGCTGTTTGAAGGCAAAAGAAATAACTTACAGCCCTATTCTCATGCCCTCACAAAAATCACTACACTCACTACAGTGAGGTTTTTGTTATTTGTGAGGTTTTATTTCCCTTCAAGCGCGCAGGATGTTTCAGATACAAAGAAGGGGTAAGATAAATAAATAAAAATAAATATTAATAAATAAATAAATTTTCTCCTACAGATTTTACACGAAATTTGGGATCAAAGGCACAATCGGCGCAATCGATTGTACCCATATTGGGATTGTTTCACCCTCAAGCACAGACGCCACTACTCCTCTCTCACTTTTCATGAACCGAAAGGATTTTACAGCCTTAATGTAGAAGCAGTACGTAATGTTTTATATTATACAAACTATTTACCAATCTTTCTATTAATACATATGTATATAAATATTTGCATTTTTGGCAGGTTTGTGATCATCGACTTCTGTTCACCGCTGTCAACGCGAGATATCCTGGGTCTTGCCATGCACCTCATAAGTACCTATAACACGCAAAGTGAATCGTGGTTGTTAGGTGACCAAGGATATCCATTGGAGCCATGGCTGTTAACCCCAGTGGCGGAACCTTCAAATGCAAGGGAAGTGCGTTACAATAAGTTACACGCCAAAGCACGTAAGAGAGCCTTTGGTGTTTTAAAGTCACGATTCCGATGCCTCTCAAAGCACCGCATTCTTCATTACAGCCCTGAAAAAGCGTCTTTGATTATTTACGCGTGTACAATTCTTCACAACATTTTACTGAAGCATGGTGTGGCTGCAGACCTTGGCTTCGAAGAAGTTTTAGAAGAATCACAAGACACCGAAATTGTTTTCGAAAACCCCAATTTTAGGGAGGGTGCTAGAGTAAGAGAACGTTACATCATGTCTTTATAATATACTTATGTATACATATATTTCCAGTGGCGTTATGTACTATAAATATAAGTATATATGTACATATAATATGTAAGTTACTTACTGTCTCTGTACATTTTACTTCCTCTAAGTATGAATAAAAAGACATCTACATATGTTTAAATAATTCATTTTATTTTATTTTTATTTTTATTTATTTAATTTGTCACACAATTTAGCCATAACCTCTGACATCGAGGTTAGTGCTTGTGTCATTTGGTTCAGCACCCCCGTCATCTGCCCATTTTGCTCTACAATTTTCTTTTGTAGAGCAATGTCCTCCTCCTCTCACTTTTTACGCTCCTCCATTTTTTTAGCACTGCTCCAAGCATCTTCGCTGCAGTCAATTTACCCTCAGAAGGGATGTAAGTAGGTGATGGCAAAGGAGAAGGTAAGATAGGAGGAGATAAGGAAGAAGAGGACAAATCTGGAGGTGATGGTGAGGAAGAAAAATTTATAGACAGAGCAAGAAAAGCTGAAGCAGGCGATCTGACTGTTGGTGTTGGCGAGGAAGCTGAAGCTTGAGCAGCGACTGTAAGTATAAAATGGACCAATTATTGCCTCATGTAATAATAAAATAGTCCGACAAATATTAAATTAAAATATTACCTGGTGACTCAAAGTCGCAACACCCGGCAATCCATCCACCGCTGCTCCTCCAAAAGTTGAAATAGCTTGCTCCTCGAATTCGCTCATTCCATTTATCGGAGGGCCTCCACCACTCTATTGGCGTTGCTCACCAGACGACAATGGCAAAACATGTAGCATTCAATTAAGAGGCGTGAGTATCGAAGTTGACAACACATTGATCGTACCATATTCGCCACTGTTGTCTAATTCACATTCAAAATTCATGTCAATGTTGAGTACTGCAGTTTGGTGTAATCGATAAAATACGTTTGTAAGTACGTCACCAAAGGAAGCAACATGGCGATTATTGGTCTTGAACGATACGGTCGATACATGAACTGCAATAAAGCGCTTTGTAGGATATTTAGTTTTGCAATTCATGAACGTTTTCCGACTGTTGTGCGTCTCGCAGTCAGTTTGGAGAATGGCCAAAGAGTGTATTTCATCCCAGAGAATACAGTATTGCCAGTGGAAACATCGCCAGCAACAAAATTAACATTGACGAGTTTTCTTAACTTTCGTCAGTGATGTGTTTGTGAGAACATTGCTCTATTCGAAAATACCTTGATATTGTACATGGAATGCATCGTCGAATAGTTACGCAGAAAGCAAGGCCAATCAGTAGATTGACATCCAGGTGTCTTATCAACTAATGCATTAGGACGAATTTACACAATCCACCCGAAAAACGACGATTGTTTCTACCTTCGGTTGCTATTTATTAATGTACGCGGTTCAACTTTATTTGAGTCATTGTTTACTGTGAATGGTATATGGGAATATGTGAAAGTTTTGGAGAAGTAAGCCAGCAATTACAAATGCTGGAACACGTTAATCACTGGAATGAAAATGACGTTCGCATACTTTTCGATATAAACCTCGACATTGTCAAAGACATTTTACAACGTCTTCGCTAAAAATTGGAAATGGTTCAGTTTCGGTTGATACTTCCAGTGGTTCGATATCAATTCCATCTTCCCTTTATCAATTCACGAAAGATGAACTCATCACAAATGTTCGGACATTGGCCAAATTATCATAACTACGATTCCTTAAGTGCACGCACAATGTTAGCTGCCAAAAATACCGATGTTGTTGACTTCAACTGGAAGACTCAAAGTCAAGTTCCGGGAGCTCATACAAATCGATCGATCGTTTTGACCAGGGTTTTCCAAAGTGGGCGATAACGCCCCCTTGTGAGCGCTGCAGATGTCAAGGGGGGCGGTAAGAGACCCAGAAAGAAAATGGGGCCGTTGTGTAGAGGCCTGGAGGTTATTTGTAATCTTATTTAGCTAGGAGGCTTCTTAGACAACGACTACATGAGCTCTTGACTCTCAACAACAACTTGTGAACATCAACTAATATGAATTAAAAGATTGCTCAAACTCGGTTCTATATTTCTCTCCGCCTAGTTCATATATCTGTATGTGAGCAATTAAATAAGAATTCATATTTTTGGACTACTATATAATAATTGTGCTTAAGCATTCCTATATAAACAATGTAATATTTATTTTATATTCATTTGTGGTTTTGCGCGCAAAAGATGAGCATTACTTACGCCTCTTTACACTATTCGCGAAGTTAAACGTATTTCTCAAAGCAAAACAATGTCGGAAGTAAAAAAGAAGAGACGGCAATACTGTGCGGAATACATTAAATTCGGATTCATTGAAAATCCCACAAACCCATCCTCGCCTTTGTGTCTTCTATGTCTAAAAACATTTTCGAATGAAGCAATGAAGCCTTCAAGACTGCAAGATCATTTGAATAAAATGCATTCAGATAAGAAAGACAAGAATGTAGCATATTTTCAAGACCTAGAGAAGAAGCATAATACTCAGCCAAGTGTAGCAAAACTATTTTCGGCGGCTGCTAAGCAAGATGACGACGGACTTCGAGCTTCGTACAATATCTCTTTGTTAATTGCTCAAAAAGGCAAACCACATAACATCGGCGAAGAGTTAGTATTGCCAGCAAGCAATAAATGAAGTAATAACTACCGTGCTTCATAAACCGGCCGCAGATACATTATTATCCGAAAAATTCCTTTTGAGTAATAATTCTGTGCAAAGACGAATTGATGAAATGGCTGAAAACATTGAGGAATCATTGTGCGATCACCTGAGGACAAGCCAATTCTCAATACAGCTCGATGAGTCCACTTTACCAACTAATGAAGCATATGTGAAGAACTATTATTTGCTAGAAATTTAGAGACCGATACCAAAGGCGAAACAATATTCAATATATTGGAAAAGTTTTGCGATGAGAAAGAGATTCCTTTGAAAAATATTATTTCAATTGCTACGGATGGCGCTCTGGCTATGATAGGGTGCCATAAAGGCTTAATAGCGCACTTAAAAAATAAAATACCAGATGTCCTTGGTGTACATTGCCTTATTTATAGACAACATTTAGTTGCTAGAAACTTAAGTGGAAAACTATTGCAATCACTGCAATATGTCATCAAAGCAGTCAATAAAATCCGCAACAGCTCTTTGAATGATAGATTATTTCATCAGCTTTGTGTTACTAATGACGATGATTTCAATAGTTTGTTGTTTCATACTGAAGATCGTTGGCTATTAAGAGGCAATTGTCTGACTCGATTCTACAACCTGTTTGACCCTGTTATAGAGTTCTTGGAAACTAAAGATACAGAATTTCAAGACAAGCTCATAACTTCAAAGAATGATATAGCTTACATGACAGACCTGTATAAATTGTTCAACGACATGAATCTCCAACTGCAAGGCGATAAACTAAATTTAATTAAAAAAAAACGTCGTTGCTGCTTTCGCAGCCAAACTGCTTCTACACAAAAAGAATCTGAGCAGACGTGAGTTTCACAATTTTCCGAATTTATCAGTATCATGCAGTAACGACGAATTGTTTGCCTACTGCCAACATTTGGAAAACCTCCACATTACTTCACCGAACGATACCAGGACATTTTGATCTTGGAAATACCAGACTGGGTGTTGGATCCGTTTTCAAATGTAACACAGCAATGTCACCTCAGCTGGAAGAAGAACTTATAGAATTGACAACAAACGAGGAAATAAAAATCAAGTTCAACAAGTAAGGAAGGGGTAAGTTCGGGTGTCACCGAACATTTTATACTCTCGCATGATAAAGTGATAATCGAGATTTCATTATCCGTCATTTACATATTTTTTTATTTTGCTGTAAAATTAATTAGAATTAAATTCTGAGAGATTTACCGATATTTTCGGTGAAAAATTAGGTTAAGTTAGGTTAGGTTAGGCACTGAGTTCTTCGTGTTCGATATCAGGGACCTTGAAAAGTTATAGTCCGATCACGACAGTTTTTCCACAAGGGATACCTCAGCTCAAATACAGTTTTATAAAGTTTTATTCCGCTATCATCATTGGTTCCTAATGTATATATTATACACAGAAGGCATCAGATGGAATTCAAAATAGCGTTATATTGGAAGAAGGCGTGGTTGTAAACCGATTTCACCCATATTTCGTACATATCACCAAGGTGTTAAGAAAATATTATATACCGAATTTCATTGAAATCGGTCGAGTAGTTCCAGAGATATGGTTTTTGGTTCATAAGTGGGCGACGCCCCGCCCATTTTCAAATTTTAAAAAAAGCCTGGGTGCAGCTTCTTTCTGCCATTTCTTCCGTAAAATTTTGTGTTTCTGACGTTTTTTGTTAGTCGGTTAACGCACTTTTAGTGATTTTCAACATAACCTTTGTATGGGAGGTGGGCGTGGTTATTATCCGATTTCTTCTATTTTTGAACTGTATATGGAAATGCCTGAAGGAAACGACTCTATAGAGTTTGGTTGACATAGCTATGGTAGTTTCCGAGATATGTACAAAAAACTTAGTAGTGGGCGGGGCCACGCCCACTTTTCCAAAAAAGTTACGTCCAAATATGCCCCTCCCTAATGGGATCCTTTGTGCCAAATTTCACTTTAATATCTTTATTTATGGCTTAGTTATGACACTTTATAGGTTTTCGGTTTCCGCCATTTTGTGGGCGTGGCAGTGGACCGATTTTGCCCATCTTCGAACTTAACCTTCTTACGTTTACCAAGTTTCATCATGATATCTCAATTTTTACTCAAGTTACAGCTTGCACGGACGGACGGACGGACAGACAGACTTCCGGATTTCAACTCTACTCGTCACCCTGATCACTTTGGTATATATAACCCTATATCTGACTCTTTTAGTTTTAGGACTTACAAACAACCGTTATGTGAACAAAACTATAATACTCTCTTTAGCAACTTTGTTGCGAGAGTATAAAAATGGTTACCAAGAATTTTGGCTAAAAAACCGATCTCGCAATTGTACCCTGGATTGTGGTCAATCGTTCAACGATTCTTGATAGCATTCCCATCATCATATTTGTGTGAACGCGGATTTAGTGTAGAAATCGTTTACTTGTTACCGAACGTGGCGACTTGCGACTGTTATTGAGTAAATTGGAACCTGATATTAACAAACTTATTAAACAGCATCAGATTCATCCTTCATATTAGTTTTTATACATGCATCGATTATTTTAGTTTTATTTTTAATAAAAGATTCTCTGTTTTAATACTATAATGTTGTGTTTCAATAATCATTCTTATTGGCAGGTGGAGCCCGTAAGAGTTAACTTGAGACCTAAGCGCCGTTGTTTGTTACCTACTGCGCTCAGGTTTCAAGTTGCTGGTTATAGTAAAAGTTTCGTTTAGGATTCTCCGTTAATATACATATATAGGTCACAATAATTAATTTGAAGTTATAGTGGTTTTTAAATAGGTGTAAAAATGGGGGGCGCTAAAAAAATTTTTATTCTCAAAGTGGGCGGTAGACAAAATAAGTTTGGGAACCACTGGTCTTGACTATGAAGACGACGCCGTGAATTATCCAGTGGTATTCCTAAATTCTTTGGACAGGCTTGGTATGCCACCGCATCATTTGCGTCTCAAAGTAGGATCTGTCTTATTGTGTTTACCAATCTTCATGCGCCGAAACTGTGTAATGGAACCCGATTGATTGTGACGCACTTATCGAGTACAAAGGGACAGAATGCTTGATCCTACGAATTCCTTTGAATTCTAACGATTTGCAATTTCAGTTCAAACGTATTCCGTTTCCAGTGAAAATTGAATTGGAGATGACTGTCCAGAGGACCTAAAGATAGTCGCATAGTGTGAGGCATAATTTTGGAAATGCTATGTTTTTCACATGGCCGTAGCGTGCTCACGAGTTAGAAAACCATCTTTTCTGTACACCGGAACAGAAACCGAAAAATGTTGTTTATAAAGCTGCGTTACAATGAAAAAAAAAAATGAAATTACAAATTTAACTTTCTTTTCATTTCAAACTACATAATTTCACGCAGGTCAACATCTGCGGGGTCAGCTAGTTATTGTATATATATATATTTAAAATTTGCAAAATTACTTACATATGCTGATTATCAATTTGTGTGGTCATTTTTGTTTGCTTATTTTTATTAAAACAACTGTTTGACAGCAAAAAGCTTTTTACCTCACGTGGTGACATTTTTAAGCTTTTTTCTTATGAGGTTTGAGCAAGAATAGCTTCACAAAATATGGCTCACAAGAAATCTCTCAAATTTTTCCTCTCAACTCAGTTGAGAGGTTTTTCAGAATAGGGCCCTTAGTTTTGCGTGTTTGTGACTGGTGATGAAGAAAGGATCCATTACGGCAACCATAAACGCAAAAATCATTGGTGCAACTTGACCAATCAGCCAAAACCGAATTTCTATGATTTATTTAAATTACTCCATACTAATACATAGTTCCAAAATAAAATGAAAAAAAATGAAAAATTATTGTTAAATTAGCTTACAAATGCACAAATTGTGTGAATACTAAGAATTAGTAAATTGATGTGTTTAGTATTGTAAATTATACAAGTTAACTTATCACAGTAGCCCACAACAACAGGTGCAGTTATGACCGTGATTACAACGCAAGCAACAACATCAAAAGTGCGAGGCTCAAGTTGCAGACATAACAACGGAAACGCTTGCTAGTGGTATATGACACCAACAGTCCCAAACCGTGAGAATTGCCGAATCAGCGATATGGAATCATGCGGCAGCCCACGTGATATGATGGCAAGTAGATTTGATAGGTGTTGGGTATTCAGGTGTAGCACCGAAAAGTCAGTTGTAATAACTCGATCGTTGCCAACGGCTGCCCTACGTAGTAGGGAAATATAATAAATCAAACTAAACCTTGTGTTTTCTTTGCCAGCGCCCAACGCGAAAAAATCCTTATAAAAGATAATTTATTGTGGCAGTGGGTTCGAATCCATGCCATCGTAAACTTTAAAAAACTCTTCACGTTAAATTAAAATTTCCCAAAAAATTAAAAAACTTATTTACGTGAAGTTAATATAAAATTCGTATGTAGAGGAAAAATTAAAATAAAACCGTTTATTTGAAACCATAAGATAAAAACTATTTACGTGAAACTAAAACTTCAGAGCTATTCCTGTGAAAAGAGAAACATTACAAACCAGCATAACGGAGATTACGGAAAGTCTAAGAAGCAAAAGGAGAACTTCAGGAACACCATTTATTTGGACCAATAATAAAGCTGTAAGTAGAGTGCTCATTACGTAATATTTTGAATAAGAAATTTATAAAAACATTAGTTGGTATTGATTAATATTGTAACAAAGCGACAGGGAAAAATTAAAAAGATTGGCTGCAGGAATATTATTATTTCAAAGTGACTAGGGAAATACAGAACTATTAGTAGTTAACAGTATCTTGACGTAAAATGGACGAAACCACAATTAGGGCCTTAATGAGTGCCACCATTCGAGCAGCAATCGAACAGACAAGACGGGAATTCCAGGCAACAGTTGATTTACTGACCTATAGGCGTTAGGTAGCTCACACGGCATATAAAATTCTTCAGAACGCGCAAGGCAGTTCTAAACGTTACCAGCCTGTGGCCATCATTAGGAATAAAATAGTGGGATCTGTATGTGTGATTCGATCCTGTCTTCTTTTAACACTATTCTAAATTTCGATGCATTTATAGCTAGGCTTGAGTCGAAATGAAATTAACAGCCATAATTAATAAGACATTGACGACCTATCACAATAAGAAGGATGTTTTAGAATGTCTAAATTCGAAGTACCTCATCCGAATCCAGATTAAACCGCCACTTTGTGATATCTTTTTTTCATCAAGGCCATCGGATATGGCATCGGTCTTAGCACTCGCTCAAGAGCTTGAATCAAATCAGGCACGTTCGTTATATGCTCACAGATTTTCATTCGGGGCCGGTGGTATGTCTCATAATAGAATTTCCGACTACAGTCGGCCTCTGGTGGGAAACAGTTTACCATTTTCTAGACAACAAAACGGACAACCAGATCAGACACGACCAACGCCTATGGAAGTAGATCCAAGTCTTTCAAGATTCCGAGTCACTCAATCACTAGCAACAAATACCCGATTAACGACACATTCGTAATTCTTTCAAATGTAGGAAAATCAATCAATTTTTATGACACAAAACTTGAAATCTGGGTTCCAGCTTACACTTGTCGAAAAATATAGGGGAAAACTGCTTTTTCCGTGAACAACGGAAAGTAACAGTTTTGTAGGTTGCCATTTGGGTTGATAAACAGTCCTAGCATTTTTCAAATAGCAATAAGATGACATACTGAAGGAGTAAATTGGAAAGACTTATCACGTTTACATAGATGACATTATTGTATTTCCCAATGAACCATTGTTTCTACCAGGTTTGAACCATTGGTTCTACCAGGTTTTGCAGTATTATGGGCATAATCTCGTCAGGACCTGCTGCTTTAAATGGTGCAAAACTGTTTATGTCATATTTGATTTTGCTTTTGTCTACTATTTGGCTTTGATAATCAGCTACGTTCAGTGGTTCTGGTTAAACCCTCGTTGAAGGTGTTTGCTGACTCCCGGGGAAGTGCGTTGTAATTAGTACCTCCGGAGACTCTTTTGCCGAGGAGGTCCAATCACTTTCCTCCGTCCTAATGTAGGCAGTATTAATGTGATCTTTGGATAGCATTTTTCTCAGCCTAGCGGCTTCTCTGCAACTTTCTATCGATGTGCAGAAAGATCGCCATGAGTCGTTTTTAGCTTTCCTGCCTGCTTTTTTGTATCTTTTCATAATATTTATTTGGCTGCCAGATTTTTTGTTCTTAAACTCTCATTGAAAGCTTTCCTTAGTTGGCTTATCGCCCTTGTTACATATACTTAGATTACTATTCAGAATATACTGCAAGAGTGACTGCAAGAGCTACCCCATACGGTGTGCCTTGCGTTTGCATCACACCCTATTAGGTCATCTTCTTTCTTGTTCTCCTCTACTAGTCTGGTGAGCGGGGCCGGTGGTATGTCTTCCTCATGGACCAAGTAGGCCGAGCTATTTTTCCGTCTGTTCAACCTTTACCACTATGATATCTAGGGTGCTGTAATTAGGACAAAGAAATGCATTTATACTTATATTGATAAAAATGCATGTCCTAGTTTTAGCTTTATTTCGTGTGTAAAAAAAGGTTAAAGTTGCTGTTGTTTAGCCCTTTAATGGTGTCTTCATTGACCCAGGGCTCTGAATTAGGCTGATGTCGATGCCTCTCTCGTTCATAAGGGTTGTCGGATTCACTGTAGCACTCTTCCAGTGCTGTAGGTTTATCTGTACGCATCTTAAGTTATTGGGCATCTCGGGTTTATTCGATGCCCACATTCCTTAGCAACTGGCTGTCGTCGTCGACCTCTTACGCGATTTGTCGCCTTGGAAGATTTTAAGCCAGGCCTTGCGAATTCCGAAAGCTGATTTTGTAGTCAGTCTTCTTGAGAGCCTCAATGGACTCGTCGCAAATGGCCACCAGAATTGGTCTACTTGATTTGTTCGTTTTTCCTCATTGATCAGCTGCCACTCTTCTATACCAGGTATAGATTTGTTTTGCAACTTGATGCATCTCAGGAGTTTTTCGCCTGGCTTCTCTAGAGGGGGTAGCCAAATGCGGGCACGAGGTCTCTTCGGAATGTCCCTGGCGGGTATTAGCCTCAGTTGCTGATTTTCGTTAGGAAATCTAGCGAGGCTGGTCCACGCACTTGATGACCCTGTAGCCCTTGAGGGTCTCAGAGGAGTCAAACTCCGGGTGAGGACCCGCCGGGTACATAGCTTAACACCATACTCGACAATTTGACGTCGATCTCCACGCATCTTTCCTGTAACGTGCTCGGAGAGGAGGAATTACCATCTATGATGGCCACTTGCAGGCTATCCCTGACAACATCGCAGAAATGCCTCGCCGCTGTTGCGCTACTGTGTTCGCCTTCACTCCGCCTCGGTTTTTTAGGCAGAGTTTCTGGTGTTTCTGTAGTAGAGCGATTCCTTTTTTGTGAAGTGCTCTCTTGTTTTTCTCTTCTGGTGGTTCTGATTGCTTCTTTTTCAGGTAGCTTTCATATTCCTTCACCGTTGATTTGAGGCGCTTCGTTTCTGCCTCATCAACTGGGGTACCGGCTGCCTGGTTTTTGGCTATCTTCCCTAATATGAAGACTGCCCTCTGGTACCAGTTTTTCCTCAGCTGATTCTGGGATTTCTTGCGCTTCTTTTTGATTTCTCCTTTAGCCGCCAGTGCACTTTGGTTGGTGCTCATGGCAGCTTTGGAGGTGAACGCTTCCTCCCTTAAATCTGCTGTTGTCATTGCTGTATCTACCGGTATACTTTGGTTGGTATGTCCGGCAGTACTCTTAGGCGAGTAATTCGTCTTCTTCGGATTCCGTAATAGGAATGCTGTAGTTCCTTAGTCATCGCTGTTGTTGTTTCCGTTCATTTTTGTTCCCACGAGTTAGCCGGAAAGGGTTGGTCACTCGTCCGCAAAGCCGGTATGCGGAGAGAAGGCTTTTATACCTCGCTCGGGCATCGGAGGAGACCGTTCGCGATCAGCTATTTATTACCCCCCGCTGACCGTTCAGCCCTCGGCACGAGTACCTCGACACCTTGGCTTAGGGTGGTGTTGGTGCGGGTATCTTCATATTTCCACAATAGGAGATGGGCTACGTCAAAACTTAGGCATGTATTCAATATTCATGTAAGAATCATTTCAACATTTTTTTTTTTCAAAAATACAAAATAAAATTACACAACTACTGGCAGGGTACAGTAGTTTTAGTTTACATGCGCATACATATACGTATGTATATATGAATTATACTGATAGTAAAAAATGTAGTGTAAATTATATCCTTGAAATCAAAGAGCGAACGGGAGCCGCGGGTTTAGGCCAGTGTATATATAAATGGTAATATTTAGATGCTATTTTGTAAAAAAAAGGAACAAAAAATATAACTGTTATGTATGAACATGTTAACTTCAACAATCAAATGAAATAAAAAGAAATAAAATAAAAATTTCAATTGTCTTATTTATAAGGAAACGGATGACTGTGCGATAGGAAGTGGTAACTATTGAATAACTAAACAAATAACCCATAACAGGTGGCGCGATGACCATTGCATAAGTCTTCTGTAACCAATGAGTAACGAAACTTATAACCAATGGACTGGTTTTCATTAACCCGTAGATGTTCATAACAATAAGGAAGCAAACTATTTTCAATAAAAGATGGCTAACCAAACAAATAGCCAATTAAACAGACGCTGTTAACCAAAGAGTAAAAGATAGTTTTCCAAAATAGTTTGCAAATTAGACCAAGAAAATACATATATGTAGCATTTGCACAAAGTCAATGAGAGAGAACGAGTAAGCTAATCACGCACACGTGTAGTGAAAGAGGAGAAATAGTTACTTTTTTCCACAGCGTTCCTAAACTATTTAAAGTCAAAATATGTATTTAAATAAAATGACAGCTAGCACAGGGTTGCAATTATTTTTTACGTGTCATTGCACATGGGTTCTGGTCTGACATATTTTATAGCCATTGCAAATAATTTTCTGCGTGTGTTTGTTGTTGTGCCGTTGCACCAAGAGGAAAATTCTGCAGCTCGTGCACCGTGCAAGAGAATCCCTCTAATATACAACAGCCCTATTCTCGTGCCCTCACAAAAATCACTACCCTCTCTATTGTGAGATTTTAGTGAAATACACAATTAGGGTATTGTGTCATATTTTGTCATATCGTCATATTGTCATATTTTTTTATGACTGTCATAACAACACTGTTGTTGTTTCACATGCAAAATTAAAATATGACTGATACAACACTGCGTGGTATGTTTCTTGAGTTCGCTATTCTATCAGCTGTATTTGTTTACTTTCTTATTATTGGCATTTAATGTTTGAAATTAATTAATTTAATAAATTTCGTTATTAATATGGAAGGAAACCACGATATTCAGCTAAATTAAGTTGAATATAAGTGAAATATGAAAATATTTTGAAGTTTATGTAGTTGCAAATGATTTTATTTAAAAATTAAAAAAAAAAACAAAACAAAGTCAAATATTTTTTTTTAAAAGAAACCACGGCTCAAAACTTTTATGGTCGTTTCATCGAAGACACGCAGGTGACGGTAGGATGGAAAGTAGTGCCCCCAAAAGTATGCAATATGCAATCACCTGATTAAGTGTAGAAATATGACAAAATATGACATACAACAGTTAAGGGTGCTCACAAGTGTCATATTTTTTAAGAATATTAAAATATGACATAAGACATACAACAAAGCTTGTGAATTGCCTAAATGTGTTGAGTTGTGTTATAGTGTCATCAGCTGTGGTGAATCGCACTGTTGTATTGGGATGCGCCAGTTTTACCGGGTAGAGGGGGTGGATCATTTAAACAGTGAGGTTTTCCGTTTAAGGAAATTTGCAATTATTTTATAGATTGGAGGAAGTATTCCGAAGGCGTTATCTATTATAAGTATTTGCCTATTATAATAAATATGTACGGTCTTTGTACATTTTACTTCCCTCTGAGTATAAATAAAAAGAAATATACATATTTATGTTTAAATAATTTGAACAAGATTTTACTTGTAAATATGTATATATGTATTATTTAATACATGTGCGAATAAAAATATATTTATGTTTAAATAATATGCTGTATTGCTGCAGCTGCTCCTAAGTTGTTCTCTTATATTTTGAAATCCTAAAAAGAAAATAAAATTATTATTATTATTAATATATGTACCAAATTTACCATAGCACGGAAAAACGTGAAAACTTGCACGTGTATTCCTCAAGTCCTGGAGAAGGTCCAAACGGCGCTCGATTTCGATAAGAACGGCTTTACGGGTATCAACCAACCACACCATGTCGAATTACTCGTTCATAGTCATAAACTAATTGTGCTTTTATTGAATATATGTGATTTCTGGAGAATTATGATATATGGTCTTCGATTGGCGATTCTGCTAATTTAATCTTGGTTACATCAATATATCCAATACAAAACGACAGCTCATCAATGGTATCCGATACTATTTTCGAGCGTTCAATCTCATCGGGCCAATGTATATACTTAGATTAGTGGCGCAAAAACCCTCTGAAGATTATTTTTTTTATTATCGATATAGTTTCGTCATCTCCCACTCCGAAATTTTTCCCTATTTTCTATATGCTGCGCTTTTTCTCGACCAACCTAATCAAAATGTGTGATTGCTAATTTCAATTGGACAGAAAATTGCTTACATGAGCGAATTTTGTTGAATTCCTGATTGTTTTTTATTAAATCAACCAGCATCTTATATTAGTCTCTATTTGCTCTTAACATTTTGGCTCGATATTCGTCCAGTATTGTCAGAATATTATTGTGCCATATGCCTTTCTTTATAACGGGTGATTTTTTTGAGGTTAGGATTTTCATGCATTAGTATTTGACAGATCACGTGGGATTTCAGACATGGTGTCAAAGAGAAAGATGCTCAGTATGCTTTGACATTTCATCATGAATAGACTTACTAACGAGCAACGCTTGCAAATCATTGAATTTTATTACCAAAATCAGTGTTCGGTTCGAAATGTGTTTATCGACAAATTTTGTTCAGCGATGAGGCTCATTTCTGGTTGAATGGCTACGTAAATAAGCAAAATTGCCGCATTTGGGGTGAAGAGCAACCAGAAGCCGTTCAAGAACTGCCCATGCATCCCGAAAAATGCACTGTTTGGTGTGGTTTGTTCGCTGGTGGAATCATTGGACCGTATTTTTTCAAAGATGCTGTTGGACGCAACGTTACGGTGAATGGCGATCGCTATCGTTCGATGCTAACAAACTTTTTGTTGCCAAAAATGGAAGAACTGAACTTGGTTGACATGTGGTTTCAACAAGATGGTGCTACATGCCACACAGCTCGCGATTCTATGGCCATTTTGAGGGAAAACTTCGGACAACAATTCATCTCAAGAAATGGACCCGTAAGTTGGCCACCAATATCATGCGATTTAACGCCTTTAGACTATTTTTTGTGGGGCTACGTCAAGTCTAAAGTCTACAGAAATAAGCCAGCAACTATTCCAGCTTTGGAAGACAACATTTCCGAAGAAATTCGGGCTATTCCGGCCGAAATGCTCGAAAAAGTTGCCCAAAATTGGACTTTCCGAATGGACCACCTAAGACGCAGCCGCGGTCAACATTTAAATGAAATTATCTTCAAAAAGTAAATGTCATGAACCAATCTAACGTTTCAAATAAAGAACCGATGAGATTTTGCAAATTTTATGCGTTTTTTTTTAAAAAAAAGTTATCAAGCTCTTAAAAAATCACCCTTTAGTTGGAGGAAACATCGAAAGCCGGAGTACGGAATTTTAATTTTTCATACGGAACATAACATAATAGAGCACACCGGTCTCTCAAAAAAAATGTTTTGCAAATATTAAGGGATTACTATTTTCCAAACATGCGAAAAACGTTAAAGGAAATTATACTTAAATGCAAAATTTGTCACGAAGCAAAATATCAACAATAAGTTTTCGAAATTTTCAAAGGTTCAATCAATTTCATCTTGGGCAATACTGACATCAAAGAACCCTTAATTCGAATTATAAATTTTTTCAAAGAAGCATTGTTTGTGACAACGAAGAATCATTGAATTCCGTTACGATGAAAAGTTTGCTTAGAGGTCATTTTAATATTTCGATATTTAAGACACCCCCACATCATAACACACCAAATGGACAGATAGCCCGATTTCACGGAACTCTTTCCGAGATTATTCGTTGTATTAAACTAAGCCAGGGACTTAATGACACGAATGACCTTATTCTACTCGCAGTCTAAAATACAATGGGACAATACATTCAGTAACTGGGCAACGACTTATTGACGTAATTCATCCTGCTTCATTAAAATACCTTGACGAAATTATAAACTCCGAACTTAATTACCATAATAGACATAGGCAAACCAAAATTTTTAAACCAGGTGAAAGAGTTTTTCTAAAGTCTAACAGAAGATTGAGAAACAAATTAAGCAAACTGTACACAAAAAAAGTAGTAGAAACGGATTTGCGAACAACCGTTTTAATTAAAGGCAAAAAAATCCATAAAAGTAATCTAAGATAAATTTTTTTCTACCTTAGTGCTATAACTTAAAACGTGCTTAACTATCCAAACGCTCTACTTCTATAAATCTTTTGATACATTGATTAGCATTTAAATTACAGTAAAGTGTAAAAGTATATATAATTTATTCTAAGAAAACATTGTAAAGTTTATAAATTAAAGTGATAGTAAAGCTTATTTAGCTCAACAAGAGCATAAAAGGAAAAATTTAAATTTTACCATTGGAAGTGCTATTTGAAAGCTTAGTGAAGAAGACACTTGATATGTGAAAGTTTAGTGAAGAAGACACTTTTAGACAGTGAAGAAACGAGATTTGAAAGAATATATAATTCGTAAAGAAATAAATATGGTCCTTCGAGGCGAAAAGAAAGGCACTGTGGCGGAAAACTAAAACGGTTAAAAAGTGAACGGTAGAAATTCTTGGCGGTGTGCGGTATTCAAAAAGCAAAAACAAATATATATATACATATATATAGTATATATATATAAAATAAATACCTCAAAAACAACGGAAAACAAATTTATAAAGTGCGGTAAAACAAAGCAACATATACATTAATATACACAAATATATATACATATAAATCAAGCTATGCGTGATCTTGTAAGCTGTATCACAAGCTTGTATGATAATGCAGAAAAGCAAGAGAAGCCGTCGAAAAGAATCATGGTAGGGAAAGCGTCGCAGGTATCCCCTATTCAAATTGAAAAAAATGCTCCAAAGAGACCACGCGAGATATTGGGATATTTGCCACCAACGAAGAAGCCCAAAAACATGAGTCACAAAGTGCAAGCAACACACAGTGAGGTCACGGAATATATGCACAAAGACAGTTTGGGTGACAAGCCCGCAGTCGAAAAGTGGACAGACGTTGTTAGAAGCAAGAAACCGATCGAGAAGAGAATCAGATCGAAACCAGACGCTATAATCTTAACAAAAAAGGAGGGAGCGTCGTATGCGGATATTCTGAAAAAAATAAAATGCGACAGAGGCCTTGAAGAACTGGGCTCAAACGTGAGGTACATTAGAAAAACCCTCAAAGGAGACCTGCTAATCGAATTAAAAAATCAAGCAGAAAAGAGAGCCGACACGTTCAAAAGCGCCCTAGAAGGAGTTATTGGTGAGATGGCCGTAATACAGCCAAAAACTCATAATATTACCATTATGTGCAAAGACTTGGATGAGATAACCACCCCTGAAGAAATCTGTGAGGCATTACAAAAGGAGTGTGGGATCCAAAACCTGGGGAAGCAAAATATAAAAAATTTGCGGAAAACTCGAAGTGGCACACAAATAGCTCTTATTTGCCTACGAGCTGAGGATGCCAAAACTTTACTCAAGTGCGGCAAAGTAAAGATCGGGTGGTCTATATGCCGCCTCCGAGAATTTTCACCTATTACTCGTTGTTTTAGGTGCTTCCAACTAGGACATATAGCGCACAAATGTTGCAGCCCCATTGATAGGTCTTCCCTTTGTACACGTTGCGGAACCCCAGGTCACGTGGCAAAGACATGCACAAATTCCCCATGTTGTATGCTATGCAAAGGAGAGCACTCCGTTTTAAGTACGGTCTGTCCTAAATACGCAGATATGTTGAAGACAACGAAAAAATGAAGATATTGCAACTAAATCTGAACCATTGCGCTGCAGCACAAGACCTTCTAAAACAGACGGTGCTGGATGAAAACATAGATGTCGCCCTATTAAGCGAACAATACTCTCAACGTTCGGAAAGCACTTGGAGTAAAGATATAAATGGCAAGGCGGCAATATGGGCCTGCAAAGGTCAAGCCTTCACATCACGTTCCAACGAATCCCATAATGGCTTTACATGGGCGAATATAGAAGGAATTTATTTTGTAAGCTGTTATGCTCGTCCTAGCGCAACAATTAGCGAGTTTGAAGATTTTCTCCTGGAGTTATCTCTAGAAATCAGAAGCAAATCCCCAATAATAATAGCGGGAGATTTTAACGCATGGTCTACTGCTTGGGGTAGCAGAATTACTAATCATCGTGGTCGCCTCATTCTAGAATTTTTGAGTCAAACAAACCTTACAATTTTAAACAGTGGCACACAAAATACCTTTCAAAAGGGAAGTAAAGGTTCAATAATAGACTTAATGTTTGCTAACGACGCACTTAGCAGGCATACTAAGTGGAAGGTGTCAGATATGTACACAAATAGTGACCATATGGCTATAATTGCAGAAGTTTCGTTCTCCCAAGAAACGGAACACTGTCCGAGAAATACCTCTCGAAGGCGAAGTTGGAGGCAAAAGGAATTTGATACTGACGTTTTTGAGAGCGTCTGGAGTGCGGCAAAGGCATCAGGCGAAGATGCCGCCCACTTAGTATCCGCTGTGCGTAAGGAGCTAGTTGCAGCATGCGATGCAACTATGCGCAGGACGAGATACAGTATAAATAGGAAGCCGGTATACTGGTGGAACGACGAAATCGCCAAGCTGAGGAAGCTCTGTCACTCAGCTAGACGCCGCCACCAGCATAACCAGGGAGGTGATAACGAAATCAGCCTCAGAGAATCATTTAAATATCAGAAAAAGCTCCTAAAGTCAGCCATTATCCGTAGTAAGAGATCCTGTTTCGAAAAGCTCTGTGAAGAAGCGAACATAGACCCCTGGGGAACGGCTTACAAAATTTGTATGTCGAAGTTTAAAAATAAATCTCAGCTACCCAAGAATGCATTATTTATGAAAAATGTTGTCGAAGCGTTATTCCCGACACATGCCCCCATTTCCTATATTAGACGAAACGAAGCTACGGAGCCACCCCTACTAGTCACAGAAGACGAACTATTGGCTATTGCAAAAAAGATCAAAAACTCCAAAGCGCCAGGAATAGATGGTATACCAAATAGAGCCCTTAAAGAAGCCATAACCCTGAGGCCCAGTTTATTTGTTAACATGTACAATGCGTGTATATTAGAAGAGGTATTCCCCGATCCGTGGAAGATACAGCGTCTGGTTCTACTTCCAAAGCCAAAAAAGCCACCAGAAGAACCTTCATCTTATCGACCTCTTTGCATGCTCGACACAATTGGAAAAGTGTACGAAAGCATTGTAAGAAACCGCTTGGAGTTAGCAATCCAAAAAGCCGGCGGATTATCAGAGAGACAATACGGCTTTATTAAAAAGAGGTCCACTATTGACGCACTAAGAGAAATAGTTGATACTGCAAAATGGGCAATAAGCGGAAAAAGATGGAAAGGTGGTAGGAAAAAATACTGCGCGCTAATAACCCTGGATGTGAAGAATGCGTTCAACTCCGCAAAGTGGGCAAATATAATAAAAGCTCTACACGATATAAACGCTCCTCAGTATCTGAGAAATATTATAATGAGTTATTTTCAAAATAGGAGATTGCTATACGAGACGGACGAGGGAACTCAAAGCTACACTATCTCCAGTGG
This sequence comes from Bactrocera dorsalis, assembly GCF_023373825.1. NCBI lineage: Eukaryota > Metazoa > Arthropoda > Insecta > Diptera > Tephritidae > Bactrocera > Bactrocera dorsalis. The sequence continues at coordinate 16,641,342 of NC_064308.1, read as the reverse complement.
AGTACCGCAAGGCTCGGTTTTAGGCCCGCTGCTATGGAACCTGATGTACGACGGGGTATTAAGAATACCGCAATCAAAAAATGTAAAAACAATCGCTTATGCGGATGACCTCATAGTCGTAGCTGTAGCTAAACATCTGGATGACCTCCGGATCACATGCAATGACAGCATAAATGGTCTGCGCCGATGGTTTACTGCCATGAGTCTAGAGCTGGCTGAGCAGAAAACAGAAGTCCTGCTCATAAGCTCAAGGAAAATTGAGGAGAAAATATCGCTGACCATCGGAGAATGTGAGATTACTTCACAGCCGCAGTTGTAGTATCTCGGGGTAACATTGGACTCAAGGCTCAAGTTCAAAGAGCACCTGGAAAATGCGACAAGTAAGGCAAATAAAATATATAATGCGTTGTCTAGAATGATGGCAAATAAAGGCTGTGTGCGTTCCAGCCGACGATGTTTAATAGCTAAGGGAATAAGTTCAGTGATCCTATATGCGGCTCCAATATGGATACAGGCGCTAGAAACAAAGTCATATGCTAGACCAATTAACACAGTGCATAGGCTTTCAGCAATACGAGTGATAAGTGCTTTCCGAACCATTTCAAATGACGCTGCTGAGGTATTAGCCAGCATGGCACCGATTGACATCCAGGGAGACGAATTCGCGCGAATATATAACTTATCAGAGACGTCTACCACAGCAAAAAGAGAAGAGAGAATTAAAAGCATAGCAATGTGGCAGCAGCGGTGGCAAACTTCACGCAAAGGACGGTGGACCTACCGACTGATTTCGGACATACACTCGTGGATAGGTAGGAAACATGGAGACCTGGATTTCCACATTACCCAAATACTCAGTGGGCATGGTTGCTTCAGAAGCTATCTATTCAAATATCGTCATGACTTTAGTCAATACTGTCCGACGTGTACAGAGTGTATAGAAAACTCTGAACACGTGTTCTTTTATTGCCCACGGTTTTCAAGTATAAGGGAAATGTTGAAAACCACCCTGGGAGGTAGTATCACGGTGGAAAATTTGACTGCACATATGTGCGAGTCCTCTGTAAAATGGAAAGCTGTCAGCAGAGCGGCAAATCTAATTATCACAAAATTGAGACATTTAGAACAGATTAGGCGTCAGTCAGTCCGTGCAATAGAGGAGACTTAAATGTCTTCTTCTCTCCCATGAAGTAATACTTTGTCCAGTGGTCCCGTGGGAGAGACATGAGGTGGGAGTAGGTTAGGTTTAGCGAATTAAAGTCCCGCACTCCGGCTTTCGATGCTTCCTCCTACTATAAAAAAAAAAAAAAAAAAAAATATATATAAAAATATATATATATATGGAAAAAAGAGCAGTTACAATTTTACACAAGAAATAAGACATTTTCGAAAGAAGTGCAGTGACACAATAAAACAACAAAAAATTAAAATTTTCCTTAGAAATGTAAAGTGACAAAGTGCACACATATACACATATGTATATTATACGATCAAAAACAAACGGGCGCGAAACTAACATATAATGGAAAATAACTCAATATAAACGGGCGCGATTTAACAATAATAATAAAATGAATAAATAATACAATAAATACACCGGACCCAACCTGCGAAGACAAGAGGAGGACAGCAACCCCTATATGGAGACACTTACACCCCCCAAAACTTCAGTCAAAGTCAGTCGTATCGATTCCTATTAGTATCTTAGCACTGTATATATGTATATGTATGTTTGAAGCCCATATTGGCAATACTAAATAGTTCGAAGTATTTCAAAACGGTTGTGTAAAAAACAAAAAAAAAAAAGGTGCGTGGAGTCCCTACGCGCGGATGAAGTTATACTTCTTAGTGATATTCAGAAATGCATATCATTTTGTATGAAAGAAAACTAGAAAACTTAAATTCACATTTTATAAATTTATTATGCACATAAAATGAAGAATAAAGCAAAACTTAATGAAGGAATTTTGACTCAGAAAGTAGTTCCGTCTCATCGTTGCGGAAGAGAATATGCAGCGTAATCATCTCTCTTTTGTTCTTCGCCAATTTGGCTGCCGGATTGACTTGTGAAGATCAATTTTTTGTTGGTGACATATTCATATGTGTACGCATATGTATGTTTGTATGCTTGTGATTTATTTGTTCGGCAATGTATGCAAATATATGTACATATAAGTAGATATGAATGTATGAACATGCAAGTCAATGCGCGCACATGCGTATACATACACTCATATGAGCAAGTGCAGATACACAAGATAGGATAGAAGATGTATGCCTTTTAACATCGTATACTATACAAATAAATATTTTTCTTACTAATAGAAATTAAAATAAAGAAAAATATCTATAAAAATAAATATTTTTCTAATAGAAATTAAAATAAAGAAAAATATTTATTTTTATAGTATGCGATGTTAAAAGCAAAAAATTAAAAATTTATTCTGTCGGGATCAGGCCCGTAGCCAGCTTTTCATTTCGGAGGGGGCTGAAGTAAAAACATATATAAACTTTGAATTTTCTGTTTATTAAAAAAAAACAATATAAATTCATATACGTATTACTTAAATTATTTGGTAGTTGTAACTTAAATAAGTAATATTTTTCTTTTCTTCTTGTTTGCCATATCATTAATTACTTCATCTGGATCTATTTTAATATCCCAGTGCACTGCAATAACAGCAAGTGCACTCAGCCGCTCATTGCCCATCACACTGCTTGGTAAAGTTTTTATTCTTTTTAAGGTTGAAGAAGTTCTTTCGAAGGAAGCGGTCCTCACTGGAAGAGTTGGTAAAATTGTAAGCAGGTAGTGAATATTTTTAAAATACGTTGCATCGCAATGTTGCAGTAATTTCAACACTTCTATGGTTGGATCTATAGTTGATAAGCTGGCACACCACAATCGATACTCTGATTTTAATGCTGTCATTGATATTTGCTCCTCGAAGTAAATAGTTAAATTTTTTAATTCTTCGGCATTATCAATTGCAGCAAAACCTGGGAGTAGAATTTGAAATGACGAGAGTATATCCTCATTCACTAATAAACGTTCTGTCATGTTTTGAATCAGAGCATCAACGCATGGAATAAATATTGTAACTCTGAAGTGGCTTTCAGGGGTTGTGCAAGGTGGATTAGCGCTAGTAGTTTGACGCGAAGTCACTCTAGGCACTACAAGATCTATGTCATAAAGATCTTTAGACATTTGTGATGCTGTTTGGAAAATATCGTTGAAAAAACCATCCGCTGTTTCTCTTATCTGGTGCAGAGTTCTTATTAATTCTTTGCTGATACAAAATCCATAGATTTTTCTTGGAGTTACACAGACAGTGGCAGCGTTAAGCTGAACAATTGCTCACAGACGAATAGACTAAGCAAAAAATCGCTTTTCTCTACCGCTGCTAAGAAGGCTGATGCTTTAGACGAAATGGACCATGTCTTACTCGAAATTATTTCCAAACTTAGTACAATGAATTTGAAAAGCTCCACAAAGCTTATAATGCTTTCATGCCTTTCTATAAACCTTGTTTCACAAAGGCGAACAAGTCGTCTTTTTTTGCTTTCTGGTGCGTGCTTCTGTATAACGTCCTGGAAAGTTGTGTTTGCATTTGAATGGTTTCTAAATAAATTTGCTATTTCACTGACAATACCAAGGCAGTTCCGTATTGAAGGTAATGACATAGTATTAGAAAGCGCAAGGTTCAATCGGTGACTAGCGCAATGAACATATCGTGCTTTTGGATACAGTTGTCTTATCCTGGTTTGCACTCCACTTAAATGCCCTGATATTTTTGCTGCTCCGTCATATCCCCAACCAACTTCGCCATATCAAGATGGAGATCTGTACAACGCTTAAGTATGACTTTTGATAAGTTTTCAGTCACCGTCTAGTGTAGTTGCGTACGACTGTTATAGGTTTGAGCTGAGTTGTGTATAAGAGTTTCAAAAGATTCAGTCAGTGATAAATCTTTTTTATTTGCGATTTATTTAAAAAATTTCCTTATTTCGGGGGGGGCTTCAGCCCTCTAGCCCCCCCCCCCCCCCTGGCTACGTGCCTGGTCGGGATTCGAACCTGGGACCTGTGTTAGCATCTTGACCTTCCAAGCGCTTACCACCAACACCACCATTGACAATTAGGTTGCGCTGACTTAAGTATGATTTGGTTATGAATGCAAGAAACATACGATGGTTCTAATAATTTTGTTTAAGTATAGAAATATACATACTTTGTAGAACAATTGCTTTCGCAATAAATTTATCACAGCAATACATATGCATAATATGTATATACATATACATACCATTGCTGTGATGCCCTGAGAATTATAGTCTTAATAAATTTATTATTAATTTTTTGCTTACTAATAGAAATTAAATTTATCACAGCAATATTATGTATATGTTTATGTATATTGCTGTGATAAATTTATTTTCTATTAGTAAGAAAAAAATATTTATTAGTATTGATTTCCGAAAGCACAGAAATGAATTTATTCATTAAAATCGCCACTCAGAAGTCGTTTTATCCCTTGTAAGCGAGCGATTTTCTTAAATCTCACGCTCCCAGATAAAACGATATACCTCGTCCTCGTGGGTCAATTTCAAAAACCACAGAAATGATTCTGTGTGATTCTGAAAGGCCAACGCAGAGTATTTCAACCAAAACATACGTAAAATAGTTGAGAATTCGCAGAAATGAAAGACAAACGAAAGAAAAAGAAGTATAACTTCAATAATGCACAAGCATACAAACATACATATGCGCACACATGTGAATATGTCACCAACCAAAAATTGAAACATTGTTCTACAAAAACAACAACAGCATAAGCATGGAACATTGTGTTGTGTTGTTGTGTCGGCCGAGCTGTGCCGAAAGAAACGAACAAACGATCGCCGATTGTCACCGCTTCGCTTGCTGCTACGCGCTACTTTTACCCTTCGAAATACGTAAGCGGAATTAAAATTTCCATACATACATATATAAGTAAATAAATATTTATATTAACATATACTATCTTTAAAATTTATATCCACATATATATATATACACATACATAAATAAATAAATATTTACATACGTACTATTCTGTACATACACATACTACATATATTAAAGCCCATACCGTCACTACCTCTTGTTCTTCGTCATAGAACAAGCAGGATTATTGAGCACATATCTTGCATATACTCGTATAGTGACAAAGTGTATTGACCGCTTTAACGAGTACACAAACAGTCAGATAAGTCCGCATATACATAATATATAAAGTTTAAAAACAAACTACATACAACCGCTTGAACGCTAAATCTGAAAGACGCGTATTTTATTACTTTTAACAGAAATTAAAGCCCTTATCGACGTGAAAGAGTTTTACGGTTCTCAAAACTTATCCCTTTGTTTTAAATCGAAAGAGAAAACTATATATATACATATATTATCATTTTTCATCTGAATGAACACAGATTCAAAGGAATCTACGTCTCATCAATTTCTGAAAATACCAAAAATGATTTCGGATGAAAAAAGTCCATGTACACCGGCAGAAGCTACACGCTCGAAGCAAGGTGCTACAAAACAAAAACGGGGTAAAGATATTTCGTACGCTAAATTTTTATCAGAGAGTGACAGCTTAATACGATACTGCACTCGATTCTCATCTTCGCCGATTCTAGATAACTTTGAATCGGTACTAGAAATCAAGAATCAAAACCTTGACAATTTTTGGACACGTCTCCAAGCGGCCTATGACGCCATTGTAGAAACGGACGATTCGGATCTTCCGGAAAATTTCAAAACCTCGGCTTACTCCAAATATGAAAATTGTCTTGACCAATATGAAGAGACAAAAGCCATGATCTCTGATCAATTAAAATTAACAAGGTCAATCGCACCAAATCCGCAACTGAGAGTAGAGCTAGCACAAACACAGGCCCAAGAGGCAAGTTCAGGTATTCACCTCAAAGTGCCCGCCGTCCTTCCGGGACATGTTCACCGCCGTTTACATAAACCACCCAAAATTATCTAATGCACAAAAGTTGTATCACCTCCGATACAAAACAAAAGGTCAAGCAGGCGTCATAGTAAAACAGTTCGCTCTTAATGACAACAATTTCAATTTGGCTTGGGAAGCTTTAAAAGAACGATACGAGAATGAAAGAATATTGGTCGACAAACAAGTGACCATATTAATGAATTTACCAAAAATTCAGAGAGAAACAAGTGAAGAATTCATAAAACTTCAATCCACTTTTTCGAATTGTTTGTCGGTTCTAACGACACAAAATATTCCCACTGACAACTGGGATCCCATACTGGTAAACATATGCTCCGTGGCATTACCAGAAAAATCGTTGCTTTTGTGGGAGCAATCGCTCTCTTCGCGAAGAAAGTGCCCGACGTGGCAACAAATGAAAGATTTCCTAACTTCCCAATATGAAATTGCGGAAAGGGTAGATAAAAAAATGGTCAGAACTAAAAACGTTCAACATGACCTGAATCGCAGCTTTATTCGCCCCCAAGCTAATAACAACAACAACTTAAATCGTAGTTTTTTTTTCAAAACACAATCGTTCACTTCCGAACAAAACAAACATACGTCATGCGAACTATGCACAGGAGGGCATAAACTCAAATCTTGCGATAAGTTTAAAAAATTTAATATTAACGAAAGGATCAACTTTGTCAGATCAAAAAGACTCTGCACAAACTGGGACAAACAGCTTAACGCTTAAGTATGACTTTTGATAAGTTTTCAGTCACCGTCTAGTGTAGTTGCGTACGACTGTTATAGGTTTGAGCTGAGTTGTGTATAAGAGTTTCAAAAGATTCAGTCAGTGATAAATCTTTTTTATTTGCGATTTATTTAAAAAATTTCCTTATTTCGGGGGGGGCTTCAGCCCTCTAGCCCCCCCCCCCCTGGCTACGTGCCTGGTCGGGATTCGAACCTGGGACCTGTGTTAGCATCTTGACCTTCCAAGCGCTTACCACCAACACCACCATTGACAATTAGGTTGCGCTGACTTAAGTATGATTTGGTTATGAATGCAAGAAACATACGATGGTTCTAATAATTTTGTTTAAGTATAGAAATATACATACTTTGTAGAACAATTGCTTTCGCAATAAATTTATCACAGCAATACATATGCATAATATGTATATACATATACATAACATTGAGAATTATAGTCTTAATAAATTTATTATTAATTTTTTGCTTACTAATAGAAATTAAATTTATCACAGCAATATTATGTATATGTTTATGTATATTGCTGTGATAAATTTATTTTCTATTAGTAAGAAAAAAATATTTATTAGTATTGATTTCCGAAAGCACAGAAATGAATTTATTCATTAAAATCGCCACTCAGAAGTCGTTTTATCCCTTGTAAGCGAGCGATTTTCTTAAATCTCACGCTCCCAGATAAAACGATATACCTCGTCCTCGTGGGTCAATTTCAAAAACCACAGAAATGATTCTGTGTGATTCTGAAAGGCCAACGCAGAGTATTTCAACCAAAACATACGTAAAATAGTTGAGAATTCGCAGAAATGAAAGACAAACGAAAGAAAAAGAAGTATAACTTCAATAATGCACAAGCATACAAACATACATATGCGCACACATGTGAATATGTCACCAACCAAAAATTGAAACATTGTTCTACAAAAACAACAACAGCATAAGCATGGAACATTGTGTTGTGTTGTTGTGTCGGCCGAGCTGTGCCGAAAGAAACGAACAAACGATCGCCGATTGTCACCGCTTCGCTTGCTGCTACGCGCTACTTTTACCCTTCGAAATACGTAAGCGGAATTAAAATTTCCATACATACATATATAAGTAAATAAATATTTATATTAACATATACTATCTTTAAAATTTATATCCACATATATATATATACACATACATAAATAAATAAATATTTACATACGTACTATTCTGTACATACACATACTACATATATTAAAGCCCATACCGTCACTACCTCTTGTTCTTCGTCATAGAACAAGCAGGATTATTGAGCACATATCTTGCATATACTCGTATAGTGACAAAGTGTATTGACCGCTTTAACGAGTACACAAACAGTCAGATAAGTCCGCATATACATAATATATAAAGTTTAAAAACAAACTACATACAACCGCTTGAACGCTAAATCTGAAAGACGCGTATTTTATTACTTTTAACAGAAATTAAAGCCCTTATCGACGTGAAAGAGTTTTACGGTTCTCAAAACTTATCCCTTTGTTTTAAATCGAAAGAGAAAACTATATATATACATATATTACCATTTTTCATCTGAATGAACACAGATTCAAAGGAATCTACGTCTCATCAATTTCTGAAAATACCAAAAATGATTTCGGATGAAAAAAGTCCATGTACACCGGCAGAAGCTACACGCTCGAAGCAAGGTGCTACAAAACAAAAACGGGGTAAAGATATTTCGTACGCTAAATTTTTATCAGAGAGTGACAGCTTAATACGATACTGCACTCGATTCTCATCTTCGCCGATTCTAGATAACTTTGAATCGGTACTAGAAATCAAGAATCAAAACCTTGACAATTTTTGGACACGTCTCCAAGCGGCCTATGACGCCATTGTAGAAACGGACGATTCGGATCTTCCGGAAAATTTCAAAACCTCGGCTTACTCCAAATATGAAAATTGTCTTGACCAATATGAAGAGACAAAAGCCATGATCTCTGATCAATTAAAATTAACAAGGTCAATCGCACCAAATCCGCAACTGAGAGTAGAGCTAGCACAAACACAGGCCCAAGAGGCAAGTTCAGGTATTCACCTCAAAGTGCCCGCCGTCCTTCCGGGACATGTTCACCGCCGTTTACATAAACCACCCAAAATTATCTAATGCACAAAAGTTGTATCACCTCCGATACAAAACAAAAGGTCAAGCAGGCGTCATAGTAAAACAGTTCGCTCTTAATGACAACAATTTCAATTTGGCTTGGGAAGCTTTAAAAGAACGATACGAGAATGAAAGAATATTGGTCGACAAACAAGTGACCATATTAATGAATTTACCAAAAATTCAGAGAGAAACAAGTGAAGAATTCATAAAACTTCAATCCACTTTTTCGAATTGTTTGTCGGTTCTAACGACACAAAATATTCCCACTGACAACTGGGATCCCATACTGGTAAACATATGCTCCGTGGCATTACCAGAAAAATCGTTGCTTTTGTGGGAGCAATCGCTCTCTTCGCGAAGAAAGTGCCCGACGTGGCAACAAATGAAAGATTTCCTAACTTCCCAATATGAAATTGCGGAAAGGGTAGATAAAAAAATGGTCAGAACTAAAAACGTTCAACATGACCTGAATCGCAGCTTTATTCGCCCCCAAGCTAATAACAACAACAACTTAAATCGTAGTTTTTTTTTTCAAAACACAATCGTTCACTTCCGAACAAAACAAACATACGTCATGCGAACTATGCACAGGAGGGCATAAACTCAAATCTTGCGATAAGTTTAAAAAATTTAATATTAACGAAAGGATCAACTTTGTCAGATCAAAAAGACTCTGCACAAACTGTTTGTCCCATTCACACAATCTAAATAATTGCGAAAGCAAATTCAATTGCGTACATTGCCACAAAAGGCATCATTCAATGTTGCACTTCAATAATTTCCCCAACACACCCCAAAGTAGCGCCTTCTCAAAAAGAGCCACGGGTTTGGTTGCAACTGCAACTCCCGAATCATCAAATCTCGAAGTTCGCCAGGAGTCACCATGCTGCTCCAAGGCATTAAAAACTCAAACGCTACACAGCGAAAATCAAAGTAGGGTACTACTACCCACAGCAGTCGTCTCCATCGAACATCGAGGAGAACTGTTTAAGCTCAGAGCCCTAATAGACCAAGGATCACAACAATCTTTCATAGCGTCTAGGGCACAAAATAGGCTAACAGAGGCATTACCAGATTCTGTAACGTGAGACAGTCTCAAGTCTCTAAATTTGAGATTTTGAGTTAGAGACAATTTTTGAGACTTGAGACGATTTTGCTATTCGGTAAGTGCCAGTCACAAAGCCTATTACATTTCATCATTCAGAGATGTTTTTACACTTGAATGGAAATAAATACGTCGATAACAAGTATTAAATTTTCTATAACATCGTCAAAAAACATAATTATCAATAAAAATGAAAATATATGTTGAATTTGTTTCATAATATTTACGAAATTTATGTAAAATTTATTTATTTTTAACTTTTTCGTGTTTGAGTTGCTTACAAAATATAAAAATACGACAATCGATTAATATCTATGATGATCTCTGTTCAGTATATTCAAAATGGCAGACAAGAGCTCTTTTTAGTTTTGTGACCGGCTAACTACCAGGTCTCAATATTTTGAGACTAACGCTAGAGACTGTTTAGTGAATAGTAACTAGTCTCAAATTGAGACTTTGCCTCAAAATGTCTCAAATAGAGACTAGAGACTGGTTACAGAATCCCGCTATAAATCTGCCAACAAAACAAGCCAATTTTGAAATTACGGGAATGGGCGGAAGAGTAGTTCAAAACTCTAATAAAATCTGTTCCATTACCCTATTTTCCCCCCAAGCCGATATAAGAATACAAGCAGAAGCTATTGTCTTACCGCAATTAACCAATATGTTACCAAGCTATCATATAAATAGCAAGCATTGGGAAAAGGTTTCACACCTTAAGTTAGCAGATCCCAACTGCAACACCCCCGCTCAAATATACCTTCTAGTAGGCAGCGATCTCATACCACAAATAATACTCGAAGGTATTGAGAAAAGTTCAAACACACTTTTGGCACAAAAGACTATTTTCGGTTGGATCCTAAGTGGACTAGTCACAGAGCCAGTCACAACAATGACAACTCAAGTTGAGGAAATCTCAAACGAGTACCTCAATTAACAATTGAGAAAATTTTGGGAGATAGAAGAACTCCCCCACATTTCAATCACAACACCTGAAGATCAGTATTGTGAAGACTTTTACAAAGCCACAACTACTAGATCAGATGATGGTCGGTATGTCGTACGACTATCACTAAAGCAACAATTCCCAGATACACTCGCCTTAGGTCACTTTCGCACCTCTAGAATGCAGCAGTTTCTAAGTATGGAGAAAAACCTACTTAGAAAAGGGGAGCTGAAACAAGATTACGATGGTGTATTAGAAGAATACCTTCATTTAAATCACATGGAGGAAGTAAGCCCATGTGAAAAAATCTTAAAAGGCAAATATTACTCATTCTACTTGCCACATAATGCAGTAGTAAAGCCTGACAAGAAAACAACAAAAGTCAGAGTTGTCTTCAATGCCTCAAGAACTACTAGCTCGGGGAATTCCCTAAACGATATCCTGTTTACGGGACCCACGCTCCAACCTGATTTAATGCTGCTTATTCTAAACTGGTGTATATTCAAATACGTATTCAACGGGGACGTCGAAAAAAAGTATAGACAAATAGTCGTACATAAACAAGATCAAGATTTTCAGCGCATTATTTTCCCCCTACTTAGGGTTGTGCGCTGGGTTTGGGACCCGCCACGTAAAAAAGCGCCCCCAATGAAAAGGACAACAGCCTTGCTGTTGTTGACTCGGCTATAATCGCGTAAGCGGTGTCTACGCCAGTAAAGAAGAAGAAGAAGATTTTCCAAAAATCCCCCAATAGTCCACTACGCGACTTCAAGTTAAAAACAGTTACCTTTGGCGTTAACTGTGCCCCATACTTAGCCATTCGAACACTTCATGAATTGGCTGAAAACACCAAGTCAGAATTTCCTCTGGCAACCCAGGTGTTAAAAACACAAACGTATGTAGACGATATTCTCTCTGGAAGTCACAGTCTTCCACAAGCATACGAATCATTATCACAGGTGATTCAAGCCCTTAAATCCGCAGAGTTTCCATTTAAAAAGATTACGGCAAATCACCCAAATATATTAAAAAACATACCAAAAGAAAATTTGTTGGACACTAATTTCCTCATATTCGAAGAGGAAAGTACCACAAAAACTTTGGGCATCCAATGGAATGCGATATCGGACCAGTTTTCATACACGACTGGGTCCATATCCGCATTACCCGCCATTACAAAACGCCAAATTCTCTCCTCTGTGGCAAAACTTTTTGACCCCGCAGGATGGCTTTCGCCAATTATGATACAAGCCAAAATCCTGATACAAGAATTATAGCTAGATGGTACCGACTGGGACGTGCAAGTGAAACGACTTCGTCGAAAAGTGGTCCCAGTTCGCGAGTAATCTGAACGACATCTCGCAGATACAAATTCCACGGTGGGTAAACTATTCTCCCAAATACAAAGTGGAACTACACGGCTTCTGTGACGCCTCTGAAAAGGCATATTGTGCCACCATATATGTGCGCACACAAAGCGATACCGCAACCACAAGCCACTTATTAGTGGCAAAAGCAAAAGTTGCGCCTCTAAAAACGGTAAGTCTACCACGACTTGAACTCTGCGGCGCCCTGCTACTAGCAAAACTAGTTTCCATGGTGCAGACCCACTTAGACATGGCGAAATACAAGCTATATCTCTGGTCTGATTCCGAAATCGTCTTAGCCTGGTTGGAAAAACCCCCACATTCGTGGAAAACATATATTTCTAACAGAACCTCGCAAATACTTGACTAAGTGGAATCCTCGACACGTAGCCAGTGCTGACAATCCTGCCGATCTGGGTACAAGAGGGTGCAAACCCCTGCACCTTGCCACCACCCCGCTCTGGTGGAATGGCCCTCGATGGCTAGCAGAATGGTCCGATTCTTGGCCACAATCGCCAATGCGCAACATAATTGCGCCCGAAAGTCGAAAAATCGACACCTACCACACAATATTGGAGGATAATTACATCCTTGAACGATTTTCATCGTTCCCCCGAGCCCTCAGAGTCGTCGCCTATATGCTCCAGTTCATGGAGCGACTTAAACATAAACTGAAAGGAGCAACTTACCCCAATGCGATACATTGACGCACCAAGCCTTACAAAAGGCAAAGGTCGCTCTTATCGCATCAACTCAAACGCGCTACCTCAGCCGCGACGTATCATCACTAAGAGAATCGAAATCGATTGATAAAAAGAGCTCACTCTTAGTTCTAAACCCGTTTCTAGACACGAAAGGGCTGCTTCGGGCCAATGGTCGGCTTGCTAATTCAAGCCTAACGTACAACGAGCGCCACCCCATAATAATACCTGAGAAATATCCATTTTCCACATTATTCCTGCATTACATCCACATATTAATGCTACACGCTGAAAACCGTCTCATGCAGCATGTGGTACGACAGAAACATTACATTCCACGCCTGAAGCCCCAAATCAAGAAATGCATTTTCATGTGCAAGATCTGCACTATGCATAAACAGAAAATGCGAACGCAGATTATGGCAGCACTTCCACCCGAACGCTGCAACTTTGCTCCGCCTTTTACCACTACAGGTGTCGATTTTGCTGGTCCTTTTCAGATAAAGGCTTCCATGCTAAGATCTCCTACCCTCATGAAAGCCTATGTGGCTGTTTTTGTCTGTTTCACAACAAAAGCAGTACACCTGGAGCTATGTACTAATCTGACCAGGGAGGCTTTTCTTGCCGCATTTGCTCGCTTCGTCGCAAGACGGAGTTTTCCTTCAAAAATCATGAGCGATAATGGCAAAACATTTATTGGAGCTCAAAGAGCTACAGAAAAACAGTTTGTGGAGTTCAAGAAACAAGTCTCACCTGACATTGTTCAAAAATACGCCCATCAAGGTATAAATTGGCAGTTCATCCCCCCAAGCGCTCCTCATATGGGTGGTTTATGGGAATCAGCTGTAAAAATCTTTAAATCTCAATTCAAGAAGCTCGCTGCCAACCTCAAATTCAATTATGAAGAATTCACGACATTGTTAACCAGAATCGAAGCCGTTCTCAACTCACGGCCTCTCGCTGCACTCTCGCAAGACCCCTCCGACTTTGCTGCCCTTACCCCAGGGCATTTTCTTAAAGGAGCGCCCATTCTGGCCGCACCTGAGCCAGGCATGGAGTCGTCGTCCTTACTAAACAGATGGGAACGAATTAAAATTCTCCATCATAATTTCAGCCGCCGATGGAAAGAAGAGTATTTAAAGGACCTTCACAAAAGGTTTAAATGGAAAATCCCAGAACAGGCGCCAATGCGTGGAGATTGTGTCCTAGTTCACGATTGACAAACGTAGACCTACATATATATCGCAACCCCACAGACGGACGATCATTTAGTCATGCCACCTAAAGTGGCACCCTGTTCACGCACGCTTACAGGCAATCAAATTATAATCATTACGATTTTTTCTTTCTTCACACAGATTGATATGGACGCCGATACACCCGTAACCCCCACGCCAACTCTCCGTTCGGCTGTTACTGTGTCTCGCTCTGGAACTGTTCCAGTAGCAGCGCCCCGAACCATCACGGCATCAACGGCGCCAACCGTTGCACGAAGCTCAACACGCGCAGCACCGACGCCGGCGCCTCCAAAACCGCACCGCACCAGATGTCCGCTCTGTTGCCGTTCACATAGGCTGCAGCATTGCTCCATTTTCAAGGGAATGTTACCCGTACGACGTCAGAAGGTGGCACAGGCACATGGGCATTGTTTAAACTGCTTGGGCCAGTCACACGCCACGCTTGAATGCGAATCTGACACCTTGTGATGGTTGTGTGAAAGACCGCATCATACCTTACTGCACCGGAACGGCGGACATCCTGTCTCACCAACTGTCCTCCGTAGCCGTACGGCCACCCGACGATCGCAGCCTAACCGTGTGGCACGACATCCAGAAGCTGGATGGTCCTGGCGCCCACTCAATACGACATCCACGCGCAACCAGATAAGGCCGCAACCTCACCGCCCCACCAGCCTGAGCGGCGTTGTAGCTACGCTACAGGCACTACAGCGTCTACTAGACTAGTACTCGCCTAAGGGGGCCGGGATGTCGAAATGAACTCCAGTCGCCCGAACTAACCTACATAACATTCGTGGTCAACATACTAATCAGGAAAAAAGGCAGCATTGAATACAACACTCTCCACATCAACACGCTATTCAGGAAAAAAAACAGGGCATCACTGATCCTCTTCACATCAAACTGTTTCTTCTTGTTCTACACAGTTCGAGAAATCACGTACGTCGACACACACGCGCACCGCAACTTCTACTCGAAAATTTTAACTTTGCGTCTTTTGTACCATCCGGTCATTATATATAGAGATCATTCATTTGTTATTTGGCTTTTATCCGGTTTATATTCCTTGTTTGGTAACATTTAATTTTTTAGTATCGCTACAAAAATAGTTCTTGTTTTTTAAACTACTAAGCCAACAGCCCAATAGAGGAAATTGACAACGGCCTGATAGTCATAAACAATAAATTGGTGGAAGTTCGTGAAGGAAACTCTGATGCAATAACGTTGAATGAAACGTTCGCTATTAAGTTTACAAAAAATGTGACTATTAATGGTACTACACTACAAGAATTTTTAAATCTGACTAATCATACCACATTATTATCCCTTCCGTACCTACAGAATATTAACCAAAAAACTTAAGACACTACGATGTGATTGAGAGGCTTGTGAAAGCCCAATCGTCTAGATGGCTAATAGTTTACGCATCTACAATCGCTTTTTTTGTTGTTGCTATACTAGCCCACATAGTTAACAAGCGCCGAAAGCGTAACGTTAGTATTGCCATAGTATGCAACTTTCTTAAAGAATCCGTGGACGTCTCCTCTTCTGGCGAGGGAGTAGTTAACATATGACAGAAGCCCACAACAACAGGTGCAGTATTGACCGTGATTGCAACGCAAGTGACAACATCAAAAGTGCGAGACTCAAGTTGCAGACATAACAACAGAAACGCTTGCTAGTGGTAAACGACACCAACAGTCCCAAACCGTGAGAATTGCCGAAACAGCGATATGAAATCATGCGGCAGTCCACGTGAGGTGATGGCAAGTAGATTTGATAGGTGTTAGGTATTCAGGTGAAGCACTGAAAAGTCAGTAATAATAACTCGATCGTCGCGAACGGTTACTCTACATAGTGGGGAAATAAAATACCATACATAAATGTTAATATTTAAATGTTAATATAAAACAATTACTAAAAATTTATAAAAATTCTTTTAGGAACGAAAATTCAGTTTGTAATCTTATATATAAAAATTAAACGCCTTTTTTATATGTCTGCGTATTACGCCCGAACCACAGCGCGGAAAAACGTGAAAATTATGTGAGTTTTAGTCGTCGATTTAGCAATTGCATTCAATGAATAAGGTTTAACAAATTAATTAAGCCTAGATACAAATATTAATCTTACATTCTAGGAAGTATATCTTCAATCCACTTGAGATAGACCATATGTTACAAGTGGAAAGATTCATCTTACAATCTATAATTACATCTTGGCAAAGTACAATGTTTCATATATCGTTCTAAAGTACATATCCCATCCAATTATGACGGATCGTAAGCGTCATGTTACACATTTGTGGCAAATAATAGATATGTTCATGTTATATGAACTGGTGGTATTAACTCCCCCGCCTCTAAATTGAAGCGTCCTGATTCAAAGAGATATAGTACGTTAGGTTATAGACTAATTTATCAATTTGAACAGTACCATTTTGAAAACTTAATTTATATTTACAATTCATTTGAATTTGACTCTTAAATATATATTCGGCACATTTTATATTATCTTCGACTTCTTATTATTTTTTGATGGAAGTCTTTTTATATGTGACAGCTTTTAGGCAAAAAATTTCTTGTTCTTGTATATTGAAGGGAAAAGTTTTAAGATTTGATATTATCCTTATGAATTATTCTGTCTGTGTTTTGTATTTTAAATGTATTACCTAAAGCTTTTAATCTTCTTCTTAATGGGCGTAGACACCGCTTACGCAATTATAGCCGAGTTAACAACAGCGCGCCAGTCTTTTCTTCTTTTCGCTGCGTGGTGCCAATTGGTTAATCCAAGCGAAGCCAGGTCCTTCTCCACTTCTCCTTCCAACGGAGTGGAGGTCTTCCTCTTCCTCTGCTTCCCCCGGCGGGTACTGCGTCGAATACTTTCAGAGCTGGAGTGTTTTCCTCCATCCGGACAACATGACGTAGCCGCTGTCTTTTAATTCCCTGAACTATGTCAATGTCATTGTATATCTGTGCAATATTCGCCGTGACTAACGCGCAAAGGACCATAAATCTTTCGCAGAACTTTTTTCTCGAAAACCCGCAACGTCGACTCATCCATTGTTGACATCGTCTAAGCCTCTGCGCCATATAGCAGGACGGGAATTATGAGTGACTTAAAGAGTTTGGTTCTTGTTTGTCGAGAGAGGACTTTGCTTTTCAATTGCCTACTCAGTCCGAAGTAGCACCTGTTGGCAAGAGTAATCCTGCGTTGGATTTCTAGGCTGACATTGTTGGTGGTGTTTACGCTGGTTCCAAGATAGACGAAATTATCTACAACTTCAAAGTTATGACTGTCAACAGTGACGTGAGAGCCAAGTCGCGAGTGCGACGACTGTTTGTTTGATGACAGGAGATATTTCGTCTTGCCCTCGTTCACTGCCAGTCTGAAGAAAGCAGAACAAACGGCGCGGGTGTTGAGGCCGATGATATCAATATCAGCGCCATACGCCAGCGGTTGTACACTCTTATAGAAGATGGTACCTTCTCTATTTAGTTCTGCAGCTCGAACTATTTTCTCCAGAAGCAGGTTGAAGAAGTCGCACGATAGGGAGTAGCCTTGTCTGAAGCCTCGTTTGGTATCGAACGGCTCGGAGAGGTCTTTCCCGATCCTGACGGAGCTTTTGGTGCTGCTCAAAGTCGGTTTACACAGTATTAGTATTGCGGGATACCAAATTCAGACATCGCAGCATAAAGGCAGTTCCTTTTCGTGCTGTCGAGAGCAGTTTTGAAATCGACGAAGAGGTGGTGTGTCGATTCTCCTTTCACAGGTATTTTCCAAGATTTGGCGCATGGTGAATATCTGGTCGGTTTGTTGATTTGCCAGGTCTAAAGCCACACTGATAAGGTCCAATCAGTTTGTTGACGGTGGGCTTTAAAATTTCACACAATACGCTCGATACAATCTTATGTGCGATGTTGAGGAGGATAATCCCACGGTAGTTGGCGCAGATTGTGAGATCTCCTTTTTTATTGATTGGACATAGCACACTTAAATTCCAATCGTTGGGCATGTTTTCGTCCGACCATATTTTACAAAGAAGCTGATGCATGCTCCTTATCAGTTCTTCGCCGCCGTGTTTGAATAGCTCGGCCCCTGCCGCTGGAAATTGCTATTTGAACTTCTTCATGGTCGGGTAATGGAACGTCTGCTCCATCGTCATCGATTGGGGAATCGCGTTCGGCTTCTCCTGGCGTTGTGCCTTTCTGCAGGCTGGAGAAGTGTTCCCTCCATAATTTAAGTATGCTTTGGGCATCGGTGACTAGATCACCTTTGGGGGCTCTACAAGAGTACGCTCCTCTTCAACTCTCGGTATTTATCCCATCCCACACGTGTTGTGGTCGATCGGAACGTTGCGTAGTAGGCAGTCTGTATTCTCTCCACTGCGACACGGCACTCCTCGTCCTACCAGCTGTTCTTTTGCACTTTCCGAAAACCAGCTGTAGCTGTACGTAAGGAGTTTGAAATGCCGTCCCACAGTTCCCTTATACCGAGTTGTTGACGAGCGCTCTCAGAGAGCAGGAGTGCAAGTCGAGTAGAAAATCGTTCGGTTATCTGTTGTGACTGCAGCTTCTCGACGTCGAACCTTCCTTCTATGTCCTCCTTCTTGTTGGCGTGCGTTTTTTGATGCACAGAGGCCGGTGCGAATCTTGGCTGCAACAAGATAGTGGTCCGAGTCGATGTTAGGACCTCGGAGCACGCGCACATCTAAAACACTGGAGACGTGTCTTCCAACTATCACAAGGAGACAGCCAGGTAGCTTGATGAATCTTCTTATGCTGGAATCTAGAACTACAGATAACCATATTTCGGGCCCCGGCGAAGTCGATGAGCCTCAACTCATTTGGGGATGTTTCGTCGTGGAGGCTGAATTTACCGACCGTAGTGCCAAAGATACCTTCTTTGTCCACCCTGGCGTTAAAGTCGCTGTTGCGTCAAGCCACTTCAGTATATGTATATGTTCAACCTAAAATGAAATGAAAATTAATTACTTTTCTGAAATGCATTTTATATTTGAATTATAAAGTTTTCCTTTAATTGTACTTACCCTAATAATCTTAAATATACTTACCTTAATCTATTGCCATAAGTTAACAAAATGAATTACTCATCTTTTTTTGTACATACCTGTATACTTCCATTCAAACTGTTCCATCCCGTTAGTTTTAAGACTTAGACTAAGTAACTAGATGAACTGGAATAAAGAAATAATTGTAATTAGACCGGAATCAAGATCGCACGCGTTATCTTTCGTTCGCTAATTTTCGTCACAGTATCGTGAGTTTAAGTGCAGGTTAGATTTTAATTCTAGTGATTTCACGTGTCCCGACTATTATTTTTTATCTCAAAAACGAGATTAAGGTGAGTATTTAACATTATTAGGGTAAGTATACAATAATATAATTCAATAAAACTTAAGTTAACGGGATAAAACAGTTGGAATGTTAGTATGTAAGTATGTACAAAAAGAGGTAAGTACAATTCATTTCGTTAACTTATTGTAATAGATTAAGGTGAGTATTTAACATTATTAGGGTAAGTACACAATAATATAATTCAATATTTTATAATTTTTCTAATTCAATTTACTTAATTTTAGTATTAGGTTTAAATATAAATTTTGTCGCTTGACGCAACACCGGCCACCTTGACAGGATCAGATTCCTTCAATATCCAGTGGAAAGACGGCTAGTTTGTGGATGGGGCGCTTAATCGTGCCCGTCTTGGTTGCTACTTCTGCGACTCGCACCTTGCCATCTTGTCCTTCGACGGTTGCGACGACGCGCCCTAGTTTCCACTGCTCCAGCGGCACGTTGTCCTCGTGGACGAGAACGAGGTCGTTGAGCTGCATATTGCGTTTGGGGTGCAGCCAATTGTTGCGCTCCTGAAGGCCCGTCAGGTATACTTTGGACCTCTTCTTGAGACAGCAAACAAGTTGCCATCTCTCGCAACAACGAACTGGGTCCACTGGCACCTTCTCTGGGGGTAATGCACGCAGGGAGCATCCTATTAATAGATGCGCTGGTGTTAACACCTCGCCGTCGTTGGCATCTTGGCTCAGAGGTACTAGGGGGCGAGAGTTGAGGATGGCCTCCACTTCGGCCAATAGCGTTGAGAGCTCCTCCGTCGTTAGTAGAGCGTTAGTAGAGCGCTGCCTAGTGCGCGAACGACCAGATGCTTGGCGGACTTCACTGCCGCCTCCCATAATCCGCCGTAGTGCGGCGCCCTGGGTGGTATAAAGCCGAAGCTGAATCCTTCTTCGGCTGCGAAGCCCATTAGCTCTGGAGCTTGCGCTACTACACCACATATCAGAAAGGGTCGTAACGCTCGAAGTCTTTCAACTGGAAAATCTCCCATTATTTGGGTTTGCAGCTTCGGCTTGTAATGAAAGCAATGTGTACAATTTCTTACGGTTCTACTGCAAGCTTCTCTGGCATTAATTAGACATATACGTTCTCGAAGAAGCCCAACCAACACTTTTGCCCCAGCGTGGTGATTTCGAAAGTGCAGGAACCGTAAGTAAGTGATAACGAAATGCGAATTTTTATTCAGTAATAATGGGAATTTGGGATCGGATGGGAGAGGTGCATTTAATAGGCGACTTCCTACTCGGATTAATTTAAAAGAAGGCGACGTATCCGAGTACTCATGCAAGAACGGGTTGAGTTTTTGCAAGTTGGTGGGTAGCGTCGTGCCTTTAGTCAGTTTTTGGATTTCACTCGCAACCTCAGAATGTTGAATCACCTGGACAATTTTCAAAAAACTCAACTTTAATTCGTCTGCCGTCAGAGCTCTTCCCACAGTAGGCATTTTTGGTCGTCTGATCCATCGTAATAAATATGCGACCACGCGAAGCAACTTTTGATGAGAAGAGAATTTTTCAATCAGCTCCATTATAGTGTTATCTTTCACATTTGCAGAAAATGTGACAGCGTTTTTCTTCTTCTCTAAGGCTTCGTTTTCTGGGGAAAGCTGGAAGTGAGCGTTAATTGGCCATAAAGCGGGGTCTTCTAGGAGGAACTGTGGACCGCCAAACCATATAGAATTATTCAATTCGTCCACGTTACAACCCCGAGACACTTGATCCGCAGGATTTTGTTTCGTTGGCACATGTCGCCACTGTACATTGTCGGTCAATTCTTGGATTTCGGACACTCTATTTGCGACAAAGGTTTGTAATGAAGATGGATGCGTTTTTACCCAGTGCAATACAATTTCAGAGTCTGTCCAAAATGTAATTTTCTCGAATGGTCGACTCAACATTGGTGCAACTCGTGACCATAATTTCGAAAGAAGATGTGCTGCCGAGAGCTCGAGACGCGGAAGAGACTTGGTCTTCAGCGGAGCCACTCTAGACTTTGCAGTAAGCAGCATACATTTGACACCACTAGCAGATTGGCTTCGTATGTATATGCAGCATCCGTACGCCCTTATTGAAGCGTCGGTGAAGCCATGGATTTGGCATGTGGCAGTCGACTCTAGGTTTACATACCGAGGAATGCTAACTGACGAGAGCTGCAGTAGGTTGGCTTTGAAATTCTGCCAGCTAGTGTTGAGGCGCAATGGAATCGACTCATCTCAATCTAGTTTTTGAATCCAAAGCTCTTGCAATAAGATTTTTGCTTTGGTAACTAGTGGGGCTAATAATCCAAGAGGATCGAAAAGGCGAGCGGAGACTGACAATATGTTTCGTTTAGTGGCTCGCAGATCATTAAAGTTGGCATCCAAAACTAATCGAAACAAATCCTCTTTCGGCAACCAGTGGATTCATAGTGTTTTAGTTGAATTTTTGTCATTGAAACTTAATGACTTTTCAGTGCAATCACTGTCGAAAAATTTAGGGTGGTTCGAAAACCACTTTGTTAAAGTGAATCCTGCCGAGTTTAATATTTGAATTACCTCACTTCTCAAAAGAACTAGAGACTCAAAATTTTCAGATCCTGTCAATAAGTCATCGACATAAAAGTCTCTTTTAATGGCCAATGAACCGAGTGGGTATTTCAGTGTGGGTATTGGCATCACTGAGCATTTGCAAACACCGTGTTGCGAGAAATGGAGCAGGCGCAGTGCCGTATGTTACGGTGTTAAGACGAAAAATTTGAATTTGCTCAGAAGGATGCTCTCTCCACACAATAAGCTGACAATTTCTGTCTTCTTCATGCATAATTATTTGACGGTACATTTTAGTAATGCCCGCTGTTAGTGCATACTTATGTAAGCGAAAACGAAGAAGAGTTGAGTATAACTCTTCTTGGATGGTTGGACCTACCATCAAAAGTTCATTCAACGCTATTTGAGTTGAAGATCGACTCGAAGCTTCAAAAACAACACGTAATTTGGTTGTTGTGCTTTCGGGTCTTAAAACGCATTGATGCGGAATGAAATAGTGTGGCTCACTCGGGATCTTATTGTTTGTTGGGCTCATGTGACCCAGCGCTCTGTATTCATTCATAAAGTCCAGATACATTTTACGAAGTTCTAGATCTTTCAACGTTCTTCTCTCCAGGGCCTGAAACCGCCGAACTGCGGTTTCATAAGAGTGACCGAGTAACTTACGGTCAGCTTTAAATGGCATTCTGACTTGAAGACGTCCTGAAGGCAATACTTGAGTTGTTTTCACGAAAAATTTTTCTCACTCTTTTTGCTCTTGTGTGAATTTGTTGCCATTTGTTTCTGAAGGTAATTCTTCTGAAGCCCAGAACTTTTGGACCACCGAATTAATTGACATCAGATTGGCATAATGTGCTAGTTGCAGAAGGAGGAGGACTTAGATTGCTGGCATATTTGCCAGACACAACCCACCCTAAAAGGGTTTTCTGTAGCGTTGGTTGATTAAGGCCACTTTTAATTTGGCCAACCGCCAACAAATCGAAAAAGGTTTCTGCACCCAATAAGATATCAATCTTTTTTGATTTATGGAATTCTGGATCCGCCAATTTAATATTGTGCGGAATTTTCCAGCCATTAACATTTATGTTATGGTCTGGATGGTTAGCCGAAATGCAACGCATTATCCAGAATTCCGCCGAAAATTCGTAATTATTTACCCGCGACTTAACAAACGCGCTTAGTTTTGTCCCCACTTTCGTGTTGGAATTTCCAATTCCTATTATGTTCAACGTTTTGTGTTGGTGACGAATCCGCAACTTTTGTGCCAAGTCCTCCGTCATAAAGTTGACTTGGGAGCCTGAGTCCAGTACCGCTCTCGCAGGCAGGTATTCACCGTAACTGGTCCTCACTTGAATAACAGCTGTCGCCAACATTACCCGATCCGGCATACTCGCTGTATGCATGGCATGTGTGGTTGATGGTTGCGGATAAGATGCAGCGGGGAAGGATGTGTGATGCGATCTATTGCATACACGACATCGATCCGCTCTACACTTGGACACAGTGTGCCCCTTACGCAAGCAATTTATGCATAAGGGCACCGATTTCACAAACTCGAACCTCTGTTGTACCGGAAGCGCCTTGAAAGTGGGGCAGGCAGTAAAAGGATGTTCTTTTGACTTGCATTTTTGACAAGTTGGCTGCTTTGCCTCTGCAGCAACTAAAGCTGATTTAGTCCTGTCCATGTGTGGCTGCTTCATGTGGCTCATGCTGGTTGTGGCTCCGGATTTCGTTCTGAGCAAGATGCTCCTTCCGCTGCTAACTGCTGAAACCTTCTATTTAAAGTTGCTTCGAAATCCTTCCATAATGGTAAGTGATCGTAGTCAAGTTGGTCTTCCCACTTGGATCGGGTGGCAGAGTCAACTTTTGTCATAACTATATGTATTATAATGGCGTTTGTTATTTGCTTCTCATCGCCCAGAGATAGCAAAGAGTCATAAACAGCAGACACTTCATCAATCATTGATCGCAATGAAGGCGCGGATGGCTTTGGGATGGTTGGCAGCTCAAAAAGTTTAGATATTATATTGAAAAATATCAAGCGTTTGTTATCATAGACCTTTTTGAGGCTTGCCAACACTTTCGGGTAATTTTCATCCGACATCTGAAACGCTTTAACTGTTCCCAGAGCCTCTCCAGATAGACAATTTACCAAATGGTTAAATTTTTCTATATCTGGGATATTTGGATCATTATGAACCAAGCTCTCAAACAAACTCATAAAATTTTTAAACTCTGAATATTCTCCCTTGAATTTCGGCACATTTTAGGGAGCCTTGAGCTGTGAGAAGCCACAAAAGATGTTTCGGCAATTGACGTACTATTTTTGGCTAAAATCTTTTTAATTATTGATTTCGTTTCAACAATTATGTCCTCTAACTCCCCTCGGGCCATGTCGTCTTCATCAATCTCTTCAATTTTAGATTGGCATTTCATTAATTTTTCGCTATGCGAATTTAGTATGTCGAGCCGACATTCCAATTCAATTGGATCTAACAACATAGTTTTTTCTAAAAGGCCCGTCTTTATTCGCAAAATACTATTTTTTGCCACCGTCCTTTGACGCTTTAATGACTTTAAGTCGATTAGCTCCTTACTTGGAGAAAGGCTGGCAATAGTTGGCTTTGGCTTGCTCATTTTGCGTGTTGAAATTAAATTTCCGAAAAAAAAGACTACAAGGGTTGGCAACAGATATATTAAGAATCGATAACGAAAACGAAAATATATATATATCGATTCCCAAATACACGAAAGCCAAACCAATAGCAATAAAGGTTGGCAACAAATATATTTGGAATCGGTTACGAAAACGAGAAAAAAATAATACCGATTCCCAAGTATACGAAAGCCAAACCGATGAGTTATGCAAAATGAGCACTAGCACAGTTGAAAATTTAACGCGAAAAAATATTGTCCAAGAACTAAATTTGCGAAAACACGATATAATATGCGAAAAAACTGAATTAAAATTTTAAAATTATGCGATTTACAAAAAGGTCGCACCTTAATGTAGGCAAAACCGCAATCCCAAAATCCCTTCACATTCACTTCAATATATGTATATAATACGTATATGTATAATATATAATATGTAGAAAACGATATATGTATATATATGTATAAATAGCCGCGTAATGTGAAAAGGGAGAGCCAAAAACTGAAAGTGTGCGTTTGCAGTTTTATTATTATTGTTTTTTGTTTGCACCCCTTTTCAACAATTCGCACTCGTTACCTGGTGCGTCGGCTGTTTGCCGGCGCTTACGTCCCTCTGGCACAGGATACAGCGGCAGCTCATTCCCACGATGACTTAAGCAGCAGCAGATAGACGGCAGCAACGAAGTGATGGCACCAGCGGAATTATAGGAGCAGCGAAATTAGAGGACTAGCGGATTGGTACCAGTACTGGAGTGATGGCAGCAATGGGGCGATGACGGCAGCGGCTGAATAACAACAGCGTTGGCGGCAGCGTAGTGATGACAATAGAAGATTGGTATGGCAGGAGCGGAGCGACGACAGCAACGGGATGGGAGCAGCGATGCGATGATTTCAGCGGATAGCGGTGGAAACAGTTTTTCTTTTTACCGGCACTTTGGTTTTTACCGGTTTTTGGACTTTACCGGTTTTTCAATATTGCCGCACTTAAAGCGAACGGGATTTTTTTTTTTGAAACTGTAACGTAATTAAATTTTTTTTTTTTTTTGAGTAGGCCAATAACGTTTTGTGCCTTTATTTGTGCCCACCACTGTACCGCACAATATATCACTTTTCGCACTGTACTCACAAGTACCACCTTTTATATTTTTTTGTTTGGTGAATTTCTATTTACACGTATACGCACACACTCCACAATACTTCCCTTTTCTTTTTTGTCGATTTTTTTTTTTTTAGCTTAGGTAAGTATACAAGTAAGTATTTCAGCACTGCACTTTGCACTGTATATATATATGTATGAATGTATATAATTTTTTTTATAGATTTCCACTTGTCTTCACGTATGTATATATGTATTTATTGTTTTTTTTTTTTCAGGTTTCACTGCACGCACTTTACATATCGATATGTACTTGCATATATGTGTATAATTGGATTCTTAATCCTCTTTTTTTTATTTTTTATTTTTTTTTTGTGTTATTTTTTTGTTTGATAATTGGTTGTTTTTTCACTTTCACTGAACCGTGAACACCGAAATCCGATAACCGAACACCGAAAAGGGTACAATAGGCAATTGATTGCGAAAATAATTTTGCACTATTAGTATTCCACTGTGTAAAATTCAAGTTAAATTTTTTTTTTAAACACGTATTTGTCCCTGCTCGAGCGCCATGAAAAGTTTCAAGCGTTTTTGAAACACGAAAAGTAGTTAGGGGGGGGTTTACAATAGCAGTTCTTTATTTCTTAATCTAATTGCTAAGCCTAAATCTTAAAACTAACGGCTTAAACTAGTGGTAACATAAATATGTATTAATAAGGGGTAAGTACAATCATCTTCAACTTTTCGTTCAATATTGTAACAGATTATGGTAAGTAGTAGAGTAGTACTAAGTATTTTATAATAGATTTTCTTAATTTAATTTTTAACAATTCAATAGTTTATATCTTTTATAATTCAATATTTTACAATTCATTTATTATTTTATTTTAGATATAAATTTGTAGATAGGTCGCTTGACGCAACACCGGCCACCTTGCCAGGATCAATTTCCTTCAACCTCCATTGGAAGCAAGGCCAGCTTGAACAAGTTGCCATCTCTCGCAGCAACGAATTGGGTCCGTTGGCACTTGTGCTGGTGGCAGTGCTCGCAGAAGGCAACCGATTAAAAGGTGCGCTGGAGCTAGTGCTTCTCCGTCATTGGGGTCCTGTCCCAACGGTGCTAGGGGACGAGAGTTCAAAATGGCCTCCACTTCGGCCAGTAGTGTTGATAGCTTAGGTGCTTGGCGGACTTCACAGCCGCCTCTCATAATCCGCCGAAGTGCGGCGCCCTGGGTGGTATAAAGCCGAAGCTGAATCCTTCTTCGGCTGCGAACCCCATTAGTGCTGGCGCTTGCGCTAGGAACGCCTCCTTCAGCTCGCGCAGCTTGCGGTCGGCGCCGACAAAGTTGGTTGCGTTGTCGTTGAATACTTTCTGTGGCATCCCTCGGCGACCAATGAACTTTTTTAGGGCGAAAATAAAAGAATTAGTAGACAGGTCCGAGACTAGTTCTAAATGTACTTCTTTTGAAGTGAAGCAAACGAAAACTGCTATATACGTTTTTACGGGTGGTCGACCACAAAAGTCTACGCCACATATCAGAAAGGGTCGTAACACTTGAAGTCATTCAACTGGCAAATTTCCCATTATTTGGGTTTGCAACTTCGTCTTGTAATGAAAACAATGTATACAGTTTCTTACGGTTCTACTGCAAGCTTCTCGGGCATTAATTAGCCATATGCGTTCTCGGAGAAGCGCAACCAACGCTTTAGCTCAAGCGTGGTGATTTCGAATATGCAGGAACCGTAAATACGTTATAACGAAGTGCAAACTTTTATTTAATAAAAGCGCAAATTTGACATCGTATGGGAGAGGTGCATTTAATAGGCGATCTCCTACTCGGATTAATTTGAATGACAGCGGCATATCCGAGTACTCATACAAAAACGGGTTGAGTTTTTGCAAGTTTGCGGGTAGCGTGGTACCTTTATGCAATTTTTGAATAACATCCGAAAATTCTGAATGGTGGACCACTTGTGCAATTTTTAGAAAACTCAAGTTTAGCTCTTCTGAAGTCAGATCTTGTCCCCTGGAGGATTTTGGTGGTCGCCTGATCCATCGTAATATATATGCGACCACACGAAGCAATTTTTTATGAGAAGAAAATTTTTCAATGAGGTCCAATATTGAATTTTTCTCAGCAGTCGAAATTAATGTAAATGTAGTTTTTTCTTCTTCTCTAATGCTTCGTCTTCTGGTGAGAGCTGGAAGTAGTTATTAATTGGCCATAATGCAGGATCTTCTAGGAGGAACTGTGGATCGCCAAACCATATCGAATTATTCAATTCGTCCACGCTACAACCCCGAGACACTTGATCGGCAGGATTTTGTTTCGTTGGCACATGTCGCCAATCTACTTTGTCAGTCAACTCTTGGATTTCGGACAATCTGTTTGCAACGAAGGTTTGTAGTGAGGATGGATGTGTTTTAATCCAATGTAAAACGTTTTCAGAGTCTGTCCAGAATGTAATTTTGTCGAAATGTCGATTCAACATAGGCGCTACTCTTGACCATAATTTCGAAAGAAGATGTGCTGCCGAGAGCTCAAGACGCGGAAGAGATTTGGTCTTCAGCGGAGCCACTCTAGACTTTGCAGTAAGCAGCATGCATTTAATACCACTAGCAGATTGGCTTCGTATGTATATGCAGCATCCGTACGCCCTTATTGAAGCGTCGGAGAAGCCATGTATTTGGCAGATGGCACTCGACTCAACGTTTACGTAACGAGGAATGCTTATCGATGAGAGCTGCATTAGGTTGGCTTTAAAGTTCTGCCAGCTAGTGTCAAGGTGCAATGAAATCGACTCATCCCAATCTAGTTTTTGGATCCAAAGCTCTTGCAATAAGATTTTTGCTTTGGTAACTAGTGGGGCTAGTAATCCAAGAGGATCAAAAAGGCGAGCAGAAACTGACAATATGTTTCGTTTAGTGGCTCGCAGATCATTAAAATTGTCATCTAAAACAAATCGAAACAAATCCTCTTTCGGCAACCAATGGATTCCTAACGTTTTAGTGGAACTGTTGTCATTGAAGCTTAATGACTTTTCAGTGCAATCACTGTCGAAAAATTTAGGGTGGTTCGAAAACCACTTCGTTAAGGTGAATCCTGCCGAGTTTAATATTTTAATTACCTCACTTCTCAAAAGATCTAGAGACTCAAAATTTTCGGATCCTGTTAATAAATCATCAACATAAAAGTCTCTTTTGATGGCCAATGAACCGAGTGGGTATTTCATTGTATTGGCATCACTGAGCATTTGCAAACACCGTGTTGCGAGAAATGGAGCCGGCGCTTACATGCCATCATATTAATTGATATGAATATCATTTTGCGAATTTTTCTGAATTCATTCAAAATTGATAACGTTATCACACAATTATGCCATTTTCAAAGTAATATTTGTAGTTAATGTACAAATAAGAGCTACATTTGAAATATTTCATATGTTTCATAATACATATATTATAAATTCACAAATGTGAATGTATGTACATACATATGTATGTGGGTATGCTATATACATATTATAATAATTTTATATGTATGTAATTTATATTTCATTTAAATTTTCATACGCATCTACATATTAGCACATAATTACATACATATGTAAGTACACTTCAAATTCAAATCGTGATGTTATCATTTATCACACTGCTCTATATGTACATGCATATGTGTACGACATTGCCGAACAAATAACGTATACACAAACCAGCATACAAATATGAGTACACATCGCTCATTTGCTGCAAGACCGGCATAAGTCAAAAAAATCGATTCGCCAGAAAACGCGGTTAAAGTTTTCAACTTACTCCAACTTACACGGAAAACAGGAAATATATTCTCTTCTCAAGCGGAGCATATAAGAGGTATTCATATGAATTTTGGACTCAACATGAAGTATGATATAACGAACAATTCTGCAGCATTAACTCAAAAATCACGTTTTTTGATTTATGCCGGTCTTGCAGCAAATGAGCGACATGTAAATATGTCACCCACAAAAACTACAAACATTGCTTTACAAAAACAAGAATCGTTTCAAATAGCATTATACATACTTATGTATATGCGGACACATGTAAATATGTGCGTATGACATTCCCACACAAATAATGCATACACAACATACATACTCACATGCGTTCCCATGTAGATATGCATGTCACCCGCATAAACTACAAATATTGTTCTACAACAACAACAATCGTCTCTATTAGCATCAGCATCGTCAGAAGTCAAAATGGCAGCCAAATAGTCGATGCCCAAATTTGTAGAAAAATACGCAACAACAATATTTTCATTCATGAACGCAAGCGCACTTTCAATAGGCAAACTCGCTTCATTCATGAAAGTAGACACCATTACATCTCCCCGAGCAGGCCTTTGCCAACAAGCGTCTTTTCGCGACGATGGCAAAAGCTAAAAATCATAAATTGAACATCTTTCTGATGCTTCTTCACAGAAAGAAGTGACAAAAGTGGCAACATAGGAGTTGTCGATTTCTAATATTTGTCTAAAATATTTTTCCGTGACTCGCAAAAATCAGCGTCGATATGTATGCAAGCTCATACATATGCATACATATTTACGTACGTTGGATGGCAAAGCTGTTACAGCGGCAAGGGAAGCGGTAACAATCGGCGATCGTTTGTTAGTTTCTTTCGCGTCTCGTCGCGTCAGTGCTTCGACAGATTGATGTGCTGAACACATAGAACGCGACAGACTGCAAGCGCCATCTGAATCCGATATTGAAATACACACATTCTTAAGGACACAATTATTTAGACAACTGCACAACTACATAACTGTGTCCATATGAACGTGTATATTTTAATATTTGACAGATGTCGCTTGCAGTCTGCCACGTTCAATGTGTTCAGCATTTGACTCTTTGACAAAACGCCTGTTTCGGCCATTGGTTGACCGTGAAAACGGAGATGCGAAAGATGCGTGCGACACTTGTTATTATGAATATATGTACATACATATACATATATGTGGATCGCATTTGCTTTCGTAAACATACAAATGTGCCAAAGAAATAATATACATATGTACATATGGAAATGATAACGAAATAATGCGAATATGCATATTTCATGAAGATCATCAATTTTCTTTGAAGAAATGAAGATCATTTTGCACATCTGCACTTGGAAATAGTCGATAGTTTATTTAAAAATTAAAAAATAAAAATAAAGAGAAATATGTATAATTAAAATAATTTTCCTAATTTTTCCCGATTTTGTAAAAAAAATTAAAATTTTTACGATTTTTCGGAAAAAAATGGTTCATTTGATACAAAATAAGCATGCATATGTGAAAATCACGCATATGTGACAATGGTTCATATAATACAATAAAGCATGCATATGTCACTCAGAGAATGCTTTTTTACCTTCTCTGTGTGACTTTGTATATTTTGTATATTTTTCTACAAAGGTCTTGGTCTTTTAACATGTTATCAAAACTTTTAAAGACCTGACCTGTAAATAAATATGTATGTATGTATATATCTTATCAAACCTACATTAATTAAAGATTTACATACATACATAGGTAATAATGCATGTATGACTTTATTATATATTTCCAAAGATTTTAAGGAATTCATCATGAAATAGTTCAATTTGTACGTACATACATGCTTGTGTGCGTTGATATAAAATATATAGAAAATATACATACATATGTATGTATGTGTGTACATATATAAATTATATGCAGCATCGTTTGCGCATAGTAAAAAAGGGAATCTGTAAGCGTGCATTCCTTAACATTGGAATTATCATTATTGTTCTCATTTAACACTGAAAATGCTCAGTTCTGTTATTGTCGTTCCCCTGATGTTAAGTGGTGAAACACGCTAATAATTTTCTGTGGTGAAACACGCTCATCCAAAACAGTAAATGTCCCAAAATTGAAATATCCCTAAATTATCGTCATCGTGAACCTTCTCTGTAAATATACGTTCTCTGTCATACCACACCATACCCGAATGTAAGATATGCATACACATGCATAAGCCGCACGAGCATAAGCACTTGTTTACAACAAATTATACAATTAGACTTTAAACCTAAGCCACAAAACATGAATATGTCATCAACATAACGAATAATATATAACCAATAGGATAATACGAAAACATGTTGTTCACATGAGCTATGAACTGCAACATCTCACATCGCATCACCTCACTTCGCATCACATCACATCACGTCACGTCGCAACACATCATCACATAAGAGTTCACAGCATACACCAATACACACATACGCATCAAACACAGTACTTAACACCGATCATTACTACAACACTACAACACAACAACCACACGATTATCAACGAGACGACTCGTAATCAGCAACTATTCATCACCCAAACCTTCAAAAGGGATTGATCCGACCGGGATCCGGCTCTTACTGTTTCATCCGTAAAGCAAGACAGTTGTCTGCGAAATTCAGCTTTATTAATTTTCGTATTAACCGCAACCATCACCGCAATTTCTTTTTTTTTTATCAAAATGGCCAAGTGACGTGAAGCACCGAGCTCGCCATCAGTGTCCAACATTGGAATTAAGTTAAATACACCGAGTTGTATACAAAGAAAATAAGATTCTACTGAGAAATACTAAAGTGAAATAAATACTTTATAATGTGTGAAAACCAGTGCTTTTTATTTTCCAACTCATAGGTATACTATAGAAAGTAAGTATACCAGTGGCACACGTTACTAAATGGTCCTTCGAGCCTTTCAGAAAGGCACCTAAGCAAAAAATAAAGCAAAAATTTTAATAACTTCCTGGTGCAAGTGCGCAAGTGCAGTGTTTGAAGCACAAAATTCATAAAAGAAAATAAAACAAAACCTTTAAGTGAACATACTATGACAAAGTTAAAGTGAACAAACACATATGTTACAGTGAAAAAAAAAGGAAACATCCCAGAATCACGGAAAACAGAAAGTAACGTGAAAATATAAGTACATAAAAGAAATTTAAATATAAGAAAAATAGAAAGAAAGATACATAAAAGAAATTGAAACATAAAGTGAAAAAAAACCCACTAACATCAAAACGGGCGCGGCAATAATACAACAAAGTTTGACAAACATAAAACCTAAAATCAGAAACCGGCGCGAAATAAACTAAAAACCCAAGCAACAAAACCAAACCCTACTAACATCAAAAACAGACGCGGTAAAATTACAAAGTTCAACAAACATACAAACATTAAAACTAAAGCAGCAAACAGGCGATAACATACACACAAATCACAATTAGCATAAATAGCAATTGTCACGGGAAAGTACACCAACAAACAACAAAGTCAAAGACAGCAATTCATAAGGGACAGCGCTGGACGTACATAAGAGGAGAAAAAAATAATTGAATAGGGAACAGAAAGAAACAAAGTAAAGGTTCAATGACCCAAAACCCTTAGCGGAAATAAAAGTGAGTCCGTTCCATATTTACTTTGATATATAAAAATATATAAATTCAATTTTTATGCACATATATATGTATGTATGTATGTTAAGGTACAGTTTTGACGGTATTTCGGGACCCCGTTAACTGTTCTTAACCGTTCGATATATGTATACATATCTACAAAAAAATAATAACTGCAAAAAAGTACAGTACCCGCTTTTTGCTTAGCTTGTGTCGTTAGGTACCCCATTATAATTTCAAAAAAAAAAAAATTTTCCTAAGTCAAGTACATATATCTTGCGGTAATTCTTGCGATACCCCTTGGGCTATAAATAAAAGCAACAAGCAGGATCGCTCAAACCCTAAGAAAAAAAACGGAAAACGAAATATATACATACATATATAAAAAAGAAAACATACATATATGTATATAAGCATTGTACAAATGAGCATCCTCCCCCGGGCATCCACACACACGCAACACTGACACGCACCTTCATCATACCCACGTCAGAAACCAGCAAAACTTACATTCCACACCACACACCAGCTGATTCCACACCCAAACGAAAAGAAAAGAGGACCAAAAGGACAACTGCAACTCACTTCGCTTTCGTTCTCCGCAGCAACAAGTACGCGTGTGCGAACCATTTTTTAATAACGTTTCATCATCCTCCAGTTTTTTCAACCTTTTATACATCAAGTCAAAAGTGCGCGTGTGCGATCCGTTTTTTGAACAGCGGTTTCATCATCCTCCAGTTTTTTCAACATTTTTATATATCCAGTTGGAGTTACGTGTGTGCGAACATCTTTAAACGACGTGTGTGCCATCCTCCAGTTTTCCAACATTTTTATATATCAAGTCGGAATTACGCGTGTGCGAACATCTTTAAACGGCGTGTGTGCCATCCTCCAGTTGTCCAACATTTTTATATATCAAGTCGGAGTTGCGCGTGTGCGAACATCTTTAAACGGCGTGTGTGCCATCCTCCAGTTTTCCAACATTTTAAGAAATTTAAGAATTTGAGGTGCATAGGAAAAAGTGAGGTTATGATTTTTATATCGTCCTTCGAGACAAAACGAACGGCACTTTGGTGAAACGGTAAAAAATATATATATATATATATGTATATGTATATGCATATATATGTAAAACAACAACAAAAAGTTTACATACGAAAGTGAAATTTACATGGTGAAACGTTAAAAAACAAAAAAACCGCCACAGGAGAATAGTGCAGTGAAATCGGTTAATATACCTGTTATACAACAAAACAAATTTTTATGTGCACAAATCAACTTTAAATAAAATTAGGTAAAAAAACCCCTAACAATAGGTGCGTGCAAACCAACACTAAATACAATAAATACGGGCGCGAACGCAAAAAAAAAAAAAAAATAATAATAATAATAATTATTATAATACGGGCGCGAACAAGAGAAGAGAAACAAGAGAAAACGTTAACGTCGGCTGCACCGAAGCAAACCTTCACAGGGTCTGCTTGGTAAACTTACACATACAAGAAAGCGGAACACCGGCGTAAGAAGGAAATCCCACCTACACACCACTTTTTCACCAAATTTTTGAACCCAAACTCCTTGAGGAAAATCAGAGTGAGTACATCAATTCCACTTTTGATTTCATTTATTATATGTATATATGTATGTAGCGTTACACAAACGGTCAATATAAAAGGACCGAAAGAAATTAAACCCGTTTTATAAAAACGGTTTGTAAAAATTCCAAATCGGCGGCAAATTTAAGTACCGGTAGAACCCATAATATATATGTATATATGGGCCATTCCATCAATTGGCGACATGGTTTTGTACCCGTGGTTCTCCGATTTTGACGAAACTTTAGAATATCATAATATAGACTAAAATAAGAATATCTGTAAACTTTTTAGTGGCCAAACTTGCTTCATTGTTTTTTGGCGCGCACTTCAAATTGAGATCAAACAAAAACATGACTTTTTCTTTTATTTTTTAACGACCTCAAAATTTAGTGAAAAAAATTTTGAAGTTATCCATTTTTATGTAAAAAAATCTCAGCTTTCTGATAAAAATATTTTCAAAATCCAAAAAAAATTTCAAAATCCAAAAAAAACATGTTTTTTCCAAAAATCCCGCTTTTTGTGCCCTTCTCCCACCTTTTTTTCAAAATTGATATTATTTTTCGATTCCTCATTAAATTTTACATAAGAATCAGTATTCAAAAATATGGGACTCCGATCCCATGAACAGCAAACAAAATTCAAATTTTACGCTCAAAATCCAAAAAAAGAACATTATTTTCCAAAAATCCGGTTTTTTGTGCTTTTCCACCAACTTTTTTCAACTTTTCCATTCGATTCCTCGTTAAATTTTACATAAGAATCA